>NC_059427.1:83570029-85066696 GCF_021028975.2 Sphaerodactylus townsendi
AGTAGTGGCAGTAAAGCTATTGGTAGTTTCCTTGGGAGGAGCTTTTAGTAGAATTCTCAAAACTGTAAAAAGTTTGCAACACTTGTTCCTCATTCATGAGATACAATATAGACACAGCTATTTATTCTATGTTAAATAACATTTTCTGAAATGTAGAGATCTGTGTAGAAAACTACTCTCACTGAAGAGAGAAGGGGCATATCGACAGTAAATAAGGCCTGGGGCAAGCAGTGGAATTGTGCCCCCCCCCCACCTGTGGCAAAAGGCAGTGAATTAGCAAAGAGTCAGAAAGAACTGCCCCCTCAGGAGAAATTTTTACAGGTATATCAAAGATTTATGGCCTCTGAAGATGCCGCCCCTACCAACCTACAAGGGCTGCTGCACAGCTTTGCCCCATTTTGAAATCAGTTAGTAGGTGTTCTTTAAAATATTGTTTTCAGCCACACTTCCCTGCCTGATTCCTGTTGCCTTCCTCAGCCAGCTAGTTCCAAGTGCTTTTTAAAATGTATTTTATTTTAATTTTTTATCCCATCCTACCCCAACAGAGCTGGGCACAGTGCAGTGAACATCCATAGTATAATACATCATAATAATATAATACAGTAAAATTCCAATCTAATATTAATACTCCTTAAAACATAAATAGCTTAGAAATAGAAATATCTACTATTGGACTCACAAACAATTGGTGTCTCAGGTCTTCCCAGGAATTTAACATAAAAAGTTGTCTCCACAGGGGATGCTCTCCTGAATTAATATAAAAGACCCCAAAGCCCCTATCCGTTAACCATAAAATTTTCCTCTAATGTAACGAGAGCCGCTGTCATCACAGTAGACAACAGTGAGTTCAATAGGCCTTATATAATTGTAGAGCCATTCCTGTTAATCCTTTCTTTTGATGCATAGGAACTACAGTGCAGCTGACTTTGTACAGCAAAGAAATCTAAAGGGAATAAAATCCATGATCTAAAAAGCACAAAGCACGTAACTATTGTTCAAAAACAAATATCAAATGTCTGGTATTTAAAAACTTGGTCAAAATGTCAGCAATAAAGTAACATAAATTGTATAATTCCAGCAAAGTTTTGCAACCCCTTATGAAAGCAGGGGCGGGATGAGAAAAACTTTATGTTGTTTTTATCCAAGGAGTTTGTTTCACAGCTTCAGGACAATCTTTGTACATACCTGTTTCTTAACTGCTGATGTTTCTACTTCACATAGGAATACACTTGGAGGCAAGTCTGACCTATAGTGCTGGAGTCTGTAGAGGGAAGGGTGATCTCTACAGTATGCAGATCCTAAGATAATGAGAGTTAAGACAATGACCAGGATTTTGGATTGGCCCTGGAAGTTAACCAGACCAAACTGATTGGATATATATGCCAATAAAGGCTTGCATTGCACCCGCAACTGATTGGATATGTGTTCATCTACTCATATTCGTCAGAAAATAAGCAGCATCTCTTTCAATAGAGGCAGCTTTTGCATCATCTTCACAAGAATTCTCACCTAAACCACATTTAAATAAACCTTAGAGATTCATGAAGCATTGAAGAAGCCTCTTGAAAGCCAATGCAGATTCTGTACAGCACAAATAAAATGTCCCGAGTATATTAAAAGAAACATCTTGAGAAGGAACTCCATACAGCATTTTCTCAAAGATGTCTTCAGGGTGTGTTATTTCAGATTAACCATTGTTTTTTGAAAACACTAAACTAGCCATCTTTCCCCCTCAAAGCGACTTAAAGACGCTTCCCACATGACGGGTGGAGTAGTCTGTTTTATCTCCCCCCCCCCACCTGAGTTTAAAGCTTCCACTTTCATTTTCTCCACAGTCTATGCCCACCATTTTGCTGCCACTTCTGGGATTCTCCCTGCCGCCCATTTGTTGGTTTCCCATGAAGGTTTCCTCTCTTGCATTGCACCCACTCACTTTTCCTGCAAGGAAAATACATGAATAAAATCAGATTTTTTTTCTGGCAATCTTGGGAACATGTCATTGTTATTTTTTCTTCTTTTTGTTTTCAATGAGATATCTTCAAAGCTATGCAAACTCGAAATCTGCACATATTGGTAATTCTCATATTAAGTCTGCATAACTTCACTCATCAGGATTCTTACAGCTGTCCCAATTGTGTAAGCAGGTTAGAATCTAGCATGGTATGGGTCAGGCCAGGGATATTTCATTTAGGTAACGTGCTCATCAGATACTCAAGATGCTAAAGTCACACACACACTGGCTACAATCCACTTAGAAGTTCTACTACTCAGACCCATTTGAAATGAATGGAACCAAAGCCAAGGTCTGAAAGTAAAGTGATTTTACACAGTATCTATTCATTCCAAAGGAGCTTATAGGAAATTGCTCCCTGGTGTTTTGCCCAAGATCTTCTTTTCAACTGCAGGCTAGCATGTAAAATTGTGACCTATCAGCTCAGATATCTACTCACAACCATGGACTGTGCTTTGCTGGGTGGTTACTACTCCACCCCACCTCTCTTGTCAATCCAACAAAGTAGCTAAAGGAAGGATTTACTCAAGATTCCTAGGGATACCTACGTGGTCTGCAGGCTGCATTCAGTTTAGGGGCATAGAGTTGCACAGGTTCTACCTTAAGTAACACACACACCTCACCCCAAGGCAGGGTTAAATGTTGAGGTGATAGACCACTCACCTGGAATGAAAATGGGCCTGGATCCTAAAGCAGTACACCACAGAAAATAACCTTTTTGAAGCATATACACCTTTAATTATTTCTGCACCTAATTATCAGAGCATGAAGATTTATACTTTAATGACCTCCATATTTTTATTCCAAATGGCTAAGAAATTCTGAAAATATGAACTATGGCTCTGAATTTAGACTAAATATTGACATCCTGTTGTTGTGTTTATCAGGTAAGAATCAAAGTATTATTTGGTAGCATATTATCCAATGTAAATCTGAACATTGATCTAATCAAGACTTAGACGCACAGAGTGGTTTCATTATTTCACAGATTTTCAATTAGATTGATGCCAGGCACTGGTACCTTTATCAGCTGGGTTTGTTTGTTTTTTTTGCTAAAAGGTTTGCTTAAAGGTTAGGCAATGAATATTTATGATTGTTGAAGCTCATGGCTAAAACTAGTCTGATTGCAAATATGGCCATTTTTAAGTGCATGCAAATGATTATTCAAATACTTTTAATGTAGTGATTGATTTACCTTTGCTTTATCTTGACTACTTTATCTTTCATCCTAGTTATCACCCTGCTATTCCAAGACAAATGACTTGCCAAGAAATAAGTGATTGCTTGTTTCTTATTCCAAACGATTTCCTCCTTGCATTGTAGCCATTTTACTGAGAAGTGAGCTTTCTGTGGGCTGACACCTCTTGTCCACAGAGCAAATACAGCATAAATAATGAAACTGATCTATGCAGACAAAAAGTTGCCCTTTGAAATGAACATGCCAACTAGTATCTACCATGGCACATTTTCTGTACAGCCTACAGGATCTTTTCTCAAGCAATTTTGGAGCAAAAGGTTCAGATCCTGTTGGAGGATTCTCACTCTCAACATACTTATTTTGTTGCTCATTTTCTACAGGCTGCAGAGAAGAGTGATGGGAGGATTTGAAAAAAAAAAGAATTGACATGACAGAGTATCTGACCGAAGCATGTATACAGCAGGAGCAGGATGAGCAGGCAGCTAGCAGACTCTGAAATCTCTGTAACTTTGTGGGGAAGAGATAGACAACATAATATAACAGGACTCTCATTTGTTTGGGACAGTTTCAGAAGAGAGTTTTCAGAGACCTGATCATTATGTTTGTTCCCCATTCTTGATATTTCAGAGACCAGGTAGGCCTGACCTGCTTGAGAGCTACAAGTTTTATCTCTCCCACTCGCAGCAGGGCCTGCAGTCCAACTAGACAGAATTCAGGCCTCATTTCTAAGGTTCCTGGTACCCATTTGAATTGGACTCTCTTCAAACTCTCTCCCATTCATTCCTCTACCAGAGCACAAAAAGGTACACTGCTCCCCTTGGGGTCAGAGTTCTTTTGAACGTTGTCCCTGATAATATGGACATTTTAAAGCAGCTTAATTAGACACTTTCTATACTCAACAAGACAGCTGGGACTCTTGGAATGAAAAAAGAGACTTTGTCAACAGGAGGACGTATCTGCACATAAGCAGAATTCCAACTCCGATTTGGGAAATTCCAACACATTTGATGGCAATACCTGGAAGGGGTAGACTCACAGTTGCAAGGTCCAGGCTAGCAAACAACAGAAGACTGGAATGTGGGTGGGTAGGAACATGGAGAGCAATCATCACTAATGATGTAAAATTTCTTTCAGAGAAAAGTAACATCAGGTCCTATGCCTTGAAAGTTACAATGTCATAACCTGGAAGTGATATCACACCATCACTCTTTTTAAAAAAATCCCCTGCTGCTCTGAGCAGTAGCAAAAAAGAGCTGCAGGGCAAGTAATCCTCTGTCCCCCACTGGGGAGTCTGGTCCATCTTCTAAAGCTGCCATTTCCTCCAGGGAACCAGTCTGTTGTCTGAAGATCAATTTTAATTCTTGGAGAACTCAAAGGTTGTTGAGGTTGTTGCAAATAAAAACCATTCCCCCACAGTGACTCCTATACTTGCACATCTCAAAAGATCCTCTGACTTAGCTGCCAGAGGCCTGGACAAAATAATCCAATTTGATATTTTAAAAATGTAGGCTCCTGAAGCAGCAGGAATTTCCCTTAGCTGGTGGGCTCCAAAAAGCATATTGCTTAAGGCCTTTTGCCTCAGTTTCTAGAAGCTCCCTCACATCTGACCCTGTTGACTCAAGCTTTCTAATTAATAATGTAAAACTTTAGAAATCTCTTTATAAGGCCCCTCCAATTTGTAGCTGGTTCTGAACCTGAGACTCCTTTCCCACATTGCAATTGGTTGGGTCACCAGACCTTTGCCCTCTTGCTGAGTCATTGGGTTCCTCACCTTAGATCCCCATAGCTGGTTTCAGCATGGAATTTCCTTCTGTGTCAGATCTCCACTCACTGGACACTTCTTTTCAGGATGTGGTAACATATGGTTTTCATTTCACCTTTTATTCCCCCTTAGATTCCCCCATTCACATCCAATTAAGTGACAACCAAAGCAGCATTGCTTGGGGCTATGTTACTATACTGCAAGTCATTTTATGTATTTGTTCTCCCTTGCATGTCATCATTCTAGCCTTATATCTTGCTCAGGGGACAAAGGTTATCTTTTTAAAGATTTTTTTTGCCTTATTTTTTTTCTCCTTAATTGGAGTGCTGTATCAGAATGGGACCTGGGTATACACTGTATTGTTCAACCCCAAAATAACCACCCTGCATATGTAGAGAAAGCTCAGCACAATATAGGCCCAACACATAAACTGATTTGAGTGAAAAGGTTGGGTATCACTATGTGTGGATGGAGGTAAGACAGGCAGGCAGCAGACTAAACACATTATATACTTGGGCTCACAGCATGGGTGGAACTCTATTCACTAAACAAAGCAATGAACGACCGGAGACCAGACCTTCCCCACTCCTCAAAAGGCATATAACCATAGAGAGAACTGGTGAAGAGATCATTCATTCATTCATTCATTGGACTTGTACCCCTCTCTTCCCCTAGGGGTCAGGCAAGAGGGACCCATAAATAGAGTGGGGGAAAATAAATAGCTAAAAAGGCCCATCACAAAAGGTAGGGAATTGGATACCTCTAAGCTTCTTGTCACTTGAGCATTGCTTGGAGCCAACAGTGAAAAACCATTTAAGAAATAACAGTTAACATGTATTGGTTTTCTGTCAATCTGAACCTTGAAATGAAATTGAAATAATAAAGAAAAATAGTCATTTGAGTGGCAATGTTTCTAAATCATTATACTTTTTTAAAATACTGCAACATAATACAAAAGGTAGGGATAAAGTATGGCATAATGTATGGCAAGAGCAAAAATTATAATAATAAAAAAATTCCTGTCACTGTACAGAGAATTTGACTGTATTGTTGAAGGCTTTCACTGCCGGATTCAACTAGTTGTTGTGGGTTTTCCAGGCTAAGTGGCCATGGTCTGGTAGATCTTGTTCTCTACACATTTCGCCTGCATCTGTGGCTGGCATCTTCAGACGTGTATCACACTAGTCACACACTGTGTCTAGTGAGAAGGGAATGTTTTTAGTGGGGTATATATTGTCCATGTCCCAGGGTAGGGAACCAATCAGTAAGTGTTTGGGTGGAACTTGCTATGCAAAGGTGTGGTTGATAGTATTGTGTTATAGGTGGGGTTTTTCAGTCCAGGGAAAGATTCACATTTGCAGCCCCTGCAGCAGCAACAGTCTTAGTGAATGCAAACCCTGTGTCTGGGTGGAGTCCATTGTCCATGAACCTAGCCTGCCTTTGGCCTTTGATTCTGGTGTTTTAAAGTACTGGTAGCCAAGTTTTGTTAATTCTAAGAGTTTCTTCCTTCTTGTTAAAGTTTTCTTGGTGTTTATGGATTTTAATGGCCTCCATGTGTAGTCTGACATAGTAACCTTCCAAGTTGTCCAGAATTTCAGTGTTTTCAAATAGAATGTTATGTCCAGTTTTGTTTAGAGCAGCAACCTTTAACACTCAAAGAGCCATTTGGACCCATTTTCCACTGGAGCTGCAAATACTTTTTGACATTTAAAAGGAAGATAACACTATATATATTGTTTTTTTACCCTTTTACCGGCTGCTAGGTGCACGCCTGCCCCCATAGCAGCGGGGGTGAGAGGCGAAGCCCGCAGTGCGGCGTAGCCGCCCACTGGGATAGCACCCTCCCCCCAACCAATGGGGTGGGTGAGAGGCAAAGCCCGTGGTGCAGATTAGCCGGCCACGGGGGATGGATGTGCCCACCCTGGTGCCTGCAGGGCAGGTGAGGATGTGGCAACTCGGCCTGGCCAGCCGCCGGGAGAGCGCCTGCCCTGCAATCAATGTGGTGGGCAAGAGACGAAGCCCGCGGCGCAGCCTAGCTGGCCACGGGCAATGGATGTGCCCACTCTGCTGTCTGCAGGGCAGGCGAGGATGGGGCTGGCAGCTCAGCCTGGCTGGCCGTCGGGAGCCCGCCAGCCCCGCAACCAATGGGGCGGGCAAGAGGCAAGGGATGCACCCGCCCTGCTGCCTGCAGGGCAGGCGAGGATGGGGCTGGCGGCTTGACCTGGCTGGTTGCTGGGAGAGCACTTGCCCTGCAACCAATGAGGCGGGCGAGAGGCGGAACCCACAGTGCGGCCTGGCCGGCCGCGGGCAATGGATGCGCCCACCCTGCTGTTTGGATGGTGGGTGAGGATGGGGCTGGCAGCTTGGCCTGGCCAGCCACCGGGAAACCGCGTGCCCCGCAACCAATGGGATGGGCAAGAGGCGAAGCCCGCGGCGTGGCCTAGCCAGCCGCAGGTGATGCATGCACCCGCCCTGCTGCCTGCAGGGCAGGCAAGGATGGGGCCGGCGGCTCGGCTCGTGGAGCCGCAGTACAAGGGCAGAAGAGCCGTATGCGTCTATCGAGCCGCGGGTTGCCAACCCCTGGTTTAGAGCATGTTCTATTACTGCAGATTTTTTATGATGGTTAAGCCAACAGTGTCTTTTGTGCTCCTTAATACGAGTCTGAATGCTGCATTGTGTAGTTCCAATGTAGACCTTTCCACAGCTGCAGGGTATGTGATAGACTCCTGCAGAAGTGAGGGGGTCTCTCAAGGACATAGGTAAGGGGGGGTTCTCGGGTTCAACCCCCCCCCATTCATGTCCAAAGCTCCACCCACCTGTTTTTGGCCTGCAGAGGGCGCATTGTTTAGGCTAGCAGCACCAAACTTTCAGGGATTGCTTGGGGTACTCTCCTGATGATAATACCCAGGCTTGGTGAGGTTTGGTTCAGGGGGTCCAGCGTTATGGGCTCCCAAAGGGGGTGCCCCATCCTATATTGTTTCCAATGCGAGGTAGTAGAAGATGAGTGATACACCTTTGAGAGTCCATAACTTTGGACACCCCGAACCAAACTTCACCAAACCTGGCAGGCATCATCAGGAGAGTCTCTTACTGATACCTTCCAGGTTTTGTGAAGTTTGGTCGAGGAGGTCCAAAGCTATGGACTCCCAAAGGGGGTGCCCCATCCACCATTGTTTCCAATGGGAGCTAATAGGAGATGGGGGCTAGGAGAGATAGGAGAGATAGGAGACTCAAAGGAGCTTACAATTTCCTTGCCCTTCCCCCCTCACAACAAACACCCTGTGAGGTGGGTGGGGCTGAGAGAGCTCTGAAAAGCTGTGAGTAGCTCAAGGTCACCCAGCTGGTGTATGTGGGAGTTCCCCAGATCTGAATTCCCCAGATAAGTCTCCACAGCTCAAGCGGCAGAGCAGGGAATTAAACCCGGTTCCTCCAGATTAGAATGCACCTGCTCTTAACCACTACGCCACATTGAAAGTGATGCTGTTTCATGGTGGGTGATAATCCACTCCAAAACAGCATCACTTTCAATGTTGTTTAACTGGGGACCCCAGATTCTCCCTTTAAGGAGAATTTGGGCTCTCTAGTTTAAACACTATTGAAAGTGATGCTGTTTGGGGGTGGATTCCAGCATCACAGCGGCTGCCGGGGGGGGCGCAAAACTCAGATTTTGCACTAGGCTTCATTTTCCCTCTATGCCTCTGCCCAGAGGGGAGGGCAGAAGGAACTGCCAGCTTCCGGCTGGGAGCCCAGCTGGGGAGGGGCAGGGGAGGGCAGGGCGGGGGAGTCTGCCATCCCCACCCTTGGAGAGCTGCTTTTATAAGCGCTAGGCTGGGGGCGGGGCTTGGGAAGGCGTGGCCATGCCCTAGGGGCGGGTGGGGTGTGGCCCCACCCCCGAACCCCCCCCATAAAAAATCTATACCTACGTCCCTGGGGTCTCTCTTCTCCTTTGCTGTGCATAGCATCTGCTGTATTTTTCTGGTAGGTTTGAAGATGGTTTGTAGATAATGTTTTTTTCATCAGTTTCCTATTTGATCTGTGATTCCCTTGATGTATGGCAGAAATATTTTTCCTGTAGATGGCTGTTTGTCCTCAGACCTCTGAGTTTCTCTTGGTCTTAAAGCTCTTCTGATTTCTGTTGTGGAGAAGCCATTAGCATGCAGAGCTGAGTCTAGATTAATTATTTCATCAGGGAGGAGATGAGGTTCACAAATTCGTTTTGCACGATCTGTCAAAGTTTTTATTATACTCCTTTTTTGTTGTGGGTGTGTTTAGAGTTTTTATGTAAATACTGGTCTGTGTGTGTAGGTTTTCTATATACTGTGTGGCCCAATTGATGGTGGGGTTTGTGAAAGACCAAGAATCTTAAAAAGGCAGTTTTCCTTCTTTTTCAGTTTCCATGGTAAATTGGATGTTTGGGTGGATGCTGTTGAGATGGTCCAGAAAATTCATCAGTTCTTCCTCGCCATGGCTCCATATTGTAAAAGTGTCATCCACAAATTGGAACCAAGTTGTTGGTTTTCTGGCTGCTGTTTCGAGGGCTTGTTTCTCGAAATGTCCCATGTAAAAAATGGCTATCACCGGGCTGAGGGGACTTCCCTCGAAAGCTGTGATATCAAACATAATATTTCTGTAATGGAGTGAACTCCTGTTGCAGACTACAAAGAAAGTGTCTTTTAAATAGTGCAGATCTGTCAGTGCTAGTTTGTTTACATTCAGAGTGAGTCATACAGGCCCAGGAATATGGAAGTCACCTGATCAGCTGTGATAACCCTGCACTCTGGCTGGGTGAAGTATGGTGATGTCACAGAGACGGAGGAAGTTATTTCCCTGTAAAGAACAATTTGAAAGGCTTTTTGAACCTAAATGTCTAGGAGTTAAAAGCTGTCTTAGCTATCCTCAGTCATCTGTAGTTTAGGAGAGTAGTTTAGTAGTAAGAAGCATTTTCCCCACAAACAAAATATCCTGGGATAAACCCGAGATCATATATCCCAGGGTGGTTTTATCCCAGTTTCTCCCTTCGCACGGCTGTCTGTGTGTTCAGGCCGGGAGGAAGAACTCCAGTGAATTATGCATGAGCCCCCTGGTTTATTTTCATTTTCCACATGAATGTTTACGTAGTTTGCATAGTTTGCGTACATTTACGTAGATTCCATTTTTCCAACATTCTGATTGCCCCCAGCTAAGGGGCGGGGAGAGCAGGTGGCCAAGCCAGAAAAATAAACTGGCCCATCTCCCGCAGTGTTTGCATGGGAGCAGGAGCGGCACGGGCTTTTTCAAAAGAACCGTCAATGTCATCATTTTTTTTGAAAGCTGCATTTTTTGAAAGCCATACAGAAACCATGCCTGAACCAGGATGTTTCACCTCCTTATCCCAGGATATTTTGTCCATTGGGAAATGCCAGTGTGTGGAAAACTAACTCTATTGTTAGCTGGTGTGCTGTGAGTAAAGCAATAAATATACATAGACTGAGAACTGGTGGTGGGTTTATTGAGGGGCCAAGCTGAAAGTGAGGAACATTTCTTCTAGTGAGGGAAGAATTTCTGGGTACCAGTTAGTCTTATGTATGGGTTTTTGCTTTGCTTTCCCCCCATAGAGAATTATTTATGTTTATTTTGGGGTTTCTAGTTATGAGTGAGGGTACTGAGCATATGTTCCAAGCCTTTTATGACCTATCTATGTATTATCCATCAGCCAGTACCATCTTAAGTAACTGTACTATCTAAGGACCATCTGAGTAACATCTAAGTTAACTGAGAACTGAAACTGAACAAAACTTAATAAGCCTGAGCTGGAAAACCAAATATGAAATCTCTGTGTCTTGTGTATACATATTTCTCCTGCCACATTCATTCCTTCCCTCCAAGTTATTTATATCCCTTTCCCATCTCCTCTCTGTTAATAAACCTTTTATTCTGTTCAAGTTTAAGTCTTCCTCATTATTTGGTGTGCCTTAATAAGGGGTTTGCCTAGAAAAGTTTTAATAACTGGCATCCTTCACTTTCTGGGACAGTTACAGGACTGAGGGAAAGTGCTTCTGTTCACAAATGCTACCTTTACTTGAAGCCCCTCAGTTCCTGAAGGGGAAAAGGTGGGAAAATTCTGACAAGACAGGCCAGTGAGTGGTTTCCCTGCCTTAAAAAGTTAAGAAGGCGAGGGGGCCCATCTTAACCCCAGTGACATATGGTTAAGCTGGTTGAGCTTATACAATACACTGCTGTAAAAGAATATTATAAAGTTGATGTGTAAATATTCATAAACAGTAGGAAGTTAATATCAGTGTGAGGTTTTTTACAAGTAAGCTGTTGACAATGTGGAACTTTTGGTTCTGAAAGTTCAGGTTTTATTCATAATTCCCCACCCCCTCACACCCTATATTTTCAAAATTACGTACATATTTCCTAAATCACTACATCATAATAGCACTTTTAGAAATAATATCATCTACCTACCAAGTGTTAACATGAGGCATTTAACTCTCCCATTTAAAGTCAAAGGGGTTTAAAAGAGCTTGCATTTGGCTGTCTCATGCCCAATGTTTTTGTTCAGACCTGTTTGGATAACAATGTTTATAGGTAATGACTGAATTGCCTGTAGATATTGGCCACTATCCAACAGGCTTAAGTATGTTTATGCCCATGGAAATGAACTGGTTTTAGCATGTATAAGGCCAAGCCAGACATGACATGGGTGTTGTTCAGATTTTACACTTAAATAACACTAATTAGCCACCCCATAGGTCTGCTCACATAAGTGCTATTTTCTTAACATAAAGTAGCCCCAGCACCAAACCTATAGTTAGCTTGTAGGAAGCAAGACAGGTAGAATATCTGGGGATTTTAATCATACTCCTGCATATTACAGTCTATTTGACCAATACTTTAACAGAACTTGATTGATAGAACATTTTTCTTTTTTTCTCCTTGTACAATCCAGCAAAGAAAAAGTGCACCAAAAACTAGAAAATATTGTACTGCAGTTATCAGTTACATTTATAGGTAGAGATGCTTATAGTGTCAGCCTGTGACATAATAAAATGTTTCACACATAACAGGAGAACTTGTCAAATGCCTCATTAGGCTCTTAAAAATTGCATTGTACCCAAAGATGCAGGTATTACAACTCTGATGAATGGGCATGGGATCAGTCAGCAAGCGCAGAAACTGCAAAATTCAATAGAAATTAATTTGATAAAATAAGTGAACTAAGTCCTCATCCATCTTGGTTAATCCATCTCAATCAGTTGTAATATAGCCTAAAGAATAAAT
Source organism: Sphaerodactylus townsendi (assembly GCF_021028975.2). Taxonomy (NCBI): domain Eukaryota; kingdom Metazoa; phylum Chordata; class Lepidosauria; order Squamata; family Sphaerodactylidae; genus Sphaerodactylus; species Sphaerodactylus townsendi. Next base: position 83,582,267 of record NC_059427.1, read on the forward strand.
TATGTTCGTGCTTTTCCATCTGTTAAAGCTTTGGTCTTCCACTGTTCACTGTACCAAAGTTTGTTCGTTCCAGTTACTGAACAATTAACTATACAATGTTGAAGCAAGGGAGTCCATTTCAGTCAAAGGAGTTTCATCTCAGTCAGCCATAATTGACAATAATTGTCCCTATTGTGTATTTATTGTATATGTTACAATGGAACAGTCTGCTTCCTCTGTCTTTTGCAAGTTGGTTTAGTCCCATGGGATGGGGTCCCTGCTGGGTTCTCAGAATTGTAGACTGCATGAATCCCTTGCCCTCAAACAAGTTGCTTCTATCACTGTATCTTCTTGCTAATAAACTCTTGTTGAATGTATTGTCAAAGGCTTTCATGGCCAGAATCACTAGAGTGTTGTGGGTTTTCTGGGTTGTATGGCTGTGTTCCAGTTTTTCTCCTGACATTTCACCTGCACCTCTGACTGGCATCTTCAGAGGATCTAATGGTAGTAAAGCAAGTGGAGTATATATACCTGTGGAGTCCTTCCGACAGGTATACTTCATTTGCTTTACTACTGTCAGATCCTCTGAAGTTGCCAGCCACAGATGCAAGCGAAACCTCAGGAGAAAATGCTACTGGAACATGGCCATACAACCTGGAAAACCCACAACACCCTAAACTTTTGTTGTTTTGAACATCATAGTCCTAAACCGGTAATATGGACCAACACTTCTGAATGTTCCGAACCAGACCTTGAAATCTGCCTTTAGTGAATAATCTTCTCTCATTTTCCAAGCTATTAAGTGAGGCATCAAGACAAAGTCCATGTATTCCACTGTCCTGTCTCTCACAATGGTCAACCAGACACCTTCTAAAGGTTTACAGGCAAAAAAGGCTAAGGTTTTCCACCGTTCTGCCCTCTAACAATAGCTTTTCAGTTACTCTGCTACTGAATATGCAAGTTTCATATTAATGGCTAATAGTCATTGATGAACCTAGCCTACATAACTGTAGCTAATCTGAAGTAGTAACTCAGAGAAGAGTGCTATAACACCATTAATTTTAGGAGTTGTAATCACTCAAACCTTGGCTATATAGGGTCAGAAACGTTGTGACCAGTAGGAGCTGTGTCAATCTAGGAAAAAGCTGGTGATGACCTCCAGTACAGAAGTGGGCTTCTGTTAGTTCAGTAACTGGGTTCCAGTAATCCAAAACACCCAACTGAACATACCAAGTTCACCAGTCCTCTTAGGAGTCAGTTTGTCAATCACTTGAAATCCTGAGCTCTCCTATTTCACTCCATTTATAGTGCCAACAGAACCTACAAAAACAAAGCAGAACATGTAGTAATATTTTGTCATTTGTTTATTTATTTATTTATTTATTTTAAAAAATAGAAACAAGAGAGAACTCAAACTTGAAATTCATCAATTAAATAAGATTTTAAAAAAATAAAAAGGAAGGGAGATATGCAGAGATATAGAGTTGTAAGGTCCTCATTCCATTGATTCACAGGAGGTGATGTTATATTGCTAGTCTTTTAGCTATAGCAAGGGCATGAAAGGTCCATTTTCACTGATCATCCGTTAGCTTCCAAGAGATGGGCAAATAGTTCAAAAATACATAGACAACCTCACAAATTAATGTATATTTCAATACAAAATTAATCTGAGTAATTAACTTCTTCCCAGAAAAAACTAAATGACTGGACATGCCCAAAGCATATGTTTAAGGAACATGCCCTGTGAGTTACAATGCCAACAGTTAGACATGTTACTCAATCTTTTGCTAAAAAGTTGCTGTGGTGTTCAGAATATCCTCATGCCTGAGAGACTGTCTTACCCCATATGTCCTGACTCGTCCTCTGCGTTCAGCAGAGGTGAATTTACTGGTGGTTCCTTGCCCCTCTATGATGTGGCTAGCCTCTACCCGGGCATTTATGGCCCTGGCCCCTGCCTGGTGGAAGGCTCTCTCTCCAGCTGTTAGGGCCCTGTGGGACCTGGGTGAGTTCCGCAAAGCCAAGCTGCAAAGTTCCACCGGACTTTTGGGGAGGCTGGCCGTGGATCGTTCGCCCCTTTATGATGCCCCCTGGGTCATCTGAATGTGCCTACCTTTGTTAGTCCCCTCCCGGAGTGTAGGCCAGATGTCATTAAATACTTCAAATGCATTAATTATATTTAATATATGTATTATGCGGTGTTACATAAATTGCTACTGATTTTAGATAATTTTATTGGATTTTATAGTATATTTACTATGTTTTATATTGATTTGTTGTGCACAGCTCAGAGCCCTCTGGGAATAGAGTGGTATATGAAATGGAATAAATAACAACAACAATAGACACAGAAATTCAGTCACTAGAACACAGTCCAAATATTCAGCACAGATATTTCGATGGAGTTTGGCCTGGAAAAGTGCACTATTGTTGCAATAAAGAGGGGCAAGATCATCGAGAGTGATGGGATTGAAATGCCTGATGACCAACTCATGAAGTGCAACCAGGAAGCAGCTTATAAATACCTGGGCATTTTGCAGCTGGATAACATCAAGCAGGGACAAGTGAAGACTGTCGTCAGCAGAGAATACACCCATAGGGTCAGGAAAATTTTGAAATCTAAATTAAATGGTGGGAATACCATCAAGGCCATCAACACTTGGGCCATTCCCATCATCAGGTACACTGTGGGAATCATCAACTGGACACAGGCTGAGTTGGATGCATTGGATAGAAAAACTCGGAAGCTTATGACAGTGCACCATGCCTTACACCACGCAGTGATACTGATAGATTATACTTTCCCTGGAGATCTGGTGGCAGAGGCTTAATGCAAGTACAGCAAACAGTGGAAGAGTAGAAGTTTGCGCTGGCCGATTATGTGAAGGAAAGTCAAGAACAGGCATTGATTGAAGTGAAGAATTACAACATAAGAACAGCTAAGAACTGGTGGGAACATTGTCCAGAGAAACTAATGGAAAATTAGAAGGTCAAAATCCCATGGACTGTTGAATCCAAATGGACAAAATGATGAAACGCAATACATCAGACATCACCATGATCAAGAACAAGAAAGTGACCATCATCGACATAGCAGTACCTGGTGACAGCAGGGTCATTGAAAAAGGACACGAGAAGGTCACTAGATACCATAATTTGAAAATCGAGCTTCAGCATCTATGGCACAAACCAGCTGAGATCGTCCCAGTGGTAATCAGCACACTGGGCGCCATCCCAAAAACACTAGGGCAGCACTTGAAACATCTTCAAATCGACAAAATTAACATCTGTCAGATTCAGAAGGCAGCCCTACTGGGATCTGCATGAATATTATGTTGATACATTACAACTTCCTAGGCCTCTGGGTGAGGCTTGAATTGTAATGAAGGCCAACAACCACCTAAAGATCTGTGAAATCTACCATATTTTTTACTGAATTTTTACAGCTTAAGTGACGTGAAGAGAGCAAGTATAAGCTTTAAGGCTAAACCCCACTGCTTTGACAAAATAGAGTGATCTAGCTCCTCATTCCATTTCTTAACATCAAATATTCATCAACAAATATTGTAGGCTTCATTTTCTATGTTGACTCAATTAGAGTTTCCAGGAACAAAGGGGACGGGGCATTGCAATCCTGAGAGGTACGCTGCATTGCAACTGGCCATCGATGTAACTTCGGGGATAGGCGGCCTATAAGTTTAATAAAATAAATAAATAAATATAATGGCACTAGTCTACACTGTAAAGGATTTTGTTAGTAAGCAGTCAGCAGGGAGGAAAAGTGTGCTGCTTGATTTTTGGAGACTGCAAATGTAACCTCCATGCTCAGAATGGGTTGACCCAGAAAGGGGTGGAGACTCAAAGCAGCAGAAGGCTGCAGAGCTCATAGTTTGGACACAAGGCTACCAGACTCGGACCTTGCTTGTATAAGCCCTTAACACCTTGTTAAGGAAACTGCAATGTTGTTGGGAACTACTGGGAAGGTAGTTTATTTTTGCTATGTTGTAAATGTTGGAGTTTATTGTTTCAGGGTTTCTTTTTGTGGTTGTAATGGGTGAGAGTTCTCCTGGAAACCTTCATCATGTTGAATCCTGTCCATCAAGCCCTTGGAGTCTTCAGGAGCCAACCCACTTGCAAAGAAGAAATGGACTTGGCAGTATCAGTAGACTGTAAATATAAGGACTTGAAAATGCAACCTGAACAGGACCTTGAAGTGTGATGTTAAATGTTGATGTTATATGTTAAGAAAGTAAAGCATTTTGTTTTTAAAATTTGTTGTTGCAAACTCATTCCAAGTTCTGCCCCACAGAACCCACAAGCTGAGGTTACACAACCACATCAGCATCTATAGTAACTGTGATGTATTGTCCTATCTGGGTATTGTATTGCAACGGCTGGGCTGCGATGGACAGGTAGGCAGAACAATCGGGCTGGCAAGAATTGCGGAGGGTGGAAAGGGATGGTCCCAAGGATTAAAATCCCCTGTCTGTAGCAGTGCTCCCTTTAAAGGACTGGGTCCACCATCAGGCCATGGGCAGTTGACAAGAGTAGATAAGGGCCTTAGCAATGCCCCTCCCCGAGAGACCTCAGGCAGGCCCTTGACTAAAGTGAAACAAAGGCTGACATCATGGGTGCATGGCAAGAGTACACGAACTTTGGATTCCTGGGCCAGGGAGAGTTGCTGGGGTGAGGGGAGGGGAATGTGGTAGGGCTTGTTTGCCCAGGGATCTTTGGATTGGTGGAAAAGAGAGCAGGAAGGCCTCTGCCGTGTCCCTGTACACCTGAGCAGTCTTTTGTGGGGGTGGGAAGGTTTCTGTCAGACCCCTGCTGGCTTGGGCTATGCTCTTCCCCTGCACCCCACTTAGGTGGTGGTGGTCCCATGCATCCTGGTGGGGCAGGGTCAAGGGGGGAAGAAGGAGGGGTGTAGGAGTGGACCCAATGGCGCCTGCCCAGGGCATATGTCCCCGTAAGTCCCCGTGGAAGCTCCACCTCTTCTCTGTGGCCAATTCAGTTGGGGATCAGGGTGAGCTCCCCCTATGTAATCAGCCAAATATGACTATTCCTATAAACAGGTCCTTGATGTACATGGAGTGATCATAAATATTACATAGACTTGTGTGCTAAGCATACTTGCTAAAGCTGCAAATTCCTTTTCTTAAAAAGAGGGGCACTGCTTTAAAAAACATGGGTGGCTGCCCTGTATGAGGAATATTTCTAATGGTCCCAATAGCTGCTCTTAAACTTTTTTTTTGCTATCTTGGCTCGACCAAACTGTAAATCTTTGCATTTCTCTAACCTTTGCCCTATCCCCAATAAATCACTCTGTGTCTCCCTCTGACATGGTGCTCAGGGTCTTCAGAGCAGGCAGAATTTGATCCCATTCTCTTTCTTCTCCCACATTTATTGTTTGTATTACAGTTCATCCCAGTGACAAATTGTATGTGCTCATCCTTTCCTTGCATGTTGATACTACTACCTAATCAGAACTGACCTGCAAGATATCTTGATTCATTGTTTTTTTTTTAATATTAGGCCTGTCAGCCACACAGCAAAACAATCCTTGGGGAGGAATCAATAATTGTTACCCTACAGCCATTGATTTACACCATGTCTCCACTGAAAGCTCCCACTAGCAGATGTATTGGGGTGGGGTCACTTTTAATAAGTCTTGGCTGTCTGAAAACATTACACTATTGAAAACCCAAATGCCTCAAAAGAAAAGAAGTAGGCAATTCAACTTCCAGTTTCAAAACAAGAATTGAAAACAGATTGCCTGTTTGCAGCTTCTGAATACATAGTTTGTAGCTCAGAAACAGAATGTAAACCTGTCTCAGCGCAAGGGCTAAAACCAAACCAAATAAAGACCCAGCTCTCCTGAAGCTTTGGGCATAAATCCTACCTCTTGCACACCATGATCAGACCTGGCAAACTCTAAATGGGAATTATTCCTTGAGTCCCAGGCAGGTCAGATCTTAAACATATATCTGGTAGAGTCTCAAACACAAGTATACAGGATTTTTCCCAGCAGGCACAGAATATATATTGAACTGATATTTGATTTCTGATTATCCTGTAAGTCATGCCCCCTTTCTAGGCCATGCCTGGAAATCAATGGGAGCTTGTGGGACAGGGATACATACAATGTCATGTGTGCCATGACATCTACCTAGATATGATACCTAGAGCTATTTGATGTCACTTCCAGGTATTCCTGAAAGTAACATCAGGTAGCTCTAGGCAGTGATGGGATTCAAATAATTTAAGAACCGGTTCCAGTGGTGGGATTCAAATAATTTAACAGCTGGTTGTTTACAAGAACCATTTTAACAACCAGTTCTGCCGAAGTGGTGCGAACCTGCTAAATCCCACCTCTGGCTCCAGGTATCATCAGAAACTCTTCCTAGTACTACTGGACATCAATTCCAGCTTTCTCCTAGAAGTGATGTCATGGCACACATGGCACCAATGCAGAGCAGTGGCGAGCTATGAGGCAGCCCTATGAGGCAGCCCTTTTCCAATTTCATGTGAGTCAATGCTCTCAAGGATCCTTCATAAAGCAATCAGTACAATGAGTTATTCCTAGCAGACAGACAGTATATACAGTAGATGCAAGATATAAGAATTTCACAACCATTTTTCCAGTTAGAAACACTCTTCAGAATTGGTGTGTAAAGGGCACAAAATGTACTGGCCTTAACACCTGGGTAGCTCTCCATGTTGTTTGATATTCAGTAACACTCTTCACTGCCAAGCCTTTGGTCTATTCATGGAGCAAACTTCCTGCTACATAGCTACCAGCGAAGAAATTTTTGATCCTAAAAGACCATCTGCTAAAGTTTATGAAGTTAGAAACCACCAGAGAGGAGTAAGCAACCAACAGCCACAAAAGCATCAGTCCAAATAAAGTTAATAATAACTGTGATTTTATTTATTTATCTGGGACCTTTAGCTTTTGGTATCTTTAGGTTAGAATTCTAGCCACAGCATTTTGCATGAATTTAAATGTCTTGATTGTCCTCAAAGTAAGGTTGCCATTTGCCTGTTGGCAGCAGGAGAATCCCCAGTGGTATTTCCCCACTGGCACCCAACGGAGCAGCAGGGATGAAAGGTGATGATTTCCTGATGCCTCAATATATCATTTCTGGCTATGTAACCAGAGGTGATTCTACTGCATTGCTGGATAATATAAGATTCACACAAAACTCTATGGCTTTAACTATAGAGGTTCACATGAATCCTATTCCACAGCATAATGGTATCAGTGTAACAGAAACCCTAAAACTCACTAAAGCCCAAGAGGGCCAACTAGACTGATTCCGCACAACACAAATAAAACATCTTCAGGACAGAAAAATAAGCACTTGGGGGTGGAATTCTGCAAAGATTCTTCCCAAAATGTTTTGAAAATGGTTTATTTCAGTTCTAAATGAGTCTTTTGAAAATGCTAAACTAGCACTCTTTTTTCTAGAAAATGTTTTCAAAAAGTTTCCTAGGTGATGTTCAGAGAGTAGGAAATTTTTTGTTTTTCCACCCAAGTTTAAAGTTCTCACTTCTGTTTTCTCCGCCTGCCATTTTCTGCCACTTCAGGATTTTTCCATGATGTCTGGAGACTTGATATGAGAATCAGCAAGTTTGTGCAGATTTTGAGTCTCTGTAGCTTTGAAGATAATTCACAGAAAACAAACAAAAGGAAAACAACACATTCCTGGAATTGTCAGGCAATACTGAGTTTATTCATGTTCCTAAATCACTGAAATGGCAGGCAGAAGCGACACCAGCTGAGGAAACTTTCGTGGGAAACATTCAGCAAATGGCAGCATGGAGAAGCAGCAGGAAATGGCAGGAAAAAGAATCATTTTTGCCTGAAATACTTTATTTTTTATGTGCTATGCAGATAAAAAAAGTCAAAACAGTGCTTCTTAAAACATTTGCACAATGTTTTAAACGGTCTATGCAGAAAAATCCCTGAAGTGCCTCTGATCTTGGACCACTAGAAGGTACATTACAATAACCTATTTCCTTCCATTCTACATTAGACCATCCTGACACACTTAATTTCTTTTGGACAAAGAACAGTCTGGTTTGGACAAGACCACCTATTTGTCACAGAAGTTCAGAGTACCAGATGCTTGATAGTGGTGGGACAGTATTTTATGTGGTCTTGATTAGTAACAGTAGTTTCAGACATCAGAGATGGGTATCTGCATGGGATTGAAGCTTAACACTCTTAGAAAGAAGGCTGACTTGGGCCAAGTCCATTTGCCATAAATATCTGGACATTTGGGATTTTCACTTGTCTTCAGTTTTCAGCTTGCAGTGGAAATTGAGTCCACAGGAAAGCTGGGTAGAGTCAGGACTCCCTCTGCTTGTTGTTACTGCCAGAAACTCTGCACATGTTCAGAGGAATCTATTGCAGTTTAGGTTACATGTGCCAGCATTGCTAGTTCAGTGGCACTGCTTTTCATTTGAACCTTGCTGTACTGTTGTTGCTGTCTGCCTTTCCCTGTACTGTGTTTCTTACCCTTTTCCCTCTCCCTTTTGGAATCCAATTACCTTTTTTCTTTTCTCTCTTTTTTATAATAAACATTTTTTTAAAAAAGATATTTTCTTGACTTAGTGCAATTCATTTCTGTATTTGTTGTGAAGATAAAATGGAACGAAGAAGAACCGAAAATGTCACCTGGTGCTCAGACAAAGGGCAGGATGCAAAGGTAAATCTCTTGAAAGCATATTAAACAATTGAAAACCTGATGCTCTTATATAGCAACATAATATTGATACATTTCTCTCATATATAGCATGTGATATTTTAACATATCATTTAACTGTTTATCATCTAAATTCACCTTCTTGCACATTTTGTATCCTCAGTAAAACAGAGCTTATGTTTTTGAGGTAAGAATTATCCATTTTATCTCCTGTGCCTTTGACAGCTCTTCAGAAACATCTTCCAAGAATCTGTCACCATTTATGTCACACAGCTGCCTCTTTCTTCCAGATTTCACATAAAACTTTACTGTGTCCTGAAGTTTGGCTCACAGCCCAGGTGAAAGTATTTGAAACTGTAAGACCTACAAATATAATTGTTGTGTGTATTTAACAGTTATATTTTTAAACTGGAACTGTTTTAGTCATGTATCAGGACACAGAACCAGCACGTAGAAGGTGATGTGAAGTGCCAGAAATGCTGTGTGGATATGAATAATTTGTTTGTATTTTCTTCAAGATATTGGGTGGAAGGTTTTAGAGAAATATTCTACAAATTCTTGCTGTAAAACAAAAAAATTATCAGTCAATGCAGTCATATTGTTCTGAGTACATTCACTGAGAAAATGGTAAATAGAAATCTGAAAACCAAGTAGAAATCTGCACAGAGATGAACTAAAATATAAGCATTAACCTGACACATTAATTCATCAATTTCATAATAGGATCATTTTTACTGCAACAGACAGTACAAAGCATATGAGAAGGTATGGTCCCATGGATCCAAGGGATATATGCTATGAAGAGCTTTGTGTGAGATAACCAATATCTTGAATTTAGCCCATGGAGTGAATGCAAAATGAGACACCTATGAACACTCCCATCTAGCTCTGCACCAACTGGAATCTCTGAGCTGACTTTGATGGGAGACCTACAGAGGGTGCATTACAGTAGTGTAATATTGACGTTACCAAGATATGAATCCAGGTGATCAGACTTGCCATATTAAGGTAGAAGGCCATCTTCCTGGCATTACTGAGTTTGAAGAAAACAATTTGGCATCTGAAAACTTGCATCTTCAGCAGTAATGTTGGATACAGGACAGCTAGGCTCTCATGGGGGGGAGGGGTTCAGCTGAGCCCCATAAAAGTGGCAAGCAGAATGTCCTTCAAACTCTCCATCTCCCCAGTGAGCATTACCTTTGTCTTTCCAGGGTTTAGTTTCAATTTGTTCACTATTGGGCATTTAACCACAGCAGCCAAGTAGCCATTCATGACCTCTTCTGTACCACTAGGAGATCCAGATTTACAGAACTGGGTATTATCATCTTATTGATGACAGCCACCTACAAAACTATGGAAGATGTATCCTAAGGACTTTACATACAAATTGAAAAGCATGGGAGACTGGATTGTACCCTATGGAACACAACAGGATAGGTCCCACACAGATAACAATGGGTCTCCAGTGACAACCCTTTGAGTCCAGTTCATGCAGAATGATTTGAACCAATCCAATGCATATCCTTATCATTTTTTTTCTGCATCCAAGTGTCTTAACAAGTTGGCAAAGTCCTTGTATCAAAAGGCTGTAAATACAGCAAATGGGGGTCATCAATTAAAGCCAACGGGGTAGTAGTAATTTCTATTTATTATGACATATTTATTCTAATATTTGACTGTTGTCTTAATGAGCCTAATTTGTAGGATTTTTGTAAGTCATCGTGAGTTTTATGGAAAAGCAGGATATAAATATTTCATCTAAGTAGGTAAATGGCAAATAATATTGGTCTTGGAGGAATACAGCAGCTTCCATTGCTATTCCTTGAAAGTGAGGGTTTAGTCAAAGCTTCCTCTTCCATGATTTAATAAAATATTAATAAGAGGGAATGCAAGGTAGAATGGACCAGATTGTTACATCTCCCAGTGAAAGAAACAGCAGATGTTTTTAGCAAACAATAATTTCCCATGCTTGCAATATAGGCTAGCCTCATCATTTTTGTAACATGTGAAGACTTTAATAGTCCTTAAGAACATGCAAAAAAACATACATCTGGGAGCCTTAATCATTCATGACTCTAGACCACAGGTGACAACAGCAATGAAAATACAGAGGCCCATCTTTCCTATAGTGCACAATTTTTATGATTTTTGAATTGCTGTTAAGTAAGCTTTGGATCTGACTCAATGAAGAGACCCACGGTCTTTACAAAGACACCTGGTCCGATTTACTGTGGGGGTCACAGTTTCACTCACACTAAACATGGGCCTGTAGACTAAACAGAATAATTTCTGTCCTGTCCTTTGTTATCATTCCTCTCCAGCTATAATATCTTCTGAAGGGCACGATTTCCATTTAGACTACATGAAGAAACAGGTCAAACAACAGAGAATCACTTTTTTTTACTTCACTGACTAATCTGACAGATCACATAGCTCAATTCCTGTGAATTATCCCACTAGACAATTTATTCTGTGAGACCAAAGTGTTAAAGAGCATGCAAGCTGAAAAGGGGCTGAAAGGTCCATTCAAACGTAGAATTACTAAAACGACCTCTTCCTCCCCCTTGTTCTTGACTGACGCAGATTAATTTAATGAGGTGAACATTAATATTTGACTGTGAATCTGGGAATTATTACTAATTGCAAGAGTGATTTCTTGCTAATGATGCTGTAATGATTCTGCCTGTAACAAGCTGTAATGCTGTCATTATTGCAATACTCAAATACAAGTCCATGGGGGGAACTCAGTAGGGTAAATGGTGGTTGAAAGTTCCACATTAAAGTAATTACCCTCAATCTTTCAAAATGAAGTGTTCGGTTTGTATACCTATATGTTTACAGCATTTCTAAAAACCCTCTTGTCTGCCTCAGGCTGCGATAATTATTTTTTGATGAATTTATTTTAGGGACTGAAATGTTTTGGTATTGAGATAAATAAGGCTATATAAATGGACAATGGAATTAAGGCCACCACCACCCATCCCCCCAAAAATGCTGCATTTTGGATAGTAATTTTATAATTACAAACTATTTGTAGACTTTTGTTTAGAATTTCATGCAAATGGATGAGCTAGTGACCTGAAATCTATACATATAAAAAGCTAACAGTGACTTTGTTAGTCACGCCCTAACGCCGAAACGGCTGGACGGATCACCCCCAAATTTTCACATGTCGTTCCTCCCTGTTCTGGGCAGGTAATAGGACCTTCAAATAGCCGAAGGTCCATACCTGAGCCAGGTAAAACGTCATTTTCCTGGCGCACCAGGCCATGAAGCTGGCTGTGTTTAACTGTCACCCTTAGAATGTTCATGCAGTATGTCTGTGGCCTGAGGGCTTGGTATGAGGGCTTAGAATGTTCGTGCAGATGGGCAGAGATGAGCAGTGAAAACAGTAAATAGGTAATACTGTTAGGTAATACGAATGGAAGTGAAACACATACACACTTTGCCGTGTGAGACGTCAGGTGGGGTTCCCCCCCCCCCCACACACACACACATGCAGGTAACTCCAGCTATAAAATGGAGTTGATAATAAAACTGCAAGGATTGTCATGCCCTTACATAAAGCCGTGGTGCGACCGCACTTGGAGTACTGTGTTCAGTTCTGGTCGCCACATCTCAAAAAGGATATCGAAGAGATAGAAAAAGTGCAGAGAAGGGCAACGAGGATGATTGAAGGATTGGAACACCTTCCCTATGAGGAGAGGCTGCAGCATTTGGGACTCTTTAGTTTGGAGAGGAGATGTCTGAGGGGGGATATGATTGAAGTCTATAAAATTATGCATGGGGTAGAAAACATTGACAGAGAGAAATTTTTTTCTCTTTCTCACGATACTAGAACCAGGGGGCATTCACTGAAAATGCTGGGGGAAGAATTAGAACTAATAAAAGGAAACACTTCTTCACACAACGTGTGATTGGTGTTTGGAATATGCTGCCACAGGAGGTGGTGATGGCCACTAACCTGGATAGCTTTAAAAAGGGCTTGGACAGATTTATGGAGGAGAAGTCGATCTATGGCTACCAATCTTGATCCTCCTTGATCTCTGATTGCAAATGCCTTAGCAGACCAGGTGCTCAGGAGCAGCAGCAGCAGAAGGCCATTGCTTTCACATCCTGCACATAAGCTCCCAAAGGCACCTGGTGGGCACTGCGAGTAGCAGAGTGCTGGACTAGATGGACTCTGGTCTGATCCAGCAGGCTAGTTCTTATGTTCTTATGTTCTTAACTTTCACTCTCTGTGCCTCACCCACTGCTACCACACAATACACATCCAGCTCATCCTCACACACCTCACTCTGCCCGCCCTCACATCCACCACCACTTACCCACTTCCTCACCCATATTCGCCACAGCTCTCTTTTACTAAAAGTGAGCTGGAGTTTGCCTTTTTCTTCTAAGAAAATCCATGGGGTGGGGGCGAACCAACACTACTGGCTCCGCTTCTTTTGCACATGGCCCTTTAAGAACCCAGAGAGCTGGCCTCGATCTGAGCGCCTCACCACCCTGTCTCTGCTGCCTGACTGGGATAGCCTCCTTGCCCCATTTCTGCCTTACCCAAGCCAGGACTGTGCGTGTCAACCAGCCTCATGGACAGTGGGATTCGCACTCTGGACAGTTCCGTTGTGGAATGGAAAGGATTACCTTATACTAAAAAAAACAAGACAGCACCATATAACGATGTGAATTGAAAAGGGAAAGAGGGATTTTATTTGACCACCCCAAAAGGCTATGCTTGGGATCATTGGACCTGCATGGACATCTGTGTGGGTTGCGGACTGTGATGAGAAGGACAATTGTCACAGCAACGCATGGCCATGCCCTGCTGGTGAATATATGAGAAAGGAGCCTCCATTTAAAATGACATTGCTGTATGCTACATCATGGAACAGAACAGAGAGGCAGAATCAAACCCAAAGAGTATGAATTTAAACAGAATCAGAATCTCTAATCGCCAAACTTGAACTTGCTGGTCCAGGTCCTAGATGAGAAAAGGCATGTTTCATAAAAGGAAACATGTAATTGACAGAGGGCAGAAGAACACAGTATAATGTCCATCAATTGTTCTACATAAGGATGCCTCTGAGAAGTATACAAGGGCAGAGCAAGATAATAATACATCCCTGTTGTTTGTCTACATCATTTGATATTCAGACATTTTCTAATTTGAATATGGATATTATCATGGCTACAAGTGGTGGTCCTCATTGTGGTCTTAATGCACTATTGTAGCAATGTAGTCAGTCAGTCAGTCAGTCAATCAGACTTTATTACAGTCAAAGACCAGTAAAAGTTATAACTATAAAACCAAACTTTGTACATCAACAATACAGCATAATGTGGTGGGCTATAGAGTTGCATTTTAGGTTGTATAAACATTTTAAAATCCTATTTAATATACACTAAAATAGTACACAAATTAATTATTTAAAATTATCTTTTATTTGATACTAAAATTTTATAATATAACTATTTTAAAAATAATTTAATTTTTTTTAATACAAAGTCATATTATTAACTGGATTTTAGCAACCTTTAAAATAGATAAAAAATTTACAGTACACAATCAACATAAAACCTCAATAAAAGAATTTAAAAGAGGAATATTCCATCTACTTTTAAAACACTCAAATAAAGGAGTCAGTATCATAGCACTAAATAGCGCAAATGGTCCTCTATCCTCCTGCCCTCCTGATTTTCTAAATTTGTTGATCAAAAAGCAGAATTGTGCCATGGATCTAGAAACCCATTGGTCCTTTCCCAAAAGTAAATGGTGCATTTCCATTTGTTATCTTTCCCCGCCCAGCCAGCCAGTATAGATCCTAATATTTTGTTTCCTAATTTGTTGTATATAGGAAATTTTAAGAATGTATGTTCTAAAGTATCCACTTCGTTTAAAGAGCAGCCACACAACCTCTGGTTGAAAGGAATTTTCTTATATTTGCCTCCCAGTACCACTGAGGACAGGGTGTTACTTCTGGCTAATGTTAGCATCCTCCTTTGGAGACTTCCGGTTTCCACCCTGCTGAGCAGCTGCCCTTCGCTGAGCTCCTCTAAATACCAAGATAAGTTTTTAAATTTTCTCATCCTAGTTATCTTTTATCTTTTAGTATTTCTTTTCATCTTTAGTATGGTTTTCTTGTTCAAGGACAGAGCCTTCCAAATTGTTTGTGTATTGTCATTCTTTCACTGCCCAATTTTTTAGAATGACTGTGGATACTGAGGCTTAATTGCAGCTATGTATTTTCAGCCAAAAAGAAAGGGTTTGGAAAACCAGAGACAAAGTAGGGTACACAGATAAATGGCAATGGAAGAATATGGTATAATCCTAAACGTGGGGAGAATGCACTCAAGGAGCTGACTGACCTTTACAACAGTATATTTCTGAGCTATGTTGGCATAAGGATCAGTTATGCCAGCACAGGCCTGCTGTGCCATTCTACCACTCTCAGATGCCTGTGCAGTCCTGCAACAGCTGCCCATCAGTGCAACTGAGGCGTAGCCCCCTGTGCTGGTGTGGGTGGTTCTGGGGGCATGGGCAGAGTTAGTTGGCTCCTTCAGTCCTTTCATCCAAGGAACACCCCCTTTCTGAAGTGTGATGTTATATCAACAAAAGTACGCTGTGGTATATGGGCACCAATTCTACTTAAAAAATCAAGAGCCCCTCTCCCACTGCAGCCGCAACACTCACAATACCTGAAGAAACTCAGGATGTCAAATATGGATGCGACCAATCATCTTCCTCCCCTGTGGTGGCCAAGCCACAGCATCCAATTGCATCTCCCTCCAAGCCTTATAAAAATCCTGGCTAGAACGCCACACAATTTCCAAGGTAGTGTGCATGGCATGGGAGTCTCAGAGTTTCTGGCTATTCAGGCATAGAACAAGAGGCAAGGTACTTTGGTGCAAGGACATAGGTAAGGGGAGTTCCCGGGTTCAAACCCCCTTTACATGTCTGAAACTCCTAAGCAGTGGCGTAGTGGTTAAGAGCAGGTGCATTCTAATCTGGAGGAACCGGGTTTGATTCCCTGCTCTGCCACTTGAGCTGTGGAGGCTTATCTGGGGAATTCAGATTAGCCTGTGCACTCCCACACACGCCAGCTGGGTGACCTTGGGCTGGTCACAGCTTTTCAGAGCTCTCTCAGCCCCACCCACCTCATAGGGTGTTTGTTGTGAAGGGGGAAGGGCAAGGAGATTGTAAGACCCTTTGAGTCTCCTACAGGAGAGAAAGGGGAGATATAAATCCAAACTACTCCTCCTTCTCTTCTTCTTCTAAGCTTTGCCCCGCCCCCGCCCCCAGCTGAACACTATCAGATAAGCAGGAGACTGTTTCCCAAACTTGTTTCCCTTTCCCCCTTGCTCATGGGCAAGGACTGCCTAGATCAGGGGTAGGGAACCTGCGGCTCTCCAGATGTTCAGGAACTACAATTCCCATCAGCCTCTGCCAGCATGGCCAATTGGCCATGCTGGTAGGGGCTGATGGGAATTGTAGTTCCTGAACATCTGGAGAGCCGCAGGTTCCCTACCCCTGGCCTAGATGATGGCACTTTCCACACTCAAGCCCAACAGCATTGCAGTCAAGCCATCCTGGCATCATGGCCCTTTCCACACAACAAGGATCAATGTGTGAGGAGTGCTCTAGGAGAACATCCAGAGGAAGGGGCCCTTATTTTTGCCTTTGCACTGCACTGCACTGCACTGCACTGCACTGCACTGCACTGTAAGCTCAATCATTGGTGGGCTCCCCCCTCCTCCAAACAGGGCACTCTATTCTAAGTGGAGTCACACAGCTTTTGATCTCTTTCTTTTGTGGGAACACAGCCAGTGGTGGGATTCAAAAATTTTAACAGGTTCCGATGGTGGTGGGATTCATATAATGACCGTTTGAAGTATTTAAAAAATGGTATACCAAAAGATAGTGTATATAAAACACAGATGAAAGGTTTAACAACAAAAATCCACGTGTTTTGTAAACCATATCCTTTTATGCCATGTGTATTTATCTCTTTTGTAGCACAATAAGTTAATCAGGACTAGATACTTCACTTCTGTTCAGAGGCATATCTGCCCAGTGATATGGGGTACCCCATGTCCCCAGGCACACGTCATCTGGTCACATGGGGGTGCAAAATCAGCACCCCACGTGACCAGTGCTGCCACTGCCACCTCCTCCAGCCTAACAGCCAGGGGGGAGGGAAACTCGCCCCTGTCTGCCAGGCAGTGGAGAGGGGCTGCCGCCGCCTCCTTGCCTAGCAGCCGGTGGGTGAGGGAAACTTGCATGTTCTTCATAAGCCCCCGCTCGATTTGAAAATCACATATTCTTCCTAAGCCCCCGCATGCCCACGACCACTTCACCATAAAACACACCTCCCTTCCCCCATTTGTGCACATGCAGACCCACACACCCTGCTCCTGTTCCGCTGTCTGCCCCTCCCCCATTTCCAAAGACACTCTGTTGCAAAGTAGCCTAAAGCCACAAACCGCCAACGATTCAAAGAAGAAGAAGAAAATGTGCAGATCTTGCTTCAGTTGAGTGCAAGAGGTGAGATTAACAAAGGGTTCCCCAAACTAAGGACAGAGTAATAAAGGATTCTATGGAACCCTCTAGAACCTCCTGAATCCCACCTCTGAACACAGCCCTGTGCAGCACTTCAACACAAGAATGGTCCAGTTTGGCACCAGGCTGTGCTGGGAGAGGGAGTTGTGGTGGAGTTCTTTCCCAAGAGTGGAGTCCCTGGGAGCTGTGACAGACATGATTGTGCCCAGCAAGGCAATTTTGACTGCTTGTTGTCATTGCATAGGTATATCTCTATTTTGTTTTCCTGTAGGTGAAGATTCAACAGGAAGACCTCTGGGCATGACTAATTCTGTTCCCCCATCACACAAACACACTCCTCCCCACCACACACACACTTTCCTCAGACTGCAGCAGGAGACTCAGAGCCCTTACTGGACTCTGGAATGGCAACTAAGCAAAAGTGGCTGGAGATGGAAGTGGGCCACTTTCTCCTGAGACATGGAGATAGTTAGCAATGTTTGTGGCAGCAGCTGCCAGCACCTGGAGGAGCTGCTGGGTTTCACCAAGAACATTGGGGATGGCCAGGTTTGCATTGAGAAGGAATGAACTAAAATGAATGACAGGGTTGCCCACTGAGTAAAACGAGATGTGCTGGAATGTCCATTGGATATACTGGGAGTCAGGAATGCCAACTGACTTGCATGAGCCCCACTGAAATACACTACTGCACACAAAAGTTACTATGATGGAACTCCTCTTGTTTTAACATATATTTTTATTTTGTTCTTACACATACTAACCCCACCTGTCTGTTGAGACTTATAACTTGTTATGACACTGTTGCTACTAATTATGACAGATGTTATTTCCTATAAAAGAAATATATGGCACTCGAGATGCTTTTGGAAGTACAACTTAAAACTGGTTTTATTTGTCACGTTTGGAGGGATTTAAAAGTCAGATTAGCAAAACTTCCTAACAGGAATATAATTTGTAACAGAATAGCAGAATTGAGGAACTTGGTTATACTCAAGTGATATATTGAATTCCAAATGTGGTGGTATGCATACACATGTTTAAACTTTTATTTTAAACTGAGAGTGATCTCTCTTGGCAGTCACTGGTTTGTTTCCTGAACTTGCACTTCTTTTGCACAGTTGTTTTTCAGTTGGAGGGTTTAGGAGCCTTAACACACTTTCCCAATTTCTCCTTTAAACTGGTCTGGGATCACTCTTTTCACCAGAGTTATTTCCTGTTATCTTAGGGATCACTGTCGACCTTAGAGCTATAGCTGGTTATGGATCCTTCCTTGTCCAAGACCCAAATGTGTTCAATTTTACTCCAGAGGAGAATGCTCCACTAGACAGCTTGCAGCTCATACTTGTCTCTTGTTAACTGCTATCTCCAAGCTCTCTCAGTCAACTGTCATAATTCTCCAAATGCCGTTCTCAGAATTCTGTTTGAACTTCCTGTCAAACACAGAGCTCTATAACTGGGACAACTCTGTAGAATGCAGCTATCCATCAGTAACACAGAATGCAGAATGGATTTAGAACAATGGTCTTTGGGCACAGCACTCAGAGTAGATGGGTGGTCATTCCCATCCCAGAATACTTCTTATCCATTGAGGAGGCTTTTGGGGTATTTGTTGACAGTGCTACATGCCCCCACATCAGAGTCCACCCAGTGCTCCCTCTCATGCTCCAGTGCTGTTGGGCAGAGGCGTTCCTCCCATTGGGTAAAGTGGGCAGTTGCCCAGGGCGCCCCCTTAGGGGGGCGCCAAAAATGCAGGTGAGATTTTTTTGAATTTTCAGTGTTTTTTCTGTTTTTGGCCTGCAGGGGGTGCAGTTTTTAGCAGCACCAAAATTTCAGGGATTTTTCAGGATACTATCCTAATGATACCACCCAGGTTTGGTGAGGTTTGGTTTAGGGAGTCCAAAGTTATGGACTCCCATAGGGAGTGTCCCCATCCCCCATTGTTTCCAATGAGAGCTAATAGGAGATGGGGGCTACACCTTTGAGGGTCCATAACTTTGGACCCCCTGAACCAAACTTCACCAAACCTGGGTGGTATCATCAGTAGGGGCTCATGAAAATACTCTGAAATTTTGGTGCTGCTATCTTAATAATTGCACCCCTGACAGCAGGCACACCCCAAATTTCCCCAGATTCTCCTTTTAAATTCACCCCCTTCCTGCAAATGCTTGTTTTCTTTCTTTCTTTCTTTCTTTCTTTCTTTCTTTCTTTCTTTCTTTCTTTCTTTCTTTCTTTCTTTCTTTCAATGCCTAATAAAGGTTGTTGTTGTTGTGGGGGGGCATCAAACCCAGGTTTTGTCCAGGGCTCCAGTTTGCCTAGGTACGCCACTGCTGTTGGGGATGGCCAAAAAGGGTGGCCCAATGGCTGGGCTGCTATGGTGGAGTCCCTAGTTGGGTGCACTCTCCTCACCTCTCCATGCCCTTTTCCAGATGATTTCAGCCATTGTATCATATGAGCCACAGAACTACTCAGTGTCACCACCAGTTGGAGAATGCTGAGTCCTTGCCAACTCTATCAGCTGCCCAGTTACTGTTTGAAAGGGCTCAGTTCCTTTAAGGGTGTGCTGCAGCAGAGACAGCATCTCAATCTATGGCCTCACCACTTCCCATCCTTTAGCTGTGATGCACATAGGGCTGGGATTTCAAACCTGCCAGCCTATGATTGGTTCTGTCTGGCCTGTCCATCACAGCCTTCTGTTGCTTCTTGTTACCTATATGGGTAACATATCTCTCTGTAACCCTGCTTCTTGCACTTTTTCTTGCCTCCCTGTCTTTGCTGGAACCTTTTAGGGAACAGACTTGCGGTGCCACAGTTACACTAGTGGCCACAGTGCAGGCAAACTTTAGTATTGCACTAACCACCACTTAAGTAGTTAATAAAACAAGCATAATCTCCAGAGGTATATGGGAGAAGAGGGGGGGGGTATAAGAGATGCTCAGATTCAAGAAGATATTTGACTTTAATGAAATCCCATTGTACCCATCTAAACAACTGATTACATAATAATTTTAAAAATACTGTTAACAATGATAATAAGATTGGGGTGGTTAACTGAAGGACCCCAAGAGAAGGCAGCTCCAGGTTTTATCAAACAAACCCAATTTCTGGGTATACACTGTTCACCAGTGCTTGTTCCAGCAAACATGTAAAAGCACTCATGACAGTAAGATGCATATTTAACCTCTCACTTATACACTGTAGGCAGCCCGTAAGAGCTTCTCAAATTGACAAAAGTGAATGTGTGTATATAGTCCATACTTTACATATTTACTATGAAAAATGCTGGCATAAAATGCTGATGCAAAATATGCAGCACAATTGTGCGTAATGTGTGGTTCTGCTCTCCCCAATGCCAAACAAAAAGTAAAGAACTTTCAGAGGGATGCCCAAAGCATATTTACCCATTTCTTCCAGCTATCATTCCCTGCAAAAGCACACAGGTTGAGAGTTTACTAGATACAATCCTGAACAGAATTGCAGTCAACTCTGTTTAGGAGACTGAACTGTATGGTGCCTTCTCTGTTTGCAGAGAATGCCTTCTCTATTTTCTTCCTATGACACATTATTGTGTTCATTTTCTGCAAGCAAAACAATATTATCTTTTAGTTTTGAAACTGTTGAATGTGTCCCTCTCCTGTCTATTGTATTGAACATAACTCACAACTAAGCACACAGTTAATGCCTGCTTATCTACACAATGCTATATTATATTTGAGACTATGGCAAGGTTCTGTTTAGAATTCGTTGCTTGAGACAGCACAGTGGCTTTGGCAATCCTGTTTCTCAAGATTGTGCTATGCATTTATTTTCTCATTAGCATCTATTTTCCACTGTGTGTTTTCAACAAAGGTAACCTTGGAGCAGGAGCGCATTTCTTCCTGTCAGGAAGAACTTGAGATGATGTTTCAAAGATGCATGCATGATTGGGCAGCAATACATCACAAAAGCCGCAGCAGCGACAGAGCTAATTTTCCATGGGTCTTACAAAGAGAAAAGAAAATCTATTTTGTGGGCTTTAACATGCTGTATATGTGTGATAATGTTTGGTGTAACAAATTCTGTTCCAAGCCAAGCCAGTTGTTTATTAACTCAGCCTCCCCCCCCCCACCCTTTGCATGACTTTTCTTCAAGAAAGGTATAGATGCAACAATTTTCATTTTATTTCCTTTCAACAAAATTATACCCTCTCTAGTTATTTTAGAAAAATTGGTCAGGATCGAAATGGTTGCATGTGTCCTTTAGGTCTTTTATCCCTTCCCCCATTTCCCTCTTCAGTTCTTCACACTTCCTAAAAAGCTTCTTTAGAAGGTCAGAGGACCTGCCATAGTGATATTTGATGTTATGTGAAGAGACACAACTCTTTAAAAAAAAACAGCAAACCCTGTCCTTTATGCATGATCACAGAAATGACTTTTGCTCAAATATAGCATTCTTTGGATCCTGGTCCTTGTTGCTGTGACGATGCCACTAAAATTCATGAAAGTCAGACTTGTATATGTAAATAACATAGAATGACTAGCTGACACCTACCATGATTTTGTTATGATTAATCATACTTGGAGTAATATACATTGCATTTTTCAATGTATACCTAAAACATCTGACTTGAATGGAACTAACAATATAAGAGCAAATAGGACAAAACATAGCTTTTACAATATGTACTTATACAGTTACATTCATCAAGAAGTTGTAATTGGCTTTTGTTTGCTGTTGTGTATGTGGTTGCTGAAAAACCTAGGTCCTTATCACTTTACACATTGCAAAGGCTGCATGTTCCAAATGTGAACTTTCAACAGCTTCATTTCACTAGGAATTCTGACAAGAACATTAGCTCTCCAAACTATTCAGCTGAACTGAGCTTCATGATTGGGGCCTACAGTTTCAAAATCATAAAAACTCCAACCACCTCCCACAACAAAAAAGGGGTATAATCAAAACTCTGATAGATCATGCAAAATGACTTTGTGAACCTCACCTCCTCCCTGATGAAATGAATGTAGACTGGGCTCTGCAGGCTAATGGCTACTCCACAACAGAAATCAGAAGAGCTTTAAAACCAAGAAAAACCGAGAAGACTGAGGAGAAACAGCCCCCAAAGGAAAAATATTTCTACCATACATCAAGAGAATCACAGATCAAATAGGGAAACTGATCAAAAAACCTACAAACCATTTTCAAACCTACCAGGAAAATACAGCAGATGCTACACTCAGCAAAGGACAAGAGAGACCCCCTCACTTCTGCAGGAGTCTATTGCATACCCTGCAGTTGTGGAAAGCTCTACATAGGGACCAC
Organism: Sphaerodactylus townsendi; assembly: GCF_021028975.2. Lineage (NCBI taxonomy): Eukaryota > Metazoa > Chordata > Lepidosauria > Squamata > Sphaerodactylidae > Sphaerodactylus > Sphaerodactylus townsendi. The sequence goes on from NC_059427.1 coordinate 83,604,803, forward strand.
AAAACACAGCATTCAGACTCGTATTAAGGAGCACAAAGACACTGTTGGCTTAACCATCCTGAAAAATCTGCAGTTGCAGAACATGTCCTAAACAAAACTGGACATAACATATTATTTTAAAACTCTGAAATTCTGGACAAATCAGAAGGTTACTATGTCAGACTGAACGGGGAGGCCATTGAAATTCACAAACACCAAGATAACTTCAACAAGAAGGAAGAGACTCTGAGAATTAACAAAGCTTGGCTACCAGTACTTAAAACACCAGAATCAAAGGCCAAAGGCATGCTAGGTTCATGGACAATGGACTCCACCCAGACTTAGGATTTGCATTCACCAAAACTGCTGCTGCTGCAGGGAATGCAAATGCGACTACAAATGTAAATGGACTGATAACCCCACCCACAATACAGTGCACTCAACCACACTTTTGCATACCAAGTTCCATCCAAACATTTACTGATTGATTCCTCCCCCTGGGACATGGACAATATATACCCTACTAAACATTCCCTTCGCACAGTGTGTAACAAACATCTCTCTGTGAACACACCTCTGAAAATGCCAGTTACAGATGCAGGCAAAATGTTAGGAACAAGATCTATCAGACCATGGCCACACAGCCTGGAAAACCCACCACAACCAGTTGAATCCAGCCATGAAAGCCTTCAACAATACCTTCTCTTTAGATGGAATCAGCCCAAGAGATCATCTCCCTTCATCCAAGGGATTTTACACTCTCCACATACCTACCCCCTGGATTTCACTTTCTTGAAATCTCCAGGAAATCTCTTTCTAGCATCTTACACATCCCAAAACTCTCTAACTTCCTGGGTATCCACTTCTAGCTGGAGGTGTAAGCTGACCATTTCATTGTATCCAGACAGGGATACAATACACTAGCATTTCTAAAACATTGACTTGAGTGAGGCTAAAGAAAAATCAAGCTGACTTTCTTTCTCTTCCCTTTTCCCTGCTAAAAGAGAGAAAAAAACTTTTTAAAGTTAATAGTGAAAGTTTTATACCATCCAAACTTTCAAAGTACAAAACATTTCTCCATATTTGTGGAGTTTAGTACTGTTTGTATCATACTTAACCTATTCCTTCCATTAGTGAAAGAAAATGAATCACTCTCCATTTGCCTACTGGCCACTCAGTCTCCATTTAGTAAAGCAACTTCATTCAAGAATTCTTGCCCAAGTTATGCAAGCTTTCAAATTCTGATACATGTAATTGTGCATTAGAAGCGGCCTTCATTTGTATCAATTTTAAACTTGCACTTGATTCATTTACAATAATATTCCATTGTGAGACAGAAAAAGTTACAATATAATATACCGGTAGCTGCTTTTCTGTTGCTTTTTTATCCACATTATTAAAGTATCACGTTGCATATGGTAAAGGGCCTATGGCTGGGAGGACAAAAGTTATTTCCAAAGGAGTCACTGACTTTGTCAAGATTTTATGTGACTTTTTATAGAAAATCATCACTTCTAGTACAACAGCTTCATTTTCATTCATTATGTCCACCAGAATAGCAACCAATAGCCCTTGGAAATTGGGGTTAATGGAACTCCTGGAATTTGATGCGATTTATGGTTCTACTCAATAACCTCTAAGGAGTGTATGGATTCAATGTGGCATGTGTCACAAGGCCAAGCATTCATTATAAAACATATCAGCGCATGGTACTAAGCTATTAAATACAGTAGTATGACCCAGAGATCTTCCTGCTTAGCAGTGCTGTTGCACATAAAGATCTCTGCACATCTCTGAGCCTGTGGCTAGAGCTTATTTATGATAACAAGAATATTGAATATACTAGAATCAAACATAATAACTCAAATTATATTTGCTTGCTGTGTTGCTTAAGTAAATGCAAGTTGTGTATTGGTATGTTCCTGTGTGCCTGTTGGGGATAGCAAAGACTATATACCAACCTAAGAACATAAGAACATAAGAACAAGCCAGCTGGATCAGACCAAAGTCCATCTAGTCCAGCTCTCTGCTACTCGCAGTGGCCCACCAGGTGCCTTTGGGAGCTCACATGTAGGATGTGAACGCAATGGCCTTCTGCGGCTGTTGCTCCCGATCACCTGGTCTGTTAAGGCATTTGCAATCTCAGATCAAAGAGGATCAAGATTGGTAGCCATAAATCGACTTCTCCTCCATAAATCTGTCCAAGCCCCTTTTAAACCTAAATGTCCTGCAGCTTCCAACTTTACACTCCCTTGGACTTCAGAAATCATTTACATGCAGAGGCTATCTGGCTTGGTGACTGATTCTCAAAGCTTCCTGTCAAATGTTTGCTTCTCTTTGACCCCTGCTGTTTTAAGATATAATTCTGGAGGAGAGCCCCCTTGCTCATGGCAACTTTCTGACATATAATGGAGCAGCAGTGGCGTAGGAGGTTAAGAGCTCGTGTATCTAATCTGGAGGAACCGGGTTTGATTCCCAGCTCTGCCTCCTGAGCTGTGGAGGCTTATCTGGGGAATTCAGATTAGCCTGTACACTCCCACACACGCCAGCTGGGTGACCTTGGGCTAGTCACAGCTTCTCGGAGCTCTCTCAGCCCCACCTACCTCACAGGGTGTTTGTTGTGAGGGGGGAAGGGCAAGGAGATTGTAAGCCCCTTTGCCTCTCCTGCAGGAGAGAAAGGGGGGATATGAATCCAAACTCTTCTCTTCTTCTTCTTTATTTCCAACAGATTAATTGTTACTGAAATGGGTTGCTGAGCTGAATAAACATTTAGCCTATTCTTGATGACCAATGTTAAATTTATAATATAAACTCACAATACATGCAATTCACTGCTAAACTCATTCACTCACTGCCCCTTTTGTCAAATAAACTATGCCGTTTGTGGATAAGTGGCTCCTACAAGGTAGTTTCCACATTGTTTAACAGTCATGTTTAAATGCTTCTACTCTGTTTCAGCACTGGTTCAGTTTTTTATCAGATTTCTGCATTTCATCAGATTTCTGCATTCCAAACCCCACTGCAGTGTTTGTTAGATGACCCAGCCGTTGATCATATTGGCTTACACTGTGAAATCCATCTTGAGTCTCAGTAATAAACCCAGACTAGAAATAATTTAAATAAATAATGAACTGCAGTGATCTCTGCAATCCTATACACAATTGAACTAGCCATGTACAGGACTGGAGTGAACAGTGTGGTCTAAAGGTGTAATCCTAAATAGATTTAATTAGGAAATAAGTACCATTGAATTCAGCTGGGTTTGCTTGTGAGCAAAGGATTTATTTCTGTTTTCTGCCCTCTAAGCTACATATTTTTAATTCATGGTTTAACATGTTTTACAGTATGGTAATAACAGTTCCCCAAGAAACATCTAAAGGATTAAGATTTCATTTGGTTATAGGCTGAATTGCAAACTGGTTCTTTGTCCAATTGCTTGAGTGATAATATATGGATCTGAAAGGTGGGATATATGTTGACTGAAAGGATGTGTTTTGTTGCCATAGTAGTACTTACTGTAAGATCATGTATGTGGATCTTCACTTTCTGGAAGTTGTAATCTTTCATTGTTATTATTGTGGTGACTGACATTCCTAGTGAAATCACATCTGATTCTTTATTTTCCTAGTCTTAGACTTATAATATTTTTCACTGGTACCATTCTTATTTGGCAAATCTATATGTTTCTTCTGGCTCTGCTGCTATTATAAATACCAAAAGATAGGTACTATATATAGAAAAAATGGACAACAAATCTTCATTATAAAGGTCAGGAGCAAGTTTTTCATTGTATACAACATAAGCATTTTGGGGGTTTTTTGTTCAGACAAGAACTATGTATGCAATTTCATGTTGTTTAGGAAATAATTTTCCTGATGAAATGGATTTTTAAAGCAAATGTTACCACACTGGACAACACCAGGATTTCCTGGAGTATATGAACTGTCCGGATGCTTTCCAGTGGGGCTTCAAGCATGGATGTAGGACTAAAACAGTCTTAGTTGGCCTGTGCCAGGAAATGGACAGGAAGAATACAACTTAGTGATTCTTCTGGAACTCTGAGTGGCTTTCAGTATCACTGGTTATGATATCCTTCTGAACCACCTTTTGGAGTTGAGATTGGAAGGCATTCTCACACGCCAAAGTGAGTAGATTGATGTTGATTATAAAAAACTCGGGGTGGGGTGGGCAGAGATGTGGATTACATACCAGATAACCTAACTGGAAGGGCTTGGGGGTATGTCCAGTGGTGGGATTCAAATAATTTAACAACCGGTTCCGATGGTAGGATTCAAATAATTTAACAACTTACAAACACCATCTTAACAACCGGTTCTGCCAAAGTGATGCGAATCTGCTGAATCCCACCATTGGGTATGTCCCATGAGGATCAGGATTCCTACCTCTGGATTGTGGGGGATGTTTCCATCAAAGCAGGCAGAAAGATTTAAAAAGCAATTTATTCCTTTGTTCTCTGTTCAAATACTTTGCCCAGATGCTATGATCTATGATGGGACCCAGCAGAGGCATACCGGGGGGAAATAGCGCCCGGGAGCAACACCTGCTCCCGGCGCCCCCACCCCTGCATCCCACCTACCTTAGCCAGTGGCTGCTCCAGTAGCAGCAGTCCAAGCTGAAAGAGCAGCCTGGTAGGGCCGGGCCAAGGGGCACCTGGTGATGGCCCAGCCAGGCTGCTCCTTCAGCTGGCAGAGGCTCCACCAGCTGAAAGAGCAGCCTGGCAGAGCAGGATCAAGGGGTGCCCAGTGGACCAGAGCAACCAGGCCAGGGACCTGCTGTGGGCCGCCCCTCACCCAGCCCTGCCAGGCTACTGCTTCAAATGGTGGAGCCCCCCCCCCCGAGCTGCTTGATGTTGAGCCGTGGTCGCAGGCTAGCTCCTGCCTCCCTGGCCTTGCTGCTGACAGGGAGGACAGCTCTCAGGCAGGAGCCAGCCTGCACTTGCGGCTCAGCAGCAGGCGGCTCGGGCAGCTGGCTTCCCTGTCAGCAGGGAGGCAGGGAAGTGCAGGACCAGAACTATGGTCATGGTGCCCCCATGTGATCAAATGGTGTGCGCCTGGGGATATGGGATACCCCATGTCTCCATTTGCGGTACACCACTGGGACCTACACATCTCTGCAAAGTGGACAGAAAGCAGGCTGGGGTGTGTTTTCTCCACCTTTAGGTAACTGTTCTGTACTGTAACTTAGCTAGCTTATGTTTTGGTATTCTTTTCCTTACATCTGTACTTACTAGGCAGGACTGCAAATTTCCTTGTTGTGCTCTAGTTTAATTTTTAGTAAGAAAGTTTTTTCCTGTTTACGAAAGCCATTGTGATTCAAATCTTACCAACATCCCTAGACCTATAATACATGCTAAGAACACACATGCACAGGGCTAAAGCCTCAGTAATTGGAAAGTCTATCCTTTGTACTTGTTCAGAGGCAGCCTTACCAGGTTTCCCAAAAGCACTGGTCATGTGATAGCTGTGTTTTTATATGTTAGCAATCATGCAACTCTCAAGTGAGGACAGACTCAGAGCAGGCTTGTGACAGGACTTACCTAGGATCAAATGTGTAACAAGGGGGAAAGTGCCTGGTGCACCAGTGCATCCTCCACCCCCATCCCGCCCCGGAACACCCCTGTCCCATTCCAGGATACCCCCAGAATGCCCCCGCCATGCCCCTGGAATGCCCTCACCACACACCCACAGTGCGCGTGCCCAGGGGCGCCCCCCCGCCCCCTTGGAGCTATGCATCTGCCTAGAATTGAAAGTATTCCTTATTTGTTGGGGTTGTGCTTCATCTGAAGGAGCAGTTCCATATTTTGAGATGCTGCTAAGCACTGCTGGATAAGCGAGTAGCCAGGAATGTCATTTAGCAATTGGATAGCTTGCTTCAATTGGATAGCCGGCTTTAAAGAATAATATCTTGCCTTTTAAGTTGGAACATGCACCAGACAGTGGGGCTCCTCCTCGTATTTAAACAAAAGGAACCCCACTGCAAAGGAACCGCAGGGTTGGGAGCACTACAGAAAGTGCTCCATGAATAACGGGCCTTTTTTTCTTACATCTCACTTCACAGCACCAGGAGGAGAGTCCAACTGTTCTCATGAAAAAGCAATTGCCACTAGGTCAGTAGGTATAAAAAAAGCTATTTGGCTATTGTTGGTATGTACCACTCTCTGTCCAAACATTATCAGCTTTGGAACAGAGCATTGTAAGGACAGACTGTGTCGATGATAGATGGAAGGGGGAACTGAGGAGCAAGATCCGTTTAAGAGATTTTATGAATTTCCAGGACATACACAGCTCTACAAAATGTGGACCACACAGCAACAACCATCAGTCTGAATCAGTCCCTATCTTAAACTATTTTCTTCACAGTTCAAATCTATAAATTAGACTTGCACTCCCATGCTTAAATCTCTGCCTTATGTAATTAATGCATTTCACATTTACAAATAAATTGGAGTCTACTGCCATTCCAATCCCACATACTTGATCCTTCTTTCTCCTCTCCACTTCCCATGAGAGCAGGGCATAGAATCCTCGTCAATAAGGATGGGACCCAGCAGAGGCATACCGGGGTGTTCCATGATAAAAGCATGGCAAAACTTTTTTTAAAAAAATTACACACTGTAAAACTAAACCCAAACCCTTCAGTCTTCTACAAGCCAAAACATCTTTCTGAAGTAGGGAGTGACAGAACAGTCAATTATATACAAACTGTGTTCTAAGAGGCAAAGTTAGTAGTCATAATGGTTGATTACTTTTATTCATATTAAATACAAGGTTTTCTTCTTTCCATTTTATTAACATTTTGCAGTTCTAATGTATGAACACAGGAAGCTGCCTTACACGGAATCAGACTCTTAGTCTATCAAGGTCAGTATGGCCTTCTCAGCCTAACCTCAGAGTTTTTAACTGCCCAATACTGGATCCTTTTAAACAGGGACACTGGGGATTGAGTCTAAGACCTGCAACTTGAAAGGTAGGTGCTCTGCTGTGGGCCACAGCCCTCTCTTACAGTGGAATGGAAGCTTAAGCTCAACCAGAAAAGTGTTTTAAAGGTGGCATTAATCATTTATTTACCCTGAAGTCAAAATGACAGAAAGATAGGAAATCTGAAGCAGAAATTTACAGTAGATTTTCCTTTGCAATAACAATGCCTGCCAAACTTGACAGTGTGGAAAGAAGAGACAAGAATATCTCAACTGAAACCAAGATAAAATGCTTTAGATTGCCTGTGATTTCAGTAGTCCTTTGTGGAGGTGAAACTCAAGCTTTATCAACAAGAACAAAGTAAGCTAATGAATTCAATTATCTCCACAGCGAGTTGTAAACTTTTCAAATAGCCAGGAAAAAAATAACTGTGACAGATTGCACTAGGACTTTTTAAAAGTCTCCAAAAAGGTCCTTCATTAACCCCTTAAAATAATCATGGTACAAGGAAAAATTATTTTCACAACACAAGGTCTGTTAATGCATTATGTTTAACATATACCTGTATTGTGTGTGTTTTAAAAAGACCCATTTGGTTTTCTGAAACACATGTGTAATAAATGAATACTGTTTGGGAGCTCTCAGCTTCTCAGGATTCTCTGCAGCATGTACCTGAATGAGAAAGCACATGGCTTTCGATTAGTGTTCTGCCCCCCAAGTGATTCTGTTTTGGGTGCCCTGTACTTGGCTAGGACAAAGTGGGGGAGACACAAGCCAGGTTCAACAGTCCATACAATAGGTTTATTACTCTATTCAGACCCAACTCACCTTAAGGCTCCTTTGGGTTAGCACACACAAAAGAAACAATGATAGAGCCCCATGTAATGTATTGTTTGAACCTGAGAAAATGTCCTTAACTATATAAACAGCTTTGGCTTCTGGATCAAACTACTGCCAGGTCTTTTCTATGTCTATCTTTCTATCTGTTTATAGAAGTTCCCTGTAGGGGTCTCCCAGAATTACAGGCCATCTCCAGACTTCAGAGATCAGTTCCCCAGGAGAAAATGGATGCTTTGAAGAATGGACTCTTTGTCATTGTAGCCCAGTGAGCTCCATGACCTCCACAGGCTCCATCCCCAAATCTCCAGGAGATTCCCAACCTGGATCTGGAGTGGCCCTACTCCCCCCAACCCCCCCTGGCATCCCTAGCTCACAGAGTTGTTCCAGAGCAATCTTGGAAGTATGAAGGAGAAAATGTGTTCTCTCTCTTTGAAAATCTTAATGCAACATGCTTTGCTTTTAATTTCACACACTGCGGTGATAAAAATCAAACTCAATGGAGCTTTGAGCTATGCTTATTATCTAAGTAATTAAATGTGGGTCCCAATTATAATTTATTCAGCAGAAGTGATTTATTCCAATCATAAATCTTTATTTGGGAAAAAAAGTCATCATCCCAGCCAAGAGGGGAATTATGAGAAGAAACCAAACTAAACTTGAGCTGGTGGTAACATGAATATAAAAACTCTGAAAAGATGCAAAGGGGAAACAACCACTTATATCACTGGTTAGATTTCTTTAGAAAGGGTAATGCACAATGGTTGCCCGTTACTTCATTTTCCAATTAACTCAGTTCCCCTTCCCAAATATTTGGCTAATCCCGGATATTTATTTGGCTAGAGAGCCAGTGTGGTGTAGTGGTTAAGAGCAAGTGAACTCTAAATCTGGAGAATCAGGTTTGATTCCCCAGTCCTCCATATGAGTGGCAGAATCTTATCCGGTAAACCAGATTTGCTTTCACACTCCTGAATTCCTGCTGGGTAACCTTGGACTAGTCACAGTTCTTTGGAACTCTCTCAGCCCCACCTACCACACAAGGTGTCTGCTGTGGGGATATGAAGGGAAAGGAGTTTGTAAGCCACCTTGAGTCTCCTGATCTCATTTTGGTTAAAATGGAAAAAGTCAATAGTCAAGTACATTTCCAAATAGCCACTAGTTTCTTCTATGGCCTATCAACCGCGTTTTGTCAACCTTACTTACTGTACGTATTATTGTGGATTGGCCTCTGAACAAAGGCTTACTGATGAAGCTTCTGCTTTGCATGTGGACGTTACAGTCCTTGGCATTTTCAGAAGGTTCAGGCAGTAGGTGATGTGAAAGACTTCTGCTTGAGTCTCCTGACAGCCACAAAGCACTCATTACTTAGGGTATTAGACCAATGGCCTGACTCAAGGTAAGGCATCTTCATGAGTATCAGTGTAAATCAGTAGCATGACTAAAGGAAGGATAACGTGTCTCAGTGAAAGGGTTGTGTTTAATGAAGGGATTGAAGTGTCTAGATGAAGAGAAGCAATAGATTATGTCTTTGTAAAAAGAAAGGGCAACTTAGACATTACAGTCTAAAAGAAGCAAAGCAAAGAACCACTATAATGCTGGCTGTAAATAAAAAGACCTAATCTGAGGCTAATATTTTATCTAGCTGCTGTACCATTTTTTAGTCTGTTTTCAGGTTGCTTTATGAAGCTACATCACTGGAATAATGCATTCTGTTCATTTACACAACTGTCTGTTTTTGATCATAGAACAGATGTTCACATGGAGTTCCATGTTATATGATCACTGAAGATGAACAGAGCTCATGTATTACTCTCACACTGGCAAGATAGAGGACAAGAGCAGGAATGTGTATGTGGGCCAACAATTGCAATGAAGGTCCTACAGCCACTTTTAAAGCCAGAGATGCCATATCTGAAAAATCTGAACTATTCAATCCCTGTCTTGGAGAAAATGCCAGCAAAGCAATTTCAGATGGAGTAAATCAGTTATTTGGATCTTCTTCAATCTAGTTTTTTATCAGATCATGATACAGAAAACAAAATGAATGATCTACGCCAAACTGCTGACTGGGAGAATGTGTACTTATTGGTTCAGGAATATTGTCTATGGAAGCCTTCTGGATCCACTAGCAAGTTTAGGTAATAGAGGTGTTCAATGGTTTTGCTATTTCTTGGAAGGAAGAGCATAGAAAGTGTTGGGGAGGGACATCCGTTCTGCCCCTCAGTCTTTGTTTATGGGGTACTTCAAAATTCATTTTGTCCCTCCATGCTGTTTAATATCTACAGGAATGCATTGGGAGGATCCAAGGATTTGAGGCCAAGTGCCATTAGGTTTGCAGTTCTGGAATATTCCTGGATGCCTTTGTTTTTGAGTAAACAGGTAAGGGAGATTGCTAGTGGTGTTTTTACTAGTCCAAGCTGTTAAAAAATGTTGATCTGGCTACTGTCACAAGCATCTGAGCAATATCCAACCATCCTTCGAGGAGCCTTCTTCCAACTCTCATGATTTTTCCACCAATGGAACAGCCACCTTAGTTTGAAGATGGGTTCATTCTATGCTTAGTGGATAAGTAGTAAAGGAGTAGGATAGGCCCCATCCAAATTAGACAATTGATACATTACCATTACCCTTTCTCTTAATGGTTATTTGGTTTAGAATTTGTCCTTTATTGATAAAAATGCACATATATTAAGCACACTCTCTCCCCTCCCCCCGCCAGTCTGCGTCATTTCCTGAAATCAGGGGAAAGATATATGCAAAATATTGTGTCTGTCCCTCATCCCCATCTGCAGTGCTAACCAACAAAACATTAACTTCAGTAGCTGCTTAACCTAAAAGGACTAATTACTAACGAGACAAGCTCTAGGAAAATGAGAATCCAGTGGAGTGGGAGAAACTTTGTTCTATCTGAATAGTAAAGCACCAGAGAAAAGAATAATTCAGGCAAACAGGAGCCAGCACTGTCTTATATAGATGGACCATAAAATATCTTGCCCACACCTTTCAACCAGCTGAGTAGCATACAGAAATCTATTTCCTGTTTTCATGGAAATACTGTAGAATGAAACACCTATCAAAAGGATTCGAACACATCTGTTTGGTTGCAAGACCTGTTTGGTTGTGTTGATGGGAAAGGTTTTATGTCATTTTCATTCTTCCCTCTTCACTCTGAATCTGAAGTCATTTTGAGTTCTCTAAAGCAAATGGCAAACCATCAGGACAACAAAAGATTAACATTTTCATTATTAGAAACTGACAAAAGTAAATTGGATTTTTTGTTTCATTTTTTATTAGCTAGTAAGCAAATGGTTAGTTTCTTTAAATTGGTAAGGGGTGGGCAATGAATTAAACTTTCAGCTTTTTATAGTTACCGGTATTACTCCTTAAAGTTGTCCACAGAATGCATGCATTCTTGCAGTCTCCAGGTCAGTTATGCTGTCTCTTCAGTGTGAAAGAAAATAAAACAATGCATGTTAATTAAATGTACCTCATCATAGCTCTGCTTTAATTGCTTCTCTGCCTTTCTCAGAGCTAATCTAATTCTCTTTGGCCTCCAGGTTTAGCCACACACTAATTGGGTTACTACCTTATGATGAACCTGTAGAGTAATTAATTGTATCACCTTTAAACCTTTCGCAGACAGTTGGTAAATAAAATTGAGTAGCATATGGGGACCTATTTCCTGTCAACACAGAAGGACCTCACCAATATTTCACTGAGCTGAAGAAAAGTTTTCAAGATGGATCCTGTCCCTGTCCCTGCACATGCAAACACTAAATAATGAAACAAAGACATTTTCTTTCTGAAATGGAATAAGAATAAGGCTTATCTCTTTTATCTGATTTTTTTTCTTGGAGAAATCAGCTCTGACTAAATTCTATAGATTGGATTCACACTCTTGTGAATGAAATTGGTTGAAATCAGCTCTCCCCTCACTCTGCAAACACCATTAATGAAGCAAATATTTACTAGGAGGGGTGACCTCCTTTTTGTTCCAGCCTTTCCTTCCATGCTGCATAGTGCATTGACCCCTTTTATGTCACTTCTTAAAAATTATTCTGAATTCTTAGCTTTTATTCTGTGGGAGTTTTCCCCATCCCTCGATTTAAGAGTAGCAGCTTCACAGCCTCTGAAGCATAGCAGCCAATACAGAAGCAGAAACAGGGAGTATATGGAACTGACAGGTTATAAAAGAGAGATCTTTGCACCTTTTGGTTTCCTGCACAAGTAAGAGGTAATGGCCTGTTTACTGGGCATGAACACACATTTCAGATAATCCCTTCTCAGTTTGCTCTAGTTGTAAAACAAATTAGTTTATCTAAAGTGGCATGGCAGTGAATTAAACTTTCAGCTTTTTACAGTTGTGCTAAATTAATGAGCTATCTAGTTCTGCACCCTCTGTGTTAGAGCAGTTATTTCAAAAAGAGAATGTGGCGCTTCCCTTCAAAGAAATCTCTCATATTTTATTCTATGGCGGAGATATTCTTGATGTGTTCTAATTCTACATTCTCTTATTGGGTATTAGAAATCCCCTCCTGCTGTACCTGTCCATCAACCACAAAAGCCGGCTTCCTATACTGAATCAATTTCTCAGAGTCGTCATAAAAATCAATTATATTCTCACTGTGTTTTAATTTTCAAGAAAATATATACATAAGACCATAACTTTTAACTGCAGTGCTCCATGTATGTGTGCATGAAACTAACGGTGGTAAGGAATCAGCAACTTGGTATTACCACTAGTGCGAATGAATTTATGAGTTATCTATTGTACAAAGCTCTGGCAATAATCCTACTGCTGTGGGGGTGCTACATGTATGATGCTCTGAATTCCTTAATAATGGTTCATATATTCTGTTGGCAAGTGTCTCCCCTGCTCATCTTCCAACAACCCTAACTCCAGATTAAGGCATAAATCACTTCTGATTGTCACCATGATTAACTCTAAGCAAGATATCCCCACTATCTAGAATTTTAAAATGGTTTGGGTTGATTTCTAAACCTAAATCAATACAATATAATCAATACAAAATAATAAAATATAAGTGGTAAACTTATTAAGGATTGGGAATGTTACAAGCTTTCTGTGTAAGACAGATTCAAATTCATTGATAGGGAAAAATACCACCCATTTCTTTTTCTTTTGGCTCTGATATTTGTGTTTGTGGGGCCTCATAGAGCATTAATATAGTTTTTGTAATGTGGATTGGCCCAATCACTTGCTTCTATAAGAGATGGTAATGCAGGAGATCTGAATGTCTAATTTCTGACATCCTTTCTCGTAAACATATATTACAGCCCAGAAAACCCATCACAACCATATATCAGGAAGTTTATTCACGTGGTCAGAAAGGCATCAAACATCCAATGCCAGAGAATGTGTCTGGAAGGGCATGGAACCTGAAAGGGCATGGCTTGTGGATGGGAGGAACCTCAGTTGGGTATAATGCCATATAGTCCACCCTCCAAAGCAGCCTCTGTATCCAGAGGAACTGTTCTTGGCCCAATGGAGATCAACAACTGTAATAGCAGGAGATCTCAGGTGCTACCTGGAGGTTGGCAATGGAAAACCTTTTTGTCTCTCTAAATTGACCTTATCCCTTAGCTATGGCCCAAGCTATACTCAGGCACGAATCCTCTCTCTGAACGTCAATTCCCTTTGGGAGCTCTCATGCAATGGAGAAGGTGAGAAAGTGATAGGAATCCTTTGGAATGGTGTTCTGTGAAGTTATTAGGAAGAAATTACTCTTGTGTCAGGAAACCTTCACACCTCCACTCTATAAAGGTAATGACTGTTTCCTCATGGTGTTTAATGTAATTGTCAACTTGCTCAGTTTGTTAACATTTTCCTATTTTTCCCCTCAGCAATGTCAAAACAGATCCAAAACATGTCTTCTTCAGGGCAAAGAAATAGCCTGACATCTCTAATTAAGCATGATGATAAAATAGTAGGCCTTCTGTATAATTACAGGAGATATACCACCTGCCTCTAATTAAGCTGCCAAAACATTTGGTATGGAGTGGAATAAAAAAATTGGGAAAAAATTAGGATCTACTCAGTCACAACTTGTCCATCCTCACATAATTAACTTTGACAAAGGGCCTACCATCTCTTTCCTGACTGATGCACTATTTAACCTTGTTTCACTTGAACAAGCTGCCTAGCAGTATCAGGAAGCCTTTTGTTTGTAAAAGGTTCCATTTTATCTTATATGTAGATTTCTGGTGTAGTTGAATTCACATAAACTTCACACTCAATGAATGTGACAACCAGTGTGACAAGAGTGTCTTTCTTGGGCTGTGCAGGTCTGGATTCAAATTGCTACTTAGCCATGAACCTCAGTTTAGACCAATTACTAACCCAGAGGTCTCGTGAATAAGAATAAAATGGGAGAACCATGTATATCACCCAGAATGCCTTGAAGGAATGATGAGATAAAATGTACATTAGGTAGAAGCTTCTGAATGTATTTAGCAGAGTTGAAAGAATTTTTTCTTTTTTAAGGGGTGATAGCATTAAGGCCTCCAGTTAATTTAAACCAATAACTGTCTGATAATTGAGATTTTTATCTGGTTCTCTGGCAATTTATACTTTGAGACATTTTCCAAGATGCATCAGATAGGAAGATGGGATAGCGGTAATTCTGCTATGGGGTGTTTTACTTCATGATTGAGCTTGGTAATAGAGGTAGGATCTGATATTAATTCAGCAGTTCACTTTTTTTATTTACATGTAGAGCAACTTACCTGGATGATATTTGCTTTAAGCCTCCATGTGCTTCAAGAGAGCTCTTTTTGGAGAGACCAAACAAAATAATGTTTCCTGCAGTATGATGGATCTTCTTTAGTTTTAATTATTTTTCCTCACCAATTACCACTATCTCTTGTTGTTTTTCTGTCCCACACTTAAGATGATGAGGAAATCCGCCCAAAAGTCTTTATTTATGTAAGACAGAATATGGCATGAGGGCTTAATAAACTCAAAACTGTTTTATTTTCTTCTTTTGGGGAGATGGTAAAGTTGTTAGGAAGATTTCAGAAAATAAAACTCAGGTAAAACAACAACAGGAATGAGGAAACTTAGTATATTTATAAACAATATATATTTTATGTTCAAGATGTAGTTTTTACAGACAAGTGTTGATATTTTTGAGAGAGAATGAGAGAGAACGCTTGGCAGTCACTGCTTATTGGACAGAAAAAGGCTTCTTGGAAACAATATTTCTAATGTTATGGAGTCAGGAACAAAACACACAGTTTTTCCAGTTTTCTTTTTAAAAATTGTTTAGGGATCACCCCCTTTACTTTGTAGTTATTCCCTTAAGGAAGGACACACAGTTCACTTCTCTAACACAAGATCCTTCTCAATCCTATACAACGATGTTCTTCTCACTCCTTCTCCCAGCCTCTGTCAGCTTCTTCTTTTTTTAAGTTTTAAAACAAATGTATTTCTCACAAAATTAAAAAATGTATACATGTTTCAACATGATAGTCATACATAACATACTTGCTGGTTGTTCCTCAAATCAGGAGTACTTAATTACAATATTAAACTATATATTCCCCAGTTGACTTCCCCATCCATCTAGCATATCTCTAGGCTATATTCTTTAAAATAATTTTTAAAAACTTAATATTCACTTTGACTAGTTTTATGACAGAATCATACCAACTTAAATTTTGTTATCTTAGTTCTAGTTTCATAATTTATATTAATACAGCTAGGTTTATCAAAATAATCAAAATTTCAAATAAATCAAATGTTTGGAAACTGTAGTATAACCCTGTAATGTACATATATTCACATGGTTCATTCATCTATGACAGACTTAGTTCAAACTTTTCCTGAAAAAAGATTTTCAGTGGATCCCAAGCCTTCTCTTGCTTATGGTCGATTTCATTCTGCAAAGATATAGATAGTAAATCTAAATCAATATAATTCCATATTCTTGTATACCAATTTTTTAACACAGGTTAACTTTCCATTTTTTTAGCTATTTCAATCCTTGCTGCTGTAATTAAAAAGGCCAATAGCTTGGTATGTGGTTCGAGTTTCTTATCTGTGTAAAGTGCTAACAAAAAACATTCAGGTAGTTTCTCAAATTTTACTTGTATGATCTTTTGAATTTGATAGTGTATTTTTGACCAAATATTTTTAATTTTATTGCAGGACCGCCAACAGTGAAAGAGTGAGCCCGGTGTCCTCCCACATTTCCAGCACAAGGGTGAGCATTTTTAATCTATTTTGGCTATTTTAGTTGGTGTGATATACCATCGGTGGATCATTTTAAATACATTTTCTTTTATTTTAATACTTCTTATCTGAAAATTGGCATTTTTCCAAATTTGATTCCACTCTTTTAAGATTATGTTCCTGTTGATATCATGACTCCAGTTAATCAAGCTTGTTTTAATTACTCCATCATCTTCTGCATGTTGCAATAAAAATTGGTATATTTTACGTATTTGGTTTTTATTTGATTTAAATCTGGCAGTGACCATCCTCCTTCTTTCTGTTGTAAAACTAGAACTTTATATCTTACCCTGGGTTTTTTGCTTTCCCAAATAAAGTTTATTATAGCTCTCTTTCACTGTTTAAAGGGTTTTACGGTACTAACAAAATGAATATTCTGAAAAAAATAGATCATTCTTAGTAGGACTTGCATTTTAATTAATGCAATTCTTCCTAGCATAGAGAGTTTTATCTTGTTCCATTTTTTAAGATCCATGTTGATTTTTTCCCATAATTTTCCATAATTGTTTTAATAAATGCTGAAATTATTGTTGCTTAATATAATGCCCAAATATTTTACTTCTTTTGTAATCTTAATACCCAATTTCTTTTCTAATTTGAATCTTTCTTTATTTGAGAGGTTGAATGTCAATATTTTTGACTTGTTTCCCCTCTGGGGAATTGATGAATGGCTGTGGTTCTGTCTCGTCTCCTTTTCCTCTCCACAGTTTGCTTCGAGGAGCAGGACGGCATTTTGAGCCCCGGTGCTTCTAGGCTTCCCCTGAACCCCTCTCCTTTACTCAGGATTGTTATTTTGGGATTTGCAAAGCTTTATTTCTCCAAGATGTTCTTTACCTGTAGAGGCAAAGCTTCTGGCTCTCTCAGTCACTCACCAGAAGTCCCTGGGATATTTTTTTTCGTAACTGTCAGCTTCTGTCAGTTTCTATCGACTCTGAACTGCCAACTGTACAATTCTGTGGGATTTTTCCTCTTTCACACTTCCTGTCATAAAAGGATCCATGACACTTGTCCATCACATGTGTCTTACAAAGTCTAACAGCAACAGTGTCTCTGGATTGCAAGGCAACTTTTTCTGCAATTGGATTCCTTGTTGTGGTCTCTCACAGGTGGGCTTGGACAGTAGGAATACAGGTAAGTTTTACTACCACCAAAGGTTGGTCACAGTAGTTGGCCATCACTGCCATTTTTCCTTTGCATTTATTTTTTCAAGAGGAAGACAGATAGCCAGTGAGAAAGGAAGCCACGCCTGATATACCTTTCATTGTAGAAAAGAGAATTTCAGGAGGTGCAGTTGTTCTTACCTTGGATGATCCTTTGCATGTGATTCTATGAAACTTCTGAAGAGACCACTTATATCTGGTCATTCTACAGAGATAGCAGGATGATTTGAAATAAGTCAATATGTGACAGGCTGTAGTTCAACGTAGGCCCTGAATTTGAAAGTCATTAAGCATGTGAGTCTGACATTTCTTCTGAAATGTGTGGCTCAGACTCTTAACAGCAACAAACCTGTCTTTTACCACTAGTTACAAAAATCCTATGAGGATTCATCTACTAGCATTAAATGCTTACATATCTTCAATGTCCAAGTTTAGACAGTGTGAATCCTTCTTTTACACTTCTATCACTTTATTGTTCACTCTGCTCAAAAGGTCCCCAGGTGACATATGTTATTCTACTTTATCCATACAGTAGCCCTGTTAAATTAGCAAACAAGCTTCATTGTTGAGTATAAATTGAAATTTGGGTCTTCCCAATCACAGTCCCATATAGTAGTCAATACACTGCACTGGTTCTCAGCAGTTGGTCAGAATAACTGATTTTTAGATGCTGTAGTGTTTTTGGATTTCTGAGTTATATATATATATCACTCATCTTTCTACTTCAAACAAATTCAAAACTGTAAGGGAGTAAAATACAAATAACCATGGATAAATGGAATGCCTGATCAAAGAAGATTAATACACAAACTCGCACACCTTGTGCAAATCAGCATTTGAAAATATGCTTATATTGTACTAGGAACTGCATAAGCAACATGAATGTAAATAAGATTAAGATCTCCCCAGCAATATTAAGCGCACTGGCCTGTGAGTGATGGCACTATTCTCCTGGCTGGACTGGACAACCAGGTTCTTTTCTGCTCCAGGAAATTATTTTTCAGCAGATAGATTCATATATGCAGCAAGATGCAGAGCTGTGGTCTCTGGTGATTTTGTCTGCCTTCATTCAAATGCCAAACAGGTTTTCCATTAGATGAACTTAGTACAGTAAAAATGTGTAACTAATGGTATTGTCTCATTAATGCGATTCTCACCAAGACTGGGTTCAGGCTTGTTAGCCAGTCAGAAGCAGCTTTGCCATTGCAATGAAGGAAGCAGATGATCCCTTGGCAACTCCTCTTCTTAAAAAGTATTTATATGTGGCATAAAGGGGTGATAGACTATTAAGGTGGAAAAATAGATTGAACTACTCCATCTGGAAGATATGAAATTTGCTGCCATGTTATAGCCAACTTGCAGCCCCACAGGGTTTTCAAGGCAAGAGATGTTCAGAAATGCTTTGCCATTGCCTGGCTCTGTGTCGCAACTCTGGACATCCTTGGTGGCCTTCCATCCAAATACTAACAAGGGCTGACCCTATTACTTCCAAGGGCAATCTTTAGCTTTTAGTAGTTACTTTGCCCCAAGGAATTGGTGTGGAGTGACAGCTTTTGGGCAAAAAAATGCTTCTTCCCTTGAGCATGATCCCCATTGTGTCACTTTCCCTTTCTTGTAATGTAGCTCCGATAATTGTAAAAGAAACTCCCCCTGAAAATCAGCTGTCTTGTTCAAAATTACAGCAATCTCTCAGCATCCTGGGGCAATATTCCATTCATCAAATACATAAATTACCTCCAGTTCCATTATTTCAAATATCAGTTCAGTTATGTTATACACTTCAATGGGCATTCTAAATAAAGGTCAAAGAACTACAGCCAAAGAAAGATAACACTATGGCAAGACAGTGGTGTGGTGGGTGGTTCCACAGGGAAAGAAGGCTGCACTGAGAAACAGGAGATGTGGCTTTGGTTCCTACTTTTGAAAAACTAAATGTGGTCTCCACGAGAGGCAATTGAAAGACTCTGGACATTCTGTAGCAACAATATTAGTTAAATGCTATAGAAAGACTCATTAAGGTGAGGTGATGCAGGATAAAAATACTCTGAGAGGAATGAAATGTTACGATTAAGAGTTATATCTCACAGTTCACTACACAATACAAATCCTACATGTATTAAGCTACATCTCTTCCTTTATTTTCTATGACAGTGTTTTAATATCAGAAAGAACTGAATGTTCTATTACTATGATGTACTCAATTGTGATGTCCTAGAACGTCGCATCCATATATCATATTAAAAGATGTTATTGATGGCTGTCCCACAGTAGCTCAGCTTCCCTCCCCTGTCAAGCCATTAACATAAATCTCAGACACTACAATGCTGTGGTCCAGCTAAGATAGGTGCAGTTGTACCAGTGTTTCTGGCAGAGCAGTTCAGTTGGGATCCAAGACTCCCTTCGCATCAGAGGCAAAAGCAAAATAGTATCTAAATGAACACACAAAAAGCTTGTGGAGCAGCAGTGACAGCCACTCTCACAGATATGCCAGCAATTATGTTGCCTCTGATCATTCATGACTCCCACAAATGACACTCCACATTAGCCATGCATGGAAGTCAGCAGCAAGAGCATTTCATAGGTGCTCCCACATAATGCACAAGTAAGCTGCCAAGAAGTATCCACATCAAGCACTTCTTTAGCCTAGAGGTAGATTGCATGTGAAAGGCTATAAGCATCCTAGGGAAAGGGTTTGATCCTAGCTGTGGTGCTACACTGTTCACAAAGCATATATGATAGAAATAAGCATTTTGTAAAGGGCACAACCATGCCAAACAGATACAGAACGAAACAGTACAGCAGTAAAGTCATAATCAGTAGCACAATGACCTTACTGGTGGTTCAGTGGGGAAGAAAGGGTGCACTGGGAAACAAAAGATGGTTCAGTTCCCACCCAGAAAAGCTGAATATGGTTTCTATAAGGCACAGCACACTTTTGGGTGACCTGCTAGCAACATTTATTTTGGATGGACTCCAGTATAAACTTTCCACTTAAAAATGCAATGCAGTGCAACACAAGAAAGATTCCTAATGGAGCCTTTGGAGCCTTTCAGGTCATGGCATGCGCCTCGCCCTCTCCCAAGTACGTATCTCCGTCATGTAGTCTCGTACTGATAGTGCAATCTTAACTTGAGTTGCTCCTTTTAAGTCCATTATATGTGCCTATGAAGTGGGTGGGGGGTGTTGGCCTTTTCCCAGTCACTCTTTTTCCACCTAACATACCAGTGTTACTATGAGGACAAAATAGAGGGGGTTCTCTGAGTTCCTTAGTGGAAGGGCAAGATACAATCCTAATAAATCAATAAAAATTAAGAGGTCCAAGGTTTAATCCCTGGCTATGACTCCTATTGGGGAAGGTAATGCCATGATCTGGGTTATGGTCACCCATCTATCAGAGGAAATCACAGTGGAACTCTGTGTCCAGCTACTGTTCATTTTGTTGCTCTGTTTCCTTGGCTCTGAGCCTGGGAAAAGAATGAGTCAGAGGTGTCATTGGGCTAACCATATCAATGGGCAAGGAATGTGTGTTCAATAAAAAAGTGGCTATTCTCCCTGTTCTCTTCTCCAGCGCATAAGAAATTGTTGGCAACACTCCCCCGCGCACACACATACACACTCACAATGGAGATTTGTCTTATGTCCATGCTGAGAGATACTGCACCAAGTGAAGAGATGGCTGTTTAACCAGCACATAGTTTCTCTATAATATTGAGGCAGGGCTTTGCACATATTTTTGAGGGATGGCTGATTACATTCAGATACCTTATTTTGAGAATACACAACTCAAACATGTAGAAAAGGTATTGTCAAAGGCTATCACAGCCAGAATCAACTGGCTGTTGTGGACTTTCTGGGCAAGATGTGTTTCACTACTGTGCCATAGAGAGAAATGCATGTCCCCATGACATGCCTCTGATGATGCCGGCCATAGATGGAGACAAAACGTTAGGAGCAAAACTACCACACAATAGCCACACAGCCTGGAAAACTCACAACAACCAGTTATGTGACCTTTAATGGATCTTCTTGAGCTAAGTAGGCTTCTCTGTGACACTGCAGGGCTCCATTATGGTGTGCTTAACTGTTAAGAGGGAAATTCAGAATGCAATTGTTCTCTGGGCAACATTTAACACACACATACCCTACACACACATATACACATACCAGGGAAATATCTCCATTGCATTCTAGGGAGTTGTATCTGCTAGCATCTGGGATTTAATGGAGAAATTTCCCAGGGGAAGTTCAGAATGCTACTTATTTCAACTGAGAGCTAGTGTTCTGAAGGCTTCCCCATTCAAGAAACTTCTGTAGTGTCTCTGCTCTGGGGAATGGGTTTCAGAACACTGCAGCCCATGGGCCATTGTTGCATACCCCAGCTTTGAGGCATGGTTGCCCCCTGTCTGACAAGCCCCTCTCTTGCTTGCCAGTGTGACATGCTACTTCCTTTCTTTTTTTAACCTTACATGCTTGCTTGTGCTGTTCCACTGGAGTTTCCATTTGTGCAGTTGTCAGCAGAACTTGATAGAATCAGACAGCAGCCCTGAATATGTGCTACAGTGAATGTGTTTATCCTTAGCTTACTTTTAAAATAAAACCACAGATCAGTACCTGGGTAAATGTAGGGTGTAAATTGCACATTCAGCCACATGTTCTCAATATGACGTAGGAATTACTGAACACATACCAAGAAAGTTGTACATGGATTGTAAATGTGTATCAAACAGCTTGAAAAAATTACCAACATTCTGTCTTAATACTGCAAAAGCAGTTCTTGTTGTCAAAGGGTACTTATTTTACACTTTGCAAATCTGTGAGGTTACCCTGCATGGCTATCATTAAATGCAAACACATTCAAATTTATGTTCTTCCCCTCTGCCTATCATTTTTGTTTAATCTCAAATCAGTTTAGTTCTAATCTATGAGAAAGAAATGCCATCGCCACGCCTGTAAACTTGTCTAGAATGAAAACCCCCTGAATATTTATGCAAACTGATTAATTTTTGAATGCTTTATTTCATCCAGAGTTGGACTTCTCAAGTTTAAAAATCAGAATAGTAAAAACTGACATTACAAACCTCTGCTCTCATTCCATCTTAACAGATGGAAGAGCCTACCAAGATTTTCTCCTTTTTAATTCCATCTGTCCAGAATTAGTTGATGAAATGTTTAACTTCATTCTAACAACTTTTTTTCAGTTTGTTTCCTTGTAATCTGCTGAAGGAATATAACTAACTCTGCTAGTTACATTTCATAGTATTTTAACCCCACTATTTGCAATAATATTTCTTATGTGTATATTTATTTGCTGACTGAAAATCTACTTCATGCATCTGATGAAGCAGGTCTAGTGAAAACTTTTGCTATCTATAAAGTGTCACAACTTATTTTTTTCCCTTTGCAGAATTTTACACTTCACTCTGCCCTTAGTAAATGCCCTTCCGATGTCTGTTTGTACAGGGTGAGAACTGAACCTCACAATGACAAAAGATTCCACCTAATCACATTGTTTATAAATTGTTTGTATTTCAGTAGTTCTGCCCAGAGTAAGCAGAAGATGCATTATAGACAGAGTTTCTCTATATGTTTTCTTGTGAATTATTTCTCATATGAAATGGAATGGAATGTCATCTGTAAAGACAGAACTGTGTATCTAAACCAACTTCAATCAGTCCTGCCTTTAGTTTAAAATATATGTTTTGAACAAAAATAAACTTGTGGAGACAACAAAAAGGTGATACCTTTTAAAAAGTAACATGTTACTTGTTTTATAGACCAGCAAGATGTGTTGTTGTTTTACATATTGTCAAAGGCTTTCATGGCCGGATTCAACTGGTTCTGGAGGGTTTTCCGGGCACGGCCACACAGCCCGGAAAACCCTCCAGAACTTGTTATTGTTTTGTTAGTCATATCCACTCGGAAAGCTGAAATGTGCTGTTCATGATGAAACAGGGCTATGTTGATGCATAGGCTTCAGTAGCTTGTTTTCATTTTAGTATTTAGTTATTAAAAATATGCAACTAAATATTATTATTCTAAACCATTGTGTTGCACTAATGTGGGGATTGCTACATTGCTCATAATTTTCCTGTTTAAAAATTACTGCTCATTACTGCATGAAATACTTGCAGATTTACAATTGTTTGAAGTATCAGGGTTGCCAGTTTTAGATCTGGAAATTTCTGGGGATCTGAGGGTGGGGCTTAGGGAGGGCAGAGTTTGGGGAGGCTGTGAAGCAGGGTATAATGCCATAGAGCCCACCCTTCAAAGAGGCCATTGTTTGCAAGGGAACTGATCAACGTTGTTTGCAAGGGAACTGATCAACGTCATCTTGTGATCAATTGTAATTCTAGGAGATCTCCATGCCCCACCTTGAGATTGGCAACCCGGTATGTGATGCTTTCCTATGATTTTTTTCCCCTGTGCAGACATTCCATCCAATGTTTGGGTAAAAGCTGAGTATCATAGTGCCAGTATCATTCACAGCCGCAAAATCTGAAAATTATTTTATTCATTTGTCTATTTGTTGTAGGGATTAGTGCACATGTGGTATAATCTATGCACAGATTTGTTCATGATACACAGATCATGCCAACTGTGGCTTATCTGTATAGAATTCTATCCACGTGGGTCTACATTCAGTTCACAGTGGGACAGGTGCATTGGGTGGAGCTGGCATGATGGCAGTTTCCTACCATGATGCATTGCTCAAAGTTGCACTTAGGGCACTAATTACTTCTGTTTCACAAAATTTGGGATATAGAAAAGTCCCATGACTTTCAAGTAGCCACAGAGCTAACAGTGAACACAACAGACAAAAAAAATTAGGGCACTAAGCATTTAAACAAAAAAATGGAGATACAGATAGTATTTTCTGTCTTTGGTCACCATAGAAGTAGCACCTTCACTGAAAAGGCATAAGTGAAATATGGGAAAAGACATTAAAAGCTGTTACAGGGACATGTGTCCCTGCTGTTTTCACAGCCATTTGCTCATGTCAGCACTTGTCTCTGCTACCAGACAATCCATTTGGGGTGCATGCAAGTCTCCATCCAACATATCTTGTCTGGCTGAGCAAGCTGTTTTGCTATTAATCTTTAAATCACACCTTTTTATACTCCCCAAGTAATGTGTTTTTGCCAATGTCTGATGGCATTCCTAATTAACTTGGCCAGCCAACTGAATGTCTGCATAACTAACCAAATCTTTTTGGCTATATTTGGAGTCTTTGTTTAAGAATAAGTCAAGTTGTCTTAAAAGTAGCCATGAACATTATATTAAACTCCTTGCAAAGAGTCATGTAGCACCTTAAAGACTGAATTTATTAGGACACAAACTTTTGTGAACCACTTCACTATAGATACGAAGGGTTATGCTTGGAATCCAGAAGTCACATGTATATATCCTGACCACTGAGTGAAATATTAAATAAATCTGAAACAATGGGCTCTGACTCACAGAAGTTTCTGCCACAGTAAGAGGGCAATCCTATGTCTAACTAGAAGTAAGTCCCATGTTGGATGTAATGTGATAATCATTCATACATAGTTCTACTTCAAAATCAGACTAAGGCCCCTTCCGCACTTGCAGAGTAATGCAGTTTCAATCCACTTTCAATGCACTTTGCAGCCCAGCTGGGACAGCAGACTCCCCTCCCCTCCCCAGCCCTGCCCCAACCACCCCACCAGCTGGGCTCCCAGCCGGTGTAGTCGACCCACGTGGTCAGCGTAAGAACGAGACGAGACGCGGAGATAACATCTGGGTAGGAGATCGCATGTCAGCTTGGCGGGGAGCCTCGAGGAGGAGTCGTGTTCCTAGCGAGTCTCTCGCGTGCTGGTTCCTGGCACCTTTTATTGTTATTCTATCGGGGGCGTGTAGGAGGGAGGACCGGGGGGAGTTCGGGGAGAGCGGGAGGCGAGGAGAGTCGAGGAGATCATCATGTGATGCATGATCTCACCTGGCTACGTCTTGAGGAGAGGAAGGCGTAAAGCGTCTGAGCCTAATCCTCACCTGAGGGCTAAGACCATTGTCACTGCCCGGTGACTGGAGCCAGATAGATTCATGACCCGTGACTCCTTAGGGGATGAGGAGGTAAGAGTGCTTGGTCGCGACCAGAAGGCCGTGGAGTCCGTTGGCGGGTTAAATCGTTCTACCCGCAGTGCTGCTGGGTCAGCAGTGCATTACTACATCTCCCTCCCTTTTTTTTTTACATTTTAGAAGGGGACCCGGAAATGCTATAGGGGGGTGATTTAAAGGGGCCTGGCTTTGTCTCCTCACGCCCGTCTGGTCAAGCTGACCGAGGCTGCTTGTGTAACATTACAGAACTTGGTTCGCGTAAGGGTAAAATTGAGGGGGCTTCTTACACCGCGTTACGGAGGCAATATTAGACACACATTAGGCAGAAACAAGATCCGATAGCAGAGGCACACAATTAAACCAATGCAGAGCTGTACAATAGCACTCAACCATCCTCCCGGCAGCCAGCTCCAGAGATTTGCTGACCACCAATGAAGACAAACATCATATTTCAGATTAGATACAACTTCTTGCAGCTCACGTACTTTCCTATATGAATCGAATTGGGAGATTATCAAGAAGATTAAAAACAACACATATTATGTGCTTTACATTCTCACAACCTTGGTGATGTAATAACAATAAGTAATCAATAGCGGCCACGATTGTCTAGGAATTAAGCAGACGAAGGATTCCTGCTGCTTTCGGAGGCCAAGAGCATCCAGAGCAATGGAGGTAAGAAGTTGATGGACCGCATGAGGCACAGGCCAGCCGGACCCAATAGTCTTAGCATTGTAAGAAGCGAGTCGGGGGGATTCCCACTAGAAGTTGCGAGGGAGGCGAACTCCGCCCGGAGAGAAGGGCTGACAGCGATAAGCCTCCGACACAGGAGGGTCCCCGAGAAAGGCAGAGCTGTGGAGTCGGGCGTGGGCGGCGGCAGCGTCCGGGCTCCCGAAGGGTGGAGCCGCAAATTTCTGGGGTAGGGCGATGGTGGCGAGGCTTAACTGAGGCAACAAAGAGTTCCGGCAGAAATTGAGGCGGGAATATAGTTAAAGCGTTCTTCTCCCCGCGGGTCCACAGAACCAGCCCCTGGGAGAGCAGGATGTTTTCGAACCACGGGGAATGTATCCTCCATGTGTGTGCAGTTCCAATTGGCCGGAAGCGATGAATGGGCCAGCCCGGTCCGGTTCCCGTTTAGCTTAATGCGCCCGATGCGGCTTTGCAGGTGTTAGATGCGTGGTTAGCGACAGTCGCGGTGACAAGGGAAAGAGAGCGCCAGCCGAGAGGTTTGGGCAGCGGGTCCCCAGTCGGCGGCTCATAGAGTACCTGATGGATGAGAGGCATTCATGAAGGGCATTAGCCCAGACTCCGGCGCTAGGAAGTCTCCGGAAGCACTGCAGGCGAGGAGCAGGCAGGAGCTTAGCAGGCTCCCTCGAATTCTCTAGAGTACTGGCGGGCAGAAAGATGAGGCGTTGTGAGCGCAGCAAACTGCTCCCAGATGTTGGTCTGGTGGCTTCGTCAGGGGTGGCCGATCGCCATCGGCAGGGAGGCAGCAAGAGCAGGCAAAGGATGGTAACACGCCCGAGTTAGTGGTGGTGCAAAGAAGGCGGCGCACAGAGGTTCTCGGAGTGTCGGAGGTGGTCTTGCTGGCGCCCAGCAGCTCACAAGGCAGCTGGTGAGAGAATTAGCCTTGGCGGCGTCTCCCGGAGTCCATTAGGGTCCTTGGGCGCATTAGCGGCCAGCGTTCATATTGAGACAGCTGGGGCGGGATCCTTTAGAGAGATGTGGTTTCCATCTCGGGATAGGAGTTGGTTTTCTGGCCATTCCACACCGGGTTGGCGCCTGTCATGGCGAATCCCGGAGTCCACAGGGACCTGTAGGAAGAGGGACTGAAAACACACTGCCCTTTCCCGAGGTTATGGGGGGGGGCGGAGTCCCGCCAGGCTCAGGGGTTCTAGGAGCCGGATGGCGGAGATCGGAAGGATGTCGGAGTTTTTTTGTTTGAGTTAGGGTTTAGGTTTGGGTTTATCTGCCAGAAGGCTTGCCTTTTGCAGCCTGTGAAGGGTGCTGTGCAATGCAATCCTACTGGGGGCCGCCTACTCCTCTTTCTTTAATTCGTTTGACAGGAGTGGCAGGAGGTAGGCTGCACCCTGAGTGGGGAATTAGCTTCAGAAGCGTCATCAGGGTGCGTCAAGGCTGGTAGAGTCCGAGCCTCGAGGGGAGGAGGACAGAAGCGGGTCCTAGAAGTTGTGGAGTATGCATGCTTAATCAGCAACTAACACAAAAGGGGCTTTAAGAGCGCCTTTTTTTGGGGATGGTGCATCGGAGAATGATGCAATCGAAGCTGCATTAGAGGCGCAGATTCACTTGCACACAAACAAAAGGGCTGGGGTTTCTTTGCAAGGGAGTTGCACTTGCACGTGACCTTAGGTGGCTAGCATAGGAAGCTGGATGGTGCTAAAGTTTTGGCGTCCCGGATTATCTTGGGAATTGCAGCCTGCGGAGACCGGCTCCTTGAAATTTGGTTGACTGGCGCTTCTAACGCTAGCATTAATTTACTGAAATAAAGTTGCCAGAAGCTGGGCAGCCATAACTTAAACAGGTTTGGGTATTAGGGGCATAATGGTGGCAGCCAGCACACCTTCTAGGGCCTGTCTAGCAGTGCTCGCGGCATCAGGACGGGCCCAGATTTTAATCCAGGGGAGGCCAGTCAACCCAGTGGCCCTCCGCGCCTCTACTAGTCGAAAAAACAGAAGGAGAGGAGAGGGAGAGGGAAACAGTTTTTCTTCTACGGAAAGTAGAAAGTAATTTTGGAAGTACGATTAGGATCAATGATCTGTAGCTGACTTTACCCATCAGACCAAAAGTAGATTTTGACCCTCGACTCATGAGGTCCCCTTCCCCAGAGATTGACATGGATGTCTAAAGCGGTAGAGGACTGTGAGGCACGCTTCGAGTCCTGGGCTGTTGACGTGAAAGCGGCGGATGCCGATCTCGCCCTCGGACATACCCCCCCCAGATGGTGCAGGCAGCGCAGAATTAAGCCACTGGAGTGGGCCTTCGGGCTACTCTGATAGCCAGTAACATCAAGCGCGGTGTCACCAGGCCCTTGAACATACATCCTTCTATAGCGAGCTCCAGGTATGCTGTAGGGCTCGATAAAGCGTCTCCACCGCTCACGGCGGTGGTGAAATGCCGCCATGTTGGCTGCTGGGCTTGCTTAGCCTTTATTGGAGTGCGACAGCGGGCAGCGCATGGGGCAAGAGAGAATCAACTGAAACTTAGCTGGCTCCGGCAGAGTAGCACAATAGGATGTTTGTCCAGACTTGGAGATGGATGTGGGTCCTTAGTGCGTGGGAGTCGATCACTCCGGGGGCGCATGAACAGTCCCTGTTCAGCGGCAGAGGCGGCCTGGCAGCACTAGCCCAGAGTCCCGGTAGGGATAGGCTAAATCGCTATACTGGGTTGGAAGGCGGCAAGGACCTGCGTGGGGAACTTAAAGGAGATGGGCTGGGTGCATCGCGGCGAGATGCCGCGCAGAGGGAGGTGGTTTGGCGAAGGGGCCTTGGTGTTTTGGGAATTCTGCTCTGAAGTATTCTCCCTCCTTGGTCCTGGGCTGGGGAGGCGCCGAGAGGAGTTTCCAGCCACCGGCAGTCAGCAAGCTTTCTCCAGTGGAAGCCTTTCTGGCATCATTGGGCACCGGGTTTTGTAGCCTTCTCCTCCTGGGGGAGGAACCACTCCTCCATCGGGGTTGCCGGCCCCCCCAATCGCCTACCCACTCCCTCTGGGAAGTATCCGTCTGCGCGAAAGGTCGCGATGTCATCCAGAGGCTTTTTCCCGCCCGGTGGAAGTGCTGCGGCAGGAGGCTAGCCTGAAGGCTACGGAGGATCCGATGTCCTGGCAAGCCTTAAGCATGTCGGCCAGTTCAGGATTTTTGCCCAGGCCCGTGATTGCTCTGCGGCACTCCCGTGGAGGCGTTCTCTTTGCGGCGCGCGGGGAGCTCGTTTCGCTTGGGCCTCTTAAACTATCTAACGCCTACGCCTCTTGGCGCTTCCTGGAGCCTGTTCACAAACTTCGTAAGCATAGGGCTCTTGGGAGTTTTGCCGGATGGTGGAGAAAACTCTGGGTTGGCTGGCGGCATTGGGGACTTTGGATAAATGCGCCCATAGAGGCACTCCGTGACCGTAAAATTGTATGCGGCCTCAAGGCAGGACAATCTGATACGTTGGGGTTGGCGAAAGCATCGAAATTACCGTAAAGCTGAGCGGCTGTGTAGAGCGCCGCCCGGGCCTTCCTGCTGATGCATTGGCTGGCGGAACTTCGCTTTTCCCCAGATGCACCGGTATTGCAGGGCCTACAGGAGCATCGCGAAAGGTGGTTTTCAAATTGTCGTCGGAACCATTGGGGTGATTCCTCGCGCCTTGATTGCCTCAGCATGCTCTCTACCGCGTAGGGCTAGTAGTTCCTACGTCTTGCATGCGCTTTCGCGGAGCTCGAGTGAGGATGTTATAGTTTAAGGCGCTGCATTAACTCGACAGCCGCCGAATAGCGTTTCCACCCTCCTCACGGTATCTGTGAAATGGGCGGGCACAAGAATATCGGCATGCGTCTTCCGTCAAGTTTCTTTCTTCTGCAGATGGTGGCTATCGTTCTCTGCGAGTAGTTTTCGAAACCAGCGCCGTACGCGTATGGCTGGCCGGAGGTGCACCAGTGAAAGCCTCAGAAAATGAAAGCGGAGCAGGGGCTGAGGGGCTGAGCGGCGGGAGAGTTTGAAATAGGCGAAGAAGGAGCAAAGGGGGGGTATGAAGGAGGACAGGCGTCAATTTAGTGGATAGAGAAAATTCGGGGTTGAAATTGAAGGTGAAAGAAAGATCGAGAAAGGAGGGCTGCCTACAGCAAGGGAGAGCCATAGGTCTGCAGGCTGATGGCGACGCCGTGTCTCCGCCGTCAGTAGCGGATGACATCGTGAGGGCTCTGTGTATGCGAAGAGTGCTACCCGATGTTTTCAATTGTAAACCTTAAGATTCAATGTCCCCCCCTCTGGGTACCGCGGGATACACTGAGCTTCAATCTCCTCAACCAATTTTAAGCTCCTTCTGCTGGGACCTCTGCATTTAAGCTAGCAGCTTTCAGTTAGATCAGCGTGCTTGTCATAAGCCCTGCTTTGCAAGCTCCCAGCATACTCCCACCCGGTGTTCCGTCGGACGAGAGTGTCTAGAATAGCGATGTCTCTGGATCTGCTTCGATCCAGGGACAGAAGCGATGCAGCAGTGAAAGTCCCCTGGATCACGCCGATCCAGCGGACAGAGTATCGTGGCTGCCCAGAAGCTGACGGTGGAAGGCAGGGTGGAGGTTCGAGATTCGGTTTTGTACCAGCTTGTAGTGCGACCACGTGGTCAGCGTAAGAGCGAAGACGAGGCAGCGGAGATAACATCTAGTGGAATGCGCCAGCAGCGGGGAGCCGGAGGAGTCGATGTTCCTAAGGTCTCTCGTTAGCACCAGTTCTCCTGGCACCTTTTATTGTTATTCTATCAGTGGGAGGAGGGACGGGAGTTCAGGGCCCGGGGCCGAGGGGAAGTCGGAGATCATCATGTGATGCATGTCTCACCTGGCTCGTCTTGGAGGAGGCGTAAGCGTCTGGGCCTGTCTCACGCAGGGGCAAGACCAAAACTGTCCCTGTGCCCGGTGACTGAGCCAGATAGTTCATGACCCGTGACTCATAGGGGGGATGAGGAGTGGGGAGTGGGGGTGCAGTGCGACCAGAAGGCCGTAGGTCCGTTGGCGTTCCAACGTTCTACCACGGTGCTGCTGGGTCAGCAGTGCATTACTACAAGCCGGCAGTTCCTTCTGCCCTCCCCTGTGGGCAGAGGCTTAGAGGGAAAATGGAGCCCGGTGCAAAATCTGAGTTTTGCCCCCCCCAATGGGCGGCCACTGTGATGCTGGAATCCACCCCCAAACATCATCACGTTCAATGGTGTTTAAACTAGAGAGCCCAAATTCTCCTTTTAAATCCACCTTAAAGGGAGAATCTGAGGTCCCCAGTTAACACAACATTGAAAGTGATGCTGTTTTGGGGTGGATTTTCCCCCACCCTGAAACAGCATCACTTTCAATGTGGCGTAGTGGTTAAGAGCAGGTGCATTCTCATCTGGAGGAACCAGGTTTGATTCCCTGCTCTGCCACTTGAGCTGTGGAGGCTTCTGGGGAATTCAGATTAGCCTGTGCACTCCCACACATGGCAGCTGGGTGACTTTGGGCTAGTCACAGCTTTTCAGAGCCCCCTCATCCTCACCCACCTCGCAGGGTGTTTGTTGTGAGGGGGAAAGGGCAAGGAGATTGTAAGCCACTTTGAGTCTCCTACAGGAGAGAAAGGGGGTTATAAATCCAAACTCTTCTTGTTCTTCTAAACTGAGGACCTCAGATTCTCCCTTTAAATCCATGCCGAAGGGGGTGGATTTAAAAGGAGAATCTGGGGAAATTTGGGGGGTACCTGCTGTCAGGGGTGCAATTGTTAAGCTAGTAGCACCAAACTTTCAGGGTATCTTTAGGAGACTCTTCTAATGATACCTCCCAGGTTTTGTGAATTTTGGTTCAGGGGCTCCAAAGTTATGGACCCTCATAAGTGTACACCCCATCTTCTATTCGCTCCCATTGGAAACAATGGGAATGGGGCACCCCCTTTGGGAGTCCATAGCTTTGGACCCCCTGGACCAAAATTCACAAAACCTGGGTGGTATTAGTAAGAGATTATTCTGATGGTACCTCCCAGGTATGGTGAAGTTTGGTTCAGGGGCTCAAAAGTTATGGACCCTCATAAGTGTAGACCCCATCTTCTATTAGCTCCCATTGGAAACATTGGGGAATGGGGCACCCCCTTTGGGAGTCCATAGCTTTGGACCCCTGGACCACACTTCACAAAACCTGGGTGGTATCAGTAAGATACTCTCCTGATGATACCTCCCAGGTATGGTGAATTTTGGTTCAGGGGCTCCAAAGTTATGGACCCTCAAAAGTGTAGACCCCATCTTCTATTAGATCACATTGGAAACAATGGAGGATGGGGGCACCCCCTTTGGGAGTCCATAACATTGGACCCCCTGAACCAAACCTCACCAAACCTGGATGATGACATAAGGAGAGTCTCCCAAACAATCCCTGAAAGTTTGGTGCTGCTAGCCTAAACAATGCACCCCCTGCAGGCCAAAAACCGAAAAAACACAAAATATGTTTTTAAAACCCACAAACGGAGGGTGGGGTGGAGCTTCGGACATGAATGGGGGGTTGAACATGAGAACCCCCTTACCTACGTCCTTGACCCCAAGACCTGTTTCTCCCTATAAAAGTCCACCCCAGACACCACTCAGGTGTTCAATATTATCACACCAACATGGTGCTCGATAATATTGTTCCAACAGCACTGATCATCCAGAGACAGGTCATTAGGTGTCTGTCTCCTGGACATCCACTACAAGACTGGTAAATATAATCTTTGATGCCCCATCCCTTCTTTCTATATATATCCAAAAAGTGCCTTTCACCTCTAAATTATATCCTAGGAAACAGTGTGTGTGTGTGTTTTTACCCCAGGAAATGAGTGATTGTGAGTGGGAATTTATTTTTTATTCCCTTTCTTAGTTTCCCAATAAAATCCTTTTAAAAAGAAATTTATTTTCTCTGCTGGTTTCTTATAGTGAGCTGAAACCCATATACACAGGCAATATACAGCGATCAAGTTACCCAACCAGGGATGTAGGTATATATTTTTATGGGGGGGTTCGGGGCAGGGCCACACCCCCACCTGCCCCTGGGGGCATGGCCATGCCTCACCAAGCCCTGCCCCCAGCCCTAATGCTTATAAAAGCAGCTCTCTGAGGCCAGGGGCAGCAGACTCCCCTCCCCGCACAACAGCTGGGCTCCCAGCCAGCAGTCCCTTCTGCCCTCCCCTACGAGCAGAGGCATAGCTAGGGAAAATGGAGCCCAGTGCAAAATCTGAGTTTTGCAGACCCCCCCCCCAATGGGCAGCCACTGTGATGCTGGAAGCCAGCCCCTAAAAGCATCACTGTCAATAGTGATTAAACTAGAGAGGCCAGATTCTCCTTTTAAATCCACATTAAAGGGAGAATCTGGGGTCCCCAGTTAAAACAAAATTTAAAGTGATGCTGTTTTGGGGTGGATCCCCCCCTTGCTTAAACAGCATCACTTTCAATGTTTAAAGTGGGGACCTCACATTCTCCCTTTAAATCCATACCGAAGGGGGTGGATTTGAAAAGAGAATTTGGGGGAAATTGGGGGGGTGGTGCCTGCTGTCAGGGGTGCAATTGTTAAGCTAGCAGCACCAAAATTTCAGGATATCTTTAGGAGGGCCTCCTGATGATACCACCCAGGTTTGGAGAAGTTTGGTTCATGGAGGCCAAAGTTATGGCTTTCAAATGTGTAGCCCCCATCTTCTATTAGCCCTCATTGGAAACAATGGGGGATGGAGGCATCCCTTTTGGAAGTCCATAGCTTTGGACCCCCTTGACCAAACTTCACAAAGCCTGGTTGGTATCAAAATTTTTGAAATTTTTGTGCTGCTAGTCTAAAAACTGCGCCCCCTGCAGGCCAAAAAGCAAAAAACACTAAAAATTTCAAAAAAAACCCGCAAATTGAGGGCGGAGCTTCAGACATGTAATGGGGCGGTTTGAACCCAAGAACCCCCTTTTTACCTACGTCCTTATACCCAACGCTCCTTAAGCAACGCTAAGTGACCTTGTGTTCTACAGCTAATTTCCCCAAGAGGGTCGTTGCGTCCCACCATTTTGGGTAACATTTGTCTGGTTTCTACTGGAATATTACTCTATAATATTAAAATTTATGTCCTGAGTTTTGACCACTAGATATAAACATGGATGTTCAGACTTTTCACAAAATACATATCTACCAAATTTCAACTCTCCAGCCAATGTGTTAGGAGTTCAGCTATTTGTGGATAAATTTGGTGTCTTCCATTTTGAAAGAGTTGTGCATGCTGTGGTAGGACAAGTTAATAATAGGCACCGAGATTCTTACAGTGTAGGCTAATGTGTGTGTAAAGTGCCATGAAGTCATTGCCAATTTATTGCAACCCAGTAATGTTTTCAAGGCAAGAGACTAAGAGGTGGTTTGCCACTGCCTACCTCTGCATGACAACCCTGATATTGCTTGGTGGTCTCCCACCAGGGTCTCCCACCCTGCTTAGCTTCTGAGATCTGCTAAATCAAGGAGATCAAGCTAAATGTACGCTAATAGGGATATTTAAAACTCTTTTGCATAAGAAGAGTTATGTGCTTCCCAAACCTGATCAACCCCTGACTTCAGTGGCTTTAATGTGTTCTATCCTTGCCTCTATGATTTGTCTGCAAATCGTTTTTTCTTTAAACTGTGATCTCCCTGGGACAAGTCTCTTCTGTTTTGGAATGCATCTCGCACATTTACTAACACAACTAGAACAGCATGGGCAATGGATTTATGATCACATCAACATAGAATAATGTGTGCTGAAAGGTTTGCATGGTTGCTATTTGTCTTTGCTTTTTAACACTGCTATTCATTTAAGGCTTAACTAAATTGTGTTTAGCACTGTCCAGATTCCTTCATGCTTTTATGGTTTCCATTTAATGTCTTTGTTACCTAATCAACTCTGGGTGCTTCATCATTTCTACCGTGATATTATGAATTTTTTTAAAAGTCACAAACCTTACTTCCACTAATAATGTCCAGCAAGATTAAAATTCTGCCATTGACTAAAGCCTCCCCCTTTGTTGTATTTTATCGCCTACATTATCTTACAGTGCTGCGCTGTTTGCTGGTTGCCTGGGATGAATACTGAGTATTCATGGTGTTTTCATCCATATCCAGAATTATTTTTAGAGGCTGAAGTTGATTCCCAGTTCTCTGTTCCTTATTTACATTTCCTGATTCCTTATTAGTGAATCCAATTCCAACTACTGAAAATAATTAAAAAGCTCTGGACCCCAAAAGAAGGCGTGGACCACCACAAATCATACACCCCAATATTCAGGGTATTGTGCCCTCCAAGTAGACTTAAGCCATTTTATGATCCAAAGTCCAGTTCTTGAACGAATTGCTCTAAGTGGGATTACCTAAGGGCAAATGTACATGCAATCACTGGGATGAAACTGCTTCCCAAAACAATCTTTGAACCACCACAAATCGCAGATACCCCACACCTATTCCAGAGACTTGTTGAAATGAGCAACTTCTGCATGCCTGGACAATGGGTGGGAGGGTGTTGTGTCTCTCTAAGCATATTGTTGCCTCTCTTGCCTGCCCTCCTTGTCTGGGCCAGGAGACGACCCACTGACTTCCTTTCGTCTCCATACTGCAGCCACTTTTGTCCTGCCCTTTGTCCTGAGTACATGGACAATGGCTCCCTTCCTCCATGGCCCTTTCCCACAGAGCAGATCTTACCCCCACGCACATGACAGTGCATTAGAGTGCCCACTTGTTTATAGGAAAATTATCTCTTTAGTACAGGGTTTCTTCCTATCTACCTCTCACTTGAAACAAAGCTGTGAACTGAAAATTACTTGAATATATGTAAGTGTTTTTCCTTATCTCTCTAGGAGAGTTTCTTTTGCTACACTCGCACACAAGGCTGGGCTGATCCACAAATTAACCAAACTCCAACAAGACTGGCCCCTGCAAGAAGACATTAAGAGGTCCAAACACTGGATCTGGTACTTCAAGTTTCTATTTGGATTGCCTCCAAGAAGTCTGTACTATGAAGAACATTTGAATAAGGAAACGGAACAACTGCATGGACTCTGCCCCTTAAAATAAAGCTTGGACTGCCACAAATTATACACCCCCACATACAGAAGACTCTGCTCTCCAAGTACTGTTTCCTGGTCCAAAGATCAGTTCTTATGCCATCAGTTCGAAAGTGAGAGGCTCTCAGTGCCAACATGCATGACATGTAAATGGAAAAATGAATATCCAAATCTGAATCAGGCCTGATCATAGTCATTCAGAACAACGGTTCTAGGAACACATATGTCCACATTTCCTTCTGGCCTCCATTTCCTTCCTAGGAGGGAGAACATGCCAACCTGGGACTCTCATCAAAGAATAAGAAAGCCCCCCGTCTCTTTTCTCTTAAATAATTTCCCATTATTTCAATGCAACATTTATCCATGCATTATTTCATTGCAACATTTATTCATTTATTTCATTTAACTCCAAACCATTGCAAAATGAATGCTTAACCTGAGCTTTTAATGATAGCTGAGGTCCACCTTAACAAGCTCTCCAATTAACAGCTTCATTAAGTTTCTTATCAATAAATTAAATTAACAATGTAAAAAGCAATCTTTTGTGTCTTATCATGGCCATTCAAATTGCATACTTAGTGACAGACTGGTTAGGATCACCTAGCTCAGTGGTGGCGAACCTTTGGCACTCCAGATGTTATGGACTACAATTCCCATCAGCCCCTGCCAGCATGGCCAATTGGCTGATGGGAATTGTAGTCCATAACATCTGGAGTGCCAAAGGTTCGCCACCACGGACCTAGCTACAGTCTACAGAACAAAAAAACACAAACTATCCATACTAGTATAACCTGATGTCTGAACATTTCAAAGATGTGTTTATTTTTTAGTGGAATATGGATAAATATTATTCTGGGATAAATTTTCTGATAATCAAGTTAACATTAGTGGAGTGGTACACTGAAATAAGGAGGTTAGAAAACAATGCAACTATTCAACACTCTAAAATACTTAGGACTCTTGTGGCTTAATTTTAACCCTTGAACTGTCACTTTAAAGAATAATTTATTTATTCAGAATGCTACAATCAGATCTTTAAGGTGCCACACAATTTCTTTTTGGGGTATGATATACCAAATTAGCATGGCTTTTCCTCTGGAATTTGACTGTCAAACAATTGTGACACACTCATACTTTCTAGGATATAAGTGGCCAATATTGTTGCCTGTAAGACTGTGTTCACAGGTTCATAATATAACTAAATTACATAAAATACCTTGGTTTTGCAATATAAGATTTTTCTTTTCCATATGACCAGTATGGGGGCACATTCCTTGTACTTGTAAAATGTGGCTGAGTTTCTGCATACTATTTTTCCCAATAGCCCCCTTCTCTCCTAAGTGACAGGAGGGTGGTAGAATTAAGCTACATAAAAATAGATTTATGGTCTGCCCACCTCATTCCACATTCTTGAACCATCAGTATAGAGGAATATTTCTCCCTCCCACCCTATCATCTTTGGAAAAAACAGGAAGGTATGTTAAGTGCAATTTGTACGTTGTATTCTAACTCCCTGCCAGCCTCTTATAAATCTTGAGAGACTTTAAGATTCTAGTTCCCCCCCCCCAACTCTCCATATTAAAATCCTCCTACCTTATTCTACCCTCTATTGACCCAGTGAAGCATAGCTGCTATCATAAAAGGAAGTCCTAATTCAAATCTCATTTTTGCCACAAACCCACTTTCAGTATAACTCCTAAGAAGAGTGACACATTTGTAAGCCATTGACTTCAATGGACATAATGGGGTAGCTTTGCTTTGGATGAGACTGTTAATAGCCTTAGTAGTGGTAAGCTATTCTTTCTTTTATTTGCAACTAGCAGTAAAGTCAGTTTTATGAACAAAGAAAACAGACTCTAAACAACTGTTGGTGGGTTAATGGGGCCCACTGAGGGCCTTTCCTCTGCCCTTGGTGACTTTACACTGTCCAAACTCTGGATGTTCTGTGATGCACTTGATGCTTACTTCTGGCACAAATAAGCCCTGAACCCTGTTTGCTTTCCCCCATAGAGATATCATAAGAAGTTATAATTCCTGCCCTCAGGCTCAAAGCAATTTTTAATACACTCCCCCTATTCTGCTTGTTACTGTGAATGACTTGAAGTTGCCACTTATATTGTCCAGCAAAAGCTGGGACCTTTATAAGACATTTGGCCTCCTTCCCAATCCTGCACATTTTTGAACCTTATTGGAGCACCCATCTAGAAGTGCCAGGCCGTGATTCTCTCATTTCAGCTAGAAGTTGAAGGGTAAACCTCCAAGAAAATGGTTTTAAGGAGAGGAGTGTGTGTGTGTATTTTTACAGTGTCTTTAATTGGACGGCTAGGGTGACCTCATGAGCGAATGTGTTTTTTTTGTACACCTTGGGGAAGGAGCATGTTGAAATTTCCAGATCTCTTTAGTTTGCTTTACTTTGTTTGGGCCCAGGTGGAGTTTTTGATTAACAGTTTGATTAAGATACTTAGGTAATGTAAAGGTAATGTAAAGGTAAAGGTAAAGGTAATGCCACGGTTATCATGGAAACAGACCAATACAAGGAAAAAATCAGACAACTTTTGGACCCCACAACATACAAAAAGTTAAAACAGGACCCAACCAACAAAATCACCAGGAAAACCAACACCTTGATTAAAAACTCCTCAATTGATCCAATCATTCGCAAACGTCTCTGCAAATCTGAAGCTCACCCTCCTAGACTCTATGGACTCCCAAAAATCCACAAGGACTCCACTCCACTCAGACCTATTGTGAGTGCAATCGGATCTCCTACATATGATTTGGCAAAGTTTCTGGCCACACAACTGCAAATCCATATTGGACTTACTACATATTACATTAAGGACTCAACTCACTTCATTGAAAAAATCAGCAAACTCAAACTCAACCCCAATGACAAACTGATCAGTTTTGATGTGGTGTTCCTATTCACCAAGGTCCCCATAGCAGACACCATGACACTCATTAACCAGAAATTCCCAAAAGACATCACAGCCCTGTTTCAACATTGTCTCACTACCAGCTACTTCCAGTGGGATAATGAATACTATGAACAGAAAGATGGGGTAGCCATGGGTAGCCCTCTTAGCCCTGTAATAGCTAATTTTTATATGGAACATTTTGAGAAACAAGTCCTGAAAACAGCACCAAAAAAGCCCACCATATGGTTCCGGTATGTGGATGACACATTCACCATTTGGAGCCATGGAGAAGAAGAACTAAACAAGTTCCTGGACCATATCAACAAGATCCACCCAAACATCCAATTTACTATGGAGAAAGAAAATGAAGGAAAACTGCCATTTTTAGATGTTTTAGTCATCCGTAAAACCAAACCAGCAATTGGGACACACGGTATACAGAAAACCTACTCACACAGACAGATATCTACACAAAAACTCCAATCACCATCCAGGGCAAAAAAGGAGCACCATAAAAACTTTGGTACATTGCGCAAACAGAATCTGTGAACCTCACCTCCTACAAGATGAATTGAATCACCTAAACAGGGCTCTACAGGCTAATGGTTACTCTAATACAGAAATCAGAAGGGCTGCAAGACCAAGAACAAGCCACATGAACAAAGATAAAGAGC
Organism: Sphaerodactylus townsendi; assembly: GCF_021028975.2. Taxonomy (NCBI): domain Eukaryota; kingdom Metazoa; phylum Chordata; class Lepidosauria; order Squamata; family Sphaerodactylidae; genus Sphaerodactylus; species Sphaerodactylus townsendi. The sequence continues at coordinate 83,644,390 of NC_059427.1, forward strand.
CATCTAGAGAGAAGGTGTTCTTACCATACATCAAGGGAACCACTGATCGCATAGGAAAACTGATGAAGAAGCACAACCTACAAACCATCTACAGACCCACTAAGAAAATTCAACAGATGCTACGTTCAGCAAAGGATAAGAGGGATCCTTTAGCTACTGCAGGAGTCTATCGCATACCATGCAGCTGTGGACAAGTCTACATAGGAACCACCAAGCATGGACAGACACGTATCAAAGAACACGAAAGGCACTGCAGACTATTTCAGCCAGAAAAATCAGCAATAGCAGAACACATGATAAACCAACCTGGACATAGAATATTATTTGAAAAAACAGAAATTCTGGACCACTCTGAAAGCCACTATGTCAGACTACACAGAGAAGCAATTGAAATCCATAAGCACATGGACAATTTTAACAGGAAGGAAGAAACTATGAAAATGAACAGAACTTGGCTGCCAGTGTTGAAAAATACTAGGGTCAAGACTGTGTCAAACCAGCTCCACACAAACACAGGATGACCATAGACAAAAGAAACAAAGGCCAAGATACTTCTATTCAGATGCTCCCACCAGTGACCTTGCCATCTACAGGGTTACTCCCAGGCTATAGTCTTCATTGTTACTCATACTTCTATTTAGATGCCCTCAACTATTGACCTGGTTGCCGCCTTTGTTACTCACAGGCAAGGTTTCCCCACCCACCCTGGACACTCCAACAGATATATACTCCACTTGATTTTCCAACATCAGATCCTCTGAAGATGCCAGCCACAGATGCAGGCGAAACGTCAGGAGAGAATGCTGCTAGAACACGGCCATACAGCCCGGAAACCACACAGCACCCAAGTTTGATTAAGAGTTTGAATACCTCTGGAGTTTGAATAACACTGCCTCAAGGGGTTTGGGAATGACTGACCTGGGAATCCTCAAATGGAAGACAGTTGTAAAAGCGAAGGACAGACACAGGAATCTTCTTGCTAAGAAAGTGTCCAGGGTCTCCCTTCACATCCAAGCCATTCCCTCATCCCTATTGTAATGAAGTCTTAGGGAGGGGGTAGGAAGCAAGTCTTGCAACCTACATCTGCTTGCTCCTTTCTTAATTCCCAAGTGGCCACAAGGCAGAGGAGCAGGACCAATCCTTTGCACGTGAGGAAGGAGAAACAGGACTGACAAGAAGGACATTGCCCAGCAGGGCCCAAAAGGTTGCCTTCCACTGCTGCTCTGAGGCGAGAGCAAGAGCTAACCCCTGGAGGTGGGGATGGAGAAACAAGAGAAAGGAAAAGCAGTACCTCCATGCCTAGTGTCTCATTGTACACAGGGCTGTTGTAATGCATGTGAAGGACCATGAACTCTGATTGTATTGCTGCATTTTATTATTTTGTAATATTTGTGCACTATTATTATTATACAAGTAGTCCTCACTTGGATAGCCCAGGCTAGCCTGATCTTGTCAGATTCTGTGAGCTAAGGAGGGTTGGTCCTGGTTAATACTTGGAAATGTCAGATTGCTATGCAGAAGAAAGCAATGGCATACCAACTCTGTTAGTTTCTTGCCTTGGAAACCCTACTGGTTTGCCATAAATTGGTTGCTACTTTACACGTACATTGTACAAATGGGGTCCCACAAGAAACTTGCAGCAGCATCCATGACACCCCCATCTTTGTTCCCTCTCATCTTCCCATATTTCTCTGCCTCTCACTCTTTCTTCCTCCCACCACCCCTTCTCTTACTCTCTCCCCCATACCTGCCGCTTTCTCTCTGTTTTCCACATTATTATCTTTCTGACTACCCACTCCAGCACTTTTTCTTTTTGATTCTCCAACACTATGGCCCTTTCCACACACACAAAATAATGCGTTTTCAAACCACTTTCACAACTGTTTGCAAGTGGATCTTGCCATTCCGCACAGCTTCAAAGAGCACTGAAAGCAGTTTGAAAGTGCATTATTCTGCATGTGCGGAATGAGCCCATCACTCTATTTCTTCCCCCTACCTCCTCATCACTTTCTCAGTCTTTCTGCATCCCGCTCTATCACTATTCCTTTCTCTCTCTTTCTGCCCTCCACCAAGTATTTCCCCCCACCAGGCTCCCTGAGTATCCCCCCCCCCAATGATCACCTCTCTCAGCAGCATACTTGGTGGGGTCTACAGAGGCTCTCTCTGTAGACCCTCTCTCAGCAGCAGAGGGGTCTACAGAGGCTTTCCCTTCCTCCCACCATCGCCACTCTCAGTGGCTTGCCTGGAATGGCTCCTTGCCTGCCTGCTAAGGCTTCCATCTCTGACAGGTTTCTTCCCTCTGAGTAAGTATAGATCCGTGGTGGCGAACCTTTGGCACTCCAGATGTTGTGGACTACAATTCCCATCAGCCTCTGCCAGCATGACCAATTGGCCATGCTGACAGGGGCTGATGGGAATTGTAGTCCATAACATCTGGAGTGCCAAAGGTTCACCACCACTGGTATAGATCATTGTTCAAGCAGTGCTTTTGCAGGGACTAAACCCCCATTATTTTTAGTTTCAGAATTTTTCTGCGGGGGGGGGGGGGGGTGCAACGTTTTTAGTTTTCAGAAGTGTGTGTGGGGAGGGGTCTGAGTGGCATCCAATCCATGAATTTAGATAATTGCGGGTGGAACCAAACTTGAAAAAGAGATATATACATGTGTGTTTTAGTATTATGTAACATTTCTCTGAACCTGATTAATGCTGTCAGTATTCACTTTTTCCTGACCTTTTTCCTGAATCATGAATAGGACCCGATCTCCTATATTTTCACTCTGTTTGTTAGCTTCATTGGTAATTCCTTAATTATTTAAGCCTTTGCAATGAGGTTTATTGATGTGTATTCACAGTTTCATCATACTCACCAAACTAGCTGTATTTTGTCCAGCTTGAGGAACTAAAGTCCCATTCTGTATTATAATGTTCAGCTTCAGTGAATCACATCCCACAAATTCCAGCCAGCAGCAATGCAACAGATTCTTTCCATAGAAACATTGCCCTGGAGAACAAGACTTTCACGCAATGGGGCAGCTCAGAGCTACAGTCTGTATTTTTTTTTATAAATAACCCGACTGAAGACTTTTGTTGAGTGGCCTGAGAAGCAGCTAGTTATTTTCATCCTTCTCAACTGTACCATTGTTCAAGTTTAGAAGAAAATAGAAACTGTACTGTGAAGATGGGATTTATTCCAGATGACGACCCTAGCAGCAATGACAAAAATAGAATGCCATTATGAAGAAAACAAGTTGTCCACAGGACTTGTCAATACAGCTGTCATCAACAGACTCTACTGAGGTGATTACTTCTGAGTTATTCATCCTTGTTATTTCAGGGCATGTTGCCATTTTAACACTGGACTTCATACCTAAAGATAAAAAGTGGCAGTCTATCCAGTAATTTTTCCATTTTTATCCAGGAGAATGGATAAAACTTGTTACAACTTTTCTTAAATTATTGGAATATTTTCCTCACTATTTTTATTCCTTGTCATATTGAATAACTATGTAAGCATCTTCTCTCTTAATTAAAAAAAAACTGAGTATATGAAGTCTGGAAAGCAAGCTCAGTTGCCCTATACTGCAATCCAGCCTGCTTTCAGTGATCCTCATGACTACTCAAGAGTTAATCTCAGCAGTGTATCCCTCATATATATCTACTGACTCTCAATGTTATCCTGTGTGGTTAAAGATCCAGTAGGGATAGGGACCCCCATCCTTTTTGACTCTCCAGGCACCTTTAGAAGGTTGACAAAGGGTGATGGGTACAAGTACAAAATAGTTGCAGCAGGAGGAACCAACAAAATGCATGAAAGTGAGGTCATGCTTAACTCTAATAGTAACTCTTCAACGTTTCAGGAAGAAGCTCTGTTTAGCAGTATGCTTTTCAAAATGAATATGTTGTTTTTAAATATTTTCTTGCATACACACGGTTTATAGTTAGTCATGATGTGGAGCTCCTTGTGCTGTGGTGGAAGTTGCTGCTGAAGCAACTTTAAAAAATTCTGCCAATCAGATCTCCATTGGCCAATCAGAAGCCGTGCTGGACAAAAACCTCACCTAGCCATACCTACTTTCTAAAAACACTTGGTGTGCACCAGCAAACAGGGGTGTAACTACCAGAGGAACATGGGTGGTCACATGTCCCCTGGTGCCACACATGGGGGGTGCAAAATCCCCCCCCCCCACTGCTCCTGCAGCGAGCCTGAAGGAGCAGCCCAGCCGGGCTGGGAACCTGTCTTGGGCCCACTGGGCACCCCTCGGTCCGCCCTGCCAGGCTGCCTGGACCATTGCCTTCATCCTCTGCCAGCAAGTCTGAAGGAGCAGCCCGACCAGACGGGAAGCCTGCTGTGGGCCCTCCGGGCAACCCTCAGCTCGCCCTGCCAGGCTGCCCAGGATTGCCGCCTTCCTCCTCCACTGGCAAGTCTGAAGGAGCAGCCATAAGTGGGGCAGGCGGAAGGAGCAGGGGTTGTCCATGGCACCATTTTCTCCAAGTACACTTCTGCTAGTAAAGGTGTCGGAGGGCGCCATGGACTCAGAGGCACCAATTTGGGGACCTCTGCAATAGATTCTTGAAGCTAATGGAAACAGACCACTTCCTGTGCTAGATGGTTCTATCTGTTACATAGATGGTTCTGTCTACCTTACATTGAGGGTAGCAATAGCAAACAGTGCTGATGTTCCATATCCCACTGTGCAGCAAAGAAGCAAGAGAATGCTGGCAGGGATGCCTAGGGGATAGTGAACATGTGATTGTAAGTAAGATTTCTTTGAAATAGTTTAGAACCCTGATTTGTGTTGAGGAGATTTGGCCTACATTTGTAAGTCTCCTCAGCACATTTTAAAGAGTTCCTTTTTTGTGAGCCTTGAATCAAACTCCAAGCCAAGATTATTTGAACTGAATTCTGAATGAGGAGAGAAGGATGGGGAATGAAGGTGGCATTCAGATCCATCATAAACAGTGGTTTGCCTGTGATGCCTGAAAATAAAAGCCATGATAACCAGGGTTTAATCAAACTGCTGTTTCAACAGTGGTTTATGGAGATCAAAACTAAGAATGAGTGGAGTGGCATAGCAAAATGGCAGCATTTCCTTTGTAAGCACAGCGACATCATTCCCTTTATAAGCACAGTGACAGAATTACTCTATTCACTGAAATAAAGGAAAGGATATAGCATGCAGGGCTGCCATGTTTGATCCAGGGCACACATGAGGCACTAGGCAGGGGCATTAGTACTACAACATCATATATAGAAAATAAAATTTGCCTTTCACAAAACTAGTTGAAAATAAAGTTGTTGCAAGTAAATATTAATTGTAAATGGATGTTCCTTCTTGAGTCATAAGGAAATGCACATAATCAATTTTTTGAAAATAAATTAAGATAAACTGTTGGAGTAAGTAATCATAGCTAGCACAATGCTAATTTCATGTGTATTTCACATTGTATTGCCAAAAACATCCCCCAGTGGTGGATTTGCTGTCAAAAATCCTTGATGGAGAAGCCTGCTGTGAAGAAGCCTTTTCTTCACAGTTTGCTGCCTGCATTGCAATTAGCACACTCTGCCTCACAAGACTCAGGAACATCAGCATTTGCTTCTATTCCTCTCTAAATAGCTGTCTCTTTTCCTAACAGTACAGAACACAGCTGCAATGCTTGCTTGCTTCAATCTTTACAATTCAGGTAGAAGGCTAATCTTATTTCCCAGCAGACAGGTAAGGCATCCAGGCTGTGTCCCATGAATTCCTGTGTCCTACAGATATCTAAAGAAATAGTCTCTGTGTATGGAGATACCTGTGATACTTGTACAATATTTAAACCTCGTTAGAAAGTATATTATAGAAATGTAGAAAACACAATCTTCTGTAGCATCTAATAAGAAGACAGCTATATACAAAGGAACAAAAGCAAGAGGTGATATTCCTTAGTCCTGAGGTAACTCTAACTGTTAATTGCAACACAGGCATAAAACTGTGAAGCAGTGTGGTAAGCCTAATTCAGACAAACAGCAAGCAGTGTGGAGTCTAAACAGTGTGAAGGCTAACTAACAGTGTGGAGGAAAACTAAATCCACACAATAATGCACAGTTTGCATACAATAGCTCATCATGAGGTTTGCCATAAGCCAAGGCCTTTGCAGTGGTGTAGAAAAATAGAGGTTGTAATATAGGCTGTAGCAGATGTAATATCTTTATAACCTGCCTGTGTTCAAGAATGGCTTTCTGCTGCCAAGTGGGTTCATTTTCAACAGGCCTTCCAATCCCTTGGTGAGTACAACTGGCTGCAGAGCAGCGATCATCTCCTCATTAGTTCAGCCCCAGTATCCAGTTATCAGTCCAAACAACAACAACAACAACGGCTCTACCTTTGACCCAGGCAAACTTTTATACAAAATCTGATGTAGCCGCTGACAATATATGCTTGCTGTTCAAATGTATATGATGCAGAGAGATTGGCACTGGGAATAATTTATGAATCTGATATGCATGGCAATTTTTTTCTGCTTTTATGATCAGAATCACAAATACAGTTGACACTCAGTGAATAATGATAAGGATATATTAATATATCCTTGAAAGGATATATTTAAAACAAGACAACTGATCAATCACTGAAAGGATGGGTAAATTTTATTAATGTCCTACATTTCAGAAAAGGCAAGGCCTGGCACTGCTCACTCAAAATCTTTTTGCCCTCTGTCACATAGATTACCAAACTGCTCTTCATGGGAGATTAACAGTGCCTTGGAACTAAGCCCTTCTGAGTAGATCTGCTCTGCTCTGCAAAAGTGCATGATGATATAGAGAGTTGGGCTGAACAAGCAGCAGCCAGAAACATAGGTAGACTCTGCACCTGTAGATACCTGAGACAGTTTCCACAGCACACTACCTTATGAACTCAAGAAAGAAACCAGGATCTCTATATTAATGCTGACATGACAATTGTGGCATTACAGTTAGATTGACAGCACAGCCAACTACATCTTATTTACTCACATACCCATTTATTGATAAAGGAGGTTTTATGCTCAATCTCAAACCATTAATTTGTAAATATTTTGTGTAGTTAATTTGCATATGTAAATTCATGCATATCTATTCATACACATATCTACATCAAGATAGTATAAGTATGGATTTGCATTTGTCCTTTCTCTCTGAATTCAGCTGCAGGTAAATAACTCAGAATTACATCTTATAAAATATATTCTATAGATTGACATGAAAAGCTCGGGACAGTGATGGTCACACTAGTAGCATAAAGTCATGGTCTAAACCTCAGAAATAAAATGAAGGACATTCCTTTCAGATGATGCCTTTTGTATAAAACATGAAAATAGCTAAAACATGTACTTGTTACATTTACAAAACAGAATATACAAACTGACAAAACAGGAGAAGTTTCAAATGCACACATATACTATCAGTGTTCCTTCCTGTCTTTTATTTAAGGACAAAGGAACTTTCTAGTTCAGCCTTCTGCTTCCAGTAGAAGGCAACCAGTTGTCTGAGGCCCTTTCCCCACTTACCCTTTTCCAAGGGTTGCTGCGCGCAATTCCCAGCGCGCGGCATCCCTGGCGTGCGCCTGGGCGTCCCCACGACCCCGCGCAGAGCATGGGGTCATTAAAAGGCGCCCTTTGAAAGAGCGCCAGGAATGCCTCGCGCTGAGGGGCGCGACAGCAGCAGCGTCGGGGCGGCTGCGCTGTTGCCGCCCCTCTCAGTGGGGAGTGCCGAGGGACCCCACACTACTCTCCTCGAGTAGCGCGGGGCTTAAGGTAAGTGGGGAAAGGACCTGAGAAGCCAATAGTGGGTTTGAAGGTAAGAGTTTTCATCCTGTTTGAGAAGCTCACTGCCCCTGAATACGAAGTGATCACAGTGCCTTGGAACTCAGCCTTTCTGAGTAGATCTACAGATGCAGAGTCCACATGTGTTGCTGGCTGCTACTTGTTCAGCCCGCACAAGTAATAGCTGTTGACAGATTTTTTTTCTTCATAAGTATCTCTTACCTTTAGTGGTCATCATCCAATCTCATGGATTGTCTGAGGAACTACTTCCTTTTGTTGGGCCCAACCCTATAACTGATTGGACTGGGTGATCCTAACTCTGGTATTATGAGACGGGGGTGGGGGGAATTCTGCCTGTTTGCCCAACTCACTTGGGACAGACAGTCCTGCCATGCATCCTGAACAGCAGCACACAGACCACTGGTAAACAGTCCAGTAGTGGGATTCAAATAATTTAACAACCGGTTGTTTACAAGCACTATTTTAACAACTGGTTCTGCCGAAGTGGTTGAAACCTGCTGAATCCCACCACTGAAACAGTCCTGATTCTCTGGCCAAGGGATCATGGCAAGACCCTGAGGCACTGGTGAAGTGGATCTTTCCTTACCTTTCTCTTCCCCAAGCACTATGCTGTCAGCTCTGAAAATCCTCTCAGAGAGTATGGCAAGGAAAATGTGTAAGGCAGAGTACTATACTGGCAAGGGAGCACTGGATAAAATCTCTTCCTCCTCCTTACATTCTCAATTAAACATTTCAATTAAAATGTAGTAAATAGTTGCCTCCAAGCTATGGCCTGCAAATCCATTCCAAACTGTGGTTTCAGATCACAGCAGGTACCTTTAGCGCCAACAACAGGTTGCCTTATTTGAATGTCACAGCAAGCTCTGGTTAGGGAGACAAGGAAAGGGAGGAGAGAATCAGCCTGTGAGTAGGCAACACTTTAATCATCCCCCAAGGCATGGCTTAGATAATTACTAATGTGACTTCTGACCTGAGATCAGGTGTGTTGGCTTAAACAGGTGATTCAGGAAGAATTTTTGGTGCAACTTTAGTTGTTTCCTTAGCTGCCTTGAGTCTAAGGATATAAATGTTTTAACACTGTTTGTCTTGAGCTCACCTGGCACAAGGAACAAGATCTACCAGACCACGGCCACACAGCCCGGAAAACTCACAAAAACATATGTCAGGATTCCCCTGCATTGACAATGAACCAGTCAAACTTCAAAAGTTTCAGATTTTATTGCAAGTGACAGGAAAGCAACAGAAGACTGTTCTGAAGCTCAAGCTCTCAGACCAGTGCTATTATAGGACCTTTCCCCACTTCTGCTGCTGCCGTCGCTGCACGCTGCTCTGAGCACGCGGCATCCCTGGCGCGCGTTCGGGCGTCCCCACGATCCCGTGCTCTGCGCGGGGTCATCCAAAGGCGCCGTTTTCGCCAGCGCCAAGGATGCCGCGCGCTGAGTGGGTGCACGAGCGGCAGCTGCGCTGTTGCCGCCCCTGACGTGGGGAGTGCAGTGGGACCCCGCGCTACTTGCAGAGAGTAGCGCGGGGCTTAAGGTAAGTGGGGAAAGGGCCATAGATTGTACTTTTCATCCCCCCCACCCCACATGTGAAACCCTCAGCAGAACAGTTCCCCGCAACATCTCCAGACATCCAAGGTTACTTGATAAGCCAGCTGTGGAAAAAGACCGAGTAGCAAAAGCATTGCATAGCTGAAAGCCACAGTTCCCAAGGCAGCCCCCCCCCCCCCACAACATACATGGTAAGATTTGTGATTATGTTGCTTGGGTCCAATTGTTTTAGTGGCTTTTTTTATCAAATCACTACAAACAAACAATTGGACACAAACAACATAAGCACAAACCATTTTTGACTGCTTATTATGGTTGCCCTAACCAGCTGGAAAGCCCTGAGCAATTCCTCCTGGCGGACAGAGCCTCTGCTTGCTCGTCCTCCTCTCTTCCAACCAATGGGAAAGCCACCGACGGCAGGGCGGCAGAGGAGGGAACGAGGGTCCTCAGAAACCACCACCACCACGTCTCTGGAGGCTAAACTGGGCTCGGCTGCACGGAAGCCTCCACAAGCGCTGCTTCTGCACCTGGCAGTGCCTCCAGACTGACTTGAGCGGCCCGGCTTGCAGCCCTCCGCCCTTACCCGTGGCCTTGCGCCGCTGAGTCGCCACCACCCCACACGCGCCCCGAGCCAGCGGCGGTTTGTTTGAAAGGGCGGGAGGGGCACACGCTGGCCTGTTTTCTGTGCCGTTACCGCGTTCTGTGGCCAGGTGGCGCTGTAACCGCTCGAGTCTCGGGCTCGGTTCCTCCGACTGTAGAGGTGCGGCACGAGGGGAAACGCAGCTTTTGCAGCAACGCCAATAGCGCGGCGCGCGCCGTGGAGGCAAAAGCGGATCTCTGCTCGGCGGGTGCTTGGACAGAACTGTGCTCTAGGGTACCTGGCGCGGCAGGGAATTTGAGGATTCTTGCAAGAGGATCTGCCACGGATTTAACACGGCAGGGGACTTGCGGTCCACCTCCATGGCTTGGAAAACTGGAATACTGGGGGCATAGCTGTGGTGAGTACGGACACCTTCTCGCTGCCTTTTAAAAAAACCCGCTTGGTTTCCACTGTCCTATTCTTATGAGCACAGTCAGCGAGTGACCCTTGACTTAAGGAAACCAGTCGACTCACAATAGCCCCAAACTGTGCAACAGATGCATGCCATTAGAGAGAATGCCGTTTTTAAACTCCGGGTCCGGACTTTTGTCTCCTCTGTTGTATGCTTCCCTCATTTTTAAGGGTTGTTTGCCAAAGGGATGCTGCGTTGGTTTCCCGTTGAAGCCGCTGGCATGGCATCGGGAGTGGATGCACCTTGCGGTGGATGAGCGAGTAACCAACCATTGGGGGGGCTTGTGCCTTTCCAACTGTTGGATTGCAGATCCATCAACGCTGGAATGGCGTGCGCATCAAGCATGGGGCGGAGCGGGGGGTAAGATCTAGGGGCCGCTTAGTCTTCTGTCATTATTCAGTGGCAAACTTTTAATTTAATAATGCACTTGCCCATCGATTGAAGTTGCAGCCTGAAGTGGATTAGGGAAAGGGAGCCAATGTGTTTGCTTGAATTTATGGTTGGGAGTAGTGATGGTCAGTCTGAGATTAATGAGGCTGTTCTGAGAGAAAGGTGGTGGGAATCCCTTCTGAACTGAATGGGACTGGAAAATCTGTAATGTTCATTGAATTAAGTTAAATCTAAGAGAGAGAGAATCAATCTCCTGGTACTATTTAAACTGCTGAACAGGACTGCTGTTCTTTATTGCTTTGTTGGATTAAAAGTTGTTGAAAAGCTATCCTTTATTTGGGCATCATAAGGTAATACAATTCTAAGCACTATAGCTCCAGGATCCAGACAGGAGAGCTCCTTGATGATTCTTAGTTTTGAAATCTTCCAGACACACAGTGGTGTAACCTTATACTTGTTTCCTCAGGAGTAAGTTCCACAGCGTGACTTGCTTCCTGATGAGTGTGTCTAGGCTTGCAGCTTTGACTATGATTATAAGATGCCTGCCTCTTTCTGTGTTTCTGGACCACTTGTTTGACATCCTAAATTTAAATCATCTTACCAAAGTAAACCTAATGAAGTCTTAGGGACTTCCATCTATATATTGTGTTCTAGAGAGGGGGCATATTTGCTTTTATTTGGGCTCATTGGATCCTTCTAAATGAGATGTAGAAAAGCACCTGAGAGCTTTGCTGCCATTATTTCCTCTGTAAATCCTATTTATCAGGCATTTGTAGTTTGGGTTTTGAAATGTTTGTTTATCTGAAAGATGGCATGTACAGTCTCCATTCAGGAGTAATTTGCTGAAAACAGAATCTATTTGATCCAGCTGTGGTCAGAAAACACCAGAGAGGGAAAATTTATTTCAGGAGTTGCACTGTCAATTTTGGAGACAACTAAATATCTGTTTCAAAAGGTGACATTTTGCAGGGCATTGATCTGTAGTTGGTAAGTGAAGAACATATTCAGAATATGAAAGACCTTGGACCTCTTGTGTATAAATTCTGTGACTTCTAATTATAATCTCAGATTGTTTCTTAGTTTGAATGGTAATGTTCAAAATGGCCATGCTGGCGGGGGCCAATTGGCCATGCTGGCAGGGGCTGATGGGAATTGTAGTCCATGAACATTTGGAGAGTCGCAAGTTGCAGACCCCTGCCCTACAACAAACTCTTGTGAGGTAGGTGGGGCTGAACAGTTCTGAAAAAGTGTGACTAGTCCAACGTCATCCAGCAGGCTTCATGTGTGAGAGCGGGGAAACAAACCCAGTTCACCAGATTAGAGTCCACCGCTCTTAACCACTAAACCACGCTAGATTAAGCCCCCTGATGCCTTGTACGTAGTAGTTGATGCATAATTACATATAATTACAAGGACTAATGAAATCACGATTGTACTTTTTTTTTTGTCAAAACGAAGCATTGTGCCTTAAACTAGGAATAGTTGCTTTGTAGGGTCGGAGCTTGTTCAACATTGACATCACTTAGAACCAGAGATGTTTGGGGCCCAGATTGCACTCGGAGGCAAAACACCTCTGGGTGCCACCCCCACCCATGGCGTGGTACCCGCCCCCCTGTGTGGCATGGAACCCTTCCTCCACCCATTCCCCCCAAGCCCCACTTACCTGAGCCAGCAAGAGCGGGGGATTCTCTTGCGTCAGGTTTGCTGCCTGGGCAGGGAAGAGAAGCCAGCTGCGTGGTTCCCTGCCCAGCAGCACCCGTGGCACACGCGAGGGATGGGGAGAGAATCCTTCTGCCTTCTCTCCTCGTCTCTGCACGGTGCACTGCACCATTTCTCTTCCCTCCAAGCATCTCAGAAAGGAGGGAAGTGGTCGCTGCTGGAGGCGTGTGGCGGCAGCGGCACTGGAAGAGAGCGCTGCTAACTCACTGGTCAGGTCGGGGGGCAATTTTGTGCCCCATGTGACCAGATGGCATGTGCCCGGGGACATTGGGTACCCCATGTCACCTGGCAGATATGCCTCTGCTTAGAACATTTTGTCAGTTGACATTTTTGACCATCTTTTGTTTTTTAATGTCAACATGCCATAACATGATTGGTCTCTTTGCAATCCAGTCCAAAGGGTGGGCGGGGTGTAGAGTGGCAGTTGTAGAGTGGCAGTTGAGAACAGCACTGCCGCACTACCTCTAAAGAGGCAATTGGCAGCATGGGGAAGGAGGAGAAATTTCTTTCTCCCCTGGGGAAATCCATAGTGTAAAATGACTTGTCATCTTTTTTTGGTAGTGTAAATCTGTGCCACTGGGAGGAGGCATTCCCAGGCTGAAAATGCATTTGGGAGTGTTCCTCCAGGAATGCCCCCAGAACACCACATTGGTGTTGGCATTTGCGGTGATGTCCAGCCACTGCAGTGCCCTGTTTCTGGGTTTGGGTGCTGTGGCTGCTAGCCACTGAGCTGCTGGCATGCATGCCAGTGCAACTTTCTGCTGTTTCCAATGCTGCTTCAGTCCCCATCCCTTTGGATTCCATAGTTAATGCATTACATGCTTTATTTGCACTTGTATCACAGCAATGGGGGTTGGTCAATGTTAATTTGGTAGTAGTAATACTAAGTTTTTACTGACTTTAACATGTAAGCCATGTAAAATCTGCCTGTATCATGGCGGATGTTATGCATCTGTAGTGGTAGTTGCAGGATAGTTTTGCTTGTGGTACAGAAACAAGACTGGGTACTAATATTGATCATTCATGGAAACCATGGTAAATGGTTGACACTTTGAGGTAATCCTGAAGTACGGAAATTGTTGGCTAAGTGTACCTTTTGTGGAAAGCACAGGTAAGCACATATCTCATTGGTACCCCCAGACTGGGTGAAAAATTGGAAACCAAGTAGAATTATGCTGGGAAGAATGGGTGGATGAATACTACCTAGTTTCCATAAGAGTAAAAATCTGTGCAAGGTATTTACGGAAGGGAGTGTTATATGCTTTCGTAAAGAGTTCAGTGCCTAGGCTAGTAATTAGGAAGAATGGAACTACATATGAGAATTCTTTTTGTGCAGGAGATAGGGGAGTTGTCCTTGTGTGTTCTAAACTGAAATGTCTGCTGTGGACCATTTGACTTGGTCCAAATGAGCTCTGCTTACTTCAAACATGAACTGGACCCTATAGAAGGCAGGAACTTTCAGGAGGGTCCTGGCAAGGATTCCAATGCACAACACTTGTTTGTGACCAGTCTTTGAAGGCAGGAGGTTATCAAGCAGTAGTTTAAAGCTACAGATTCAGAGGTACCCCTTTTCTTATCTCTGGACTTTGCAAATGTATTTTCTTGTATCAAGTATAATAATCATTTATGCTCTTGGTGCAAGCATTGTCAACACTTAACTGACGAAATAGTTTAGCCATCTCATTGATTCTTTTTCAGGTGCTATAATTAATGTCTGTTTATAGGTTTTCTTCATTAAACTTGATAATATGATGACAGCATGTATGATCATTGTGCCTTAGTCTTCCATAGAGCCTGATCCTTAAAATGCCGTATCTGAGAATACTCGTTTTTAGACTGCTGGTTGGATCTACAACCCTAACTTTGTTGCACAGTTTATTGACTGTCCTATCCATCAGTTGTATTGACCCAAGTGGATTTGATTTAAATCAAATTAATTTAATCATGATTTAAATTGCTACTCAGTAAAACTAGATTTAACTCATGGTTTTCTATATAACGACTAATTCCTGTTTAATATAATCTTAATATTTACAACCAGATGAAAGTTTTATTTGCGTTCATGTCACAATAATTTCATAATTATCTTCAGATTCATTCAGACGACCAGGCCTTGTATTTCTTAGTTGCAGTGTTTGTATTTTGCACGCATGCCTGCCATACACATAGGTAGAGGAACTTCATTAAAAACTGGGTCTCTTTTACTGCTTAGTGCCATTATTGCTTTTCTATTCCAGGGACAGAATAATATGATAAACCTCAGGTTACACACACAAAGATCCCAAGACTTGTGGAATACGTTGCTTAAAAGTTTTTCACTTGCTTGCCCCTCCCTCCTCACACTTAGCTCCTTATGCAAATCGATTTCCACTCCAAACAATCTTCTATTTATTGAACTTTTTGAACTTAGCACTTAAGAGGTAAGTGGTTGATTATGTGTATGTAGATTTGCAAAGGGACAATGGGATTAAGGTCTTTCTCTCAACTCTAGAAGAGCATGACAGTGTGAATGGATTAATGGAAATCATTTACCAAAAAAATTAACATTGCATGAATATACAATCTTATGCTACACAATTAAAAACTAATCATTTTTTTCACAATGAATAACCTTTGAACTGGAATGTATCTTAAATTAAAAACTAGCTAACGTACAAGAACTAGAAACTGAAACCAAGAGCTCCACCCTGTAGGACCAAATTAAATCACACATAGGGAAGGAGCAGTATGTTATACACATACACAATAAAGGTACCATACTAGTTCAGCCCCTTTACATTTTAAAGGGATCTTTTTCTTATCTAAAGTACTCCTGCCAGTCAAACTGGGGCAAAAGTTTAAATCCTGTACATCTTGTTGTTTTGCTGAAAACTCCCCCACTTTTTTTCCCGGTGTTTGATAGCACAACAGGCCAGTTCTTTGCTCCAACATTACAACTGCAGCATTTAAATACACTCCCACACACACACACCCTTCTGATTGTTGGTAAGTAGTGGCCAGAAGAGTGGGAAAAATCGCTGTTGGGTTTGCTGGGGAAGGCAGAAAGAATAAAGAACTCAGATAAAGAATTATGCTTCCTGTTTAGCTGTTCTGTGTTGTGGGGAAAAGCAAAGCAACAAAAAGGGTCATGTTTTGCCAGCATTTGGAAACCATGTAGCTTCTCTTCTCTGTTATGACTAAAAGAAAGGTAACTTGGCTGTCTGACAGAATGCAAGTGCATAAATGGCCTTTATTTTAAAAAATCCAATTTAAAATCTTTAAATCTGATTTAAATAAAAAAACATGATTATTAATGTTAAAAAGCAGTGATTTTTATCCACCTTGGTATTGACAGTCTGTTTAATCCATCTTGAGTCCAAGTGAGAAAGATGGGCTAGCAATTGCATGAATAAATAAATTAAAAATAAACTACCCAGCTTTTTTGATGGATTTGATTAGTAATAACATGAGTATCACATAACTGGCACCTTTTAGTCTTAGGAGCTGCTGCCTTATATTGTAAACCTGATTAGGCAGAAGCATGTTGAGCTCTGAACAAGACTATTGTGTTACAACTTATAAAATCTACAACCAAATGACAGAGCTGCTAATCAAGTTGTAACAGACCATGGACAAGTGAGGTGTAATGAACTGAGATTGTTTATTGAGGGGACTACTATCCCATGCATGTGAAATAACACCAAATATTGAAACAACCACACTGAAGTGCAAATATACCAGACACTGAGACATTTGTGCAATATGTTACGCTGATAAAAGAGATAAAGAAATAAAGGTGGAGTGAGAGAGGTGAACAGAGGCTTATATTAAGTTGTCAACACAGGGTTTCAGGCTGAAAATCTGGAACTGGACCAGGGGTTGCATCACATCTCAACAGCCAGTAATCCAAAGGAAGCGCTAGAACTGCACAACTCTGGAGGGTTAAGAACTGACCAGAGAGGTTTGCCTGAGTCAGTGGCCATGACCTAAGAAAATTTCAGAGATAGATTTAGCGGGTATGAAGAGGATAAGAATCTAATGGAGTTTACCATATAAGCACAGTAGGGGCACACAGCCAGACCACGTAGCCAAATCAGAGCACAGACTATGATTTGGTGAATGAGTTTGGATGCAAGTTTTGGACTCAAATTCAGAAAAGTGCACATTGTCCTCATGCTTGGGCAAAGAAAAAAGGAAAATCCAGGTGAATTTAGAAAAGTGCTTCCTGATTGGCTTCCTGATTGGCAGGTAAGACAGAGAAAGTTACGGTGTCCTGGGAAAATGATCAAATAAGTGAAGGAGGGTAAGTCTTGAGGAACAAAAGAGATGTGTTGGAGGTAGACTTACAATTTGACATAGACTTACAGAATATCTCTCAAGTCTACTCTATGTGGCTTCCTTCCAGGATAATGTTCTTAGGTATTGACAGTTACCTAAAAAAAAAAATTGAAGCATAGAAGCTGTTGTTTTTGGTCTTGAGTTATAACAGTGCTGAGAGGGTATGGCGAAGTAAGTAATGGAGCGGTTAATGCTTCCCTCATTGATAGAGTCAGGGCAGTTATGTCATACTGTTTCAGAAAGCTGAGTATGTCATTGCTCAGGCTACTACCCATCTAGCTTCAGATGACAAGAACATTAGAAGCAGAACTGCTGAAGATGTCCTTAGTGATCGGTTATGTCCATGTGGGTATAGGTCAGGGGTAGGGAACCTGCGGCTCTCCAGATGTTCAGGAACTACAATTCCCATCAGCCTCTGTCAGCATGGCCAATTGGCCATGCTGGTGGGGGCTGATGGGAATTGTAGTTCCTGAACATCTGGAGAGCTGCAGGTTCCCTATCCCTGGTATAGGTGGTCAAAGTATGTTGATCCTAAGCCATACATCATTTCAAAAATCAGTACAGGTACATTGGGCCCCAAAGCTGATTGGGAGCCTGCATAGATGGAGCAAGACTGCATAGGGACTCTGTGTGTGTGTGCCACGAAGTTACATTTATGTTGAACCCCATATGGTTTTCAAGTCCAGAGACTTTTGGAGGTGGCTTGTCTCCATGTAGGCTGAGAGATTTCTGAGAGAACTGTGACTGACCCAAGGTCACCCAGCAGGCTTCATGTGGAAAAGTGGGAAATTACACCCAGTTCTCCAGATTAGACTCCACTGCTTGTCACCGCAACACCATATTAGCTATACCTTCAAATACTCTTCAGGAATAACCCCATGTTCTGGGCTTTGCAGTAGCCTAAGCTAGGTTGTTGTGAGCTGTCTTAAGAGACTTGTGATAGAGAAATAGCTTATAAATATTTTAATTAATAGAGGTGTTTGTGTTCAGATATCAGAGCCAAGGTGTGACTCAGAAAGTTAGATTCAAGATCAAAAAAGACAGTTTCTAGATTAGATATACAATATGTTGTTAATTTTCCCATTTCTTCTTTATCTAGTTTGTATGTGTGCCTCTCAGCTAGATTAGAATGGGAAGGTGCATTTGAGGTTCTCGTCTGTTTTTACAGTGAAATCTGGATGGACTGGGAACAGTATGACATACACATTTACTCCATGCAGATGGATTTTGTGTCACTTCCACAGCCACTGGAAGCATGGGTGTTGCCTGAATTGGGCAACTCATCTTCCCAGCACTAACTCTTCAGTTGCTGTAATCCTGAGCCTTCCTTTCCTGGCATGCCACTGTGAGTCAGACAGATTGAGTTTTGGATGTTGAGTTCAGTCATTCTTTTCATATCACTATACATGTGATATTACAGATGGCACGAAGCATAATATCAGTAAAATTCTAATCAAGTGTGTTACTGTAGTCCAGGTTTTCTTGAGATATAATGCTGTTTTAAGTGATCACTTTCTAAAGTCACATGTGGACACTAATTTTCTTTTTGTGCTGTTGGTATTGATCTGACAGAAACATGCTCAACCAAATATAACGACTCCGATAAGAAAGTTCTTAAAAATAAAATGCACACAAACAAAAATACTCACAAAGATTAATGTTTTTCCAGTGTTAATATTAAATATTATCTATACATGCCTATATTAAACTGGCACATTCAATCTGTCTGTAATGTTAATATAGTTATAAATCTGTCACACTTGGCTGTTTCATATGTATTTGGCTGAGGGCTCCTGCCAAACATGGAGGATTCTGTAATGTGGCTGAAAGTTAATTGAAGTAAAAGAAGCATTGGTATACCTCACCTGCAAGTTGCTAAACGTTTGTTGACTCCTTCAAAGGAAATGCTCTCCTATAAACTCTCATAGGACATAGATTTTGTCACATGCCTTGCTCTGACCTGTTACCTTTGGGACAGTTTCTTCCTTTGGCAAGAACTCGCTGGTCGTCCACAAGTCAAATACCTGCATAAGATCCCTAACATCTAGCAGGGCCAGGTTGAGATTTTTGGCCTTTTCCATTTGTGCCAGGGGGAAAATGTTTCTAATGTAGTAATCAATCCACATATGAAAGATGCATTTTCTGCAAAATGAATACTGCCCAATATCATTAAGGAAGATCTTGGTGTTCTAGAGAAAAGACCCTCCTACGTTAAGATTTCTGTACTAAAATGAATACTAAAGAGTTTATATTTGGATTTAAATCTGAATTTGCCAATCTCTACCGCTGATATCCAGAAATCAGTTACCCGGCGGAAAATGGCTGCTATGGAGGGTGGACTTTATGGCATTATACCCCATTGAGTTCCCTCCCCTCCCAAGGTCCCATCCCCGAATATCTAGGAATTTTCCAACCCAGAGTTGGCAACACTAGCTAGATTCCATCCTTGAATTTGCCTTTTGTACTCTTTCACTCTGTATATTATTGTATTATATCCCCTATTAAACAGTTGGGTTATTGGCCTGCAATACAAGTGACATTGTTCCTGAATCTAAGAGACATACACAAACTTTCCCATAATTTAATTATTTTCTTCTCCCCCTTCATTGTAACTTCTTTATGAAAATGGTAAGTCTGGTTATGAACTCTTATTCCTCCTGGGGGTCTAGGCTTAGGCAATTTAGCCATTCCTGCTTTTGGAGTTTCAATTTCTCCTTCTGGATAAGAGAACTAATAATAGCTTGTTTAACTTTGGGAAGTATTAAGAAGTCTAACTACAGTTTGCAAAGCATTTTGAAGATAAAAAGAAGTATATTTTAATTAGCTGAAAGATTTCTGAAGCATACAGAAATAATCTAAAATGTTTTGATTACTTATTTGATAAATATATTAGAAGGTTTACTGTCCTGGATCTGGGATCACTGAGTGAATACCAGGGGATCTATCTGGCTCTAATTAGTTTTATGAAATCGCAGGCAGCTCAGCTATTTACCTATGGGCTTTACAGACTGTTCAGAACAGTCCAGGGATAATATAAACTTGTAGCAATGAAAAGAAGCCATTAAGAGTCGGTATGGAATTCCAGTAAGGCAGTATCTGAAGTGTTTAGTAAAAATGCATAAAACAGATTAGGTTTAACAGTTGAAAAACAAGACAAAATTAAATTTCACCTTTTTAATTAATTATGCTCCACCCAATCAGTTTTCATTTCTGTCTAGCCATCTTTGGTGAACAGACATGTGTAATTGCTTGTGAGCATAGCCTTCATGCATGTATGGAGTACATGAGTACAGACTTCCTTCTTGTGCTAGGGAGTGCTGCCTTGAGCATGAGGAGGGAGCCTGTTATCTTTACATGTGTGGATACTGTGCCTATGAGCCAGTGATCATGTCTAGATGAGGGGCGGGGACAACACACACATGCTCACTCCCCCTCTTTCTGCTTGTCATGGATATAACTGGAATAATGGGGGGCAGTTGTTGTTATGACTAAAATGTTTATGGATCCTTCTGCAGGTCGAGGGCCAGGCCGGTCTCTTATACTCGGTCTCACAGAAAGGTGTAAGTGGCACAGTGAAAGTGTCCTGCTGTTAAAAAAAGTCTACTGCTTGTGTTCCCCTCCCCCATCAGCCCAAAAAGCACCCCAAAGTGGCAGTCCCACCCAATTCACAGTTCTTGGAGATCCCAGGAGGAGCAGCCTAAGGCTGGAGAGGGATGAAGAGCCCAGTCAAATGCAGTAGGGGTTGGAAGTGCCGTGGCTGCTTCCACTGCCGCTTCACACCTGGGGGGGTGGGGAAGCCTGAGTGGCTTGCTTGCTGCTGCCACTTTTGCTCTTGGGGTGGGAGGAGAGAGGGATGGGACTCGGGCTAAGAATTCTATCTAAATATTCCAAACGTTCTATCTAAATAGTTTTCTATTTAAGATGTATTGTAGTCCAAAAATTGTTCAATATAAAATAAGGAAACATTTTTAATTATATAACATAAGACTGTATATTCATGCAATGTTTAATTTTTTTTGTAAATAAATTCCATTAATCCATTCACAATGTCATGTTTTTCCAGATGTTTCTGTAAGATTATTTTGGGCAGTTTTTCCATGTAGAAGATATTATCACAAATACATGGTGTCTGCAGAAATAATATGCTTCTTCTTCATAGTAAACTTTTTATAAAATAAATATATGATTGGAGGAAAATGATTTGAGAAAGAAAAGCACATAAATATTCTAAATAAATAATCCTGGAATGCTGCATTTATTTTTACACATCTTCTGTTTGAAGATGGCTCCTATATGATTGTGCTCTTCTTGTTATGTTATGTTATTTTATGTTGTACACCACCCAGAGCCCTCTGGGGGTGGGTGGTATAAAAATTCAATCAATCAATCAATCAATCAATCAATCAATCAATCAATCAATCAATCAATCAATCGAAATTATTCACATGTAGTTTTATAATAGTATGGGTAAGCTTACTTTCGCCTCTGTTAACCTCACCGATTCTGAGCGAATATCTTTGTCTTAAAGATCATAGTGCCTCAGTTTCTTAGTAGAAGATGTAGAGCAGACCTGGGCATTACATGGCCCGTGGGCCACATCCGGCCCGCCGGATGACCCTGACTGGCCCCCCTGCCATGCTGGGGAGCGAGGCGTCTTTGAAAGCCCCGTAGAAGCCGGTTGCCTTGGCTGCCGGCTTCTGCGGGGCTTTCAAAAGCACCTCGCCCCCCTGCCTTTTGGCCCCTGCCCTCCACAATATTTTCTGTTTCTTATGCGGCCCCATGGAAAAAATAATTGCCCACCCCTGATGTAGAGTGATAAGTGATCTCTCAGGGTTGTAGCCAACATGTATGTGGGTGACAGCTGATGCCACAGGTTGCTCTGGGATCCTTCCTGTCCCAGTTGAATACTCTTGGCTGAGACAGTGATTGAAGTGTTGGTGATCAATTAAGATCCTATTTTCATCCCAGGATTTTCTTTGGCACCTGACCGCACAGTGTGCATTTATGTGACTCTGACCCTCTGGTTTTTTCTGTGCTCTTTTTCATGCTGACATTTGAAAGTGCTTGCATTGGTTTTTAAGAGCCTTGGAGCCTGTATTATAAAAAATGAGAATCCCTGTGGGGGCTGTTATGAATGCACTATAACCAGGTATTTTGGAAAGGTCAGAGATTGAAATCTCATTATGCTGAAGAGCTCTTTGAGCCTTTATCTTTAATATTCTTTTGTGCTGATAATCCAGGCAAATGTGCATCTGGTTCTCTCATAGGAAAGAGTGTAAGAAGGTGAGGGATCAGGTTAAAGGGGGGATCTGGCACACCAAGTCTCACCACTTTAAAACTGGCATTAGATGTTAAATTAGCAACTTGTGGGCAAAGTACTACATTTGCTAAGGTAAAGGAATGGAAGGCCGAAAGGAAATAAACCATGCAAAGGATGGAAGGGTGCTTAATTCCCTCTTATGCCCATCAGTTCTCCTTGTCCAGGTTCACCTATGATTTTGCAATACACTTGGTAAAAGAAAATAAGGTTCTTTACTTATCCATTGAGTCAGGGTCATTGATGGATGCTGCAATTTACAGTACTTTGTAAGCTTAAAAGGCAGATCCCAGTTTCCAAGGCAGGATAGAAATGTTTCAAAGAAACAAAATTCATCTATTTTCAGAGCAGATGGTACAAATAAACCTTATGCCAGTGGGGAATCGGATCTGAAGGATATTCACTCAGCTTTATCTTCTCCCTGATCCCAAGTTCAAAAGTACCCTGAGGTACAGAATTCTGTTCTTGCAAAAATGATACCGGAAGAATGAGGTACTAGAACAGGCAGAAGGGGGACAGATTTATGGTGGACTCGTTTAAGGCTAGATTGGCAGTGCATTGCATCTTAATGGTTGCTTCAAAATTCTGACATTTAACTAATGTCATTTGTGACTCAGATGTTGCCTTTTCTGCCTGGTTTTATTTTGATTTGTTTCAGCACATTCCCAACAGTGTATAAATAGAGCCTGGCTAAAATTGAAATAGAGAAATATTCAGTTGACATTTTTCTCACAGTGTTTATTCCTGATGTTTAAAAAGAAGAGGACTTCCTTACTGCCAGGTTAAGGGTTTCCTTGGTCATTCCATTCACAAGGGCTTCTGGAGCACTTCAAAGAACGTGTGAATATTTAGTTTCTCAGCCCAGGAACAATCTGTTCTTTGTATACCATGATGCTTTTTCCTTGCAAAAAAGGGAAGGGGCCTTTGGAAGGCTGTGATCTTGAACAGATAAATGGTAGTGGGAATTGTGCTTAATCCTTTCCATGGCAGCCATTTTTCCCATTCAAAATAATTTTCAGGTTTATCCTTGCAGGGGGAAATGCAGCATTACACGTTGTAACAATGTAATCAAAGTTCAACGAATAATACTTTGAGAATATTCTGCTTAGGACTTAAGCACTGAACTTTATGGACTCTTTTCAGAACTAATTCTGACTCAGACACCAAACCTGCATCCAATTTCAGGTGGAAGCTACCTGATAGAACCCTCCTTCAGTAAAAAAAATCCTTACATAGAGCATTGAGTATCGGGACAAGGATTCATGTATGTTCTTTTCCCTGTCAGTTTTCCATTTAGAGGGAGTTTTTTTTGTATGTCAGGCTGTGTCTGCATCCTCAGGCACAGGTTTCCACTACGTCAACTGGGTTCTGTTCATAGTTAAAGCAACCACTGAATTGTCTGGGACCTCTCCCAAGTCCTGCAGAACTAGAACCTGTCTCTCGCTGCTGGAGGATTCTTCTCAAACACAGTCTTCTCCAGACTTCACTCACACCCTGCCTTGAACACGGCTTGAGCAGCAGGAGACTTGGCTAATCTTCTGCAACTGAACTAGCAAACATTCTTACATAGTGTCACTGACCCCATCTGGCATGTCTTAACCTTATAGTTGAAAAAATCTTCCTTTTGAAGCATCCATACAGGTCTCTAACCAGTAACATTTGTGTCCTGGGCAGACAGCCATTTTAACAGTCACAAAATTGTGTTGTAGGCAGTGGTGGGATCTAAAAAAATTAGTAACAGGTTCCCATGGTGGTGGGATTCAAACTGTGGCGTAGTGCCAATGGGGCTGGGTGGGTCACGATGGGGGCGTGGCTGGGCTTTCCAGAATGGGGCATTCCTGGGCGGGGCTGTGGCAAGGACGTAGCCACTGCGCCGGTCCTTGGGTGGGAAATGAATGCACGCAGGTGCAGGCTGCCATGCACACCGGTGCACCTCCTGCTAGACTGCTTCAAGTTCTGCGCACTACTGCTGAGAGGATGGGTGTAACTAAGGCAAAAATCACGTGGCAAAATCACCACTTAGTAACCCCCTCTCAGCACACACAAATAATTAGTAACCTACTCTCGGGAACCTATGAGAACCTGTTGGATCCCACCTCTGGTTGTAGGTTAAGTTTGATATGTATCAGGATGAACAAACTTTCCCTTTCTTGAGGCCTTACATGAAAGCAAAACTCATGAAGTGATCACTTTCATCTAATTTTTCATCATGTCTAGAATTGAACTAGTCTTTGTATACAAAGATCCAGAAGTTCTAATGAAGGGCCTTTCCCCACTTACCAATTGTTGCGGGCCAATCTGGCAAAATGACCTGGGGTTCTGCAGCGCTCCCCCCGGCACCAGCGACAGCAACGCAGCCACCCCGATTCTGGTGCTCTTCCGCCCCCTTAGCATGCATCATTTTTGGACCTGGTTGGAAGAGCAACATTTTGGAGTACCCCGCGCCGAGCACGGGGTTGTGGGGAACATCGGCAGATATTAGTGCGCTGCAAGGAATGAGCCAATCAGAAGCCAGAACAGGAGGTGAACAAAATGCAACCGGTGACGTTATGATGACGTGTGCAGGTGTCGACGATGAAAAAAAAGAGTCCGACCTCCAAAATGGCACGCCAGCCAATCAAAACAGAGACCCGCCCTCCGATGGCTGCGATTGCTGCGGAACATGTGCTCTTGGGGAATGCTGCAATCCTGACCCCATGTTCTTTAGGGAAGATTTCCCGAAGAGCAAAATGATGTGGGGAACAACTTCTCCGTGGTCAAAAGCTGCAGAGTCTAACAAATGCGGGGTAGACGCCCTTTGGCCCACAACAATTGGTAAGTGGGAAACTTTTAGGATTTTAGGATTATATATTCCTTTATCAATTTGCAGCATTTCAAATTCTCCTGGCTTGTGATACTTCCATAACCCTGATCACAGTAATATGTTTATCTGACATCTTTTTCATCCATAAACAGAGACTTTTAAATTTCTTTTAAATTTCTGTTTAATAATAATGTAATTATCATGCTATGCTGCATAGGGCATGCAGAGAATGCATTCTTTTTCTAGCAATGTCCCTTGCACCTCTTCAAATGCTGAATTTGGACACTGATTTTCCTTACAAAAATGAAATATACTTATTTTTATCCAGATTGCTTTGCATTTAGTAACTCATCTTTTAAAGTCACCGGTGAGCCTATATGATCAACTCTGTAGTTTATTTTTGAGATATCTTCACATTGTACTCATTTAGTTGGGATTATGAAATATGATAGCAGCTCTCATTGTACAGAGTAACTTTCTCTTGACTCTTGGCACTAATGCATTTCATATCATGAGTGATAATTGTGTATGGGTTGAAGAATGAATTTCTGACCTTTTTTAATCCAATTGTGAATTCCCAAGACACTCCTTCTAAAAACCAAAACTTTATCTTTGTTGCCATATACACATTTCATGACATACTTCCATATTATATGAATGTTACACGTGTCCTTGCTTGCAAGGTATCAAGTAGTCCTTCTGGATTACTCATTCTCTACTGTAAAATAGCCTGTATTAGATAGTTATATTATCACTTGCACACTGTCCACCATTTTCACTCTTGGCCTCTTGCTCCTTCTCTGTAAGTGTTGAAAGCTATGACTTCTTGCTTTTATATCACTTCTAATCACACCTTTAAACTCTGAAGTTTCTGCCTACAACTCATCCCTTTTATTTTATTTGCTATAATTTCCCAATGAACAATTCACCTCTCTCATCCACAGCACCAAATTATACCCTTCTGGCTGTTGTAGGTTTCCTGGGCTGTGTGGCTGTGATATGGTAGTATTTGCTGCTAACCTTTCACCCATAAGTATGGCCGGCATCTTCAGAGGTGTTTCACAGTAAAATGTGTTTCTCCCCATCACAATGTGTGGATTGATTGTGGTGGGGTATATATTTTGTCTACCTCATGTGCGGGGGTGGTGGGGGAGTGAGGCACATTTGCTTGTGTCCGGGTGAAGAATTAATTTGCAGTTGCATTTGAATGTCTCTGGTTTTGATTTTTTTTAAAA
This sequence comes from Sphaerodactylus townsendi, assembly GCF_021028975.2. Taxonomy (NCBI): domain Eukaryota; kingdom Metazoa; phylum Chordata; class Lepidosauria; order Squamata; family Sphaerodactylidae; genus Sphaerodactylus; species Sphaerodactylus townsendi. The sequence goes on from NC_059427.1 coordinate 83,670,576, forward strand.
AAATACTGGTAGCCAGGTTTTGTTGATTTTCAGATTCTCTTCCTTTTTGTTGAAATTGTTCCAGTGCTTGTGAATTCCAATGGTTTCCCTGTGTATACTGATACAGTAGCTGTAGGAGTTGGCAGGAATTTCTGTGTCTTCAAATAAGATCCTGTGCCCTTCTTGGTTCAGAGCACGTTCAGCTACTGCTGATTTCTCAGGTTGTATTACTTAGCAGTGCCTTCCATGGTCTTTAATTCTTGTCAGAATGCTGTGTTTTGTAGTACTTATGTATTCGTGCCACAGCTGCATGGTATGCAATAGACTCCTGCAGAGGTAAAGGGATCTTGTCTTTTGCTGGCTGTAGCATTTGTTGCATTTTTCTGATGGGTCTGAACACTGTTCAAAGGTTATGTTTTTCCATCGTTTTTTTTCATTTGATCATTGATCCCCTTGATGTAAGGTAGAAATACCTTCTGGGGATGGGGATGTTTTTCCTCAGTTGTAGGGGTGAGCCCGCGAACCCAGCAGAACCGTAGAAGGAGCGCCAGGCATGCCGGTGCCGGCTACGGCCTTCCGGGCGCACACGCTCCCCCAACCCCCGCTCCCCCATGAGTCACGGGTCATGAACTGCCTGACTCGCGGTCACCAGGTGTCCCATACAAAAGGACAAAAGGGCTCCTGCCCTCAGGTGAAGATTAGACCCAGACACGGATGCTTCCTCCCGCACGTAGCAGCCCGATGAGATCATGCATCACATGATGATCTCCCGCTCTCCCGATCTCCCGACCTCCCGTTCTCCCGCCTGCCCGACCCCTTTACACGCCCCCGTTGAAACCCTAATAAAAGGTGTGAGGGGCGAGCGCACGGCAGAGTTGCCAGGATCACGGGATCCCGCGCTTCCTGCCTCTGGCTCTCTCCACCAGATGAAATCTCCGCGTCTCGTCTCTTCATTGGGGCCTCGTGGGCACGACTACACTCAGTCCTGCATTTTTTTCTTCTCTTTAGTTCTTCTGATTTCTGTTGTGAAGTAGCCATTTGTTTGTAGAACCTAGTCTAGGTACAATTGCAAATACAACAGCAATGAAACTGTAAATGAACACATGCAAATGTGCCCCCCCCTCTCTCTCTCTCTCTCTCTCTCTCTCTCTCTCTCTCTCTCTCTCTCACACACACACACACACACACACACACACACAAACTGTGAGGTGGACAAAATACACACCCCACCACATAACCACTCTACACTGTACTATGGAGAAAAACACATCTTACCTGTACAGGCCTCTGAAGATACCAGCCATAGATACAATAAAAGGTTAGAAGCAATTACTACCAGACCATGGCTACATCACCTGGAGGAACTACAACAACAAATTGATTCTCGCCATGAAAGCCTTCAACAATACAAATGTATTTTCATTTTTCTCTCATCTGCCTAGCTATGTAGCATTGCTATACCATCCTATTTCACACAAACTATTAGAAACCTCATCTTCTTCACCTTTCATGCTCTATTAAGTACAAACTGGGTTTTTTCAAAGTCCTTATGACCCTTCCTCTTTGTCATATCCAGCACATTTCTTCCTGTGACCTCTGCTGCTTCAGTTGTACCATTCTCGTTATCTGAAGGTCCATCCTCCCTCAGATACCTCATCTTGTCTTCATTGGTTCCCCTCAAGTTTGGAACTGCCTCCCAGAATACTTGTGAGATTCCACCTCTCTCATTTCCTTCAAGACCTGTCTCAAAATCATCTTTTTGTGGAGCTTTTGGCACAGTGTCCCTTGTCTACTAAAAAATGCCAAGTACATGTAATTAAAATGAATGTATCTTCTTTCCCTGTTGACCCTACATAACAGCATATAGGTTTTTTTATTTGCTTGAAAGAGCTTGTTAGTACTAATGCTTGCCAACATAAAGTGTGAAGGTGTGATAGCAACAAAGATTCAATGTAATATTTTGTGAATATCCTGGTCCCTTACTCAGGCATAGTTTTTTGAGTGGCACATTGGTGCAAGAACTGTCAAATTTATATTAGTAAAAATTATGTTTCTAATGCTGTGTGATGAGAATAATGGTAATTGTCCTCTGGTAACTTTGAAAGGGAGGGTCAGATTTCCCCATCAGCATGTACATTTTTATTTTCACATAGACAGAAGAGTGTATCCATTTGAAATTATTTCAGATAGTTAGGAGAGAGCAGATGTATGACAACTGCTGTTCATAAAATAACATTTGTTCTGAGGAGCAGATGGTACTGGGAAAGTGACAAATGGATTCAGTTTTGGTATGGTTAGTGCATATTATTAGCTGTTTAAAAGTAACATGTTATTGAGCATCCTGAACCTGTGAGATCAAGGTCATATTTCTAAATGTGTGTGTGTATACACTCACATATAGAAATACAGCACCTACGTATGTGAGAGTTATGCAGAACACCTCAGACAGCAGATAGTTTTTCTGATTTGGGTAACACTGTCATATGGATGATGAGGAAGAGATCCCTGATTCTGCTGATTGTATGCCAGATAGCCCTGGCAATGGCATTGCACAGTTACTGCCTGGGCTCAATAAGTTGCCAGATGCTCCTTACAAAATAACAGCATGACTTTGACAGTTGAGCATCTAGATTTGGGAAAAACTGGAAACGTAGCAAGCTGGGGTGGCAAAGAGGGAATGAGGTGAGATCAGGCGGGAAATGCGGGCCAACTGGAAAAACGGGCAGTTATGCAATGCTAGAGAATAGGGAAGGCAACCTATAACAAGACATGCCTGATGGAGGTCTCCGCACAGATGGCTGAGAAATAAGAAATGAGAAAATGCAGACAACTACTTGATGAAGTCAGTTAGTATGGCAGTTGACATACTCCTGCAGCCAACTGTCAGCTTTCATTGTCTCAGTTCTAGATGAATATACTCTTTGTTAATGTAGAAGAGATTTTCTATTTTTCCTGAGATAAGCAACCATCAAAAGCCAATAGCCTGGATGCATTTGGGCAGTCACTCAGGGAAGCAAGATTTGGAGATCAAAGTGTGGCTCAGTGGATGCTTAAAGTGGTTCAGACTAAGGTCCAGATCCAAATCAGTAGCCTTGTAGATCTACATACAACTCTAATGCCCCCTGATGAGTTGATCCCTGCTGTGCAGCACAGCAGAGAACAGTTCTTTTTCTGGCCAATTGTTATGTTGGTGGCAAAACTTAAACTCCCTCTTGTAACTGCAAGAGTCCCTTACTGTCTTACAATACTTTGTGGCCAAATGAAGCCCATCCTGCATGCTTTATATGCTCAAATATGGTGCCTTCCTGTAAAATATTAAAGTGTACAGACCTCTGCTGAACACTGGAACCAGCAACATACCATTCTATTAGCAAAGCCCTGAACCTTCAATCCTCAACTCAAGGAAACTTACACATATGGACCAGGGTAAGTTATTAAAATAATAACCTCACTGTGGTATCTTTGAGGGTACATTTTGAAGTCTTAATTTCCATAGTAAAATCTGAAACCTGGCTAGCTTTGATTTGGTATTTTTCTTAAGGCTAGAAATAAGCAGAGTAGCATATTTGTTGGAGTCTCACAGGGGTTGAGTTTTTTATAATGGCCTGTCAAGCCAGATTTGCAATTTAATTTCCTGAAAGCCATTTCACTTTATCATCTTGAAACTGAGGCACACTTGTAAACAATACTCAGGACTACACCTGGCAAATTTCTATTTGTCCCCGAATGAGTTGCTCACAAAAATGTGGGTGTTTAGGTTTGGTATTCCAAAAGTATTCTCTGTGTGTTGGCTTCTTCCTTTGGCTCTTTCACTTCTTCCTACAGCTGGCCACATACAATCTAGCTCCCAAAATGCTCTTCTTTTCTCTCAGTGTCCTATTGCACTTGTATATGACCGAATCAAATGGAAAAGCTATGAAAGTGGGATAGTGTAATCTTCCCATTCAGGTCTTGTCATATAAAATAAATAGGCTGTAATCTGGAACATGGTCCAGAGCTACTAGTAAGACACCCCCTTCTCCCCAACAGCATCATAAGAACATAAGAACAAGCCAGCTGGATCAGACCAATGTCCATCTAGTCCAGCTCTCTGCTACTCGCAGTGGCCCACCAGGTGCCTTTGGGAGCTCACGTGCAGGATGTGAAAGCAATGGCCTTCTGCTGCTGCTGCTCCTGAGTACCTGGTCTGCTAAGGCATTTGCAATCAGAGATCAAGGAGGATCAAGATTGGTAGCCATAGATAGACTTCTCCTCCATAAATCTGACCAAGCCCTTTTTAAAGCCATCCAGGTTAGTGGCCATCACCACTTCCTGTGGCAGCATATTCCAAACACCAATCACACGTTGCGTGAAGAAGTGTTTCCTTTTATTAGTTCTTATTCTTCCCCCCAGCATTTTCAATGTATGCCCCCTGGTTCTAGTATTGTGAGAAAGAGAGAAAAAATTCTCTCTGTCAACGTTTTCTACCCCATGCATAATTTTGTAGACTTCAATCATATCCCCCCTCAGCCACCTCCTCTCCAAACTAAAGAGTCCCAAACGCTGCAGCCTCTCCTCATAGGGAAGGTGCTCCAGTCCCTCAATCATCCTTGTTGCCCTTCTCTGCACTTTTTCTATCTCCTCAATATCCTTTTTTGAGAATCGCGTGACCAGAACTGGACACAGTACTCAAATTGTAATTCGCTGCACTGCTTTATATAAGGGCATGACAATCTTTGCAGTTTTATTATCAATTCCTTTTCTAATGATCCCCAGCATAGAGTTTGCCTTTTTTACAGCTGCCATGCATTGAGTTGACATTCCCATGGAACTATCAGCTAAGACGCCTAAATCCCTTTCCTGGTCTGTGACTGATAGCACTGACCCCTGTAAGTGTATGTGAAGGTTTGGATTTTTTGCCCCTATGTTCATTACTCTACATTTTGCTACATTGAACTGCATTTGCCATTTCTGAGCCCACTCACCTAATTTATCAAGGTCCGCTTGGAGCTCTTCGCAATCCTTTGTGGTTCTCACCACCCTACATAATTTGGTATCATCTGCAAAGCTTGGCCCTTACGCTACCCACCCTACTTCCAGGTCATTTATGAATAGGTTAAAGAGCACTGGTCCCAAAGCGGATCCTTGGGGGGACAGCACCACTCCCGACATCTCTCCATTGTGAGAACTTCCCATTTACACCCACTCTTTGTTTCCTGTTTCTCCAGCCAGTTTTTTAATCCATAGGAGGACTTCCCCTCTTATTCCTTCATTGCTGAGTTTTCTCAACAGTCGCTGGTGAGGAACTTTGTCAAAAGCCTTTTGGAAATCCAAGTAGACAAAGTGTCCACCGGTTCACCCTGTCCACATGCCTGTTTACACCCTCAAAGATCTCTAGTAAGTTTGTGAGACAGGATTTGCCTCTGCAAAAGCCATGCTGACTCTTCCTCAGCAGGTCTTGCTTTTCTACATGTTTAGTAATTTTATCTTTAATGATAGATTCTACTAATTTACCAGGAACAGATGTCAAACTGACTGGCCTGTAATTTCCCGGGTCCCCCCTAGATCCTTTCTTAAAGATTGGTGTGACATTGGCCATCTTCCAGTCTTCAGGGATGGAGCCTGATTTCAGGGATAAGATCAAGGTTAGAACCGATAAGATAAGATCAAGGTTAGAACCTATATCACTGTAGTCCAATAGCTGATGGGTTTAATTTTTTCCATGCAAGTGAGTGGTCATAATTGATCCTTGTGGATCATAAAGTTTTGACTTGGAGCAACATTGTGATAAGGGAAAAAAATGGTCCGTAATCCTGGTCATGGCTACCAGTGACAGGAATCCCATGGTTCGGAACAGTGATCATGTCGAGTCCAACTTAAGTTGAAGCAATGAATAGTGCACAATTTTTGCAATGGTGCTTTGCTGGAGGGATACCAGACTTCAGCTATTGGACTTCTGCTTGATCAGGAGGGTGAGCTAAGAATTTCACTAGTTGGCATTGCAAAGGGAGATACAGGAGCTCCAGCCATATGGCAGCTTCCCACTAAGTCTATGACAGCATCCAGCTTTTGAGTGGCCAGCAGTGCTGTGAGAGCTATAGTGTCACACAGCTGCATACTTCTAAGCTAGCAATATCCATTCCTCCTCTACCTCATTATGTCCAGGACATAGCAAGGACACTATTTTCCCCTTTCCCATGAAGAAGCACTCAGTAGAAGCACAAAACCCTCTGGTGAACATGGAACTTGATTGATAGATATATAGAGACAGGTTAAGATGGAGAGTGCAAACCATCATTAAAATAGGTTGATTTTGTCACTGCTATCCCACTATCCTTCAATAAATTAGCAAAGACAATTATGGTCTGTTTTGAAGACTTATCACACTGCAAAAAACAGAAGGAATTTGGCTATAGCCTATGTTATTGTTTTGATAACTGTATTTTCGCATCAGTTACTTTGAGCAGGGAAGGCAGCAGATAACACAACTCTTTGTTATTTCATTTAATAAACCTACATAGAGCAGTTCTTTCAACTTGTCATTCAGCAGTTGGTGTCACTCAAAATCACTTAATTCCCCCAGACATTGTCTGTTGGTCTTGTTGTAATGCCCAGGGTCTTTTATCACAGTTGGCAGCTTTGCTCTGGCTGCCCAGTGAATTTCAGTATGACAACATCCTGCTATGAAAAGGGCCAAAACAATACATTAAAGCTTGGTACAAGCTATAACAGGGGATGAATATTCCAAAAGGCTGTGCACTTTACAAAGACATTGTAATCCCTGTGCATAAAATCTAGACAAATCAGTCTATGGATGTGTTTGTATTTGTTCTTTTTTTGATTAATTATATTTGAGTTGTGATGTTTTACCTGGAGAATAGATTCATACTATAATTTTATGCTAAGATCATTAACTTGGAATTATTACGTTGTTACCTTTCTAGAGGCAAACAATATGGTCAGTGTTCTATGACAGGTAGATAGTAGTTGCTTTACTATGAACTTTAAAGGATCTGGAATGCATCATATTTGCTATGGTATATATACAACCTTCCCTGACATGGATAACCCAGATTAGCCTGGTCTTGTCAGATCTTGGAAGCTAAGCAGTGTCCATTTTGCTTTGTGTTTGGATAGGTGGGTCACCAAGAATACCAGGGCTGTGGAGGCAGGAAGAAGAAGAATTTGGATTTATAACTTGCCTTTCTGTGCTGTAAGGAGTCTCAAAGAAGCTTACAAACTTCTTTTCGCAATCTCAACCCAATCTCAACCCAACCTCGGTTCCAGCATTTCCTTACCTGCTTATAAAGAAAATTGGGTTGAGATTGTGGACCTTTTGTGAGTACTGTCAGCCATCCCTTGCAGGATACCACTTTAATTTGTACTATCCCTTTAAGAAGAATCGTGGTTCAACCTTCATTGTCTACATCTGCTGGACTTTTGAGGTCTTTGTCAGAATATGGCTGTGGGATTTAGATTTGCATCTGTATTCCTAATTTAATAGTTTATCACCTAATTGGTTTATTTGCACAATACAATTGATGTTTAGAAGAACTATTTATATGCACAGTGTTGTTGATCTAACTGTTTATTCATTCGTTTTTTTCCCTGCGGGACATTGGGTCTTATAGCCTTGGCCTAAGCTCTAATTCTTTTTCCCTGGTTTTCCCCGCAATGTGTTTGTTTTTTTCACCAGACAAGCCTCCACAGCTCAAATGGCAGAGCAGGGAATCAAATCCGGTTCTCCAGATTAGAGTCCACTTCTCTTAACCACTACACCACGCTGGCAATGGCAAAACACCTCTTGATGTCTCTTGCCTTCAAAACTCATTGGGTCATCATAAGCCAGCTGTGACTTGATGGCAAAAAAAGAAAAAAGTCCAACTCATGTTGCTCTTATTGAGCTAGTGTCCATCTGCACTGTGGAGAAGTTCTATGCCAATGGGTCATGTATGTACAGTTGCAAGGAGGGCATCAGCAAAGAATTGCCTACAGGCTGCTATTCCAATATAGAGAAGAATAATTTCGTGTGCTTCTGATTTTAGTAGAATTGTTCGTATCAAAGATTCATGCTTCCTTTCCTGTACTTGTCAGAAACAAGCACAATAAAAATGTGCTTATTACCATTTCAAAATAGATCATTCTGTTGACATGAGAGGGAGTAATGTAGTAGCAGTGCTAAATGCTTTCAAAAGAATTCATAACTTGGCTTGGGACCAATTCAGTTTGCCCCCTCCTTTTTTCGCAAGTATGTAATACACATGGTCAGTGTTTGAATAAGCATTGAAGTTATTAAATATTGCATGTCATAAACTCGCCCTAGGTATATGTGTGCTTGCATGTGTGTTGCATGTTCTCATTATAACTCCAGCCTCCCACATTACCAGTGACTTGTGGGGGGAGAGACAGTAGTAAAGACTGCCTCTGAGCAAGCACAAAGAAAGAGTTTCTTAGTTACTTTAATCCTTCTCCTGTGTGTGTGTGTGTGTGTGTGTTTAAGCATGTTTAGCATGTGCAAGTCATCTAAGGTGCACAAATTCACAGTCTGCTCTCTTAAATAGGAAAATATTTTTTGCTGTGGAGCTAGAGCAAAAGACAAGAAAAGATAATATTGTGCATACTGGGTTACATGCCTAATGATATCTAAAACCTACCACTAGCTTATGAGTGCAAATTTTCATGCACAGTTGCAAGGTACTGGCTAATTTTTGTGACTATTTGTGTGCGATGCAGCATTGTGATGCAGCAGCAAGGTCACATGAGATATTGATGCTGGTGTACCCCGCTAGACATCAGCTGGAGTATTGTGTTTGGTTTGGGGCACCAAAGTTTAGGAAGTCTGTCTGTAAGGTGGAATGAGTCCTGTATAGGACAACAAAACCAGTGAAGCACTTGAAGACCATGTCTTGTGAGGAGAGGTTTGGAATCTGTACATTGGAGAAAAGATCCTTGTGAAGTGATACTGTTACCTCTTTCTGATACCTAAAGGGATATCATGTGGAGGATGGGGCAGATATATTTTTATTCATGTTGGATGACAGACACAGAATAATGCATCTAAACTACAGCAAATGAAGTTTCATTTAAGTTTAAGGAAAAATTTGCTGGCAACTATCTCCCTCATGAGGATTGGGTGGTGGAATCCTCATGGTGGATTGTTCATCATTGGAGATTTATGAGTATTGATTAGATACCTACTTGTCAAGGACATTATAGTTGTAGTTCCTGCCATAGCAAGGGGGTTGGACTTGTATCACCCTAGTGAGATTAAATAAATGAAGAAATAAAAATCCCAATTGATCTTAAGTGCAAAAAATCCTTGAGTTTTGTGTACGGTAGAACATTTACAAAATGGTTGTTATGGTCTGCTGAAGGGTCAGCCACAACTAGGTCAGCATGAAGATAATGAAGGACTTAAGTAAATTATGTAATAGCCAGATGCCATGGTGATGGGATACTGACTGCTCCTTAGATACAAAGTTTCAAACCTGGTTTTAGATTTATTCAGTTAATTTACAAGGCCCCTTACATTCTTCCAACAATAGGGTTGAACCCCAGTTTATCTTGTATTCTTGTGACCAGTTCAACTTAGGCCTTCCCATGGTGCATCTGTTGAACTTTTGGGGTTTGGATTATATTTTGTATTGTCACTCTAATATGATGGGGAAGGGTCAGTCAAGGTGTTCATCCAGAGAATGTTCATTTTTTCATTTTTAAAAAATCTTTAACGCTTTCTCTGGGTTACAAGATAAAAAAGACATTTGTCTATTGTTTAAGGTGGAGTTGCATACACACATTTTTGATGAGAATGTCTTTCTAGTGTTTGATCCTTTTGGATTAGATTTTAGGCATTAATAGTTGTTAAAATACGCAACCATTTGTATTGAATATCCATTGGCTTCTACTTTAAAGGTATTTTGTATTCAAAGTCTATTTTGCTAGCTGCAATGGATTATTTGAGATAAAATCTAGTTTCACAGAAAGCCTTTGGTGCAGTCAGGACTTCACATTTCTACCATTTGATGCAAAATCCTACGTGATGAAAAACTAAAGTAGCTTGTTTCCATGTGTTTCGCTCACTGCTGTTCAAGTGACTTCACTTAATCATCCGACAGTCAGTCTGTAAAGCTGCTGTCCAAGCAAGAAATAGCGAAGCACTGTAGTTTGTAATATAACAAGCATTAGTTTAGGTATCCATTATCTTGATAACTCGGCTAATGGCACTCACTTTTGCCCCTTGTCTAGCTTTCCATTCATAATTTCCAGGTCACTTCCACACTCTCCCTCCCTCCCTTTCTGCTTAATAACATTGGTTCCTGCTGATGTGCTAATAATGGTGACTTCTGAAGCACAGTCATGCATACTAACTAACAACCTGGAACAATGTTCAGTAACTATCCACTTTAACAAGTAATACAAGCTGTGATGGAAATGTAGAAATCTAATATTGTATCATGCCTGTGGTGCTGAACTATTAGGAGAGGTCAGACAGGAGAGACAAGGGATTTATGTATCTGTGCGTGTGTGTGTGTGTGTGTGTGTGTGTGCGCGTGCGCGCGTGTGCGTGTGTGTGTGTGCGGAAGGGGGGGAGATGATTGCAGGAAAGCATGCCTCAAGTATGGGAGAGAGTTTTTTTATGATTGGATAGGTAAGTGGAGGGGAGTGTACTAGCAAAATAGTGGTCTGCCTGCATTATTGTTTTTGCATAGATCAGTGCTGAGACATATTGGGATGAAGGTATATAAATATGATTGTGGTGGTTATTGATTCACAACTGTGTCCATTTTTAATGTAGATTCCAATGTTTCTTGCCTAAGTTGGGAATTCCAGGCTCAGTTAAGCTGAAATAGATGCTGGAAAAAATCAACATTCCTTGTGAAGTTTTCCCTTTTGAATGGCAAGGGATGTCTTCCTGTTGATCAGGATGAGAACACTGGCTGGTTGTAGAAATCAGATTGCAGATTGCCTTCTTGATTGCTTGGTTGTATCTGTTTGCTTACTGTTAACATCATAGCCTAATTCAAATGAATATTTATGACTGGATTTATTCCATGTTATTCTGGATCAAAGGAGTTTGTTTTTGCTAAAAGGGCAGATTTCTTAACAGGCAATATAGCTTCGTTGATTCAATAATCTGAAAAAATGGCCCCAAAAAGGAGAAAATGCATGAAATGACAACAGTAGAGGGAGGGAAGAAAGGATCGAGGTGACAGACACTAAATATGGCTGACCAAGTATGGAAGGTAGAGTTGGGTCATGGATAACATCTAAGGTTTTTGGCCCGAAATAAAAGATAATTTTAGTATGATCATGCTAAGTATTTTCAGAAACAGGGAGACAAAAGCTTGTTGGAATCATTTGCCGAATCAAGCAGGGGAAAAAACTTGTGGAACTCAGAAAAAATCAAGGCATTAGTGGGCTGGAAATGTTGCAAATGACTTGGTGGAAAAGGCCTAAGGGTTTCACTTTAAGTGACCATTGAAGTGGTTCATAGAGAGATACAACAACAGTTTCATACACCCGGCTGGGTACAGTGGCTTCTCCAGGAACTTGATAAACCTCTTGATTTTATTGCTTGTTGGGGGTTTTAAAAATTGAAGAACCATCTGGCCATTGTGCATGGCAGTTGTGTGGTGCTTGGAACAGTGGATTTAAAGTTTTGCTGGCCTGATGAAACATAGGTTTACTTTTCAGTGTAGAATTAGCCTGAGGAAGTCTGGGCTTTTTTCTTTTTTTGAAAAAAGTCCATAATATTTATCAAGAGGATTCTCTGAAATTCATTCTCTTGATCCATATTGGAAAATATGTTAGCACCATATCAGAAGAAAAATATTCTGTCTAGAGAATCTTGTTCTGTGCATGTTTTGTCTTGTTATGCTACATGTCAGAAAACAGACTCTGCTCTCTTTTGTATTAACATTAACAGTGGTTCAATAGTGTTTCTCCCCCACCCTGTCCCCCAAAGTCCTTACAATTATTTCCAACTTCTCACATCTGTTAATGGTGTAGTTTCCTCTTTAATAGAGCCCCTGGGATGGTGTGAGTACACAGCTTATAAAAATTACATTTACTGTCTGTGGAACTGACACTGTTTTTGGAGGCAGAAACTATGTTTTCCTTCAACTCTGCCTTTTGTGATTAGGCATTAGTGCTGGAGGCAGAGCATTTCATGAAAGATTTATGTAAAGCAGGGGTCTGTTCTCTGAGGCAATGAGAGAAGGTTGTGTTGCCGCATGCTAATGCTGTGTGGAGTTGACAGTTTTTGTTTGACATGTATAACGTAGCACCGGTTGGCACAACCCAGGGTTTCATTTCAGAGGTCAAAACTTCTTCCAACTCCACCTCTGGTAAGCCCATTCACATTTAATCTTACAGGACAGTAGAAAAATACTGTCAACAGGCTAATGAGCTCGTATGTATCTGGTCTCCACAGTGTCCTTACAGGTGCTGTTACCTAGTTGTGCATGTGATGCAAAAGTTCAGTGGGGAAAAAAATTCAAAATGTAGATCCAGAGAGAAGAATCAGAAAGGTTTTGTATGGCATAGTCTAATTGTGCTGAGTAGTTCACCTTGTCTGCAGGAGTTCTCCTGGAGGCGACCTCGGGCATCTTGGATGGATGGGTGATTTCCAACCTATACTCAGGGAGGCAGAACTAAATGATGTCACTTCCTGCGTTGGGTTGGAGTCCGTCCCAGATTCCCAGTCTTGTTTCTTCCTGAGCAGGAAGAGCAGTGCTTGGTCAGGACTCCAAGCCCTAGACTATTTCTTTACAATTCCTTCCTTCTTCCAACAGTCTTCCTTCGTGAGTTTTGTATACAACCCCTGTTTTTGTCCTTCTCCCCTTGTCCCCCCCCTCTTGGCTTAGTGCCATTCTCACGGCCTCAAGCCTCCCAGAGGAGGAAAAAAGCATGGACCCCCAGCGAGGCTATGCCCGCTCCTTCTCCCCCCCCCCCTGACTTCGGAAAGTCTGCAGCGGAGGGCACCAGGGCAGCAACCTGCAGGGGTTTGCAAGAGCCCTCTAATTCAGGAGCCAGCGACGCAACAGCGCCCAAGGCTCCTTCCAAAGCCGCGAAGGCGGCAAAGAAGGGAGAGAAAAAAGGCGCAAAAGCCCCGGCCGACAAAATAGCGCGCCGGGAGCCTCCCGCAGCTGAAAAACGCCACCAACGGAGCACCAGCGTCCCACTCCGGGATGTGGCTGGTGAAGCTCCACCCGAGCCCCGCGACGAGCAATTGGAGCCCTTTCGCGCCCCTGCAGATACGAGCGGAGAGCGTCGGGAGACGGAGGGGGCGTGCTGCCTGGAGCTCGCAGCCGAAGAAAGCGCACACGCTCGTTCCTCAGCAGGCTCCTCCCCAGTCTCCATTATCAGGCAAGACCGCAGGGGAAAGGAGAGGGAGGGCCCTTCCCAGACTGCCCTGGGACTTGATTCCTCCTCATGGGCAAATACATCCCCAGAAGCTCTAATGGGCATCTTTAGGAGAACAATGAGGGAAGAGATAGCACAGCATGATAGAAATAAAAAGGCCAAACACAAGGAAAAGCGCCTCTCCCACCCAAAAAGAGCACGCAGACATGGCCACCACTCCAGCTCCTCCTCTAGGTCCCACAGCCCTCCCCTCCCCGCTACAGGGATCCCCTCAACCTCCCTGAGGAGGAGGGTGCCAGTGAGGGAGAGATTGCAGATTCCTCTGACCATTTCTCTGATGCAGAGGAGACCCAAGAGGAAAACAAAGAACAGTGTGTCAGATTTTTCAAAAGAGAGGACCTTGCCCATCTCATGGCGAAAGCCATCTCGACCCTGGAACTGCAGGATCCTGCAGATGCCGAGGACCCGGAGGGGCCCTCCACCTCCAAAAAGACCGTCAAGGGCTGCCCCAAGGGAAGCAAGGGAATGTCCCCTCAATCAGAAGACACGCAGGCTGCCTTTCCCCTCCCAGAATTTTTCGAGAGGAGAATTAAAAGAGAGTGGCTTAACCTTGAGGCCAGTAAGAGCTACCCCTCACACCTCAAAAGCCTGTACATACTTCCAGAGCACATTCACAACATCATTAAGACCCCCTTAGTCGACGCTCCAGTTGTTGCTCTCCAATCCGGCGGCCTGGTAACCAAAGACGGAGAAGGGAACCTGAAGGATCCCATTGACCGCAGAGCAGACGTTTTTCTCAAAAGGTTGCATGATAGATTGGCCTTATCCATCAGGGCCCTAGCCCCCTCTTCCACCATGGCTAGAGCCACCATCGTGTGGCTATGCCGCCTCCTCCTCATGATTCCACCTGTGGCCCAAGGTCTGAGAGAAGGGATTGAAAGGATCCAGACTGCAGTGGCATTCTGGGCAGACTCCTCCATGATGCTATGATGCTAGTGTCTCGAGCCCTAGCGCTTGGCACAGTAGTCAGAAGACAATCATGGTTGAGAGCTTGGTCGGCCAACTTCCATTCGAAGCAAGTGGTCTCTACATATGACTATTACGGCTCTAGACTCTTTGGCAAAGAGCTAGATGCCGTCCTAGTTGAAACTAAAGGAAACAGGAAAACCATGCCTAGGTATGTCAGATCGGATCAGTCGTCCTCTTCCTTCAAAACATACACCACCTTTCGGTCACAACACACCCTCGCCCGTACACCCAGAGATGGAAGGCGCTGGTTTCCACAACAGCAGCAACAACAGCAACCGCAATTTTGCAGACGCAACACCTTCAACAGCTCCTTTCGTCCCTACAATCGACAACAGGGCAGAGGAGCCAAGCAGTTTCAACCTGATAGAACCTCCAGATCCTGACTACGTTCAGATTCCGGTCGGAGGCCGCCTGCAACATTTTCACCACCAGTGGACAGGCGACCATGTCGACAAGTGGACCAAGGAGGTCGTTACATCAGGATACCTTCTGGAGTTCTCCAGCTTCCCAAGGTCCCGATTTCGAATCTACGCCCCTCAGTGCAATCCGGACAAAATCAAAAGAACTCGAGAGGCAATACTGCACCTACTCAAGATTCAGGCCATCGAACCTGTGCCCGTTTCGGAATGTTCCTTCGGTGTTTATTCACATTTCTTCACTGTTCCCAAGAGGAACGGGGACTGGCGGGCCATTCTAAATCTTCGGTATGTAAACAGATTCATCCGCCTCCGTCGTTTCAAAATGGAAACTCTCAGATCCATCATGGAGGCCCTCCGCCCTGGCAATTACCTAACATCCTTGGATCTAACGGAGGCCTACCTGCACATCCCCATCAACCCTCTGCACAGGCGCTTCCTGAGGTTCGCAGTGGGAACAGACCACTTCCAATACAGATCCCTCCCATTCGGGCTCGCCACCGCCCCCCGAGTTTTCTCAAAGGTGCTCCTAGCACCCATCATGGCCCTTCAGGAATGCGGGATTCACATCCACCCGTACCTAGACGACATCCTAGTCCCCTCGAGTTCCCGAGAACAGGCGCTTCAGGACCTGGACGTTGTCTTGACCACACTCCGCCGACACTGCTTCCTAGTAAATCTGCAAAAGAGTTCCCTAGTCCCTTCTACACAGATGGAACATCTGGGGGCAATAATAGACACGTCATGCAGTCGTTTATTCATTCCCCCAGACAAGATAGCCAAGATTCGGAACCTGGTAAAAAGCTTCCTCCCGGCCAACAGAGCTTCTCTTCTTCAGCTGGCCAAACTGATGGGACTTTTCATTTCCGTCATCGATATGTTACAATGGGGCAGATTCCACGCTCGGACCCTGCAGCTGTTCCTTCGCCCCCACCAATTCCAGATCATGCAAAAAAGGGATCGACCTCTGCAAATGAACAGTCAGCTCCGAAACAGCCTTCGCTGGTGGTCCCATCAGGAGAATCTTTCCTGGGGAAAGGTCTACCTTTATCCACACAGACTACAAATGTTCACCGATGCGAGCCTCACCGGATGGGGGGCATCACTTCAACAGAACTTTGCCCAGGGCGTGTGATCACCGGCTCAGACCAGGCTACCAATCAACGTTTTAGAAATGAGAGCCATCCTCATGGCTCTCCAACATTTTCAGCCTAAGCTGCAAGATCGCCACCTGCTGGTCAGAACGGACAACATCTCGGCCAAGGCCCACATCAACAATCAGGGTGGCTTCAGGTCCCGTCGACTTCATCGGGAAGCCATAGCCATTCTGTCCTGGTCCGAGACTCACCTCCAATCGTTGATGGCGGAGCACATCCAAGGGACCCTCAACACTCAAGCAGACTGGTTGAGCAGACAGTCGGTAGTCGAGGCGGAATGGCAACTGCATCCCGAGATCTTCCACAGAATATCTCAGGAACTGGGAACCCCCACTCTGGACTTGTTTGCATCGGCACACAACACTCAACTACCTCGCTTCTTCACCAGGTACTTTCACCCACAGGCTCAGGGAACGGATGCGTTAACCATCTCGTGGCTGGCAGAGCTTCTGTACGCATTCCCCCTGACTCCTGTTCTTCCGAAACTCCTCAGGAAAATATGGCTGGAGAAAGCCGAAGTCATTCTAGTGGCACCATGGTGGCCGAGACAGCCGTTGTTCTCATAAATTCTACAGTTAGCAGTTTCTCCACTGCTTCGATTACCCACACCCACAAACATGCTGTCCCAGGGACCCGTCGTTCATCCCAATCCAGGATGGTTTTGTCTGACCGCCTGGCGCTTGAACGCCAGGCACTAGTGAGAAGAGGTTACTCCAACACAGTCATTTCCACTATCATAGCATCCAGAAGAGCCTCTACCACACGCATTTACAACTCCTCCTGGAAGGACTTCGTCTTGTGGGCCCAGAGCAACCAAATCAATCCGCTTCATCCTTCTATTCCACAAGTCCTCCAATACCTGCAAAGCGGCTTCGAAAAAGGTCTCAGGAGCTCTACCCTGCGTAGATATCTAGCAGGCCTTGCCACAGTGTGGCCTAAATTCCAAGGGGTAACGATCACTAGGCACCCGGACATTTTACGATTTTTGAAAGGTGTCTCTCAAAAACAACCTCTGGTAATAC
Source organism: Sphaerodactylus townsendi (assembly GCF_021028975.2). Lineage (NCBI taxonomy): Eukaryota > Metazoa > Chordata > Lepidosauria > Squamata > Sphaerodactylidae > Sphaerodactylus > Sphaerodactylus townsendi. The sequence continues at coordinate 83,687,523 of NC_059427.1, forward strand.
ACAGATTTCCCCGCCTCGAGACTCAACACAGTCTTGTCAGCTCTTACCAAACCACCCTTCGAGCCCATCCAGACTATAAACCTCAAGTGGCTGCGGATGAAACTATTATTCCTCATTGCCATCACCACTGCCAGAAGGATATCGGAAATTCAAGCCCTTTCAGTTATGCATATTCCATAAGGAATATGCATATTCCATAAGGACAGAGTTGTCATGCGTCTCGATCTGACCTTCATCCCCAAGGTGTCCTCCACATTCCACCTCAAACAAGAACTCATTATCCCAGCATTTTGTCCTTCCCCTTCCCATCCGAAGGAAAAACTTTGGCATCATCTGGACGTCAGAAGAACGTATAGGCTTCACACCATTTCAGCCAATGAGGCAGCCTTCAGCACCAGAGTTTTAGATTTGGAGACTAGTCACCCACCCGTTAAAGGGACACTGCTCAGGGAGGTCCCATCCAAGATGCCCGAGATCGCCTCCAGGAGAACGGTTCATTGGTACTTACCCTGAAGGGGCCTTCTCCTGGACGGCGATGAGGGCATCTTGGCCCTCCTGGACTCATAGTCTCCATCCTTTAACCACAGTACACAAGTTAGAGGTTATAGTTATCTGTTAGGTTGACTTGGAATTCCTTACACTTGTCCGTGTTCAAGTTTGTGTTTTCTCTTTCATATATTCTTGTTACTTCCTGTTTTTCTCCCGAGAGTCTAAGTCCTGTTTTACTGCTACGTCAGCCGGATACTGGGAATCTGGGACGGACTCCAACCCAACGCAGGAAGTGACATCATTTAATTCTGCCTCCCTGAGTATAGGTTGGAAATCACCCATCCATCCAAGATGCCCTCATCGCTGTCCAGGAGAAGGCCCCTTCAGGGTAAGTACCAATGGACCGTTTTCAGTTTCAGCTTTTTAAAATAATAATGACTTTGCACAGTTGTGGACCTATGTGTTCTTTTCCTAGCCAGTAAGCTACCTTCTAGAGGTTGTGCAAAACCTGGCGGAAAGATCTGCAACTGTCTTTTCTTGCCATTGATGCCAACTATGACAAAATGCAGAATGTGCCGTCTTGAGTGACACAGCTGCATAGGAGGATGAGGCTTCTATGCCTGTCATTGCTGGGCAGGAAAAAAAAGACATTTGGAAAATCCATTTGTTGTGCAAGTATGAGAAGCATTTCAATAATGTTGTATCAAACTTGTAAGTTTTAGATCATGCTGCTGGTTGGAAATTCTTCTTGCTGAGGAACAGGTAGTTGGTATTTGCCATTCCTTTAAACGATCCACTATCTAACCACCCACTTCCTGAAGATGAAGAACGTGATGGGAAAATTCCCTTGAGAATCCAAGAAGCTGCTTGGTACAGTGTCTGCTGAACAGTTTTATAGAGCTACATGAGACCAACTCTGTCAAAATGCTACCCTAAGTGGAAGGCTAGATGGATCTATTGATGGAAAATGACTAATCTGGAAGTAGTTGATGAAGCCTCATTGAATGGGGTAGCACACCCCTTGAAAACTGCAGCTTGGTTTGCAGCTTGGGGGTGCTCCTGTTTGATCCAGATGAATTATTTTAACTAAAAATTTTAAGTTTGTTGGCTATAATACTCGTAAAGATTTTATAACCAGAGTTCAGCAAGGAAATCAGTCTGGTTTTTCACATCTAGTTTATCTTTTCCTTCTTTAGGGATTAAAGAAATATTGGCATAATTCCATGGATTCGGGATTCCTTTTTTCCCCAATCTCTTTAAATAAGTTAAATATGTAATCTACAATTTTGTGTTTAAATGTCATGTAAAAAAATTTGTAATGCCATTGGGACCATGGTTTTTTATTTACTTTCAGTTTCTGGATGGCTTCCAGAATTTCTGCTTTTGTAATAATCTCTTAATTTAGCATAAATTGATCATCTATCTCAATTTTAAAAATTGCAATTATCTAAATAATTTAATATGTTTTGATCCTGTTCTGAATCTTCTCTATATAATTCTTGATAAAAATTAACAAATTCCTCTTTAATTTTCTTATTACAGTAAATAATTTTGCCTTTACTCCTAATTTCTGTGACCCATTTCTCTTGATTTCTTGCTTTCAGTTTCCTTGCTAATCATTTGGAAATTTTATTCCCCTGTTCGAATTTATATTGTTTTATTTGAAGTAGCTACCTACTAACCTCTTCAGAGGCAAGTAAGTCTAATTGTGCTTTTAAAATTGTTGTATAATCTTAACATCTTTTGGGTTTTCTATCAGTTTCTTTTCTTTGAACTGTATTTCTTTAGTTAATGTCTCATTTTTAATCTTGTTTTGTTTTTCCCTACAATTATTCTCTATAAAAATCCCTCGTATAATTACTTTAAAAGTATCCCAAATTGTACCCCAGTCCAGATATTCATGAATATTGTATGCAAAAAAATTCCCAAATTCTTTTTTACAGTCTTCTACAATAAAAGTATCACATATTAATCTGTTGTTTAAAGCCCGTCTAAATTCATTATTCTCTTTGCTTCCTCTAAATTCTGTTCTTACTGGTTTGTGATCAGAGACAGAATCTGAAAAAATTCTGCCTGAGTCACATCCTTTAGTATTTCATGGGAGGCCCACATCATATCAATCCTTGACCAAGACCTAATAGGAAAAAAAAGGTAAATTCCTTTTCCGAGCCATTAACATGTCTGCAAATATCTGTCAGACCTACATTTTCAAATTTTCAGGACATGATTTGTGTGTGGGAGGGTGGGCGTGGAGGGGGGAAGAAACCAAGCCAAGGCTGCTGGGTGTAATAGAAGAAAGAGAGGCCAAGAAGTCTAAATCAATATATCTGGAGCAGCCAAACATTCAACAGAAGAATGTAAATAGTTTTACCCTAGTGAGGAATATCCATTATTGTCATATGTATTCCTTGTGAGGAATGATTCTAGCAAACTGAGTGGTGGACAAGGAAGATTGCATAAGCTGATAGCAAGAGATAGCATGGAATCCAGTCTAGGCCAAAGGCAGAGCAATATGAAGCCAAGTCATATTAAGGCAGCCAGCTACAAAAGAAGCAAAGCTGAGTGCGGGTCTTTCAAGTTGGTAGCTTCAAAGTAAATACGTTTGAGAGTTATTTTTAGAGGTACAAGGATGAGGATTGAGAGATTTAGAACCCATGGGAAACCAGACCATGTGATGTGTGGCAGGGCCCAGACCTCCTGCCAATCACAGCTTACAGAGAGGGAATGTCATGGTGGATCATGCAAACTGGGATGCCTTTAGAGCGGGGGGGGGTTGTACACCAGTCAAACTACCTTAAGGATTCTGTGGACAATGTGTTGCTGTTCATGGATTCATCCCATGTAACCTGTTTTCAGATAGATGTTTTTCATTTTGTGCATGTGTTGTGGTAGTTGTGTTTATGCACACAGGAAAACTGCATTTAAGTCTGTATATTACAAAGAAAGGCAGTGGAAAATTGTATAAATGGCAAAGGGGCATTTAAAATGGCATGAAGTAGTTGTCTTGAATTCAGCAACTGACATGAAGGTTAAGAAGAAAATCTGTGATTCTTTTTAAAAAGTGTGTGGTCTCATCATAATTAAAAACTAGTGAAAATTGACATTGCCAGATTGAGAGCTAGAATGACTTCTTTTGGAATTCTGCCAACTGCCTCTTAGTTTTTAGGTCTTCCCTCAAAAGGTTTTATGTTTTCCTAGTTACTTTCAGAACAAACTTTTATGCATTCAGTCCAATACTTTTTTTTCTCTTTAGCTATTGCAAGAAACAGTTTGTAAAGGTGAAAAATAATAAAAGGCATAATAATGTACAAGTTCAGAGTAGAATGAAAGGGAGGGAAAAATTCTTACATTATGAGAAAAATGTATGTTAGGCTGATGTGTAGGATCTACTGATAATGTTTTTTGACAGTTGTGCTTGAAAAAAAGTGGTGTGTTTGAAAGCTACTCAGAAGTTATGTAGTCTGGATGGATACCACATTTTTTCATTGAAAAGTGCATGTAAGAAGGCAGGAGGAACCAAATGTGTTCTTCCTCATTTTTAAAAATCTTGTCATTGTGAAATTATTTATTACATTAATTTTAGATTCTGGCATTCTTGGTTTGTTTTTGTTTCTGATGGCATTGTGATACCGTCTGTATTCAAAAGAGAGCCAATTCTAATAGTAATAATTCTATTGACTGGTACAGTTCTGGGGAGGGGATTACCATGTTGCATGTCAAAAGAGTATTTGCATCTCTTCGTGGTTCCATAGGAACATGTTTCACACTTTGAAAATCCAAGCAATCTACTTTGGCATTATTTGGGTACTGTTGTAGGTAAGGTTCTGAAGAGGGTGTCAGAAAGAAAGTACATCTAGTTGAGGCAACCTTTAAGAGGCACTCATATCTTGAAAAATCTCTAAAGAGAATAAGCATTTCAAAAGAAGGCTACTCAGAAATTCTTTAGAAAGAAACAGGTCTTTTAGAGCCAAACATAGTTAAGGCTGAAAAGAATGTTACAGCCTTTGATTCCCATCTGTATAAAAAGCCAGTTTCTCCATACTCATCTCAGTTATCTGAATGTGGACAGCTCCCTCCCTTTCTCTTTCTGGACAGCTCCCTGTGGCCAGTTCTAGGCCATCAGTTCAGTTGCAAGTGCATGGCAAGCCTTTCCTGGCTCCCTTTTAGCTTCAGTATCTTGTGTCCTCAAAGGCAAATACTATCGGTGGCTGTGACAGGCAGCTAACTTCCAGGGAGTTATCCTGGTCATAGAACCTCCTGATTGACAGGGAGTTCAAATAGAACTCTGAGAATGACAGAAAGTTCTGATAGCTGACTGAGAGAGAAGTTAACAGACAAAACTTGGAGATAGCAGTGTGAGCTTCAAGCTGTCTGGTGGAGCATTCTCCTCTGGAGTGAAGACGGACACATTTGGGTTTCGGATCAGGAAGGTTCCATAATAAGTTATCTAAGGACATTGTTCTAAGGCTGATAGAGAGATTCCTAAGTCTTTTAACTGGAAATGGCTCTGTTGAAAGCAGTGATCCCAGGCTACTTTAAAGGAGAAACTGGGGAAGTGTGTTAATGTTCCTAAATCCTCTATCACAAGAAAAACTGTGTAAAAGAAATTTAAGAAACAGTCATGACTGCCAAGAGAAATTACTCTCAGTAGAAAATAAATGTTTTAACACTTCTATGTGAACAACCTTGATACATTTGGAATTTCAACATATAATTTGAAAATAATCATCTCAGATCCCTCAATTGTGATATTTTGTTACAAACCATATTCCTGTTATGAAACTTTGTTAACCTGATTCTTAAATCCCCCCAAAAGAAACAAATAAAATCAATTTAAGTTGTACTTCAAAGAATGCCTCAAGTGCCATATATTTTTTATCTTTTATAGAAAATAAGAGATCCATCATAATTGGTGACAATGGTGTCATAACAAGTTGTAAATCTCAAGAGAGATATTTGACAGTTGTTGTGTATGAGAACAATTTTTAAAAACCAAGTGAACAAGAGAAGTTCTGTCATAGTGACTGCGTTAGTCCATGGGATGAGAGAAACAGGAGTGCAATACTTTTTATTTTGTGTAAAGTGCCATCAAGACACAGCCAAGCTATGGTAATCCAGTAGGCTTTTTCAAGACAGAGATGGTTTGTCATTGCCTTCCTCTGGAAAACAACCTTGGTATTCCTTGGTAGTCTCCCATCCAAACTCTAACTTAAGTCATCTGTTAAGCGGAACCAGGTTAAAATCAAGACAGAGGTTAAAAAAGTGACTCCTGATTTGTATTGTCGAAGGCTTTCACGGCCGGAATCACTTGGGTGCTGTGTGGTTTCCGGGCTGTATGGCCGTGTTCTAGCAGCATTCTCTCCTGACGTTTCGCCTGCATCTGTGGCTGGCATCTTCAGAGGATCCTCTGAAGATGCCAGCCACAGATGCAGGCGAAACGTCAGGAGAGAATGCTGCTAGAACACGGCCATACAGCCCGGAAACCACACAGCACCCAAGTGACTCCTGATTAATTACCCTATTGTTAGAGCTTCTTAGAAGGGAAAAATACCAGGGCAGAAGGTTAAGATCAACTTCAGCAGTGGTGAACAAGTTTTTGACTTCACCAGGACTCTTCATTTGACTGGATTAAATGAAATATTGGTGGAAGGTGAAAAACAGGATTTGTGGTGCACCAAATGCTACTGGAATAGAGAAACAAAAAACAACCCTTTGAGAATATAAATATCAAAAGTTAATTGGCCCTTCCACAGAACATATGAGTGTCTTGTAAGGCAGAGACCAGAAGAAAAGAGTATGGTACTCCTTACAATAATAAAAGTAGAGATACAATAGGAAATACAATAAACGTAGAGACACAATAGGAAAAGTGCCAATAGACACCAAAAAGCAAAGTCCTGGATTATCTACATGTTTTGGTGGTCCCAAATAAGAAAGAAGACTCTGGTCCTACTAATACAGTTCTCTACTAGAACTGTCATTTATCATCCTCCCCTTCCATCCTATGTCTGGGGAAACACTAATTTATCTGCAAAACAGATGGGAAGGAGAGCAGACAAAAGCAACATTGTCGGAATATAACAAGATGTGCTGAGGCTGCAGTCTTGCAAACTGTGGATGGGAGTAGAAGAACATTCCACTCTTAGCCTCCAAAATGCAGCTTTATTGTTCTTTGGAGTCATTTGCAGCTACTTAATCCTCTTTTAGAAGTATTTCTTGGCAAGCCAAGTAGCGTTCATTATTCTTAATCTGTGATATAGTTGTTCTCCAGCAAACTCAGGGAAGATTTAACAGCTTTTAAAGGAGGTGTTAAAAGCAGAGCTTGATAACCTTGCCAAGAACGCAATCTGTTGTGCTTATGACAACTGTATACCACCATACCTGGTATATGTATCCATACGTGGAACATAGACTCTCAGAACCCATAACTGAAGTGGATTGTATCAAGTACAGAAGATACTAAAATCTTCCCTCTTTCCTGGCCCTAGTTTTGAGACCCCATATTTTCATCTCTGGCCAGGATTTTCATTGGTGGTTAAATCAGCCAATGTGCTAGGTTAGGGGTCTGCAAACTTGGCTCTCCAGATGTTCATGGATTACAATTTCCATCAGCGCTGTACATTGGCCATGTTGGCAGGGGCTGATGGGAATTGTAGTCTGTGAACATCTGGAGAGCCAAGTTTGCAGACCTCCGTGCTAGGTAAAGTAAGTATGACAATGGTACTCACATCTTTGATTCAAAAAATGAGAGTGACTGAGAACACAAAAGTATAACATGAAAAACAAACAAAACCAGTTTCTTTGAAATGTATTTCTTTTCTGCAATGTAGTCTTCAATACATCAAGGAGTAGGACTTTTTCCAATTGTGCCCTCCATTACTTATATCTTCCCCATACACAATGAATTTCAAAATGATGTCACAGTGGAGATTGTTGTAGAGGAATAACAAAGGATAGACAGCATCCAGTGTCATAAGTAGGCCACCTGGTTGTCACAAGCCAACTCCCTTATTCTGTTGCTTGGACATAGAAGCTTGGAGCTGTCAGCATAGATGGCCTTTTGATCTCTTCAAACTCTAATACTGTAATTCTACAATAAACAGTAAAATATGAAAAGAACAACTAATGCCAGGACTTGGCAGACTCTCCGGTGAGCATCAACTTGCTAGCGATAAGGCAATAAAGCTACTTAAAATTCACATCTGTTTCAGCTTCAGTGACTTGAAATGAGCATAGCTGTAGGCTTAACACACATGGTTTTTGATGTGCTACTTTAAAATTTAAATTTAAAGTAATGCTGTATTTAAGTCAGGTTTGTTGGAAGTTGCCACTGTTTCCCTTTTTATGTTATCTACTTTGATTTGACCATAATCCAGTGGTTTGTGAGTCCTTTAAAATCTGTGGTGCAAACTCCCTGGGGAACAGGAGTGGTTGCTCAGTAGTTTGGTTGGGGAACTGAGTTCTGGTATAAAGGGTTAAGCTGCATGCGTTAGAGCTATAAACTTTACAGAAAGCTCTGCTTTTGCAGGCTACACTATGTGAGCATTTGAAACTGCCTTATATTGCATCAAATTGTTGGTCAGTTTAGTTCCATATTGCCTGCTTTTGTAACCCCTATTTAATTCTAAGAGGGATATCAAAGAAATATTGTTCTCAATTAAAAACTGAAGGAGTATACATCTTTGACAGTGTGATCCCACTTTGTGGCACTTAACACTCATGGAAATAACAGTAAACAGACTTCAAAATTTGTTCTTTGCTTTTTAAAATAAGAAATAATGTATAGAACAACAATCAAATATATAAAACAATAGCTAATATGGAACAGTTCAGACTTGCTTTGCTCAAGCAGACCAGCAGGGTCTCAGTTTTTTCTGATTTCTGTCAGGGGGATATCTACAGAAAATGGTGCCCAGGGCAAGCACTAAAATCATACCTCCCCCAAATCTAACAGGTCTTCCCCACCTTAACTGACCTACTAAGTACTGACAGCCAGCTCTACCCATTATTGTAATAATATGGACAAGGGGAAACTGTAAGCACTTTGGTTCCCCATTGAGGACCATTGAGGGGGGAAGTGATATAGTAATTTAAATCAGGGTCAAATCGTGGCTTTTAGTGAAACTCTAAGACCAATACAATAAACATTCAAGATTAACAGTTACCAGAACAAGAGGGTGTGCCTTTTTTTTAACAAGCTCAGTACCCATTACTTGATTATTTAAATGAGTCAGAATCAGCTTAACAAAATACATCACTTTCCAAGGACAAACATGCAGACACTGAAGCCAAAGGTTGGGGTTGGGGGTCATGCTTCCTGGGAAAGTGTGTGTCAAGGTATAACCAAGCAAACCTCACCTGGAAGCTGTTTTAATTAGCAACAAAGGCATGTGACATCTCTGAACCTGCATAGAGTGAATTTCCAAATATTGTTGTTGTTGTTGTTGTTGTTGTTATTATTATTATTATTATTATTATTATTATTATTATTATTATTATTATTATTATTATTATTATTATTATTTATTCGATTTGATAACCTGCTCAGGGCGGTGTACAACAAAACGAGAACAACCGTAATAAAACAAATCGAATAACCCCAGTTAAAATACAAATCTTAAAACTATAGCAGCAGCAATACACAATAAATAGTTAATAGTTAATAATTAATAATAAGGGGCGTCTGGCATCACACCCCGGCGATCAAGACCTGGGAGTGGACAAATTCTGGGAGGGGGCTGGCAGATGGTCAGATGGTCAGGTGCACAGCCAGTAAACAGGGCAATAAGAAGGGGGCGGAATCAGCGGCCGGTCCCCCCAAAAGCCCGGTGGAACAGCTCAGTTTTACAGGCCCTGCGGAACTCCCCAAGGTCCCTCAGGGCCCTAACTGCCGGAGGAAGAGCGTTCCACCAGGCAGGGGCCAGGGCAGTAAACGCCCTGGCCAGTGTGGAGGCCAGCCGCATCATAGAGGGGCAGGGGACCACCACAGCGAAGCTCTTTGCCATCCCACGGAGCGGAGGGGTACGTAATTCCGAGGACATAATATGGGGTGAAGAGCGGTCCCGGTGTTAAGGTAGTGAGGGCCCTAGGCCGCGACGGGCCTTAAAGGTCAGAACTAACACCTGGAAGACAATCCGGAATCCCGCACTGGGAGCCACAGTGCAGGCGTGCATAACACGGGGGTAATATGATCCTCTTGCTGGGACCCCCGCGCGAGAAGACGAAGCCACCGCGATTTTGGACCAGCTTCAGTTTCCGTGGATCAGCCGCGAGGGAAAGGCCCGCTGTGAAGCGTTTAATTACAATAATCCAGCCCTGGAGAGGTGACCAACAAGTTGCATGGATCAATTCATGGCCAGGATCTTCAGTCTGGGAGAGGTAGGGGGCCAGCCGCCGGGCTTGACGGAGGTGGAAAAAAGCAACCCGGGTTTCATGTGCCACCTGGGTCTCCATTGAGAGGGATGAGTCCAGGTGGACACCCGGGTTGCAAACTGAAGGGGTTGGTGTCAAAAGAACCCCTTCCAGCACTGGCAGCTGAAATTCCCCAGTCCCCTCCCCGACTCGCTCCAGCCATTACAGGACCTCCCCGGCTTTGCTGGATTAAGTTTTAACCTGCTCTGGGTTTCCAGAATCCAACCAGCAACCACATTCTTCCAAACAATGCTGTAGAGCCAAGCAGAGGTGCAGAAATAGCCGCCCCTGTGCCCCCCCCCATCAATACCAACAGAATGAGCTGAGTGTCATCAGCATATTGATGAAAAATCAGCCCAAAGCTCTGCACCAGCTGAGCAAGGGGTCGCATATAGATATTAAATAACAGCGGGGACATAAATATCAGCATCCAGCGCTTGGGCACCTAGGCAACAGAAGAAAGCTTTTTGAGCCCAGTATTCCACTGTTGGGAAATGCAGTAAAATGCCAGTAACCTGCCAGTTCCAAGCTCCTGCCTAGACTGCCTACACAGCTTTGGCAGGAAACTTTCCCTGACCCTGGGAGGAGCAGCAAACTTAGGCCCTCTCTTGGCGACAAAGGCTTAACTCAGGGTTTGACTCGTGGTCCAGTGGAAACCGCTACCTGAGCCTCGACTCACTCCATTTTCTCCAAGCTGACAGCAGCTGATCACTCCGATGGTCTCTGGAGCCGAGTTCAGAGGGTGGGATTACCTCCTCGCATCTTCCGCTCCTCATTCCCGATTGGCTGCCGTTCTATGGCGGGAAACGTGAGTGCACGTCCCTTTTTCCCCGTTTATCGACGCAGTAGGAGCTTACGAGGGAGGATTTTTTAAAAGCGTGCATTGCTTCTGCAGCTGCTGCCACGAAGTCTCCTGTTCTGGCCGCATGGCTAAAAATACTTTGCACTCTCGTGGATTTTGGCATTTCGGCTAGCAGAGTCGAGACGAAGGGATATTCCGCGATCTTCGCCAGCTGGCTTCTCGGCGCTTCTGAAGAGTGCAACCCGAAGTTCGCCCAGGAAGTTGCACCTCCCAGTCAAGCCTCCCAAAAAATTTAACGGGTGAGTAGGGGGGGTAAGCCGAGACAGACACGCAAGGATCCAACAGCCACGGGCTTGTGCCGGAGTTACTTTCGGGTCGGACCTACGTCGAACTAAGGTCGAATTCTACAGTGCGGAGGGGCCCTTAAATGGGCTGTGTCTTCTAAACTCTTAAAGTGAAAGGAGACCACTGAGTCCTAAGTAGAACTAACAGGGAAATTAGTCATGAGAGGAGGGGTATAACGTGGCCACCTTGCAGAGCTCTTGTATGCTTTGCCCAGTTTTATCAATGGATGTTAGCCATTCTAGGGCGTGAAGCCTCAGTCTGGTGTTCCAATCAAAGGCAAGAAGTGAATGTAGGGTGCCAAGAAGAAGAGGGGCTGGTGTGCATGTACATACACTCACTTCCCACCAGGCCATAGGCTTGGCCAGCAGGCAACTTACTTTGGGTGGCGTCTCTAAGCAAGATCTCTCCATAGGGCCTCTTTTGCTGGTGATTTGCCCACAGGAGTTTTCTCTCCTAACCCGCCTGCAAAACTAGCTTGCTGATCTTTCTAAGTGCTCCCACCATGCACCTTGAATGGCTTTAGAAGATCCTTCTAAAAACCATCCTGCCCAGTGAGATTTCTCGTAGGAGTTCTCTCAGGATCAGCTGCTCTCTTGCCTCCCTACCCCAAAGGTTTCTTCTTGGTAATGGCAAAACTGATTGGGGGGAGGAGTTTCCTTTTCCCTGCCTTGCCCTGGACACCTTCCACTCCAGCTATTATGTGCCACCTCTACGCTTGGGTTGATTTCTCCAGCAGTATCCCTGAAGGAAACCCCACTCCAACCTTGGCCTCATTGCATGAGTGAGGCACCTAACCACGGTGAAGAGGAGCCCGTTCTATCAGGGATGGAGGGATTGAGAGGGGACATAGGAGGAGGCAGCTGGCAGGCAGGACCCAGGATAGAGGTGGGCTGTGAGAGGTGGAGACTGGCAGAGCAGGAAAAGGAGGTGCAGTGGCTGCCGCCTTGGGAAGGGGCACATGCCCTGGCTTTCCCCACTCTCATTATGCACCTGCTTCTATCTAGCCAGTCCCTTAAAGACTTGCAGCTCTCCTCTGCCTTGATGAGCCATCTGTTCTTTCTTTTTAGGAGTTCCAAATTAGCCCTAGAATATTAATACATCGTCTTATAACACAGCTGGTGTCCTTCTGAGGTAAGCTGCCTGAATCTTCAGACCTTCACTTCACTCAGGGAAGATTCATACAACATCCATTGGAAAGATTCACAACAAAAGACAAAATACAGACTAATAGCCAATCAATATCAACATAACCCCCCTTCCAGTAATCAGTATAAGAAATTCTCACACCTAGAATAATAATATGTAGGTTTATAACAAGGCTAAAGTCCTTCTGAGATAAGCTACCTGCAACTTCCAGTCTCTCAGGGAAGATTGTGCCTTTTCTTCCTTATATGGAATACCCCAACTTTTTAGTTCTTCCTCACAGTGAACTCAGGGTTACACTTTCACTGGCCACAGCTCTCCAGTTTCTTGGGTAGGGAAAGGTCCTCCCTGTTACACAAGATGCTTATACTGGAGATACTAGCAACTGAAGCTAAAATATTCTCCATGTGCAAACACATGGCCTTTGTTCAGCTGTTTTTCATACTGTTCACTGGATTTTATTAATGTGCAAACAATTTTGTCATGAGCTTTGACTTTTTAAATAAAAGACAACAAACCTTTCTTTACCCACTGGTTTGGTTTTAAGCATGACTTGATATTCCTGAGTATCATTAAGGAAATTCTGTCTATAAAAGCAATTCTGAAACTTAGAAACACAAATGATTTTTCGGGCTGTCACTTTGAAGATAAGGGGAAACTCTAACTTTCAGCCCAGGCTCATGTCACCACAGACGGTAGTGTAAAAAAAGATTACTGCCAGTAAAGCCATAATCTGTCCCTAGGCTGACAGACACTTTATATTCATGAAGTTTTCCATGATCTTTCTAAACACATTATTTTCCTCATACATATTCACAGAGTATATCTAATATATATATTATATATAACCTACCTTGGGAGTGTATAGAAATGTCAGTCATTGCACCAGCATTGTGCATCCTATCCTTTAAAAAGTTCTATGCTGTGCCTTGTGTTTATTATGGTGTTTCCTGATATGTACAAGGCTATCAGAATTTATATCTGAAACAAAGAAAACTGAAGCAACTAAATAGCAGGTCTGCAATTTATCTTGTGTGTATTTGGAGAAACATAGTAAAACTGCAAGTGAAACTGTGCAATCATGCTGAGCAGATTCAGGTAGCTTTGATTCTCCTGAGACCAAGCACTCACTTAAGTAGGCTGGAAATGGAAAAACAAAGGAAAAAAAGGTAATTCTGCATAATTCAAATGCTCCAGAACTCTTAGATGGCAAAGAGAGGGCATGAAAATCACCAGTTCTGCTAGCAAATTCCAATGGGATTTCTCTGGTGCAATAATTTATTATAATTGGATTTTCATTTACATTATTTTGTTTCTATGATAGTCACTTGGATAAGTAGTGAACAGTAGTAACACATTTAAATGCCTGAATACTCCCAACAAGGCTGCAAGCACTCAGTCGTTGGACTCCAGTTTCTCAAGTGGTCTTCTCCCCTGCATCTTTTTGCAAGAACCAGGGAAAGTATCATTTTCCTATACTGACAAACAAAAAGAATGAGAAATGGAGAACCAGCATTGCAGGCTCACTCTGCTTTTTATATGATTCGGAAGGCATGGGTTTACACAAATTGCAACCACATTTAGTTTGGCCTTCATAAACCCTTTCTGCCTCATAACTGAGGTGTAGAATGCTATGTAACCCATTTGGGGGGGGGGACTTTGCACAGGTCCCACCCCCAAAACGGACTGCCCGTTTTATTTCTCGCAACCTGGATTTTTCAAAAATCGCTAAACCAGCGTTTTGAAAATCTCAGGTTACAGCCATTCTCACACGAATTGACAGGCAAGAGGCACTTTATTTCTCTCTCTTCCACCACACCATCCACGGTCAGGGAGAATCCACTTGCCATTGCCCTACCCTTGCAGGGAAACCCCATTTTCTTTTCTTTTCGTTTTTGCAGGTTGCATCTAGGTAGCTGTTTAGGTGCAGCTGATCATATCATGGAACCATCAGTATGGCTGTGGGGGTTCATTTCTGCATGTCTGCATAGCTACACATGTGTTGCTGGAAATAAAAAAGGGTCTCTGTGGGAAGATGCGAAAGCACTTGGATTGTTTCCATAGACTCCAATTGCTGCATCCTCAGCACACATGTGAATGGAAAAAAAAGGAAAACAGGTTCCTTTATAACAACTGCAACCCACTGTACATTTGCTGTGCAGAATCAGCCTGAGTTCTGAGAGTTGATTTCAGGAGCTTTCCTTTAAAGATATAATTTTTTTAAAAAAGGTCAAAGTCTTCATGTGTGTTTTTCCACAAAAGCTTGTTTTTGTAACAGGAGAACAGAAAGGAGAATAGCGTGAGGAGCCATATAGGGTTACCATTTAGGGTTGGGAAATACCTGAATATTTGGGGTGTAGAATCCAGGGAGAACAGGATTTGAGGAAGGTAGAGACCTTGGTAGGGCATGAAGCCCTAGAATTTGCCCTCTAAAGCAACTGTTTTCTTCAGAGGACCTCAGCAGTGGAACATCTCCGTCTGCTGGCTGGAGATTGGCCTATCTCACATCCTAAACTGTGTATCCTTGTATGGCACATATCTTTTATGCTAGAGCTGATTCACATTCTACCCTTTTGACAGGGAATGCATAGAACAAGGGCTCTGCTGCTTGGAGGAGGAGCTCTGCTCCCTTCTGGTAATCTACTTGGGTGTCATTTGGCTTGATCCATCCATTCTTTCAATTTAAAGGTAATGGGTTAAACAGGTTCCTGTGCTACAAATTATTAAGATGATCTCCTTATCTCAGAAATTTGTTTCTTTGTTTATAAGATTCATTACATCAGCTAGAAAAATAAATCAAGTTAATCGAATTTCCACATCACAATCACAAATGCTTAAAATCTGTCTGAATTGATCAGGTGCTTGTTAATATTATTAATTGCAATGCAGTTCCATTAACAATAGTGGTGAGTTGTTCTGCCTCTGGCAGTGCTTGCGCTGCTGTTGATTGGCCATAAATATTCATGTATTATAAGCAGTGTCTTTCACCTTTACTAACTGGGAAACCCTTGGAAAAAATCTACAATCTCCCTGTAGATGCACATGCACATGCACTCAGAGCTCTCAGTGGAGTTGTGTGCATAGAAATGAACTCTGGGTTGGTGCTGTCGATGGATTGTTGCTTAAATATTTTTAACACCCATAAAATACTTTGATTTTTCTTTAACGTGGAGACAAGTAACAGGAGGCGCTAATAAAGGGAAGAGCTTGTGAGTGAAACATTATGACATGCAACTTTGAACTGAAGGCTCCAGACACTAATTGTTTGCTGTACAGATCTTCTTTTCTTCGCAGGCCATATCAGTGATGCATGTCCATAAGGATTTTCTAATTATTATTATTATTAGTGCCAGAACCTGTCCTATCAAAGATGATGTGAGTGTGAAGTGCTAAAGTTGCCATTTTAGTTTAGGCCCTTGTAATTCTAAATTCCACACAGTTGGTCTTCACTGAGATGAACAGTATCATGTGAAGATTAAAGCTGGTAAGGAAATGAGTCACATATCCCCATGATGTTTTATTTATGTATTATTTATTTATTTATTACATTTTTAGACTGCCCTCCCCTGAGGGCGGTGTACATCACATATAAATATCTCAGTAAAATCAGCATAAAACAATAAATTAAAATTTGCAACACAACAGATTAATGAACAGCAACTGATGGCGACCTTCCCCCGCCTCCCCACCCATGGGAGGCCTAGATGGTATGAGGGTCTGATGGCTAACCCAGCTAGCCAAAAGCCTGGTGGAACAGGTCCATTTTACAGGCCCTGCGGAAACTCTGTAAATCCTGCAGGGACCTGGTCTCCTTAGGGAGCCTGTTCCACTAGGTAGGGGGCAGGGCCGTAAAGGCACTGGCCCTTGTAGAGGCCAGCCAAATCTTTTCTGGCCCAGGGATCTCCAGCAGGTACTCCTCCGAGGAACGGAGGGACCTAGTGGGGCAACACAAGGAGACATGGTTCTACAGATATGTCGACCCAATGTTGTTTATGGCCTTAAAGGTCAAAACCAGGGGTAGAGAACCTGCGGCTCTCCAGATGTTCAGGAACTACAATTCCCATCAGCCTCTGTCAGCATGGCCAATTGGCCATGCTGGTAGGGGCTGATGGGAATTGTAGTTCCTGAACATCTGGAGAGCCGCAGGTTCCCTACCCCTGGTCAAAACCAATACTTTGAAAATGGCCCACAACTTAATGGGCAGCCAGTGCAGATGGTACAGAACTAGAGTAATCTTGTCCTGACTAGATGTTCCCATAAGCAGTCTGGCTGCTGCATGCTGTATGAGTTTTAACTTCCGGATCACCGTCAAAGGCAGGCCATCGTAGAGTGTGTTACAATAATCCAGTCTAGAAGTGACCATTGCATGGATCACAGTGGCCAGGTCAAAACAGGATAGATACCGGGCTAGTTGCCGTGTCTGTTGCAAGTGATGGAAAGCTACCCAGGCAGTCTGAGCGACCTGGGCTTCCAACGATAATGTTGGGTCCAGAGTCATGCCCAGGCTCTTAACAGACTAGATGTAAGGCCTCACTGTCTAGCAAAGGCAGGCAGAAGTCCACCGTTCTCTCCCCTCATCCCAGTCACAGGACCTCTGTCTTCGTAGAATTTAACTTTAGCCAACTCACTCTCAACCAACCAGCCACAGCTTCTAAACAATGCTGGAGAGCTCCAGGGGCTGCAGACAAGCTGCCCTCCATCATGAACACGAGCTGGGTGTCATCAGCATATTGATGGCACTGCAGCCCAAAACTCTGGACTAGACTTGCCAGAGGGCACGTGTAGATATTAAAAAGCATCGGGGAGAGGATCCCCCCTGTGGCACCCCACATTCAGTGGTGTAGCGCCAGGAGTTCTCACCCCCTGATGCCACCAGCAGTCCCAGTCTTGGAGAAATGAGGCCAACCAGTCCAGGACTGACCCACAGACTCCGATATCAGCCAGTTGGTGGACCAAAAGGCCGTGATCTACTGCGTTGAACGCTGCGGTGAGATCTAACAACACCAGCAGCCCCGAACCACCTCTGTCCAAGTGAAGCCGGAGTTCATCCACCACCACGACCAGTGCCATCTCAGTCCCGTGGCCAGCGCAGAAACCGGACTGGAAAGGATCCAATACCTGTGCTTCATCCAGAAATCACTGGAGCTGATCCGCCATCGCGGATGCTACTAGGATTTTACTTGTTGCCCCAATACCCCAAATAAAGACTTAAGATAATGTTCTGGGTTTAACAAGTTTGTTTTAATCAGCTGATATACGTCATCAACTAAATTATGCTGATTTGTTAACTGAGGATGGGCCACACTAGACAGCCCATCCAATGGCTGCCTCTTTTTCTGGCAAACCCTGGATGCCCATGGGGCCAATGGTTACCTTAGTTTATCCTAGCTTGCTCTTAAAATGCTGAGAGGTGCCCAGCCCCAGTTCCCTACTCTGATGTGCCAGAAAACTGCTACCAGGTTTGAAGAGCTATTACTCAGCATGTTCCCAGCAATGAACCAGAAAAAGTGAGGGCAGCTGGGAAGTGTAGTCCTCAGCCATCCAGGAGGGCCCAGATTTCAATTCCTCCTGGAGGGGCAAATACTACACTTCCCAGCAGCCCTTGCAGTAGGAAACCATATTCCCTTCCTCCCCCCATGGTGTCCTTTTCCCTGGCAGTGGTGATTCTTGCAAAAGGGGGAAAGTGCAGGAGAAAGCCATACTCCCCTCCTACTCCTATGGTGTGCTTCTCTTTACCAGGACTGAATCTCTGTAGTGAACTGTGAAGAACTTCCTGCAAGGTCTCCTGGGAAGTGTAGTTCCCACCAGGCTGCTTTTAAACTAAAGTAAGTGGGGAAGAGCGGAGGGGCAGTAGAGAAGGAGGAGGAATCGGGGTGATTTTCTGCTCCCACTAGCGCACGCCCAGTGCATGATGGACATCCCCGCTCCCCTTATAGCTACGCCTCTGCTCCATGTGTGTGGGGTAGAATCTGTAAATAAGCTTTTTTCCCCATTGAATAACTAGACTAGGTTTTTGTTATGTATGGTAAATTCAGGGCCAAGCGGGGAAGAAAGCCCAAAGGAGTTGGCTTCATTAATGGGCACTGCTAGCCCAGCAACAGTTTTCTAGAGCCTGTTGTATTTGCTCATACACTGGGCTTTACTGCTAGTTATTGTCATAATTTCTCATAACTTACCATTATAGTTACCACCAACCTTAACATCCTGAAGAAGCTGAAAAAAGGCTCTGCCCTCTTTTGCCAATCTAGGAAATGCCCCAAAAGGCCCAGCTTGACCCCAAATGGTGGCCAGTTAATCCCATGATATTCTAGCGTGAGTGGACAGCAGCCAACAAAAGCTGATGCAGGAAATAAATAGTCTCTGCCTGCTGCTTCTCCTATAGGTTGCTATTCCCTGAGCCAGGCAATCTGGCCTCAAGCTGTATTTGAATTTGGACTGAGGCAAATCAGTCCACAGCAATAATGGCCATGAATTCCTTTTTCAACACATTTGAATCTGATATTTATGCTGATAGCCAAACTGGACTGTTTCCTGAGGGTAGCTGTATGTAACCCCCATGCCCAGAATGGGTTGACCCAGTAAGGGGGTGGAGACTCACAGCAGCAGAAAGGCTGCAAGAGCTCTTTGCAGAAGACAAGGCTACCAGACTCGGACCTTGATTTCTATAAGCCCTTAACACCTTGTTAAGGTAATTGAAATATTGTTGGGAACTACTGGGAAGGTAGTTGTTTGTTTTTGCTGTGTTGTAAATGTTGGAGTTTATTGTTTCAGGGTTTCTTTTGTGGTTGTAATGGGTGAGAGTTCTCCTGGAGACCTTCATCATGTTGCAACCTGTTCATCAAGCCCTTGGAGTCTTCAGGAGCCAGCCAACTTGCAAAGAAGAATTTGGACTTGGCAATATCAGTAGACTGTAAATAGAAGGACTTGAAATGCAACCTGAACAGGACCTTGAATTGTAACGTTAAATGTTGATGTTTTAAAAGTGTTAATTGTAAAGAAAAGTAAACCATTTTGTTGTTTAAAAATTGTTGTTGCAACTCATTCCAAGTACTGCCCCACAGAACCCACAGTTAGAGGTTACACTTACAGCCAAGCAAAGGACGCCAGTCAGGAGAAACGTCAAAATGGTCTTTATCTGAATAAAGGGAGCTCAGGCAAGAGAAAAGGCAGTAGCTCATCCAGTCTCTGGGGACAGCCCTTTTATTCAAAGCAGTGAGCAATATTAGTACATGCTGAGAACATTCTTCTTGAGCTCTCTATCCATTGCATATTAAGACTTTCCTGGCTTTCTTTGGAAGCTTTCTTATCTGAGTTACTCAGCTACATTTCCATAGTAACAACCTTGAAACTTTAGAGAAAGAAGCACAGCACTGTTTTTCTGAAATACCAGGCCATAGGCTACAATATCACACTGTATCTTCTCTCATACATTGCTTGTGTGTTTTAAGCATTTAAAATGCCTATAGAAAATTAATCCATAGCAAGATCATTTAAAATGTAAATTCTTTGGTTCTTGTCCATTTATACTAAATACTTATAACAGCAATCAGAATTTGGGTGACTGACCTCTAAGTAAACAAAACTGTGATCTGGCTATCAGAAATTCTCTGTCACCTTCCGTCATTCTTGGGTGTATTTTTAGCTTTAACCTTAGAGGATGAGTTATCCTTATGTATTTCCCTTCCTGGGAAATACAAATTACCAGGTTGGAAACGGTGTAATCGATTTTGTGGAGAAGGCCCTATTCAGTTACATTTTCATTGTCTTGCATCAGAACTATCTGATAAAGTCTTTTGCTTTGATCTGACCAATTTAGCTTTTCATAATTCCTCTTAATTGCCCGTTGAATTGTTTTGTAAAGATGGTCATGAAATGAGCTTTTTTTGTTCATTTGAAATTAGAGTGCATATATACTGTCTTCTTCAGATTTTCCAGCAGTGGGAAAATTAGCATGGCCAACTCTGATTGGGAAATTCCTGGAGATTGGGAGGCAGAACCTGGCATGGAAAGACCAGAGTTTGGGGAGGGGAGGGAGCTTAAGGGGATGTGATGCACTACAGTCTACCCTCCAGAGCTGCCATTTCCTCCATGGGAAATGATCTCCTTATGCCAGAGGCGTAGCTAGGGAAAATGGAGCCCGGGCAAATCTGAGTTTTCAGCCCCCTTTCCCCCCCCATGGGCTGCTGTCCTCCCCCACCACAACCAAACAAAGTTTTTTTGCACCAGGTCATCTCAAAGTCACCATCACATTGTAGATCTCAACTCTCAAAACTGGTTAAAAGCTGGATCCAGATGATTTTAAACGAATCCTCATGAATTCATATGATTTTTGCATTGGAATGAAATGAAATCAGCATGAAATGATAAAACATGTCTTAGTCTACAGGCAGCACGAAAACAATCATGCATCCCACGCTCCATGGCGCCACAGTGATGCAAAAACCTGCTTGAACAACATGGATCATCATGATTTTTCCACTTGGTCACCCCAAAATCTCCTGCACATCACCACTTATACCCCTAGACACATGTCTGAACGCAATAATCCTGCATCCCATACTCCATGGCACCACAGTGGCACAAAAATGTGGTTAAAACACACAGATCCTTATGGATCCTCCTGATTTTTGCACTTGGTCACCCCAAAATCACACACACAGACACATGTGCCTGGGAAATTTGTCCTCAGATGTCACCATGGCAGCTTCATGACTGCCTTATGCTATAGGCCGGTTATAATTCCAGGTGAATTACAGGCCTCATCTTGAGTTTCACAACCCTTGGGAAGGTAGAGTTAAAACATCTGGATTAGAAACATCTTTAATTACCTATTGAGGATTGAGTGGTTCATCAAGGCCAAATTAAATGTTATGCATAGTTCTATTATATTTTCGGATGCGAGGGCAATCTGGGTGTAAGATCCAACACCTCATAGATCACCAGGGTTGATTTGGCTGATCTGGCTGGCTAGACTGGTGTGCCCTCCCTTCCTCAATGTTCCATGTGAGTCCCTCCTAAAGCGTGCTCAGTGGAAGATGACAACCATTCAGATTGGAGTGTAACTTTAATAGAGGAGAAATCTGGCAGGTGCTGTATCCTAGTACTACAGGGGTAAGAAAGCCTACACCTGCCGATATTCCCTCTTCCACAATTATTAAAGCTACATCAGTCTGACAGCCTTCTATTAAATTCTCTCTCCTCAATTTTCTGTAAAATAACATTTACCACAGGGAGTTAATGCCCATGTTTTTAAAAGAACTTCCACCTCTTCCTCCACTGATCAACTAACTCCTTCACTTGTCCTCTGTCTCATTTACTGTGGATCAACTGAAATTCAACTGGTTCTGGTGGGTTTTCCAGGCTGTGTGGCCATGGTCTGGTGGATCTTGTTCCTAACGTTTTGCCTGCATCTGTGGCTGGCATCTTCAGAGGTGTATCACAGAGGGAAGTCTGTTACACTCTGTGATACACCTCTGAAGATGCCAGCCACAGATCCAGGCGAAACATTAGGAACAAGATCCACCAGACCACGGCCATACAGCCTGGAAAATCCACCACAACCAGTTGAATCTGGCCGTGAAAGCCTTCAGTTCTTTTCTAGTTTGCAGAACTCAGGTTTTGATTAAAATAAGCTTATATTTCTGAGCTTTTAGAGTTTGACTCACAATTTACAGAAAGTACAATTTCAGAAAGTATAATAGTGGTACAGTAGCAAAGGCTTTTTGAATGTGGCATCTCTGATTCTTGTGAATCCAGATTCACTCGTCCTGCTTGTTAATGGGTTAAAAAAATAGCCAGTGCAAGGAATAAAGTTAGAATATTACTACTCTGCAACTGTGATATTCAAAACAATTTCTTCATATCACTGTTTCTTCATATTTTGTTCCTTTCTCACTAACCTTCTCAAACTCTGTTTAATGATTCCCAAGCATTAATATATTGTGTACTTGATTATGCTGGTCATTCAAGCATCCAGAGGTTCTGATTGTGATTGCCAGGAAGACTTTTGAGCAGTTTTAAAACTTCACAGGTTGAAAATTTTAATGTTTTATGACTGGTTGAAGAGAAAGCTCTATCTCTT
The DNA here is from genome assembly GCF_021028975.2 of Sphaerodactylus townsendi. NCBI lineage: Eukaryota > Metazoa > Chordata > Lepidosauria > Squamata > Sphaerodactylidae > Sphaerodactylus > Sphaerodactylus townsendi. The sequence continues at coordinate 83,709,794 of NC_059427.1, forward strand.
ATCAATTTTAGCATCAAATGCATAACAATTTTCTAAACACTGTCCTCATAGGTTGGAGGGCCAGTTATATAAACAGCTCTGACAAGCAGAGGAATAGTATAGTTTAATTAGTGTGCAAATCATAACTTTTAGAAATTATATGCATACAGTGGAACCTCGGTTTTCGCCGCTAATCCATCCAACGACGGGCAGCAAAAGCCGAAAATGGCGTATTCCGAGGTCGCCGTATGCACAATGCCATTTGCGTATGCACAATGCAAATGGCGCACCGGAGATATTCAAAAGTCGCCTTGGCAGCCGACGGAAGCTGAGGTGACCGCCGATCTCCGAGGCAACCCAACGGACGGGGGCGACCGGCAAAGACTGAAACCGTTGATCTCCAAGGGCAACGAAGACCGAGGTTTGACTGTACATACATACATACATACATACATACATACATACATACATACATACATACATACATACATACATACATACATACATACATACATACATACATACACACGCGTGCACACACACACATATACATATATATACACATATACATACATATATACATATGCATACATATATACACATATACATATACACACAAACACACACACACACACACACACACATATATATATATAATTTTTAAAGGTTTTTTAAAAGGTTTTAAAGTTACTGATAATGGTCATTCTTGCCACCACCAGCCACCAGCCACCAGGACTGCCACCAGCTTGAGCGGGTCTTTAGGATGCAACTAGATGGATCATAGGAAATCTGTGTTTTCTACCACCTGTAATTTTATTTAAAAGCAGCTGTAGAATTAGAACAGAAATATGGCATGTGGGAGTAGAGTCCGCTCATATCATTTTCCCAATTTAAATTGCCTCCCCAACTTGCTCTTGCTACATTGGAGAAAACAAATAAGTACTTGTATGTCTTCTCCAGCATGTTGTTGGAGGAAGGAGGATTAGATTAGAGAAAGTGGGAGAAGGATTAAATTCCTTGCCTTTAAATACAATTAAAATAATTGGGAGATCAAGTCATAAGTCTTCTACATTTCGAGTAAAGATTGGAATATTGCCAGTGTTGTTCAAATATGCCCATTAAATTTAATTCAAATACTTGGCGATTAGCTTTGACATCTAAATGGCACTATTTGTCAGTGCCTGAGTAATGGAGCTCAGCAACTGATATGCAGTTACATTGGTGGAGATCCACAAGTAGATGTAAAATGACTACCTATCCATTTATGACTCTTGTTCTTCATTAATGTAGATGGGGGAGGATTCACAGTAACAGTATTATTTGGTTGAGACATACTTCATTCCAGAGTAATTAGTAATTCTTTTGGTAGAGGACATAGATGTTTCTATATTAGCTAGAAAACCTTATATCATTCACAGCAGGGTTTTCATCAGTGTTTTTGCCCTACAGATAATTTGACAGCAACTAATGATTTTCTGCATCAGATATCTTAAATAGGCAGATTGTTAAAAAAAAAGAAGTAGGATATTCATTGTGTTCCAAACTGATTTATAAATTGATGTCTGAGATACTGATAACCTGGTAACATGAGTAAAACAGAAGCAGCTGTTTTGCTCTTGGCAATAATTAACCATGAGTTTCATGTAATAGAACAGACTATATTGAGAGGTGGAATTAAAAAAAGCCAAAAAACAGTCCTGGCAAGAAACAGTGAATCACAATTTACTGAAGGAATTGATGAAAAAAATAAATGATAGGTATGAAATATATGGCTTTGTGAAGATTAGTCTAGTCAAGTGTTAGGAAATATCAGGATCTAGATATTTTCACCTTGTGAAGAATATAGAACCAAAATCATAACAGCACTGTGTACCTGGTCCAACTCTTCAGGGAAAGCAGGAGAAGGTTAACAGGGAGGCAGCATTTTAAACATTCATGACTTCTAACCAAAAAATTCCACCTCCCAGATGAAATATATTCATATTAGTGCAGTTTGGTCACTGCTGTTGATATACCCATCACCAGGTAATATGTTGTGATAAATGAAGATGGTCCTGACACTGTTTGCATTGTCAATTTTTCACTCACTTCAAAATGAGAAATAGCTTTGAACTGAGTATTGCCCAGTGATCCATTCTCTTTCAGATAAATGGATGGGGCTGCCCATTTCAAACGTTAGTTTCTCAACCCAAAGCAAAGTTTGTGTTCCTTTTGAAATTCTTCTATATCTTAGTCATGTTCTTCTCACAAATTCTTGTATTGTTCATTTCGAAAATGGAGGTGTCTTGCTTGCAGCTTGCAAAGTAAAAAACACACTTAAATATTTTATAACACCATTCAAGGGGGGGGGGGGCTGAATCTGCCACTAGAGGTTGTGCAGGGCTTCTTTGGTGGATTTGATCTCTTTGCGGCACTTGCCCCAATGGGGGTCGGATCTGCTAATGGGCATCCCCTGTAGCCCTCCACAGCACTCAAATGTGGCACAGAGCACCATGTCAGTGTTCTGGTGCTACTGCCAGCATAGCGGGGGCAGTCCGGAGGCTGGGGGAATCAACACTAGTTGGTTTCCACCCAGCTGGTGCCACTGCTACACTGGTGCCTGGAGCTTTGGACTTATTCTGCAAATTCATTAAATGGGGGCTTCTGGCGACAAGGGGTTTTTTTTTGAGCTTTTTGCCTTCCCATGCAGCAGAAAATTCCCTTGGGAATGGAAGGGCGGAGTGGCTGTGGCGCTGTGACTGTGTGCCCAGCCCTTTGGATAAGGCAATCACTTTTGGCTTCTCTATTACATCTTAACAGTCACTGGGCAGAACCCCTCTCCTTATAGATGCTTCTTCTCAATTCCCTTCCCCAGTTTGGGGAAGTTTGTGGAAGGTCTTGGCCCCATTGTATTAGGGGTGGGGCAGGATATAAATATAAAATATCAATAAATAAATACAAATGATGACTATTAAACCATAAAAAAACAAACCAGGCACATTAAAAGCAGTATAAAACTGACCTCAGGAGCCTTTAATTATATTTATGAAATAGTCCTTCCATGCAGTTAAAACTGTGGAGAAAAAGTAAGCACCAGACAAGCCTCAAGTAAGCGTTCCAAGGCAGAATGACACCACTGAATGAGCTCTGACTTTTGGCTGTCACCCTCCTCACAGATAGCAGAACTTGTGGAAGAGGATATTAGCTGCACATGTGTCTGTAAAATAGGAATATAGTTATTGTTACATGGTCCTAATGCTCAAATAAGAAAAGGCAAGCTTTTTAATTTATTACCTTGTGAAGCTGCACTCAGTGAAGACTGAAAGTGACAACCTACAGATGATCACCTCACATGCAGTTTTAACAGTTTGTCTAGACTGACCTTTTCTTCTGCAGCCATTGATATTCATGTGGGAAAGGATTGGAGTCCACACTTTATCTTACAGTCTGTCACTACTGGTTTTCCTTTGGGTCTTAAGTATAGCCTCTGTATTTTGTTAAAAAGATACAAGCTTTGCACTGTTGATCTGAATAGGGATCTCATGCTGCTTTTCTGCTTAGCCAATGTCCCTTTTCCCTTTTGTCATAATTAGAATAATCTCTTATTTTTACATTTTCGTGAGTGAATTTATTGCCCACTGCCTCCCTCCTTTTACTCCTCTCCAGCCTTCATATCACCCCACTGTATAGGACTGGCCAATGTTATTAGATGCAAAAAGCCTTTTCCCAATTTATTTATTCCATTTATACCCCTCTTTTCACCCAAATGAGAACCCGAAGAGGCTTACAACATCATTTTCTCCTCCTCTATTTTATCTTCATAACAACAGAAATTCTGTGAGTTTAGTTAGACTGAAGAAGAGTGAAAGACCAAAGGTTATTCAGTGAGCTTTCATGGCAGTAAAGGGACTCAAATGTTGTTCTTCAGATCCTACTCTGGTATTCTAATCACTTCATATCATGCTGACTTTGCACAGTTGCCAGATGGTTTAAGCTAAGAAAGAATCACATACCCAAGGTTACTCTGAGAGAGAGGGATATAATCTGAGGGATCCAGGTTGAAATCCCCACTCTGTCATGAAGTTTGTTGAGTGACCTTTGACCAGTCTGTCACTCTCATCCTAACATACCTTACAGGGTTGTTCTGAGGGTGAAACCTAGTCCACCCTGAGCTCCTTGGAGGGAGATTAGAATAAAAATATACTAAACCAATAGTATCCCCAGCCCAAGTTCAACTTACTATGTATTCATATAGGGCTATATCAGTTGAAATATAATGAATAAAACATAACATTACCTGACATTCATAGAAAGATTCTAATATGGATTCTATGTAAGCTAGCAAAATAATGTTATATTTCCTTATCTGTATGAATACAGTGCTCTAGTTGAGATGATGCATTTATAAGTTTTTATTCTGTGCGAATGAGATTTGATGAAGGGGGGAAAGGTGTCCCATGTGTCAAGATGGCAGTCTGTGAGAACTACATGTGAGAACTGCAACATAAAGGTTACAGGAGGAAATTTGTTTTCAATGGCAACAAAAATGAAAGTGCGTTTAAATGGAGAACTAGGAACTGAAAAGAAAAAAAGAAAAACAAATCTGTCTGTGGTTCTGGTTTACATGTATCTTATATACCAGTAATAAAATGATTTCACAATAGATATTGTTCGGTTCAAGAAAATCTTAAAGCCATCTGCCACTGAAGACAGCGGAAGGATATTATAATTTTAATGAAACTGCTAAATACAATGGATATAAAAAGAAAATAAAAATGTAGATTTGACTATAGGTTCTGTCTTTGTTGTTACAAGCAACTCCTCTCCTCAAAAACAAACGAAAAACCCCTAGCCATATAAAGTTTTAGCAGGATTTAATTTTCTAAAATATTCATGTTTATCTGAAGTTCTAGGCATTTACTCAGATAAAATCTAACATCTCTTTATCTTATTGGTTGGGAAAAATTAGTGAAGTTCAAATGATATCCCTAAAAGTAACATTTTCAAATCCATTATGTAATATAAATATACAATCTTTCCATGGGGAGAACACTAACCTTGCAATAAGTATATTTGCAAATGGGCTGCATATTACAGCTAATAATAAGTTATAATGCATTGGATAGTATAATGGCTTTGGGACAAAGTCAACTGGGTTCAGGCATGCTACTCATTAGAGGCGCTTGGGAAAGACTAAAATGGGATAATGTTTCACTGACTATTCATGTTCCCCTGAATTCCTGGGATGGAGATTAAAAGTGAAACATACCATAGGAACTACTACTGTTTAGTAGGAAAACAGATATTTCACCTCACCATCCGCTGTGTTAGAGCGTCGATTCAAAAAAGTCCTTAGGGTAAAAAGGGAGTATACTCATGCAAGTCCAGGGAAATAGAAATCCTTGAGCATGTTTTTTTCCCAGGTTCCCCTTTTATAATGCAGCCTCATCTAAGATCCTTGCCCCTCTGCTGATCGAAATCTCCAGAGGCTGAGGAGATCAGCTTAAAAGACTGCTTCCTGAGAAAATGTCCATCTTTCATGCCAGGTTGTCAAATATTGTACAATAATGTGTAAGATGTGGCAAACTGCTGGATTAAATTGGAAATAAACACTTTTAGGATACAATTTTAAAATTATTTTATGTTAAGAATATTTTAAAACCCACAATGTATGTTGTAATCCCAATTTTGATTTCTATTCGGTATTTTAGGACTGTGATGAATTTCAGTGAATTTCATAGGCAGTCTCGTGTTTGTCTTTGACTAGATATCTTATTAAACTATTCAATTAAACCAAACTATTGGGAAATAGACCTCACTTTATATTAATTCCTTATTACAGTAGTTTGAACATCTCTCTCATGCTTCTCAAAGGCTTCTTCCGCACATGCAGTATAATTCACTTTCAATCCATTTTCACAATTGTTTGCAAGAGGATTTTCCTATTTCCTACAGTAAAATCCAGCTGCAAAGTGCATTGAAAATGGATTGAAAGTGCATTATTCTGCATGTGTGGTACAGAAGGAGCCATGGTTTCACCAAATGAATTTGAACCAACCAATGTAAGTTCTTTTGCAATAGAACAGAACAGAGCTGAATGTGTATTTTATGACTATGGTCACAATCCAAAGAATTATTTTAACTAGCTATGTATGTGGAGAAGTTTCTTCTGCCCAGCTACCTAAGCAATGATTTGAAGCAGCATGGCAAGGGCAGTACTGTGGCGGCCGTGGCAGCGGCAGCGGTGCAGAATGGAGTTTCAGGGGCTGGCAACAAAAGCAGGCTGAGCCAGCAGAGGACAACCTAAGTATAAATCTGATCTAATATTGAAGAGGGGAGCGAAACACATCTTTAGGTCACTCACTTTCTATGTTCTTCTGTTGTGTCTTACTCTTCAGATGAGAACCAGATCACATATTCTTTGTTCATTATCCCGCTATTGAATGGCTAGCTGTGAATCTCCTCCAAAGTCTTGTGAGACATGTGCCCTCATCTGCCGAAAATTCAGACACCATTTTGGTTGTTTTCACAACCTCATCAAATAACGACCCATCCACTTCATATACAAATTGACTCACAGTATTGAGACAGGAAGAATGTACTGTGGCACTGATTCAAAGTGTTAAGGATGAGAGTAGAGAGGACAGAGAAAATGAGAGAAGCCCATGGGTCCACTGTCCTATGCTACTTTATGTGTACCTGTGTTGTTGGAATTAACAGGGGTGGGAATGGAGAGAAAATTATGCCTTGTTTGGAGTGAAAAACTACCTTGAAATTGTCTTTATATACCCTGAAGAGCTTTAGAATTGAGTTTTTTTTAATACTATCATATTATCTCATTGATTAGTGCCTCTTTAATAAACATAATATCGTTGAGGAATAGTGATTTTCCTAAAGTCCCCAGAGGAGCTTCTGGGTTTCCCCACTCACAGTTCATTCATTCTCTTAACCACTGTGCTGTACTAAGCCAATTAGGCTGCATGGCCAACCTCTTCATAATCCCTAGGGTTATTTCAACAGCTGCATGAGATATGGTGTAGCTATAGAAAATTATATACTCAAAGAAGAGAAGTCAAAAGTAGTGTTGGGCAAGTGTATGTGACAGAATAAGGTCATTTATCCATGTACCAAAAAAATAAATGCCTGCATAGATATTAACAACTCCTATTGACACTGAATGTCAGCAAATGCTGTCTAATTTGCATGCACCTCGAGCATCAGTGCTGGTGGCAGCACTGTGTCCTCTCAGTTGGTGGATCTATGACTCACCCGCCTTGGAACAAATAGTGATGCTTCTTTTTGATAGAGATCTAGTCTGACAACTCTAGGCAAAATCTACACGTTTGCGCAGCATGCTTTGCAATTTAGAATTAAAAATCAGGAGTGACTTTAGAAATGGGTCATTTTGGTTTAGCTTTCAAAGGACATTTAAATGTGCATAATATACAATTTGCCAATATCTAGGAACTTTCTGTGCAAGTATGTTTCCATTGGCTAATACAAATGGGGGATGATGAAAGAACTGCACCGCATAAATTGCAGAACAGAATTCTGTCATATATATTCAGTACTGAAAATTTTTTAAATAACATTTGGCTATGATAATTCTACATCTGTGAGATTTATTTTTCAGTTTATCCAAACATGTATTGAGATTACTGCCATGGAAACAAAATATTAAGATGGTTAGGAAAGCTGAAAATAACAAATGGAATTTGGCCATCTTTAGATTTTATAAACTATGTTTTCTGTCTGAAATACAGTATACCAATTATTTAAGACTGGAGGGATCTTCATTAACAAATATATTGCACTCCTTTTTTAAAAAAAGACTCTACTATAGCTAGAGCAACACAAATTCAATTATTCTTAACAAATATTTTGTCCTTTGAAATTAAGAACAAGCCTTCATAAAGTCTATTATGGTATTTAATCAGAAGACTTTTCTAAAATATGGTGGCGGGAAGTAGGTAGCCACTTTCCCTCAGCCCTGTTATCACACACCAGAAGGTAAAGGGGTGCCCGTTGACTTTTATTTTGCTTTCCTTCTCAGACACTGTCCACATTAGGTACACTAAAATAAGTTTACTGAGGCAGAAGTAAACTTAAACAAGAACACAGATTTATTCTGATTTATTTAACAGGCAAAGGAGATGGTAAAGGAGTGGATATTTCAACTTGGTGATGGATGGATGGTCAAACAAGGCAAGGGACTAGAGAAATATATTTACACTATTCACAAGAGAGCTTGGCACAGAGATATATAGTTTTGGATTCTTTAACACAGCACTTAAGATTACATAGTTCATCTTTGCTTATATGTTGTTTCATAAGATGTTTCACAGTATGTATAGTTCCTTTGCTTAGATATTCTGGCTTATGACTTCACATGCAGGCTCCTAACATAAACTAGGTACATTCACTCACTACCCACGCACACAGCCTTTCAAGTTAGATAAAACCTGTAAAACAAAACACAAACTCTTCCTGAGGTAAACTTGAAACAAATCCTACACCCCAGACAAACTGATATACTAGAACTCTCCTCTCTCGAGAAGTCCATATCCTGGTTTAATAAGCCTTCACCTGGCCCTTCACCTGGCCCACTAGTATATAGTGTCTGTGTATGACTGCTTAAACTCAGCACTCAGGCTCACACCAATCAGTCTCTCTGGGCTAGTCTATTTCCCTCAGACTTTAGTTTTTTCTCCATTAAGACAGACAGCACTTAGCAGTTGTTAACAGTAGGAAAGATTCCAACCAAAAGCCCTCTAGAATGTCTTTGACAGGGAAATATCCTCTTCCTCGCTCTGCATCAAACTGTTACTTGCCCAATCATAATGCTGGAGGCCACAGCCAATCAGGTGGCTCCTCTGATCCTAAGCCTTTCCTGCTGCACTCTGAAGGTAAACAGTAGGTTTGCTTTGTCAGAATTGCATTTTAAAATTAAAAATTCCTTGCAGTCTGTCATAAGTTCCTATCCTAAATATTTCTGTTATTTTTTAATTGTTATTAAATGCACAGTTTGCAGAGTAAGACACATCTTGTGTACTTCAGCAGAGAGTGAAGGGTGAGACCAGTTTTGCTAAGTTTCTCAGATGACTCACACCCGAATGTAAAATTTGAAGCTAGGCTTCCAAGCAAATTACCAGACCACATTGTGTCAACTACTTTACCCACAAGTAACAGGTGCAACTTTTGCTCTTTAATTTCAAAAGACACAAAGATGTGACCATTTTAGTCATAAAGTTTTTCTGGCCATCATGGAATCCCACAACAATTAGAACCCAGAATCTTCCCCATCATCTTCCACATATGCAGTCTTCCCATATGTCCTTATGAGTCATCTCCAGTCTTCAGTTTGCCACATTCTGGTTACTCCCTCACTAAAGGTGTCCCCTGCTATCAATGAGTGTCTGTACCTTTTCAGTGGTTGCTTCTACTTTATGGAATGGATTCCCCAAGGAGATGTGGGGAGTAGGAGTGCCAATCTCCAGATGAATCCATGAGATCTCTGGGAATTTCAACTGATTTCCAGACCACAGAGATCAGTTCCCCAAAGAAAATAGCTGCTTTGGACGGCAGATTCTATGGCATCACATCCCTGCTGAGCTCCTTCCCCTCCCTAAACAGTCCCGTCCCCAGACTCCACCCTCAGATCTTCAGGAATTTCCCAAACTGGAGTCAATTACCCTCAAGGGTTGTCCTTGGAAAGTTTCAGGAGGCTTTGCAAGGCAGTTGTGTTCACCAAAGCTTTTAATATACTATTAGGTTGTAAGCATTTTATTGCATCTTATGTTTTGGCAAGGAATTTGGGTGCTTTTATCATTGCATTATACTGCAATAATATATTATAAGCTACCTTGAGCCATGGGGGAACACAGGATTTAGCTGATTTAATTAATAAAATGTAAAAATATGTCCAATAAATAACAAGTGCCCAAATTTTGAAAATACTTCTGTGTTGAAATTCCAGTTGAGGAGGGAGAAGATTTTGTTATCCTTCATAGCCATGTTCTAAACTTAGAAAGCAAATTCCTACAGAAGATAAGACCAAATCCGCTGCCAAACTTATTTTCTCGGGTTTATAAATGCAAATCTTCCTTTGCCTCATTAATTGTCAGGCAACATTTCAGTTTGTGGCTTTTGCTCTGATTAAATTGTCTCCTCACATTAATATCTTGTTTATCTGTCTTCCGTCTGTTGCAGGAAGGCATGCCCCAAACGCTTAGCTCTACCAGCATGTTTACCCCCTGTGGCTTCAGCCCTCATAATCTTCATCCATCTAAAGAAGATGATGAAGGAGGGCTGATTTTTCAAGATGGAAACCTTACCTCAGCATCTCTTGATGCTTTGATCCAGCATCTTATACCTACAGCTGAGTACTACCCTGAGGTAAGATCTTTGTTACTGTAAATTTCTTAATTTTGATGAACTCGCTCATTGCTTTATGCAAACTGTGTATATTTTTTTCTATTTTAAACAAAGACATTTTGTAAGGACTGTGTAATATTCATATACTACACTAAGTGCTACTGTTCTGGACCTGAGAGGAAGTATGATCTTCAACAGCTGTTGATATTCTTCTAAGTGGGAACCATTCATTTATAGAAAACAGAATCCTAATCTGTGGCAGGACACAAGTCTTCAGAATATAGCAAACATAACAATATAATGAGACCTGAACCCTGCAGGATCTAGTACAGTTCCACAGGGCTTGTAAAACTGAGCAGTTTCACCAGGCATATAGTTGAGGCAATTATGGTTTTTCATCTGACCTTCCCCATTTAGGTTCCACCTAGCCATTCCAGCTGATTAAATTTTCTCTTCAGAAAAATGAGTTTTTTCGCCATCTGTTATTGTGTGTTCTTATATTGTATATTTTTAAAGTGAGTAAATTATTTTTATCTATTTTCTGTTGGAAGCTGCTCAGAACCCATAAGGGGAGAAATGGTAAAGACATTTTAATCATCATCATCATCATCATCATCATCATCATCATCATCATCATCATCATCATCATCATCATCATCTCACAATGAGACCATACAAATGGTTGCTTCTCTGCATAGACTGACAATTTGGAGAGTTCTGTTAGTACAGAATGCAGCTGTTGAAAGAAACTGGTGTTTTCAACCTTATTAGTGAAATCCTGAAACATTGTTATGGGGTTCAGTTCAAGGTGCTGTTTTTGACATTTCAAGTCATCACGGACCTAGGACCCACATACTTTTTTGATAGACTCCCTGGTACAAGCCTTCAATACTTGTTGCAGCAGAGGCTGTTAGTAGGCTCCATGCCAAGGGAAGTGAGGACTGATTTATTTTAACAAAAACTTTTGTCAACTGTAGTCTGCTTCATACTTTAGGTATAGATGGTAACTATTCTTTGCCAGGCTTTATCACAATGGCTGAGACAATGCCATAGGAAGGTTGTACAAACCTTGTCTACCAAGAGTGTCCTAACTGGCAAAAAATCAGAGAGATGTTCTTAGCATTGCTAACTTGCTTCCCAATACTGACTACAGTTGAATTCACAGTTAAGGGTTCTTAAGTTACATTTACTTCAGTTTGTCTTAAGCACGTATAATAGGAGGCTGAATTATAGCCAGTCTTAGCTTGGTTCTTCTTGTCACATCTATTAGGCATAAAATGAGTAATAAATGAGTTGCTGTAACCCTCAGTTCTGAACACTTTTGCCTGGAAATGTCAATGATTTCCAAATAACATTATTAAAGTGAAAGAGATTTTAGCTGTAACCCACGGAAACAATGGTTTTATTAAAAAAAATCAGCAAGAGCAGAAAGGCAAATGCACTGTCCAAGCTAACTCTACAGAGCTAGTAAATACAAAGAGGTCAACAAACACAACTTCGTCTTCTGCCCTGTATGTATTACAGATTCTTTTCCCTATGAATGAAGTATGTAAAAAAATCAGTAATTCCACAAATATGACAAAATGATCTAATCTGTTAATTTATCTGATGGTTATGAAACCAAAGGCCATTCTTCATTTTATAGTATTTCTTCTTTGCAGGGCTAAGATGTTGAAAATGATTGTGACTGTCTATGTTACAATGCTTTAATCATTTGCTCTGGTACAGTTCTATTGGCTGCAATGATGCTGGATTTATCTTCATGAGCATAATTCTGTACAAGTTACTCCTTTCACTGTTTGTATATATACTGATGGACAGGTGTCCTGTGCCTCTATAGTGGAAGATTGTTGGAACAAGGGGTTCTGGCTGAAGGCTTCTCCTTGGGTCAACAGATTTTCATACAGTTCTTCATTCCCTCTCCTCCCTTCTGTACATTCTAGTTATTTCTGGATGGATTGGGTGTGATAACACATTTCCACCACCTCTGGTTGTTTGGAGAGTGATTACCCTGAATGAAGCTGGAGACCTTCTTCTCTCTCTTCCTTTTCCTTAGCAGCATTTCCTGTATCATGAGAAGAGCACTGCCTGGTCTGGCAAGCACGTCTAAGACATCAGACAGCTCCAGCAGAGTTCATAAAAACAAGTTCAAAATCACTGGAAAGCTCACCCACATCATCAAAGGAAAAAGTGATTAGAATTTGCCCAAAGGGCAACACAAGGCAATGGAAAGCTCTGTGCAGATGCTCAGAGGCAGATTGTCTAGATAGCTTTCACTGGGACAGCAAGAAAGCAACAACTGTGCACTTGCACTCAGCAACAGGAAAACAATGGCATTTTGGCCAAAAACAAAACATTGGACAAAACAGTTTCAAAGATAACCACAGAAATGTCCCAGCGCAACTAAACTAAACTGAACATAGATAATGCTCCCCACTTGAGACCACGCATTCAAACAGCAGTGCCCCCCACCTCCCATGGTTCAACAAGTTTAGGAAATCCACATCAGAGCTCTCTACATGAGCAGCTTTCCAAAACATCTCCTCATTGCATGAGAATGGGATGCTGCTTCTTGCTGAAAGGTGGTCAGAGCCAATCATGAGATAGAGTTTTTACCTAGGATGGTACTAATGGGAAGAGAAATATTAACCCCTCTTCTAATGGCAGTGAAAAATTCTTCATTAATCTATGAGTCAAATGCGAAGAAGGATGCTCTGAATATCTGAGAAGCTCATTCTATGAAAGAAGGGGTTCAGCAAGTCAGGAATGTCTGCCAATTGTAGGAAATACAATTAATCATTGGACTGCCTGGCCCTGGAGATTCATTGCAGCACATGTAAAGCAATGCTTTTGGGATTTGCAAGTCACAATTCAGACATCAAGGGGTTAACTGTGTGCATGCTAATTAGATACTGAGGTCAGAGTTTTATGGTCAGTTCATTGATTAAGCTATTGGTCAGCTAACCCTGGCATTGCCTTTGTGAGGCAAGTCACGTAGTCAGAAGTTATAAAGTTAAGTATGTTTCTTTGTCTCACTCATAGGAGGACCACTCTCTGCATGGTGCCACATTGTTGAGATCACCATAAGAGGTGAATCTCTGCCTTGCTAAATAGGCAACATGTGGGACCACATGGTGCTAAGCAATGTAACCAAGTTAGTGATAGGATAGAAAGCTATTCTTTATTTTCTTCCATGTAAACCCTTCCTATTAGTAAGTAAACTCATTTATAAAAAACCAGCAACTGTCTCATGGTCTCTTATTCCGCTACTCTGCTAAATATTAAGTTAAATTATACAACAAATGCCTAAATTATTAACGTCTGTCCTTTTTCTATGAGCAGTTGGAAAACGCTGTGCTTTACATAGCCTAGCTAGAGAGTGACTTTCAGAAACGATGTGGCCTGTTTTCTTTTCTTATCATTAACTAAGCTTGCTCCTCTCTTTCCCAGAAGGCCTATATCTTTACTTTCCTGCTCAGCTCACGACTGTTCATTGAACCTCACGAACTTCTCTCACGTGTTTGCCACAAGTGCATTGAGCAGCAGCAGCTGGATGACCCAGTGCTGGATAAGGTTGGTATTGCTGACAGCATGAAGAATTTTGTCACATTTGCAAGGAACTGACAGTGCTAGAGTGTATTGCAGAAGGCTTCTCATTTGACTCACAGTGTATCTTCCCTTTTGATTCCTTGCCATCTGTGTGCATCCACACCCTCAGGGTTTTTTGTTGACACTGAGTGTTTGTCACAGTCACATTCTAATAGAATGTTCAGTGCCCCGGAGCACAGCTCCGGGCACAGGATGTAGCAGCCCTTCTTCTTTCCTATTCTAGTCTATCCCCATGATTTCCTTGTCTTTTCTTTTAAGGCTTTGCAGAAGCCTACATAGTGCCAAGATTTTAACTGTGCACTGTCAATAGCAAATGTCAGTTCAGCAACATGTCACTTGATTTCATGTAATGCATCTCTCCTTTGTCTTCGGCTCTGCTTAAAACTGTTTTAGGTGTCACTGTCGACTCTCAAGAGCAGAAGGAAGTTACCCATTTATCTTCTATGCTTGTGCTCAGTAATGTTTGCACCATATTATATCTGGACCAGCATCTTGGGCAAAAGTATATTACGTAAATAGCACTGCTGTATATCTAGTGCATCACACCAATATGTTGGTATTATGTTTTGTTTATGACTGCCTAACAAGTTGCTGCAAATTCTCATTGCTTTTGCTCATCACATTGTCTCTTATCATTGTAAGAGACAGTACTGTAGCTTTCAGCAATACCTACTCTCCCCTACCTCACACTAGTGGTGTTTAGGATACAGTACATACTACATTAGTTACATTTCTTCAGATCTTCAGATTTTGCTGGCACCAACATCGTCTTTTTTGGACAATTAAATTACAAATGCATTTTGAAAACTGGTCTAAAACAGATACTCGGGCTCATTCGGCACATGCAGAATAATGCACTTTCAAACTGCTTTCAATGCTCTTTGAAGCTATGCGGAATGGCAAAATCCACTTGCAAACAGTTGTGAAAGTGGTTTGAAAATGCATTATTTTGCATGTGCGGAAGGGGCCTAAGCCACTGCTACAACATTTGTAAAAATATCAGCTGTGCATTGATAAACACATTTTTATACCTCTATACAAATAACCATAGAGCAGGGGTAGGGAACCTGCGGCTCTCCAGATGTTCAGGAACTACAATTCCCATCAGCCCCTGCCAGCATGGCCAATTGGCCATGCTGGCAGGGGCTGATGATTAACAATCGTCCTAATTCGCCTGGGCTACGGAAACTCTATGAAAAGAAAAAAAAGATTATATTATCACATCTGGTGATTCCGCCACTAAAAGGTAAGCCTAGAATTAAGAGTGATTATTTAGTGAATGGGTTCAGCTTTCACATTTTGTGAAAAATAGCATATGTTGAGACTCAGCAAGGAACTAAACTCACATGAAAATATTCAGTCTGCTACAACCATGAGCAGATTACTTAGGTAATTCTTAATTCCATTGCTGTTTACTCAATTAAGGAAGACATGACATATTTTCCTATTTTCAGAAGAACATTTTTTAAAATTAGTAAGCTAATAGAATGTAATTTTGTTTACTGTGTTCATGGGTTTGAGGAAAGGGCTCCGGAAGTACTCATATGTGCTTGGCTATTAGTTAAGAGAGTCCTTGGGTGCCCTACTCTGTGTACTCTCACTGGCAAAAACAAGGTAGATAAACATAAGACACATGGCATTTTCTGTTGGATACCTAGACTATGGGACTCCAACCCTACTAAAGCTCACCTGGAGCCATATTAGCAAGTTTTCAGGTGCTAGGCGAAGTTCACACACCCACCCGGGAATGGGAGCCTCCTATTTCCGAGCTACCTACTGTCTGCTGAAGGTTTCATATGGGTATTAATGTGATTTTTTATCATTTTTATGTCCCTCAATCCGTACAGTGCTACCCCCATCATAAGCGTCTGCACACTTCTAGTACATAATGCTTGATTCCAATATGCTCTCCTGTCAAGGCTGTCTTGTTCAGAGTGTGATAAAGAGACAGAAGGCAGGCAGGCTTCATTATACATGATCTGACTTTGGAAGAAGGGAAGTGAAAGCATATGTGATGTGTTTCCAGTTTTTCTCTTCCCCAAGAACCTGTCTTTGGTTATACATTATTATGGTACAGGGACACAAAAAGTAACTAGCGGAGAGAGTCGCCTACTATCTCCTTCACATATACTGCACAAAAAAATTTATGTGTCTTCAATAAGTATCATATAATGGTAACTGACAGTATGAAAACAACAGTTGTTCAGAAAAGCTGAAATAAACATTTTGTCCAATTTTGTTGAAATAGGTGGGAACTTTTGTACATGTGATATAACTTTGCTTGATCAGAAGGTGTGCTTACCACAGGATAAAGCAAGAAATGTTCTCATCCAGGCTTTTGTTACATATGAACTTTTTGAAAGGAACTGAGGTTGTTAGTGATACATATTAAACTCAGTGCATTACTGCTGAACTGAAGTTTTCATCTACCAATTGTGTTTTCTGATTGCAGGCCCGAATCAGAAAATTTGGACCCAAAATTCTACAGTTGTTGACAGAATGGACAGAAACATTCCCTTATGACTTTCAAGAAGAGAGAATGATTGGCTGTTTGAAAGATATTATCCACCGGATAGCTCCTTGTGATGAGGTGAGGGTAGCACTAGTTAACACTGAAGTTCTAAACAGATTGGCCATTGTGGGTTTTTCAAGTTGTGTGGCTGTGGTCTGGTAGTTTTTTCTCCTAACGTTTTGCCAGCATTCATGGCTAACATCTTCAGAGGCATGTCACAGTAAGATGCATTTCTTTCCGTGACACAGTGTGGAGTGGCTGGGGGTGGGATATTTGTTTTGTCCTCCTTACAAGGTGTGGAGTCACAGTGAGGCATATTTGCATGTGTCAGGTGAAACTCAATTGCATTTGTATTTGTAGTTGCATCTGCAGTTTGTCTGAGTGTTCATTTGCAGTTGCATTTGAATGTCCCTGTTTTTAGTTGTGGTGTTTTGGTACTAATAGCCATGTTTTGTTGATTTTCAGACTCTCTTCCTTTTGGTTGAAACTGTCCCATTGCTTGTGGATTTCAGTGGCTTTCCTGTGTAGTGTGACATAGTAGCAGTTGGAGTTGTACTAAGCAGTTACACCCTTTTAAGTCCCTTAAAATCAACAGGCTTAGAAGAATGTAACTCTTCATACAATTTCACTTCTTGTGTCAAACAGAAATGATTTGTCCATGAATAAGCACCTAGAACTAGTCCAATCTCCTGGAAGATGCAACTGACAAATTCTTTCTATCCTTGTTTAAGTGACATCCATTTTCTTTAGAATGGAAAATTGTGGGGGAAGACTCAGACCAGATTGGTTTTTCAACAGCCTTGCTCCTTGTTCTCTCTGGGAAATGTGCACTACATTGATCCAAGCCTCAAAAAGTTGTTTGACTCCTTTTTCCAAATCATTAAAGGTTTCTTCTAGTAAAGATTGGTTTTTGTAGTTTCTTGGGTAATTTCAGCTCTCTCTGTGCTTTTTCTGTGTGACATCTGCTTTGGAATGTATAGCTTCTCTGGACTTCTTCCAAGTCAGGGGCAACTTCGAAGCCATGCAGTCAGAGCCATTTTGGACTTTTTCCAAACAATAGCTTCTTAGAACATGTAAGTTTGTGCTGCTGTGCATGGTGATTGTCAGCGCTGTCTTAAGCAGACTTATCTTCTTCTATACCAGTTGACTTCAGTGGACTTAGAAGGGTATTATAACTCTGTTTAGAATTGCATTTTTAGTTGAGCAATGAATAAAAAGCATCTACCTAAAGCATTGCTCTGCCAAAAACTGAGCAATGAAGAAAAGCATCTTTAGGTTTCTGTTTTTACTTTACTTTTGAGAGTGGATTGTTAAAAAGAAATTTAATAAGAGTTCTGTCTATATAATATAGAACTCTGCAATAAGAGTTCTGTCTTAAGTGTATTGGTATTGTTCCCTGTATAAAAATACTGCCCAAGTATACCTTAGTATACACAAGTAATCCTGCCCATTATATTTGGGTTTATTAGAACTGTAGAAACCAATAAAAATTTCCAGGGTATACATTTTCATGAATTAAAGCTCACTGTCAGATACAAATAACAATGTTCATCCTTTTGGTTTGTAATTTTTTATTTATTTTTATTTATTTATTAATTAGGTTTATAGACCGCCCTCCCCCAGAGGGCTCAGGGCGGTGAACACACACAGATAGAGCACAAGAACATTTCAAACCACTATGACAATAAATACTGGCTCTAATCATTAAAATATAAACCCTATCTCATCTTAAAAGCAGCGTTAAAATTAGTGTTAAAACAAGAATGGCATCTACTATCAGTTCCTCTAATCCCAGAAAGAGGGGAGAGACGGTATTTTTGTAATCCTTGTCCTATTGTGTTGCTTGTTGTATCCTTCATGCTATTTGATTTCATTGTTTTGCATTATGTAATCAGCCTTGAGTGTCAGTGACAAAGTCAAACTATATAAAATAATGTATTCCCAGTTTTATAAAAGGAACCCAGAATTTGGTATATTAATGGAGAAATTAATATTTCTCTAGGCTGGAGAGGGCAGGATATTAAATAAAATAAATACATACATACATACATACATAATCCATGGCTGCACAGGCTTGGAGTGCATGTTTTAGTGCTGTGAAATAATATCTGAGAGTTCAGAGGTAGTACAAAGGGGTGAAAAAATGTTATCTTTTCTGTATTTATAGTAGCATTGAATTACACTGGCCAATGCCAGCATCTATAGAGAAGCATTTCTGCAACTTAAGTATATTTTGTGCATTTTACAGATGGGAAACAAAGACTGAAAAAGATTGCCTTGTCTGAAGCCATACGAGTGAATCCATAGCAGAATGGAACTTGAATCCAGCACCCATTTAATTATATCACCACTGCTGTATATTGGATCTCACTGACTCTGGCATCATTTTTTGCAAAGGGTGACAGAGAGGCAGCTACTCCCCATGTTTACACCTCCAAACACCTAAACCTGTACTAAGGATCATCTTTTGTTTTCTACCTTACTCAGTATGTGAATGGCATGGTATTGATAAGTAGGGTGGTAGCAGAGATACATTGCAGAATTACAAAGTATTTTTAAAAAACACATCTATTTGTTGCCACATTAGTTACTTAATTGCTTTGGTAAATTTCTGTTGGCCATCTGGTTCATTATCACTGGACATCTCACACTCCTGGAATATGCACTATTTGTATTTTTTAGACTGAACTTCTTAAGCAAATAGCCATCCTTTTGGATGTTTTCTTTTTGTGTCCAGATGGCTCCACACTCTTTGAACAAGTTTATCCTAGTATCTGGCTATGTGGAACAGAAAAAGGATGCAGGTGCAATCATGAGAGTTCAAAGATAGAAAACTATCTGAGCTGCCAAAAAACAAACCCCAATCCTAACAAACTTGTTATCATCCAATTCTGTTCCCGTTGCTTTAAAATTAGATGTCCTTTGCAAGAGTTTTGCTGTTCTTTTTTCAACTATTGATAGGAGTCATGATGGCAATCCATGCTTCCTGATGAAGATCAGTAGCTGATTGCAGGAAAAACTTGTTCGGTTGTGGTCTTTTGCAAAGGAAGCTGGAAACAGCCATTGTGCCATGCTGGGGAATTTAAGCATGTCTGATAAAATAATGCCATCAAAAGGAAGCATATGAAGGCATCTAGGCCAGGGTTCTCTCTCTAACAGAAAATAGTGTGAAACCGTTGCTTAAGGTCATATTCTTTTGTCCTGCCCAGTTTCACAAGACCCATTGTGGTGCTCAGAAAGGTATGCATACTGAGAGGTATATTTTTTGCCAAGCATTCCAATTCTGCATTATGAAAGACAAGGCTTAATTAAAATTAAAATTCCTAAGTCGCCTGCTGTGGCTTGCTATCTTCTTACTTGAATTCCTGCTTGGGAATTAAATGGTTTGTTTAAATATTAAAAAGTACATTTTGGTTCCATAACTAGGTATTTTAAAAGACATGGGATTCAGTTATTACTTTTAGAGGACTATGTACAATTGGAAATGCTATTGAGAAGCAAAATTGTACAGTCCTTTAAATATTAATAGCTGAGGAAATTTTTTTTGCATCTTTTAAACTACAATACCAGACTGTGCCCCACCTTTGATCTTTCATCATGTAAGCTGAATTCTTGCGCACCTTCAGGATTGTTCTCTTGTCTTTGCTTATCTGGGGAAATATTACAGGGGACTGAAACTTTGTCTTCCATAGAAGTGCTGTGTGTGGAAACTGCTCTCCATGATAGACCTCCTTTCCTGATATGAATCCAGGGTCAAGCTTCTTCTCCTGTGATCTTTGTTGCCTCTTCCTAGAGCACTAATATGTTCTCCACTGTTGGTCTTTTTGAATTACTCCAGAGCATCATTGATGCATAGCTTGATAATGTCTGTGATGATATGCATTCACTTGTCCTAGGTGATGTGTAGTTGGATGGCATCTTTTGTGGGCACTGTGACTCTGACCTGCCTTGCTACTTGTGTCAAACCTGCTACCAACTTCTCCAGTACTTCATGTTTCTGTAGTATCCTTCATTCACATTAGCAGTAAAATCAAAGCAGAGCTGTCTGTGATAGATATTCAGAAGTGGCATTTTCACAAACAGTACATGCAATTTAAAAAACAAGACAAAGAACAGGTATCAGGTGATTTCCAATCCACAGAGGTTTATTTTAGTTAAGGAACTTATAATCATTAAATCACTCTCAGAATGCTACCTGCAATAAAATACTGATTACCAGCCACTCCATATGATTTTTCTATCAACAAATCTAGTAAATCATATTTATTTCATTAGCAGGTTTTTTCTGTGTTAGAAATAATCACATGAGTTTTTAGATTATAAACAGTGGAAGATGGCAACTTCCCTGCTTCCCACTGCAGCTTTCTTCACCTCTGAGGCTGTTTTCTTACATGTTCCCCCAACTAGAGGAATCATGTAAACAAAATAGACTGTAAAGAATAGAGTGGCCAGTCATGATGCCAGTCATGATGTAGCTGTTGCTTCCTCACCCATAGTCCTGGTGAGCCATCTCTGTCATGCAGGCCCTACGGAACTGAGCCAGATCCTGCAGACCATGGGTCTCGGTTGAAAGAAAATTCCACCAAGCCAGGGCCAGAGCTGAAAAGGCACCGACTGAGGGTAGCCAGACACTTCTAGTGCCAGGGACCACCAGCAAATTGTTTCCAGGTTTTTTTTGGGAGGGGGGGGGGGGTTATCAGGAAAAATGATTCCACAGACATGACATTCCCAGACTGATTAGGGCTTTGAAGGTTAATTCCTAAACCTTGAACCTGATCCTGTGGTCAGCTGGGAGCCAGTGCAACTGGTGAAGCACAGACTGAATATACAGTGTAAAAGGTGTCCCCGCAAGAACATTCTGGAACACCTGAATGCATTCTGGAACCCCTGAAGTTTCTGGAACAGCCTCCATGGCAGCCCTTCATAGAGGAAGTTGCAGTAGTCTAGTCTGGAGGTTATCATCACATGGATCACAGTGGCTAGGTCAGGGCAAAAAAGATAGGACATCAACTGCTTTACCTGGTGAAGATTAAAAAAACAACAACACTCTGGTTGTATTTGTGACTTGAGCCTCCATAGAAAGAGAGGCATTCAGAGTCACACCCAGGCTCTTGATGGTAAGTGAAGATATAAGTATGGCCACTAGTGTCACAGTCCTGAATCTTCCTGATTCAGCCACAGGACCTCTGTCTTAGATGGATTGAGTTTCCATTGACTCTGCTTCAGTGATTCACAACCTCCAGACACCTGGCCAGTATAACTGGGATGGCATCCGGCCAGTCCTCCATCAACAGATTCAACTGGGTGTCATCTGCATATTGATGACAACCCAGCCCAAAACACCAAACTAACTGGGGTAGGGGTTGTATATAGAAATTAAATAGCATTGGAGAGAGGATCACCCCCTGAGGGACTCTACACACCAAAGGATGCCATGGTGATACCATCTTTCCCAGTACTAACCTCTGTCCTTGATCTTGGAGAAATAAGACCAGCCACTGCAAGACTGTCTCATACAATCCAGAAAACTTGAGGTGGTTGGCCAAAGGGTCATGATTAACTGTGTTAAATACTGCTGTGAGATCTAATAATCACTCTGGAAAGACCCATGAACTCAGGGACAGGTTGATAATGCCCACCAGAGAGTCCCGTACCCATTCACCACTGGCTTTCAATATTGAGCCTGAGTCTAAAAGGCAGGTGGTCAAAGCAACCAGAATTCTGTCAACATCAGTCCAGGAGAACCAGCTGAAATGGCCCAATATAGGACCTAAAGTTGACCAAGTGGCCTCCAGTTTGCTGTTTGAATCACTACTAATGGAAGGTCTTGATGGAGCAACAGGACTTTATCAGCAAAATAGCTTCACAGCTGATTGCCAGATTGCTAACATTTTGAGACCCCATTGGGAGAGACAAAAGAGACCTAATTACCTTAAATAATTGTACTGGCCATGAGTTTTTGGATGCAATGGAGGTCACCCAAAATTTCTTTTTAGTAGGCTTCATTGCTATCTTCTAGGATTTCATAAGTGTCCTATCAAATGCTTTGGCAACTTCGTCATGAGTACGCCACCAAACTCACTCTACTCATCTCAACTCCCATTTCATCATTTGAAGCTCCATGGGCTAGCTAGGTTGATATGGGGTGAAGAGGTTGTTGGGGCATGATCTCATCAGTAGCTCCAGAAAGATGGCTATGCCAGTCTTCTGCCAGCACCTCTAATTAGTTGCTGCGGGGTATTGGATCCCACTTAGCATTCTGGAAACTAATTGGATTCATTAGTCTCCAGAAGTGAGCATAAATCTGTACATTCCCTATGCAGGGAGGGGCTGAGAAACCCAGATGGGCCTTCAGGGTATTGGGACCTGTCTGTGGCACTATCAACAGAGATCAGATCTACATCCACCCTCATGTCACAGATCAAATCCAGTGTATGGCCAGCTTGATGTGTGGGACCTGATATAACCAGATAGAGTCCCAGTGCTACAATGGAAGATACTAGGTCTAAAGATGTTGTATCTGCATGGTCATTGAAGTCCCCTGAAACCATCACTATGGGAAACTTGGAGGCCCAATTTGACATGACCTCTAGCAGGCTCAACAGGGAATCCTATGGTGTACTAGACAGCAAGTGAACAGCAGAATAGCCAAACTCTCTTCATTATTTGTTGGTACAGGAAAAGGGAAAAAGGACCAGGAAACCGGGTAAAGTTAGTGCCATGTACTGATGGATGAAATTCTGTTGGGCCACTTGCAGGATTATTCATTGGTGCAGCATACATTCTGAACACCCAACGAACTATAGACAACTGCACAGGAGCTTTTTTGCTTCTTTGCTTCTAATGGTTATAACTAATGCTAATATCTAATATAATGTGCTTATCCAGATTTCTGTAATCCTAGTTCTAGCACATTGCTTATTAGAAGTTTCTTCATATTGATTGCATCATTTTGTACTGTGTAATCTGCTTTTAGTATCAATACAGAAAGTAGACTATAAATATAGTAAATAAGTAATACATTGTATTGACCTACTAACTTGATTAGAGATCTTGACAATGAATCAAGACAATAATCGATATGCAGTAGAAAAATCATAGTGAAGCCATTACTGCAAATGCTTATACCAAAAGGGATATCTAAAACTGAGGTCACCAGAAATAATAATAGTGACCATTGTAAGTCATATGTAATAAGCACAGTCTTTTGCAGTTATTTATTTCAGAATAAATACAGTAGTATTTAACAATGGCTCCTTGTACAAGATGCTTTTCTTCCCTGCAACTAAAAGGAAAGATAAATCATGCAGCAGTAGCTTGGTATGGATATGTTTCATGCCATCTCTATACTGACACAAAAGGTGCTTACATTGGGGTCATTGGTCTGAGCTGGCGCTTGGCAGAGTTTTTCTAACGTTCGGATGGAAGCTGGACTTGTGATAGCTAGGCATAGAATGGAGGTTTAATTAAACTGACTGAACATTCTGGAATAGTTTGGTTAAAATTATTATTCTAAACCACAACTGGCATATAGATACTCATTCCAAACCTATTTTCCCAGTTTATGATTTGTAATGTTTGTTTTTTCTCCCTGTCTTTTGCTTTCTTTCTGTTTAGGCATACTGGAAAAAAATGAATCAGCTTCTACAAACGCTGAACCAGAAACTTGCAGCTCTAAACCATGGACAGGAAGGGATAGTCAAAATCAATGCAGCTGTCTCTGACAAGGTGGTTGCTTTTAAAAGTAAACCTCCATCCATTCAAAGAGAAATTTTGAGTGTCTGCAGTGATCCCTACACCTTGGCCCAGCAACTGACACATGTGGAACTGGTAAGTGGAAGGCAAAGACTTTAGTGAACAAAATGGGCTGTCCATTTAACAGAGGAATAAATGGGTAGCTGAAGATTTCCATGACATGCAGATAAATAATACCACTTAGTTAATATCACATTAAGCCTCTACTAAAGGGACAGGACATTTTTTTCCTCCAGGTATTTGGCAAGTATAGTGCCCAGAGAATAAAGATACCAAAGTGGTACAAGGAAATTTCGAAGGGTTCACTCCTTCAATCATTTTAGCTTTTAAAAAAAATTTCACCTTCTAAAAAAGAGTAATAAATTCTGACTGTAACAATGTTAGAATAAAGGTACACATCCCTTAGATTTAGGTATTTGTTCACATAAAAATATTTTGTCAATATAAAATAATTTAAAGAATTGTAACAAAGAGGGGGCTTAAGCCAACTGCAAAAGTGTACTAATAAGTAATCGGTTGGCCTGTAAATTGAGGATAACGCATCCCACATCTCTGTTTTGGGACATATAAATGCAAATAGCAGGCTTTTAAAGGTTTAGCTATTCCATCAGAGATCCTATTTTACTTAATTGGTACTGCTATGAAATAAATATTTCATCAGTTGAACATAGTCTGAAGCCTTCCAGTTTTTCAATAATTGGTTACACTGTTCATTGTTGTTTTTCAGTCACAATTAGTGGGGCAACTTTATCATTCCATGTTATTTTCAGGGGCCCATTCTCCCTTCTTATTAGGTTTCCATGAAGTTGCAGGTCATTGTAGGTTATTTTTATCCTGGTAACTAAATGTTCTAATCCAATTCTAGATTATCTTGCTTCTGTAATATTAACTGTGGAGAGAACACTGGTTGAAGCTAATCAATCTGCCAGTGGTTTCAAAGAACATTTAAAGTTAGTTTCTGGATCTGAATTTTGTTTTGAACATTACAAATTTGGTAATGTATTCTTTGGATATACTGTTATATTTTTTCCTCACTTTTTCTCTTGCAAAAGGAAAGACTGAGTCACATTGGCCCGGAAGAATTTGTTCAGGCATTTGTCCATAAGGATCCTTTGGAAAGCACAAAGGTACAACTTGAAAATATTATCTTATCTTACATATTTTAGATGAGTATTCTAAGAGTCGGCTGTATGAAATCTGGTGCCACAAACAGACATTGTTTCACTAGTGGCATTTAGTTATTGGATTACCAAAGCATCTGTTTTAGATCCACATACAACTAAAGAATACTTGTTGAATGTCAAGGAGATGGTGATAATATCATCATAATCCCCTCCCAGGGATTTTACCTGATGTTATTTTTGGATTTCAGATGCCCCTGTATGCTTTTTAATGCAAAGTAATAAATCTGCAAGGAATTGAATAAACAGAGACATATAGCTTAGACTTGTAGCTAGAGTGTGCATATTTTAATATTCTGTGCTGTTGTTCTAGCAGGCGCTATTTTAGCCTCCTCCTTGGAGAAGTTCATCCTGCTGCTGGACTATGTTGCAGTCTTGATAACATCAAGAACAATGTGCCTATTAACAACTGTGGGAGTGAAAAAAAAGGGATGGGAGGGACTATTTCCTGACCAGTAGTGGCAGAGCACAATTAATTCTTCAAAAGAAGTTTTTGCTGTTGAAAAATCTTCTGGCTAGTAAAAGCAATTGGATTGTACAAAAAAAGAAAAGAAAAGACAAGCATTCTTCCAAGCAAACAGATATTTCTTTACACCTGTAAAGGTAGTGCACTGGATTTGAAATGACTGAAAAAAGACTTGTAAGTGGCAACATTGCTGCTATAGTTTCAAGTGCTTGGGAAATTGTATTTATTTTCCATGCAGTAAAAAAGAAATTTATTTTGAATACCTGGGGCTCAGTAATATCAAACTGGTAATTCTTCTTGTAATATGTTCAGCAAGATCTAAAAACAAACCAGCTGCTAAACATGTTGTCAAAACTTGCCAAACAGTCTCTAATGAGATATAAAATGGAATAAATGGGGTGCAGTGATTCAGTCCATAAGTGCACTGAAGTGAATGTAGGCTGCCTTATTTGTATTAGCTGTGGAAGATTGCCTCCTTCCCCTCCCCCAGCAGTTGTTGGGTTTATCTTGGTAGATTACAGTTGCCAACTGCATGTAGGAAAGATGGCCAGTCCCTTTAATACAGGCTTAATGTTATTTAGCTCCATGTCATGTGAAATTTCAGCTGCCCATTTAGACACATTCAGGGCCTTTTTCCTATGGGCTTATTGTAATTGTTGACTGCCCTTTTGCAACCCAGATATTGGTGCTATGGATTTAAATTCTTTAGTATTTTCCTGCCTCTTCCACCTGTTTGTGAAGCATTAGCTGGACCATATCCACACAGGTTATCTGGCTTTAGTTCAGTGTTGTACGGCAACAGCTTTTTTCCTGTTTCCCAGCACATTGTGGTGCATTTATGCATCTCCTGGGGTTTCCATGACTTCTCCATGATCTTTCTCAAACCTATTTTGCTGTGAAATGTGGAGAAAAGGTAGTGCCAAAATCTAGATGGGTGCTATATGAATGTCCTCATGGTGACTGTTTCTTTCCTCACACAACGAGATCTTTTTTAAAAAAATGGCTCTAGAATATGTTTATATGGACATATTATACATTATACAGGTTCTCTAAATTCCTAGCTTCCATTTTTAAAGTATCTAGCTCCTTCCCTTGCAGAGATAGAAGAGTATGGGTGTCTCTCTACAATGTAAGAGGATAGAGACTTTTTAAAAAATGAAAGCTGGGAATCCAGAGAACTTGATATAGATATTGTTATAAGTATAATGATATTCTAGTGCAAAGAAGTCCCTCTAGATCAACATCTTTTAAAAATCATTAAATTAAAATGAAAACAGACTATGATTATATCTTTTTAATTAACTATATTCTGCAAACGAAGCACAAGCTCAATTTCAAAGTCAGCTTGGTTTCCTTTTTGGGTCACTAATAGTCTTACAGCCTCTCTCTTGATTTGCTGCCTGATGCTGTCACACAGGATGAAGTGCAGATA
This sequence comes from Sphaerodactylus townsendi, assembly GCF_021028975.2. Lineage (NCBI taxonomy): Eukaryota > Metazoa > Chordata > Lepidosauria > Squamata > Sphaerodactylidae > Sphaerodactylus > Sphaerodactylus townsendi. The sequence goes on from NC_059427.1 coordinate 83,737,081, forward strand.
AGAGAATTAGGTGAGGCCGCAAGTAGTTTGTCAGATAACCCCTCCCACTTTTGACTGGGTCAAAAAGGAGTAAGACAAACCTTGACAAGCAGATGAGACTGTACATACAACATCAGTTATAGTTTGTGACGGCTTATCCAACAATTGGAACACAGGCCATACACTGAATACATCTGAAATCCTTGTGAACTTCACAGCACAAAAAAGAACAACCCCTCTCCCCCAACAAAAAACACATAACAAACTCTAAATTAGTAGAACAGGAGAATTCACTGTTTTCCATAAAATGCCTGAATAGTTTTAAGAACTATTGGGCTTCTTCATGTGTGGCCTTATTTACATATTTAAAGCCTTTTTTTTGTCTGCTGTTAACAACTGGCATGCACAAAAATATGGTGGTGGTTGAGTGCAAAGCACATTGTAGTGCATGGTGGTGTTCTACATATAGCCCAGGATGTTTAATTGTCAGGCTTGTTCTTTTGTTTTTCACCCAAAAAAGTTTGAAATATTGTTTTTTCAAACCAGCCTTTTTCTTTTTCTAGCAACACAGTCTGTAACTTTCAACTAATCCCATACATCATTTATATGCTGAAAAACAGCTAAAATGTTTGCTGAGAGAAGCTCATCTTCACAGGACTACTTTGGGAATACATAGGGTTGGGTTGAGATTTTGGCAGTGGGTACACTGGGCAATTTTGACTACCAGATTTTAGATATTGGGGATTCTGGGCATTCTGCAGTACTTTTTGATGCAACTGATTATCACATATTTGTGCAAATGCTTGTTGTAGTTGCAGACAAGGCATAATGGGAATCTCTTGCCTCAGAATTGGATGCAGGAGATCACTTAATTGAAAGTGTTTTTGTGTTCCTATCTTCCTGCATGTGCAAAGGTATACTCTGTCCCACCGAAAGAGCTCAGGAGGTTTATGAATTGATCTGCTATTTCCTGGACTGTCTTTGTTCTAGATTGCTTCGCTTGGGTCCTGGTCCAGGAAATGGCAGATCAATTCACAGATCTCCTGAGCTCTTTCAGTGGGACCAAGTATAGCTGCATATTCAAACACTTACTTTTGATTGTGCGTGTATTCTGAAGCCAGTGTTTTGAGGGTTTTGGAGTGAGTTACTGAATAGTTGAAACAATTATGAACGAGATGATGAAATGAGAACATGGCAGTCAATTCAAGGAGAAAAAAATACATTTTGTGTGCTGCTGAGCTGGGTAAATCAACAAAGGTGTGGAAAAAAGCATGGAGAATGGAGAAAGAATGTTGTGTGCTATGCCCAAAATGGTTTTTTGTGCTGTATGGCTTTGCATGCAATGCAGCATGAAATGTATTTTGATTTAAAAAGAAAAGACTCTGCAAAGGAAGAATGAAGTACAAGGAGTAATTAATGCAGGAAAATATGAGGTGGAAATGACAGACTGCAGTGTGTGAATACCAGAGAGTGAAAAGTGACCTGAGTGGGATCCAACTAAAAAAATTATGAATTTTTTTCACACATGTAATATTTCATTACTTTACATTACTTAGAAAGTTCTGTCACTTGCAAAAGAAATTTTGCTACTTTTTCCAAGAGCATGACATCTGTATTGTTAACAGAAGCTCCACAACAGAACTGTCAGAGTCTCTTTCAGATTTGTCTAGGGCCAGTTTGGGAGAGAAATTCCTAATGCCCACATATCTCAGACAGTCAAGAATAATGTGAGCAAGAGTCTCCACTTGGTTTTTACAGTGTGGACAAACCCGATCCTGGAGAGGGATGGATAAGTAACGACCCTTTGTAATGGCCAATGGGAAAGTATTGGATCTGGCCCTTGTGATAATCCATCTCTTGGGGTTCAGTTAATAATTCAAGATATTTGGCTATGTGCCCCTGTTCCGGTATTATTCTGACAGAGAGGGGTGAGCATGATTTATTTGCTTGCCCCAACAGGGTATAGTATTCCCGTTCTAAAAGTCGGCACCTTTTCTATGAGGAATTGCTGTTCGACTTTTAGAACAGCAATTCCTCATAGAAAAGGTGCCACATCCCCTTAATCATTTTGGTTGCCCTTATGTACTATTTCCAGCTCTGCAAAATTCTTTTGAAGATATTGTGACCAGAAAGGCAAATTTCCTCATTTCTCCTTCCACCTCCTAATCTTTAGCATTAAAACAAAAAATACACTTTTCTATATTGCCTTTTCCCCAGTATAAAAACCTCTTTTTCACTCAAGTTTCCCTTTTACCCATCTGGCTTTAGGATATTCTCAAGCTATTAACTGGAAATTATGACAATAATGAAAGAAAGTAACTCCTGATACCCTCTAGTGGATGCTAATGAATATAAGAATTCAAAGCAATTCAGAGTGATGGGCTCTCTCTGGAAGATTATGATGTGATTTTAAAAAAAATCTACAGAATGTAGGCACCAGACTAAACTTAATGCTTGGGTGGGGGTAGAGTTCTCATTCACATGATATCTCCTAATAACCACCATCTAAAGAGCATATGTCACAAGAGTGACATTTTTCTGATGAATTTTGCCATCTGAATGGCTTGTTTCACAGCAACCAATGGTACAGAAATAGGTCAGAGATAAAGAAATCTGCAGTGAAGATATTGCTCTTCCCAAAAAAAGAGGGTATGAAAGAAATAATATTTTTAGACAAATGTTGTTCAGTACTGTTACTGCAATCGTCTTCTGCCTTAACCTGATCAGTAATTTTGTTTCATGCAAGGCAGCATCATGTGCAATTGCATTTGCTGAACTATGGGAAGGCGTGCTTGTCGGGTTTTATTTTTTTCACAGATTCTTCTTGCTCTTTGCATACTGTGAAATCCTGGCTCCTCATGTTCTAGTAAGTGTGGATTGGAATAAATTGCCTCCTGAGCAATTGCAGTAGGCAAAATGGGGCTGTTCATCATGCGCTGATTTGATTTGTAGGAAGCGTCTCACTCTGTTAAACCCAACACATCTGCAGCTTCTTACCCACTGTCTGTACTGCCTCGTCAGGTGTGTGTGTTCAAACAGTTATATAGTATTGGCGACAACAAAATGTTGACAGTTGTTCTGATTAATTTGTGTTAAGAGCTAAGCCAAATTTAATTATGCATCACTTCATATTTTTGTTTTTCAGCCTTGTTTCAGTGAACAGAAGAAGACTAGTAACCTTGAGGCCTACGTCAAATGGTTCAACAGACTGTGCTATCTTGTCGCAACAGAAATTTGCATGGTAAGGGAAAGTCTTGCAGGCATGAGAGATTTTTTGCTCAACTATGCCCCTCTGATATATTCACTGATTTTGTTTTTACTGTCAAGTCACAGCTGACTTGTGGTGACCCCATAGGGTGTTCAAGGCAAGAGACATTCAGGAGTGGCTTGCCAGTGTCTGCCTCTGCGTCATATATCCAAATACCAGTCAGGATCAGGGCTGAGAGTATATGAGTGGGCCAAGATCACCCACCAAATTTCTGTGGAAGAGTGGGTACTAGAACCTGAGTTTCCCAATGCACATGTTTCCAGCCATAATTACTACAGTCAACACACACATCATGTTTCTAAGAATGAACTTGTCCTCTGTATGGATTGATATACCTAGAGAAAAGGTCCCGGTACACACATTTCACATTTTTCTGCAGGTCTGGGAAGGTTTGCAGAAAAATGCCAAAACTTAAAAGTGGAAGGGGGTCACATCCCCCCAGATAGAGGTGTTAGCTCTGTTCTTGCGTAGCCCGGCATAGGAGAAGAACAAGGAACTGCTGCCACTGTGTGAATCAGTTCTTGTGTGAATCAGTCCTGGCAGAGGTAGCAGGTAGACATAGTAAGGAGGAAGGTTTATAGCTGCTATCACCTCCCAGCTTCTCCTGACAGAACAGGGGGGCAGAGGCGTACCTAAACAAACTGGAGCCGTGGGTAAAACCTGAGTGGGTTTAAAAAGAGAATCTGGGGAAATTTAGGAGGTGCCTGTTGTCAGGGGTGCAATTGTTAAGATAGCAGCACCAAAATTTCAAAGTATCTTCATGAGACCCTACTGATGATACCACCCAGGTTTGGTGAAGTTTGGTTCAGGGGGTCCAAAGTTATGGACCCTCAAAGGTGTACCCCCCATCTCCTATTAGTTCCCATAGGAAACAATGGGGGATGGGGGAACTCCCTTTGGGAGTCCATAACCTTGGACTCCCTAAACCAAACCTCACCAAACCTGGGTAGTATCATCAGGAGAGTCTCGCAAAAAATCCCTGAAATTTTGGTGCTATTAGCCTAAAATCTGCGCCCCCTGCAGGCCAAAACCGGAAAATACATGGAAAATACAAAATCCCCCACAAACGAACCTGCAATTTTGTCATCCACCACAAGGTGGCACCCTGGGCAGCTGCCCACTTTGCCTAATGGGAGAAATGCCTCTGCAGTGGGGACAGGTGAGCAGGTAGACAGAGTGGTGAGAATTAGGTGATCAGGTAGGTAGGATAAGTCAGGAAAATTTCCTCCTCTACTGTGAATGTAGTGGGTTCCTGCAGAAGTTCTGGAGCCCAAGGGTAGACAGGTGAGCAAGGAGGAGGAGTATTGCAGTATTGCCAGCCTTCAGTTCTTGGTTTGAACTTACCTAAATGAGATAGTGGAGCATAGCCTGTCTCTTGCCAGGATTTTCTGCTATTAAAGACTTATTTTAGAGCATCTAGAACTGGCTGATGTGTGAAATGGTTTGCTGAGTAGATTGACAGCTGGCATTATCTGATAGATTGTTCAAACTGAGTTCAAACAGCTCAGTTTCAGAACTTCTCTATATCCTTTTTTAAAAAACTAAACCTCTTTCTCAGTATAATCACTGTGATTTAAAATTAAATTTCAGAAGTGTCCAAGTAGGCATTTGTTACCATAAATAAAGGCTGGATTATTGAGAAACACAGCAAGTGCAAAAAAAAGAACATTCACTTACAATTTACAGCCTGCTTTTAACTTTCTTCCTTTTAAGATCAAGCCCAGAAAAAAAAGATGCTGTTATTGGCATGAAGCCCAGAAAAAGTTATAGTAATTGGCATTTTATTGACAGCTAGTTGGACAGTGTATCCATTAGTCACAAGAGCATAGGTTTAGGTGTTAGTGTTGGATCAGTGAATACATTTCTTAAGGTATAATAGGTTCTGGTCACTCTCTGTAATGGGGGCATTGCTTTGGCAATCTTCTAGTAGTGAGCATCATTAATCAAACAGCTTCAATGGAATTTTGTAACTGAATGTTTTTTGAAATCAATTGATTGAGCTGTAGAATCATCTCCAGTGGATATATCACAGGGTTTTTTACACTTGCCTTTCATGTCTGTTTTTTCCTTGTCTGTTTGCAGCCTGCAAAAAAGAAGCAACGAGCACAAGTTATTGAGTTCTTCATTGATGTTGCTCGAGAGTGTTTTAACATAGGGAATTTTAATTCATTGATGGCCATCATATGTAAGTGTCTTGGTACCATTTCTGCAGGGAATTACAGATGTGGAAAGGGTCTCGCTGATTCCTTTATGACCTCCCTCTTTCTTCTTCTCTTTCTTCAGCTGGTATGAACATGAGTCCAGTCTCCAGATTAAAGAAAACCTGGTCAAAAGTCAAAACAGCTAAATTTTTTATTCTTGAGGTATAATACGTGGAGAATGCTTGCTGCTCATATTTCTGCATTTTTAGTTTATAACATATTTCTATAAAGATACTGAATGATAAAATAGGCCATTCATATCTTACCAAATACACAAGAGAAGAAATGCACAAGAAACACAAAATTCCTGACCCACAGAGGAGTACACACTGATTCCTAACACAGTTCAAGCTCTGTATTTTTAGCTCAGACCATTAAGAATAGAACTAATAGTGGCATAAGAGCTGAATTCTGTCATTGTTTTCACTGAAATAGTGATTCATACATCAAGACCAGTAGTAATCTAAAAAGCCAGTGCCAATCAGGATTCTACCATTAAAGCAAAGAACAGATCAAACTGTCCACACCCCAAGTGGAAAATGTGAATGCTTGGTTGGAATAAAACTGCAAAGTTCATTATTGACATTGCCTGTAGTAATTCCTGACAGGCAAACCATTTCCTTTTAGGGGACTTTGAGGTGACAGTTTCACGAACTAAAATTGCAACAGTTCTCAGGGCCTCAATTCTAATGTTGTCATCATTGCTGGGTTTTTTTTCTGTTGCTAGGAAAAACCTTTGTTTCTCTTGATCAAGTGGGCTAACTCCTAAAAATGCATGTGTTGTCATTCCACTTCTCTATATTCCTGGCATGATACTTTGGTCTTCCTTTATAGGCAATTAACACTATAAATAATGGGCACCATACTGCAGGGGCGTAACGAGGCAAACTGTAGCCCTGGGCAAAACCTGAGTTGGATGCCCCCCCCCCCCCCATGGGCGGCCACTCCACCACGACCAATTTTTTTTTTGCACCAGGACATTGGTGCGTGCAGGGGGTGCATTTTTAGATGTATCGGCACTAAAATTTCAGCGTATCATCAGGGGACTGTTCTTATGCTACCTCCCAAGTTTGGTGAGGTTTGGTTCAAGGAGTCCAAAGTTATGGACTCCCAAAGGGGGTGCCCCATCCCCCATTGTTTCCAATGGGAGCTAATCCCCAAATTGCGTGCCCTATGCAGCCCTTTGGAGTTAGGTCAAAACTCCTTGGAATCAACCGCTTGGCTGAGGGCTTTTAGATTCTGGCTGTGAATTCATTTTCTCTCAGACTGTAATTCCCTGGTCCACCGTCTGCTCTCTGACACCCATTCCAACCTCTGGTTTTCCATAATTGAAGAAAAAATGACCTCTATTGGACTGTCAGTGGATTCACTTTGCCCTTTGTCCTATTCAGAAGCTTATAGAAAATTAAAAGGTCAACTATTGGATAGAGAGTTCTCTACCCTAATCACCGCAGCCAAGAAAACGTGCTCCCCCCTGTATTTTTCTCTCCCATTTGAACTGGGCCACTTGGCACACTACCTGTATTGCTCAATAAACCCTGCTCAAAGGAGATCCATAATGCTTGCCAGGTTTAATGTTATGCCTTCTGCCTTGTTACATGGCAGATTTAATAAGCAAGAAAAGGCTAAAAGATTGTGCCCATGTAATGATGGCTCAGTTGAATCTCTGGCCCACCAATTACTACACTGTCTCAGATTCAAGGAAATCAGATCCAAGTATGTGAATCTTACTCCTTTACATTTACCAGATCTCCCCGATTTAGATTACACTACTTGTTGGACAATCCTGATCCTTCTCTCTGTATGATAGTGGCAGACTTTCTCCTGGAAATTACTAAACGCCAGTAGATTTCCTTCGACCTAACATGTATTTCCTGTATTGTATATGGTTTTAAATCTGTTTTTATTATTGTTGTACTGTTGTCTATGCCAATAAAGGCTTGCAATGGGAGCTAATAGGAGATGGGGGCTACAGTTTTGAGGGTCCATAACTTTGGCCCCCCTGAACCAAACTGCACCAAACCTGGGGGGCATCATCAGGAAAGTCTCCTGATGAGACCCTGAAAGTTTTGAGACTGTGCCTTCAGAAATGTGCCCCCCCCCCCAGCCTGCAACCCCCATTCACAGCAATACAGAAAACTCAATGCAGAACAAAGATTCTTGGGCAAATTTCTGGGATGTTCCTGAAGGGGGTGCATTTTTGGATGTATCAGCACCAAAATGTCAGGGTATCATCTGGAAACTGTCCTGATTGCCCCTCCCCCAAGTTTGGTGCAGTTTGGTTTTGGGGGAGATGGGGGCTATCCTTTGCTGAGGAGATGGGGGCTACCCTTTTGAGGGTCCATAACTTTGGACCCCCTGAACCAAACTGCACCAAGCCTTGGGGTGCCATCATGACAGTCTCCAAATGATACCCTGAAATTTTGGTGCTGATACATCCAAGAATGCCCTCCCTGCAAGAACATCCCGAAATTTGCCCAAGAATCTTTGTTCTGCATTGAGTTTTCTGCATTGCTGTCAATGGGGGTTGCAGGCTGGGAGGGGGCACATTTCTGAAGGCACAGTCTCAAAACTTTCCGGGTCTCATCAGGAGACTGCCCTAATGATACCCCCCAGTTTTGGTGCATTTTGATTCAGGGGGGCCAAAGTTATGAACCCTCAAAACTGTAGCCCCCATCTCCTATTAGCTCCCATTGGAAACAATGGGGGATAGGGGAACCCCTTTGGGAGTCCATAACTTTGGACTCCCTGAACCAAACCTCACCAAACGTGGGGGGGTAGCATAAGGACAGTCTCCTGATGATCCGCTGAAATTTTGGTGCCGCTAACCTAAAAACTGCGCCCCCTGCAGGCCGAAAATGGAAAACCACTAAAAATACCCAAAAATGAACCCAGCATTTTGATGCCCCCCCCACAAGGTGATGCCCTGGGCAGCTGCCCACCTTGCCCAATGGGCATTATGCCAGTGCCATACTGGTCTAACTCCAACAGAATTTTTTTCCGGGATGCCCATGTTTGTGTTGTGTCCATAGGTATGGTTTGGGAGTTCCATGTTTCCCATGGGTACAGGAGCAAGATTCATATTGGGACCATGGCATGTCAATTCAGGAAGCTTCACACACACACTCCAGCACCATTTTCCTGGCTTAAAACAGAACCAAGGAGCCTTTTCCCCTCATGAAGGTAGAAGCTTAATGTACAACCCAGCCAGTGGGACAAATAGGGACTCCTTGTGGCTTAAGCCCATTTCCCCTGCATGCCACAATACTGATGAAAATCTGACCGGCATGTGCCTGTGAACACAGAGTTCGCATTCCATATCCTTTGCCGTGATGTGGAAAAATGTGTCATTCAGTTAGGTTCTCACTCTCACACATACTCAAGTGTTTTATGTAATTATATTTTTCTTGAAAAAATTTTAATTCACCAGAGTCTTAGCAAGAATAGTGGACTATAAATGAAGTAAGTTAATAAATAAATAACACTGTAGCAGCACTGTGGGTGCTTCAGATTTCAATATTGCTTAACAGAAAATTTAGTGCTGAACAGGTTTTGTAAGACTGTAAGCAGGCCAAGCTTGTAATAGATAAGACAGGTTTGAAGAAGAATGACCAGACAAGAAAATATTACCCTCACCTACTTGCAGTTTGCGTACAGAGTTTTGTTTTTAGACTTCTACCCCGTGCAGTATGCTGAGCCTAAAGTATAACTATCTTTGGTGATTATTATTTCAAAAGTCTGGATATTTCTAGGGGGCTTCTTGACTACTACTATGTTTCCATTAGGTAGTGAGTCAACCATATAAGTGTAGGGCAAGGGAATAGGGGAGAATACTTAGGGAACTCAGGTTACGAAGCAACAGAGCAATCCTAATCTGAAGTACTTCAAAGTGCAATTACTTGAACAGAAATGTTTAGCATTCAGGGTAAAGTGATGCTATTTATCTTGCACTAAGCATTGTAGAGAAGAGAGCCAGATTAAGTAAGGCATGTCAATCACTATTTATTGGATAAACATTAGGTGCCCTGGGTGAACCAATCAGTGCCCAACAAAAATAAGATATGGGCTGATGTTCCATAAAAAATATTATCTGACAGCATCTTCAGAAGCAAATTTTAAGAACTAAAAGATTTTATTTTCAATAAGAATCATGAAACGATCAACAACAGGAGAGATGATGGAGTAAAAGACCAACAAATCTCCCCCCCCCCCAAAGATACAGAATCGTGTTCCATTTATTTGTGTCCTTTTGATAGGCTATCTTAGCAAATTCTAAACTTCATATTGCAAAGAAAATCTAGAACCTTTCTGATCCATTAACTTGCATGTGATCTTATTCCTCTAGCATCAGATGGACCCAACGGGGAACTTTTATAACTACAGAACTGCATTGCGTGGAGCTGCCCACCGGTCCTTAACGGCACATAGCAACAGAGAAAAGGTAGGTAGAACGAAACTGGCAATATTGTGTCTGTGTGTTCTTTTCAGAAGTTTTCTGATAGTTCCATAGATGTTACTCTTTTGTGGGATGCAATTGTAATTCTGATTTACTACTTTGCGGATGAGAAAACAAGATACAGAAAAGCTACCTGCTTTGGATGAATTGCTGAATCCAGGATGGAGTATGAACTACTTTTTATTGAAATGAATTATGACGCCACAGCATACAGTTTAGAAGAGAAGATTAGACCATGTTAGTTTCTAGCAATAGTTGTAACTCTGTTAGACCTGATTTTCACACATGGGAGTATTTCATGTGAATGCAAATGTATTAATGCATTGGACTTTAGGGGAGGGATAATGACTGAGTGATAGAGCGTTAGATAAATGAATGATGGCATTGTTTCTATTTTTATAAAACACTTTCAGAACCTTGAGTATGAAGTAGTCTGAAAATTACCTAAACAAAGAATAGTTATCAGTCTTGGACACTACTTTTCCACATATTGATACAATAGGACAGTTTCTTCGCAGTGTTTTAATGAGTCTTTGAAGATGTACTGTAAAAAACAACAATACTACACCTTTAGGATATATTATAAAAAGAGTAAATTGGCCTGGCTTCTGTAACAGAGACATGCTTGGAACAAAATGACATGGTGGGTAGTGTTTTGTGCTTTACCAATGTGTTGCATAATTTTAGTGTAGGCAAAGGAAGAAGGGCAACCTTGCTGCATCTGCGCTGAAATAGTGCACTCATGAAATATCTTGCTCCAGGTAAAGATTGTCCGCAGCACCCCTAATAAACTCCCTCACACATCCTACAATGAACATACTAATGATTGCAAATAAGTCACAGAGGTTCAGTCATGATATTCAGGTATCAGCAATCAGCATTGTCCAACAGGCTCTGTTCTATGTCTGTAAATCTCCTGGTTACTTAATATGTAACTGGTATAGCTCTCCCTTCCACAGTGGGGTTCCTTCTTCCACTCATTATGTATACTGTCTAAGCCCCAGCTGTGCAACCCAGCCAAAAGGCCACAAGCCATGAGCTCTTGTATCCTTGCCCTTTGGCTGACACCTCTGGCAAAATCCTCCCCATAATATGCATGACAGATGCCCAATTACCTGTTAAAGATGGGGAGAGAGAGATTAACTTGGACCTGTTAACCCCTCTCAGTATCCTTAGGCAGAACAAAAGGGAAACCTCCAACAAACAACCCTTCTGGGCCCACTATTCTATTCTGGTGAAAGCTTCCCTTTAATATGCCCAGAAGATTCCCAATTACCTATTAAAAACAAGAGTGGAAGATGTATTGGGATGTGACATGACTTCTGTGCCTTCCCCCCTGCCCCCCCCCCCACACACACACCCTTCCACCTTAAAATACCTGTTGGAGTGCTGCTCCTGGAGAGTAGGAGTGTCCTTTGAAAGCAAGAGGGAAATCTTCATTGAGAAGGGATATCAGCAAAAATGCCCCTTCTGTCTACAGGAAACCTCTGTTGGATTCAAGCCCATTGGAGGAAACAGAACAAATGTACACCTTGTATCTAGGAAAATGTGGTGCAGTTCTTCCAAAATTAAGATTGTGCACTGAGGCAGAATATAAATCTAGCTCATTGGCTGCCTCAGCTGCAAGGGGAAAAAAATTAAACCCACACAGATCATTTCCCCCTGAACATTGAGCTTCTGGTAAGTGATGAGGTGATGAATAATATAATAAAGAAGAGCAAAGAAATTCATATATGAAGCTCATTTGTGCTGAAATAAGAATCAGATACTTTTGAGATACTTGCGCAGTCTCTCCCTTTGGTGTAGATATGTAAGTCTATTGCTCTGGCCTTCATCTCATTTCTTGTGGAACTCATTCCTGCTGGTTACATGACTTATAGAAATACCTCCTTAAGATCAAGGGCAACTGAAGGTTCATAGCCAGATAGAAATGTATTTTACAAGGTATAAAGACTGATTTCTTCTTTAAGTGAACGTTTAACATAATTGTGGCTTGAGAAAATGTTTATTCATCAAGGCTGGAATCTAATTATTGCCAGGTGCTTTCAAGTCCCACTGCTTCTATGACTAGTAATTCCCATCTCCAAGAATTTCACCACTTCATAAAAGTAAACAATACAATATTTAATTTCACTCAGACTAGGTAAAATTCAGTTGATTGCAGCTGTTGCCTATGTAAAGGACAATATTATATACTGGGGTCATATAGCAAAGTTCTTTTGAAACATATTTATAATAATGCTTCAAATAAAGAAGAAAGAAATTCACCGGTGTTCTAAGTTGGACAGTGATTTGAACGTAATTTTTAATAGAGTTAAACTCAGCATTTGGGTGTGAAATTCTGAAAGACATATACTCCAGTTTCCCCCACTGCCAGGCTATCTGAATGTATGTGTATATTACATCATGGTGTGGATTTTTTTCCAGGCAAGTGAAGGAGATGAATATCGTAAGACTTAATTGACTATCTGATTTGACTTGCAAATTTTCAGCACATTCAGGCACATACTGTGACTGCTCACAGTAGACTACGTTTAATGTGTCATGCATTCCAATGGACTGTTATCAAAAAGTAACTGTGTGGAGAATTTAATTTAGGGGAATTCAGATGAACAGAAACGGCACAGAAAAGCCAAAATGGCATCCTGTAGGTGCATATAGGCAATCTGTATTCTTTATAGGCTAGCATAAAATTCAGCATGTCTTGCTTTATTTTATTTTATTATTTTATTTTATTTTAGGATATATGTCTTGCTTTGCCTTCCCCTTACCCCTAGCAAGCCCAAATCAGTCTATAACAGTAAAAAAGAGAGAGAAAACAATGGAAAGGCTGATGAAATAAAGTTATGAATGAAATACTTGCCTATTTGTGCATGCCTTCTAAATTATTTGAAGTGCTTTCCTTTTGGAGGGAAGATACATCGCTATAATGCTAGTGCTGAGAAGTCCCTTGCAGACAGGTGTGATTTGAATAGGGGACCCTCATGTCGAGGCAGGGGGTGGTTGAGTCTTACATGTTCATATGAGAAAGTTATTTATCACAGTGTGCTCGGCAAAGGCTCTGTGTCACTTCACAGTGTACCCACCAAGTAACAGGCAGTCAGTACAGTTAACTGACATATTGTATGCTTCTAATACTTTGCTCTTATGTGGAGAAAAGCAATAATGTTTACACTAGATTGTTGAGAGGAACCCTCGCATCTATCACATTGTATTGGCCAATCCTTAAATTGAGTATACAATTTGTTACGATCCTGAGGTCATGGCCCAGCAAGATATACAGCTAGGTATCTGGTTATAGAAATTGCTCCTAGGCATTTATGCCTGTAGGATCTAGGATTAGGAATGGATCGAGAAGTACCCCCAGACTGTAAACCTGTTATTTCATGGAGTGTGCTCAATAAATTACAGGTAAACTCCTTTCCTGTGAATCCTATTTCCTTCCAGTGATCATCATATTTGTCTTCATTATGTTAGTATCCCTTTTAGTCCCCAGGCACCAATTCTGGGTTTGAAGTCCTAAACCTGGATTTGATGTACATAAACATCACTGGTATTTCACCAATACTGCCATCCAAAACTTTGAATGATGTTTCTCAGTAGCTTTATATCAAACGGTACTGATGACAAAATGGCACCCTGTAGTAGCCTGATATTTTTCCCCTACAAAGGAAAGCAATAATACGGATTAACTATGGCTCAACTACTTGGCAAGACCTAGAACTAAACTGACACATCCTGCACCTGCACCTGTGTACTCCACAAGATTTGCTGATCAGTAGTGTGATAAGATCCTGACCGCCATGCTAGAAACAACTATAGTAAATGTTTAAATACTGGAGGTTCTCTTATGTTGATGTTCAGTTTATGGTGGGGGGTGGGGGGAACAGCCACATCATTCTTTTTTTACATACTTTCTCACTGTTGTACATTTTAAAGAAAGAAAATGTCTTCCTGGTTTTATGTGTGTGGTTGGTTGCTCAACTACTATTTTATCATCACCTTTCCCCAGACCCTTGCCTTTCTTCATATAATTAACAAGACAGATTTCAGTTACTATAGAAAGACCAGAAGGAGTGACTGGAATTCACCATCCAGGTGAATCTGCATAAGACAGCTCAGTGGAATATTTTTATAGTGAACAGGAGCTTTCTATAGATGGGTCATGTGAGCTGCAGTGTGAGAGAAATTACATTGGGATGAATAGACTTCACTTGCTTTGAGGGTTGAATTTTTGGACTAACTTAAATTATCAAACTTTTCCTAAATTTGCTATGTCCTAAACGCTAAACAGTTTAAAAAGTGGGATCCAAAAATAAAGCCTAGAAGAAGGGACGTGTCACAGCAATCAGCATTATATATAGGACCAATTTATCCTGTTCTTTACAGACTTGTTTACAAAAGGTACCTCAGAAGAATTGGGTATAAAAGTACCGTATATACTCGTGTATAAGTCGACCCGCATATAAGTCGAGGCACCTAATTTTACCACAAAAAACTGGGAAAACTTATTGACTCGCGTATAAGTCGAGGGTGGGAAATGCAGCAGCTGCTGGTAAATTTCAAAAATAAAAATAGATACCAATAAAATTACATCAATTGAGACATCAGTAGGTTAAATGTTTTTGAATATTTATTTCAAAGAAAAACAGTAAACTGGCTCTGTAAGTGAAAAAGAGGGTCAACAAGAACAATATGGTATCAACAATAACTTTAAAAGTAAAAAAACCTTAGCTCAACCAGCAACCAAGCTAAAACACAAGAGTTAAAATCCTTCAAAACTGGATTCCTCATCATCATCTGTATGTCCAAATCAACTTAGATTTTAAGAGGGATATTATCAGAAATGGAAAATCTACTATTAGCTTCCATTGTAAACAATGGGGGATGGGGCACCCCCTTTGGGGATAAATAACTTTGGATCCCCTGACCCAAACTTCACCAAACCTGGCTGGTATCATAAAGAGACTCTCCTGATGAGACCAGCCAGGTTTGGTGAAGTTTGGTTTTGAGGGTTCAAAGTTATGGACCCTCAAAAGAGTAGCCCCATCTACTAATAGCTCCCATTGAAAACAATGGGGAATGGGGGCACCTCCTTTGGGGGTCCATAACTTTGGACCCCCTGAACCAGACTTTACCAAACTTGGCTGGTATCATCAGGAGTGTCTTCTGAGGGTATCCTGAAATTTTGGTGCTGATAGCATAAAAACTGCACCCCCTGCTGACCGGCAAAGTAAAAACACACCAAAAATTTTAATGACCCGCATATAAGTCGAGGGGAGCTTTTTCAGCATTAGAAATGTGCTGAAAAATTCAACTTATACATGAGTATATATGGTATATTGATAACTGTCAGGATCTGTCAATCTCCCCCAATAACCAAACTCTTGATTTCATTCATTGGTTTATTGAAGGGATACCATGAATCATACACAAGCAAGTCTTTGCTGGAATTAAGTTTTACTTCACTTTCTTTGAGGAGCCACGTGGCATAGTGGTTAAGTGCTTGCACTGCCACTCACACTATAGGAGTTCAGTTACTATAGAAAGACCAGTAGTAGGAGTGACTAGAATTCACCATCCAGGTGAATCTGCATAAGACAGCTCAGTGGAATATTTTTATAGTGAACAGGAGCTTTCGAACCCCCTGTAGGTCAGATATCCTGGCAGCTGGTTCATGGTCAACTCAGCCATCCATCCATTTCTTGGTCAGTAAATGAATACCTAGCAGGGGGTAAAGAATAGCCGGGGAAAGCAATGGCAAACTACCCCACAAAAACGGCTTTCCTATGAAATCACTGCTTGCAGTGGTACCCCAGGGTCGGACACGACTGAAAGGGAAACTTTACCTTTACACTTTCTTTGATTAATATCTCCTTCCCCAAACACCCCTTCAGCCCCGCCCTTACTATCCCAGTATCACCAAAAGCGTTCTCATGCAGTGCAAAGCCTTCAAGACCAGAGAAAAGATAAAGTCCAGATGCAGGCCTAAAAGCAGCAATACAAAGGCCAGAGATAACAGGATAACAAGCTAGGTTCTCATGGTTTCACCTTCTCTTGGCTCACCCTACGTTTCATGGCAAGAACCAGGAAAAATCTAAATCCTAACAGGGTCTTGACCCCCCCCCCCCCCCCAAGATATACCTCTCCCTCCCCCAGGTCCAAGTTGGGTAATGAAACTCCCAAACCAAAGAGGGAGTCACAACATATCAAGCATCTACTCATATCAAGCGTCTTTTCTTTGGCCTTGAAGGCTTTGCACTTTGGGTAGTAGCCACTGATGTACCTGTCCTCTGTGAATCGAATACCCTTTTAAAGTCATCTCTGCTTGTCATCATCATTACACCCTCTGGTGGTGAATTCCACAATTTAATTACTAATTGATGAATGAAGCTTTGCAGAAGGTAGGGATACCAGCTGCTAGGTGGAACCTGGGAATTCCCCGGAGGCACAACTCATATCCAGACTACAGAGGTCAATTACCCTGGAGAAAATGGATGCTTGGAAAGGTGGATTGTATGGCATTATACCCTGTCCTTCCCAGACTCCATCCCTAAACCTTCAGGAGTTTCCCAACCTACAGATGGAAACCCTATCCCAGCCAGAAGTCAGGAAGGACTTGGCAAACTAGCAGAAGGAATCTTGGAAAATAGCTTCTTCTTATTGTGGTCCCTGCCCATTTCAGAAGCTATTGCTGAAGGCCACAAGGGCTTCTGAGATGGCATAGGCTGCACTGGAGAAGGAGGTGCAATAGGAAGGGCCAACAGACAGAAATTGCTCTTGCTGACCTGACCTTCAGGAGCAATTTTTGGAGACTGAAAGGGGGACCCCAGTGGGAAAGGGGAATTGGCAAATATTCCTTCCATGAGCTACAGTCTGTTCACAGTGATCTAAAGCCAGTAAATGTCTTTTATCAATTGTACAAATATCTTTTACAAGCCCAGCTAATTCTGAAAGAAATCTTCCTTACATCACATGAGAATTCGGACACCAGTCCAGGGTTGACCAATTCTTGGAACTGTTATGTAGTAGCAGCCAGCATACCGTGTTTCCTCGAATATAAGACAGTGTCTTATATTAATTTTTGCTCCCAAAGATGCGCTATGTCTTATTTTCAGGGGATGTCTTATATTTCTGTATTCTGTTCGTCAGGCATGCTTCCAAACAAAAACTTTACTACGTCTTACTTTTGGGGATGCCTTATATTTCGCACTTCAGCAAAACCTCTACTACGTCTTATTTTCCAGGGATGTCTTATATTTGGGGAAACAGCGTAGAAATCTGGTTGAACTACAGATTTCAATGCATTAGAAGTGCACCATGGAGCCATCTTGTGAGAGATTAATTTAAAAAAACCAAAGTGCCATAGAGTAGTGATGAGAGAAACAGATTCATCTGGAGAGACATAGCTTGAAGATTGTTGGGGAAAAGCTGAACATAAATCAGAGCAAGGGAGTTGATTTCTTCCTGGAAAAGCTGAGACTAGTTGAAAACACAAGGCATGTGGAACTTGGTCTTTTAAAAACATTTATTTCACTCAACCCAGCATTTGTAGCAGGTATTTTCTGGAATCTTCTCCAAAGGCAACTTGGTCTTGTATGTTCCTTTTCAAAAGGAGCGAGGTTATATCCATATGCTGGTATTGTGGCCATTCATCCCCCTTGCATTTTACAATCCAGTCCTTTTCCTATCTAGGAAAAAACACAAACCTCTTTGTCAGCTGTGAATAAAGAAAGAAAAAGAAAAGGGGCTGCCTGACAATAAGCTAATGCTTACTGTCTGCAGTCAAGTTCCACACAGTAACTCACTAGAGTGTATTGAATCTGCACAGTAGGGAGGGAATGACAGACACATAGAATTTTCAAAATCTACTGCTGTGTGTATTTTAAAATTCAGCCACCCTACCAGATGCAGAAACACAAATTTCTGTGCTGCCTCTTAAATGCCACCCAAATACCCAGTCTTTCTCTCCCCACAATTCAAGTAATAGCATGATTTCCTTCTGGAACTTGCAAGGAAGATTAGGTGCCGATACAATGAGTGAATCCTCACCACCTTGAAAATCTTGAAGAAATGTCATTTCCTTGCTTTGTACTCTCACACACGGTGTCATCAGAATCTAAGTGCCCCCCAAATGCAGTCCTTCCAGTGGGAGGGAGAAAAACAACGAGATTCTGCCTCTTCTGAGATGGAACTACGTGATTAAAACAGTGTTGTCTTGAAAGAAATGCCATCTTGAAAGAAATGGCTCTGTGTGTCCAGGTTAAGTTCTTCAAACTCCAGCTTTTACATTCTGCTGTCTTATATAGCACACTTCACCTCACACCACTGTAAAGCTGATTTTGGTTTGAACTGAGCTATGTAGAATGTGGCTTGCATTTGGTGGCTATGCCATTCTTTCATCACATATTCAGTTTTCAGCCAAGATCACAGGAAGCCAGTAAAAGTAGATTGATCAGTACTATCATAAACACAAGCAATATTTATTCTACCAAATGCAAATGAAAAATTCTGCTTTGTCCTTCTGTTTCTCACCTTCTGTATGCCTCTCTGAAGGCATCCTTCTTCTCCTGTTAGCTGTAGTCTGGCAATCATGAGAACAAGAACATACTTAATATGCTATGGTTTGTGAATTATGGCGAGACATGACCACAATGTGCAGTTAGTATGAACCATGGTGAACACACCCTAGTCTGAAATCCCAGTTTGGTGCCAAGTAATAAGCCCCAGTTTGTCAGGTACTCTACATGAAGTTGTCACAGCTAAGTAATGCTCTGTAGCGGTGCTCTTTAGAGTTTAATCAAACCATGATTTATCATGATGCAGCCTCAGTGTAAATTTGTATTGATTTTCTAGATGTCTTTGGAGTGTATGCCATGCTTTGGATAAAACATCCACTGCCCAGATACCAGCTCTGCAACATAAATCATCCTCTTTCATTCACTTCACTGGAATTTCTGCTCTCTACGGAAGCCTTTGCCCTGTTAAGCCACAAGAGCTGATTGTGCCATATGTTGCTTGTTTGAGTTTAATTATTAATGTTCACTTAGCCATATCTGTAGCATCCCACAACGTCATTGTACTTTTTGTCTCTCTCGTGTCTTTCTGTGGTGTGTAGAAAGTTAATCGGTTTGCTTATAAAATGTCTCTGTTGCAAAAAAAGATCTTATCTTTGCTTAAAAATTAATGCTACTAAAATATTAATAGAAAATCAACAAAAACTTCAGAATATGCTTTATTATTTTGCCAGTGTATGCAGAGAAAATCTGTTAAGAGTGATTCAGTTATTCTATGGGTTTTTTAAAGTTATCTTTTGCATCCTGTCTCTTCGAGGCCTTGCCAGAATTAGTATTGCTTCATTAGAGTATTATGCTGAAAGTTAATCTCTCTTTTCTTCTTCTGAATGGGTTATTCTCTCATGCAGAAAGCATAGAACTGCAAAGATAATAGTTATGTCATTCTCTTCACAGATTGTGATTCCGTTTTTCAGCCTGTTGATCAAAGACATTTATTTTTTGAATGAAGGATGTGCTAACCGCCTCCCAAATGGACATGTCAACTTTGAAGTAAGCAATGTGAATAACAGCATCAAGTTCATAGAGTGTTGCTCCCTTTGTTTACATTTCAGTTGGGGTAACAAAGCCTGCATCATCCCCCCAAAAGAGCCACTATTGCCGCAGAGTCAAACACCAACATATCTTTTCACAAAATACATCAGTTGAACAGATTTTTTCAGTCTCCCAAGACCATGTCTCGGACAATAATTGCAAATTTATGGTAACTTTTCCTGCTTAGGAAGCCAGCTCCTGAAAATTATGGTCTTTCTGGAGCAGGCAGGATTGAGCAAGGCACAAAGGGATGCAGCCAGGGGAGAAAATTGCCAGCTTCCTTTGCGCAAGTGCCCCTCATGCATGGGGGTTTTCTGGATCCCAGCCAGAGTTTCTGATTTGAATATTGTCCTGCCTGGCCTGTCAGTTAGGTAGCAAACGCAGTGTCAGAAATAACTGAAGATATGGTTTGAAGGTAAAACATTAATTGTACAGAGATTAGCAGTTGGTTCTAACAGGAACCTACAAGCAAGTGCCTCCTAAATCCTCCATGTAAAGACTCTAAAAGCTGCCAGCTCTGATACTTGCTGGAGCAATCTCTGTGATAGAAGCTCAGGGAAAATAGTACTTCCCATGAACTATTTGTGTTTGTTGGAATTTTATTTTGTTAATGGTTCAAAAGGGTGCTTTTATAAAAGAAAAAAGATTGTGAACTATACCAATATGCACATATGTATATCTGTTTGCTATATGTATTATATTGCTCTCACTTCATTTTTATACTTAGAAAATACCCTTTTTCTGCATGGTTTAACACAGAGGTCCCCAACCTTTTTCAGGCTCCAGGCAACTTTGGAATTTTGACAGAAGGTGATGTGTGTAGCTGTGCCTTTTCAAATTAACATACTGTTAAAAATATTTTCTTGCATGTTCACAAAATAGGTATACATACGAAGCAACCTAAGAAACCCTAATCTGGCAGTATCTGCCTTCATTTTGTATATTTCAGTCACAGACCAGGAAAGGGATTTGGGCATCTTAGTTGATAGTTCCATAGGAATGTCAACTCAGTGCATGGCAGCGGTGAAAAAAGGCAAACTCTATGCTGGGGATCATTAGGAAAGGAATTAATAATAAAACTGCAAAGATCATCATGCCCTTATATAAAGCAGTGGTGCGACCGCACTTGGAGTACTGTGTTCAGTTCTGGTCGCCACATCTCAAAAAGGATATCGAAGAGATTGAAAATGTGCAGAGAAGGGCAACGAGGATGATTGAGGGATTGGGGCACCTTCCTTATGAAGAGAGGCTGCAGCGTTTGGGACTCTTTAGTTTGGAGAGGAGACGTCTGAGGGGGATATGATTGAAATCTATCAATTATGCATGGGGTAGAAAATGTTGACAGAGAGAAATTTTTCTCTCTTTCTCACAATACTAAAACCAGGGGGCATACATTGAAAATGCTGGGGAGAAGAATTAGGACTAATGGAAACATTTCTTCACATAATGCATGACTGGTGTTTGGGAAATGCTGCCACAGGAGGTGGTGATGGCCACTAACCTGGATAGCTTTAAAAGGGGTTTGGACAGATTTATGGAGAAGTCGATCTATGGCTACCAATCTTGATCCTCCTTGATCTGAGATTGTAAATGCCTTAGCAGAGCAGGTGCTCAGGAGCAGCAGGAGCAGCAGAAGGCCATTGCTTTCGCATCCTGCATGTGAGCTCCCAAAGGCAGCTGGTGGGCCACTGTGAGTAGCAGAGTGCTGGACTGGATGGACTCTGGTCTGATCCAGCAGGCTCTTTCTTATATTTATGCAAAAATAAAAAAAATGTTTCGTTTAAATGTCCTCTCATGAGCCCAACCAATTTAAACCTGTGCAACGTTGTAACAATGACAGTTGGTGTTGAAGGGCTGGTGAGAGCTTCTTGCACATGTGGACAGTCAGAGAGAGATTTTGGGCAGATTTTGATGGGAACACAAACAATGTTGTAATATTATCAATTTCCACTTGAATAATTAAAAATACATTAAAACTGGGAAGATCTGACAATTGCATTATAGGTTACAGTTTGGTACATTTGCAATGTTAGCTGTGCAGTACAATCATGTTTAGACAGAATAAAGTCCAACTGTGTTTTTATAATAACATTCTGCTTTCTTCACAGGCAAAGTACATTACATAAAGCCACTATTTGATTATACCATGAATATGAAAAAATTAAACAGCTCTGCCTAGTCATGCCTACTTTCTAAACATTTTGTGGGCACCCTGGAAGGAGCTGCTGCCATGGAGCCTGCAGGGGCCAAACTGGGGACAACTGGTTTAACATAGAACATCTAATAATATGTGTATAAAAGTTCTATCAAGTTGCAGTCAACTTATGGTGACCCCCAACAAAGGCAAGTGAGACACAGAGGTGGTTTTTCATTGCTTTCTTCTTCCTTGGTGGCCTCCCTTCCAGGTACCAACCTTGCTTAGCCTCTGAGATCTGACAAGATCAGGTTATACCATGCCACTTTCCCACTCTGTCTAATAACATATCATGTCTAATGCTTCATACATTCTTTCAGATTTCTATAATCCTAGTCATATTACATTGCTTATTACATGTTTGACCTATTGATGTACCCTGTGAAATCTGCCTGGGTCTCAGTGAAAAATGTCGCCTATAAATGAAGTAAATAAAGAAGAATCTTAGGGCAGCATACATGGTCTGTTCTACTCATTATATTGTAGGTTAGACTAAGAGTGAGTGACTAATCCAAGATTGCTTAGTTAGCTTAATGAAAGAGTGGTATCTGAACACAAGCGTCCTCAGTTATAAGCTAATACATAAATTGGTATTACATTCACTTTTAGCAGTTATAGAAGCCTTAATGATATAGTCCCAGGGTCGCCTGATCTCATCAGATCTCAGAAGCTAAGTAGGGAAGCCCCAGTTAGTTTTTGAATGGGAGACCTCCAAGGAATATCAGGATTATGATCTCAGGGCAGGCAATGGCAAACCACCTCTAAAAGTTTCTTGCCTTGAAAACCCTATGAGGTTGCCATAAGTCAGATGTGACTTCACAGCAAAAAAGCAAACAAAGCAAAAAACAGTGTCTCTGTACCCAAATGTGTGTTTTTTTTTTAAAAAAAAATCTTTACAGAAATTCCTGGAACTGGCTAAACAAGTAGGAGAATTTATAACTTGGAAACAAGTAGAATGTCCATTTGAACAAGATGATAATATCATCCACTATTTACATACAGCGCCCATCTTTACTGAGGATGGTAAGGGATTCCAGTTTATTTTTAGCAATGTATTGTGATACTCATAAATGTCTTCCTACAGATCTATTGTCTATAGGCAGCTGTAAGAATGATTCCCAGAACTTTTCAACCAGACATCTTGCTTGTAGGAAATCATCTCTCCAGTACCCACAAAGGATTAGGCCTTGCAGCTTTACCATGAGATGCAGTCATGAATGTCAGTCACGCTCTAGCTGAAAGCGTTCTGAGCTGAGTTACTATTCTCCACAAGTCAACAAGGCCATCTTTCCCCAAATGCAGTTTTGATGGCTGCAAGCAAGGAAAGCAGAGCCCAGCTCCCAGCAGAGGGATATTTACCTTTTTAAATGTGCTTAGAGGAGGGTGGAAAGCTTTCTGAGCTTTCCTTTCATCGAGTAATTTATCATTCCTGTTTGCAGATTAATTTCTGCCTCTCTTCCTACCCATCACAACCAACATGCAACCTCCTGCAATTTCATAACAAGTTAATTCAATCACACCCCATTATCATCATGTCAAAGAAAAGGGGTGAATTTGTTGCCTTCTCCTGCACTTATCCATAAGCCTGGCTGACTTCTGATTTCATTCTGAACTTTCTACTTTTAAATATCTGCCTTTAAATCTTTTCTGCATTAATCATATTAGACAGCTGGGTTTTCATTTGCCACACATGAAGTGATGCTGTAGCAAAGAAAATTACTCTCAATCCCCACAAGGAGTAACTGTCAAAAGGTAAAAATAATTGAAACAATTACAGTGAACCTTATGAGAAGAGGACAAGGACTGAATAACTCTGGCACTGTAGTCTTCTGGAGTGGCCAGGTGAAAGAGCCCAAATGAAAGGGACCGTAGTCTTCTAGCTTTGAGTAGATCATTGAAGCCATCTCTTCTTGTCTCCAGGTGATTCCAGATCTTTTCCTCAGCCTGGGATTTCTTCATATATAATTTCACTTCTTTCTTGGAAAAAAATGTGTTCACCATATGTCGATAATCAGAGTGAGCATTCTTCACCTGTGACAGTACAGAAGTGGGTCATGGGCCCGTTCTGCACGGGCCAGTGAAACAGCTGCACATTGGCATACATGATGCCGTTGGAGCCCAAGGACCATTCACACACTTCTGTGCAGGCAGCTTAGGAGCTGCTGCAGCCTGCTGCAGCCCACGGCCATGGCGACACCCTAAGTGTCAGAGGACAGCGTGGGCATGCCTCCTCCTTTAAAAAAACAGGAGGCGTCTAAAACCGGTGCCTCCAACCTGGTGCTGTTTTTACTGTGCCTGGGGCGCTGTTTTGAACTTGTGCGGAGTTTGCCTTAGTCTGGCATTAAACCATACAGAGCAACTAATGATCCCAGTGGGTGTATACATACATCTTCATGTAAAAAATAAGTTCCTCCACCCAATGTAGTGAAGCTTGAAAAACTAAAATGTGGATGTAGACCCATATTCCAGTGGTCATCTCTATCCACATTAGTTTTGCAATTGAAAGCCTGCTTCCTACATATTATATGTCCTTGTTTTTTCATGTTCTTTTTTATTCAGTATCTCAGAAAAGTGGATTATATTAAGAACATTTGTCCTGGCTACTTTGTTATGCCTAATGATAAATAGTGAGTTCCTAACGGGGAAAAAATTGTGGTCTGAAATATCATGTAGGGGTGACTTTCTCAGCTGTTATGGCCCAAGCTTCTGATTGAATTGTAGAAATATCCTACTTGAGGTAGAGCTGGTGGACTTTCCAGCTTTGTCTTCTTTGTCACATTAAACCCCTTCCATTCCTGTTGAAGAATTCTTTTGTAACCCATCATTGTTTGATGTGCTAAAGTAATTTTGCCAGTACAACAGGAACAGGATTGCCTCTGCTGCTCTTAGGATTAAGGACCAGAGGTCACAGGCAATCAAGGCCTGTCTGCCTCCATGGTCTTCCCTCAAAATATTCCTTGCACTGTGCTGTTGATCTGCACACTGCACATATGGCATTACAGGTCTAGGTTGTCCTTAGCAAAAGCATAACAGTATCAGTGCTTGCTGTTTTCCATGTTCCAGAACGTCAGAATCTAGTATTGGATTCTTAATTCAAAAATTTGCTAGCTTGAAACAAATGTAAAAGGTAGTTGTGCATGTTGGCATGTTTACTTAGAACTCATTCTCGGAGTACAGGAATACTTGTTACCAAGTTAATATGCATTAAATTGCAGCATTATTTTTGTAGTTCTTTGTTTAGTGTGCCCCCTGGGCTTATGGGGTCATAACCAATCTTGTCCCTTCTCCCTTTTTAGGTTTGTATCTGGCTTCCTATGAAAGTGAAAGTCCAGAAAACCAAACTGAAAAGGAAAGGTGGAAAACACTGAGGTATGAGTTCATTTTTGCTGAGCCATAGGTTCCCAACATTGATAGTGATTGGGTATAGATAAATGGGCACTATATCGAAGAAAATCATTGTCTGTCTTCCATAGCAGGCATAAATTTATCAGAATGCCATAGGAAAGATTTAGAACCAGATTTTATATTCCATGTTTTATAGCTGTTTTTAAATCAGAAAAAGCTCTTCAGCAGTGGATTATTGGGTTGGAGAAGTAGCAAAGTGAAGGGATTACCACAGTTTGATGTGTTTACCATGCTGCATATTACATCCAAAGTAGCAGTAATATAGAATGTTTGCTTGTAAGCAAGCTAATGATTCCATTCACAATTGGACTAGTTGGGACTCTCTAACACATTATCAAATCTTTGTGTTAACTGTATTACCATACTAATCCTGGTGATTCTATTGGTATCTCGGCTGGTCACTGGGTCATTGATTTTTTAGTTAGTCCATTTGTGGTACCCTACTGGAGGATCTATGTTTGACTGCCAGATTGTTGACAGAATTCCAGAGATGCAGCAGGGGGTTAGGAGGAGTGTTGCTGGGCTAAATTGTTAGTTTAGATAGTGAGCTAAGGGATTTGGGATGGTCTAATCAAGTTTGTATCTTGTGTCTTCAAGCTACTAAATTATAGGATTTTTGTTAAGGGAAATCCCTCTACATGTTTTATGGGTAATATGGTTTTATTGCCTTCTGGAGAAAGTGTTTATTTGTAATTTAATATGTATGTTAGCTGCCCTAAGCCTCACTATGGCAAGTGAGGGCAGAATATCAAGTCGAATAAATTAAACTAACTTAGCTGCCATCACACAAACATGTGAAAGCATCCATGGCAATCTAAAGTAGATGACTTATGATGCAGTCCTGAGGAGGACTGACTTAAACTGGAGTAAGTCACTTTAGGATTGTACTTTTTTTAAGGATTACCCTTTTTAAACAGTGCTAACTTTGCTGGAAGTATAAATATACTCTTAATGACACGTGGAAACCACTGCCAATTTTAATGAAGTTCTATTTGGCTATACATGACTCTGAAAGGCATGCATGGCAACTATTGG
Source organism: Sphaerodactylus townsendi (assembly GCF_021028975.2). Classification (NCBI taxonomy): domain Eukaryota; kingdom Metazoa; phylum Chordata; class Lepidosauria; order Squamata; family Sphaerodactylidae; genus Sphaerodactylus; species Sphaerodactylus townsendi. Next base: position 83,763,227 of record NC_059427.1, read on the forward strand.
AAGTTGCATTTCTCTACTACTTCAGAAGGAACATTCAGATATGTGATTCATTCAAACAAATGTATGTTGGGAAAAATAACAGAAGCGCCTGATTTATATAAAACTTAGGCCCTTTCTGCACGGGTGCTGAGCGGGGGTGCATCGGTATAAATTATGCTGATGCAACTCCCTGGGAGTTTGCTCAGATGGTCCTGGTAGGGGCAGGGCGCAGGTGAAGGCACAGTCTGCGCCTTCCCCAACCAGCTTACCTGCTCCTGCTGGCTGCCGTCACGTTGTGGAGGCCAGGGGACACCCCCACTGGCCAGAGCGACAGCTCTGGAGACGAAGGCCAGGGGGTATGTTTCCTGGCCTCCCCTGTGACGGAAGCCAGCAATGGGAGGGAAACACCGCCTTCCATCCACTGCCATTCGCATGGCAGCGGGTGGAAAGTGCCACTTTTGAAAAACCTCGCTCATGGAGTGAGGTTCAAAAGTGGCATTTTTGTGCTTCTTGGGTGGCACGAGCATGGTGCTGTTGCATTGCAGCAGTGCCTGCTATGTGCACGCCTCCACAGGGACGGCATTTTTGCCATCCCTGTGGCAGTGTATTCCGCCCATGCAGAAACAGCCATAGTAAAATGAGCATGTGTTTTATCCTAACCCCTGTGTAGCCTAGTTTTCCCAGCATGTCATTTCCCCTTACCTCACTTTTAAAAGTGAGTCTGCACCTTTCAAAAACATTTGTTTGAGTTTCATCTTTGCTGCTGTAATTGCCCTGTGGCATAGTCAGCCTCACTGGGCATAGTCAGCTTCAGTGCAAAACAGAGAAATGTTGCCAGGCTTACTCCAAATAATTCTATGCTACACTTGTTATTTCTCTCCCTCTGTCTTCGCTCCCCGCCCCCTTTACTGTTACTACGTTTCTTCTTTACAGGTCTACTATCTTAGGAAAGACTTGAAGATAAAGATATACGACTCAGTAGGATAAAATAAATCAGCAAAACTACTTTGCACTACTGATTCCAAAGATGCCTGTTTGGGATTTAAGAGATTTTATTCTTTATTTTTGAGTGCATTTTTGGACCATGTGGATAAAGAGGATTAATCCACCAGATTTAACAGATGAGTTGTTGTTGTTGTTGTTTTTTACTGCACGCACAATGATGTTTTCTAACAACTCTCAACAACAAAAGCCTGCAAGGCTTCTGGACCAGAACCAAGTCCTAATCGCTGTAGAACTTTCTCTGAAGAAAGGGCAAAGGATGTGAGCTGTGATGCTGCAAACACAAAATTATCTCCATTGGAAAGGTACAGGGTGTGTATCTCAGAAGCAGGGTGAATTGGACTCCGACAGCTGTCAAGAATTAGTTCTACCAAACACAGCATTATTCTGGTTACTTTCTGCATAAGAAGGAACCATTTTCTCTCCACAGACTTCAGTCTTATTGAACAGTATTCTGACAGCAGGAGAAAAGACTTGTACAAAGCCACGTTCATGTAGAAAATTCATTCAAACCTCACCTGTTTTTTTAAAAAAGATACAGAATCATTTGAGAGGTGAACATCTGTAATTTCTCCTTCTGTCTGGGTGTGAGGCATAATTTTTTCCTAGCACTATATAAACCGTCAACTTATAAATGGCTCTCAGTTTGACTTACCTCTATATGAAGCATGTAGCATATTCTCTAGCTTTGGTGACTGATAGTTGAGAGGAAGAGGCCTTATGTCATTGACTGTTGATAGAAGACAAATCTATTAAGGGCTCTAACAGGTTAAAGTGATGGTTTTCTTTCATCTACTCATTTTATCTTCAAGTCATGGAGAATGATTAGGATACTAGGGCTCTTACATCTAGTGTGTTAGAGGTGAACATTTTCATTCTTTAAACATTGCACTGTGGAAGAATAGTCAACACACTATTCATCAGATGGGTGTCTCATTCTATGATTTTCCTTTTGTTGTATTGAACCCAGGCTCACTGCTTTTCATCCAAGGAAACAGTAAGCCATTTATTATGTCTTAGTGTGGTGTTTATGGAGATCAAGGTGGTGTTCCATAATATAAATCTTAAGTGCTAATTGTTTACCTATACTTTCATAGGAAGCAGAAGTAACAGTTCAGGTTTTAAAAATGTAAATATGAGTTACGGAAGGGATGCCAAAAAGCATACATCATATGGGTAACTATAAAAAGAACAAAGGGGAAATATCCAGATTTTCAGTCTAGTAATTGGGACTTTTTTGCTTAGCAGGGTCAAAATTATATCATAGATGTTATTTTTCAGACAGTTCAGATGTTGACCACTTTGGTAATTTCCTACATGCAGTGGACTTGGTGTCAGAATCACATGCTCTCTCTACTGCACATGCTCTCTCTACTGCTCTCTCTACTGAATGAAATGCCGAGTTTTGTGAGCAGTTGGCCTAACTTCCCTCAACTGTTCCCCAAAAGGTGAAAGAAAAATATAATTTGGAGGATCATGCAAATGAATTGTGTCCCATGTTACTTCTCACGTGCAGCGGCTCAGATATTGCAACACAAATATACCCCTGCTAGGTATAGCGTTTAACTACGGCAATCAATGTCTGACCTGGCCCTTAGCTGAACAAAACAGTCGTTAGGCATTGTGTATGTTTAAACAGTAATTTGGCTAGTCTGTTGACTTCCATTTCTGAGTGTATAAACAGCACAGTCTGATAAGACTCTCCAGAGGGCTTTCAGAAGCCATTACTGGTGCTTTCCTTGAATAAGGCCATCTTAACCTCTGGGATGCAACTCAGTGATTATATCTACAACAACCTGTATTACCACTGCTTGAAAAAACTACTCTCACACACGTTTCCTTTCTATAATAGAATCTGCTTCCCTTGACAGCTATTGCTGGCATTAAAACATTTCATGTCAGCCTTGCAAAAATCTGTTGTGAATTTGGATTGCCTTTGCCAGCCTCTTCATCACATCCTGTGGAGGTCTCCCATCCAAATTCTTGGCACCATTGAGGCTGAGTGTGTGTGACTGGCCCAAGGTCTCCCAGCAAGCTTTCATGGCAGAGTGTGGATCTGAACCTGGGACTCCCCAGATCCTAGTCTGACATCTTAACCACTACACTATTCTCTCTCTCTGTGAAGTTATTTGGTCATGGAAGATTTACACTCATTTGACTGCCTAGACATTTTTCTTTGTTATGTGTTGTCTAAAAGGACAAAGGAAATAAAAGATGTGATAGGCTTGCTTGTCTGATTAACAAAAGGGAAGTTCTTTGGGCCACAAACAGTCAAGTGACTAGCTATATACAAGTCTGTCTCATAGTCAGCCCCAGCCAAATTGTGTGTACTTCATAGCTTTTAGGTAGCACTACAATGTGGAAGTCAGTGGGTTTGTGCTGTGTGAACCATTATGTGTTTGTGGCATTTTCTGTAACTGACTTTAGAATATGAATAGAGGTGAGAAATCATAGATGATTTGCAGTCTATGGTACCCTGTGGATCTCTTCTGGCCGCTTATACCTGCATATTATGGCCATAGAGTTGTAAAGTGGCCCCTTCCAAAGTGGCTGCATATTACTGGGAAATCAGCAGCTGTGAACCATCTACTGTAAAGAACCTCTTTGCTACAAGACCCACTCCTTCTTCCAGAACAGAACCTTGTTTGCCAAGGACTGACGTTTTGACTTTTTGCTACATGATTCTAAAGCTTCCGTCTCAAGAAGATATGGGCAAGGGGAAATGTGGAAATTATATGGTTGCAGGAGACAGTGTGATGTTATTCATAAGAAGTTTCCTGTGTAATGTTTGAGTACTTAGGATGAAAAGAGTTTCCCTTAATTTAATAACAGCCTCTGCACCAACAATTTCTGTTTTGCATTTATAGATTCTAACCAGCAAGTGGTAGACACATTCACAAATAATTATCAGAAGAGTATGTGTATTCTCTGAATGGCCATTCCCTTAAAAATATACATGTTTTGAATTGCCCATTTATGACTTGACTGGCTGACATTAGATTACACAGAAGTAGATGAATGGGCTTGCTTTTTAACAGTGAAAATTCTCTTTTATTTTCAGTGATCCATAGTAGATGTAATGTTTGCAGAAGCCAAGCCTAGTTACCAGCCGACCAGCCAGGTTTGCACAATAGCACTCCAAAAGGATAACTTAGGCTCTGTGTATCTGTTCTGTTTGCTTCAGATGCTGATGTGAGGTAATGCCATGCTTCTTGACATTTGACAGGCTAATCTAGGCGTATCTGTGCCAGTGTTCTACACCTATAAAACATACAAGTATTTGGACTAGGATAAACTTATATCAAAAGAATTCTTCCACTCCAGCAGGGTTTAAGGACATTTTTGGGAGTTATGAATGTCAGAAGTTGCACCAAAAATATAAGTCCTGAAGCTGTACAATTAGATTAAGCCATATGTTTTAAATCTAAGTGGCCTTATTTCTCAAATGTGCTGAGCATCCTTTCTTCTAACACTGATGGCCGCTGGAATTAGCCTGAGGTTCAAGACAGTCAAAAACATTTGGAAAAAAATATTTTCTGCTAAGGCCCCAGGATTTATTAGGAACCACATTTTGCAGCCCAGGGCTGGGACCGCATGGAGGGAAGCCACCCTGCTGGCATTGAGCTAATAGTGTGGGGCTCAGGGAACAGATGGGATCTGGGGGTGCTGTGGTCTTCCAGAGTAGGGCCCGGGGATTGTGTCACACTGTTCATGGTGCCAGACTGCCCCGCCTTGTGCCTATTTAGCCAGCTGCACTGAAAGGCCTAGTCACAGTAGTAGAGATATACATATAGATGTGCATAATTGCCTTCTCAGACATTCCTGGTGTTCTCTTTTTTGAAACTATTTTTCTGTTCTTAATGGACTCACACTGTATATCACTCCTTGCTGAATCCTGAGGAAAAATACAAACATTGCAATCAGAACTTAGATTGAAAATATTGTTGTGAGATGAACTAATTTATTTACACTGTTGATTTTATATAAATTACTCAAACCAATAATCCAAGCATCCTTGGCACAGATTTTGACTGGAAAAATAGAAACCCTTGAATGATGTGTTCTTGTCTCTGCCCGCTAATAAGACAACCACGAACCGTTGTCCAGGTCTGGAGCTCCATTTTGTTAAAGGGGGGCAAAAGTGCAAATGATGTCCCCCTGTGATTTTGGGAGGACTCAAACCCTACATGGAAGTTGACAATCTTAATTTTTTTAAACATTTCCTTGTTTGCAACTGTTAATTTGATTCTTTTTATACACTCACCCAAAAGAAACCCTGAAAAACTAAAATAAAAGCCCACATCATTTCCAACTTGAAAATATGTCCAAGCCTGCCTGTTGCTTAGCAACCTTCCCTCACTATATAGAGGAAGTTTATACAGAACAGTTATTCTGTTTATTCACAAAATTCACAAAATGGAGCTTAATGGAGCTTCCTTCTTCCCGCCTCCAGCATTTCCTCTGCAGCCCTTTACTTCCAGGAGCTGGAGACACTCATCCAGCTGGGTGGAAGCGGCCAGGGGGAGGGGGAAATGGCTGGGACAAGCCCATTGAGGACAGTCACCTGGGAAGCATCTCACACCACTCTGCCAATCCTCTTTCCCTAATGTGCTGAGTTGGGTGCTGTGGGGCTGACCAAGCTGCCACTCGCCTGCCCCATGATTGGCTGTCCTCTGAGCAATAATGCAGCCACCTTCCTTTACTCCTTGTTGATCCTGCTCTGGTCAATGGGAGGGCATAACCTGCTCAGGAAAGTGTGGCATTCACTGCAGCTGCCTCCCCTTATTCACTCTTGATCCAGTCCTCCCCTTATTCACCCTTGATCCAAGACTGTGCATGAATGGAGAAAGCAGCCTAGAATAATAGAAGCAGTAAAGTGTGATAGTGTTCTATTGCACAGAGTTGTAACTTGGTATCAGTAATTTGGTTGCAGTGATACTTGCCACACATTAACTGAAGCAGCTCAAAGTAGCCTGGCAGCTGAGATACTTCAGTGTATGTGTCCCTTTCGCAGGTACCTGGAAAATGGAATTTTCCAGAACATCTGTCATACAAAGCAATTAATAGATTAATCTAAAATTAAAACAAGCAGATAAATAAATGTTTTTCCTATCTAGAAGAAAAAAATAGCTAAAAGTACCACATCCTGATCTGCTTTAAACTATTCAGAGGCTGGCCTAACCTCTCATCAGCTAGCTAACAACCTCTGCAGATTTCTAGCTCTATTATTTTCCATCCGATTTGCATTTGTGACAACTACTTCTGCAGATGCTATGTGTGAGGAACAAAGTAAATGTCTGCTCCAGATATATAACATGAATTTATTATACAAATCCTTTCAGCAAGTATTAACATAAATTCTTCTGTGAGCAGCAAATAGGGGTGAATATAGAATATATTTCATCAGCTGAAAGCAACCATCATAGTAGCAGTAGCCACAGTTCCAAAATAGACCAAGCTATTTAATTAAGCAGTGGATTTACAATGCCATACTAAAAAGAATAAAAAAACTTCTAAGCCATGGACTTCCATGGATTTAAAAGAAGAGTTGGTTGTGATACCCCTCTTTTTCTCTACTGTAAGGAGTCTCCAAGCGACTTACAATCACCTCTCCCCCTCACAAGAGGGACCTTGTAAGTTAGGTGGAGCTGAGAGGGTTCTGAGAGAGCTGTGACTAGCCCCGGGTCACCCAGCCAGCTTTGTTTGGAGAAGTGGGGTATCAAACCTGATTATTCAGATTAGAGTCCACTTCTCTTAACTGTTATACCACACTGGCTCCAAAAGGGCATAACTCTTGTTTGGGATGGCTCTGATCAAGATGTGCTGTATAAAATTTGCATGTGATAGGAATGTGCATTCCTGTTCACATGGCAGGGTATTGGAAATGCACATCTTCAGCAACAATGTAGATTCTAAACATCCTGATGCACAGTGAACATAGATGCACATCTGATATGCATCTACATTTCTACATAGATCTGGATGAAAAATCTTATTATGCATGTGGCTCTTGCTATTGGATGGAAGTATACCAGTGTGTCTAGTTTATACAGAACAGTTATTCTGTTTATTCACAAAATCTTGGAGAGGGGTAATTAGTATGTCACACCATGAATTTATAAACTTTACATGCTCTAATGATGTGCCAGGTAGGACTTTCAGTATTTCAGTCACAATTGACAAGTAATCTAAAAGTTGCATATATATTTCATATTGATACATTTTTAAATAGTTGTTGCTTGAGAAAGCATAATCATCCTCTGCAGCAACCAAGAAGTAATCCAATCCCTTATTATAGTCACATTACATTATATTTTAAATTGCAAATCTGTTGAAAGCCTTGTTTAAAACAGGAACATTGCCTTTGTCATAAAGTGATCATAATTTGAGACAACCTGCTTAGTAATTGATATTTATTTAAAACAAAGATACAAAGTGAATTTGTTAGCAGCAGTTCAAGTATCTTTGCTATTCATAACATTGTAAAAAGAAGTAAAGGTTAGTATCATTAATTACCTAGCTTAGAAGACATTTGAAATTTAGGGGAGTGATACACACAGCTTAGAAAAGTGCCAATTAATACTTTCACACTAGTAAGAATCATTATGTGATGAGTGGTTTTGCATTATCTGACAGGTTGGGGCAGAGCTTGCCTTCTCATATACAAATTCATCCTTTTAGGGACAAAGTATAACTTTGGATCACAGTTTTTGTGAACATAAATTAAAATGGTACTAGTCTTTGTTAATGTTCAGTATAATCTGGTGACAGTCCATGCATTTAAAAATGAACTATTCGCATGGATTTAAATTTACCCAAACAAGGGTTGTTTTTATTAAAATAATAACTCAACTGAAATCTACTGAGATGGCTTTATATAGCATGCATGACTTTCCCCTTCCAAACCATTTATTGGCATAATAAACCATACGGATTAGTAGTGATCACAGAGTAATACAATCATGATTGCAACTTAATGACATAACACAGGTATTTAGCCACAGTTTCAGAGGTAGCAGAAGAATAATTGTTTAAAAGATAAGAAATTTTTGTTGGTCTGATAGACCTTTTTTATTAATGAGTAGAGGGGTCTATAAGTTGGACCTGATTGTCTTATAAAATGGGCAGTGTAGAAGCATATGAATTACAGATTCAGTCTGTGTCATGCTGCAATCACAGATTCTGTCCTGGTAGAGGATTTTTAGACATCTTGCTGTTGTTAAGGAAGTACATTGCACCTTGCCAAAGAGAGAGTTTTTCACTGGTTGGATAAGATTAATTGACTCAGGTATTTGGCCCTCCTAGCTATGTTAAGAGGAATTCCTTAAAAAGGGGGAGAGCACGACTTATTTGCTGCACTGCTGAGATACTAAACTTTCTGCTCAATCTTTGCTTTAAGGAGTGAAAGATTTCATGAGTGGGCAGCATAGCTGGTAACTCTAGTGTAAATCCCAATGGTATTTTTTTTTGTTCTATTAAGGTCCACCAATCGGAATTTTGAAGATCTACAAGAAACTTGTATGTAAGGCTTGAGTCCTCAAAATTAAAACTGAGATGTAGCCAGAACCTAAATGTAGCAAGCCAGGCTCTGGTCTCTAAAAGGTGTTGACCAGTTTGAAGACAAAGGACTGAGTAGGGCACACAATATGGCAAACTGAATAAGTTATATAGGAAGCAGGATTGTATCTGTTCAACTGAGCAGTTCCAAGCACCAATCCATATAGGAGCACCATAGAGCAACTGCTGACCTACCTTAGCATTAAAGGCCTTAAGAACAGCAGGGACATATTTGTGGCCCCTGTTATAGAAAAAAACAGATTATCACCACAACACTGCTCTTGCTTGCTGAGATCGCTATGTCACAATGAGTTGCCCAGCCCATTCCATGATGGAAATGCAGCCCTAAGTATTTGAATTGCTTAACTGGCTCCAGGGAATTAACATTTAAGGACCCGGGGGTACAGTTTTTCCTCACTGATTACTTGGCTCTGATTACCTGATTCTGATTTGCAGAAACCTGGCAGGAATTTTTAGTGACCTGGTTGTCTAACCACCTTTTTACATATTATGGAGTTCACAGGTTGTATTTGGGGTCTTTATCCTGTATGTCAAGTTCCATGTGAGTTATGGGTTTTTCTCAATTCCTGTACATTTAGCACCCAATTCAGATCACAGCTGTAGCACATACAGAGAGGACCTTCTCCCTAAACCAGGGGTAGGGAACCTGCGGCTCTCCAGATGTTCAGGAACTACAATTCCCATCAGCCCCTACCAGCATGGCCAATTGGCCAATTTTAGTGACCTGGTTGTCTAACCACCTTTTTACATATTATGGAGTTCACAGGTTGTCTTATAAAATGGGCAGTGTCCAATTGGCCATGCTGGTAGGGGCTGATGGGAGTTGTAGTTCCTGAACATCTGGAGAGCCGCAGGTTTCCTACCCCTGCGCCTAAACTATTTTCCTGACTTGAAATAGTTCCAGCAGGCACTATTCAGTGTGGGAATTAAGGAGAACCTATAATACACCTGTGCCTGTTATGTTGCACATAGTACAGGAACGCTAAATGCGATCTACATATTCTGTTATGTGAGTGTTCTGCCAGAGTTATAATGCATACAAACCTAACTTCATGTACTACTGCTCAAACTAAAAGTTAAAAGAATTAAGTTCTTTGACCCATAAGCCAAGAAAGCTGCATTTGCAAACTGGAGGGAACTATGTGAAAAGACAGAAATGTCATTGAAACCTTTCCTGTAGCTACTGGCACATCTGAATGGTCAAGTCATTTCTCCAGTTAAATCATTTTGCCTGTTCAGTGAGCAAGAAGCTGCAGCAGATATTTTCAAAGAAACCTGCAGCTGCATTTGATGTTCCTTTGTAGCTGTATACACAACATTCTACTATTGTAACCTTAGTTGTCTTCACAGGTCACTGTTGACTTTGAGGTGAGATAATCAAAAAACTAGGATTTTAAAAATGAAAATCACTTGCATGAGATTGTTTTGGGCCCTTTGGTAGTTCCAGTAATATAAAATGTGTATTAAAATTAAGGTTTACTTCACTGGCAGCTTACAATTCCCATGTATTACCATGGAAGAAGATTAATCACTGGTGGCTGGATAAAAGTCTGTTTCATTTCATGATTGGAAGAAGTGCAATCAATTTTTTTATGAAAGAGATGTTGAAGTGATTAGTCATTCTTCACCTCTGCTTAGCAGCCTTGGACTTCCTTGGTTAGCTCCCTTCCAAGTACTATCCAAGGCCAACTCTGCTTAACTTGCAACGTGTGATAAAATAAAATTAGACTAGCTTGACCCACAGAGGCCAGAGCATTGTAACTTGTACGTGAAGGTTAATGTCAACTGGACCAGTAGAAACTAAATTATATTTTAAAAACTCCTGCATCACATTAGATTTCTACTATGAGTCTGGAACACTCATGAACTATGAAAGTACCCAAAGCAGTCACATTTAAAATGTTTAGTAATGTCATCATTCTGTTTTGTGCTCTTGTTGATAATTGTGAAAATACCCAGTCAAGCCATTCAAGTAAAAGGAAACCTTGCTATTTTTTAAATCAGTATCAAGACAATAAAATACAGGTCCAAAAATGTGTTAAGCTGTAATGTTAAAAAATGCACTTTTATGCAGCAATTACTGTATGTTAGGACTCCATTAGGAAATTTCAATTTACTGTCATGCAAAAGTCACTCATTTTGTTGTAACTTGAATTTGTGCACTGTATCATATAAAGGCCTGCTAAATTAAAGTGCATGGACAGCGTGCTACGATCCACCTAAATCAGAATGAACTGTGTGCTTGCCGGGCAGTTTAGACAAAGCAACTGCATATGCAAACTAAGGAGCCCTCGTACATGTTGTTGTCCATCCATGAATACACACACGCCCGGCACTCCCCCTTAATCCTAGTGTGTTCTCAAGATTTATAAACTACGACTTGAGAAGATGTTTCTTCTGTATTGTCGAAGGCTTTCATGGCCGGAATCACTGGGGTGCTGTGTGGTTTCCGGGCTGTATGGCCGTGTTCTAGCAGCATTCTCTCCTGACGTTTCGCCTGCATCTGTGGCTGGCATCTTCAGAGGATCCTCTGAAGATGCCAATACAGGCTGACAGTAAGCAGGCGAACGTCACTATAGAATGTTGCTGTAACTCCTAATATACAGGCTCTGAAGCTGATCCCCGATGTTTCTTCTCATTGGGTAGCAGCCACAATTGTAATGGCCACTACCACCTTACCTAAAAACAGGATTATTCAGTCTCTGTTTTCCCTAGCTGGCAGTTCAGTGCAGGACTTCAGACGCTGGTGACAACTTGTCTAATTTGGGCTGTTCTGTTGCAGACCAAATGAGATTGATTTCCAAGTAAATGTGCTAAAGGTTTGAATGGAAGAAGAGGATTGGTGTTGCAAAAAGTGTGAGCATCATCTCATTCTAGATGTGTACATTTCCAGCAATTTTTAATTTATTAATTCTTAAGGATATATGTTACACTAGCTAGCCATTGAATTTTTTCCCTTGAGTAATTTATATATTATGATGTTTTTGAAACTCTAGCTATGAATGTGTTCAGTATATCTTGCTTTCCTGTGAGCCAACTTGCATTACACAGTACATAGAAAAATCATATAGCATGCATAAAGCAAAATACATTTTCATGAGCACCCAGCCACAAAAATCACTTGCGGAAGTGAACATGCACTTGAAAAATATAAGATCTGAATTGATCATTATTAAAATTTAAACTCACAGAAAATATATTGCAGTGGCTGTTCTTTAAAAGATGGAAATTAATGGTCCATGTGCAGTGCTCTGCTTGTGCACAAGTGATTTTCTGTCCCCACTATTCCAATGCATTCCCTTGTGTGTTCCAAAAAGCCACTGCCATTTGATAGAAAGTTAGAGAGGAAAATGTAGCTTCAACATTCCTCCAGTGTCCATGGAAGCACTTTCTGCTTGCATACAACAGTGGATCCCAGCCATTATTCTTACAAATGTGCTATTACTAACTTTATTGAGGATAAATACTTCACAAACAGAAGTAAAATTTCTGTATAAAGGCTCTTTATGAAAATATAATGTAGCTTCTGTGAAGAGTCTTTGGGTGATTTCACTGGCCCATGCCAGTTGTTACAGCCAACAAATTGAGCACTGTGACTTCCAAATACAGACTAATCAGGGGGACGGGGAGTCTCAACCCAAGTTGCCAGGCTCCTAGGAGTCCTAAGTGGGACTAAGAATGGCCAGCCCTCCTGTTGAAGAGAGAGTACAACAACATAACCCCAAAGGGACTTGGTGAGTTATTCAGGCTGCAAACGTTTTCGTGGGAGCAAGCCCCATTGGCTAAAATGGAATTGACTTTCAAACAATCCAGCTTAGGACTGCTCCCTAAAAGATCACGTTTAAAACTTAGGCTCCCATGAAGAGGCAGCAGCCTAAGACTGCAAGAGAGACTTGAACCAGCCTTCAGAGAGAGCAGTAAACCAGTTGAACCCCCCCCCCCCCGGTTGATTGGCCTCTGAGGAGTCCCCTAGGCCAACCCAAATGGAGGGGTGAGATTGATTAAATTCAGTTGTACAGCCACTGCTGCCCCTCACAGTCTGGGGGAGTTGTGCAGTCATCTTCCTATCATCCCTGCCTCCTGAAAATCCTCTTTTCTCTCTGAGAGTCCAAACGTGAACGTTTCAGGGAAATTGAGAGGGCTAGCCCTCCCTCTTCTACAGTATCTGGCAAAGTGAGCAGATTGGCCACTTTGGCTACTAGGTAAAGGCTCTGTGGTCTGATGGCCAGGCGGGTGCACTTCCTACTTTGTTCTGTTGACAAAATAAACCTTTCCTTTGACCAGAACATAGTACATTCCAAAATTTATCATGGCCAGGACCCAAAGAGCTACTTGGATATGATTGCCTAGATGGATTTCTGATTTTTTTTCCTGCACTGTTCAGTATAGCTTCCTATTGTATCACAGACTACATTATAGTTTTAGAATTATTATGGGGCCTGGAAGGCTGTTGTTAAAACAAAAAAATATGAACTGCCATTGACATGCGGAACTAGTTTGATAGTTCTTTGGATTACAGCCATTATCAGGATTACAGTTTATTATCTCTAAAATATTTCTTGCAAAAGTGGGAAACATGTTGCAACAGACCTATTTAAAAAACCAGCACTGACAAAATAAAGTTATACAATTCTGACACCTTAGCTGTTTTCTGAACTTGCAAATACTGAAAATGATTAACAGGGTTTTTTTTTTCCTTTTTGACTTTTGGGTTTCTTTAAATTTGCATTTCCAGGTCAAACTGGAATCCATGTATGACTGCTAATGCGTCTTTGCTATTTAAACTTCTCAGAATATTCCTAATATTTTGCCTGCATTGGCAGACCAAACACTAAGGTACTTGAAAAAAGTATCTCACAGTTTTGTGATTGTACATATTCCTGCAAAATGTTAACATTCCTGTATCTTTCATTAATGTTGCCAAGTAGCATGATCATAAAAAATAGCTGTGGTGATGAAAATATCCTATACTGTGTTCATGTTTTCTGCATTCATATTGTGCCCATTTTTTATACAGCTGTGGTGAAATTGTTATGAAACTGTTTGTCATTCATATATAAGCTAATTTCCCTGTGTACAGAATTTGTATGATAAGCCTAATTTATACTGTGTTTTAACAGTTTGCCTGAACTGTCTATGGTTTCTAAATTTTGTAATGTGAATGTAAAATTTTAAAAAATGACATGGTTGATTCAGATTTTCAGCTTTTTCAATACATATGCACTTCTTCATCAGAAGGTTTTTACATAAATACTAGAGCTAAACTATAACCTTGAGAAAGAACAGGTAGACCTAGCAAAAAATATCTTAAGGCTATTTTTATTGTAAATGCATACAGTATAAACATCATGTAGCATTGCCCATTGAAATTGGGCAGCCTGGTTTAACTAGTTCACCTGATATGTCAAGGTTATTAATTGACTTCAGTTATCCATACAAAAATATTAAATTAATTGGGTTAGAATTCTCAGAAAAGCTCACAAAGGGAATTGACCGAGCAGGCCTTTCTCATCTTTCCTTAGCAGCCTGGTGTGTTTTTTGAAAATTCACTCTGAAAGCAATGTGGCCTTCGTGAATACCACAATATGAGGGTTGTCATGAGGAGGAGAATTAAATAAAACTACCTCCCATTCTGATACCTCGTTCTTTGTATATAGTGTACAAAATCTATCTCCAGCATTTCTGATGAGAAGCTACTATATTTTTCTGTTGTTCTGTAAAGAATTATTCAAAACTCTGTTTTTTATGTCTTTAGGTAACAATCCTTTCAAAAATTACCAGTGGCAAGAGGGATATTTTTGTCACAATAACTGCAAACTTTCTTTGTGACTGGGAAAAATAGCTTCATAACAGCCTTCTTTGCTTACAATGTCAGCATCTTATGGCTGCACCACTATTGCCATCTGCTGAACAAAAAGAAAATAAGTAATTGCCATTTCAAACTACAGCAACATTTCCATTAATTTCTCATTTTAATAAAACCAGAGCTGAATTAAGAGAATGTAGAAAGAAAAAATAATTCCAGTTTGTGACCTTACACATTATTGAAATGCCACTTGAAACCAAGGCCTTAGAAATTAAATAGCAAAGCATTATTAACACATTTCATTACAGTCTGTAAAATAATGTTCTGAGGGATTTATAGCATAGTTCATATTCAGATCAAGGGCACAGGATGGAAGCAGTAATTACTGTACCCTGTTTCTAGCCAGTGAATAAAAATACCTGATTAGATTTTTTTAAAAGATAGAAACCTTACAAGGCTTGGATATAAAATAGTTCGATTGCAGGTCATTTCACGAGAAAGATCAGATAATACTTGCTACTAATCAGGTAGGGTGCATATCAGCCCTAATAATAAAAAATACAACTCTTTGTCACAAAGTAAATATGTTCAGGAGTATTGTAATAAATACAATATCATAGCAAGCAAGTCCATTCACAAAATCTAATCACTGTACTGTTAGTGGCAAAATATATTTTTCTTACAACCAAAAAACTGGTTAGAATTTGGTGACAAAAGCACATCAAAACTTTTAAGAAATTCAAAATTCAACAGTTATTAACAAATTCGTAAGATCCAATATGCAGAAAGTCTGCAATTCTATGCACACGATGGGTTTATATGTGAAAACGTACTAGCGCTAAGCACACATGCCTAGGCTGTGGCTGAAAAGCAAACCGTACTGTGTCAGGGCAGGCTAGGATTATACCCCACTGAAGTCCCTGTCCTCCCCAGGCTCCACCTGCAAATCTCTAGGAATTTCTTAACCTGGATCTGGCCACCTTCCTCCCCCATTCCCTGTTGGTGGCCACTGGCCAGGAGAGAGCTGACAACTCTAGGGTTGGCATTGTGGTGGAAACATGTGACAGCCAGAGCCAGCAATGGAGCCAGTAAATGGAGTGAGCCAGAGAAAAGCACCCTTTCCCCACCATTTCCACAGGGAAAATGCAGGAAGGAAACCAGAAGTTGCTTCTTCCCCTGCAGTGCTCCCTTGCAGCATTGTTTAAGGCTGACAGATGTTTCAGTGTGAATCAAATCATGCACTTGTGAATCTAACTGTGTGGAAGTTTTGTGAATTTGTGTTATGAATTATTGAATTTTGACCCACAGACACAAGGAAAAATAACTTCAGATAGCCTCCCAAGGAAAAGCTGTGAAAATGACTTCAGTTTGTTTAAAATTCACTGCCACAAGGTATGCTGATGGTTACTGTGTTAGATGGTCTTAAAATAGATTGGACAAGTTCAGGGATAATAGGTATATGAACAGCTAGAAGCCATAATATCTAAGAACAGCCTGTACATTCAGAGCAGTGTTCCCAAACGTCAGGGTCAAACAATAAAGGGAAGTCATCATAATCATGCTTTAAGATGCTATGTATGGTGAGAGACATGTGTACCTTAGACACATGACAGGGTGGATATGACCCACTTTCTATTTGAAACCCACATTAAAATAGTCCAGTGTAACAGTCCTTACTTTCTATTGTCTATGAAGCTGATGGCTTAGATTTTTAACACTCATCTTAACTCAGAACAATGACTCACACTGAATATGAAGCCTCTAGGATTAGGAGATGAAGAACCACCAGAAACTTGGAAAGAATACTGAAAACCCCAGATAGGAAAGAAAATCAGAAACCAGTTGTTAAGGAGAAATCATATAGCACATCTACAGTAGGAGGAAGGAGCTATCTGGATCAATGAAAGTTTGATTCTAAGCACCAAAGGCCTAACTCAAGCAAATAGGAGTGGCAAGGAAATGAAAGAAGGGAAGGGAGTTAACAACTGATCTTTGGAGTCAGTACAAAGTTCAATACCTATAAATGTGTCCAGATGGCAACAAATAAATCAAACAAGTAAAGGTAGGGTCACGTGCCACCAGGTACTAGCAAGAGCTCTGCTGCCCAATAAAAGAGGAAAGGGGGGATGACCCAGTACTAAGCCTCTGTGCAAGTACTGGGTCATTACTGACCCACGGGGTGTCACTGTTAGGAGTTTTAAGAAAGTTGACCTGATTTTATGAGTTATATACAAGGTTTTCCAATATATTTCACTCTCAGCTATTGTGCTAGAGGCAGGCAGGAGCTAGTGCGTGGCTGGGCAAGCCAGAGTCAAGGCGGGAGCATGTAAGGTATAGTCAACCAGTCCGGAATCAGGGCACGCTGCAAGCAAATATGTGGTCAAGGCAGTCCGAAATCAAAGCACAGGCAGGAGATCAGGCAGGCAGGCAGG
Source organism: Sphaerodactylus townsendi (assembly GCF_021028975.2). Classification (NCBI taxonomy): domain Eukaryota; kingdom Metazoa; phylum Chordata; class Lepidosauria; order Squamata; family Sphaerodactylidae; genus Sphaerodactylus; species Sphaerodactylus townsendi. Next base: position 83,780,024 of record NC_059427.1, read on the forward strand.
CAGGCTGAGAGCCAAAGGTCAGAGGGAGACCAGGCACAAGGAGCTTACCAAGCAGTACCCAGGCAGAGCGAAGTCCAAGGCAGGTTTATATGCAAAGTCCTGGGTAATGAAATAGGGATTCTGCAAGAGCTCCTCAGATGCAGATGCCTCCATCTTGCAGAGCCTTCTGCCACACCTTGCAGCAATGCAAGCACTTTTCCTTTGACTCTGCAGCTGTAGCCTCTGTCTTTGCTTTGTGCAGCTGATTTATTATTTGGCTCTTCTGAGCTGGCTCATGACAGCTATTTATTAGCTGCAGAGTGAGCACTGAAACCGATTTCTTTAGAGAAATGATGGACTCCAGCACTTTAACTCAAAATATTCCCTTTCAACTTGACAAAGAAAGTCATAAAAAGAGAAATAACTGATTTGAAGAGGCCAAGCCAGAAGTGATCAACAGTGTAGTCCTGCAAAGAATTATCTAAAGGCCCAATTTATATGGGGGGTGTGGAACAGCTTGTGGAAGTGAAGGCCCGTGCTGGCACATTTGCTTACTCTGCCCGCGTAAGGGGTACCTACAGTGGTGGGATCCAAAAATTTTAATAACAGGTTCCCATAGTGGTGGGATTCAACTGTGGCGTAGCACCAATGGGGCTGGGCGGGGCACAACGGGGGTGTGGATAGGCATTCCTGGGCGGGGCTGTGGCAAGGACGCAGCCACTGCGCCGGTCCTTGGGCAGGAAACGAATGCACTCAGGCGCAGGCTGCCACGCACGCCAGAGCACCTCCTGCTAGACTGCTTCAAGTTCTGCGTGCTACTGCTGAGAGGAGGGGTGTAACTAAGGCAAAAATCACGTGGCAAAATCACCAATTAGTAACCCCCTCTCGGCACACACAAATAATTAGTAACCTACTCTCGGGAACCTGTGAGAACCTGCTGGATCCCACCTCTGGGTACCTATGCTGGTGGAGAGAGCAAAGATAGTGGCATGTGGGCACTACACCGTTCCATGGCACCCAAACCTGGAAGCGCCTGCCATCCAGGAGTTAATCAGTGTCCGAGAGCAAGGCAGCACAGAGTGGAGCAAGGCACGAGTATTTCCAGGATGGAGTTGACCAGTCAGCTTCCACCAGGGTTTCAGCCCAGGAACACCTGCCTCAGTGGCTGCACAGTTACACCACCAGAAAGTGTGGTGTCTTTTTCTACAATAGTTTTTCAGGTGGCAGGAGGGTTTTCAGTTCCCCTCCATTCCACATCACCCACAGCTCCTTTGGAGGTCTTGAGGCACTGCCTTTGCTTCACCATCTCTGGCTGCTGTGGAGCTCCCCCATTCACTCACCCCGGTCTGGATTGGGCTGCCCAATTGTTGAAATCAGTGTGCTTAAACTGAAGTAACTTTGCATAGAACTGCACTCCAGGTGTTTGCTTTTGTTTCCAATAAAAGCAACTATTCAGAGACTTTTCACTTCTGGGAGTAGTGCAGAAGTAAGAAATAAATTATTTCCTTGTTTGGTGATGTGTGTAATATGTAACATCCTCTAATGCAGGTGTCCCCAACATTTTTGAGGTTGTGGGCATATTTGAAACTCTGACACTGCACAATGGATGCAGCAACAAAATGACTGCTGCAGGAGATGGAGCCAGCCACAAAATGATTACCACAGCTTAACTTCAGCAGTACTTTGCTATGGTGGCAGCTGCTCCCAGAATAATTTTCAAAAAATCTGCAGAGTCAATCAGTTGTCAGTCAGAAGCTTTGCAAGGCAAAAGCCGTACCTGGCCTCAACACACTTCCTAAAAACACTTGGAAAAGCCAGAAAAATGTCAGGAGGCACCATCTTGGGAGGCCCTGCTCTAATGCTAAAACTATGCCAATATTATTTACAGAGACAAAGAAAGAGAGCAAACAATATAGCATTTAGAGATTTTTACAAGCCTTATCAAATTGATTCAAACATCCTGCAAATCTGATAGCTTTCTCTCCTATACATCTTGCCACTTTTTTTCTGTTTGAAAGGACCAAAGCTGCTTTTGGTCACGATTAATCCATACATTCTTGAAATCTTTCTGAATCCATTTTTCCACTGATAGAGACATTTGAGTGTGTCACCAATCCAAGAAAAATCATCTTGGAAGTTTTCTTCTCTTGCCAGCGAATCTGTTAACGAGCAAGATCTTGACAGCTCGCATGGTCAGCTGCAGATAAAAACCGTCATGTTTCCTGGTGGTGGTGATTTATTTTCCAGAAATTTGGCCAGATTTTTTTTTTCTTCACATTTCCCTTTTACAATCCAGCTTTCCTGTGCTCCTGAGAAGACCCAAGCTGCTCCCAGTGTAGGCTGCTGCTTCTTCATTCTCCAGTCGCAGTAATTGGCACTCTTAGATGTCTTGTGATATAAATGAGCGTCACCGGCGAATCGCTGAGTGTATCACAGTAGAATAATCACATGTTTACACCAATGCGACATCCTACTTGAGTGGGAAGGGGCATCCGCGAGCAAACTTACACGTTACAAACCATCTTGGGGATTGTAGCTGGATCTCAACTAATTCCCTTAGTCTTGCAATCCTGAACAACTTGCACTCCAGTCACCAAAATGAATGTGCAATAGGGAGATGCGCCTGACAGCTCTTATTTTGAACTCAGGACTCTCGTTCAGTATCCCCATTTGACACCCAGCCTAGTGCTGCGGCAAACTGGGAGATGCAGTTTCCCTTGCTTTTGTGGTGGCGTCGTTTTTTTAGAACGGAAACTTCAGTTCCGGCTCCGCCCACTCCTGACCGCCGTGCGCCCGTGTGACGTCATCACGCCACTTGTGACAGCCGAATGAAGGAGGAGAAAAGACGGAGCCGCCATTTTGTTTGTTTGTGTGAGCAGGGAAGGGAAAGCCTTCTTCCTTGATTGCCGTCTGTTGTAAGTATCGGGGGTCTCAGGAGGCCTGTTTCTTCTCCCGGCCCTTTTGGAAAGGTGAGCGTATGAGGTCCTTTGTCCATTGTTGCCCGTGGACTGGCTTCTGACACTCTTCCATGTCGGGGTGCTGCAGGAACTCTGGCGGAGGAAGAGAGGAGAGTTGCAAGCTTGCATTCTCAGCGTCCCTACTAGCCCGAGTTGCTTGGGAAATTCCTAGAGACTTGGTGCTCGAAGAGGGCGGAGTTGGGGGTGGGGGCAGGGAACTGTGGAGAGGATGGCATGCCATAGAGAGTCTGTCCTCCAAGGCTACCATTTCGTGTTGGGGAGGTTACCTTTGTAACCTGGAGATCGGTTAGTGTCTGAGGAGGGAAGCTTTGACCCTTAAAAATCTCCTCCCACCCCACGGGAGCGCTGTAAAAATCAGAATGGGGGAACAAACAGTTGCCCCTTGCAATTTTGCATTGGCTCAGCGTCTCGTGCTGAATCCAGTGCAAAGCATAGGATGTCATTGGGGAGCTGAGAAGGAAAAGAAGGTACTAGGTAGAGTGGCTTAAGCCTACTAGATGTGACCCAGCACTTGGGAAATAATAAAAGCTCTGTGTTTGGAGGGATGTTTTATCTGTTTAGTGGCAACATTTCTTTTTATTTTACAAATACGAATATTTTACAAATTATGGATTGTGGACCTATTACTGGAGAGACAGGACAGTGATGGTTTGTACTGTTGGGTCTGTTTACAGTGCTCCTGTCTGTGTGCCAGTTGTTAAACTTCCACTTTGGAAACGTGCCATAATCAAAATATGTTATAGAGATGTATTGTTTTTCTGAATTTTCATTAGAGCAATCTCATTACACTAAGGGTAATGAAGGGGAATTATGAGAGAAACATGTAATCAACATGGCTTTCCAAAAATACTGTAGCTAATTATATGTCTCTCAAAAAGCCTTCATGATTTGGTCTTTAAGCACAGTTTACAGGCACAGGTGACATTTGAGCTCAGTGCTCTGCATATTAATTTGGAGTCAAGTTCCATTCATACTAGCAGGGCATGTTCTCAAGTGCGTAGGATTGTAGCCTTCATTGATAGTTCTTACATTTTTATGTGCTAAAGCGTGTAACACTTCTGCATTTGAACTTCTTTTGTGATAGATGAAGCATTCAAAAAGAACCCACTGTTCGGATGAAGAAAAAAACCCAAGTAGTCAAAAGCGCAGAAGATCTTACAGCAGTGAAAGAGATTACAAACACTATAAATCACATAAAGTATCTGACAGGTAAATGACTTCTGACTAATGTAGTGAGTGATGTAATAATAATTAAACTTGACAGAATCCTGTGTTGGCTAGAACGGTTGCTTGTTTTGATTTTGTTTAAAGGAATGACTGTTAAGCAACTTATAGTTTGTAATTTATGCCCCAAGCAAATTTAGTTCAGCAGACAATTTTTTGTTAAGAGTTTGGGCGCCCTTGTTTTTTTCATTGTGTTGTCAAGTTTGGTTGGCCTAGGATTTTTTTTTTAATAGCGATGATAGTTACATTCTGGAATAGCTTGCCATTAGAAGTCTGGCTCTGTGTTGGTTTTTGTCTTGGAATTTTCAATTTCTGTTGTAATTTTCCAGTGTTAGTTGCTTTGACCACACCTGGAAGGAGGAAGTCAATTTAAATTGTTTAGTGTATACTTTGCTGGGGGGAGGGGGTATATCAAGTCACAGCCAACTTATGAAAACCCTGTAGAGTTTTTCAGGTAAGAAACATTCAGAGGTGGTTTGCCGGTACCTGCCACTATATCACGACCCTGGTATTCCTTGGTGGTCTCTCATCTAAATGTTGATCAGGGCCCACACTGCTTATCTTCCGAGATGTGATGAGATTGTGCTAGCCTGGGCTAGCTAGATCAGAGCCAGTTTCAGAATATACAGATTACAGTTTAAAAGTGTCAGCTACTTTTTGGTTGTAGTTAGATTGTTAATATAGTCATAGACCAACATAGCAGCACTGGATTAAATTAAACAAGAAGAATGTAAAAAGTTTAAAACATCAATAAAATTCCCTTGTGTAAAAATTACTTAACCCATCCATGACCAAGTTTTTTTTTATGTAGCTGCACAGAACTGCTCAGTCTTTACTGTAAGCAGTGGTTTTTCATCTATAAGAAGAAATTTATTGTAGTCCGAATTCCAACGTCCTGGAAATTTATTGAGCACAGATCTTAAGCAGACTTCCTAGTGAAAGGGACAACCGAGTAAGACATGTTCTGTAGATTCAATCTCTCTTGGCTCACAGGGACATATCAGATCTTCATAATTCCCCTTTTGTTGTAATTTGTATAGTGGTTTACATCCCTACTTGTTTAATAGTAGTTCCTGTAAAACAAAGTTAATAATAAGTGATGTGATATCATGAGGATCAGTTCAGTAAAATTATATTTTGATACATATTTATTCCTTCATCATAAGGGTAATAAAGGCTTTGGAACTCTCATGTATACCTTTATTTGATTATTCAAAGATGTATTTACTGTATTTCTTTTATTGAGCTAAATAGACTACTCAAGAAAATATACACTTTTAAATGCTGATGAGTATTATAAGACATCTTCTTTTACTTTTCATCTTGGTGGGAGATGGGAAAAAGTTGTAGTCCTGTAACCTTACTTATTTGAATGATAGCAGAATAGCAGATTTTCAGAACTGGAATGTGGTTAAATTATGTGTCAACAGAAGGGAAAGTGGCATAAAAGAGGTAGGATTCTTTTCTTTCTAAATTTTCACTGTACCTATAAAACTACATTAAATATTTTGTGTAGGGCTCTTTAAGAATCTGGAGTTGGCTATTTAATTAATGGGCTAAGATTTGTGCCATTCATTGTCACTCCTGCTACTAGTGGAGGCAGTGGGATTCTCTGGCCTTCAGTAATTGGGTCTACTATTTCTTTCTGGCCAGCCCTAGGCCTTTTGCCTGATGAAGGCCTCTTCAGTCCTGTTTTGAGTTTGTGGCATTTTGATTTTGTATCTCTGTGGAGCATCTCTTGGGCTTTTTTTGCTTCCTTGAAAACTAGATAAGGGCGAGTGAAATGGGATTTCCCATGAATTTTCTTTTACAAACTGTCCCTAACCTGATTTGATATGTTTGTCTTGCATTTCAAATGAAAATGCCATGTTAATTTTGTATTCTATATGGATACATTAAAAAACATTCTAGAAAAAGCAATTAACTGAAATATTTTATTAGGGAAAAATCAGTGAAGTGCACTTAGTGTAGTTTAAAGAGAGGATTTTATATGTGAGAAATAAATGGTTTCTAGGGAAAGACACCTTCAAAAATTCATCTCCGCTTAGCAAATGCTAACATTGACCAATATCCAATCTTTATTACTAATTCAGTAATAAACAAAACAGTTCATTTCTAGAAATAGAAAGTTTCCTGCATATTATATACTTAGAGCATTTTTTAAAAAAAAATTGTGCCCTGCATCATTGTTAAAGAGTGTTTGCCAAAGTTTGTTATTGGCTTTGGAATCATCTGGTCTAGGAGCTTTGGAATGTCACCAGGTGAGATGGAGTGAGGTCTCCAAACAGGGACTGATACTAGATTGACTTGATTTGAATGGTCCCTCTTCCTTAACAGAAAATACAATTAATTGATTGTGGCTTTCTTGAAAATTAGAAAATCTGGACAGAGCAAATCCTGATTTTGGTACTTGTGCAGATCATTTTGATAGTGATATTCATATTGCTAGACTGGCTTTGCATGAATAACATGAACTATTTCTAGGTGAACAGGATTCCTAATATAAATTTACTAGCTTTACTTTTGGGTTGTTTAGACTGTATAATATGGTTTGATCAACTGTTTTACGTGATGGGAGAATTTAATTTAACAGTCAGAGCCACGGAAGGGAAATTAGCTCTTCAGAGAGACCTAACATCTTCCATGGTGGACTTTATTTAAAAAATACAGAGGATAACTCTTTTCGAAAACGTCATCCAAGTACTGGATGTTCAGCTCTATATTTTCATTACATTTTTGGAAGGACTCCCTCACAGCTGAAGATAAGGGTTCCTTCCATCTACAATTTGCAAGGTTATCGTTTACGTTTATGTTTTCTACCCATTTGGAAGATCCTTCGTTATTAGGACTATACAATTCGGCCAATATAGACTTATGGTTCATGAATATATGAATGAACTGCATTGAATTGTTTATGTGTTACTCTTTCCATGAAATTTGCGATTGAATGAACTGCATTGAATTGCTTTATGTGTTTTTCTTTCCATGTAAGTTTTGGATGCATCACTGTGTAATTTAATTTCCTGTATAGTCTTGTATATACTTGAATGCTTTTGATACTTACACTTTGCACATTTAGGGCAGTGGTCCATTTGATGACATTTACAATATTACTTTACCAAATTATATGTTATATATATTGAATAGGTGTTGCCATTGATAAAGTTGCAATAATTTGTCATAGCCTGGTGTGTAACACATTGTCGTTGTTCGCTAGATTTGAATATGTGAAATGTGTTTTCAGTAACTACTTAGATAATAGATCCATTCCTGAGAGAGATCGTAACAACCGGAGATACGTTGAGGAATACCGAAATGACTTCTCAGATGTAGATGACCACAGGCACCATCACAAAGATTATGAAAAGAGTCACTGCCATCATCATAGCAAATCATCTAGTCGAAATAGGAGAAGTAGTCATAAAAGAAAGCATAAGAAACATCACCAGTCTCATTCGGTATGTGTACTTTTAAGCTCAGTTAATAAAAATCTGTATTAGAGGAATGAAGTTTCCTTGCAAAGTATTAAAATGTTTGGGAATGTATGACAAATAATTAAACATAGGTCCTGTTATATAGGTAGAGTATGAACTTTGATATTTGAGGACCTTTGTATAGTCAGTGGTGTTCAACACATGAGTTTTTACTGGCCCTAATTTGTCCAGTACTTTGAAAAACTCAGATGATTGTTAAATTGGGCTCTTTTTTCAACTACATCTGTAAAAGAGCAGTAGACAAGCACTGCTTCACTTGAATTAGTTTTACAGCACAATGGAACAACTCTTCATTCTATCCCCAAAGGCAGGGTAGGTGTTTCAAAGTAAATAAAAGTGTCTTGATGTTTATAATAAATCCATTTTGCATTAACCTAGTAGGTTAGTTTACGTTAATTTGTGACAATTCACTTAGTGGTTGTTTATTTACACATTGCCACTAAGCAAGGAAAACAGTCTGAATTTCACTGAACAGTTGGCTTGTACCAATGTGTATATTTTGCTGTAAGTTTGTTTGAGGTTCAAGAGTACTTGCATTTTCTAGTGAAAATTTTAAATTGTAATTTGCATTTTAAACATGCTGAATATTTCTTCGTTGTTCTAAAAATGGAATAAAAAGTAGATTGATTGAAAAGTCTGCTATTGCTGTTAATAATTGACAGTACTTATTTTAACATGTCTTCTAGCTATTCAGAGAGCTCTGTCCGAATTGCAACTTCATAAAAGTAGATTCGAAGGACAAAATAAATTTCAAATAGCGAGTTTTAATATTGAATGCTGAAACTACAATTACTGTTAATCCAGTATTTGAGAGACAAAATTCTGTTGTGTTTTCTGTTGTTTTATCACTTTTTAAGTATTTATCTGAAAATCTGTTCCTTGCCATGTTTTTCTTCTGTAACATAAACTGTGCCCTGTGAATTTCTGGGGACTGAATTTGAAATTGCTCCTGCCAACTGTTCGTGGCCTGGTGTGTAACTGAATGCCTGAATATCCCTGCTGAATGAATTGCGTATTCTACCCTGAATTCACTCTGATATGTTGATTGGCTGGACGATCTTGGTGCCGTTTCCAGAAGAGCCATCGAAGGAAAAGATCCAGGAGTATAGAGGATGATGAGGAGGGTCACCTGATCTATCAAAGTGGAGACGTACTAAGAGCAAGATGTATAGAATATTTTTCAACACTTTTTTTAAAGCCTTTCTACCAAAAAAATAAGTTTAGAATAGTATTTTAGAGGAAAAGAGGGGAGGGGGGCTAAGAAATCTTAATTGCTTTCTTTGTGTTTTGTTTTGTTTTTGTATTCTTTTGCATTTTCCCCTCTTATACTTAAATATTCCTATTCAGCTTCCAAATAGTAAAGCTTAAATTAGATTGGCAGTTAGATAGCTATTTCATGACACTTTTCCAATAAAATAATATATCAAAGGCAATGACTATTAACATTTTATGATATATTTTCTAGCATTCATCTTTATTTGACTATCTCAATAATAGCAGTCATACTCTTTTTTTTTTAGATGAAATTGTTTCTACTTTAGGTGAAGGTGCTTTTGGAAAAGTAGTAGAATGTATTGATCGTCATATGTAAGTATTCTGGATTTCAGAAGAGTATTTTCAAAATAAATTGTCAACCATAGAACACATACCATGTTTCCCCGAAAATAAGACAGGGTCTTATATTAATTTTTGCACCAAAAGATGCATTAGGGCTTAGTTTTGGGGTAGGGCTTATTTTAGGGGAAATACGGTACCTTCACAATTCATTAAGGCGGGCTCTTGGCAGCCCTGTTGCTTCCCTCTCACCTGTGATGCAAGCTGCATCCTTATTGGCAGGGAGCACCCTGTTGGATCACACCATCCTGATCTGTAACTACCGGTAGGGCTTATTTTTGGAGTAGGGCTTATGTTTCAAGCCCCCTCCAAAAATCATGATAGGGCTTATTTTCGGGGTAGGTCTTATTTTCGGGAACACATGGTATTACTTGACCCCAAATCATGTTCAAATAAAGCATACATTTTTCAGCTGTTTTATGAGGGAGACTGTAGTTCTTTGGATAGATGCTAACTAAAGATAAAAATTGTTGTTAGAAACCCAAGTGATCATCTGTTTTACTTTGCTTAAACACTTTTCCTTGTTGCTGTTAATTAAAAATTCTGAAAAATGCAGGGGCAGTCAAAAGGGATGTACAAAAACGTTGCCTTCCCAATTCTATTTGCAGAAATCAATCACAGGATCCAAGCCTTTTTTTCAGGATTTAGGGAATTTACAAATATGTATGACAAATCATCAACTTGATTTTTTATTTACCCACCCAGCTATCTTTACCTCGTGTGGTGCCCCCTGTTGATGGGGATCCTTGGCTAGCATCTCCAGTTCCCCAATATTCCTTAAGGCCTCAGAAGTGAGGGAAGAGGACTCACTGGCTTTCTGTTCCTCGTCACCTGGGAAGTTCCCCAGCTCTATGAGAACTCCTAGCTAACAGCTTCCTCCTAAGCCCCCACCCCCCTACTCTTATAAGGCAGTCCCGCCCCTGAAGGCCAATTCTCAAAGTCAGGCCTCTTGGCACCGGCTCCACAGAGTGTGGGGGCTCCTGGGGCTGCTTCTGGGAGCCATGGGGTACTCGGCACTGATTCTGTAAGGTGTGGGTCATAGCTGCTCCAGGCAAATGACGGTGCTGTAGAACTGCTAGTTCAAGCTTAGAACTGCGTCACAGTTTATTCTAATGCAACTGCTATTATTCAGACTGAAGTATGCCAAGTGGCTTTTGTCTGACTTGAAAGAAGGTATGGTTAACAACACTCTATAAATATATCTTGCCAATTGGTATGAGCAAAACCTGTTAACTCAAATATTGAAGTGGAAAGCATTTTTGCAATTTGGTTTTATGAAAAAAATAATAATAATCAGACCACTAGTTAATGATATTACTTTAATTAGTTAATATTAATTATATTAATATGAAATTATATCCAGCCTATTTATGGTGCCCCATTTCAACCAAATAGTGAAAGCAGTAGTTAGCAGCAAATGAGAATAGTGGCTTGTATGTCAAGACTTCATTTGAGATGCTAGTGGACATAACCCACAAACAAGCAGTTTGTTCAGCCTTTTCTAAACACTTAATTTTCATGCAGTGGTCATCTCTAGGCTGGACTGCTGTACGCAAGACTTCCCTTCAGATTGATCTAGCAACGTCAGCTGGTGCAGAATGTGTCTGCATGGGTCCTCACTGAGTCGCAATGGGGGACCCACATCCAGCCAGTGCTCTATCAGCTCTGGGTGGAGTACCAAATCAGATTCAAGTTTCTGGTACTTAAGTTTAAATCCCTAAATTGTCTGTGACCTTCATATCTGTGAGTTTGCCTCTCCCTATATGTCCCCCATAGAGCATTACGCTCAGCAAATAACTCATTGGAGATCTGTGGCTCGAGAAATATCTGGCTGTCTTCAGACTGAGCCAGAGCCTTCTCTGCTTTGGCTTTAGCCTGCTGAATTGCTGCAAGACAGAGTTGTTCTGCCAGCTAAGCACAGCAACAGCTGTTCCAGCTTGATTGGTCTCCCTTTATTTTCCTCTCTCCCCTTTTGCTGTGTATAGATCTTTATTGTGTGGTATATGTGAATCTTGACATTTTAATCACTCCCTCTCATAGGATATTGTATTTAAGTCACCAGATTTTACTCTTACATTGGCTGATTCCACATGGGCCAAGAACAGCAGTGTGAAAACGGTGTGAAAATGGTGTAAAAGGGTTTAAAACAGTGTGAAAGGGTTTATACCAGGGGTAGGGAACCTGCGGCTCTCCAGATGTTCAGGAACTACAATTCCCATCAGCCTCTGTCAGCATGGCCAATTGGCCATGCTGGTAGGGGCTGATGGGAACTGTAGTTCCTGAACATCTGGAGACCGCAGGTTCCCTACCCCTGGTTTATACTGTTTTCACACCATTTTCATACCGCTGTTTTTTTGGCCCATGCGGAATCAGCCATTGTTTTATTGTTATGTATATTTTATTGATATATAGATTGAGATATATCTGAGCCTGACATGACAGGGGAGAGCAGCAAAGAAATTGAATGAATGAATGAATGAATGAATGAATGAATGAATGAATGAATGAAACTTACAAAGCAGTCATTAATTAGGACTTTGAAAATCAACGACAACCAAACTGATTTTGCAAGCTTTCTTAGCTGATGTGACCAGAAAACATTTGTCGATGTAGTCACTCCAAGTGATCAGCATTATACTTAAAAGGTTAATGTGCCAGCTATGGATGTATGAGCTAGTCAGAGGCTGGTGTTGGAAGTGAAGTAGCGAGTAACTAATGTTTTATTTTATTACATAGGAGAGACATGCATGTTGCAATAAAAATTGTGAAAAGTGTTGGTAGATACCGAGAAGCTGCTCGTACAGAAGTCCAGGTATTAGAGCATTTAAATGCTTTGGATCCCAACAGCACATAGTAAGTGTAAACTAGAATAAGAATACTGTGTTGTATTATAACATGGCTGATTATTTTATGAAATCTTCACTGCTTGCTTTTCCCCAGCCGCTGTGTACAGATGTTGGAATGGTTTGATCATCATGGCCATGTTTGCATTGTGTTTGAGCTACTGGGACACAGTACCTATGACTTTATTAAAGAAAATAGTTTTTTTCCCTTTCGTGTTGAACTTATTAGGAAGATGGCTTATCAGATTTGCCAGTCTATAAACTGTAAGTACTTGTAATTTTTTTAAATTCTTTTTTAAATTCAGATTTTGAGGATCAGTTTGAATATTAAACTTCGACCATGTTTTTTCTTTCAGTTTTACATCACAATAAGTTGACTCATACAGATTTGAAACCTGAAAACATTTTATTTGTAGAGTCTGATTATGTAATAAAATACAATGGTAAAATGGTAAGTTCACTTGCTTGGTAATGTTTATTTATTTATTTGGGTACTTTTAAGCCTTCTTTTTGTTTCACAACAAAGACTCAAAAGCCCATCAAATTCCCCAAAATACAAGTTGCCTAACAGGATTACTATTCATCAGAAGACTACTCCACAGATTGGGGAGGGGCACAGAACTGGTAGTAATAACTCTGTCTTTGATTAAAGTCTCTTGGCAGGCAAGCACTTCCTAGTGTGCGATCTTTGCATTTTGTGTGTCTTTGATAGTTGAACATGCTGCATATTTGAATTCTCTCCTTATATATATGTGACATTGAGATGCCATGTGTTATTTGTGGGATTTATGTGTCTTTTGAATAAGTGCAGTATAATGGATAGATAGTGTGTTAGATTAGGCACCAAATCCAACTGGTTTTAAATTGCCACTCAGCTATGAAATTCAATGAGCTGGTCACACTCTCAGGCGGTTTCTGCACATTCAGGTTTGCGGGCTTGCCAAGTGCAGTAGTGGGAAGGGGGGAAAGAGAGAACAAGGAGATCAATCTGTAACTGACTGTGAACAATCAATTGAAATAACCTACTACCTTCGGACCAGCCTCTTGCGGGCTTGCATCGGCATGATTGATGCCGATGCAAGCCCTGGGGCTGTTCGCACTTACCTTTTGTTGCTCTGAGGAGGGAAGGGGACACGCCCCCTGGCCAGAGTAACGGGCGGCTGAAGTGATGGAGGCAAGGAGGCGTGTCCCCTTCCCTCCTCAGAGTGACGAAAGGCAGGGAAAAGGTAGGCAGCTGTTTGGAGCGCGATGGCAATACACCAGCTTCCACCTGCTGCTGTTTGCTTGGCAACAGGTGGCAACCGGCATATTCCAAAAAACTCGCCCCCCAAGCGAGTTTCAGAAGTGGCATCTTCATGCCACTTCAGGGGAGCCAGGACAGCGCTGATGCGATGCAGCAGCGTCTCCTGTGCGAACAGTGCCCCAGGGACCGTTTTTTTTCCGTCCCTGGAGCACTGTTGTTTCCCCGTTCGGAAACCGCCTCTGTTTAATCTACTTCAAAGATTGTTGTGAAGGTAGAATGGAGGAGGAGAGATCTCTGCCTCCTGAGCTCCTTGGAAGAAGGGTGAGATAAAAATTAAAATACGACTATTAAATAAGTTATTGTCCAAATAAGAATCAGTCGTCTTTTTCCCTTTTCCAAGGAACTCTTCATAGATGTATTCATTTTTTTTCTTTTAAAACGTGCATGCTGCTTATTATATCCGTAGTCTGAATTGAGGCTTGGAAGCCTCTTTATTGTGAATCCCATAATCATAGTGATACAGCTGGGGGATTACGAGAATATAATTTAGGGCTTAATACCTTCTATTTAGGCTACTGTTCTATAATTTTCTTATTAGAAGCAGATGTGCATGTTACAAACTGAGTTTACCTAAGATAAGACCAGTGGAAAAGGTATTAAGTTTTGCTGGCTTCATGGCCATGAACAATAAAATAGGTCAGATTTAATATGCCAGGAAATTGATTTGTTTAGTCCTTGAGTTGAGGGAAGGTTGATATTAAGGATATGTTGTGATCATGGATAATTTAGATATTTGGAAGATTCTAGTAGTACAGCTGTTTGAGTTTTTAAGTGATACATATTTTTACTTGGTTACAGAAGCGGGACGAACGTACGCTGAAAAACACAGACATTAAAGTTGTAGACTTTGGAAGTGCAACGTATGATAATGAACATCACAGTACTTTGGTGTCAACACGACACTATAGAGCACCTGAAGTTATATTAGGTTGGTTGAATTGACATTTCTGTAGTCTTTTAAAAATTTCCAGTAAGATATATATATGTGTTAGAAAATCTTTTTAATTATTATTTTAAAATGAGTTTAAGGATAGTATTTTTGTTTATCTGTTTCTAAAAGTTCAGGGAAAATCTATGTAACCACGATATTGTTTAAGTAATGTGCTGAACATGGCAGCCTGAATGTTATTAACCAAGAATTTGTATCTCATGTTTTAGCACTTGGATGGTCCCAGCCATGTGATGTCTGGAGCATAGGATGCATTCTGATTGAATATTACCTTGGTTTTACAGTATTTCAGGTATATAATTATATATTGTGTTATTTTGGGACTTCTCTGAAGTCTAATTAAATATGAGTATTTAGAATTGATTTATGGCATTCTTATAAATACTTGTAATATACTTATATATCAAAAACTTTAAAGGCACACTGATCCCTTTTGTAATGCGCTAACACTGTTTAGAGAACAAATTGATTATTTCATTATGTTTGAGGGGATGTTGAAAAAAACAGTGCCTTGTTTCTAATTATGCATGAAGTAGATTCCAAAAACATTAAAATAAAAAACTAATAAACACCACAATAAAGTAATAAACATAGCCTTGTTTTAAAGATTCAACCACTGAATAATGGTATAGAATCTTCTGCCTTAATAACAATAGCCTGAGATCAGCAAAAGAAATTAGATGCACAGTGATTATCAACCATCAAACTCCACTAGAGCTCAGCATAAATATACAAGTGTGGAGACCCACAAGGACTGGTAAGGGGGGGGGTCGGGTCTCATTTTTCCTTCCTCCACTATTTTCTTTTGTTTTCTTGGCAATCCCTCCCATAGATTTTATCGTTTTCCTGCTTCCTCCCTTCTTACCCACCAGCCAACCTACCTATATCTGTCCCCTGTCTTCAGCAACATTCATTTATACCCCGCCTTTTTCCACAGTGGAGATGCAAAGCAGCATACATCATTCTCCTCTTTTCTATTTTATCCACACAACAACCCTATGAAGTATTGGAGGCTGAGACTGTGGGACTGCCCCATGGTGTTAGGCCTGGCAACCTTAAGGCAATAAACGGACTCTGAAGTATTGATCAGTATCATTTATTGAATAGGCATGGAAGCACCATACTTAATATTGGCTGTATTGGCAGGGTCAAAAAGAAGGGGGCCTTTTGAATGATGTAGATAATAGAAAGTTACTTATGGGTATAACACTGATCAATGTTTTAAATAATACTTAGTTGTGGAATACATTTATTTTATTTTGATCAACTTGATGCAATCCAGTTTAGGTACATCAATTTCTTTTTTAAAAAACCACTAACAATATCTCAGTCTTTTTCTGGATTAAATCTTAGTTTGTTACATAAATTTGAGCAATACTTTGCTTATCCACATTACTTGTATGTTTCCTCTAGTGTAGCAAATAAATGGTTCTTTGCTAGAGTACAATACAACAGGGAGGAAAGTATCGGCTTGTATCTGAGTGCCACAACCTTGGTGTGTCAGCAAGCCACTCACAGATTGTACAAACCCAGATGGTATATGCAGAGTTAAAAGCATTCATAGATCTTCCAGCCTCTTGATCCTCTGAGTTATACAGCTGCTGCCAAGTATTTTGGCAAGTCCAGAGAGTTCCTGCTGAAGGCCAGAGAGTTCCCCCACACTTTTTGTTTGAAAAGGTCTTTTATGCTACTGTGTATGAAGTTGTGCAAGTGGAATTTATTCCAGTCTTGATAGCTGATATTTGGAATAGAGTATATTATATATTCTAATGTTTGTTCTGTTTCTTTCAGACACATGACAGTAAGGAACACCTGGCAATGATGGAAAGGATACTGGGGCCTTTGCCAGTGCACATGATTAAAAAATCAAAGTAAGTGTATTTTTAATAGTGTAAATCATTTCCAAGTCACCCTTTTTGCCAGAAGTTGAAATGGATTATGCCTGGATAATACCAAAATGTGTAGGAGCTGCAGGAAGCACCATCACTACCTTATCAATGGCATAAAGCAATAGTCTCCATAATGAGGGATCAGGATTAGGACTGTGGCAGTGGATGGAACAGTTAGGAAGAGAAAGAGAAAGTCATAATCTAACATGCTAGGGAGGAAAAGAAGGAAGGATAGGAAAAAATGGGTTGTAATAGACTAGTGCTGACTTGCAAATATTCACATGCCTGGTTTCCAGCAGCCAGTAAGAACTGGCCCATTTGACATTATTAGCCTGAAAGACCTACTGTTTCCAAAGCTAGAATGCTGGAGGCTTGGAAAAGAGGAAAGGGCCATGAGTGCCCACTCCTGAATTTACTGAATTTAGCCTCACTTGTTGATATTTAGGAAGAGAATCCAGCACTGCTCCTCTATAGTTTTTTCTCAGTTTGTGAGTAGCAAATCAGTGGGTTTAAAGGGGTGTAAATCTATTTAGAATTATATTGACTTTCTATGAAATAGGTAGATTTACAAATGACTTTTACAATTGTTCCCTTGTTTAACTCAGAAGGAAGTTTTTACGATTTTTATTTTTTACAGAGATATAGGGGTTGTTTAGAAAAAAGCAGCATTAGTGTAGCCTGGTACCCTCTGGCACGTTCCGCACTAGCCAAAAGCAGCAGTGTGGGGATGGTTAAAACACCGTTTTGGGGGAGAACTTTGCACAGCCACTACTGCTGAAACGAAGCTGCAACATCCAATTTTCCCCCAAATCGACATATTTGAGAATCGCTAAACTAGTGATTCTTTTCAAAAACGCCATTCTGCATCTGCTGCCGAGTGACCACCCAGGCAGGAGGAGCTTCTGCTCTGGCCGCGCTTCCATTTTTAAAAATTCCCGGCTCACTTCTGTGTCACCACGCAGGCGCACAGGGTCATCTCGGGGACTTGGAGGATGTCAACGTGGCTGCGGGGGTTCATGTGTGCATTCCTGCATAGTTACACAGAAATGGGCAATCAACAAAAAATAAATGGTTCTCATGGCCCAGTGATTCACCTGCTGTCCATGGGACGCCCACCCATACGAACGCCCCGAGGCAGCAGCAATTTCATCTACACTGACTGCAGTCCGCTTTTTTTGGCCTGTGCAGAACGGGCCTGGGTGTCAAGAAAGGGTGGTTTTTCCCTTCCAAAATGTTGTTGTATTTAAATGTACATAATGCGGGATGGCCAGAAAAGACCCCCCCCCCCCCCCCAGAAATCCTCCATGGAGAGAATAGAGATACTCCACAATTTCCACCAGTACTCCCACCAGTGCACAGGGCCTTGCCTGGCAGTGGAGGCCAATTAAGGTCACACACACCCCAGCCCACCCTTGGCCATGCCGGCTGGCCTAGGCAGCGGCAGCTTCCGAGTTAGGAGCTGCATGGTGCCCAGCTGCCAAGTAAGTACCCCTCAGCCTGTGTATTTGCCCCTTGCACTACCAGGTGGACACCCACGCCGGCACCGGGCTGCACTGGCTTCAGAAAGGAATTCACTCCCACCCCCCAGATTGGACTGCCCAGCAGGAAAAATAAAACCATTCACAATGGGCAGAGAAAAAGAATGTATGAATGCTTTGATTGTGTGTTCCTGCATTGTAGGGTGTCGACTTAGCGGCCCTTGGGGTCTCTTCCAACGTTATGATTCTAATGCTTTTGGGGGGAGAGAAGTGTATCAAAACTGGAGCAGAGAGTTCATGTAACTTATTTCATGTGCAGGAAATTATACTTTGATTGTGACCAGTTGGACTGGGATGAACATAGTTCTGCAGGTCGCTATGTCAAAAGACACTGCAAACCATTAAAGGTAAGAATAGCACCATTTTTTCCCTCTTAATACTGGTATTCAAAGGGATATAGCTTAATATTGTCTCCTCTCTTTTGGTCTTTCTTTTCCAGGAATTCATGCACTGCCATGATGAAGATCATGAGAATCTTTTTGACCTCATTCGAAGGATGCTGGAATATGATCCAACCACACGAATTACCCTAGATGATGCCTTAGAGCATCCTTTCTTTGATGCCCTTAAAAATACACTCAGTTGATCTTAGCTTTCAAGATGATGCGGAGTGTGTCAGTCAGCAGCTAGCAGGACATTTTCATATATGTGTGAGACTTTGTACATTTATTTTATACAGTTGGTTCTGTAAATATATTCATTTTGTATTTATGCCATGTCTGTCCAACAGTTGCAGCCATGATCATGGATTGTTGTAAATATTAAAATAATTTTACACAGGGATTGCTTTTGAAAAATAAGCTGCTACTGATATTTTGCATCAATATTTGTAAACACAATAAGATTTTCAGGTCACCATTATACATATTGGTACCAACCATTTTGGGATTAAATTTAGCATTTAGAATAAGTACTTCATTCATGCTAAGCATTAGGTACAGTTCTTTAATGTCATGCTTATGCAGAATTACACTTGTACAATATTTTTAAATACTAAATATTTGACATTAAATCTGTATTAGTTGTTTCACTGCCCATTACAGAATATGCTTACCAGCCATCTTATTCACTGGCTTAGGTTCATTTTCACTGAATAGAGAATGCTCTCCATAGAACAGAACTTCCTCACCTCTACTAGAGCTGCAGCCCCTGAAATGCTACTCATGGCATAAGAACATAGGCCAAGCTACAGGTTCAGAAAGAGATCCTGGAAAACAGCTGTCCCATCTTAGATTTGTTGTCCACCTGTTAATTTGTGATGTATGTAGCCACATCAATATTTTGTGTTTTGTTTACCTAGTTTATATTCTGTCTTTTGATCAGAAGTTAGCTTTCCAGGGTAACATTCAGCATACAAGCTGTATAAAAGTTCAAATTGCAGTGACAATAAAGAGACATTACTCCACATAATGGTTCATAACATATTCAAAATCAATTTTTTTCAAAGCAGAATATAAGTTGAAAGAAATTATCTCTCATAAAACTGTGTTACTTGTTATCATTTATTAAAACCATATCTGATAGAACAATCCTCATTCTATAAACTCCTAATGAACTATGTTGTAACTTTCATACACCTATAAGACTTTTTCCTTGAACTCAGTTATTTTGAGCCATCCCCTAATAATTAAAACAATCAAACAGAATGGATGGTGTTTTAGAAAAAGTGTTTGAAGTATGAATAATAAAACACATCAATTTTAAAATTAATGTTAACAGGCCATCTAGACTGTTAGTCAGTCCTGTAATCATAAACTGGGGGGAGAGGGGGATTTAGAAATAACTGGTCAGTAAGGTTTAAGATGTTAACAATCTTTTTTTAAAAATTGGGATATTTATTAAGAGTAACCCAAATAACAATGTGAAAACTTCCAAAACTCCATCAGGCTTATGTTAAAAAGAAGGGGGCTTTGTGTCTACATCCTGTGCAGGATGCTTTGTTGGTTTCATTAGTGTTTGACTGCTGTCAGATTGTACTCTGCGACCAAAGAAAAAAAATGAAAACCCTCAACTTTTTAACAACCAGTAATTGATTAGATGTCTCATACCAGATGGAATTCATATCTCCTTTATAAGCCTGAGAACAGGAGCAGTGAAGTAATCTTTATATTAATATTATATTAAACTGCTGCACAAAGTAAAGAGTCGAAGCCAAATTCAGTGTTCTTATGCGTTGAAAATTGTAAGTTCTTTTGTTCTTCTTCAGCAGATAAATAGTGGTATTTCCAATGTAGACAAAGATAGCTGTGATGTTACATAACAGAATCAATAAATAGGTAATACAGTAAAAGGTATACACAAAAGTAAATGATATGCAGTAGCAACTAGAGTATTCTTTTTTCCCATTAGGGGGCACTATATACCAGTCGATAAAAGAACCCTGAAATATGAATCCACAAACATCAGTAATAGGTTTTCTGTTGAGATATGTTGCTTCTTCATTTTTTTAAATTGACCATTATGGCTACCTACAAGATCAGAAAAAAAACATAAAGAGACTAAAAGTCAAAATCTGTGTTTAAGTAGCAATTTGACTGGGGGAGGGGAGAATGATTTTTGTTCTTTATGGACTGATTTTCTTTAACAGTATTTTTCTGTGATCAATGGTGTGGCAGTTTAATCATTCTTGTTTCTGTAGTTATTAGTTTGGTTTACTTCTACTACAAGCATAGACTTCAGTTTACTTCTAGGTGACGCATGCCATTCCATGTACTATGTAGATTGTAGTGTGTTATTTAAACTTAGAAAAAACATTAAGCTTTAAAGAATCTAAATGTTAAAGCCTTTTTGGTCCTTACATCCAATTAATTAGAGTGCTGGTAACCTTTATTGATCTAAATATGTAGAGGTATTTAAAGCTCTTTCATATGTCTATCCCCCTCTCTCCCAGTCACTATATTGTCAAACCAGGAAATTAAGCAGGAAGTACGTTATAAAAAAGGCTTCTATTATCTTGATTTGCTGGTGTTTCTGGCTTTGCAGGAGAATTGCCATTTCCTCTACCCTTATGTTGCTGTTAACATCTATATTATAGTAAAAAAGCAACAGTATGGGCCAATGACGCCTCAGAGAACTTCTAAATTTGTGGAAAAAAACTACACTGCAACACTTCACAAACTAACCCCACAATTAAAAGATCACATGACTGGATATTGGGTATGAATATTACACCATCATGGTGTGGTTACTTTATTGTATCTAAATCCCACTTTTCAGACAGTTGTCTCCCAGATTGGCTTACATAAATCAAAAGACATGGCCCTCTGCCTTCAGGCTTACAAAATTAAAAAAGAGCCAAGGGCTGTGGAGGAAAAAGGAAGAGAAAAGGGCTAAGTTTAACAACCTTTGATTGGGCCTGGCACTAGAGTTCTTGTTACGAAGGGACCAAAGTGTGTTCCATGATGTATGCAGCCTAGTCCTTTAAGAGTTCAGTGGCACATTCTCAAGTGTGCATGAAAGTGTAATCTTTTAAGTTTCTTTTGAACATCTGCTGTTATTGCTTTCTAAGTTTCTAAACACTCTGTAGAAGAACACAGGAACAATTTCAACCTTCTGGTAAACAAGGAGCTATGCAGAGCACAGCTGAGCATGAATGCGTATGCAGGGTGCCCATGTCCAATACTAGCCCCTGTTCTACAATATATAGTGTTGCTTCTCAAATAATTAAGATTCCCGCCTCTGGCCTGTTCTTAAAATATTAGTTTCAGGACATGTATCTATGGAGCAAAAAGCAGTATCACTTAGGTTGCAACCCTAAAGACATTAAGGAGTAAATCTGATTAATCTTAATGGGATTTACTTCTTAGCATTGCACTGTTACTTTCAAGAATTGAACTCTGCAAAACAACACAAAGAGGCCTAGGTAGAAGCAAAGCACTAGAGCACAGATATCCTCAGAAGCTGCCCTGTGTGATTCGGGCCGGGGGGCGGGGGAGGTATTGTCCCTTAATTCTATGCTGCTAGAAACAATTTTGGTTACTCAGTGGTGGGAAATGAATACCTTGCAAATCCTCAGAGGCATTAAATTCTTTCCAGCCAGCCAGAGCTTTTATTATGTTATATTTATATCCAACCCTTTCTCAATGCCCAACACATTCAGAAACTTCATTTGGTCCAATGAAATGTCCTGCCCAGTAAATGACTTCATAATTGTACCCCCAATGAGCTCAGAGAGGTGCGTTTTAGACTTCAATGTATTGAAGACCAACTGAATAATAGCGATGGGATCAAGCAAGACCACACTATGAACTTTGAGAGCCCTAGTCAATGCATTCTTACTCAAAAGTAGACCCATTCCTACTGTGGACCTTGTTTCCAGACAAGCAAGCTGCGGACAGTAAAATATCCATCTTGAATGTCCACAACCCATACTAGCCACTATTCGACAGTAACCCTGTTCATATTACAGTGAATGCATGTACACCCTACTTGTACATCTATCTAAAAAGCAGACCGTGTGTGTTCACATTTCAAAACGAGGAACCAATACGTGGATAAATATGGGATTTGTATAACTTGTTACTCAGTTAATAAGTGTACAGATTGTGCCCAATGTAAATTGTGAACAGGGCTAGCACATATGCGGGAAGGGAAGCCCCCAACAGATATGGGCCCGTTCCACACATGCAGAATAGTGCACTTTCAATGCACTTTGCAGCTGGATTTTACTGTGTGGAATAGCAAAATCCACTTGCAAACAATTGTGAACGTTAATTGAAAGTGCATTGTTCTGCATGTGTGGAAGGGGACATAGCCAAATGCAACCTTATAGCAGGCAATTCTAGGAGGGGGGGGGGCTTCTCCCAGGCAAGCGGGTTCTTTTGAAGTGGGTAGCCTTCTGGCCGCCCAGTAATTTGCCCGGGATAACCCGTTGCTTTCAAAGGGGCTCCAGAGTAATTCGATGAGACCTCCGACGGCAGCAATGTAGGAGTCGTTTCCAGCCTCGGAAACAGTCCAGGGGGCTTTAAGTAGTCAGTTGTAATGTTAGTGATGGACGAATCCTGTTTCCAACGCAGAAGATCCTTAAGCACCTAGCCCAACCCCCCACTCGGACTGCCATCGAAAAAGGGCATCGGGTTTCAGTCCTTGGCAATGCCCCTCGTTTAATTCGGTCTGGGGCTATTTGCAGGGCTAGGGGGCGAGGAGCAAACGGAGGAGGGGTTGGGAGAGGCGATCCGTTTTGGAAGCCCCAGGGAGGGCTGCGATCAGGAGCTCCCCTCCCCGGTCCCATAGTGGCGAGGGAGGAGAGTCACCCACCTATCTACCAACCCACCCACTCCGGCTCCGCTCTTGCCCCCGCCCCGCGCCGCTGGAGGGCCACGCTCGGGGAAAAGGCCACGCTGCCCAAACTTCCTGCCTCACTTTCGCAGCAGCCGGCTGCTCAGAGCTGCTGGTGGTGCTGAGCGACCGGGACGGAGGCAGGAGCAGCCGGGCGACCGCCACCTCCAGCGCCTGCACTGCAGCCTCTTCCCCGGCGGAGCGGGCGCGCGATGAGCGAGCCTCAGGAACCGGCGGCGGCGGCGGCTTCGCCCCAAGGCAGCGGCTGCCGGTGCGCCGGGGGAGTGGGCAGGGCGCCCACCGTCCTCTCGCTGCTCTTGTCGCTGCTCTCGGTGGGCGCCTGCTTCTTGCTCAGCGCCAGGACCGCCAAGCTGCAGGGCCGGCTCGTGGCCCTCGAGGGAGAACTGGCCGGCGGCCGCCCCTGGAGCCCTGGAGACCCGCTCGCCGCCGAACCGTTGCTGGCTCTGCTGCAGCCTCAGGTGGACAAAGTCTTGCAGGAGGTGAGTGAGTGAGTGAGTGAGGCGGGAGAGGGCGCGGAGGGCGCCTCGCCGCTCTGCGGATCGCCTTCAGGGACCGGCTGGCTCCTGTTCCCGGTCGGAATAAAGAGCAGACCGGGCGAAATCCAGAGAAACCGCTTCGAATTGGTAGGGCTGAGACCCAAAACAACTTAAAAGAGGCTTAAACGCCGTTCCAGGCTAAGTTAAGTTTAAAGGGTAACACATGGGCGGGATTTGCTGCCTAACGGCGCGGGACTGTCGCCTGCAACATATGAATGACATTGGTTAGTTAGGAAGTGCTCCGCAAGACTTTCTTCTGGCTTGTGATAAAACAAACAGGGTTACCTCTCGTGACCCTTAGCTGCTGGAGGCAGATTGGAAACTACCCTTCTTGGGTGCAGGGCATGCATTGAGCCATTGCAGACCTTGGAATATAAGGGGGAAGGAGCGTCTTTGAGCATGTGCAGAATGCCTTTTATCGCTACTGAATCAGTGGAGCCGACTCGTGCAATCTGGGAACAGCGAGAAGAGCCGCTGTATCAAAGAATATGATCCGAGCAAGCTTTCTCACTACCTGCTTAGCATTGAGGGAATTAGTGAAGTTTAAACATTGAAAAGTACACAACAGTGGTGATCTCTGTTAAGGATTGCTGGAAGGTAGTTTAGAAAGAAGATTGATTTTCTGTTTTGTAATTAACAAGGTCCCTTAGCTTAATCTCTACAACCTTACCCTGAATAATACAAAAATATTTACTTTGTTAGTATCCCACCTACATCTCCCCACTGAGAAGTGGATAAACCAAATGTCATTATTTTCTTCTTCTCCATTTTATTCTCACAACAGCCCTGTGAGGTAGGTTTGGCTGAGAGTGCATGACTGGCCTAAGGTCACCCAGTAAGTTCTATGGCAGATGGGGATTGAAAGTGGGTGTCCCAGATCCTAGTTCATCATTCTAACCACTATATAACACTATATATAGAAAGTAAGATTTTGGGACAAAGTTTCCTTATTATGCATATTTTCATAAGGCTGCAGTTTTTTCCTGCAGGTTGTGATTGTTACATTGGTGATGTCTGAAGATAAGCACCAGACTTTTGTGGGCAGCAAGAATGCATTTCTTCAGATAGAACTATCTTCCCGGTTGTATGATGTCAGAACTCTTTGGTTGTTTTGAACCCTTGTGCATAGGTTCACGGCTGCAAATCTAGAAACTTTTGGGGTCTGATTGTTTTTATGTAACATAATTAATTTTGATACTTTTTTGTCCACAAGATTTTGGCCCATGTTGCAAGCTGTTTAGCCAGAGTGGGGTGTGTCTGCCATGAACAAAGTTTTAAGAACCAGTCCTGTGTATTTGTCACTTGACTTAACAGTGTACAGACTGCACAGTGCTGTTAAAGAGACATTTCAGAAATAGTTGAGTTGTTCATACTTAATGCAAAATCTGTGCAAAATTGGAGCAAATTAGGAAGCACGTGCATAATGTTGTTTCTCATTATGTTTGGTATATATATTCAGCATGGGAAAATTGACATTCAGTTGCTTAAGGTTCAAACATTACCGGGAACAGAGCATGACAGCAGTGCCTAGATCAGACCTGGGCATTATACAGCCTGCGGGCCACATCCGGCCTGCCGGATGACCCTGACTGGCCCCCCCTGCCGTGCTGGGGAGCGAGACGACTTTGAAAGCCCCGCAGAAGCCGGTTGCCTTGGCTGCCAGCTTCTGCGGAGCTTTCAAAAGCGCCTCGCCCCCCTGCCTTTTGGCCCAGCCCTCCACAATATTTTCTGTTTCTTATGCTGCCCCATGGAAAAAATAATTGCCCACCCCTGGCCTAGATGCTGCTTTTATTTAATATGCTCTTTTGAACAGCTAGGAATATCAAGGAGTTGCAGATTCTGCAGTGGTAGTGCCACCTTGAAGGCAAACAAATTTTCATTCCACCATAAGCTTTCTTGAGCATGTGTATAATGAAGACCAAATCTGCCCAGCTGTTGTTTTCCTTTGTGACATAAACTATTATCCAGGCCACTTCTTCAGATGCAACCAATTAGCAGGTGACCAATAAGCTTTTGTGGGGTGAGATAAAACATGGTTAGTCTTTAAGATGCCATCAGACTCCTATTTTTTTCTGCTGCAAAAACAGACTAACCGTGCAATCATGAGCATAAGTTATACCTTTCTAAGTCAGTTGAAGTCAATGATGGAACTCCATTTAGGATTCCACTGTTGCACAGCTGCCCCACTGGAATTGCAGGGCTCATGTCAACCATTAATTCTCAATACAATCTGCTATACTGCTAATGATCTCATTCCAATAAGGCAATTGCCTAGTAGCTGTCATACATACTCCTTATCTTTCTGCTACCCTAAGATAACTTGAAGTTCATCCTGGAGTAGAATGTCCTGCTTTGAGTTGCAGTACAATGAAAGCTTGGTTAATATAGCAATATCAGTAGCATTACAGTAAAGGTTTGGTTAATTGCATGACCAAGACCTAGGGACCCGCCCAAGTCACTCATGTGCTGTCCCCTTGTCACTGCTGCCCTCTGGCTGCTACTGGACTGAGGTAGCAGCAGACTGTGGCCCCGTGACATGCTTGCCAAGAGGATAGTAGTGTCAAGTGGTCAGCATTGGAGCTGGCTGTGCATCCTGGCTAGGTTATGGCCATAGCTATTGCCTGCTTAGTGTTGTTGCCCTTTCAGCATGGCTAACTGGCATGTTTGGTTGATCAGCAAATCCCATTTCCCATGGATGCTGGTTTAAAAGTTTCCACTGTATGTTGGATTTGGAACTTGAGATTCGCACTTGGTATCATTTCAGACCAAGAATACTTGTTAATAACTTGAATTAGAATAGATGAGTGGGGGAGTTTAGAAGAGAGCTGAAACCATGTGCTGATATGAGTGAATCTAAAGCAAGAAACATGGGAGAGCCCCCCCCCTTTCAAACAGTTAATGATGCAGTTGCTTTGGAGAAGCAGGGAAACTAATGAAAGGGCATCTTTGAGGCTATTTTAGGTCAATCATAGTTCAGGTGACAGTAAAATGGGTAACAAAATCTCCTGTTAATTAGGAGTTCCAATCCTTATCCAAGTATATTGTGATTGTATTTTTGGGTACCAGTGCACGTAATCTTCTGCCAGTGTGACTTACTATACATTTGTAAGGTTTGTGTACACAGTTCTTGACCACAAAATGTATGGTTGTAAACACAAGTCTTCAATGAATTATCTGAAACTAATAGGAAGTCTTGTGTATATGGTATATGCACTTTAATGGAGTATGGATTTGAAGGATGTGAAAGACTGATAAATGACCGAATGGTGACAGTGAAGACCACAGAAAGCTAATAAAACATTTTTTTGCTGAAACGTTTTCTTGAGAGAAGCAAATGACATTGTTACTTTTAAAATATTGCTCTTTGCTTTTTAAATATGGTTAGCTTGTTATTTTTAGTAGTTGTGGTAAGGTGCCAAAGGAGGGGGTAGATGTCACTGAAGACAGATCAGTGATGGCATGCAAGCTGAAAGAGGAGAGCTCTAGAGGAGGGCATTGCAGCATGTGGTATACTTCACTCTCAAACTGCACAAAACGTCCTCAGATTATCAACAGGTCAACAGGTCTCAAATGAACCTGCATAGACAAATGATTATGGGTACAAACAACTTGAAATTGATGGGTGAACATTTCTTTTAGGATGCTCCGCTGTGGCCTCTCAGTCCTTGTCTTGAAAGAAGCTTCTTTTAAATGATGTTGAAATATATAAAAAAGGAATATTTTGCAGAAGAGAACATAGGAGAAGCAAGCTGAATAGAAACTGGCTTATTTGCCAGTTTATTCTACCCTTTATTCTATATGTTTGTGTGAATTGCTTGTTTCCATTCTGTATGTGAAAATTCAGATCTTGCTTTTTGTTTCAGTGTGAGGATTGAGTGTAATTGTCCTCCTTCAGAACCTTCCACCCCTCTTCCACTTGAAATCTCTGGCACATACACTTTTTGCAGACTGAGATAGTTGGATCCATAATACTCACTCTTTCTCTCTCCTGGTGATCTTATCACATTGTTTATTTACTTCATATTTTATCCTTCTCAGGAACACAGGGTTTTCCATTTTACTCTTGCAACAACCCTATTTGGTAATTTAGGAGAAGAATATGTGAATGGCTCAAGGTCCCTCAGCAAGCTCCATGCCATAGTGGGGATTTGATTAACCCTAGGTCCTTCAGAGCCAAGACCTCCACTTCAACCATGACATCTGGCTGGTTTACCATCTACAGTTTAGATTCCTACCTGTTACCACTTAAACACTCAGACTAGTATTCTATTCTAAGGCATTATTCAGGGATTATAAATACGTCATCGTTTACTCATGCAAACGAGGGAGGCTTTAAATCTGCAAATTTGCTAAATCCATTCCTGTTTTAAAGTAATAGGGGAAGTGTCCTAGCTGGCTGGCTATACTCTTGAGGATTTTGTGTGGTCACAGACAAACTCCTCCCTTGTCCTTTTCTCGAAAATAAATGATTACATGCTCTGTTTCTTTTGAAATGATTGGAGGGGAGGTGGAAGGTAAAAAGTTGGCATAGCATGATAGAAATCTTGCTCCATTGCAGAAATAACCTTTATGATCTTGCTGTATTATTTGCATATGTAGCAGAACAGACGGTATAGGTTAAGCTGAGGTAGCATTGCATCCTGTACTTGCAAGTGTAAATACTGCAGCAAGATCATACAGATAAACTTACAAGCCAAAGAAGGGCTGGGTGTGAGGAATACCCATGCCTAGCTACCAACCTGAGGAGAATGTAAGCCTATGCTATGCTGTTCTATCAAGAATTGTGTTCAGGGTGGGGGAGTAAAATGAGAATTATCATGGACTACATTTCTGCAAATTAATTCAGCAGAACAGAGTTTTTTTCTAGGAAATAATAGTGAGTAGGCCGGAAAGATGAAGCTTCAGAAATCTTAATAGAAATTAATTCCGCTTTAAGATAAATTTCATCTTCAGCTCTCATTGAAGGTGACTGCTTTCTGCTATGCCACAATCTGTTCAGTGTGCTCTGATTGACCAGTGCAAAAAAGAAGGAGAAGAAGGTTATGGGCTTGCTTTTCTATCCAAATGTGACACAAGCATGAAAGTGACACAGATACGTTTCTGCAATGACTAATAATAACAGTTTAGATTTATACTCCACTTTTCTCATCCTTAAGGAGTCTCAAAGCAGCTTACAAACTCCTTCCCTTCCTCTCCTCACAGCAGATACTTTGTAAGCAGCAGCAGAAGAGGAGTTTGGATTTATACCCCCCTTTTTCTCCTGTAAGGAGACTCAAAGGGACTTACAAACTCCTTTTCTTTCCTCTCCACACAACAGACACCTTGTGAGCAGAGGCGTAGCTAGGGAAAATGAAGCCCGGGGTGAAATCTGAGTTTGCCGCCACTGCCCCCCCCACCAAACAATGGTTTTTTTGCACTAGGTCATCTCAAAATCACCACCATATTAGAGAACATGCCCCAACTCACAAATCTGGGTAAAAGCCAGATCCAGATGATTTTAAACAGATTCTCATGAATTCATATGATTTTTGCATTGGAATGAAATGAAAACACCACGAAACTATAGAACACACCCATGATGCCTTAAACACAGAGGTGAGCTTTTGACCTAGGACCCAGTGCATCAGATGCATGAAGGGGTTGCCTAAGTTAGCAAGTATACATTGAGAATGGAGACTTTTTTAAAGCAAAGTAAGGACAAACTAACTTGAAATGAAAGAGCAACTTGTTAACAAGTGCATCTCTTTTGGCAGAGAGATGGAGCGTCCTGATTTTGGAAGGATGCATACAACAAGAATGAAAGAATTCAAAGCTCCTCACTGTGACATACAAGCAGACTTTCTGAAGTTCATGCAGATGGCATAATCAGCAATAACAGTGAAGTAAATAAGCCACTTTTTTTTACATTTATCCCAGTAGCAGTTGAGTCACTGGAGTGGGCCACTGGCTTCAGATTTAATGTACATTACTGGCTAAGAGTTCCTCCTCCTAAGATAGAAGCATGGAACATGTTATCTGTTGGGGCCAGAAGAAGCTACATATCATTGGAAGGGCTATTTCTGTAGGGTTGGCATCTGTACCATCACAAGCACTTGCAGCTTTATTATTACTTGGAGAAAAAGGCAACTTCCATCAGTTTCTAATGTTTGCGCATTTTTATGAAAGCAGCATGCTTTTTCAGTTTAAAGTTAATGTCCTTCATTCTCGCTTCCTACTTGTGGTTATATAAAACCAAGCTACATGTTGGGGGACATGTGAACTCCCAGAAAAATTCAAGGGCAAAAATAGTGTTGTTCTAAAGACTTTCCACTGGAAAATAAGGGAGACTGTTGGGGGAAAAAACTTCCTAAAAGTTATGTTCTCCTTTAGAACAAGTAAAGCGCCTTTCGAGGTAAGGTTTGTCCAGTCAAATACATAGCCTGAAAAATCAGAGGACATGGGGGGAGGGGCACTGAAAAAAAACTCATAATACTGTAGATGAATATAGCAATAACTCTTGCCAGACTGATTCCCTGTGGGAAACATCTTTGTTCCCCAAATCATTGAATGTCAGGAAAAAATGTGCACATTCTGAATGGTGCCACACCATACAGTTTTACGTGTACATTGTAATATTGGTCCCTTTCTTAATAATCCCCATCTTAGAATTTGCCTTTTTCACCACAGTGGCACAATGTGTTGACACTTTTATTGAGCTATCTTCAACAACCCCAAAGTCTCTTTTCCTCTGATCCTCAGCAAATACAAACCCTATTAGTTTGTACTTAAAGCTAGGATTTTTTTGGTCCAGTGTGCATCACCTTACACTTGCCTACACTGAACTTCATTTGCCACACTGCAGCCCATTTACCCAATCCAGTGTGATCCTCCTGGAGGTCTTTACAGTCATCCTTGATTTTCACCATCCTGAATAATTTTGTGTCATGTGCAGACTTGGAAACTATGCTGCTCTGTCCCAGTTCCAGATAATTTTTGAACAAACAACAATACTGACCCCAATACTGATCCTTGAAGGATCCCACTGCTTCCTTACATTGTCAGAACTGTCCATTTATTCCTATTCTTTCCTTCCTGTCATTTAACCCTTTTTTAATCCATAAGAGAACCTATCTTTTTATCCCATGACTGACAAGTTTACTCAGGAGTCTTTGGTGAGGTATTTGTCAAAAGCCTTTTTGAAAGTTCAGTGTTGGATTTAGATGAAGAGAGTCCCTAGGCTATTCCACTTGTGAGGCTCCTCCCAATCCCCCACTGTCATACCTCGGGGAAGATGGGAGAGTGCTTTAAACAAAATTAAGTAAAGCCAAGGATGATGACAGGTGCTTAACATTCCACATTCCACAATTCACAATTCCTCCTCTAAAGGACATAAGATGTTATTATTAAACATTTTATTATTTATTATTATTATTTATTATATTTCAGATACCGCTCAACTCCCGAAGGTTGGTATATGTAGTGATTGAAAAAAATGCATAAATGTTATAATAAACGCTGTGAAAAACTTTTGCCATAACTAAACCTTGTAAACATTTTGTGAAATAAGCTGGAATTTGTCAAAAATATAATATACCTTGGCCAGAGGCCCCCTAGATTTTGAGGCCCTAAGCATCAGCTTGCCAAGCCTATAGGTAAATCTGACACTGGTTCAAGTGTATAATGTCTGCTGCGTAACTGTCATCTATACACTTGTTCACTTTCTCAAAGAATTCCAAAAGGTTGGTAGTGCAGGACTCTCCTTTGCAGAATCATTCTGATTTCCCCTCAGGAGGGTTTGTTTCTCTATTTATCTAATAATCCTATATTTGATTACAGTTTCTACTAATTTGCCTGAGACAGGTGTTAGATTGACTGATTTGTAATAACCTGGTTCCCCTCTGGACCTCTTTTTAAAAATCAGTGTAACCTTTGATACTTTTCAGTCTTCTGGTACAGTGGATGACTTCAGTGATAGGTTACAGATACATGTTAGTAGATTAACAATCTCACATTTGATTTCCCTAAGACCTCTTGGATGTATACCATCAGGACTTGGAGATTTATCGGTTTTTAATTTTTTCTGTCCATCTAGTATTTTATCACTCACCATCTCAATTTGACTTAGGCCCCTTCCGCACACGCAAAATAATGCATTTTCAAACCACTTTCACAACTGTTTGCAAGTGGATTTTGCCATTCCGCACAGCTTCAAAGAGCACTGAAAGCAGTTTGAAAGTGCATTATTCTGCGTGTGCGGAATGAGCCTTAGTTTTTCAGACCCCATTCCTGAAAATAGTGGCTGTACACAGCTACACTTTTCACAGTGAACACAGAAATAAAGAAATCCATTGAGCTTCTCTGCCAGCTCCCCATCTTCCTTTAGCAATCTTTTTATTCCTTGGTCATCTAACAACCTGGCTGCCTATCTGGACAGTTTCCTGTTCAATGTAAATTTAAAGAAATGCTTATAGTTTGTCTAGATGTTATAAATAATCTGTTCTGATCCTCTAATTGCCTTTTGGCTTGTGTAATTATTAATTTATATTTCTTTATTTAGAACCTGTGCTCCCTTCTTTTTATTTCAGTGGGGAATACTTTTCACTTTTTAGAAGGAGTCTTTATGCCTTTTATGACTTTCTTGATTTGCAGGCATCCTTTTAGTCTTGATGGTACTGTTCCTAACTTGGGAGATGCATTCTATCTGGGCTTCTGTTAATATTTTAAATAGCTTCCAAGCATCCTCTGTGGACTTGACTCTCTTGTTCATTCCTTCCAGTTTCCCTTTTCTCTTTATTTGTGTAAAGTTCCCCCTTTTGAAATCAAATGTTACAGTTTTGCACTTCAGAAGTAATATTCTATTGACATGAAAGCTGGATTTAATAGCTTTCTGATCACTGCTGTAAACTGGTGTGACATCTGCAGCTCTCACCAGGTCTCAAGCTCTGCTCAGAACCAGTTGCAAAATCACTACCCCTCTTTTTGGCTCTGTGACCAACTGTTCCAGTGTGTAATCATTTATGAATCTAGAAGCCCAATATAGAACAGGCTGATGGGAATGGTGGTGCCACCCCACCCTCTCCAAATGGCTTGTCCATGGTGTGGGAAGCCCAAAAACAAAGAAACACACACAAATGCCACGAAATTCCCCCATAGGGAATAACAGAGATGCCACAAAAAAATATGGCTTATCTCTATGCCAGCCCCACCAGCGCACTAAAGTTGGCTCCATCCCCTGGCCAACCCCCGGCCACACCAGTGCCTCTTCCGGGTGTGCACAAAGGTAGCTAAAATCTTAGCCTCAATCTTATCCAAATTCCTTCAATCTTAGGTTATTCATACTAGATTTTGTGAGGATTACTTTGAGGTAAAAATTAAGATTATGGCTATCTGTCCATCTGTAAATTTTAAGAGGAAACCCATCTTTTCCTGTTAAAATACTAATAAAGTAAGAGTGAACATTTGGAACTTAGATCTTTAAAGCATGCTTGAGTGTGTTTTATTGAGAGTGCTACGGGGAGAACTTACCTTCAGACTTGCAAAAAAATTCATCCTTTTATAGTTATTTTGCATTCTTGTTTAAAGACAGAACTACTGAAATATCAAATAGTCATTTCATGCAATATTTTAAAGTGTTATTTATGTGGTGCTTTGCCCTTATAATTTATTCACTACATGTGGCAGATTTTCATCTTTTATTTTTATTATGTTTTCAGTATTTTCTGATAGTTGGTTTGTTTGCAACTTTATATCCTGTGCAAATAAATTCATTGGGTAGATTTTGCTGAGACCTTCACATTTCAATTACTAATTGCCCCGAAACACAACACAACTTTGGAGACATTAAAAAGTTAACCAAAAATAGCATCCTGCTCACCTTCAGAGTGCTTGCTGAAATAAATTTTTTTTAATGTGACTCAAACAATAGAAAACCTGTAGTGAAGAAGTGCCTCTTCCTTAGGGTTACCAGCTCTGGGTTAGGAAATTCTAGGAGATCTGGGGGTAAAGCTTGGGGAGGGTGGGATTTGGAGAGTAAAGGGACATCAGCAATGTATAATGCAATATAGTCCACCCTCCTAAGCAGCCATTTTTTCCCAGAGGAGCTGGCGCCTGTGGTATAGAGATTCCTTCTGATTTCTGGCCTTTTTGGGTGGTGTGGGCTGGCGACCCCTACTCTTCCTATACTATTCAGCCTGCCAGTTAAGATCTTCTCAACCCTGATGAAATTGATGGTGACTGGAAACAGCCTTGTTTATTGGAATGCTTCTCTCTTGAGTCTTGCCTGATACCTGACACAATGACTTTGAGGTGCCAGGCCAAATCATTTATTTTATCTAGACGAAGGTGTTCCATCATTTTAAAGCAGTTTTTGCGGTCTGCTTCTAGCCTCAGGTCTCTTTTATTAATATTCTTTTCTGGCTGTTTTATGCCCAACTAGTTTTATGGCTTGTTTTTTGGCTGTTTACAATAGATAATTTTCATACTGTTTTAATTATTTTATTGTATTTTATGAGTCACCTTGAACAGGTCTTTGTAGAGGCAGTGAATGCATTTTTCTAAACAAATGTTAGTTGCAAAGTAATTAAAGTAATTGCACATTTGGTGTGCAAATGTGAATTTTTTTCAAATGTATACCAGTTCAGTTGTCTAATGACTTTATGCATGGCTTTGAAGGTATTCTGAGATATAAATAATTAGTGAACATAAAAATCAAAAGCTTTCTGACAGACTTTACTATGGGACCATGTAACCCTTTAATACATCAATTCTTTATACTCCCAGCACCATTTACATCCAAACCACATGGCCAGGATGTAGCAGTACCTCTATTTGTTCTATAACAAAAGATTCAATTCAAAGTGCATAGTTTGCAGGCTATAGTAAAAATGTTAATGAGTACAGTTTAAAGAAATATTTAGAAAGAAACAGACCAGAATAGCTTCATTCATAATAGCTCTATTGTTTTCTAGCAGCCTTAAAACATTATAGCTGTTAGGGACTAGCTTTAAGACTTGAGGTATGGGCATCTAAGTGCCAGCTGAACATTCCAAGGGATCATGGGATTCCCATTTCTGTATTTTCCACATGATGCTAATGATGCTAATGTAAAGTTGGGTAGATATTTGCATGAAGAAATAGTAGTAGTGGCACCCAGCAGATATGGGGTATTTTATACTGTGCTCTAAATTTATGTTTTGAGACTTATGTTTTATTCTTGTTGTTCACCACCCTGAGTCCTCTGGGGGAGGGCGGTTTATAAATTTGATAAAATAAATAATTTGATAAAATAAATCCCCCCAGGCAATTTAAAATGCCTTACTTTCCCCCTGCCATCTCCAAAATTGTCAATACATTTGTCTGAGAGGTAAGTGGAACAGGTAAGCATTCACAGGGGAAAGCCAGGAAGCTTTGTAGGCATTGTACATCAACACCCACACCCAACATTTTGTAAATGGTCACATGAATAAAGCACAGTTGCAGCAACACCAGTGCAATTAAGCAAACCATGGATTAAATTTGTCGCAAGCAGAGACATTGGCACTATTGTTTAGGACTAAGGGTGCAGTAAGACTTGTGGTCTAGGAAAATTCATGAGGACAAACTTGTGTAGAATTATACGTTATTTCAGTGTAGGAACAATTGATCTTGTATAAAAGAAAATCAGTTTAATATAAAGATGGTTTTATAATAGGAAAGCTGCAAGCATTAGCCTAAAGGAGGCACTGAATTCTTGCATGTATAGAAGATAAATTAGAATGATCAACCCCCGAAGAAAGATAGGTTGAAATGGATTCCATATAGCTGTGTGTGGGTTTCATCTGGAATCACTTCAAACTGCAGCTGATTTCGAAGGTGTTTAGAATCAATTTGTTCCAACACTTTGCAGGTAAAATAGCACCCAGTTTAGCTTGTACATTTGTGCACTTACTGCTTGTTGCCCACCTGTTTTCTTCACAGTGGAGTTTTCCTGGGTTTTTCTGTTTATAGGGAAATTCTGCTGTGAAGTGTTCCTAGCTGCACCATACAACAAACGTGTACTGAACAGACAGTTCAGCAAGGGGGAGCATTGTTCCCTGCAGCACTGCCCTTCCTTGCCCTGGCTCTGCTATTCGTAAATTCTGTGGGGTTTTGAACTGATTGCAGGCTGGCCCAGAAAGGATGGACATGCTCAGGCAACTACTCTCAAGGTGCTGCTGCCTACTTGGCTTCCAAGCTTCCTTCTGCCACAGGCAGCCCCTTAATCTGTCCAACAGACTTTAGGTCTGCTGGGGCTACCTGTAGGTCATCCGCAGCAGGGGCCCCAGGGCTTTCTCTCCTTCTCCTCCACCTTGCAGGGCCAGAAAAGTAGTTGTATGGGTGGGGGAAGGTGAGAAAACCCAAGGGAAGAGAAACACATTCTGATTTCAAAAGCTGTGGGGCTTCTCTGACCTAAGGCACCGTGAGTTCAGAAGAGGTCCAAATGAATTTGTAACCAAGCATCTAAACCAAAGGGAATGTAAGCTCACTGCAAGTCAGATCACAAGTGCCTAAAAGATCTATGTTGTCCACAGAAGTTGTGATTGCTCCTTTGGATTCTATTGGTAGTTATCTATAGATTCATTTCAGCTGGTGGAGTTCGAGAATATGTACAGAATACATAGAACATTAATGCCTACTTCAAGATTACAGGATTTCTTCAGTTCTTAGTTAAGGGTGTGCTGTTATCTCAATGAATGACAAATATCAATGCACCTGTGATAGAAATGTCAGTTTCCCCATCTCTGAAAAAAGCAGTTCTCAGGACTTGGCTGAAAAACACAACATAATTCCCATCCAGTCTGAATAATCTAAATTATTACAGGCCTCCAGAAGAAAGCGATTACCATACTGCCGCAGGAGTTTCTGGGTGAAATTAATTTCTGTGATCCCTTTTTGTGTTTGGCTTTCATCCAGGTTATAGCATAGAAACAGTTCAGGTTCTTCGGCCTATGGGTTTCCATAAGTTTCCATCTTGTCTTCCATACTGTTTATGCCTTTCAAAACTACTGGAACTGCTGGAAAAGATTATTTTTCAGGAAAGCTCAGAAGAAGCTCAACTGTGTTTGGAGGGTAAACAAGGTGAAATTAAACCATGACAAAAGGGAAGGGCTGAGAGTTGAGGATAAAACTGACCAAAGAATGGGTGATCAACCTGTACCAACTGGGATTAGGAATGTGCACCCGAGGGGGAAAAACTGATGCTTTTCAGATTTGGAGTAGGGTAAGGACATAAACACTGGTACTCTACTGCCCCCAGTACAGTTTTGGTATTCGTATTCAGGAGACTTATTGGAATCCCAAAATTTTCAGATTTATTATTGCCCGTATGGGAATCTTTCCAGGCGGCTGGAGTGGCAGTTTTTGTTTGTTTTTTAAAAAAGTAACCCTGAAATTGCTGGAAACCTAATTCTGTCTGTCTATTAAAGGCCTCTCAAATTTCAAGCAATTGGATTAAGGGATCCACTTCTATGGACCACTGAGCAAGTCCATCCTCCTTGTCTCCACTGTTTTCCCCAGGGCAAAGTATCCAACAGCCCAAAATAGAAGAGCAATCACTGGCTAAAAGCCTGCTAATGCAAACAAAACCAGCACCGCCAACAGAACCAATGTCAAAACAGAGAATCACAGCAGATTGCAGCCTCTGCACCAGCTTGAACACTGCTGAAACAATGTATGTCCGATGCCTGGGTTCAGAAGGGCATCCATCTTTCCTAAAGCATTTGTACCAAGGGATTGGAATCAAGTGACACAGGCCTGCTGTGTCAGACAGAAGTGCTTTGGTGGACTCTTAAAAGGTTTTAAGGTCCTCCACTGTCTGGGAGAGAATTAGTCACTCCTTACTGCAAAATGCTCTCCCCCCTCCCTATGCAAAATGTGGACCTCCTTGGTCGAATGGGCCAGGGTGCTCTTCTGCCCCACCAAGCACTCAAGAATGGCAAAGGTTTGTTCTGTTCCAACAAACACTCAATCCTGGTGCAAGTAGAATTCCAGTGAGTGCTGATATCACTGATCAGGAAGTGCTCTGGCATGCCTGTCAGTGGCTGTTTCTTGCACAGGTGATGGATATCCTTCATCCTGGGTTAGAAGTGACCTTTGGGAATTTTGGCAGTTCTGGAGCAGATACTGGAAATGACCAGTCATAGTACCCAGTTCGGGATTCTTTGCAAAAATCAAATCCAAAGCATTCTTCTTCACCAGAGGAAGCAAGCAGACTGTGCAGTAAATACACTTGCCCAACCCGGACAAGGGGAGTGGAGAAGGCAGATAAAGATTCCCAAGTTGGGGCAACTGGATTCCTCCTTCAAACTAAGCCTCCAGAGATGAGGAACTTATAAGGGTTTGCTCTCCCCCATGAATGTTGGTGCTGAGTGCTTCTCTAGTAGTACTAAGTGCCTTCTCTGTGACTCTCTTGACTCCGAAGTGCAATACTGTGTGATATTAAGTCTTCGTGGCAGACAGCTCTAAAATACAGTCCTGTGCCATATGCTGCACCTACAGATTTTTCAGAGACTTTTATGTAGTGTTTATGTAGTGTGTTTATGTAGTGCTGGTGCGGACAATGTTTGGATGCTGAGGAAGTGGTTTGTCTGCTGCTGAGAAGAGAGGTGATTGGTTGTAGCAATAGCTGCCATCTGTGATCTGCTTTTGGACATGACTGTGCTTGTTGGGTGGGCATATGACCTTTTCTGCTGCATGCCCATCTATTGCTATTCCATGTGTTTTGTTGGTGTAATTTTCCCCTGCTGTCGGGGGCATTCCAGGGCTGGAATAGCTTTTGCCACGCCCCCTGGCACACCCAGTTCTACACCAATGCAAGGATTCACACCTGTAACCCACCAATGGTGGTGCAGTGTTGGTAGATCAGACCAGTATGGTGGCACTGGTGCACTGTTCCAATACAACTCCTACTTTTGCTGGTGTATCTCTGAGATAACATTGATATAATGGTTAAATGCTTTTACACAAACTCCAGGACTGACTCTCTTGAGAATCTTCTTCTTTGAGAATTCTTTGAAACTGTCATAATCTCACCTACAGATTATATCTATAAAAGGGCTTTAATTTAATACTTCAGTAAGCAGGAAAGGACATTGAGAGCAATCTGAAAAAATACATAATTGCTGATTAATTTTTGAGAATTACATTTATAGATCTCAAAAGGTTTCCTGTCCTGGAAACTGTTGCTGTGGAGTGAGTCTTCTCTGGTACAAAATTTTATTTACTGTTATTTTGTGAAAGTAGTCTATATATTCATCAAACATACTTTGAAATATTCCAAAAGGAGAGTTAAATGTTTAAGACAGGTTCCCCTCTTTGGGGCTCATGGATACCATGATACTTGCCAACATTTTTTTAATGCCCACCAAATGTTTTTAGGAAGTGGATGGGGCCAAGTTGGGGTTTTGTCCAGCAAGGATTCTGATTGACTATTGGGGATTTGATTGGCAGATCAGATTTTTAAAAAAGTTTATTTAGCAGTAACTGCCACCAGAGCACTAGGATCTACAGAGTGTTAGTGAAGTTAAACTGGCAATCATTTTATGGCTGGCTCCACCTCCTGAGGCAGCCATTTTGTAGAAGCCATTTGTGACTGTGCCAACCATGCCATATCAGAATTTCAGGATGGAGATCCCTGGTTTAGGAGTCACATTTAAATCTTTCAGACTGTCGTGGGGGATGTCAGTGAGTGCAACAAATCTTCTAATGATAATACTTCAAATAATTATTTGGGAACATCCATGCTGGCATTTTTCCTTTGCAATGTACTTCTGATTTCTGTTCAGTTTTCAGCTGTTCCCTCCCCGCCCCCCACCTCCAATACTTGAATTAAAAGGGCATGTATAAGCAATGGGCAAGACTTATATAGACATGTATAATGCTGTGTGTAATATGCATATGATACAGTCCACCAAAGTTAAATACATTTATGGTACATTAGTTTCAGTGGAAGAGATCTGAAGTGCAGTCCTAACCGTGGCTTGTTCTGCTAAGCATGTGTTTACTTTAACTGCTGAAATCTGTTTATTTCGGATGCTTACATGCTGTCTTTCCACTCATTCTTTCTCATACGGAGTTGTCTCCAGCGGAGGACTAACATGGACAGAAAGGAGACAGGATTCCGCCCTCCTGTAGAGAAGAGCTGAGCCCCCCCACGCCCTCCCCGTGCTATTCCCAACAATCCTCTATCCTCCATAAGCAGCAATTCAGAGGGTATTTTGGACTGCAGTGGGAGTAAGGTGGACAGGAATTCATACTCGGTGAATGAAAATCCCTTTCTTCCATGAATCCCTGCCACAGAAATTTCAACTCATATGGGCTAACACATCTCATTTAAATCATTAAAAAAATCAAAATTAAAGTATTCAGTAAGGATTGTAAAACTATTCTGAAACCATCAATGAGACTTAAAAGTAGTTAACTTTGTCTGAATCAATCCAATTGCTAATAATATGCTTACAAATTATATATGTAATATTATATATTACAGTTCTACAAAAATGCATATTTTTCTTTTTTTTCTGAACAGAAACTGGGTGAAGGATTAGCTAAACTACGAACAGCACGAGAGGCTCCATCTGAATGCAGGTGCCCACCAGGTATGTGGAAGGATAATACATTGCTGTTGCATTGTTATATTGTATTTCCTGAAGAAAGTGAATTGATACATGACCAACTATTATTTATTAATTATTATGCCGACTGTCATTTTTCATTATAGAAATGTAAAAAAACATTAAATGTAGAAAGAATGTTTACTGTTTAAAAGTCATTTAACAGTTTTCTGACATATCTGGCAAGCAACACGGAATAATTGAGATTCCCATTGTGGAAAATTAATTGTTCTTTCAGATTTCTAGCATCACTGTCCTTTATTAATGTTTTTGGTACTTGATAAATTATGCTTCTGTTTTGTTTTTTTCAGAAGTATCTTTTATAGGAGCAGGGAAGTTCAGAACTTTGCAAAAATGTGATTAACCTTTGAACTGACATTGCCTGTTTTGTGTCAAGTTGTTCACCTCAACATTTTTGCTCCCGAACAGTATTCACTAGATTTTGCATCTGTGCAGTGCTGGCATTCATGATGGCTGGTTAGATGGCTTCTGCTAATGCCTGATCACAATTTAGGATCTTTCTTGGATTGCATTATATCTCAGAGTCAATCAGATCCTTGGGTCTTTCAGCGCCAGTCTTGTCTACTCAGACTGGCTGCAGCTCTCTAGGGTCTTGGGACATTGCCTTTCACAGTACCTCCTACTTGATCCTTTTAGCTGGACATACCATAGATTGAACCAGGGATTCATACACAGCAGATGCTTTACAACTGAGCCATAGGCCCTATACTGTTTATTTACACTTCTCTAGTGTGTATGGCAGACACGTGATAAAATTTGCATCGAAAACTATTGAATCATCCACACATAATAAACTATACAAACCATGCAGCTTGCCCCTCTGCCAACCCAGGATTGTGACATCTCTTCCTAAAAAGATTTTTACTTACAAAAAAATTATGGATGAGGAGAGTAATGTGAGAATATACATGCACAAGAATGTACATGCATTTTGATCCAATGTTTAATGAACAGCAGCAAAACTTTTGAGGGGATGAGGTTCTGCTTATTGATGATATTCTGTGTTTTACTCTGTTGCGGTTTTGTTAGATCAGTGAACACAGGTATAATCCCTTTCGGTATGGACAAAGTATGCAATACTCAGTTGTTTGGTTTTATAAATATTGTCTTATAATTTCTGGAACAGCATGAAGCATGATATTGGAAGTATCTTGAC
Source organism: Sphaerodactylus townsendi (assembly GCF_021028975.2). Lineage (NCBI taxonomy): Eukaryota > Metazoa > Chordata > Lepidosauria > Squamata > Sphaerodactylidae > Sphaerodactylus > Sphaerodactylus townsendi. Next base: position 83,821,453 of record NC_059427.1, read on the forward strand.
ATTATAGGAATAGAATTGGTTTGTAGATGTTGGGGTCAAATGTTTCCATATGGACATCAAAGTCCACCTATGCACCATTGGTTGCATTATTATTTTTTAATGAAAACAGTCAAAGTTCCAGCATTTGGAACAATAACAAACAAAAAAGATTATATGTTGGGATTTTCCGGACCTAAATAGAACATACATGGTTCAGTGTAATTTTTAGCATCATGAGTTGGGGGGAGGGGGGGTGTCAGAAAAAGACTTTTAACTTCTTTTGATCTTAGCCTTTAAATTATATATAATAGTTTTAAATATTATACTCATAGCTCTTTTAAATATAACAATGTAATTACAGTCTGCTTATTTAGCTAACCACTAGCAAATAGGTTGATAGCTGTCTTTATGCTTAAAGTCTAGACTGATTTTCTTGAAGAGAGCCTAATTTTTAAAATGTATGCTTGGGTCCTTGAAGCAGAACGAATTTTACTTCTCTCCTTTGGAGTTTCTGATTTCAGTCTGGTCATGTAATATTTTGCTCAGGCAATTATCCTACCCTACTGCCAGTTTAGATTTCTACCAGAGCAGACATATTTGATATGAAGTGCTGGCAATGCTGATGATAGCTGTTTGGGAATTTAGACTGTTAATTGTTCTAGCTTTCCTTGGGGGATTGTTTGTTTTAAATTTTACTCTTGACCATACAATACGAACACCATCCAGTTTTTTTGAAGACATGTCCCAGCAGAATGTAATCCAGAACCACGTATCTTTCTCCTTACAACAGCAGAGAATGAAGAGAGCAGGAGAAAGATGAAGGCAAGGAGGTCTCCAATTATGAGAAAAATAAGACTGCCATATTGGCAGAACAATGCAGCAGCCCAGTGGTCATTTAGAGGCTGGTATTCCCTGACCTGAATGGCCCAGACTTAGCCTGATTTTGTCAGATCTCAGAAGCTAAGCAGAATCAGCCCTGGCTAGTATTTGAATAGGAGACCACCAAGTCCAGAGTTCCTATTCAGAGCAAGGTAATGGCAAACCATCTCTGAATGTCTCTTGCCTTAAAAATCCTATGGAATCACCATAAGGTGGTTGCAACTAGACGGCAAAAAATAAGAATAAAACCAAATGTTTTAATACCCAAAGAAGTTAAATTCTCTTGTTACAAGCTGTTTTTCTTGCAGCCTCCTTCCTTGTTTTTTTGCACTGTTGACTTGCAGGAGGAAAAAAGGGGGGGCAGAAACCTAAGATTAGGAATGTCCCTTTTTCATTGTTTTGTCCCTCCTTTTGAGTTCTTTGCTGAGTGAGGAACCTACTTTGCCTGCCCGCCTTTCCCTGCTCCTCTCTGTTGTCTCTTGGCACTTGGGCAAAGAATATCTGTGGCAGTGGATTTTAGTACGGGAGCTTCTGTGCCAATGTTTCTCATTTTAAAATAGCAGCCACAAAACAAAATCCTTGGGACAGGACAAAACTAAATTCCAACAAAATGCAAACTCAAATTGATATTGTTTGTTTGTTTGTTTGTTTGTTTTAGTGGATCTTTCTACCAAGCAGAATAGATTTGTGTGAGAGAGACAGTAGTTCGAAACTATCCTGTCTGGGATCTATCCAGAGTTAGATTCTTTTTTCATTGGGTCAGTATATGAGATTAACCATTGTGCCCATCATCTCCAGAGCTGCCATTTTGGTGTACTCAAAGGCTTGGGCATGTCCATTTTAATTTTTAATTTTTTCCCCTAGGTAGCAAACATCTAAGTCATAACACAAATTGCTCCTGAAAATCTGCTCCATTTCAAAACAGTTTTGCCATATGGAGAAGCTTCTTTTCAAGAAACGCAACTCCAGAGTCCCACAGGGAATTTGGAGCTAGGCTTTGGACCTATACCCATATAGCTGCAAATTATTGTTTGCTTTCTGGTTATATTAAACTCAAATCTTCTGGGTTCAAACGTTAAGGAACAACCTTAAATAATCATACAAGTTATATTATAAAGGAAACATGAAGACTTTTATTCAGTCTCAAGTTGAAAAATGGACAAAAGGCACATTGTTTAAAATAGTCTTATAGGGTTAGTTAAAGTAACAGGTCACATAGTGTTATCAGTACTTGCAGTGTGCATGTATAAATTGAAATGCTGAAATTTTCTATCAACAGTAGAGCATTTGCCATTACTGGCCACAAGAGGGAGCTAATATTGTTTCATGAATACCATAGAAACCTAGTGATTAAAGACCTGTTGTCTAACCAAACATCTGAAATAGGTACTACAGTGTACACAGTTGTTGCATTACTTTGCAAATCTTACATTTAGAGAGACAGTTTTAAAATCTAATTAATCATTTAGCAGAATGAGTCTTTCACTATTATCCCAGATGGATAGATATATTTTATCATGAGAGCTACTACCACAAATAAGGGAAATAACTAATATTGTGCACAAGTCATCACATGGATCATCTGGACAGTTTACTTCCATTTAAAAGACTTGTCTTATGCTGAAGTTGTTAGCTTAAAACTTCGAAGGAATTCTAAATGTATAAATGTTCAGATCACATAAATCCTTCCATACAATGATTTATCCTTTGGCCTGTCCATTTGAAAACAAATACTGTTTTGCTTTGAAAAGTTGCTAGAGAATGCTACAATTAAAGAATGTTATATACACTACCAATCTTTTTCTCCTCTGTAGTAATCTATGATATAAGAGGCCTGTCTTCGTATAGCAACAAGGTTGTTTTTTTTTTTTTGCAAAGTTGGGATACTGGCCAAAGTTGTGTTATGTTACTGTCCGTATTGTCTCATATCTAATTCAACATAGACAAGTATCTCAACTTTGCCAAAACAAATCCCCTGACACCTGGTGAAGAAAAGCATTATTTACAGTTTATACAGTAGAAAATAATCTGGTTTTGTTTCAAACATTCTGAGGCGGCGATGATATTTTTCGTTTGGTACATCACAGACAGCCATTATATTATGGTTCTTGTAGTAGCAGACATTCTGACACATTTTTCAGCACTACTAGTAGAATTAATGTATGTGCCTGTGTGTGTCTTCACAGTGTTATCATGTTGGCTTTTTCTCCAGCTATTCTTTGTGGGCTGTTCCCTGTAGAAGCATCTGATTCCATCACAAGCATTCTTTCCCAAACCTGAAGTCTTAGAGAAGTGGTGGGGTTTATTGTGAAATGATTGTGTATGCTGTTCCATAATTATTTCACAAGAGCTAGCCTCAAATAAAAAGAGAGAAAAGAAGCTCCCACTCATAATTTCTTGTCTCTTCCCAGATTAAAAAATAATCCTTTCTCCTTAAAGTAATAGTTTTGGGCACACAACTCTACTAGAGATTGTCACTGGAACACAGAATTAATTCAAATCATACATTTCTCAGTAGTATGTTGGCAATAAATACAATGATGTTATGCTGCACTGTGCTTTATTTCTTTTCTATTAAACCCATGTGCAGCCCAAGAAGAAGTTTAGAAGAACAGAACCCTGCTTAGGTTTTACTGCAACTCCTTTAACTTGCTTTTAAATCCCAGCCATTATATAAAAACCTGTTAAATAACAAAGTACATGAAAGTGTATCAAATATATCATAATCATCTCTATTTTCAGTATGAGAAATAACAACGAAATATTTTGGACTGCTGAAAATGTTGTGCTATAGGCCACAGTTCTTATTGTGGTTAGGTTGTTATATCCCTCTCTTTATTTCTTTAAGTGTGTTATTTTGTCATTGTGAATCTTTGTTTTGTTTTGCCTGTTTTCATTGCTATTATTCCTGATTTGCCCATTTATTTTATGCAATGTTTATCCAATTTATACAAAAATAGTATTAAAATGTACATAACTATAGTAGAAAAAATATGGTGTGAGGAAATAGAAAAGGCCAAAAAAAATGGAGACTCAATACTATGGGAGTGAATGGGCCAACGGAGGGGTGTGGGGCCATGCTGGCACCTTCACCCCCTCCACTGGCCTAAGGAATGCCCCTGCCAACAGAGAGGGCAAAGGCACCAATGGTTAGGCACTCCTCAACTCCATAGCAGTGCCACCGCTCACTCACTCCCCTTCCTTTGCATGCTACCCCTCACTCCCTCCCCCTCCCTTCGCTAGGGTGGGTGGGCCATGTCCAGATGCCAGGGCCCCTCCCCCTCCTTCCCCTCCCTTGCATGCCCCTCCCCCTCCTCCCCCTCCCTCCCTCTCTCCCCCCCATTCCCTCCCTCCGCTAGGGTAGGTGGGCCATGTCCAGATGCTGTGCCCCCTCTCCCTCCCCTCCCCTCCCCTGCATGCCACCCCTCACTCCCTCCCCTGGGTGCAGCTGTGGAGCTATGCTGGCATCCCATCAGGCGCCAGCATGGAGGATGGGTGGGATAGGGCATTCCTGGCAGTGAATTTGACTACAGTTAGCTTCCGCCCAGGCTTTTGCATCACAAGCCCCGTGGCTGGCCCCCCTGGACCTACGCCCCCCAAGCCCATGGGGGACTTTCAGGCAACGTGGAGTCAGATTCTGCCTCTCCTTGCTGCCTGAAAGCCAACTGGAGGCGTCAGGATGGTGTGGCAGCGATGCTCTCCTGGCTGTCTTGGGTTTTGGATCGAGCTGTCCTAGGTTTGATTTGCAAAAGGTTAAAAATAAAATCAAAGGTATTTGAGACAAGATGATGAACTAAAGAATTTGGTAACATCTCTAGTAATGGAGAATAAGGTGTCTGAATTTGTGGCAGGTAAGCAAATCCTTGGTTTCTTTGAGGATACTGATTATATGGGTACTTATCAATCTGCTATTAATATTCTTTGGATTGCTGAGAGAGAAAAGGGAATGTGTCACTGTTGAGGTTCCTGGATTTCTCAGTAGCTTTTGATACTGCCAGCCATGTAACTTTTCTGACCCAGATGGATGGCATGGCAACAGTGTGCTTCAGTGGTTCTGGTTCTGTTTTGTGGACTGTTATCAGAAGGTGGTGCTGGTTGATTGTTTCTTAGATTCCTGCCATTTATGCAAGGTTTTATTCTGTTGCCTCTGTTGCTTTTTAAGGTTTTATTCTGTTGCCTCTGTTGCTTTTTAATGTCTAGATATGAGCGTTGTTGCCTGGAAATGTAGAATGAGTTATCATCAACATGCTGATGACATCAGCTCTGTTTTTCTTTTTAATTGGAATCAGGTGAGATGGTTGATGTACAGAATGGTGTCTCATGCTAGGAAGGGAACAAATTCAGTCTAATAAGCTGAAGCTCAGTTCAGACAGTTCAGGAGATGTTGGTTGATCACATTGCCAGTTGCAGATTAAGCCTGTTCTGGATGGGGTTATGCTTCTTTGGAAAGAGCAAGTTAGCAATCTGGAGATACTAATAGATCCTTGTTTACAGACTGAGACCCAAATCTTGCTGTGGAATGAATCACCTTGGTCCAGTTTCAGTTTAAGTGCCAGATGCTACCTTTCCCTGAAAAGCAAGATTTGATCACAGTTATCCATGCTCTGATCATATCTAGAGTGGATTACAGCAAAGTGACTTCTGTGCAGGCTGTCTTTGAAAATGTTGCTAACAGATGCTTGTTACTGGGATCATGTCTTGCCAGCTTTTCTTGTTGCATATTCACTTCCAGCATGATTCAAAATGCCGGATATGACTATTAAAGCCTTAAATGGCTTTCACGCATTTGAAGGATTATTTACTGTGATGTAACCCTGATTTAGAACTGAGGGTTCTTTCTCAAACTGTGTTCTTGATGTCCCCTATCATTAGAAGTGATGTATGTGTCTGCCCCAAGCACCTGTTCTTCAATGGCATGCCTCTGTGGAAGGCTTTTCTCATTGGCCAGTGATGTAGGTGTGATGCTAATGTCTTTCTGTTTGTATCCAGATTCTTACTCAGGTTCTAATTGCGGTATGTGGGTTGTTGCTGTGGTTTTGATGTTGCTGCTGTCTTGTAACACGTTTTTGTGCTGGCATTGTGGCATGCTGTTCAGTTAGAGGTCTTACAGTATTATTGATTTGGGTGCAGTGCAGTGTTTCCCAAGGTGTCAGGACTTCCTTCGCTTAATTCTGTGGCAGCTCAAAATTCCCCCTAAAATCTTGCTCTTTGAAAATGAGGGGAGGTTCAGGCTGCTGCTGGAGAAGGAGAGACGCACACTGCAGATAGAAGTCCAGATTCAAATCCTCCCTTGGCCATAGAAGCTGGGTGGGTAAACTTCAGTCAGTCACACACTCTTAGCCTAAACTACCTCAGTGTGGTTATTGTGAGGATAAAGTGAAGAAGAGAACAACGTAAAGCCACTTTGGGTTTCTATTGGGAGGAAATAGGGTGGGATATAAGACATAAAACATTAGATCTTTCTCTCTCTGTGTGTGTGTGTTTGTGTACACATGCATGTGTGTGTACGCATAATGTGCAAAGTGCCATTAAGTCTCAGCCAAATTTAGTGACCACTCCACACCTCAGGTTTCTTTCTGTGTGTGAGCTGCCATGAAGCGCAGCCAGCATGACAAACCAGTAGGGATTTCAAGGCAGGAGACTAACAGGGTGTTTTGCCATTGCCTTCCTCTTCAGAACAACCTTGATATACCTTGGTGGTCTTGTATCTATGTACTATCAAGGGTCAACCCTTAGCTTTCAAGATCTCACAAAATCGGGCTTTATTGTATAATTCCATATTTCAGCTTTCTACATACATGTAGTTTATTTAATGGGCTTTGGTTAAAATTTACTGTCCCCCTGCCTGAATTCTGAACTGGTTCAGTCCAGGAAAAGCTTTCCTACTTGATTGTGATGGATGTGTAACCTCACCTTAGTAGAAGCACTAATTCAGATTTCAGTTTCTGTCTCATTTTTTTTGGCATGCAAAATAAGGATTTGACTAATCGATGGCACTGAATCAATCTCTGTATTTCTCATGCCACCAGAACAGCATGCCACAAACACTCTCATCTATCATGAAAAGTTGTGAATCTTTAACATTTACAGCAATAGACAAGAAGAAAGTTATCTATACACATCTTGAAACGTGCCATGTCAGAAAAAAAACTTAGATACTCAGCTAGTACACTGTAATAATCAACTCAATATTACCAGTATTTGGATGAGGGGTCTCCAGTGTGGCTCCAAGGCTCCACTGCACCCAACTTTGCTGGCTTTCGCAAAGTGTCTTTTAGAAAGAAGATGGGGCCAGAGACTACCGTATATACTCGCCTATAAGCCGAGTTTTTCAGCCCTGTTTAAAGGCTGAGAAAAGACCCCTCGGCTTATACCCGAGTCACCATTTTCTATTAATCACAAGGAGGCTGGGGGCAGGGCCGGGACAACCTCCCTGCCCCAGAAGCCACTTGTTGCTACCCTCATGGAGTGTGAAGAGGGAACCCTGTCTGGCTGGGCTTCGTCAAACCCGGGGAGGCAGAGGGAGCTCACTGCCCAAATAAGGAGCTCCCCTCTGCTTGCCGGCTGGGTTTGACAAAGCCCTGCTAACTCCCCCTGATGTCACTGCCGAAATAAGGAGCTCCCTCTGCCTCGGCTTCCCACCCTCGGCTTATACCCGAGTCAATACGTTTTCCCAGGTTTGGGCAGTAAAATTAGGTGCCTCGGCTTATACACGGGTCAGCTTATACACGAGTATATATGGTAGTTTTGGTTATTGAGGCAGCCACTTTTTTTGTACAAGAGTAGTGGTCAAAGTTTATGATGAAAATATGAACCCTTACTAACATCACATTATGAACCAGTAGCCTCTGTGTTAGTTTTATGAATGCCAACAATTGAAATGGTTGGCACCTTCATGAAAGGTTGTTCAGTTTTTCCTTAAATCAGGCTATTTAGCCTGAGAGCCCCTATTATAACACACTGTGTGATATTTTATTCTGTTAGCCTGATCCTTCATCATATGAGATCCTATATGCTATACTAGCATGATGATTTATATTGATTTCATTCATGTATAAATAATTTCCATCCTTGAATGCCCATGTTGGCCCAGAGTTCTTTATGCCAGAATCAGAATATTTGTTTGTATTGCTTAGACATATAAACGTTTAGATGAGCTTTCTGAGAGGACACTATCTTCCTGCACAACCCACTTGCATTGCTGTACATATCCTTGCTAGTGAGTAGTGAACTATTTTGAAGGTAAAATTAAGCTGGCACCTGTCGTTGCAAGATCTGTGTCTGTCGCAGACCAACTTTTCTGTGTGTGACTTTGTGCCAACATTCTCCGCTTACATTAAACTTTGGCAGTGTGCTGAAATACAGTGTGCTGCTTTAATTTCACCCTTACAGCAGATATGCTTGGCTCAAGTATGTTTCAGGATTCAGTTTTGGAGTATAACATTGTCCACTCTGATGTCCCTGGCAAACAATGCCATCAGGAATCTGGGTGTGGGATTAGCTTTTGCTAACTCAAAATTGAAGACTCTTAATAAAAGGCTGTATATTTATGAGAAAGGTGGCTGCAAAATTGACACTATAGCTCAACCTGCTTCAAGAAGATTCCCTGGCTAAGGGTATTGGACAGGGTAAGCCCCCCCTTCATTTATTAATACATTCCTAAGTTACTAACTTTCTCTAACATGCACATTTTTTCAAAAAATATAGATGCAGTTTCTCTAAAGACCCCCAGAGACAGCCTACAACTAACAATAAAACAAGGCAATTAAAAAAACTATTTTAAAAGTAAGCCAAGTAATCAAAATCAAGTTAGGGCGTAAAACACAATACAGCACTCTAAAATTATATTAATAAAAGTGCACTTGGTCCAAAAGCATACCATCAAACACCTTTTTAAAAAGATGCATAATAGTCTGGGTAAAAGAAGCATTTTGGCCTGGTAGCTAAAGGAAAGTAAGCCCTTTTTGCAATCTGCAAAAATGCCCAAGAATAAAACCTGGCATATCTGAGTTTGTATTTGACATTTAGCTATCAAACCTCAATTCCCATTAAGCCTACATTTGTCTCCTGCTTTTCCTACAAGGAGTTCAGTGTAGTATATGTGGTATTATCTCAACCTAGAGATGCTAGGTTGAGAGACAGTTATCACTGACACACTTGGATTCTGCCTTTCAATGAGCTTACCTTTCCTTTATGTGTTGTTTTTTGCCCTTTCCAAAGCCACTATGGGGCACAGCAGAGAAGCTGTGTAGTTTCCAAATGATGGCAAAAAGCGACCTTTTATGTTGCTTTGCTTTTTTTCTGCATAGCAAAAAAGCTAAACAGGAAGCAGGTTTTTTTTCTCTTTTGGCCATTTCCAAATGATCAGAAGGAGGGGGGGGGGGAGTTGTGTATTTTTTTAAAAATACAGCAGGTTTAATATTGAAAAAAGAAGAAGAATTTGGATTTATACCCCCCTTCTGTAAGGAGACTCAAAGGGGCTTACAATCTCCTTTCCTTCCCCCTCTCACAACAAACACCCTGTGAGGTGGGTGGGGCTGAGAGAGCGCCGAAAAGCTATTACCAGCCCAAGGTCACCCAGCTGGTGTGTATTGGAGTGCACAGGCTAATCTAGTTCCCCAGATAAGCCTCAAGTGGCAGAGTGGGGAATCAAACCCAGTTCTCCAGATTAAAGTGCACCTGCTGTTAGCCACTACGCCACTGCTACTCCTGGAGCAAGGGACTAGTCTACTGAGCTGTGGGACTCCAAGAAAAAAAAGGGGGGGGGAGGCAGCCTTCTGGCCATCATTTCCAAATGATCAGGGTTTTGAGAGGTGTGTGTGTGTGTGTGTTTTAAATGTTGCAGTCTAACACTGCAGCAAGGGACCTGTCTGTTGAACACCAGGAAAAAAAAGAGGGGGGAGTTTGCAGGAAAACAACAAGGCTTTCAGGATTTGGCTCTGTTGGATTGGCTCTGTTGGATTGGCAGGAGTACTTTAGATAAGTAGAAAAGAAATCTTTTAAAATGCAAATAGGAAAAGGGAGCTCTGCTAGTGTATGTATGTATAGAGAAGAAGACTCTTCCTCCTTTTTATATGATTTAGTTTGATTCTACTGAATGAAGCTCTTGGTTTCAGTTTCTAGTTCTTGTGTTAGCTAATGCTGATAATTGTAGGAGATGCCTTCCTTGCAAATAAAAACTGGGCCATATTTTCTTTGCTGAATGGACTTGAGAACTGAGTGAGTACTCTGGCCCAAACCCTTCTGTAATCAGAAAACTGCGGGAAAACCACACTGAGAAGGAAGCAGTCTCAAGGCAAGCAGTAAGTGCACAAAAGCCCAATGCTTTGTCCAAGGACAGCAAACAAGCTGGTACTCAAATCCAACACTCAAAAGCAGTGTACCCCACTTATAATAAACAAACAAACAAATGAATAGCTAGCATCTCTTCTACTGGTATTCATTCCTATTATATTCTGATATAAGTAGGAACAATATCTGATATAGGAATGATATAGGAATGGGTGAGGATAAGGGAAAGTAGGGAAAGACAAACAAATATTTTGGTTGGAGTCTGCCACAGACCAGGGTGAGGATACTGCCCTCTTGAAGCACTTCACAGTGTATCCCCCTAACTTCTGTGTTGGTAGAAGTTAGGACTTGCAATAATGTGTTTAAATTATGGGTGGGAAGGTATTAGCTGGATATTAGGATTTTTAAAATATAGTAAGAGTAGTTAAAATATAGTAAGAGCAGTAGAATCAGCTGCCTAGGAAAATGGTGAATCTCCCTCACTGACAGCCTTCACACAGCGGCTAGACCAAGGGTCTGCAAACTGTGGCTCTCCAGATGTTCATGGACTACAATTGCCATCAGCCCTGCCACTTGGCCATGCTGGAAATGGGCTCATGGGAATTGTAGTCCATGAACATCTGGAGAGCCACAGTTTGCAGACCCCTGGGCTAGACAACTACTTGTCAGAGATACTTTAGGTTGATCCTGCATTGAATAGAGAGTTGGACTAGATGTCCTGTAGCCCTGGTTAACTCTATGTTCCATGATTCTAGGGCATCAGCATGAGATGAGCAACCAATCGGAAAAGACTTAACAGCACTGGGCCTCTCTAGTGGCATGGTAACATGGCTTCCAGCACTACCTGGAAGTGATGTTGCCCCTTTTGATGACATCACTTTCTGGTTGGAACAGAAATGACATGATATCGCTGGCACCTCGTGATTGCCTCCATTGGTCCTCTGTCAGCTGTGTGGTGTGGTGGAGATAAAGAGGGATGCCAGTAGGAAGTATTTTGCTAATCCAGGAGACCTGTCAGCCCTGATTCCTATTAAGATGCATGGAATAAAGTGGAATTAGAATTAGAGATAGACCTCCTAAGCACCCACGCACCCAGTTTGATTTTTACTGCTCTGCCTGAAAGTTCAAATGTGACCATTTTTTTGTGTTTATTTTAATTTGTTAACCTTAAAAGGCAAGGCACCTAATGGGATGAAAACAATTTACTTGGTTTTTGGTCATAATAGTTATAATGTATATTTTTTCATTAAAATGTATAAAATATATCCTTCTGGTTCTAGGGAAGGACTGAAGGATGTTGGTGCCCCCATTTTTTTTCTCTTTACTTTATATTGCAGGGTTGCAAGTGTTCCTCATTTGTTTTGTTGCCAGATACATATTCACCTTTCATTAGGGTCAATAGGGACAATTGTGTAGGTGGCAATCAGGTCAATGTACAGAGGGAAGTACTGTGCTGAGCTTTGCAAGTAAACTGTGAAAAGCATCTCACTGGCTAAATTAATACACCTACAACAGTCCATATACACAGCTGCTGGTCGAAGAACACAAAGTGCTATTTCAGAGTTCACACAAGCAAAATACTTTGCTAGAGGAAATGGGAAACTGGCATACTGTGTGAGATCTTTAATCAATCTAGCCTAATTCCCTAAGCTGGCATCAGTTCCCTGAGGTCTCAGGCAGAGGTGTTTGCCAGAAATCCTTTTAGTTTGATGTGCTGGGATTGAACCTGGGACCTTTTGCATGGAGAACATGTGCTTTGCTGTTGAGTTGTAGCCCTATCTTTAAATAGAGGAAATATGCTGTGAACACACAGCATGTGGTTTTTACTTTCCACCTTATTCAAACGTTTATTTTAACAAACAGTTCTGCTGACAGAGAACCATCTTTAACCTTAAGTACTTGAGCTTGAACAAATTTTTGGACAAATTTGTTTTCTTCACTTTCTGTGAATGGTTCCTAGACCAGTCCTGGTTTTGAAAGATTTCCCCTTGATGTTTGCTTAGGACTTTAATTATTGAAGAAGTATGAGAGTAATCTTGTCACTAAAAGATCTCTGTAAGACATTCACAGACTTTTTATAGTTCAGCTGTTAAGGCAACATATGTTAGTAGCATAAACCAGTGGACTTAAACTGCAGTTACTCAACACAGGATTTTACTGTAAGTTTACATATGTATTTTTCCAATAAAAGTTAGTGACTCTACTGTGTAGTAAGTCATACTAGGTTGTAAATGTGAGTTTAGCCCTTATTTAATTTATTTGATCTTCAGCTGGTTGGACTTTTTAGTATGTACTTGTTATTCAGTACCTATTTTGTACCTATTTTGGACTGGCTGTAACTATAGCCATGTTTGTGTTCAGCCATACTGTGTATGCTGTAGGAAAGAAGATGAGTCTATACATACCGTGTGTGTGTGTGTGTGTGTGTGTGTGTGTGTGTGTGTGTGTGTGTGTGTGTGTGTGTGTGTGAATGTGTTATAAGTGTCGTCAAGATGCTTCTGACTTACACCAACCCTATGAAATAACAATGCCCAAAACATCCTATCATTAACAGTCTCATAATATGATCAAAGTACAATAACCTCATTTTAGCTTTTTGGGAGAATTCTCATTTTAGCTTTTAGGGAGAGATCTAGGGCCCGCTTTTTATTTATTTGTTTGTTTGTTTGTTTATTTATTTATAGGCCGCCTCATCCCCAAAGGGGATATCTGTAAAACTCTTCTTCAACACCATATTTCAAACTAATCAACTTAATCAATCAATCAATCAATCAATCAATCAGTCAATTAATAGGCCGCCTCATCCCCAAAGAGGATATCTGTAAAACTCTTCTTCGACACCATATTTCAAACTAATCAACTTTCTTCATTGTCCAACTTTCACACCCATACATGGTAATAGGGAATACTATGTCATGAATTATCTTGATCTTGGTTGCCAGTGACACATCCTCACACTTAATAATCTTTCATGACTGCTTGATGGCTGCCCTTTCCAGTCACAGTCTCCTGATTTATTGGTTTCAGTTTCCCATTTGGTTGATGATGGAGCCAAATAATAGAACCTCCTTAACCATTTAACTTTCTTCATTGTCACCGTTAAAGTTGTGTAATTCCCCAGTAGTAATTACATTGGTCTTCTTTATGTTCAGATGTCCTCTTTGGCTTTAACCTTTATTAGTAGCTGTTTCAAGGCTTCACTATTTTCTGACAGTGATGTGGTATCATCTACATATCTCAAATTGTTCCTGTTCCTTTCACCAATTTTCACTCCACCTTCGTCTAAATCTAATCCAACTTTTCCTTATAATATGAAGAGATAGGGAGATACGTGCTACTGCATAATTAATATCATTGGAATTTGTGTGCCTTAAATAACTTAGCATGCAATACTAGCAACAGTTTCTCAACAGGATTTCTTTGAACTATAGCTTTCGGGGGGGGGGGGGGCACACAGAAATAGGGATCTTGTCCAGTGCCTCAGTCTGAAAATTGACCTCTAACAGGTCATGCCTTGATTCACTCCAGGAATCCTGTCAAGTTATTGAGCTGTCAGTGAGACAGGCTGAAGCCGAGGTTAGGTTGACACATATTGTCAAAGTGATGTAAAAAGCACCCTTTGACATAAAAACACTGGACTTTCATCCCTGCTTTGCAGATCTTCCTATAACATAAATCCTAGAGAACGGTATTTACTTCAATAATTAGTGCTGTGTTCTAGGGTTATTTATGGTAAAAGTGAATAGTCTGTGCATATACATACAATCCAGTGTTTGATTTAAATGATTAAATTCAGGTATGTAGCCAGAAAGCTATAACAAAATTTAGAAAAAACAGCAGAACTTATACTTCGTTGGTAGATGTAATCCATAAAACAAACAGCCAATATGACCGACATCAGTAAATCTAGTGTTGGATATAATAAAGGCAATTTGTGTTTCTAGATCATCAGATAATGCAAGTTGTTGAACTTGGTAGGTTACAAATTGACAGAATTATAAGTTTAAATAATTGCTTTCTGAATAATAGAAATGTTTAGAAATTGAATTAATCCTTATTTGCTGACATTTAGAAGGAGAGGACAGGAAACCAAGTGATGTGAGATATCATACGCAACGTAACCCACCAATAAAAAAATCTGATTCCACATTCAGTTTTACAGTATTGTCATTCTGCAGTATGAATATTGTTCAATTTTATAAATATTTTTGGAGCGTTGTTCCTGATTTTACACAGCGGATTTAACATGAGAATCTTAGCATATTTTGGGGGCTTCTTTGCTGTCACTCTGCTCAGCGGAGTGTGGAGACTGTCTCCAAAGGAACATGTTTTTCAGAGGCATTTATTCTAGAGGAAAGCTCTGTGCTCAGCTGAATAGAGTGCAGTGGCATCAGGTACTTACTTAGGCAGGGGCAAATGCACCCTAGACAGAGGGGAAACAATGAGGAGGAGGCAATGCTGGGCTGTCGAGGGGGTGTGGTGGGGCATTTTGGGGTGAGGTGAATTACTTGCTGTAGAGGCACAGAGCGCGCGCTTGCTCACACGCTAGTTTCCCATACTACTCCACCTCCCAATGTTATTAAGTGGTAGGCTGGACTCTATTATTATAACACAGATATTGCCTAGGCATTTTGTAAATATCATTTATGCATCCTGCTATGAATTTTTAATTTTAAAATGTTGATTCTGGAGACTTGGGTAGATTGTATCCCCTATGTAGCATTTTTGCATGACTTCCAATATGCACGTTGTTTAGAAATTTGCAGGTAGTTTAGAAAATCTGTTTTCTGTAGGTGTTATTCCCTTCTTCTAAATGTACACCTTTTGTATACTCACAGACTCATTGTTGTTCCTCATTATCTGTAATTTCAAACTTCCTGTTCTCTGTACTAGAAGCAAAATCTGGCTTACATCCATAAAAACAAAACAATCTAGACATGAATAAATAAATACATTTTAGTGCACAGTTTCTTCTCTGTCTCATGTACAGGCAGGAAGTTTTACATGAACAGCTACTGAACTCTGCAGAACATGGACTGTCGTCCTTATTCTGACCTTGGTTGCCTGACAAACTTGCCTTTCTTTCTCCGCCCCCAGTTTAAAAAATGGATTTTCTCCCATTGCAGTGGTTCCGGACAGGAGTCATCCAGATCTGATTAGGATGAGTGGAGATAATAGGCTAAAGAGGTGTCTGATGTGCAGAGAGGGGAGAATGTGGTGGAAAGAAAACATCAAGTGAAATATTGCATTTTGCACACTTGGGGCTTGGCATGGGTAACAGTATTAAAACAGAAATATAACATTAACAGAAATAATAATAAGATCTATCAAATTGCATATTTGCTAGCGGGCCCGGCCACGTGTTGCTGTGGCTCAGTCTGGTGAAGTGGAAAAGAAAGAAATGGGGAAGCGAACGGTTCGAACATGTGTCATTGCACAATGCTTGCAAAGGAGGGGAGGGGCAAGGGGCCTCTCACTCCCCTCCTTCTCTCCTGTTCCCATGTCCAGGTGGCGGGCCCTGTCTCTTTCACTCCCTTCCCTTGCAGGCGAATTACCTAGCTTAAAACACGCTGGGAGGCATGAGCTACGTTGTGTTCAAATTTCAGAACGCTTGGTCCAGCAAACCCCCGGACCCTCCCTCACCTTCCCCTTCTTCTGCTAGGGTGGGTGGGCCATGTCCAGATGGCGGACCACATTTTTTTCACTCCAGATGGCAGCTGTTTTCAAGGAAGGCATGGTCGTTTCCCTTGTATCAGAGGGTGTTGCTTTGACAGCCAGCAGATGGCGCTGTTGCGGAACAGAACTGAGGTTCCAACTGTCACAGGTGTGGCATGTACACAATAACTGGCACAGTTGTGACATGTACACAATAGCAGGTGTGGAAACAGTATGGAAACCTGGCCGCATGCAAATGCGACGTTGTGTGAAAATTGGTCCAGTAGTTTGGGAGATTACCTGTCAGCAGAAAAACACACTGATAGATTTTTATATATATAGATAGGATGAAAGTTGTTCCACTGATGCTTATGTTGTTAAAAGTTGGCAGAAACAATATGTCCAAAATCTCTGTGACTTTTACGAGATTCAGGGAGCTGGAGTTCCTCAGTTACATGCCTGAAACACATAGAAAGTATTGCAGAGAATAAGACTGAAGCTATTCCCAACATGAAATGGCAACAGGAGATGGCATATCTTAAAATCATCCTAGCAGTATAACTCAGCATTCTTTTTGCTTTTTCAGTTTTTAAATTCGTATTAGTAGTGAATGTACTCCTCCTGCCTACTTTCTTTGCTTTTTTTTCTGTTTTGATTTGTTTTTAATAGCATTTATACTCATTAACTATATACCATATTTATGCTGCTTATATACAAACTAGCAGTAAAGGCCATTTTAAAATGAAATAAAATGGGCTTTAAATGGCAGGGTATGGGGAGAGAGGGCAGGCAGGAGAAGGCTAATCCCTCCCTTGTTTTCCAAACCCTGTGGAGTGTGAGAAACAGGGAAGGGGTATTCCTAGCTGAATCCCGCAAGGAGGATTGGGCTGTTCCCCCCTTTGTTTCCCAAGTGATTAGGGAAGGGAGACGGAGGGGGAAATCCTTTGTGCTTCTCCCCTGACCGCCTTGCCTTCCAAGGCCTGAAGATTATGGAAAGGGAGGTGGGGGGTGGTTGGAATGTGAGGGATGCATTTCCAACCAATGGGAGTCCTGTACATCAATTGGCTGGGGGTTCATTGTCGGACATTCCAAACCCTTAGTAAATTATGTATAGGGATTAGGCATCAGTTCAAACAGTTGTACGCAACCCCTGGCACACATGCCAAGCCGTTGGGGTTTATCTCACACAGCCTGTGTTTTTTTCGTAAGAACCAAAGCAAACCCTGAGGCACTGGCAATGTAGTGGGAAGAGGGAGCATGGGACAGGCTTATACCTGTCACCATCTCCCAGACTGTTGCTTTTGCTAGTTGGATCTGAGAAAAGACATAGAGGCTCAGAGGACAGGTTTGCTCACAGTGTGTCTGGCAAAGTACAGTCACCACCATTGCACTCCAACATCTTCACAAATAGATGCTGATCCCCCCCCCCCTAATAAAAAAGGTGACCTACCCTGGAATTATAGTATAAAGTTGCTGTCAATTTTTGTTGTCTTGGGGAAAAAAATAGAACCAGGAAACTATGTAAGAAGAAGAGTTGGTTTTTATACCCCTCTTTTCTCTACTTACCTCATTATATGTTCCCATATACTAGATAAGGATTCATTGCAGGGTATAAGAAAAGACTGGTTTATCCCAGGAGATAAATACCTTGATACATGGTACCCACCAACACTTTTCTGGCACCCACTGAGTGTTTTTGAAAGTGGGTGGGCCAGAAAGGGCATTTGCCCAGCAAGGCTTCTGATTGACTATTGGAGATTTGATTCACTGTGCAGATTTTTTAAAATGTTGCTTTGGCAGAAGTTGCCACCGCAACACATGGATCTACACTGTACAACTGAAATTAAGCTGTGGCATTTTGTGGCTGGTTCCACCTCCTGTAGCAACCATTTTGTGGTAGCCATTTTGTTGCTGTACCCACTATGCTGTGCCAGAATTCCCAATGTACCCATAGGCTGAGGTTGGGTACTCTTATTGTAAACAGGACAGGGAGTAGACTGTGAGATTCTCAACACTAAAGACAATTCTGAACTAAAGTCTTCAGTACATGTTATCTTTTCTTATTTTGCCAACACCATTAAAAGTTTTTTTCAGTTCACTTCAGTGTACTTTACATTAATATTAAATCTCTGCAGAACTTCCATTTCTATTTTGCTCGTGAGAAACTTTGTTTTAATCTTTGTGATTTAGACAGATTTATATTAAAATGAATTGAGATTTACCTTATTTCAAGATGCTGTTTCATGAAAAATTGGGAATGCCGATTGTATGGGACTTGGTACACTGCTTAGCTTCAAAATCTCATGCTTCACTGAAGGTTCTCATATATTAATAATGTAGATGTCATTCTAAAGCCTGCTGAATCCAGATACATTGTGGAACAGAGTACAGAACTAAAGTCAGAGTAAAGCCTTGTTCTGATGTTCTTATGTGGATTTGGTGGAATATTTTCCATTGTTTCAAAACACAGCAGAACTTCAGTGTAATCCTGCCAAAAAGATGGAGATCTGTTTGATGTATTTTTTCTAAAACCACCATAATGCTGTTGCTCCATAAAGAGGCCAGACATATATTTGGATAATTTCAATGATATAAATTTCAGAATTGGGGCAGCACTTCACAGAGCTATAGTAAAGCAACACCCTTCCCCACCCTTGCAGGTTCAAAGAAGTTACATTTTTATTAAAAGGAAATTATGTAGGGTTTCCAGCTGTTGTATGTTTCTGATTCTAATGGCCAGAATAATGTGCTGAAACAATATCATGTTTGGAAGAGAGCTTTTTTCCTTCAGAGAATGTTCAGTAATTTTCCATCTTGAATTACTTTTTGCATACTAGTCACATGACTTTTTCTATCAGAATGGGTCAACGAAGCAAGGGTTCTAATGAGGGAATAGTTATGTGGAGGTAGTGATGATGAAGCATTTCCTCTTGCATTGTTTTATGACTTGAACTGTCCCAGAGGAGCCGCACAGATACTGATAGAGATACCTGTGTTTACCATGGTAGGCAGATAGCAGTTCCTTGGGGCCATTTCCGATTCAGACAATAGAGTGGAAAGAAAGCATTCAAACAGCACCCCTTGCAATATGGTCCTGTCATTAACAAGAAAATGGTGCTGGCTCAGCATGCATTGTATCCTTTAGAGAAGAAGAAGAGTTTGGGTTTATATCCCCCCTTTCTCTCCGTAAGGAGACTCAAAGTGGCTTACAATCCCCCCCCCCCCCAGCAAACACAATGTGAGGTGGGTTGGGCAGAAAGAGCTCCAAAGAACTATGACAAGCCCGAGGTCACCTACTCTGCGAGTAGCAGAGAGCTGGACTAGATGCACTCTGGTCTGATCCAGCTGGCTTGTTCTTATGTTCTTATGTTAATGCACACTGCTACCCAGTGGTATATCCCCTCAGCTAGTATGTGGGCGTCTCATTTTTTTAACCAGATGTAGAATTCTGCACTTCTCCTTGTTGAACTGAATCTTGTTCATATCCACTCACTTTCCCACAGTGTTCAGATCTCACTAAATTCTGTTTCAATCTTCTTGAGTGTTTGCTGCTCCTCCTGATTTGGTGTCACAGTTACACATATCCAGTTCTAGTCCGTGTCAGAGTTCTCATTTCTGTTTGGATGATGCATTTATGTTAAACAGAATTTCTGTCTTTATGTCTGGCTTACACAAGGTTTTTTTTCTAATATAACTATAAAACAACTTAAATTTTCTGGTTTTAAAATATTCTTGAGTAGCACAGATGTTTTAGTGGCGCCTCTGCTTTAAAACTCTTCAATATTGCTTACATTCTGTTTAGCAATGAAAGGCTTACCTGCTTTAGAATTCATCAACTGGTACCAAAGTAGTAATATAACTTGTGAGTTCTCGCTGGGGAGGTCATATCATAATAACCTCACTGGCTTGCCTCACCTTGTTTATTGACTCACTAATTTGGTTCGGAGTATCTGAAACAAACCAGTTTTATTAGACTCTTGCTCAGCACCGAAAGGTTGAAGGAGAGGTCAAAGGCCACTATGCTTTCAATAAAACAGCTACTTTAGTTTTGGCAAAAAAGCTGCATTCATTAAGGACTCTTTTGCTTTGTGGGTGCTATTAATACACATTGCTTGTTAAGAGACTTTGTGGGTGAGGAGGAAGGTACCTTTAAGTATAACTTTTTAGAGCAAGGTCTAGTTAGGCCACATTATATCCCCCTATTAGTAATTAGCACATAACATGTTTTTTTAATGCTATTGTTTTCTGGCTTAACAGCTATTACAGCAATTGTGAAGAAATTGTTATTAGAGAATACTTCATGGCTGTATTAAAGCTGCAGTTCATCTGCCTGTCCTTAATGATTCTTAAGTCCTTCAAGGAAAACAGTGGTCAGTTGTTTATTCATAGCTTTGCAAAAAAACATCATTTCGTACTGAATAACCCTGAAATATGAATTTTAAGCACTGCTGTGTATTTCTGAAAGGAATTCAATGCTCCCTTTGGTAATACAGGAACTCTGGAAAGAGGAACTCATTAGGCCTTATTAGAGCAAAATGAGCAGAAGAAAATGAACTAAAAACAGAGCAGAGAAACCAACCACTACATTCCTTTTTGCCCCGATGAATAAACTTTTCTTTTCTTTTTTTAGTTTTATTCTGGCTTTTGATTTAGCCCAATTATTGTTGACAGTTTGCTTTTATCTTGCATTCAGTTCTGTTTTGCTCAAATTGCCCGTGTTTTTTGAGGTTACCACTTTGGGACCCAGGCATTCATATAACAGGGTCAGTATGCTGCCATTAGCCTCTGTATAAACATGATTTCATTACAGTTGATGAAGTTCTTTGAATATTTTTGACCTAATCGCATTTCCTGTGAGCTGCATGTTTATAGCAAAAGGTGTTTCAAAACTGTCAGACAGGGAAAACAATGCATATTGCCTCAAAATGATGACCTTGTTAACAGTAGCTTCTAAAAAACACTAATGGCTTGTAATGTTCAAACATTCTAATTATAAACCAGTACAAGTGCATGTCCCATAATTATCCAGCAATTCTTCAAATTGTGCCAAATATGCAGATAACTAACTGGTAGGGTTGTCAACCTCAAGGTCCGGCCCAGAGATTTCCTGGAATTACAGCTGATCTCCAGACGACAGAGATCAGTTCCCCTGGTGAAAAGGGCTGCTTTAGAGGGTGGACTTTAGGGCATTTTACCTCTTCCCCTTCCCAAACTGCCCTTTTCAGGATCCACCCTCAAATCTCCAGGAATTTTCCAAGTTGGAAGCCCTACTCACCAGTGTTACCTTGGTCAACAACCATAGTATAATAATAATAATAATAATAATAATAATAATAATAATAATAATAATAATAATAATAATAACTTCTAGGTGATAACTTCTAGGAACTTCTAGGTAATAACTTCCAGGTGATAACTTCTAGGAACTGCACACATTCTACGCAAATACCTCTAATATCCTAGGTCCTTGGGAAGGACTCGATATTCAGAGATGAATTCCAGACACTTGTGCTGTGTTGTTATGTGTATAATAATAATAATAATAATAATAATAATAATAATAATAATAATAATAATAATTGTGCAAAGAAGCTGATGAAACTGTAGATCATGTCCTCAGCTACTGCAAAAAGATTGCCCAGACTGAATACAAACAGAGACACAACTCAGTGGCCAATCCACTGGAATTTATGCAAGAATTACAACATAAGAACAGCTAAGAACTGGTGGGAACATTGTCCAGAGAAAGTAATGGAAAATGAGAAGGTCAAGATCCTGTGGGACTTTTTCCGAATCAAAGCGGACAGAAGTGTTGAAACACCAATACACACCAGACATCACCGTTGATTGAGGGGCGATAGAGAAGTGGCCATTTGCATCTTTTTTTTGATACATAGCTTGGTCCCCCCGGTGTCAGCAGGGTCATTGAAAAAGAACACAAGAATGTCATTAGATACTACTATTTGAATATCGAGCTTCAGCGTCTATGGCACAAACCAGCTGAGGTTGTCCAGGTGATAATCGGCACACTGGGCGCCATCCCAAAAACACTAGGGCAGCACTTGAAACATCTTCGAATTGACAAAATTAAAATCTGTCAAATTCAGAAGGCAGTCCTGCTGGGATCCGCACAAATACTACGCCAATACATTACAACTTCCTATGCCTCTGGGTGAGGCTCAAGTTGTAATGAAAGGTCAACAACCAGCTAAAGATCTGGCAGCTGTGAAATCTATCATAATAATACACACACACATAGAGTTATCACTATCTCTGTGTTTCTGTGCCATAAGTGCTGAAAGGATCCTAAATCTAAAGTAATGTCCAAGAATAGTGTTTTAGCAACCCTGTCCTCTTTCTGGAACACAAAGAAAGGCAGGCCCTAACTTATTGCAGCAGGAAGGAACACTTTTTGGCATTTTCTCACTCTATTTTGGAAGGATGAAAGCAAGCTAATTGGCATACGCTTGGTTCATGCAAGCCAAATGATTACCAGTCTGGGTATTCAGGTATGTTAAGTCACAGCAAGTTGTCATTTACTGAGAAACAAGATAGTGCTGTTGTTCATAAATTACATTTTAAAGTACTTTTTTAAAAAAATCCAGTTTTATTTAAATACAATTTTGTCACAAAAGCATGTTTAACAAAAGGCCCAAAATGTTACAAATAGAAATAAATTTGCATAGTTTACATTAGATAGAAAGATCCAATGGAATAAGCTGCTGCTTGCCAAATAGGATTCTGTAATAATTCAGTGCTGTAGGGCTTTTGTTTGTCTATTGCAACAGAACATCTCATCTTCTTTGTATATTTTTATATAGTCCTTAGCTGCTTTTAAAATGTGAATTTGAGGTATGATGGTTCAAATATAACAGGAGCAGATGCTGTGCTCTTTATAATGATCCAGTTAACTGATGGCATTCATCTGAGGGAATGTTTACTTGAATAAGTTGACTTATTTTACAAATAAAGCATTAGCAGTTTTTACAGTACAATCCTAAGGAGAGTTGCTCCAGTTTAAACCCATTGAAATGAATGGACTTAAAATGGAGTAACTCTTTTTAGAATTTGTTCTGTTATTTTCTTTGCTCTTTTTTCTACATTTGCTACATTACAATCAAAGGGGAGGGGCAGCATATTAAATCTAATTAAACAACAAATACGTTTATCTTTAATCCCATTCCCCCAGATTCTGAATATTAACGGCCTGCCGCTTCACTGAGGAAATCTGCAGTGTCTTTAAATATCTTGGTGCACCAAAACTGGATGCCTTTATTTGTATCATGTATTGTATACATTCTGTTTTGGGAAGTTCACCTAAGTTTGAAGCTAAATAGTGCTGTAGTTGAAATGGTTTGACCATTTCCTGGACCATTCTAGAATGTTCTGCTTGGGTCGTGGGTCCTAGTTCCTTGGGGACAGAACTAGGTAAACATTAATACCCAACTGGAGCATTCTAGGACAAAGACGGTCCAGGAAATGGTAGATGAATTCACAGATCTCCTGTCATCTTTATCCTGAACAGGGTATATAGATACAACATAGTAACCCGTTTAATTGCAGATTATGTTGGTAATCCTTTTTATAAGTATCTGCATACAAAATTATGGAAAATAGAACAGTTATAAAGGAGTTTATAAATATTTAAGTGCTATAAATTTATTCCATTTATCTAGAAAAAGCCATGAGATTACTTTATTGTGATGCTTTATATAACATTTGTGCTGTTGTGTACATTAATAAGCTATTTAGACATATTTTCTTCTTCTTTGAATTATGGCTTTATTGGAACATTTTATACCTGATCATTGCATGTGCTTTCTTTGATTTTCATTAAAACAAGATAAGTTTTCCATATGTGAAAATTAGGGTGCAGTTTGTGCATTTGCACACCTTTGTTGTGTTCTGCATTTTTTTGTCCTCCCCTTTCCCGCAGAATACTGTACAAAGAGGGAGGAAGCCTTAGCTTCCTTTACAGCAGCATCAAAACCGATTCTCTTGCTTTGCTCTTATCTTTCTCATAATAACTATATATGTTTGCAGGACTTCAGAGCTGGGATCTGTCTAATGTCAGATGCTCAAAATTGTGAAATAAGAAGCTGCTGAGACCACAACAGTCACTTCATCTATAATGTTAAAAATAGGTGTCCGTGGGAATTAGAAACAATATTTCCAGCAGTTTATTTTAACTGCTAAGTTTAAAATTTACTCTTATCTTTCCTAACACAAAGGAAGCTGAAGGCAGCTCACAAGAACAACCAAAATATAATAGCTTGGATCCACCAGAGCTTTTCTGTGTATAGAAGGATTTTTGCCTGGGGCACAACTTTCCCATTTCCCTTCCAGCTGCAGTCCAGAATTAAATTGACATTTTCATCTCAATTAAAGCTGCCTTTGAGCTGATGATAACCCAGAAAGTTCTTAAAATAGAGACTTGCTATGATGAAGGTATCGAGGGATTATTACATCTCTTAGAACTTTGAATTATTTCTGAATGACCTGTGTATGAGGGAAGAAATGAAAATTCTTACTGATAAATTTCTGTTCTTGAGGATATCACACCACCCACTTGGTACAGTCTTCTAATCATTAGAGCTCTGACTATATTTTAATTGAAATGTGGCATGTCAGTACTCTTGTCTACCCCATCATTTTCTATTGTAAAGTAAGTGACTGTTACAGTTTGCTATCCTATAACTTCCACACAAATTGGAAATTGAAGAAAAGGTCTCACTTCTTAAAACTGTCTTTAATGTTGATTTCTAGTCTCAGAATATGGACATTTATCTACTGTAAATTACCTCATATGTCTTAATTGAAGCATTCACTTCAGTGTGGGTATATGTTTATGTCCACATGGGATGTTTTTTCTGTATGAAAAGAAGGGCCCCATATTAATGGAGATCATCTAGATAACATTCTGCTTATTCTGAGCATAACCTGGAGCTCTCTCCTTCAAAACAGATTAAAAATTAAACCTGTTTGAATCCAGTTTAAAGGAGGATCTGCAGAATGACTGCAAGATGGCGTGCGGTAGCTTACTACCACAAACTATTTCCCCCCCTCCCTCTTTTAGGGCTTTGTTTTCTTTCTGAATAAGGAAAGGCAAGGGGCAGGTGGTTCAAGGCTGTGTGAGGACCCAGCATAGCCACAACAGGAAAAAAAGAAGGGGGTAGCAACAGAAAGTGGTGCAAAAACATGTGTTTGTAGATGCCATTCCTGCTCTGCTTGCTGCTGCCACCAGTGATTTTAACTAGGTGTATTTTTGTACCTTTGTGAATGAAGCCTTGTTTAGTTGGACTAGGATATGGGAGACTTAAGTTCATATCTGCACTCTGCCACAAAACCTGCTGGGTGACCTTGGCCGATTCCCCACAGGAAAAATATCCTGGAATTGGATTGGGGCCATAAAATACCAGTACTTTTTGTTCCCAGTCTGGCCCTCCACACCGCAGTCATGGCTGCAGAGAGGTCTCGAGTTGAAACTGGGGTCAAGACGTCCACTTCCTTTCCACGAGCCCGGGATCCCCTCAACGGCTCTTTTGTTGCTAGTTCATGATTGGCTGTTGCTTTGGGGCAGGAACGTGAACATGCATTCCCCCCCCTTTTTTTTCCGTAGCGGCTATGTAGCTACATTGTTACAAAGCATAGAGCGTTAGGAGGCGTATTGAATGTCAGTTTTTTCCTTTGCACAGTTGTAGCTTTGTAGCCAAGTAGAACATATTTTTTAAAAAATGTGCATTCCTTCCCACCCTGAGTCACCCGTTCTGAGCATGCCCAGGCCACTGTGCTGTGATTGGCTGATGACTTGAACAGAGACTCGGGAGGGGAAAAGTAACACAGGATGATTCCCCATGATACAAGCCTCATCCCAGGATTCTCAAAAACACTGCTTTCCTGGCGGGATATTTCCCCCATGGGGAATTGACCCATGTCACCTTGGGTTAGTCAATACTTTGGAGGAATGCTGTGAATATAGAATGGGAAATGGACACCCCTATATACTATACTGAGCTGCTTGGAAGAAGGGTGGGATACAAATGTGCTACACAGCTTACAGTGTGAAGAAATACTTTCCCCCAAATATCACCTCTCATGTCTTACGGTCTTCAGGAAAGGTCCTGCTTTAGGTACCCTTGCCATGTTACTTTTAGAGATTGGGGCCTTTTATGCAGAGTCAGCCTCCTTGTTCAAGCAGTCACTAGTTCCTTCTTGTTTTTCAGGGTGTTGATTAAAATCCTTACATTTAGGAAGGTGTTTGGATTATTCATAGTAAAACGATGGCTGATTTTATCCAGTTTTGGCTATCTTATAGTCCTCTACTGTTTGTTTTATTGGTCAAAAATTTCATAGTAATTAAAGATTGTTAGCTACTTCAAAAGTTTTTCCATACTAAAAGTATGTTCACTTTAGCAATAAATATTATTATATACTCACTATTAATTATGCTTTTTCTAATGATGAATGATTCAGCTAAAAGCTGAAAAGCTAAATGAGATCTGTAGAGTTCTCCACATAGCAGTAGCGTAGTGCCCACAGGGCAGGGGGGCTGACGCCCTGGGCAGAACAGCGTTCTTGGGTGGGGGTGGGCGGTACATCTTTAATCATTTGGTTTACCTGTAATTGATAATGCAAAGGTACTGAGATTTCTTTTTTTTACTTAGTAGTATTTGGTATACCAGTTTCCAATTTTTCCTGTTTTTTATAGAGTGCTGAATGCTTGAAACTGAAATAAGAAATAAAATAAACACTGTCAACTGGAAGAAACAATGAAAATTATCTCATGCTGTTTTGAAAAGTTGAATGGTTCCAAAAGCAGATTGCAGAAGTTCAACATTAGTTATCTTTTTCCCATGATGACCTTTTCAGCTCAAGCTTTAGCTCTGAACTTTAGCTTCCTTGGGTCAGGCCTTCCAAACAATCTCTTGGAAATGATGAAGTAGGTTGTCACTTGAGTATTAATCCAGCAAGAAGTTCATTTAGAGACAGTTATTACTATTTTTTCTGATTATTCTGTGAGAGCTGCAAGCGATCTCAGCACAAGGGGGAAAAAACAGCCCAGGTATAATTGGGGCTGACTTCTGGGTCCACATTACACCAGTCCTGAATTTTCTTCACTGGCTGCCTGTTTGTTTCTGGGTCCTATATAAGGTCCTGGTGCTTACCTTGAAAGCCCTTCAGGAGCTGGGTGGAGGGAAGAGGGAGGGACATACTTGAAAGACTTTATCACCTGCTATGGACCAGTGCAGCAATTATATTCCTCACACAAGGAATTTAACCATAGAGTTTTGGGTGAATTCTAGACTGTTGTCCTCAATGTGATAATATCTCTCCCGGTTGCTGCTGAAAGTGATAGCACATGTTGGCATGATCCCAGTCTCATTTTCAGCCATTTTCTCCCACCACCATGTGAAGTGATAGTGGGGTCAAGGAAAATCCCCAGGAGGTCTCCCCACTATAGTGTGATACCTGGAAGCTTTAGATAAATTTCACTGAAAAAAAGCCTCCCAAGATTTACTTTTGTAATTAAAAAATAATAATATTTAAAACAACCAGAGGATAGGGTTTTTTATTTCTAAGTTGTACACCACTGCTTTGCTTACCAGATCTTATGGGTGAAGAAAATATCATACTTAGTGCCTTGATTCTGAAACTATTTACCAATATATTTCAGTGAGGTGTACTTCAGGTATGAAATCACAGACTTTGGAGGATTAATGTCAAAATGTTCTGATATCTATTTATTTTGTTTACTGGTTGATATTATTTAACATTTCAGAAAACAATTTATCTGAGTTGGCTTTACAAAACAAATACATGGTGAAAATGCAAGTTATAGAGTTTGTGTTTTTTACTATAACTATGCAGGTTTAAATGAAAGCCCTAAATAGTGAATTTACAATAAAAAATAGGTAATTCATAGCCTGTGAGAAGAGAGACGTTCTTTCTCGATGGCCTATAATAACTTGTGCATCATGATGTAGTTCAGAGAAATCAACAGACTCCCCCCCGCAAAACCAACTAGAGATTCACAGTAGATAAAGTAATTGCGTAACATTGGCTAAGTAAGTTTATTCCAACTGTGGTATATTGCTTGGCATTTTAATGGCAGAGTACAGATAGGAAAGTTTTCCACTGGTCCTTGGCAGAAACTCAAACCACTTTGTCAAGCAAAAGGAAGCTTTAAACTGCCACAAGCTAGCCCAGCTGCAACCTCTCTTTTATAGCTAACCTCCCATTCACTAATGCAACAACATCTTGCAGCTGGGTTACTTCAGTCTGGCTCCTGCAAAAACTTTGCATCTAATCCAGCTCACCCCATTGCTGCTAACCTGCTGCTGTGTCTCCTTTGCTGCAGTCTCCTTCTTCGTTGCTCCTGGGGCTCTGGAGACGGGGAGTGACGTGGCGGGGAGAGGGTGACAGGATCCCCACTGGCTTAGTATCACGAGGCTGAAGAGTCTCAGATCTAGACCCTGGCTGGGGAATCTCAGAGCTTGGACCTGGCTGTGGATCCCAGCCTGAATGCTCTGCCCGAGCCTCTGGTCCTGGTCCTGCAGGAACTACTGACTGCTCAGGCAGTGCCTGGGAATCTGATACCAAAACTGTCCCCTCCTCTACATCTTGAGTCTTCCTTCCAGAGGTCCCCAGCCAGACCAGACTGAGCCATAACACAAGGGCAATACTTAAAACACAGAGAGGGCTCGTTTTTAGGTCACTGCAGAAAAAGCACCTAAATATGGGATAGTGAGATCTCTGAGGGTCTGTATTATTTAATTAACAGAGTCAGGAGTGGTATTCCAGGTGGAATACCCCAAAGCCTGCTCTGGTAAGCCCAGTGTGCCTCTCTTTTAGTGAAAAGAGTTGGATTTTTAATTATCTACCAAGTACTCTGAAGAAAAGATTTTCCCTGTGAAGGAAGTTTTGTTAAAACTGAGGCCCTTTCCGCACGGGCCATTTATGGTGCCCTGGGGATGGCAAAAACGCTGTCCCCAGGGAGCCGTTCGCACAGGCGGTGCTGCCAAAACGCAGCAGCGCCGACCTGGCTCCCCTCCTCCACCCCCAGGGCTGCATCAGGCCGCCTCCAAAAACCTCCCTCCTGGAGGGAGGTTTTTGGAAAACAACACTTTCCCAGCGGCGCGGTGTGAACGGCTCCGCCAGGAACACGCTGTTTTCCCCGTCCCTCTCCCACTCACCTCGTCGCCTTCATCACCCTGCTGGCCTCCTAAGACCCTCCCTCGCTTTCCTCCGACCCCTGGAAGTCGGAGGGCAGCGTGGGCGGGTCTTAGGAGGCCAGCAGGGCGACAAAGGCGACAAGGTGAGTGGGAGAGGGACGGGGAAGAGGCGGCTCCGTGCGGAGCCACCTCTCTCACGCCGGCCTCTGTGGGGGCCGCTCGCACGCTCCTGTGCGAATGGCCCCCGCCCCTCCACCGGCAGAATTCCTGCCGGTGCAGGGGCGCCCTTTCCGCTGTGCGGAAAGGGCCTGAGTCAGAGAACTATCTGGAAACCATAAGAATACCTGAAACAAAGAAGTGTTTAGTGAAATATTCCTGCCAAAGAAAAAAAAATCTTAACTCTGTAACTTATTTTCTTATAATGCTATAAATAAACATTTCATCTTTGTTTGCCTGTTAACAAGCCTTAGGAGAGATTTAAGAGTGCCCCAATCCAGCCTGGCAAGAATAGTCCATTTTGGAGGGAAATGTAAAAAAACCCTTATAGAGCTGTCTGTAAACTCAAGAGGTGGCAGTAAGAATAAGGCTGACAGGAACTCCTGAGGAGCCTTAGGTGTGTGCCCACTCAATCAGCATTACCCACCGTTATATCTTCTCCTATCCACCTTACTACAGGTGTCCAGTAGCAATCAGTTGAATATTAGTGAAGATTTGTCTACTTTTTATTGTTATGCATATGTACATTTATTTTATTTTATTTTATTTTATTTATTCTTCCATTTCTATCTCGCCCCATCCCCGCAGGGCTCAAGGCAGGTCACATCACAATTTCCCAATAATACAACAATAAACTTTAAAACATTAAAAATATTATAGCAGTACAAAAATACATTACGATACTAAAACCAATACTAGGACAAATGTTAAAAAATAGATGGCGATTAAACTCCCCCTCTACCAGTGGATAGTAATTATGTAAGATAGTATTGTGCATAAAATCGGTTATTAGTCTCCTTTGCATTTTGTCGTTCAGATAAGGTTGCAAGTTGATGCGATATTGCTTATTTTTACTGATATTGCTATTGCCAGTCATTTTAAGCATGCCTAAGCAGTCTAGCATAGTGGATGCACACAGTTCACTTCTAATTGCCTGTTGCCACCAATGACCGTGTAAGGCCTGGTTTAGGCGATTCAGTTTTTAACACTCTGCAGTTAGGTGGGTGCAACAAAAAGGAAGATACTTCTTGTATAAGCAGAGTATCAGAGGTTCTTGGCGTAGTTTTGGCCTTAGTTCTTGCTTAGTTGTCTTCCATCTACTATTCATTAGCTATGCTAATGTTACTTTGGAATAAATGTGATATGGTAAGATTGCAATATTACGTTCTAACTTTGATGGCAGAACAAAAGTGAAAGGCAAAATCAGGCAGATCAATTAGTAGAGAGATGAACAGATAGGAAAAGAAGATGATACAGAATTAATAAAGCTGTGTGGGCCAATGAAAGCAATTTGGGTTACAGGGAAGATTCGTTTTGAAGAGAGTTCTCCTGGAGGCGATCTCGGGCATCTTGGATGGGTGATTTCCAAACTATACTCAGGGAGGCAGGACTAAATGATGTCACTTCCTGTGATGGGTTGGACTCTCTCCTCGATCTCCAGAATTGTTCCTGCCTGAGCAGGGAGAGCAGTGCTTGCTTAGGACTCCAAGCCCTAGACCTGCTACATTCTCCTTCTTCTCTCCATTGTTCCTTCGTGAGTTTTGTCAACCCCCGTTTTGTCTTTCCCTGTGTCTTTTAAACTCCTGCGGCTTTAAGAGCCTTCTCTCCGCACCCAAGCCTCTTAATAGAGGATCAATGGCGGATCAGCGTGGCTATGCCCGCCCCTTCTCCCCCCCACCTGACTCCTTTGGGAAGTCAGCGGCGGAGAGCACCAGGGCAGCAACCCGTCGGGGTCTGCAAGAGCCCTCCACCTCGGATGCCTGCCAAAAAAACCCCCAGGCTCCCTCCAAAGCCGCAGCAGCGGCAAAAACAGGCGGCAAAAAAGGCGCGAAGGCCCTGGCCGATAAAAGAGTGCGCCAGGAGCCCAACGCGGCCGAGCAGCGCCCGCAGCAACGGAGTCAGGGTGTAACGAGGCAGCCCTGGGCAAACTGTAGCCCTGGGCAAAACCTGAGTTGGATGTCCCCCACCCCCAGGCGGCCACTCCACCACGACCAATTTTTTTTGCACCAGGACATTGGTGCCTGCAGGGGGCGCATTTTTGGATGTATCGGCACCAAAATCTGGAAACTGTCCTTATGGTACCCCCAAAGTTTGGTGCAGTTTGGTTTAGGGGACCCAAAGTTATGTACCCTCAAAGGGGGTGCCCCATCCCCCATTCTTTGCTAAGGAGATGGGGGCTACCCTTTTGAGGGTCCATAACTTTGGACCCCCTGAACCAAACTGCACCAAACCTTGGGGTGCCATCATGACAGTCTCCAGATGATACCCTGAAATTTGGGTGCTGATACGTCCAAGAATGCCCTCCCTGCAAGAACATCCCGAAATTTGCCCAAGAATCTTTGTTCTGCATTGAGTTTTCTGCATTGCTGTCAATGGGGGTTGCAGGCTGGGGGGGGGGCACATTTCTGAAGGCACAGTCTCAAAACTTTCAGGGTCTCATCAGGAGACTGCCCTAATGATACCCCTAGGTTTGGTGCAGTTTGGTTCAGGGGGGCCAAAGTTATGGACCCTCAAAACTGTAGCCCCCATCTCCTATTAGCTCCCATTGGAAACAATGGGGGATAGAGGCACCCCCTTTGGGAGTCCATAACTTTGGACTCCCTGAACCAAACCTCACCAAACTTGGGGGGTATCACAAGGACAGTCTCCTGATGATACGCATCTCCTGATGATACGCTGGTGCCGCTAACCTAAAAACTGCGCCCCCTGCAGGCCAAAAATGGAAAACCACTAAAAATACCCAAAAACGAACCCAGCATTTTGATGCCCCCCACAAGGTGATGCCCTGGGCAGCTGCCCACCTTGCCCAATGGGCATTACGCCAGTGAACGGAGCACCAGTGTCCCTCTCTGGGAATTGGCTGGTGGAGCTCCCCCCAGGCCCCGCAACGACGAGGACCTGCGGAGCCGTTTTGCACGCCAAAAGAGGCGCGGGGAGAACGCCTCGAGTCAGAGGGGGCGGGCCGCCATGAACGCGCAGCAGAAGAGGGCACACAGGCTCCAGTCTCCAGGGACTCCTCCCCCCTCTCCAGTGCAAGGCAAGATCGAGGGGAAAAGGAGAGGGAGGGCTCCTCTCAGTCTGCCTCGGTTTCCATTCTCCCTGAGCCTTTTTCCTGGGCTAACACCTCCCCAGAGGCCTTAATGGGTTTATTTAGAAAAACCATGAGACAGGAAATAGTTCAGCATGACAAAAATAAAAAAGCTAAGCGCAAACAGAAACGTCTTTCCCAATCTAAAAGGGCACACAGGCATAGCCACCAATCTAGTTCCTCCCTTAGGTCGCTTAGCCCTTATTTATTTATTTATTTATTTATACTTTAAATTTCTATCCCGCCCCGTCCCCGAAGTCCCACACCAGCTATAGGGACCCCCTAAATCTCCCTGAGGAGGAAGGTGCCAGCAAAGGGGAGATTGATGAAACCTCAGATCATTTCTCTGATACAGAGGAACTTCAGGAGGAAAATAAAGAGCAGTGCGTCAGATTTTTCAAAAAGGAGGATCTCCCTCCTCTCATGGCAAAGGCCATCTCCGCACTGGAATTGCAGGTCCCGGCAGATGCCGAGGACCCTGAGGGCCCCTCCACTTCCAAAAAGACAGTCAAAGGATGCCCTAAAGGGAAGAAGGGAATGTTCCCTCAGTCTGAGGAAACATCAGCGGCCTTCCCTTTCCCGGAATTCTTTGAGAGAAGAATTAAAAGAGAGTGGCTCAACCTAGACGCTAGCAAGAGCTGCCCCTCCTTAAAAAACCTCTATGTACTTCCAGAGCACATCCATAACATCATTAAGACCCCCCTAGTCGATGCTCCAGTTGTGGCTCTCAAATCAGGGGGCCTCGTCACCAAGGATGGAGAAGGGACTCTGAGGGACCCGATGGACTGCAGAGCGGAGGTCTTCCTTAAAAGAATACACGATAGACTATCCTTATCCATCAGGGCCCTAGCCCCATCCTCCACCATGGCTAGAGCCACCATCGTGTGGCTGCGTCGCCTCCTCCTCATGATCCCTCCAGAGGCCCAAGGTCTGCATGAAGGGGTAGAAAGGATCTTGTCCACAGTATGCTATTGGGCAGACTCCACCTTTGATGCACTCACGCTAGTCTCACGAGCTCTGGCGCTCGGCACCATGATCAGAAGGCAGGCCTGGCTGAGGGCCTGGTCGGCCGACTTCCACTCCAAGCAGGTGGTCTCCACCTACGATTACCATGGCTTAAGACTCTTCGGAAAGGAGCTAGACGCTGTTCTAGTAGAAACCAAAGGGAACAAGAAAACCATGCCCAGATACGTCAGATCTGAACATAAGAACATAAGAACTAGCCTGCTGGATCAGACCAGAGTCCATCTAGTCCAGCACTCTGCTACTCGCAGTGGCCCACCAGGTGCCTTTGGGAGCTCACATGCAGGAGGTGAAAGCAATGGCCTTCTGCTGCTGCTGCTCCCGAGCACCTGGTCTGCTAAGGCATTTGCAATCTCAGATCAAGGCGAATCAAGATTGGTAGCCATAGATCGACTTCTCCTCCATAAATCTGTCCAAGCCCTTTTTAAAGCTATCCAGGTTAGTGGCCATCACCACCTCCTGTGGCAGCATATTCCAAACACCAATCACACGTTGCGTGAAGAAGTGTTTCCTTTTATTAGTCCTAATTCTTCCCCCCAGCATTTTCAATGAATGCCCTCTGGTTCTAGTATTGTGAGAAAGAGAGAAAAATTTCTCTCTGTCAACATTTTCTACCCCATGCATAATTTTATAGACTTCAATCATATCCCCCCTCAGACGTCTTCTCTCCAAACTAAAGAGTCCCAAACGCTGAAGCCTCTCCTCATAAGGAAGGTGCTCCAGCCCCTCAATCATCCTCGTTGCCCTTCTCTGTACTTTTTCTATCTCTTCAATCTGACCAAGCATCATCTTCCTTTAAGCCATACACCACCTTTCGTTCACAACGCACCCTTGCCCGTACACCCAGGGACGGCAAGCGCTGGTTCCCACAGCAGCAACAACAACCACAACAGCAATTCCGAAGAGGTAACACCTTCTCCAGTTCCTTTCGTCCCTACAACCGTCAACAGGTCAGAGGAGCCAAACAGTTTCAACCTGACAGAACCTCCAGATCCTGACTATGCTCAGATTCTAGTCGGCGGCCGCCTCCAACATTTTCACCACCAGTGGACAGGCGACCACGTCGACCACTGGACCAAGGAGGTCGTCACCTCAGGCTACCTCCTCGAATTCTCCAGCCTCCCAAGGTCCCGATTTCGAGTCTATCCATCCCAATGCAATTCGGACAAATTAAAAAGAACCCGAGAGGCCGTACAACACCTACTCAAGATTCAGGCCATCGAACCGGTACCCATCTTGGAACGTTCCTGCAGTGTTTATTCACATTTCTTCACCGTTCCCAAGCAGAACGGAGACTGGCGTGCCATCCTAAACCTTCGATATGTGAACCGGTTCATCCGTCTGCGTCGATTCAAAATGGAGACTCTTCGATCCATCGTGGAGGCCCTCTGTCCAGACGACTACCTAACTTCACTGGACCTTACGGAGGCCTACCTGCACGTTCCTATCAACCCCCTACACAGACGCTTTCTTCGGTTCACGGTGGGGCCAGATCACTTCCAGTACAGATCTCTTCCATTCGGACTTGCCACTGCCCCCCGAGTCTTCTCGAAGGTGCTCCTTGCACCCATCATGGCCCTTCGGGAACGGGGAATTCACATCCACCCATACTTGGACGACATCCTTGTATGTTCAAATTCCAGAGAACAGGCACTACAGGACCTGGAGATCGTCATGAACACACTTCGCCAACACGGCTTCCTGGTAAACCTTCAGAAGAGCTCCCTAGACCCATCCAAATGGATGGAGCACCTAGGGGCCATAATAGACACTTCTCTCAATCGCCTATTCATTCCTCCAGACAAGATCACCAAGATCCAGAAACTTGTGGCCAGCTTCCTCCCCGCCAACAGAGCTTCCCTCCTACAACTGGCAAAGCTCATGGGACTGTTCATCTCAGTAATAGACATGTTGCAATGGGGCAGGTTCCACGCACGGACACTACAACTGTTCCTTCGCCCCTACCAATACCTCATCATGCAGAAGAGGGATCGCTCTCTACAGATCTCCATAGAGCTCCGCGACAGCCTTCGGTGGTGGTCCCATCATCAGAACCTTTCTCGAGGGAAAGTCTACCTCTACCCACACAGGCTGCAGATCTTCACCGACGCCAGCCTCAGCGGTTGGGGAGCATCACTACAACAAAACTTCGCCCAGGGTGTTTGGTCAAGGAGTCAGGCCAAACTACCAATCAACGTCCTGGAGATGAGAGCCATTCTGCTGACCCTCCAACACTTCCAGCCAATTCTCCAGGGCTGTCATCTGTTGGTCAGAACGGACAACATTGCCGCCAAGGCCCACATCAACAATCAGGGTGGGTCCAGATCCCGTCAACTTCATCGGGAGGCTACGGCCATTCTGTCCTGGGCGGAGAGTCATCTCCTATCGCTGTCAGCAGAACACATACAAGGAACTCTCAACCCTCAAGCAGACTGGCTGAGCCGACAGTCAGTAGTCGAAGCAGAGTGGCAACTACACCCCGAGATCTTCCACAAGCTGACTCTAGAGCTAGGGAACCCCACTCTGGACTTGTTCGCGTCACCGCTCAGTGCCCAACTGCCTTGCTTCTTCACCAGATATTTCCATCCAGAGGCCCAGGGAACGGATGCCCTAACCTCCCCCTGGCCGAAGAAGCTCCTATATGCATTCCCTCCGGTCCCCCTGCTGCCAAGACTCCTCAGGAAGATATGGCTAGAGAAAGCCGAAGTCATCCTGGTAGCACCGTGGTGGCCGAGACGGCCATGGCTCTCTTCAATACTACAGTTGGCAACATTTCCACTGCTTCGATTACCCACACCCATAGACATGTTATCTCAAGGTCCCATCGTCCACCCCAAACCAGGGTGGTTCTATCTGACCGCCTGGCTCTTGAACGCCAAGCACTAGCGAGCAAAGGTTACTCCAGCACAGTGATAGCCACCATCATCGCATCCAGAAGAGCGTCCACCACACGCATATATAACTCCTCTTGGAAGGAATTCGTCTCATGGGCAAAAAACAGTAAGATAGACCCTCTCCACCCTTCCATCCCAGACATACTCTTATTCCTACAGTGTGGCTTCGAAAAGGGCCTCAGGAGCTCAACACTACGTAGATATCTAGCAGGCCTAGCTACCGTGTGGCCTACCATCCATGACGTACCAGTCACCAGACACCCGGACATTCTAAGGTTTCTTAAAGGTGTCTCCCAGAAACAACCTCCGGTGGTACACAGATTCCCGGCCTGGAGGCTTAACACGGTTTTGTCAGCTCTTACCAAGCCTCCCTTCGAACCAATCCAGTCCATAAGTCTCAGATGGTTACGAATGAAACTACTATTTCTCATCGCCATCACCACTGCCAGGAGAATATCAGAAATTCAAGCTCTTTCAATCAACTCTCAGTTATGCATTTTCCATAAAGACAGGGTGGTCATGCATCTCGACCCGACCTTCATTCCGTAGGTTGCCTCCACATTTCATCTCAAACAGGAACTCATTATTCCGACCTTTTGTCCTTCTCCTTCCCATCCCAAGGAAAGACTCTGGCATCACCTTGACGTCAGGAGGACACTCAAGGCATTCATTATCCGTACTGAATCTATCACAAAAACTGAGTCGCTCTTCATCAACGTCAACGCACCAAATACTGGGGCCAGAATGTCCAAGGCGTCTCTCAGTTATACATTAAAAAACTGCATCACTGAAGCATACAAGCCCTCCAATATCCCGGTTCCTCCCGGCATTACGGCCCACTCTACAAGGTCCGCGGCAGCCAATGCTGCTTTCAGGCGTCTCATTCCCCTAGAAGACATATGTAGGGCAGCCACATGGTCCTCTGTCACATCCTTCATTAGGCACTACAGATTACACACCATGTCAGCTAATGAGACAGCCTTCGGCACCAGAGTGCTAGAACATATATTTGGAGACTAGACACCCACCCGGTAAAGGGACACTGCTCGGGGAGGTCCCATCCAAGATGCCCGAGATCACCTCCAGGAGAACAGTCCATTGGTACTTACCCTGAAGGGGCCTTTTCCTGGACGGCGATGAGGGCATCATGGCCCTCCCTGAGGTCATAGTCTCCATCATACAGCATCACACTTATTGTTAGAATTATAGTTAAAAGTTAGGTCTTCTTGGAGTTCGTTATAGGTATATTAATCCCATGTTCTGTATTATATTTCTATGTTGTTGTCACTACTCCTGTTTATTCCGAGATCTCTATACTACTTCACTGCTAAGCCATTTGGATTCTGGAGATCGAGGAGAGAGAGAGTCCAACCCATCACAGGAAGTGACATCATTTAGTCCTGCCTCCCTGAGTATAGGTTGGAAATCACCCATCCAAGATGCCCTCATCGCCGTCCAGGAGAAGGCCCCTTCAGGGTAAGTACCAATGGACCGTTGTCAATTACTGGGATAGCCTGATGGACTGTAAATAGAAATGAAGAGAAAAAAGCAACAGAATGCAGATAAATTGGATCAAAGGTTATGAGGTTAATAAGAAAAGACTTAAGAAGAGAAGAAATACATATGCTGCTGAATCAATTACTTAAAATATAATAACAATACTAATGATCAAAATTAGATTCAGAGGAACAAAATGAATATGTTAGTATTATTAATATTAGCAGTTAAGTCTATATGTAATTGTTTTTGATGACATCTACTTTATTGTTATTTTGTTTGTTGTATGGTTTGATGTTTTTTCTATAATTTTCTTATGTGTGTTTTTATATGGATTAAAATAATTAAAATGTTTTTAAAAAGAAGAGAAGAAATTTGGAGTAGCCTTCAGCATGTATATATGTGTAAAGTACCATCAAATAACAGCTGACTTATGGTGACCCCAGCACGGAGCTTTCAAGGCAGATGAGAATCAGAGGTGGTTTGCTATTGCCTACTTTGATGGCCTTTTCTCTAAGTACCAACCCTGCATGCCTTCTGAGATATGACGACATCAAGCTATACTGTGCTGCCTTCCTTCCCAGCCTTCAGTATAGTGACTAGTAATTTAAAGTTTGCACAGGAATCAGTAGGATTCCAGTTCCAGTGGAATTCCATAAAAACTTTGCTTTGAAACACTGAAGCAGCTCAAAAGTAGAACTTTGTGCAGAAGAAATCTCTGATTCAGTTATTAGGCTTCTCAGGTAAATGAACTTTCATTATCAGGGCTGTCTCAAAACGTTGGATAGTGGTCTACAGTTAGTGACATTCTGGGGGTAAATGACCATTGGTCTGACAAATTATAAGGAAGTTTCACATGGTATGTCTGAAACAGTTTGGAGAATATGTCCATAAGCTCTAAATAGAATTTTTGTTCACCAGGACATCATGGTTGCATTAAGATGACAAAAGAAAGCATGGTTTGTTTCACCTGCGAATAAGCCTCAGAAGTCCTCAGACATGCAGACTGATGTCTGAGGCACACACCAAAATTGAAGACTTCATGGTTTGGAACTGAGCACAATTACTTATGATGTCTGGATTGGGTACTTAATTCAAATGCGTCTAGCATCTTTTGTATACATCAGGATTACCTTGGTTTGTAGGCAAAAACCCCAAAAGCAATTTTTTAAATCCTACTGTTCGGGCCATATGAAAAACTGCAATTACTTCTAAAGGTGACTAAAGGTTCCCTTCATAATTTGTTCCATTTTGAATGATGTTTGAATGTAGATTATATCACTTAGTACCCAAAAAGAAACAATGGGCAGTGGCCATTACTTTAATTCTTTGTGAAGTCTGAGAAGCATTTTTTGGACTGCTGTTTGGAAAGGAAAGTTGTTAAAATCAATCCTCGCTCAGATCCATTGAAGCAATTATGATATTTTCATGTAAATTACTCTATATAATATTAAACAGATGTATTTCTCCCCCCTCCCCCTTCAATTAGAATTCTTGGTGAGCTGACCCTCCGAAAATCTTGGATCTGTTGTTCTGTTGGGTTTGTTTGTTTAGGAATACAAATCTGACACATTTGTGGAATATTGTTTAATATCTTTTGCTCTTGAAAATGATCATGTTTTGGGGCCTGTTGGAAATTTTTCCCAACCATAGTATGGTTCTGAATCTGACCTTTGTGGGCAGGAATTAATATATACTTCTAGTATTTCTTCCAGATGATGCCCTTTGTTCTCTAAAATTTAAACACTAACAGTACAATCCCATCCAGAATTACTGCAGCCTAAACCCATTGATTTCAGTAGGCTTGCACTCAAGCCTCTGCAAAGGATTACAATGTAAACTGCAACATTATTTTTTTATTCAGACAGATTGCTCCCCCCAGGTTGCTCCCAAGTCCTGATGGATGGGGCTTATTTTAGCATCCATTATTATTTCTATTTTAATTTGGTCAACCTCTTAAAAATGAGATATTGAACTCATTTCTAATATGGTGTTCGTGAAGTTTAAGTTCCTAGCCCTTTTGGCATAGTCTGCCATTAATTTGTACTAATCTGTCAGTTTTTATATTTAATAAGGTTCATAAATGGAGGGCAAACATAATGGTCAAAGTTCAGAAATTTCAACTCTCATGGGATAATAGGAATTATTTTTGTAAAATTTGCTACTCTCAGTTCAAGAAATATGATTTATAAAGTGACATAATATGCAGTCGTTGCAAGGACCTACCTTTGCAAGACACTTTTTATATTTTGTTTTGTACATATCCACCACAACAGCATACCAATATTTTTCCCTTTTCTAAACCTTGCAATTATCATTAGCTTCAAGTAGATACAAGAGAACTAGTCAGTTTAACGTAGAATTCGTCTGTGTGGCTGAACTTAAACACAGCAAGTATAAGCACCTTTAGCTGACAAAAATGTCAAATAGTTTGGTATTTTAGCCACATGTGATTGATTTAGTTTTGATCACTTCAGGATAATATACACCATCTTCACAACAATCCTATGTAATAGACTATGCTGAAAGAGATTTCATAGTCCACCCAGGGTTCCCAGCAAGTTCATAGTACATGTGTGATGCTGATCTTTCTATTACTATGAGCAATTATGAAAGTTTTTCCACGCCTTTTACTTCTATCCCTCAGTTGACCTGTTGAGAGAAATTGTTAACCAATAAGGAAGTTTCTTACCATTTCCTGTGGAAAGGACTGCCAATAAAATGTGATTGATTAGAACTTAGGACTTTTGGAGTTATTACCTAACAGAATCAACATTCTGAGGTCTGACTTTGTAGACCATGTAGAAAACATTGTTCTTAACTTTGCTTTTAATGTTTACAAAAACTCTTACTATATGGTTAGTATATGAGCAGATGCAAACTTAATGATGCATATGTAGTTTGGTGTATACTTTTTGAAAAGCGGTTGCCAGGTATGTGCAAGCAAGAGAGAAGGGAAGAATTATCCATGAGAAACGTTTAATTTAAATGAAGGTCCTGGGGTAACTAGTGTTTAAGAAATGTTAAACTGAACCAAAAGGGAAACCAGTTACAAATAATCTTTAAGAAGATACTAATACCATCAAAGAAGGGAGATGTTCAAATTACGAATGATAGAATCGGTTAAAATGCATTCCTGCTTATGCAGGATCCACTCACGAAAACTGAGAACGCAACCAGTGTTGGAAGGCCAGCTTTCTTTGGTTCTCGGCACTGGAACATTTTAGCCTCTCAAGCACTTGATGAAGTGGAACTCCTTTTGTTAAGTTTGTTTGAATAATTTGGGAAATAGGGGACCTACTGGGATGCATCCAACAAACTGGCAGTAATTCATGCAATAGAATTTTCATGCCTTTCTTCTGCATTCCACTGGGTTCTTTAAATGCTCCTCCCAGGGGGTCAAGTTTACAGATCAGATCTTTAAGCAGATGTTTAAGCAGAAATAATAATTGCAAGGTGCTTTGGTTTGGATCAGTGTCATGGGGGGTAGCGTGTTTAAAGTCAATCTGTGCATTGTTTCAATAGCTGAAACAAGTGCTTGTCTCTTGCTTTTCTTCTTTTCTTATAAAGTAACTAGCAACGTGGGCTAGTGGTTCACTTTCGAATGGTGAAGTGGTACATGGGTGGAAGTGCTATATCTCATTTTCTCCTGTATAATTTTCATCTGAACTGAAATCACGCATGTGTGCATTTTAAAAACTGGAAACATGGAACATGGGTTTTACCTAGGTAGGCCTTTATTGTAAATAAAAACACATGAACCTTTACTGTGTTCCCCTACAGTGCCTGTGCATTTATGTAACTATGGTATGTTGTGTTCTAAGCACTAAAACTACTGGCATAGCTAGTGTCAGAATCAGCCTGCTAACATCTTCTGTTGCACAGGATGTTTTTGTAGTGATTTCTAGAAGAGAACAACACTTTCCCACAGTGTTTTAGACAGACCCTGTTATATTGGGGTAGCTTATAGTGTATTCTTTAGATTCTGTATTATTGTCTTTGAAATTATGGGACAACAGAGATAATTAGTGATATATGCATTTTCTTAGTAGGAAAATACCAATGGAATCAGAAGCCTCTGTTTTATTATTTGTTTTCTTAGAAGACTGGGTACAAGGTTGTCCCTGAATGTATAATGAGAGTTATTTTCTTGATGGTACAGTAAACCTGTAAGATGCACCATGGCAGTATGTTTAATGGTTATTCTTGGACTTTACGAACAACAGATTTATTATTATTATTATTATTATTATTATTATTATTATTATTATTATTATTATTATTAATTCGATTAATTTGATTTTCTAAAATAGAATAGTCAGATAGAAAAATGCCTCTGCACCCCCTGTAAATAATTAGAAACTTTTTGCATGTGTCTGGGCTATTTGTATATGTGTGTGTAAAAAGAATATTATGACATAGTGGTTGAATCATAAGTACTGCTGAGATCTTGTGGCCAGAAAATGTATGTCATTCCCTCATGTATGTCAATGCCACCTTTAATTTTGCCTTTGTTTAACGCCATGGATGAAATGTGAAAGTTGAAAGCATTTGGTAGAAGGATTTACTGAGTATGCTGAACTTTTACTCCCTCATATTCTCACAAAATTGTACGACTGCATCCTGTCACTAGGATATAATTAGCTGGGAAAGGTTGTGCAAGGCTGCTTCTAATACTAACTGAAATTGTTTATTTTGAGAATCCTTATTAGTCAGATCTAAGGAACTACAGCAAAAATGTCCATACATACAATCTGTGGCTCAAGATGCATTTTTTATTTACCTAGCTAGCTCCTCCCCTTCACATATATGAATCAGTTTTTTCATGCTTTTCCATGGATGGAGACATATCCATCCATCCATCCATCCATCCATCCATCCATCCATCCATCCATCCATCCATCCATCCATCCATCCATCCATCCATCCATCCATCCATCCATTCATCCATCCATCCATTCATGCCTTCTCACATCTTAAACCCCAATGCTGTTGACTTTGTTTGAATAAGGATTCAAGTTTTCTTTTTCAGAGATTTCTTTTTCTTTTGATGTTGAGAGGCCATGTTATGCGAAGTTCTGTGAACCTCCAGCATAAACGAGTCCATAAGTATTGTGGAACAATATTGCATTAAAATGCCTGATTCGTGTTTTAAAGTTAAGCATTAGCTTGGAATTTAACTCATCTCAGCAATGAACTCATTTTAGCAAGTAACTATTTCTTTAGCTCCAATTACTGTATAAAATGAGAAAACTAATTATGTTACCTACCTCATTATTTTCAAGAATGAATAAAATAAATCATTTAATACACTTTATGTGCTAACAGTCCTGTAAAAAGATAGCAATTGCACTGGAAATGGATTGAATATCTCTGTACTGCTATCATGTCCACACTAATATAGCATACAGTACTAATTATGGACATTGAAACTGCCCAGGGAGATCTGGGGCGAAAGGCTATTGTCAATATTAAATGCTTGCAGCTTTGGTTTCATACCTTTTCACACAGACCAAATGCCTATGAATTCTGGAAAATGTGTATTACCTTTTTTCTTGAACTCTATGGGGAAGAAAATAATGTTGAACTGAGGAATGTCTCGTTATATTATATGTGTAGCTTTATCTTAACAAGCAGTCCTTTAGAGGGGGGAGGATTACATTAGTTTGTGGAAAAGTAATATAAGTTGCTGAACATCACATTTAATTTCTAGAGGGTTGGCACAATGCCTGGGGATTTCTACAGGTCTGCATCTAGTTTAACTGGTTGCTGCCTACAGAGTTGTATTTTTCATACTTGCACTGTTGTGGTTTTCTTGAAGACTGTATTACCAAGCTATCTTAATGCCAAAGAAAATATTTCTATTGCATGTTATGCAATAAGTTTATACCAAATAAAGCTCAATTCTGGGATTCTGTGCAAGTCGTTTTATTCATTAATGTTTCATTTGCATGGACTTGTAACATAGCTTTGGTCTTCTTCTGGGATTTAAATCCATTGGTTCTAATAAGAAGTCTATCCAGTTTCTTATTTGTTCAAGCACTTCATCCCAGGAAGATGAGCACGTCATAATATTATATATCCCAGGATTTTTTTTGGCGCGGGGAGCTAGAAACAACATAGTACATCCATCTCTCTAGATCTGTCTTGGCTGGCACCAGATATTCCAAATGGTATTGAAAAGTTTACAGTTTTAGTTCTCTTTTCTGTAGATGTGTTGCCATGCTGAGGAGGGAAAAAGCAGAGGAAGCTCAGTGCAGAACAAAATATAAGAAG
Source organism: Sphaerodactylus townsendi (assembly GCF_021028975.2). Classification (NCBI taxonomy): domain Eukaryota; kingdom Metazoa; phylum Chordata; class Lepidosauria; order Squamata; family Sphaerodactylidae; genus Sphaerodactylus; species Sphaerodactylus townsendi. Next base: position 83,865,423 of record NC_059427.1, read on the forward strand.
ACCCATTTTTGGTAAAATAGCTGGCCACACTTTGTTTATTGATTTCAGGCACAAGGAGTTAGGGCACATCATAGGGATAGAGCCTAATATCGGGTAGCCTATATGCCAACCCCGTAGACACCACTCTTCTCCTCCCAGCTTGCCTGCTGAAGTAGAAAGTACTGGGAGTCCAGTGGGCCTAGTTTCTGTGTGGGCATCTCCTTGCTACTAGAAGATGCAGGCCAACAGCAGCCCCTGCCAGGGCAGAAGGAAGCATTGGCAGAAGGAAGCTGCAGGCAGGGGTGTCCTGGGCAAAGTGGTACCTGGGGCAAAAAGTAAAATTGTGTGGCTCCCTGGACTGCCTCCCCAGAAAAGCAATGTGGCAGAGGCAGCCAACATAGCCTCTGCATGGAGCCAGAAGAGGCGCTGGAGGTGCTGGTGGAGCATGTCAGGGTTGGATGCTAGAAGTGGCTGCTGTTGGTGGCCAAGCAGTGCACCAGAGAATCACCGCCATGGGGGCTGCTGGAAATTTTTGCACTTGAGACTTTTGCGCAGGCTGCTGGAGACTTCCTGCATCAGAGAGCCATGGCAGACCAGCGAACAGCAGTGGGGCTGAAAAGGGTGGCAATTGCACTGGTGGCCTAGTGTGTCCCACTGGCCTTTGTGCTCTTCCACCTCAGTTTGGTGGTGGCTTGGTGATGCTTGGGTGAGCTGAGTGGAAAGCTGCGCATCTATGGCTGGAGGCACTGCTGCAATGAACCTGTGCCCAGCACCAGCTGGCCCTGCACAAGGCACTCCAGGTGGCACACTACAGAGGCTATCTGCAAGCATGAATGGCAGCCTGTGAGAAGCCTCCATCTTGGACAAGCAGGCAAACTGCAGCAGCAAGTGGGCCATGCTGGGCATTCTGCTGCTGGTGGTGCAACGAAGAGTGGAAAGTGTGGGGGGCCAAAACGCATCCCCCACAAACAGTGTCTGGCTCAAATGTTCCCCCCATTCTCCCCAGATACGCTAGTGACGGCTGGAGGACCAGAGGAATCTCTTTTCAAACCTTGCCAGGTTCAAGATCCCATCCTGATTTGTGAATGTGCTCACCTCCCAGCCACCCAGCCACCCAACTATCCCAAGGGAACCATGCAGTGGGCTTGGACAGTACCCCTGCTTTCTCCCAGGCGGCAAGAGCAGCTTTTGAGGTGAGTCAGAGTTGCATCTATTATCAAATGTTGGGTAGTGGAAAAATATGAGTATCACATTTCTCTCAGTTTTTCATGTCTCAGTAATTATCTAGGGATATAATACTTCAAAATTACATGACAGAATGCCAATTTTGCATGGTTTTTTATTGTGCAATAAGGAAACTGATAACTATATTTTGGTGTCTCAGGACTTAATCAGATGTTAAACTGGGGAGGGGGGGGAACAGAAGCATTAGGGAGTTTGCTTCCCCCCCCCCCCATAATCTGTACTTTAATGGACCCACAGATATGACCTCCTATGAGTCCCACTTTATATGATTCATCCAAATAACTCCCAAACATGATCCCACACCCATATAAAAATGTTCCTTTCACAGAAGAAGCATGCATTCCTGTAATGAACTGCTTCATTTGGCTTATTGGATTTGAGGTGGGAGCTCCTGTTTTAAGCCAGGTTTGGATTTAAGACCATTCTTTGATATTTTTGCTAGAGTTTGGAGAATTTATAAATCTCTTATCCGATGGAATAATTTGCATAGAAATGACAGAACTCTTTCACAATTGACTGTAGATGTATGACTCAAACTTGTTAATTTAAAAAAGGCTACACACTTCCTGAATGCATAAATCAATGACCTGTTTATTTACCAAACATTTATTTATTGTGTCTTCAATGTTTACGGCTGTCATTGGAATTTCTTCTGACATAAATTCATGTAGTTTTTACATACCTAACGTTTTTGCAATTCACTTTGCAATTAAATGTTTATGGAGCAGTTAACTGTTAATTAATTGTACTTGAAAGTTTATCACTCAAGCTTATATTTACCATAGAAGCTGTAAATTACTGTTACTACTCTGCTCAGTGAAGACACTGAGGTCATTGCCTTGAGGATCCATTTCAGTTGGAGATGTTTCTTGCATTCTAAGATACATTTTTCCAAAGCAAGAGTCTATAGAGAGAAAATTTGTTGATAGAAAACATTCACTTCTTAGGTCAACTTTCTGGATACAACGATTACCACAGATAGTGATACATTATACAAATGTTGATTTACAATTCTTCCATGTCACACATCCTGTGTACATTCCTGATGAGCAATAGTTACTAGATTGGATTGGATTGCAGATGTGCCTCAGGTCTCCCCAGAAGAGCATCATTCATGATTTGATTAAAGAGGTCAGTCTCTGCTTAAAAAACAAAAGATAAAAGCTAGTGTTGATGGGAAGAAAGGGATGTCATTTAAGAAGAGCTCTAAATGGGCCTTATAAAATCTAATAACAAAATATTAAACACAGTTACCTTTGAGTGAAGACAGGAACTATTACCACCATACTTGGGTTGCCAGCCTCCAGGCAGAGACGTAGCTAGGGGAAATGGAGCCTGGTGCAAAATCAGAGTTTTGCGCTCCCCCCCCCCCCCCCCCAGTTCATTTGTGGTTTTTGTATTTTTTAGTGTTTTTTCAGTTTCGGCCTGCAGGGGACTCTCCTGATGATACCTCCCAGGTTTGGTGAAGTTTGGTTCAGGGGGTCCAAAGTTATGGACCCTCAAAAGGTAGTCCCATCTACTATTAGCTTCCATTGGAAATCTGTATGACTGTACTGTATGACTGAGAAGTAGACACAGTAAGTATCCTTTAAAAAATGGTCTGTTGATTACCTTTTGTGATACTCTGGTAATGCAGTATGCCAATGCTTCAGCAAATGAATGACATTTCCTTTATTGGAAATCATATATTCAGCTGTAGCTGGCCAATCACAATTCTGAAAATAAATTTTCCTATATATTCTAAATTTGAGGCCAGTAGCAGTAGACCAACAAGATGTTTTGTGTATAAGCTTTCCAGAGTCAAAGCTTCCTTTGTCAGATATCTCTGAAACTAGCTTCCTGTATTTCCTGTCATCTTCAGATAAAATACATACATGGACTTTTGCTTCTTGCTATCATTTCTCACTTTATTTGGGTTGTGTCAGTCAGGAAATTGGTCTGGATCCCATATGATTGACATCATAGGCTACAGTTTTCTTCTACTTGCGGGGTGGAGGGGGAGTTAGAGTTCATATTAAAAACAGCCATTCTTTGATAGACAACATCCTTGTTTTTGTTTGTATTTTATTTGGTTTAACTCAGGATATACATTTCAGATATGACATGGAAATCAAAATTGAAAAGCACATGTTTTAGCTGTAGTCTGGAAAACAAATCATTCAGCCCTACAGGTCTATAAAGTCCAGATGTTTCATTGGATTTTTTAAAAGAATTGAAATTGTAAACCATGAGTAGTTGCATATATTTGACATAAAATATCAATGTCACTGGAGAGTCAATACTTGAACTTGGGTCTGTGATTTACTTATTAATTGGTTGTGACCAGTAAGCGGGGGAGAGGGGGAATGCTTGTGTCATGTTAGAACTAAAAACCAGTGGATTCTCAATTTTGTGTAATTTTCATGATTTATTGGCATCTTAAACCCTTGGTATAGTATTTACTTACAGAAATATTAAACGTCAGCCATTTAAAATGATTTATCACAGACGTGAGAACTTTTTGTTTTTTTATTTTTTGGAGTTAAACATTTTTTCTGTACTTCTCTCTCTCTTTTTTCTCTTCCAGAGGTAAAGTAAGTCTGTTTGAAGTGTCTGCTATTTTCATTACTTGGTGGTGTTAGGTACTTTCCTTTGCTTTTGGTTAAAAATGAAACTGACCAGCGAAAGGATTGAAGCACTAAAATTGACCATTTCTGCAGTTCCAGTTGGTGATATGTCTTGAATGAAGTTATGTTCTATTTATGCTTGAGTACTGTTATGTGAGAGCCACTGCTTGGTGCAGAAGTTTAGGCAGTCAGTAAATTAACAATTTTTAAATTACAAAAAAGAAAGGTTGGACTGATTTATCAGAGGCATCACAGATGATCAATATTAGGTTCCTGTTAGGCTCACTGACCACTGGATATATTCCTTGCCAAATTAGCATGGTAAAGACTTAAGCTTAATACTGGTGTATACATCTTGTGATCCTCCAGCATTGTATTGTGGCCTGATAGTTTATTTGTTTAACAGTTCTCATGAAATTAAGCTGTTTGACTTCCCTACTGTTCTTTGCAGTTCTTGTCAGGCAGCAGAAAGGTTTTTCTGCCTCTAATGGGTTACTGTACACAACTGGTAGGCTGTATTCATCTTGATGTGTCACTAGTCTTACAGTTCTTTCTAACTTTAACTCATGTCACTGAGGAGACTGAGATTGAATCCATCAAATATGGAGGTCCTGTGGCCGGGTTGAGGGGAACCAGTGGAGGGGTTCCAACAGCCATAATTTAACAGTGTGACTTTACAACCTGCCGCATCTGTCAAAAGCTTGGGTGTGACTCTAGAGTCTTCATTGTCTGTGGAGGCTCAGGTCATACACATGGCGTGGGTGGCCTTTTTCCATATTCGGCAGGCCAGGTTGTTGACCTCTTACCTATGCCATTCTGACCTAGCCACAGTGATCCGTGCAACAGTCACCTCCAGATTGGATTACTGCAACTTGCTCTATGTGGGCTTGCTCTTGAGACTGATATATAAATTAAAGCTGATCTAGAATGCAGTGGTGAGACTCCTCACCGGTATTCCAATGAGGGAGCATATTACACCTGTCTTATGCCAGCTACACTGGTTGCCAGTTGAATTCTGAGTCATGTACAAGGTTTTAGTTTTGACTTTTAAGGCCTAGAGGTCTGAGGCCCTCATATCTCCAGAACCACATCGCCCCATATTGCCATGGAGGATACCTCAGTCCTCTACCAATAATCTTCTGGTGATCCCTGGCTGCAAGGATGTTAGGTTGGCCTCAACCAAAACCAGTGCGTTTTTGGCCCTGGCTCCAGCCTAGTGGAACTCTCTGTGTGCTGACACCTGGGCTCTGGGGGGATCTTTATCAGTTCCGCAAGGCCAGCAAGATGATGTTCCACCGGGCTTTTGGTTGAGGCCATCAGTTGTCCGTTATTTTATCTTGCTGACCTCCCTACTACCAAACACCAGTTGTCATCCATCAGCTTGCTCTTTACAAATACAAATATAGCCTACAAATTGGGTATTTTCCCTTTTTTGTTTTGTTGGGGTTTTTTGGCTGCTGGCCCTCCCTTGTCTTGGATAAGTTTATTAAGAGAACTGCTGTGAAGACCTATCAGGAAGGAGAGTTGTATGTCTATATTGTAGGCTATGAGATGATATTGTTGTTATTATTTGCCATCAATATATTTTAATCTTGGTTTTAATATTATTAACATGGTAATTTTATTGTAATATATGTTTATTTCTGTAATCCTCCCTAGGCCTGACACCAGTTGAGAATGGATGGGATAGAAATTCAATAAAATAAAATAAATAAAATATCAAAGCATTCAGTGCGTGTGAATTGTGCCCATTTTGTGGAAATTCCCTAAACCTGAGCTTTCTTGAGCCTGGGGAAAGGCAGTGTATAATGGTCTTGGGTACATCACTGGAAAAAACAGCTAGTGTCATTTTATTAATGTATACATGAACATGCATCAGCTACTACCGTATCAAGGATCATTTTAAATTGCTTTGGTAGACAGTATCTTTATATTTGTTTTAATGAAATTTTAATAGATCTTTGGGATTATTACAACACATATTGCATGCTGTATAACCACATCATTGTGTCATATTGTGTAAATGTTTAGTTATCCCTTTCTTTCGTGCGCTCTCAACCTTCTGTAAATCAGTATTAGAATCCATGTTCCTTTTTGCTCTGAAAAGCAAACATTCACATATATATCATCGTTGACAGCCTCATTTATAGCACCAGACCAGTATTGATAGAGTATGTTGAAGGGGACTCCCTAGAACCTTGCACTGAGACCTCTGGAGAGTGCACATATATAAACTATGTTTTCATTGAAAAGCCTGCTGAGAGACTGCCGTCTTCAGAGACAATCCATGCACAGTTGGCTTACTTCCAGATGGCTTTGCTAAAAATAAATCTTCGAACTGGAAGTATTTATCTTGATTTTAAACTTAAGTTAGTTCAACTATTTCTTTCTTCCCTTGAAACCCTGAAGTGTTATAGCAGAAGGCCTCCTGGGCCATCTTTATTTTCCTGAAATGTCCCAGAGCCTTATGGAGGTCTGTATCTTTGAAGATAATCTCTTCGCCCTGCTTACTGTTGGATTTTAATTTATGAATTGTTTTGAGTCTCTGAAAAATTGTGTAGCTCACACTGTAACTGAAAAGATACTATATATACATATACAATTCAATTATTTTATATTTTAAATCATATATCCACAGTTCCAATGCTCATATAACAAAATATTTGTTTTAAAAGTGTGGTGTGTGAAATGTATGTCTTGTTAAGATCAGTATGCACTTGATACCCAATTTAAATTTTAGGCTGATATTGCTTTTTAAAAAATGGAATTGCATTGTTTGTCATCGCTTTAACAATTAAGATGTTATCTGTGCTATCTTATTAAACAGTGTGTCATTGTAAGTTTTAAGGTAGTTCTATAATAGACCTTTTTCATTCTGCTCTTTCCCTAAATCTCTAGATTATACAGATTACTGACAGATTAGCAGTTTAAAAAGGGCTAAATTTCCTAGCTCCAGTTTGCAGGCATTTTTGTCTATTGTCAAACAATAAAAATAATACTTTCAATGTTATTGTATCAGAATCATACATTTTAAATGGAATATACTTTAAGATTGCAGATATTATAATTAACACTTTTAGGTTATAATTATATTTATAATTAGCTTGGAAATATGCACAGTTGGCCCAGATTGTGTAAAACGACAAGGTAAAGACTGCCTGCTAACAACCTTATCAATCTCCCACATTCTTCTGCCTTCTCAAGGGACCAACTAAACGAAATGCACCTTGCTCAAGGTTTATCTGATGCTTCACTCTGTAGCATTTGTAAGTCAGAACACTGTTTGTCCAAATTTGAAAATTAAAAGGTTTGTGTTGGAAATAAATCATATCGCTGTGATAAAGCTATCTGCTGTGTATTGACCTTCCCACACTCAGAAATGTATCTAGGGTGGGGCAAGGCAGGGGATGTGCCCTGGGAACTGCTCCTCAAGGGGTACCAGCCTGCACCCCTCAGCCTCTGGAATCAACTCCATTCCATTCCCAAATTCCACGTGGACTTTGGGGCCAGGTACGCAGTTGATTGCTGAATCCAGCCAGCATTCAATTGGGTTCACTCTGCCTGTGAACTCCATGTTGAGTTTGGGGCTGGGGCACACTTGTTTGACACTGGACTTGGCTTGGCCATCCAGCTTTAAGGTGCAAGCTTCAAGCCTGCAATTTGAAACTCATCCCAACCAGATGGAATCCAGCATTGAAGTGAGCACTCAGTCTGACCAGCTCCAGCAGGCTCCAACCCAAAGCTCCATCTTGATTTGAGTCAGGCTGAACCCAGCCTTGAACTGAGCATTCGCTCTGACTGGCTCCAGCTTTATACTGTTGGCTCTGCCCCTCAAACTCCACTCCAAAGGTCAGGTGGAGCTTGGAGGGGGCCAGCAGTAAATAGGGTGGATTGAGCTTTAAAGTGCAGACTCAAAGGCCTGACTCAGCCAAACCCAGTGTCAAACAGGTGTGCCCTGCCCCAAAATTCCACACAGAATTTGGGGGCAGGGTGAGCCATAGTGCTACCCCTGGGCACTGTTTTCAACAGATATGCCCCTGCCCACACTGCCATGCTAGGAAATAATGTAGAGCAGGAAAAACAGTGATGCTTTATACTTCCAGTTCAGTTGACTTTTGCAAGCATTTTGTTTCTATGGTTGTTCAACTATGATTACAGTAAAGTTATCTGTTGTTATGTATTGATGTCTCATGGTACAATTAAGAACAGAGCAAAGAAACTGCATTCTGGTTTTTAAAAACACTTTCTGAGGTGCTCATAGCTGTGTAGCCACTGCTGTGTTAAGGCTGGAAGTAGCTTGCCTTCTTTGGAGTCTAGAGCAGTGAAATTTTGTTAGAGGATTTTATTTGGGAAAAGCCATAATAAATTGATTAATATACATGCTAATGATTATTTTAAAAAATGTAGATGGCCAATATCAAATTTTAAAAATTGTTCGTCTTGGGCTCGTTTCCTCAATGGCTTTGATTGTGGGAGTTCCAAAAGGCAATTTTTTTATATAGTGCAGAGAATTAATATTTACTTTCAATGCTTAGTATCAGCAGGCAAATGTTCATACACTCTGAGGTCCTATGGATTAATTCCTTATCAAATACATTGACAAGCTGGGTGTACCAGAGGCAGGAACTGACGTGCTCTTGGCCTGAAGGTCATAGTCCACTCTGAAAGAAAGATTTTCTAGCAGAAAGGGGGAAAGACCTGTTTTGTATTTCCCTGCCCCTTTTTCTCCTGTTAGTTTGTTTCTGGTTTTGGTTGTTGTTGTTGAGGAATAGAATGAGTTCAAATAAATAATAAAAATCAAATTTTCTAAAATCCAACTACCCTGTTTCCCTGAAAATAAGACATCCCCTGAAAATAAGACGTAGTAGAGGTTTTGCTGAAGTGCTAAATATAAAACATCCCCTGAAAGTAAGACGTAGCAAAGTTTTTGTTTGGAAGAATGCCCGTCAAACAGAACACCAGAGCATGCAGCTGTGGAGCGGAAAAATAAGACATCCCCTGAAAATAAGACATAGCGCATCTTCGGGAGCAAAAATTAATATAAGACACTATCTTATTTTCGGGGAAACACGGTAAGCACAGAACAAATAGGTTGCATGATGAGTAGTTACCTGATAATCACCCCATCAAAATGAAGCAGAGTGCAGCTGAACAGAGTTTTAAAATTGTTCTGTGAACCCGAAGAAGATTTTAACTGGGTATCAAAAAACAGTTGCTAAAAATGTTGATTATTCACCAAAAAAACAAATCTGGACCTCCACAAATCTGGACCTCCACTGTGGTTTTTCAAAGAGAACATTCCCATTGGCTAACTCAGACGTGCAAGGAATTTAATGTGTTCTTGTTCTGCATCTGTTCTTCCTCCCTTGTAGCATGGCATTTGTTAGCAATGCAATAGCACAGCTAAGGCAGGAGATGACATTTAACAACTGTCTGTTACAAAATCCATTATCTCCATTTGGATATCCTCGAATGTCAAGAGAAAAATAAGTCAAGGTGACCTTGTATCACTACACTTGCTAGATAACATTAGTAGAGTCTGTCTGAGTACAAACTTTCCAGAGCTACTGTATGTTATGAAAAATCACAGTGTTTTATCCTGTAAGTGGAAACATTGTTAAATACATGTAGTCTGGAGACTGTTTACAATAGTTTGAAGTAGAGTTGTTATATTACAATTGTATGTTCAGAGCATAAACTATTCTTTTTATGTAACATGCAGTGTTAAAGGCTTTCTTGTGTAGTTGAAAAGGTGCTTTGACATTAAGCAGACAATGAGTCTCTAAAAGTCAGAATGACCAATTTCTTGTGCTTTCAGTGGTTTTGTTAGTGTTGACATTTTCACAAAATGTTGTACCTACAAATTATTATCCACAAATAATTCTGTGCCCCAAAATATTAAGGCAAGTGAGTAATTCGCACATAATAATTGCTGTTGGTGAGCCCAGTCCAGATGCATATTTGCATTCTGCATAGCAAAAGGGATGTGAAGGTCATGTTGTGTAGAGTTTATGTGGATTGCTTGCAGCAGGTAGACTCTGTAATGCACGGTAATGCCGATATGCTTCTAGATGTCTATCCTCTTCCAACCTTCATTTATTGTGGATGTACTCATGGGTCTTGTTCTGAGGTTAGGAACTATATACTGGTTTCTAGATATTGGTGAATCTGTGTAAGCACTTATGGATCTGGATTTAGCATCAGGGCATTAGTTACTACATCCCAGTCCACTGTTTGAATATTAGCTAATATGTCTCACTCTATTTACGCAACTGTGTATCCTATTCAGTAAAAATATTATTTTCAGTTCTCCCTTAAGTACGTATGTATAGAATGGTATTTAAAAATAAAGATACATGTTGTGTTAATTCAGTGTTCTGGAAATGCAGAATGTGCTTCTCTGTTTAGCATAAAGCAGCTCTAGAGTAATTGCATTAAGAGGAATTGCTATTCTGTCCATGTAAATCATATGGAACTTTAAATTTGTCTAGTCATACTGATCTTGTCAGTGGCTGCATTTGACTTCTACCTCTCTCCTTCCTTTGTGTGAAGTGTTCTAGAAGACTTTGTTATAAGGTCCCAATGTGGACACTCTTCTTCCTCATGATCCAGAGTTCTACACCAAGGGTAAGCTGCTATTTAGAATCCCAATTTGTGGAGAAGGAACAAAGTCCAGTTTGAGCAGGTATCTGTATTTAAATTTCACATGGGGTGTAACTGACGGTATCTGAAATGAGAAAGTCCATGCAAGGAGCAGGAGATGTCAACCAGGTTCATTTCCATCACGAATAACTGTTGGTTAGTTTATACTTGTACATTTATAAGAATTTTTCAATGCTTGTAGCAGATCTTGAGATAGAAATGAGAAAGCTACAGTTTCCCATACCTTGTGGGTAAAGTTGCTTCTCGAACTAATTGCTGGATCTTACTACATTAATTATGGAAAATATTTGTGTTTTGAACACATGGCCGCCTATTAAGTGACTTCATAATGTAATTAAAAGTTTTCTGGAAGTGCTTACATAATTGAATTAGGTTTAGCTCATTCATTGTTGTGGTTCATTATTTTGTACATCAGTACATCAAATTCAATTACGAGTGCACAAGTAATCTTGTAATCATCTTATATTTCATAAATAATTTGTGGAATTTAAAGAGCATCTAAAGAGTTTCTAAAGGCCTTACATGAAATTTGAACAGTTCTTTCAATACGCTAATTCCAATGTGTATACATGGGTTTGTCAGTCTAGGCTTGTGTAATCACTATAACAGGTGCCTTTTTTCCAAGGAAGGATAATTCTTTTTATGACATAACCTTTTGGAATACTGTGCTATTGTGAAGTCTCAAAGCACCAGAGATTGCTGCCTGCCCCAAATATAACTTATGGAAGGTATAGCACAATTGGCTGGTGGCCTGTTCAACTGGCAACCAGCAAGACATTTCCTTTGTAGATACCCTAACAGCAATGTTCTGACATTGCCAGCAATACAGTGATGTCAATTCAAGTGCAACCTAGAACTGATGGCATTGACTGGAAGCAACACTCTAGCACTTGCACCAAACTCTGTGGTTTAACCATAGAGTTTCATCCAACACGATGACATCATTTTTGAATCATTTAGGAAGTGACATGATGGTCTGCTGACATCGATTTTGAATCAGATTTTTAAATGACATCATTTTTAATCATTTAATCATCATTTTAATCATTTTTAATCATGAAGTGACATAATGGTGTTGTTGGTGACACATCACTCCACCAGCATTTCCACAGGAATTTTTCTCCTGCTGCCTGGCTAAATGGTGGTGGGGAGAACAAAGCAATTAGAATGTGTCCCGCCAAACCTGACTCCCCTGTAGCCTGCTTTGCTATTTATCTTAAAGAAAATAATGCCTGATATTTTATTTATTTATTTATTTACTTTGAGCCCCAGTGGGGAGCCAAAGCAGCTTACATTAGTTTCTTCTGCTCCATTTTATATGCACAACAGTCCTGGGAGGTAGGTTAGTTTGAGATTGTGTGTGTCCTGAGTCATGCAGCTAGCTAAGGCAGAAGACTGTAAGTATGGTCAGTATAAACAGTCTATGATCAAAATGTAAATATGCCAGAGTCCAAAGCAATGAAGCAGAGGAGGGCAAATCCAAAAGGCTTAGGTCAGGTCCAATCAAAAAGATTCAGATTAACAGGGAGTCTGGAGTGCAGCCCAGATGCAAAGACAGACATGCAAGGGGGTGGGGGGGTAGGTGGTACATTGCTCCCATGCTATCATCTCTTTCCTGGCTGCTTAAATAGGGAATCATCTTGCTGAGACAGATATGCTAGCTCTAGTTAATTGTGCTGTTCCAGGATTCCAAGCCAGGTGTCATTCATCAGCCCTGCATTGCTTCAGTGTCACAATCAGCAATCAGTCTACTCTGAGCCATCAATAGTACATTTCTATGTCACTCCTGGAATTCCCTGCATAAGTAACTCCTCCTCTGCTCCAAAGGCTCCAGTGACCCTTAAGGTGAGGTTGACAGTTGCTGGCCTTCAGGCACGGCTTCAGTTAATGAGCTGGAGACCTGAGGGCAACAGCTGCCTATTCCTGCTCCTCTGTTCTCAGCCTAGGGCTGAGACTGACGTCCTCCCCCTCCTCCTCATTAGAGGAAGCTGACCCAGGGAGCATGATTGGCCCAAAGTCACCCAGTAAGATTCCATCAAATTCCATCCAAAGATTCCATCCAAAGTCACCCAGTAAGATTCCAAAGTGACTATTTGAACGTGGATCTCCCATCTCTGTAACCACTACATCAGTTAATCCTGTTTAGTTCTGGGTGGTTTTTAATCTTTGTACTAGTCTGAAATATTACAGCGCTAGGGTAGTCTCTCCTCACCTTTTTGTACAGATGTGTCCTTAAACTGCTGCAGAACAATGATTACACACTCAGTCCATTGAAGTTATTGTTTGGTGTCAATGTCAAGTACTTTTGCTTTTATCACACTGCTTTATGATAAAAAAAACATGAGAGCACCCTGTTAGTTTTGGTTTTATAACATGGAGCACATTTGACTGAATTATCACAGTAGTGACATATTCCCTGGCTCTCTGGGGTCAACCTAGTTCAGACAGGAAGTGTGACTCCAATGTGTCTGCTAGCAGTCTGCTGTCGTATTGTCAAATTCCATAGGAAATGACCTAGGCAGAACAGACAAGTGCAATCATATCTGAGCTATTTTAATTGTAGAAATTTTACTCCAGGTATAGTGATTTGGATCGTGTTTGCATTGAGGGGGAAAACATTATGCCAGAGATCTTGCAGTGCTCTTATTTTCATCTTGAATCTTCAGTATCCTGTCTCCATTTGTCCACACTCTGTTGGGATCCCTTTCAGAGAATGTGTCTCCTCCCATGGCATCCAAGTACTTTCAGTGAAGAATTCAGTGCTGCGGGGTTTCCAAAAAGCTGCCATCATCACCTGGCTTTGCTTCACCTCTTTTGGCACCCTTCTTCCAGGCTTCCCAGGTCCCATCCAAGCTATAACATTCAGGGAATAAGAACATTGATTATCATAAATGTACATTAATACCAGAATGTGTGAACTTTGCCTATTTTTTGATTTGAGATTGTGGCTGTCTGGACGACAGCAGGGCATTCCTGAGACACCTCTGAAAGTAAAAACAGATGGGCTGGAAGTGAAGCTGGGGTATTGCACTCAAACCTGCAAAATGCTGTGAGGGCCAGCAGGAGAGGAGAACAGGCACCCCTGTAGAGGCCTGTGTAGACCTGTGGCAGCAGAAGGGCAGGGGCAGATAATATAGAAGCACCATCAAGGTCCAATAGTGGTCTAGACAGGCACAGAGCCCCAGGAACCCAGGAGACTCAGGGTATCAGGAGTAGGGATGCCAGCCTCCAGGTGAGTTTTGGAGATCCCGCAGAATTACAGTTCATCTTCAGACTACAGAGATCAATTATCCTGAATAAAATGGATGCTTTGGAGGGTGGGCTGTGTACTATTGTACCCCACTGAAGTTTCTGACCTCCCCAGTCTCCATCCCTAAATATCCAGGAGTTCTCCACAGACACACCCTTAACCTTATTCTTCCACTACCCACTGTTTCACACACCCTCTGTCCTGGCCCTGTGAGTTTCAGGCATTACACAGCCTCCCTCACTCACACACACCAAACCCTCTCTGGCTAGTGGTTTTGGGGCCCTCTCCAGACTGGTATGGTACAGGGGCTGGACAGACTCCTACGTCTGGTCAGTGTCCACTGACAAGCCTCTGGCCGGCGCTTCGCTCTGCACCAAAAGCCAGGGCTTTCCTTGGCCTCTTCAAGCTTCTTCCGCGTGAAGAGAGTTACCAGAATTCTGCCAGCTATCTGAGCTGGATCAGAATCCCTCTTCACAAGAGTCAGAACTGAGAGACTCCACTCTTCAGACTCTGCTCTCAAACTGAACACAAGCTGTTCTCAAACTGATCTGTTCAGATCTGATCTGTACTGAGCAGAACTCCAAGCTGTTCACTTCAGCACACACAAGACTGTTCTGCTGTCTCCTTCTCTTCTGACAAGCTCCGCTCTATCTTGTCAGCCTTATATCGCCTCCTAACATTGGCCATAGGCAACAGTGCCTCCCAAAGACCAATCACATTGCTTCTATGTAAATTGGGGCCTGCTGCATTACTTTAAGTGTCACCCAGGACAGGATTGTTTCACACCAACCCTTCAAGGTGGGGCAAGTCCGTTACATCTTGTCTACTGCCTTGAACATGGCATCCAGCCTGATTGGAAGGTGTCCAGTGACGATCCATGAAGGTACTACACCGTTGGCAAGGAGATAATTCTCTTGATTCTGCAGAGGTCTCCAGGACTTCCTGATCTTAATGTTACATTATATTTATGTGTGGTTATTTGTTTATATTTTGTAAAGGTCTTAGCTTGCAGTTTCTTCCTTACCATGCAACTATTCTCCATATAGGATGTAGCATTAATTGAGCAGAAGCAGCAGCATATAGGAGAAATATGACAGTCCACAGTGTTGAAAAGGAGCAGGTGTTTTCACAAATAACTTATTCAGGAAAATACTGAAACATCTGCTTTTGAACTCTGCATTAAGGTCCTACAGCCTAAGACCATTCCTCTGTTTCTGCTTCTGGGAGTGGGTTCCTATGAGTTCCTTATTGGCCAGTCAGTTTAACCATCCCCAACATGACCACCTTTCTTTTACAGTTGGTGATGGCCCCATGATTTCCCCAGTCCATCATACCTTCTGCCTGTCAATGAACCTCCTCCCAGATCAGTATTCCTTTCTGTAACTGGGTGACCAACCCCTTACTCCAGCTATTCACCACAGGGCTCCTTTGCTCTTCGAGCCCACTTCGGGCTTTCTGGAATTCTACTGCCTTCCCCTAATTACTGGGTCCTACCTGAACCTGCCCTGTTGCTAGTCTTGGCCTGCTGACTAGGGCTGCCTGGTCTTCCTTGGCCACTAGTGGATGATGGGATGGTAAGGCTGTGAGGTCCAGGCTCTGAAAGAGTAACTCTTATCCTTAAAGAAGAATCTTTCGTTTCAAAAATAAATTTTTATTTATTTTGTTCAAATTTCCTCGTGCCAGTACATGTCTGTGAGTGTGTGATTGATAACGTGGGTGACTGACTAGAAACCCCAACCATCGTGAGTTCCCTCCAAAATTATTAATTAAGGGACCCTGTAGAAGCTTCCCCTCAAGCAAGAGAGGTGGGAATCCTTGAAAATACTGGTGGCTAGAAGCAGTGTGGGGTTTTCTAGATCTCCTTAAGTAAACGGTGGCAGCGAAAGTAAAATAAAGGAGGGTTCCTGAAAACAATAACCAGGAATCCCTTTTCTCCGGCCAATCCACTATACTTGGTGGCCAGTGGCGTGGTGTACTCGCCACACAGGACATTGTAAGGAATATTTCTTTTAGAGAATCATGTATAAGTGTATCTCCCTTCATATGGGCCAATTCTAGTGCTTAGAGCATTGCAAAGAAGATGCTACCAATAACTATGCACGGTCTCTAGCTCTTTATGTAATTTATGTAACCTTCAGATTAATGTAAACTGAAAATGTGTACTTAAATGGTATTTTTCAAACGGTCACATATTATATATATGGTTATTATTTCGTCATTCATTATAGTGTGTACTTTTGCAACACATTTTAGATTTGATACACACTTTTGGATTTTTGGTTTTATTACATAAATATATGTACTTATATTTATGTGTGGTTATTTTTTCTATTTTGTAGAGGACTTAACTTTGTAGTTTCTTCTGTATCAGGACCTCTCTCTTCTGGAATGGTTTCATGGGGCATAAACAAAGCCAACTGAGTCTGAGGGCAGCACCTCCATACTAAGCAAACAGTCAAATCAGTTGGAGAAAGCTTGGCAAATGGGGGGAGGAAATGCTTTCTGGAGTTTTAATGTTCATGGAAATGTAAGTACTTTTGCTCAATTCTAATTTGCTCTAGATGTAGGCTGCAGAAAAGCATAGATGTGCAAGAGAGGTGTAAGAGAAAAGAGAAAAAACAGATAAAGAAGATGGAGAAGTTATATCTTTATCCCTCTATTTTTCCAGTTAGGGAAATAAATTTGGGGCGAAATGGAAGACATTTTTTTTAGAAAATGTTTGTTTTCTTAGAATGAAGAGGGAGATGTTTTTTAAAGGCATGGTTATAAAATATTGTATTAGCTGTCCTGACACACTGCTGTACTGCAATAATGTTATAATAATCTATTGATTTGCTAGTCTGAGCTTTAATTTTTTAAAGGTAAGGTATAGTTATTCTAATTTTGGTGCTGTAAGAAACGAGTTACTTAAAACATTGCTGTGCTATAATGATGTGTCAATTACCAATTTTTTAAAAATCAACTATTCCCCCTAAATTTTTATTTATTTATTTATTTGTTACATTTATATACTGCTCTCCCCGAAGGCTCATTTCAACATTAAACCAAATGTGATACACATATGACAATAAAAGCTACATGGGAAACTGTGCAATTGCTATAGTGAACTAACAACATTAAATATATACAAATCAACATTTTTCTACGTGCTATCTTTTATTTTAGTTTGTGCTTTGTCTTTCCTTGATTTTGGAGTACTAAATTGGGGGGGGGGGCTGTTAATTAATATAATGTGGTTTTATCAAAAATAATTTGGTATATGGTCAACCAATAAAACGTGTTACAGTTTCTATGCAATAAGTTTTTCTGTTCTCAGACTGTTATATTTCCTTTTTGAAAACAATGAAAGCCAATGGTTCATATTAATATTTTAGTTGGATACCCAAGTGAGCTGTAAAAACTAAAATGCACACTGGCAATAGTTGAAATATTTTTTTTTGCAGTTTGTTTTTCTGCAATCACAGGTGTTTGGGGATTTTTGAGGAAGAACGGACATGGCTAATGTTCTTTTGACTTCTGCTGCTGTTTTGCTTGGAAAACATCCAAGCAAAACAGCAGGAAATTACTGCTGAAAGATAAACCCTGGATGATTATAAAAGTCCGTAGGTGCCTGACATGCACAAGAAAAGACTTATGGAAACATCATTTTTCTTCTCCTTTTTATTATTTTGCTATAACTTCTGCTGTAGAAATCCTGGAAGTAAACAAGATGTTTTGTTATGAAGACATTCATGCTTACAATATCTTCTGTTGAGGTATAGGATGAAGACCGGAACTTAATCTGTGGTACTTGGCATCCTTATTAAGAGTTCATATATGCCATGGCCTCCTTAAAGACTTTGTATTATATATACGTTTGTTCATCTATAAAAAGGAAGTTGTGGTATTTTTAGTAATGGCGTTATACTTGTAGTAGACAAGTACAAGGTATGGGCTTCCTACTAAGTAGTTGTTAGAAGCATTTATGGGCTGTTACCTTTAAGTACCAATTATCTTTCTGACATTTTGCTGGGTGCTTTGAAAGCTCACATTTCTTTACCATGAGCTACTGACAAATTGTACTTTGCTTGCTAAGGAGGTTAGTTAAGGTAGTTTTTAAAGATTATCAATAAATTGACCAGAAATACTTAATTTTGATATCAGAACGCTTTACTGTGTATCTGTAACATAGAAGGGCTGTGGCATTTCAGGTTCTGTTTTAAGAAACTTCATTTTCCTTAGCCAAAGAAGCCAGCAAAAACACTTTTTATTTTTAAATCATACACATTATTCTACAAGTTGCATCATGCCTGGCAAGTAATGGTCTCGAATTCATGAGACATTTTGGAAGTAACTTTCAAAAAGCATTGGTATCAGGCAGTGCTAGGTTTGACAACCTCCAAATGGGGCCTGGAGATCTAGATTTTCAACTGATTTCTAGACTACAGTATTTGGTTCCTCTTGGAAAAATGGCTGCTTTGGAAGGTGGACTCTATGGCATCATACCCTCCTGAAGTTTATCCCTTCCCAAACCTCTAACTCCAGGCTCTACTTATTTCCCCATCTGGAGTCCCAACCCTAGGCAGTGCTTGTTTGAAATGGTCCACATTAAAGTCCATTTGATGCAAATTGTTGCTAAAATTACTCGTATTTGAAGAATTATTAGTAGTTGGAATACTCACAGTGAAAAAATATCAAAAACCTAATAGAATCCTGTACCATTCTTGCAGTTTCAAGCACTGTGGCGCTTTCTGCACATGTCAACTAAATTGTTTGCAAAATGTTTTCAGTCCTTCCCCCGCCCCCTTTACCATGATGTTTGTCCACACTCAACCCCCTCAAGACAATTAATGGCCACTATGAGGCGTCCCCCCCCCTTTTGGTTATTTGTAAAATTCATACTTTATTACGTCAATGATTCCTAGCTGTAATTCTCTGAAGTTACATGTATGGAATGGTTCAAAGATTTAACCCCCGCCCCCCAAAACAGAGAAATGACGAAAATAAAGAGAAATGACAAAAATAAAGAGGCAAGGAGGAATGGATTGAGCTCAGGGATATGATAAAATGGCTCCGAGGAGGAAGTTTGGGAACAGCCACAGGTGTGGAAAGATAAAACATTTTAAATGTGCCTGCACATCAAGGAAAGACATTTCAACATTAAACCAAAGAATCATTTTAAAAGGGCATTCGGATAAAACATTTCCAGGCTGGAAATAAAACATTTTTGGAACGAAAGGGGAGGGGGGGGGGGAAGGAAATGTTTTATTTTCTGCCTGAAAATATTTTAAAGGTTTGTGCAGAAAAGCCTATATTTTGTTCATGAGATACATTTTTAATTAAAAAACATGAATTCCTTCAAGTGAAATGTGTCATACAGTGTAATTTTAATCTAGGGATGCAATGTGAGGAGAACCAATTCTGAAACCATTGATTGTCATCTTCATAGCACCTAGCTGTGATTCTATGGTACTTAGTAACTGTAAAATGGGGTTTTTTTACACCTGAAATAATGCAGTGCAGGTTCAATTGTTCACAAAGCAGTTCTCGGACTATAAAAGGAAATAGGTTTCAAATTACAGTGATGGAATTAGTGTGCAGTGCTTACACTTCACAATATTATATTGATTATAATTAGCAATTAAAGTTTCACTTTAGTGAAGCAAGAGCACAGTCATTCTGGGAATCTGTCTTGGATTTCTGCTGTCGAAATACCTCATGAATTTCAGTTAGGCTTGCGCAGAAGAATGTTTTAGAAAATTATGCCCTTATTTGCGGCTAATTCTACCAAAGCCACAAATAACTATCTTAGCAGCAGAGCAAGCACCATTTGTCTTATGAAGGAAGAATTTGGGATTGGCCATCACAGTAACAATGGATTGTAAGATAAGGATGGTGAAATGTTCAGGAACAATAA
This sequence comes from Sphaerodactylus townsendi, assembly GCF_021028975.2. NCBI lineage: Eukaryota > Metazoa > Chordata > Lepidosauria > Squamata > Sphaerodactylidae > Sphaerodactylus > Sphaerodactylus townsendi. Next base: position 83,885,062 of record NC_059427.1, read on the forward strand.
AATTCTTAAATTAAATCCCTAAATAATATGTTTGTGGAAGTACATTCAGTATTGATAAATATATTGAATGTAAGCAGCAGATGATCGTACATAAGGAACGCTTCTACAAATAATGTTTGCATGAACCACCAAAAATTACCATTTTAGGACCAGTTCGCTCATAACCATTTTAATGTTGTGATGGATGACTTTTTGAATAGTTGCCATAGATATATGCACTTAAAACACTTCATCAGAATTGATCATCCCAGCAACCAGTAATGATGTGACCTTTGGTTCTGAATATATCCAACTGATAGAATTATCTTCAAAGAGGCTACATGGGTGCAACATTATGCCGAAACGTTTTCAATTGTATACATGCACTGGAGTAATTCCAATAGCTATTCCATGAGCATACATAGGAATTGGCTCCTAATGAAACACTTCTTTGAACATTGCAATGGCAATTTTCCAGATCTATGATTCTGAAATGTAATCCATTTTTTAGCCCAATCTATATAAGCACACCAAAACTGTTATTTTTTTTTCAAAATATTTATTATACTTCTACTGCACTCCTACAAAAAGCTCCCTGTGGTCTTCCTTTCAAGCAGCACACAAGATCAATAAATGCCACATCTTAAGGTGCTTCATTGAATCCCAACCCATTTTACATTGTAAAAATAAAGAAACACCTTTTTGCCAGGGTTCCCAGATTGCTGTTTGCTTTCATGTTTGCCAGCATCCTGGCATTCTTTCTGTCCAGTCTTCTGACACCATGGTGGGACATGCTCATGCATATGAATTTGCAAACCAGCATGAGGTGAGATGCTGATTTCTTCCTTCCCCTGGTCTTCTGGAAGGGCTGGGTCACATCAGAAATGGCAAGAAAGTTTCTCAGACATTCTGTGGGAAGAGTGAAGCCATTCCATCCTGTGTGGGTGGAATGTATGTGAAGCACCCTCTCGTTGTTCCAAGTTTGAGGAGGGAGAGTCTTCTGCTTCATTATTATCTGTGGATGTGCTCATCTGGAAGAGATCCCCCCTTGCTAACAATATACCAGTGAATGCATTTGTGAAACACATACTCCTCCCAATAACATAATTTCTTCATGTTGTATGTTTGTCTTTAGTTTAGAGATTTGAGATAGCTGTTATGTGCCTTTTCAACAAATTAAGGATGTTTAAATGAGTTGTAGGGCTTTTTCCTATAGCTTTTATAGCCATGTTCCAGATGTGTAAAAAAATAGCTGAAATAAAGCAGACAATGACCTGCTTATTCTTATCTTGGTGCTGTCAATTTGCCTGATCTTGATTGTCAACTTCTGCAGTCTTGCAGTTTACTTGTTTATCTAAGCAAAGGCCAAATTAAACAGCACTAGAATGTGTCTTTAATCTCTAGTGATAAAGAATACCTTTGAGAGGAAATTACAGTGTAATGCTGGGAGAAAAAGAATCTTAAAGAACAGACCTATTAAAGCTTTGGTGTGCTTTTCTTAAAGTATTTCCTCATAGCCTCAGGTTTTGTTTTTGAAATGTTATCAAGGTATATATAATTTTTATTTTAATTGAGAGTGCTTTAGACATGGAAAATATTAATTCCACCTGAATATGTGACCTTTGGAATTATGGTGACTGAAATGCCCACGTAGTTGCTTTTGCTGCCATTGTAAGATAGTATGGTAGTCTTTACAAAGTCCTAAAGGAAGACTATTTTTTTCCAGAAAGTAGGTCAGAAAGTACCACAGTCCATCTATTCCTTTAGGATTTCTGCTTTCAAAATATGACGTTGGAAGAGAAAAACAAGGTTACAATTCCCTGGCATATAGCTTGAAAAGTTGTTGTTGTGTGCATCTCTTTTGATGTAACATATTTATTCATAGAATGGCAGTTCTATTGAGTTCCATTGTGGTGGACTGGTGAAACTAGAGGAGGGGTCAGCAGCCTTAACAATCAAAGAGCCAAACTGCATCAAAATTTGGAGCAAGAGATCAACAAACAGCCAGTGTAAGAAAGTCCCTTTACGGAACAGAAAATTTACCACTTAACTTTACTGATATTTCACATTGGTTAATTAACAATCTATAACATTTTTGCAGTCTTAACCACTGGAAGTCCCATCAGCAACCATCAGAAGGGTGGTGGATAGGACTGACAATGAGAATTCCCCATGCTATGTGGCAGTAGATCTTGGTTTGGAAAACTGGTGTGCTCTAGCCCATAAAATGATGACCTGCTCTTGTGCTTTCTTTCTGCAAACATGTGCAGCTTACACTTGTGCTAGGTGGAGTTAATTTCTCATTGACCATCCAGGATCAATATGCGTTCAAGGGCACCCCTAGATTCTGAAACTGTAATGTTAAAAGGGATTATGTTTCCAGAACAGATCATTTTCATCTCTCTGCTATGTTGGGGAGCAGCATATAGTTTCTCATCAGTTGGAGGGAGGTATTTACTACAAACCTATGAGGCTGGCCCTTTTATGAGGATTAAGTGTTACATGTCTAAGAGATGTTCCTTCAAGCAGTTTGCCTGTGTTCCCTGGAGGAAACAACTCACTCATCCAATCATTCATTTCTTAAACAAATAAACCAGTAAAGGTTTAAATTTCTCTGTGTGTCATTTGTTCATATAAAAGAATGAAAGTAAAACTTCTTATAACACCCTGAGGGGAAAATGCAATTTATGTAATTTTGGAAGTAAAACAAATTGGTAAAGGAGAAGGGCTGGACTAATTCGATCGCTTTTTAAGATTTGTTTTTAGAAGTCTGAATCACTGAATGTAATGGGGACGGACGTAGTACCCTTTCAGCTCTATGGGGAGATTATATGTTTACTATTATAGGAAGAAGATTATTCCTAATGGGAAGATGAATTATAAAGTAGATTCAACTCATTAGCAAATACTTCTCTCCACTGATTACTGTCGCCCACACTGATGGCAAGGGTTTTTCCAATGGGTTTCTGCTGATTCTAAAGCGTAAATTCAGTTCTAAGGTAAGCTAGTGACATTTTGTGTCTTTTAATTCCTATGGCTGACGTAATTCAGCTAATAGATTAGAGGTAGTACGAGCTGGATTGTTTCTCCTTCTATATTTTTGAGATTTTCACCAAATTTTAAGTGCCTATATATAACTGGCAACTAGCTAAAAGCAGTGGAGCAGTACTAGCATCATGTACTACATTTGCATTTATCTCTTTATGTATTTATCCACATTTGTATTTATCTCTTTATGAAATCAAACATTTATTGCTGGTACATACAGTCTTTATTCAGACACCATGATCTCCAAAGATAAATACTGTTATGGGGGTTTGCATCTACTCTGTCTCTGCATAGTTCTCCAACAGTGGGCTCAGTCATCAAGGCTGGTTTGGTCACACCTCCAACTGTTCAGGCAGGGCTATGCAATTTTTTTTGCGTCCTCTACTAGATTGTAGGGAGCTGTCCCTATCCAGTCGGAATAGCCCTGATGTTCAAGTAGTGTGCTAACTTGTTAGCTCCACAACTGAGTAGGCATGAAAAAAATTACTTGGACAATGAAAAAAAGAAGAAGAATGTTTGGTCCTCTTTTTCCTGAGCCGCAACACCATCAGCGAGCCTGAAAAAGAAGATGGACAAATCTCACCCAGAAAAACTGGGTCTGCAAGATGACCCTGTGGAGGGTCCCTTGAGCAGGATCTGTCCAAAACTTCCAGAGGTCCCAGCTATGGAGCAAAAAGTGAGGGCTGAGATTTGATCTTGCTGGACATGGCATTTCATCAGCAGTGCTGACTGAAAAGGCTTCAACCTCCATTACATGGATTGTACTGGAAGAACCCAGGAGGTTGTACTGGTCTGCGATTGACCTCGGGACAAGTCTGTCTCCCTTGGGGGCAGACTCCTTCTCCCAGTCCAAAGTGATGGGTTGCCCCAACATCTGTTTTCTCACCCTTGGTGAGTGCTGTTAATATGGTGGCTTACGACTTGCTTGCCTCTGACTTTGCCTGTGCGGTGCCTGTCCTGGCACATGTTGCTTTGGGGGTTCTCCTGGAGTGCATCCCTTTTCCAACTGCCACAGTTCCAAAGCCATGGGTGGGAATTGCTGGTGCCATGACCTCTAATACCCAGAGTATGGTGCCATGTCGGAAAAGGTGCTCCCGCTTTCTGGCTGCCATTTAAAATCAATCAGGTGAACCAGAATTGAAGTGTGGGGAGGAGTCAGCTGGTCGATCCCCAGCTACCTCTCCCAACCAAAAACAGGTGTTGAGAGAGAGAAAGCTCTACCTCATCAGTGAGTTCTTCCTCACAGACACAGAGGAAACAGCCTCAGTTGATTCAGCTCCTGCCACATTGGACAGAGAGAAGGGGGACGAGTCAGCGGAAGAGGAAGACACAGCGGATGACTCTGCCAGAATCATTCAAGGAGAACACTTTCCCAGACTGTTAAAAAAGGTTACAGCTACACTCAATTACAATACGGAGGAGGAGCAATCTGCAGCTTCATCTATTCCCAACATCACAATTGGAGGCAAGAGTTTTCAAGCAGCCAACTAAACCCATTGCTGGATGCCCCTTCCCTGATCAGTTTGCTAAGGTATTAAAAGCTGAAATGACCCCTCCTGGATTTGCTTGTGCTTCAGGTATTCCAGTAAAGAAGTAACACAAGGTGCCATGGACAGTTTAACTTAGGCAAATCTGTCTACTAAACAGTTTGGAGGCAGGCTATTTTTTGGTAAAGAGGACTTGGGGAAGGTACTTTCAAAGATATGTCCTCTTCCTCCTCCATTTTGTCAAAACCGGAATACCTTTGCTCCTTTCATCCCTTCCATTACTGGAGTTCCAGAGATCAGAAGGGATAAAGCACTTCCAGATCCCATTCCTTTAGAAACAGATCCCAATAAAAGCAGTATCCTCCTAGAAAGCAAGACAGAAGAAACAGCAAACATGCCTCTGTTTGACTGCCAAATTGGGGGTTGACTGGCCTTTTCCCAGGCCTGGGGGGAGACTGTCATAGACAGGTGGGTGCTCAGCATAGTATGGGAGGGTTACAGGGTAGAGTTTGTGTCCCTTCCTCCAAGAGTTTTTCAAAGAACTCATTAAAAAGACCCACAGAAGAGGACTATTCTTCAGGAAAGCTGTGTAACATCTCTTGGATATTGCTGGGGCAAAGGTTTTGCCTCTGGATGACCAAGGGAGGGGAGTGTATTCACCTTGTTTACAGTCTCCAAAAATTGGGAGAATGGTGAACAATTTTGAATCTAAAAAGACTCAATCAATGGATTCAGAAAAGAAAGTTCTGTATGAAATCAACTCAGATCAATTCTACAGGTAATCCACCAGCAGGATTTTCTGACCTCTCTTGATTTAAAAGAGCCCTCTTACATATGCTTATCCATACAGCTGCCTGAAAGTACCTTTCCTTCTGTGTGGAGGATCAGCACCCTTTGGACTGTCTACAGCCTCACGTATATTCACCAAGGTACTAGTGGGACTTATAGCTAGTGGTGGGATTCAGCAGGTTCACACCACTTCCGCAGAACCGGTTGTTAAAATGGTGCTTGTAAACAACCAGTTGTTAAATTACTTAAATCCCACCACCAGAACTGGTTGTTAAATTATTTGAATCCCACCACTGCATATAGCCCACCTGAGATTGTAGGGAATCCATATTTATCCTTACCTGAATGATCTCTGGATCTGGGCTTCCTCAGCGGAAGTCTTGTCCAAATATACTCAGGAGACCAACCAGGTGACCATGGATTTCTGATGAACAAGGAAAAGAGATCTCTAGTTCCACAGCGGGAGCTGGTACATTTGGGAGATTTGATAAACACCGCTGTGGGCAGTTTTTCTGACACAAGAGAAATGGCAGAAAATCATCAACCTGACTCAGGCTACTTGCCAAAAGAAAACAGTATTTTATGGAGTTCTCAGCACTCCTGGGACTCCTTCCATCTAGACATGTACATGGGGCAGACTGTATGCCTTTCCCAGCAATGAACGCTGTTGCCATTCTAGAAGGAAATAACCAAGAAGAGACACAGTGTCTGCTTGAGTACAGTACAGTTTGTTTGATAATTCTTTTTAGTTTGTTGACAATCCCTTAATAATTAGTGTTTCTGTCAATAAAGATAAACTGTGTAACTGGAGAGCAATCCTCCGCCATTGAAACAGAACTGAAAAAAGTCTTTCAAATATGCATGGCACATCTTGACTCAGATATTCCATTCTCTTTGGGAGTTCCCATCTGTAGGGAACACTAAGTATTAAAAACTCAAATCTGCCACATGGGTCTTAGAATAAAATGTTGTCCTTTGTTTACTGCTATTATGTAATATGTTCCCTTGGTGGCTTATAGATTTGCCTGTGTCCGCAAATGAAGCACATTTATTTGATATTCCAACCATATTCAGGTTTTAAAAGGGGATGGTGCCTAGGGAGGGAAATCTAGAATGAGCTTCTTAAAAAAAGAAATTCCTTGCAATCAGTATGTTTGTCTTAAAATTTCTATGCTTCTCAATTTGGAAAGGAATATACAATTGTCTCTTCAAATTAAGATACTATAACATACTGCAGATTGCTTGCTACGGCTTCGGTTAATTTTGCTTGGAAATAAGCAGCAATCATAAGAAATCCATCATTTTATATTGTGACCTTGAAGTGTCTAAAATGCCCAGGCAGTTATACTCATGGGCATCACACAAACATCTGAAATAAATCTTCCATTTCAGTCTTGCTAGAACAGAGGCAGCACTGAGGAGTCTTGTTTATTGCTGCTTCTGTTGTAAATATTGTTCATCTCAGTGCATCAATCTCACTGAACGTTAATTGTATTCAGGTAAGTCTGCATGCACAGTGTTTAGTCCCTCTTCTTATTACATGGTATCCTGGTAAATGTAAAAGTCAGAAAGCAAGGCCAAAAAGACCTGACCAAAATATGTTTCATAACATGGTCAGTTTTTATTGTACAATTTTACATCAAGAATGTTTGAAGTTACTAAATGGACTGGATAATACAGAAACAGTGTTACAAATATAAACCATATCACTGTTTACACACCAGGTATGATTTTTCTGCTTTATCCGAATTTAAGATTTTTAAAAATTCTGCAAAAGAGAAGCTCCTAGAAGTACAGTGTGTTGGGTCCAAACTTTCCTTTCTGTGAGCTAAGGTACTTCTGTTCTCTAGAACAGCTTTTCAGGGGTACAGGGAGACAGACGCAGTGGGAAGAGGAAGGAGCTAAGGATAGTTCTGTGAGTGATTAATTAAATCCAATCCCATGTGATTCTGGTCAGACAATTTTAGCCTTAACTCCCAACTAATTAATCATTATCGTTCTTTAATAACTTCCTTTTTAGAACATGCATTAAGTAATACTTTATACAAATGCCTGTGCCTACAAAAGAGAACCGAAATTAAATGAAGTGAACCTCTCTGAAACTGATAGCTATGATAGAGAAACATGGCAAGTATTTGAATCTTAAATCTTAAAATAAAATGTCATGAGGCTTCTTTTCAAATAAGACCAAGAAAGTTGGCAGTCCACAACTTTAACTTGTCAGGTTACATTAAAAACAAACAAACAAGCTGAAATTCTTTAGCTGTGCAACCTTAAAGCTAGTGGTATGAAACAATTGTCCTGAATTTAGAAGTTGACAAAAGTAGGAGAAAACAGGAGACGAGAGAAAATACTTAGTATTTCTACCAGGAAGTAACATATAAAAAGCCCTCTGCTTTTCCTTCTGGGAAGGACAAGCAAAAATACTTTTTATTCAGCTGACACTGGCTACTGTGCATTGAAGGAAAGGGCTTCTGTGGGGATTAGTCCTGGGAAAGCATACATAGAATTTCAGCCAGACAGTTTGAGCATAAGCCCATTGAACACAGTGGAATTTGCTTCCAAATAATCAATCTGACTCAGAAAATTACAGGGTTTCTGTTAACTGTGAAATTCATTAAGACTGGTGTCAGTACCTAATTTGCAAAACAAAGCAAAAGGCAACTAGTTACCTAAACAAAATATATAGGGGTCCAGTTGGAGACATCGCTGAAATGGAGGCTAAACCTTTTCTGTATTTTCCCTGTAAATCCTAAATAGAAGAGCATAACTCTGTTTAAGATTGCACTTACCCCTCAGTCTGTAGTGAGGGGCAAGGCAAGTTACCCCTTGTAACTATTTCTCAGATTGCCCCTTTTTACCATAATGGATTAATGAATAATCATGATTGTTCCTGATGCATAATGTTGTTGCAAGTCAATATCACCCATCATTGTTTGTGACATGATGTCACTTTCAGTGAAACCCAAAAGTGATGTCTCTAGGAAACACTGGAAAACTCTATAGTAAAACTGTAGAATTTCCTGCAATACATAGAGTGATGTGAAGTCAGTTTTTTAAACATTTTTCTCCTGCCATCTGAAAGAGAATTGTTAGAAAGGGCACGTAGCCAGCTGGAGTCTTTTGCCGTAGCAAGAAAGCTAGCAACCCTGATGCATAGTGTCTTTGCATATCTTGTCTGCATATCTTGACTATGTGATTTTAGGGTGTAAAAAGTCATTTTCTCACTGCATGGACTGTGTAATAAGGCAACCGAAGATGGCTGGGCCTCTCTCATAATGGGCTGGTCTCTTTTTTCTGTAGTCAGTTTTGCTATAAGGGAAATAAAGTTGAAATTAAGGAGGCCACATATATTTTCTGACTTACAACTTTGGAACCAATATCCTTGGTTCCATTTAAGTTAATGAGCATTTTCTACTCACTGTTGTAGAATCTTTTCAATATCTCATCATATCTCTGGCTCTCTGGCATTGGGAAACCACTGCATCCACGATCTATGAATGGACTAGTTCAAAGCCATCAGTGTTCTAGCTTAATTGGCATATACCTCTCTTAATGTAGTGGTAATATGTGGTGCATTGGCTGGAGGCAGGAGAGAGGAGAGAGGAGAAGGGAGAAAGGAAGTATTTGGTTATCTGCAGTGTATTTGGTTATCTATTATCCTTTTGATAATCAGAGCTGCAACATTTGTGTTTTTAATTAAACAATTACGGTCTCTCACAATAGAAACACTAAATTCTTTATGGAAGTTGTCAGATTTAGCCCTACTATATCTAAGGTGGTAAAAACCTTCCCTTTGCAAATCTCTGTCTTACTAACCAATATAACCTTTGCCATGCCTGGATTCAATTTTAGATTGTTCTACCTCAGTCATTTTCTCACAGCACGGGCAAACAAAAATGGCTGGTCCTCTCTCCTGATGGACTTACCTTTTTCATGTAGTCAGTTTTGCTATGAGGGAAATAAAGCTGAAATTAAGGAGGCCACATTGGTAGAGGGAAATGTAACTGAATGCACAGGAAGCAAGAAAGAAAGGGACAGAAAAGAAAGAATAAGCTTATATGTATGTACAATTAACTGCAGTTGTTTACAGCAACTGAAAGGTCAGAGGAAAACTGTGCCTTTTCCCAGTATTGAATTTTTTTAGCCATGAAGGCTAGAAAAGTCAGATAAAGGGACATTTGGACCTAATTACAAGAAGCAGGGAGTTATAAAAACATGTATAAAGTAGGTGGTCATCTCTGTTCTTCTAGTCATTGTGTTCCCCTGAAAGCAGTTACTAAAATGTGATCCCCCACAGTCTGAATCGCAGTTCAGTATAACTCTGACCCAAAATATATACATTGCAATAAATTTCTGTCAGAAGCGGGATAATTGGATGTTTAATTTGGATTTTGGATTAGAGTGCTTTGTTCCATGGGGTGAATAATTCAGTCCCTTCCTCTGGTCCAGATTTTAGTCTGTTTTTAGGAAACCTGACATATAGACTCCCTCCCCCCTCCTCTGGATATTCATGTAAAACTGCTGTTTGGCAAAAATTCTGCAATCTAGACAACCAGTTCTGCAGTTCTACTATTTCTAGAAACTCACTCGTTTTGCTATAAAATACTCATCAAATATTTCCTTTAACTAAATTTGGCCATTCTAGCATATGACTGCTAGACAGAAACTACCAATACCAACTCAGCAAACAAGGTCAGAGAAATTAAAGGGTGGAGATGGGAAGTATTCAGCACATACTTCTGTTATCCTAGTTTGCTTCCTGTTGCCATTTTTTCTGTGAAGGGAGAAGTCGTAAAAAGCTGTTAGTGCTAGTGGGAGCTTCTGGATGAGAGTGGCACCAGCAAATTCTGGTTTCTCTTGTGATTTCTTGTTATTGCCTCAAGACTCTAGAGCAGCGGTCTGCAACCTGCGGCTCTGGAGCCGCATGAGGCTCTTTCAGCCTTATACTGCAGCTCCACATGGCCTGGAGGTTGGAGGGTACTGTGGGCGTGTCCTTCCAGCCCTCCAGAGCAGCGCTGGAAGGAAAGGTGAGTGGAGGGGTTGAACTGGAGGCGGCTCCGTGCTTGAGGGCACCGCTTTTCGCGTCCCCTCCACTCACCTCTCCTTCCAGCACTTCTCTGGAGGGCTGGAGGGACATGCCCATGCTGCCCTCTGACCCCTGGAGGTCGGAGGGTAGCATGGGTGTGTCCCTCCAGAGCAGCCGCCATCCCCTCTCTGCCCCACAGAGCAGGTGACTGCCCGCTCCATCTGGTAGAGGGGGTTTCCCTGCCCGGCGCCGCTGCCTCCTGCAGCTCGATAGGCGGCAGCACTGGGCAGGCTGCAGACGCCATCTCGCCTCTGCCCCACGGAGTCAGCAGAGGGGGATTCCCTGCCTGGCGCTTCCACTTTCAAGCGCTGGAAGGAAAGGTGCGTGGAGGGGCTGAACTGGAGGCGGCTATGTATGGAGCCACATCTCCAGCTCGGTAGATCTTCGGGGCCGTGGAAAACGGGTCCAAATGGCTCTTTGGGTGATAAAGGTTGCTGACCCCTGCATTCGCATGACTGGCTGTCTCGTGGATAGCCAGCCATGCGAATAGAGCGTGAGCCTTCACACTGAGGCACATTTTGTTTTGGGTCCCTGCGGAGCAGGACCACTCCCAGGGCCATGTTATGGCCCTTTCCTCTGTGTAGCTCTACAGGTGAGAGCCGGGCCTGTGATTCTCTAGTTTGATCACAGCCCCTAAATGTGCCTCACAGCTGCCGCCATTTGCTCGGCGGCAGCTGTGAAGCATGTTAAAATGAAAGAATCGCACATTACGTGATTCTTGTTTAACCTGCTGTGCGCCCAATAGTGCAGGTGAGGGGTGGGTTAGACCCGTGCTAGGGCTGGGAACTGTGGGAAGTTCCCACCCAACATGGGTTTTATCCCACCCTTAACCCATGTTTATTGGCCTGTGTGGAAAGGTCCAGACAGAGAGAAAAAAAGGAAACAGAGACTCATCCCTTTGCTGATGTCTCTTTATGTGGTGCAAAGTGCTGTCAAGTTGTAAGGTTTTCAAGGCAAGAGAGGTTCAGAGATGGTTTACCATTGCTTGCCACTGTGTAGAGATCTTCGGTTTATTGGTACTTTCCCATCCAAGTACCAACCAGGCCTGACCCTGCTTAGCTTCCAAGATCTAACAAGATTGAGCTAGCCTGGCCGATCTTCTCAGTGTTCCCATTATAGTATATGTTATGTCAATAAAAAGAAAGAGCACCATGAAGAGTGGAAAACATTTCTTGACTTGCTAATTGAAAACTTCTTCCCAGTTCCCTGTAGTTCCAGGTCCAGATAAGTGGATCCTTGTGCACAGAAGTGGCTGTGTGCCCACTTCTGCAAGCAATAATATCCACTGCCGACCTGCTGGGATGGCCTGGCTTCAATCCTCTTCCCTTCCTCCCACCACTAAATATGCAATCAGTGTTGTCTAAGCTGACACAATGCCAAATCATCTGTTCGGCAGTATACATATGTGCACTGCTGGGGTGCTGAATGCTGAGATCCCCCTCCATATCCTGTTATGTGTGTGGAGCAGGGAATCTTTCAAAAGAGCAGTCCTTGAGCAAAACCCTGTTTTATGCACAAATTGCCCTTTCTGTGGTTGAGGTGCCAGACTTTTCCATGTATTTCAGTTACCCTTTAAACCTATAAACCTAAACTATAATCAAGTGGTCTAGAAACCTGTTTTTTTTTTTTAAAAAAAAAAGGAACTTGAATTCCTACCTCCCAGGTCAACATGTGAAACATTTATGCAAATCGCTTTGTTTTTTGTTTTCCCTAGAACAATTTGCAACCCTAGCACAGTCCTGCTACCTTTTGGAAGTTGGCTTAAGCATAAAGAAATACTTGTGCACAGATATCATCTTACTTTTCTAAAAACACATGTTGCTGTTAAGTGCCTAAAGACATTGGAAATGTCTCTCATATGCATCATGGACATGGTAACTTTTGTCCTGTACTGTTGATGGTTTAAAGAATTAAGGAAGTTGCCGCTCCTTCACTATTAGCATTAATTGATTTTAGAAGTGCTTTGAAATTTTTGAGCACACTTTGTTTTATGTATTGTCGAAGGCTTTCACGGCCGAAATCACTGGGGTGATACAGCCCAGAAACATCCCAAGGCTTTGTTTTGCTTTTTGCTTATCATTTTTGTTTTAACTGGGAATTTGGCTTAGGATTTTAGAAACTGAGATAGTTATAATTATTTACAAAAGGAATTTGACATACAACTTTTAACTAATAAAACTTATAAGTTTGTGACTTTAAAACTATTCTGCGGGCCACCTGACTCATGCTTTTTCTTAGAATGAACTCTATCTAAATTTCTAAGAGCTTGTCTCTAAATACATAGATGTGTCTAAAACTCTTTAACATTCAAGACAGGTAACTGCTTCTTATCTCTGAATCTTTGGCTCAAAATAAATATTGGATCACCAGGACTGCTTTCCGTGATCCTTCAGGGCACCTTTAAATCTAGATGGTTAAAAGCTACTGGGCAAAACCTGGCACTTTTAGGGTATTCTCCCTATGAGATAATCAGACTAGGCAAAGTTCAGGTGAAGTAAGCCTTGAAGCAAAGAATCGAAGACTTTGGCTCATTCCGCACATTCAGAATAATGCATTTTCAAACTGCTTTCAGTGCTCTTTGAAGCTGTGCGGAATGGCAAAATCCACTTGCAAACAGTTGTGAAAGTGGTTTGAAAATGCATTATTTTGTGTGTTCGGAAGGGGCCATAAAAAGACAGAATGATGTTGTAAGCTCTCCTGCCTTCCTGTCCTTATCATCTGAAAGATACAGCTTAACACCAACTGCCTAATTTTTTCTATTGAGGTAAAAAATTACAGAAAAACTTTCACACTCGCAGATGTTTGGCTATGCCAACAGCAGTTTTGAGGGTGGATAAAGTTCCACTATCAGATAGGGTTTGTCCATGTGTGTTAAAGAAGGTGGAATTCATTGACCATGTTCTAATCCATTGTCCTCTGTATGAAGAGGCTTGTATTAATTTTATTCATTTCTTTTTTAATAAGTTTATAGGTTAGCCTGAAATAGAATGGGCCAAAATGCTTTTAACTGATCGATGGATTCACATTTTTATACAGACTGCGAAGTTCTGAGCTTATGTGATTAAAGTTCATCAGAATTTTAATGTAAGAAACAATACATGGGTATTCATTAATATGCATTGTTTTTTAACATTCATTTTGTAAACATTGTTATGTCTTTTTTATATTTTACTTTATCGTCGTCAATGACTGTATAAATAAATAAGCAGGTAAGGATAAAAGGTAAAATGTGCCATTGAGTCGGGTTTTCAAGGCAAAAGATAAGCAAAAATGGTGTAGCCATTGCTTTCCTCTCCTTGGTGGTCTCCCATCCAAGTACCAACTTTGCCTAGTTTCCAAGCTCTGACAAGAGCAGGCCAGTCTGGGCTATTAATGTTTTGTTTTTACTGAAGACTTCAAAACTGAGCAAGCACAAATTATCTCAGTTCCACTACATTATGATTTTGCTGTTCCATTTATGACTTGGGTTCTGCTTCAGTTGTGTTCCAGAAGACAGGAGAATTTTGGAAGTTCATAATGGATTTCATGCAAGGAAAAAGTTCATCCTGTTGAGGTTTGTAAATTAATTTTTAAAGAAAGAAATTACCTTGCCAAAAGCAAAATCCATTTTCTTTAATGTTTGTTGCCTTTCAGTATATACCCAACAGGACAAGTGCTTCAGTGCAGACTTTTTAAAAAGAAAAGAAACAGCTTTGAAACTAATCTATTGAATCAAGTGATAATTTCTTCCTTTTTTCCAACACAAAAAGGGCTGCTTTTCAAGAGGTTCTGTGGGGTTTTTTGTTGTCATTTCTAGGTTGCAAAAAAGTCTGATTGCAATCTTCTGCAATATAAAATTCAGCTAAGAGAAATGTATTGCTTCCCAACTTGCTGCATTGTAGAGCAACTTGTTTATCATATTAGGCATGTTATTGACATCCATTCAAACAGCTACATTCAAACACCGCCCAGAGCCCTCCGGGGATGGGGCGGTATAAAAGCCTAATTAATAAATAAAAAATACTTTATTCCTATATTGAAACCCAGCATGGTATAGTGGTTAAAGTGTTAAGACAAGGACTGGGACAATATGCCCAGGTTCAAATGTCCTTCCCTATGAGACTTACTTAGTGATCTTGGACCAATCATTTCCTGTCAAGGTATACTTTTTAAAAAAGTAACCAGTTGGAAGAAAAGACCTGGGGTGTTTGTGACCCTTTGGTACCTATTATTCACTGGATGTCTGTTCTCCCCTTCCTTCTATGTTCTAAACCAGGGGTAGGGAACCTGCGGCTCTCCAGATGTTCAGGAACTACAATTCCCATCAGCCCCTACCAGCATGGCCAATTGGCCATGCTGACAGAGGCTGATGGGAATTGTAGTTCCTGAAGATCTGGAGAGCCGCAGGTTCCCTACCCCTGTTCTAAACTTTTTATCTCAGACTAGCAGTTCCCAGATGCTTGTGCCTGGTCCTCTTCAGGCAGCTGTAGACAGTACAGTGATTGTAATTATTCACCACTGGGGGAGAAGGGCAGCATGTGAGAGAATGAGTTAACTGTTACATTCTTCTCATTTGTGTGTCTGTTTTTTTAACCTGTTTTGTGGAAGCCCTCCCTCAAGCAGTGTGTGTATGGCAACTGGCTGGAAGTGAATCATGCTGGCGATTGGCAGGAAGTGAGTTGTCATCACCACAGCTAGCCTTTTATATAATAAGATATCTGCAATTATTAGACACCATTGTCCCGAAGTTGGCTTTGTGCAGCTGTTATAATTTCTTTTTGTTCTACTAATACACACAGGCACTGTGAATTTTAATTACTCCTGTTATTAATTAACTAGTGTTTCCCAGAAGGATGTTGTCACTTTAAATTATGGAAAATGTCAGAAGTGGGTCAGTTTTTGCTAACCAAACAATGACTATCCTATATTTCCATTATGAAATAACAGATGAGAGCCTGGAGCTACCTAGAAATTCCCAGGAACAAATAAAGGAAAAGCCAAGCCGACATTTAGATTCACTGTTTTTGCTTGTGCACGTGTCACTTGTAATTGTTTTGTCAAAAGTCATTACTCGTACAACTCGTCATCATTTTCTCTCTACAGGAAGGTTTCTTCTCATTTGAAGCATTTGTTTTGGACCTCAGGGTTCTTGAAATGACCACTGCTTTTTCTTGGTCTTCTTCTTAGACTTTGTCTAGTGAATTCCAGCATCACAAACTAATATTAGTAATAGATGTTTGTGTGTTTGTTTACAGCCATTATTTCTATCCTTTCTGTGCAGCTTGGGCCATTAAATACAACATATGTGAAATTGCTTTTATTATCTAACAAGTATTTTCATGTAACGCATTTTGGGATGGGGAGACTGATTTTAAAATTCTGTGTATCTTTACATTTCCATGTAACGTAACAACATGTGCACACTCTTTCTATTTCCCCCCCTCTCTCAGCTTCTAATTCTGAAATCAGAAGAATATGTCAGATATTTAGACCACCTCTGAGCTATTTTGTTTGTAAATATGGAGGTATCATCTTTCTATAATTTATTTAACATTTCCATTCAAGTAAAGTAACTGGGAGATGAGTATAATTGTGTGTAGGTGGACTGTTTTTTCACCTGGAATTCTTTGTTTGCTTGCTTGCTTTTCAAAATTATAAACATAGTAACACAATCAAAATCTGCAAAACAAAAATCTCTCCTAGCTTCTGCATTCTCAGTCATTCTACAAGGTGTTCATAGTTCACCCAAAGCAGTTATGTGGTTGAACAGTATTGATGTGAAAGCTGAGAGTCTGTCATTTTATCAAATTTTGAAATACAATGGAACTTTGGTTTTCATTGCCTTCGGTTTTCATCGGTTTTGGCTTTCATCGATATTTTCAGTGAAAAATTTGTCTCAGTTTTCATCGATTTGCCTTGGTTTTCATCGATTTGCAGTAAGGTGCAGGGGGTTGTGGAGAAAAATCACCCAGACAAAGCTGTTGCAGGCCGTGTCTGCAACTTGTTTAATGACAATGTCTTGCCCCATTTCAGATAAATCTTAAAGAGACGTTTTTGGACAGCTTTCTGGTGTGACATTGTTCTACTGGTTCTGAAGCTGGTCCTAGTGTTATTGTTTGTTACTGTTTTCAGCATTAAACACTATGGTTATTCACCAAAAATGTGTTTTTGGTATGTTTTTTGGAGTGCCTAGAACGGATTATTTGGATTTACATTGATTCCTATGGTTTTCATCGGTTTTCATTGGTTTCAATTTTCATTGATTCTTTTTGGACGGATTACCAACGAAAACTGAGGTTCCACTGTATAATCATTTCAGCCCAGAATCTTCATTGCATAAGGCTAATGTTGGTACAGTGATAGAATGTTTGTGTGTGATAGAATGTTTGTGTGTGGGGTAGGATAGATAGTTTTGATTGGCAGTAGTTTACCTGCAAAACATCATAATAATATTTGGTTATTTCAGAATCCTGTTATGTTATTTCAACTCTGTTCCCAGTATTAGGTTGTAACTCCTTATAGTGTGATCAGAACTGTTAGGTGTGTAACCTTAGACATATAATTAAAAAACACCTTTTAATAGGCAAACAGACAAATAGAAATGACAGACAGAAACAACAAGGGGAAGGGAGGGCTCCCTATTTCCTCTGCATGAAATATAAATACGATAAAAATGTTGCACTTGTTCCCTAGTTGTTCCATCTGCCAAGTGAAGTCTGTGAGAAAGCTGATTTTAATTGTACAGTGTGCATCCTGTCTCTCTCTGTGTTGGGTTACAGTATGAAATGCCTGTATTACTACATGGTTGTGCCAATTTTTTCAACTTTGCTAGTAGGTCTGTCTGCTTGTTAAAGTGCAGTTGTCAAGGTTTGTGGAACACTGGGACTTTAATATCATGTGTGTCTATTTTTGAGCATATAGAGGTGCACATTTACAGATTTGTGTTGTTATAAGAATTTGGATCAAAGCTTTTAGTTTTCTCTTTATCAGAAATGGCCTCTCTTTATTTTTTATACACACCATGCATTGTTCATTCATTAGATTAACTATTAATTCACATTTGCCAGAAGAATAGACACAAAGCCAGTTGCCCACGGAGATTAAATAAGCACTTAAAAATTCCCTTTGAAAGATATTTGTGCCATTTGTTCACCAGTTGAAGGCTGTCAAAGTCTCCTTTACCATCCTCAGTTCCCATAATTTTGGTGGCATGTGGCTCACCTTTATTTGGTGTGGTTGTATAAATGTATTTTAATGTGAACAAATTTGTACAATACACATGGGGAGCCCTGTTAGGCTATATGCACTCGTTAGATTGCATGTATTATAGAAAAGAACAAAGATATGTTTCCCACTGTATTTAAACTTTTCTTATTTATTTAATTCACTACATTTATAGTCCGCCTTTCTCATAGAGAAGTACAAAAACAACATTGGGTCTTAAATCCAGAATTACTGGGATATTTGCTTAATATTAACTACAATAATGTGATTTTCAAGGCAAGAGACGTTTGGAGGTGGTTTGCCATTGCCAGTCTTCGTGTCACTTCCTGGTGTCACTATCCTTGGAGATCTCCCATCCAAATACTTGCCATGATCCGGGCTGAGACTGTGTGACTGGGCCAGGGTCACTCATTGAGCTTCCACAGTGCAAATGGGAATTTGAACCAGGATTTCCCTGGTCCTAGCCTGACAGCTTAACCATTTCACTATCTTAGCTCTCACAAAAATATAGACATGATTTTGATACATTCAGACTAGGAGTGGCACTTCAGCTATAATTTTTAAGTGAATTCTAGGTAATTGCTTGAAATTAAAAAAGAGACCATTTCCATTGTTAGGTGACAAGTTAACTCCATTTCAACATTGTCAATTCTGATATTATATGTTTGGATTGAAAGTGGCTTGAACGGGAAGCACCTCCTACTGTGCCAAGGGAAAGGCCTGTGATTAATTTCCTCTTTGTCCTGCAACCTCCCATACTGTGTTCCATGAAAGTTCGAAGACTCTTCCAATCCTCAAAAAAATAGTTTAAAGAAACATTCTGGGGGCTCTAGCAGTGGGGAACATAGTAAACAGTGGGGGCCATAGTAAACAGCTCTGCCAATGGTTCCCTTGATCCAACCCATAAATTATTTAGGAAGGTTAAGTAAGAAGGAGAAGTGTTAAACTCAATTGTTATGGTGCTACAAATATTAGGAACCATATGACATTTTAGAAGTGCCTTAAGTCAAACCATCCTTTAA
Organism: Sphaerodactylus townsendi; assembly: GCF_021028975.2. Classification (NCBI taxonomy): domain Eukaryota; kingdom Metazoa; phylum Chordata; class Lepidosauria; order Squamata; family Sphaerodactylidae; genus Sphaerodactylus; species Sphaerodactylus townsendi. The sequence goes on from NC_059427.1 coordinate 83,903,679, forward strand.
TAAACCACAATGCTTAGGAACTATGTTGTCAACTGAATCTGCAGTAAACATTCAAGAAGCTTTTTTCCCCTGTGAGTTTTGTTGTTGCTGAGAAAAAACATTTTGATGAAAATTACATTATATGCAATACTTCAAACCTAAAATTATTGCATAATTAATTCAGCATATAAAATTATACTATGTAACACATGTATGAAATTTAAAGATATAAATGCCTTAGTTTTATACAAGCAAAATTGTGGCTATCCCCAATACTAGGGAAATAGAGAAAGCATGGTGTAAAACACTGCACCTTGTGTTATCATGACACATATTTGTTAACTTTTCCTATCTGAGATATAGGGGGAAAATATAGCAAAACAATTGTACAGAACCAGTTTCATACAATCACAATAGAACTAATAGTATATTTTGATACCAGTTGCACTTTAAACTCGTGAAAATAAATGTAATATCATTGTACACACTGTAACAACTATTCATACACAAAATTAGTTGCAGCTAAACAATTAAAATATCCTTGAAAACATGCTGTAATATGTCATATTCAGGAGTTATTTTTGTTTATGTAGATTGCAGTAAAAGCTCTGCTCACAACCTGAGTTCAAGCCCAACAAAGTCAGTTTTAGGAAGGTGACTCAAGGTTGACTCAACATTCATTTTTCCGAGGTCGGTAGTGAGTACCCAGCTTGCTGGTAGTAAAGGTAGATGACTGGGAAAGACAATGGCAAACCACCCCATAAACATATTCTGCCTGATGTGAAACCACTCCATGGGTCAGTAATGTCCCAGCGTTTGCTCAGGGGACTACCTTTACCTTTAATGTAGTAGATTGCTTTACATAAAGACATCTTGTGTAAAATTTTCTCTTTAAAAGTATTTTGTAAAGAGGGAAAATATTTCATAGAAGTTCTTTGTCAACCTTCCCCCAAATGTTCAAGGTGTTCCCCCCCCCCCGCCTTCACATCTCCAGTTGCAACACAATGCAGCCTCATTGGAGTGCCAGAGTCAGATTTTAATTTGGAAGCTTTCCCAAGTATTTGAAAACCCAAGTGGTTACTTCTAGATAAGAAAAACAAAAAATGGCTATAATATTAAAAAACTAAACATCACTGCACTGTTGAATCATAATAAAACATTCTTACACTGAAATTTAACTAGGTTTTTGTCATCCAAATTCCATACAATCTTGGATACAGAATCATAATATTCAGACCATAGATTTGAATTATAAATGTAAGTACTTGTACATTTTTGCCTCAGTATTTACAAATAGTAGCTTTCAAAACTTTCCTCTTTTGGTGAACACTTTTGATATCAGCTAATCTGAACCCACAATCATCTGCCTTAGAAACTTTGTTCATTGTGTGATGAGGAAATACATCTATTCAGTAGCACATCTACTCAGTTCTTGTGTTGACCAGAATGTCTATACCTTTTTCCACCTAAAGATCTAAGTGTAGTCAGTTGTAATGCGGTAGAAGAGAGACTAGAGTACTTTTGCAGTAGAAAATAGTCCCGAACGACTATGAGCATTATAACTTGGGTACTAGTAGTGGCATAGACTGTCCCCCAGATTGTCTCCCAACTCTACTGCCCCAGAGAGAGTTTAATTTACCAGAAGTGGTGGGTGAGAGAGCTGTGAGTACAGGGGAAGTGGGCAAACAGGAACAGTATTGGGTGACTGAGCAGTGTCTTGGGGGTGGTGGTAGGTGAGCAGGTAAGAACAATGGTAGGCCCAGCTTGGTGTTTGGGCCGGGGGAGGAGGGGAAATGGGGAGGCTGTTGGCAGGGCAAGGTGACTTGCTGAGAAGGCCAGGAAGGTAGACACAGCGCATTGGTATGCCTGCCACGTTGTGGGGTCCAGGAACCCAAGAACTCCCTGGATGATCAGGTGCTGCCAGAGCTCCACGGACCCATCAGAAACACGTCAGGGTGAGGTCTCGCATCGGGGTCCAAGGCTCTGAATCTCTCTTCCTGGAAACAAGACGAAAGCATCCACGATGCCATTATCAGTGCCTGGAACATACTTAGCTGAGAAAGAGATGTTGTGAACCAAGCATATAACAACAAAGCACCGCTGTAAATGCATGACCCGCTCGGAGTGGGACATTTGGCGATTAATAACCCTGACAACTGCTTGGTTGTCACACCAAAAAAGAACACATTTGTCTTTAAATAGGTCACACCACAAATAAACTGCAACCAGGATGGGGAAAAACTCCAGGAAAGTGAGGTCCCGCAGTAAACCAGAGCCCTCCCAGCTGCTGGACCATCGTTGTGCTCACCACCACCCCTTGAAAAACACATTGAAACCCAGACTGCCAGAGGTGTCAGAGTTCACCTTGATGGCCCTCCCAGGGTTGAGTGGCGTCTGCCAAAGCGAGACACCATCGTAGTGGTTGAATTCCAGCCACACAGCCAAATCCAACTTTAAACCTTTGTCCAATCTGATATAATGGTGTGGGGAGGAGGCCCCCGTGGTGGCCCTGGACAATTGCACACAGAATGCGCATCCAGGTGCCATGTCCCTGGTGGCAAAGTTAAGGTACCCGAGGACCACCTGCAACTTCCAAAGAGGGCATTTTCTCTTGCCCAAGAGGTTCCGGAGGAGTGAACGTAGGGTATCCAACTTATCCCTTTGCAGGCAAGAAGTACCCTGAATGGTATCTAACAAAACACCCAGGTAAGCCAGTTGAGTGGTGGGGACAGCCGTCTTTTCCCCTGCCAGTGGCACCCCCAGTTCTTTGGCAAGGGTTTGGAAGGCAGCCAATCTGGATGGCAGGTGTCAGTCCCTGCTGGGCCCACAAAAAGAAAATCATCCAGGTGGCTTGTGACATGGAGACTGGCCGTGCAACCTTTTACCACCAATTCAAGGAAGGAACTGAATGCATCAAATGCAGCAGGCAACTGAACAGCCCATGGGCATATCTTTATCCACGTACCATAGACCCTGAAACTTAAAGCCCAGTAGGCAGAAATCATCTGGATGGATGGGCAGAAAGCTGACTGTGTGTCACGCTTTGCCAGGAGGGCCCTGGGGCTGCAGGAGCGAATGATGGACATGGCGTGGTCTAGGGATGCATAGCACATAGATAGAGCCTATGTCAGGGTCAATGGCATGATTAACATAGGAACCCTTAGGATAGGATAGATGATGAATGAGGATCATTCATCAGATCAGCAACCCGGTCAGCTCTGCATTCTTTCTCAAATTCTTCCCCCCAGCATTTTCAATGTATGCCCCCTGGTTCTAGTATTGTAAGAAAGAGAGAAAAATTTCTCTCTGTCAACATTTTCTACCCCATGCATAATTTTATAGACTTCAATCATATCCCCCTCAGCCGTCTCCTCTCCAAACTAAAGAGTCCCAAACGCTGCAGCCTCTTCTCATAAGGAAGGTGCTCCAATCCCTCAATCATCCTTGTTGCCCTTCTCTGCACTTTTTCTATCTCTTCGATATCCTTTTTGAGATGTGGCAACCAGAACTGAACACAGTACAAGTACAGTCACACCACTGCTTTATATAAGGGCATGACAATCTTTGTAGTTTTATTATTAATTCCTTTCCTAGTTATCCCCAGCCTAGAGTTTGCCATGCATTTGAGTTGAGCTGACACTTCCCTTGGTTGAATTCCCAACAGACAAGCCAAAATCATCTCTTTTAATAGGAAGGCGACGTTATAAGGCGTCGCCCTGAGGCTTGGTGTATGGTTGAACGGTGACCATCCAGACCTGGTCATGGATAAGGCCCCAGCACGCAGTTTCATCATGGGATGCGCTGCTTCTAAATCCTTCATCATAATTAATGGCAGCAGCATCCCCTGCTGTGGATTGGGCCTGTAAGACATTACACATATGGGCCGTGAGATGCCAGCTTCTGTTGGGGTAGGCAGTTGAGATTAAGGCCTGATACTGCCCACAACCCTTCATCCAGTTATCAAATGCACACTTTGCCCCCTTCTTTCTGGGTGCCTTGGCAGAAGATTTTCCCGTAGCCCCATGGAACCCATCAGGCTTCAGGAGGGGAAAGATATCCACATAATAACCATCTAAAACCCTCTCCCTAAGCTGCTCCAGCCTTCTTCAATGCCTGGAGCAAACTGACCCTCCCTCCCAATTTGGGCAGGGTTTGCTGCTTAATTTGTCACAGCCTTGGTGGTTTGGGCAGAGGAGTGCATCCTTATGGGGAGGGCCAGCTTGTGTGCTGGACCTCCCCACAGTTGGGGGCCTCCATAAGAGGCTTGGAGTGAGGCGGGCTCATGGCGCATGCCTCTGCAATCGAGCCCGATCTGCCTCAATAAAAGGGCTGCGGCCCATTTTCATTCCGAGACGTGTCCTGTGGTTATTCACCAGATGGAATCTTCACATCTAGACGCAATATAAAACATCGAAAAATCAAAATGGAAATGGAGAGGGGGAGGGTAATCCTTTGGTTTTTTGAGTGAAAACTACTTAATAAATCATTAGGGGTTTGTGTTATTTTATACTGTGTTTATAAGTAACTGGAGCAGGGAGAAAAATATCTCTAGCCTGAAGTCCAAAATGCATTATAAGTTATCACACAAAATTAATAATTTAGTATGTCGTTTCTTTGGAGACTTTAAGCAAGGTTTAGAGTGAAGTTGGTAAACATCTTTCCATTTTGTTATGCAGTGTTGTCACATACAGAACACTGAAGACATGAACACATTCATCAACTGGGAAAATGAAACTGAGATGGCGTTTTCTAGCAGCCTACACTAATGCACTTTCAAGCATGTGTTTATACTGTCTCAAAAATGTCATCTTGTAAATGATACTTTACTTATTTATGCTAAATGTCTGGTTATTTAGTTTAATTTACTAAGTATCAAGATGATTTTTGACTGAGGAATTCTTGGATTCACAGAGGCCCTGTCAGCATTTGATAGCATTTGGTAGTGCTTAGAAAACCACACTTCATAAAGTTATAGGCCGATTGTACCTTCCTTATCTGGGTTCTTCCTAATCCTTTGTAGGACTGTAAAACAGAGTATGTATAAAAATTACTCAGGAATTTGAACACATATAGATTAAACAATGTAACAAAAAATGACAATTGATTCTTCTCCACCTGGATACAATAGAAAATGACAGCACAATTGTGATTATGCTATATAGATACTTCACTTACCTGCAATTGTAAATTGACATGCATTCTGAGACTTGATTAATGTTACTTAAAGTGATTTATGCAGTTTTTGCATCCCATGGCTTTCTGCAAATTTTTGAATGACTGAATCTCTTGAGTTCGCTACATGTCATGGGTACTACTTGTGTCATTTTCAGCATCGCAGATTGAAGGGGAACCATGGTATTGTAGGGACCATGTCCAGTGGCATAGCTAGGGAAAATGGAGCCCGGGACAAAATCTGAGTGTCCCCCCCGCCGCATATGGGCAGCGTCCCTCCCCCACAACGACCAAACAACATTTTTTTGCACCAGGTCATCTCAAAGTCACCATCACATTATAGAACATGCCCCAACACACAACTCTGAACACATCCAGGGCTCCCTAGTTTAAACAACATTGAAAGTGATGCTATTTTTTGAAGGGGGGAATCCACCCTGAAACAGCATCACTTTTAATGTTGTTTAAACTAGAGAGCCCAGATTCTCCTTTTAAATCCACCTTAAAGAGAGACTCTGGGCTCTCTAGTTTAAACAACATTGAAAGTGAGGCTGTTTCAGGGTAGATTTTCCCACCCATCCACCCCAAACAGCATCATTGTCAATGTTGGTTGTTGTGGGTTTTCTGGGCTGCATGGCTGTGGTCTGGTAGATCTTGTTCTGAATGTTTCACCAGCATCTGTGGCTGGTATCTTCAGAGGTGTATCACAGAGAGAAGTCTGTTATACACTGTGTCCAGACTTCTCTTATAACAGACTTCTCTCTGTGATACACCTCTGAAGATGCCAGCCACAGATGCAGGTGAAACGTTAGGAACAAGATCTACCAGACCACGGCCGCACAGCCTGTAAAACCCACAACAAGCAGTTGAATCTGGTTGTGAAAGCCTTCAACAATACTTTCAATGTTTTTTTTAATCTAAGGAGCCCAGATTTTCCCTTTAAATCCACTCCAAAGGGAGTGGATTTAAAGAGAGAACCTGGGGAAAATTTGAGGGTGCCTGTCAGGAGAGCAATGTTTAAGCTAACAGTACCAAAATTTTAGGATATCTTTAGGAGACTATCCTGATTATACCACCCAGGTTTAGTGAAGTTTGGTTCAGAGGGTCCAAAGTTATGGACCTTCAAAAGGGTAGCCCCATCTACTATTAGCTCCCATTGGAAACAATGGGGGATGGGGTACTCCCTTTGGGGGTCCATAACTTTGGACCCCCTGAACCAAACCTCACCAGACTTGGCTTGTATCATCAGGAGAGTCACCTGACAATAGACTGAAATGTTGGTGCTACTAGCCTAAAAACTGCGCCCCTTGCAGGCCAAAATTGAAAAAAACAGTACAAAATACAGAAAGCCACAAACGAACCTGCAATTTATGTGCCCACCACAAGGTGGCGCCTGGGGCACTTGTCCCCTGATGTCCCCACTGGTAGCTACACCTGTGACCATGTCAACTCTAGTGACCTTGCTTCTAGAGTGGCATGAAATCCAGCCATAAGGAAGTAGCAACCATACCATTTTGGTAATATATGTACTGCTTTCTTCTGTAGCAGTCATCATGCCCCAAATGAAAATTTTAGGTAAATATTGTGTGTATATGTATGTTCATGTGTTTAAGGGAGACAGAGATAAAAAGAGGGAGTACATCAAAATCAGAGATACCACAAAATTGTGAACATGCTTAGTAGACTGGTTTCGACAGCTGTGATCATTCATGACCCAAGGTTTGGATCTCCTCACCTCACAGCTGTCTAGCTCAAGCAGCTGTTAAACAGCTTTGCAATAAAGTGCAGTAGCTGTAGTGGTGGAGCTTCATATCCCTCTGCATAGTAGCCCTTTTGCATTTCTATAGTAAGTGAACTAAATTCTCCCCTGGGGTCACGGATGATTGGATTATGTAAATGAATGACATCAGGAGGGGGACTGTAATTCTGATAACACTGTGCAAAACTGTGCATGTGGAAAATAATAGCAGTAATGCAGACTTAGATGAACACCAAACACCAAGACTGTTTATAAATGATTGATTGAAAATGAAAACAATAGCGTGCAAGGAGGATAGATCTGTTGGGAAAGAAACCTAAGCTCCCATCAGGCTGTTGCATGGATGACATGTTTCTGGTAGTTGCAATCCATGTAAAGTAATTTGTTGAATATACTCAAGCTACTCACTAACAGTTAAACTAGTCAACAAAAAAACAGCTCTGTGCAGCTGACAAGCAGAATATGAGCCAAACTAGTGGGGGTTCACTTATCCCTAAAAAGAATATGATTGATAAACTGGGTATGGTGCCTTGGCATAGAACAGAACAGATTCCGAATAGTGGTAATAGTCCCTATTAATAGGGAAATGGCTTTCCAAGAATCTGCTATCCTAAGAACTAACTCCTTAATTTGACATTTCTCATCAGTCAGAATTAAACTCATTGAGTTTATTATTACAGTATGAAAGAGGGCTTGGAGATATTTGAATTTGGAGATATTTAGCATTTACTCTTACTTGATATGGATCTGTAGGATTAATTGGATTCCTTTTGAAAATTCATTATTTTCATACCTGCCACTTAGGTATCCTGTCAGTTGATACATATCAAAGTGACAGTCTTTAGAAAAACAAGAAAAGGCAAATAGCAATTGTTTCAGATTAGACTTTAATTGGATTCGTATGTGAGCTGTGTTGTCTAGAACCTCTTTTGAAACTACAGATGGCTTGTTAATTCTTGAGGAGGGGGTAGGAGTGTTCTGGTCTCATTTTCCCTTCTGTGCTATTTCTATGATATATTAGATTAGACATGAATCGTACCGGAGAGGCATTACTCTATTATGATCCTCATAGACAGTGAGTGCAAAAGTTGTCAATGGGGTGTGATCAGTGGAGATCTGTAAGCAGTGAATTATTTTCCTTTAGTACAGAGAAGATTATTATAGATATTTAGGAATATTTGGAAACTATGCAAGGTTTTTTTGTTGAGTAGAGGTTAACTTGTGACTTTCAGCACTATTCGGCACATGTCAGGGACAGAATACAGATGGTTCTTCCCCCTTCCTCATTGTACTTTGTAAAATAAGTAAAATGTAAAATCTGCCTTCTCCCACTGGTTCATACACTTTTAGTACTCTCTAAGGGTGCTATAGATAATCTCAATAAATAACTGGGAAGCAGATCAAAGCCCTAACTTTATGTTACTTCAAGCAGATCGCCTTTATAACAAATATCGTTATACATATCCAAGGAGGACAATCCCCAGATTTAGTTGGATGTGATGTGCTGTTGAGTGTGCACTTGAGTGCTGTGTTTGTTTAAGGAAATATCATTTCTCAGCTATGAAACATCTCTGAATGGAACTGAGAAGGCTTCGCTTCCTGCTGAACTTGGTGGATGAGACTATGGGTACTTGTAGCATTTGGTATCATGGCATCTGTTAATACTGTTGAGTCTCAGATAGTCACTGCTTTTGTAATCCTTTTGACACCTGAGTAAATAAGAGTGGAGTGTAAAGTGAAGTTGTTGATTCCATTGTGTTGTCCTGCTGGGCACTGGAGTTGGATTGTTTTGTCAAGTGGCTTAAGTTTGGTGGTCCTTCAGGAATGCTTTATTGATCCCAGTATGCCAGACCCATGAATACACATTGCCCTTTGGTTACTGTGCAGAGCCACAGAGGGCAGTCCTTGAACATGATTAATGGAATGGATGTGCCATTCCATTAGAGAGAGAGAAAGTGACTCAGCTGGGATAGCCATGCTGTACTGATCACATTTGCAACCATTCTGTTGTTTAAAGGACCAGAATAACAATTAATGGTAGAATAAATAGATTTTTCTCATGGTTAACAAAATGAAAATCTATTTTAATCAAGTCTAAATAGACATAATTGTATTACAATGTCCACCTGTAATTCCCTCTTCTAGCATTTGATGTGACTGTACCAAGATTGAAAAAGTAACCTCTTATTCATTTATTATGTATATCTTTGGTATAACAAGAGAGAACTTAAATTTGTTTGTGAATAAATCTTACATAATTGATTTTCAAGGCGTAGTTAAGACCATTTAATGCATCCTGGTTCATAGTAAGAATTGGGAGCTTATCTTGTTACAAGCGTGAAGACTAAATTGTTCATATTATTTGGATAACTACAGTTATAATGTTCACTTGTATATTTTACTCATTTGAATTTGGTCAATTCAAAAGACAACTTGCAATTTGGGTCCCCATTGGAGTGAAAGGTTGGATATAAATAAAACAGATAAATCAGTAAAAGAGTTCACACAAATTCATAAAAGTCTGTAACAAAGACACGGAGCTAAACCTGGATAGTTTTTGTCTGATAGCGAGGAAATGTTTAAAAATAAGAACTCATGCTGGAAAATCTGTCACTCAAATCTCAACTCTGCTGTGAACTCTCTAGGTCAGTGATGGCGAACCTTTTCGAGACCGAGTGCCCAAACTGCAACTCAAAACCCACTTATTTATTGCAAAGTGCCAATATGGCAATTTAACCTAAATACTGAGGTTTTAGTACAGACTGACTTCCTAACCCTACTGTAAAACCACGCTTAAAATTAGATATGTTAGAAGAAGGAGGGTAGATGGAGGGTAGAAGAAGGAGGGTAGATGGAGGGTAGAAGATGGAGGGAGGGAGGGATAGATAGAGGGAGGGATAGAGGGAGAGAGAGAGAGAGAGAGAGAGGGAGGGAGAGAGAGAGATCACCAAGCACATGAAGGAAGTCTGCATTATTATAGTAATTTAAGGTGTCTTTAACTTCCTGAACTCTGCTAGGAGAATGTAACTCTAGAGAAGAAACCAAAGTGGGTGGGTGGATAGGGAGAGAAATGTAGTACGAGAATGATGACTTGGCAAGTTAGTAAAGCCCGCAAGATAAATAAACAAATCTTTCTCTGGGGTCCCTTTTCACCTACAGCTGCTGTAAACAAAATAGCCAAGCGAACAAGGACCATCCTTCCCTAGATGTCCCCTCCCACTAATAACATGAAAGAGGCTGCAAAGATGTGCGTGCACAGCCAGCGTCGCCCACCTGCCCGCTCCAGCCCTACTGATGGGAAAGGACAGCCTGGGGAAAGGGCTTCTAAATCTGGAAATAGCCCCAATCTCAACCTGCCTTCAGATACGTGCCCTGAAGCAGATCAATGCTCGAAGGCCATCTAGCTGTTCCAGTTTGCCCCCAAAGCCCCACTATCCATTCAGCTCGCACTTCAGTATGAGGCTCTCCCAAATCCACATGTTGAAGGAGGAAGACTTGAAATTCCACTCCCCCCCCCCGTGTCTCTTTGCCCAGCCGTAATAGATCTGAAAGATGCGCACCGAATTTTAAAAAGCCATTCAAACGTGTAAAGGACTCAGTCACCCCCAGTCAAAAGCACCTCCAGTGCCCGGCATGGCAACAGCTTCATAATGCTCCCACTCTTGAACTTCCTTCGTCTTCCGTTGGAACCCGGTTGTGCTATCACCGGCAGGGCTCTGCTCCCCCGGCTACAGACAATACCTCTCTCCTGCTGCCTCAGTTTTGGGGCAGGATGCATCTCACCATCCTCCCCCTCCAAATGAGCTGCAAGTTTACTCGCAGTTCAACCGCCCCCCCTCTCTTTCCCCCTCTCTTTCCCCAGGCGTACTGATCCTTACTTTCAACCCAGTGAGTGCAAGCTTGAGGAGGTAAATTGGAGGCGGTGGGGGGAGGAGAAGGGGAGAGAGGTGGCCTCTATATTGCTCGATCAATGCACGAACAGCTCTAGTCAAAGCCAGCTGGCAGAAGCAGCATCCATCCGGCAAGTAGATGCAGCCCAGAGGCACTCAGCTCCCTTGCAGACCTGTGTTGGAGGTGTCTCTTTGCTTTGGGGGAGGTAAAACACAGGGGGCAAAGAAAGGGGGGAAAGGGTATTAGGGGCTTGCAAAAAAGGAAGAGTGCTTCTGCATTTGCAGCTGCTTTGGCTTTGATTTGTTTCACGACGCTTCTGCATGCAGCCCCCTCTCCTTCACAACCCCTCCGGTGTGCCTGGCTGCTGAGGATCTCCCAGGTTTCCGAGATGCTGAATACGAAAGCGCATGCATGGTGCAGGGAGAGATACAAAGCAGGCACCCGCCCCATCCCATCCCCTCCCCTCCCCCCAAGAGCCACTCATAAATCGTCTCGTCTTCCGGCTTCCTCGCTCTGCCTAACTTGGTGGGGCGAGGTTTGAAAGAGCTTAGGGCGGGAACGAGGGGAACGCCTCAGCAGGCAGTGCAGGAGGCAGAACGCCACAGACTCAAATTTCTCGGGCGCCCTTTCTGTGGGCGCCTCTGAAGGACCCTAGCAGCCACCTCTGGCAGGGTGAAGGGGGAGGGGGAGATTAGGCACTCGCGTGCCCAAAGAGAGGCCTCCGCGTGCCACCTCTGGCACGCGTGCCATAGGTTCGCCATCACGGCTCTAGGTAATATGCCAGTGACCATCTCATCCCCCATTTCCCATCTGCTTAATGGAGATAATAACGCTACTTTACCAGGATCTTGTAAGGATTAATGAAATGATGTATGCTGAACACTTTCTAAGTGCCCGAAGTTAAAAGTGGAAAGGGTGATTATGATGAATGACTTGCTGGAGTCCAGGAATCTTTTGGGGAATTTGCTTTAGATGAGGATGCTAAGCTATGTAGTTATTTGAAGCTAAAATAATATAAATGCATCCCAAACACTGAGTAAATGTTTTCTACTTTCAGTTCCAAGTGAGAATGTGGGCCAGGCCACAAATGATGTTGGGTTAAAGTTGAATTAGGCACTTTTCCATCTGTACTATTTGGCATGGATGGTCTTCTCAAACTGTTCTGTAATTTACATAGTTGATTGATAGGGTGAGGAATACTTGGAGATTTTGGAGGTAAACTCTGGAGATGGTGGGACTTGAGTGTTGGGGGGGCGGGACTTCAGCAGCTTACAGTGCCATAGGAGGTCCATCCTCTCCCAAGAAGCAGCTGTTTTACCAGGAGGAATAGAATTTCCTATTGCCTAGGAGGATAATGTATGCAGGGAGATCCTCTAGGACTCCACTTATCCCTATTCTAGGGTGCAACTACCTTCCTCATTCATTTTATAGGGCATGGCCATGTATTTGCTACTGGGATGCACCAAGTTGAGCAGTGGTTCTTGGCAATTAAAATTATAGCATAGGAAGTACCCCGAAAATTCGTACACTTGTTGCCCATTTTGAAAGGGCTACAGAATCTAAGGCAGCAAGTGTTGACTCCATCTGCTTCCCTCCAAAACTGCACAGTGGCCTGGGATTGTGCTGATATTATGCCTCCAAGCTCGTTTTAACAAGCGGGGTACTTTAACCACATTCCAAAGGTCCAAGTCAATTGAGAATCTCTGGGCACATGTTCAATCTCCTAAACTGGGGAGGTTATGGCTGAAGCTTTCCTCCCTCTGATGAAAGATGTCCCGGGCAGGCAGCCCACAGCCCCATTCTGTGCCCAGCAGCCTCTGTGCCTATCATCAACTTTGCTGTCCAGAAGAGCCTTATCTATGCCTGGCCTTTGGCCTCAGGTGGCTTGAAGGTGGACAGGACCCCTCTTGTCCCACCACTGGTACCACATTGTCTGTCTGTCTTGAAGCAGGGTGGTACTAGGACCCTGCAACACCTCCCCCCCTTGGCCAAGTGCAGACTTTGTTTCTGCCACTGCTGTGAAGGCTCTGGCCCTTTTGTCGGCTCACTGTTCTTTCCTGAACTGGAAAGCTGTGGAGTGGGGCAGTGCATGGGGCTCTTTTCTGGCTGCCGTTGGCTTGTGGTAATGGAGTATGGATCTGTGCAGGAACCCAGCGGTTGCTGGCAGGCCACTGCTTTGCACTCGCCTTGCTGCTGCCCAGAAATACTTAAGTGCTTCCTGAAAACACCCCTCTTCTCACACCAGTCTGGGCATGCCCTGACCCTGCTCCCTCTTTGTTTTCACACACCTTAGCCCACTCCTCCCACACTTTGTTCCCATGCACCCCAGCCTGCAACTACACTCTGCTCAGCTATGAGAAGGGGCAGCAAGGGTACCCTCAGGTGCCCCTAGTCAACTGGTGCCCAGGGCATGAGCCTTAACTTTCCTCACCCAAGGTATGCCATTGCGTTTCAGTTGTACTCCATTCATGAGGAAGAAGGCAAAACAAATGAAATATGTCCAGTCCTGTCCAAGGGTCTGTTGAGAAGTCTGAACGGGGCCCTTATATCATAAACATATTACTACTACTTAACACTACATTTCAAAACAATGCTTAATATACAGAAACAACCAGGAAGAGTTGTGGGGGGATCTCATTTTCTCTTCCCTGCTATGTCTTCTTTCTGTTCTCCTAGCCTCTCCCCTTTTGCTGCTTTTTCCTTTCTTTTGCATCCACCAGCCAATGTTCTTCCCAGCCTTCAGCTTTCTCTCTGTCCCTCCCACTGGCGGGCTTTCTGCGAAAAACTCTGACCAGGTCGTGCAATGTAAACCATCAGGGAGGGCCCAGATGCACATTGTCAGCCAGGCAACACTGAGCTGAGTTGCTTTATGGGATACCTGCAAGGACTTACACAGGTCACTTTACTTTTCCCTCTATCCCTTTCTCATGCTATTTCCTCCTGATAACCCCATACTTTCAACCTTCTCTCCTTCCCACCCACCAAACAAGCATATTTTGATTTGGTTGAAACTAGATAAAGTTTTAAATGTGCATTTGCTAGATCACCAACTATGTATGTGATATGAGTGGCAAAGCACATCAAGATTCACATGCAACGTTTTTATGCTGTATCTATTCCAGTCAATGGTACACCTTGTCCAGTGATTGTGCTGCCAGAGTGTCACACTGGCCCTGAAATCCAGCCCCCCAACTGGAAACCCCAACTGGAACAAAACCTACCTTCAAATCAAAGTCGCAGGGGGCCCCCAGAGGATGATGAGACAGGCAAGGGTCAGAAGATGTCCCCAGAATGTTGGCAAGCCACACTGTGATGAACACAGAGAAGTCCAGACTTGCACACAAGTCACTCAGCCAGAACCCAAGGCACCCGGCAGACTGTGGCTGGAAGGAAGACACAGGTGCCAGAATGAGCAGTTGGACATATTAAGCATAGTTATAGTGAAGTATAATGTTAAGTAGTAAAGTAGTAGAGATAGCTGATATCTCTGGCAGGTGATCATTGATTTGAGGGTAGTGAGTGACAGTAGAATTAAAAAACCAGATTTTATGTATGGAGATTGTGCATATTTTTTGGCAGCTGTTCCTGAATAAAGCAACACAACATGCTGATGCTGAAAAAGCAACTATCCTGAATGACAGAATGTAGGAACTTGTGTATCACTGGAAAACAGGACAGGAGAAAGTACAGATAAATAGTTCACATATTATTCTGTAGGTGATTGTTCTTGTTCTATAACCATAAATACATAGTTGACTTGCATTTGGAAGAATGCAAGAAAAGTCCCAGAAATGAACACTCCATCTGGAGAAGAGTGGTGTTCTGTTTTATCTCTAACAGTAATCTGTTAACAATAAATTTTCCTGGAATTGTTTTTGTCAAACTGCTAGGAAGAATGAGCCATGTAACAAATTGATTATATTGACCTAACTAGCAAAAAATATTTGAGAACCTCAACATTTGGGAATAAATGTTCTTTTTGATGTCCTGGCCCCTGAATTCTCTGATTGAGCAGCAGCCTCCCAGAGCCGTGACTGGCAAAGAGCAGCCAGGAGGGAGAAAGAGCCTTAAAGGCATACTGGGTGGAAAAGCCCGAGCCCAGGGGCAGGGGGACGGGCACAAGAGAGGAGACAGTAAGACGCTAGGGATCCTGATAATTTGGGGCTGGCTGATTCCCGAGGCATGATTTGTCACAGCTGCATGGGCTGTTCTTCTCTAGAGAAAAGGATTCAGCCCTGTCTAAGGGCAGAGGACGGACCCTACAGGCTGGGACATGGGAGAAGGGGTAGAGTCAAGGAGTGCCCGGTGTGACACACATGACCACTAAAAGGAGAACAGGGAAGAAATAGAGATGAATGAAAACAGAAGTGAGCAATGCCAGATGGCAAATAAAGTAGGGCTTAGCACTTGCCTACTTATTTAGCTGCATCTTGTCTTTTACTATATCACTATTTTGTCAGCATTCCACAATTTGTAAAATTGACTCAAGTGGCTATAGTCAATAGTTTGATGTTGCAATTCTGTTTTAAATGTTAAACCATGATATTACTTTATGCCATGTGTGTTTGGATATTCATGTGCACACAAATTTGAACAGTGTGCTTGCAGAGCTCAGATGCAATTTTTGATCAGGTATGAGGCTCCTTTCAGAGAAATAAGTATAAGTTGGATCATTGGAGGTAAACTGTCTACTCCCAGGCAATCTGAAAGAAGCCTTCATTTTATACATATACATAGCAGTAACTTGCACCAACGTGTTTTGCATTGAAAGACAGAATTGATTGTAATTCTGCTCCAGATGTTATTGCTACATATATCACTTTTACACTGATTTGCCTGACTTTGTGATAGTTATAACTCACTTAGAAGTCTTGCCTTGTTTTGATCCTACATTTCATTTTCTGTCTTTGTCTGTAATGTGTGTGATGTTCTGCTTTGTAGTTCTGCTGTTCTTGGCATTTGTTGTTAATGTGATAATATCAAGGTATCCTGTGCTACCTTAACTGCCCAGGTTGTCTTTGGATAAAATTCCAATAATAACAATCCCATCAGTTTCCAAATTCTGTTTCCTATTCTGAACACTAAATAGTCCTAAGCAGAAAGTAGAATAATTCACAGCAGAATTGAAATTAGAACTCTGCATTTGATGAAAAAAAATGTGTATTCGTTTTATGCTAAATTTAGGGTATGAAGATGAGCCAGCTTTTCCTACTGATTGAATGCCTTTTCTGTGTATTTTTGAAAAATTAAACTTCAAAATATCTTTTTGTATAATCCAGAAAGTAGAAAAGCTTGTACAAATTTCCTTGTCATTAGGTATATCTTTTCCAAAGATCTTCCTTTCCCAATGCACCCACAGTTGTAGTTCATATGCTGTATTTCAAATGGAAAAACAAAAAGGGATCATGTGGCACTTAAAAGACTAGCAGATTTATTGTAGCATAAACTTTCTGCATAATATTCAGTAATCTTTGAGATAGTTTATCTACGGCTACATGTGTACTTATTTCTGCAAATATACCAGCAAATGACTAATTAAAAGGACTACTGGGTAGTTAAGCAGTCATGTTAAGTTATCACATTGTGTTGGCTGTAGAATAATTGAAGAGATACAAGACTCCTGTCTCTGGGCTGATCACTTACATTCTTATTGCCATTACATTGTTTCAACAGGAAAGCCACATGCAAGGTATCTTGGTATGCGATCAGCTGTCTTGGTTTTGTCACTGGTTCATTTATTCTTTTTTTTATAATTGGTCAATCAAGAAATTGATTACAAGATAAAACCAGTATCTCATTACAAAGTGGAATTAGGCTTGGTAACGCAGAATAAAGCGACACGAAACCAAAAACAACTGCCATAACACAATTAAACCACAAACTAGTTTTCTTCAAGTGTTTGACATGATTAACGTACTGGGATTTGTGTGGAAATTCAGATAAGCGAAGTAAACTTTTTCTGTGGGTGCTTACATGATAGGAAAGCAGCTATTTCCCAGGAATTGTTAGATCAGATATTTATTCCTCTAGTAACTTATTTCATCTCAGGTATATTTAAGAATTGCATTTTATCTCACAGCATAGATTATCTCTACCTGTTACTATACATGTTTAGTTAAAATGAGTCTTTTAATTCTATGGTCAGCTTGAAAATCCTCCATATATCTGCAGCAGAATAAAAGCATGAATACTGAAGCAGAATAAAAACTATAAAAGGGGGATAAATCTGATAAACAATAAAATTGGTAGTTTGAAGGCTGTAGCTATCAAATCAAATCACGGAGTCCTCTATTTCACAGATCGTTCTGCAGTGTTCTTCAAGTGCTGCTACACAGAACTTGGTCACTTTATATGCTATGTCAGGCTTGGTATCTGTGAGCAGCATGGAAATATAAAATTGTTCAGTGTGACCTGGGAATTTATACAGCAGAGGTGAAGTAAAACCACCACACATATTTGTATAATAGTGACAATGGATAACCATATGTTGTAGTGTTTCTATGTGCCCAGATCCACAGGAAATTTTTCTTTCCTGATAAGGAATCTTCTTTTAACAGCCTTCCAGTACAGCCTGGCATTGAGCCTAAGTAAAAGCTCTCCACTACTTCAAGATTAGCTAGGTACACCATAGGAGAGATGGAGTACCTATTAGATTCACTGACAATAAAGGATGGAGACCTAGCTAAGTCCAGTTTGCGCTCTATATCTGTCACACGCTGTTTAACTGTTTCTTTGGCCTGTTCATAGCGCACTGAATGGTGTTATTGTATAAGAATGTTCCTGGCATCTAAATTGCAGATAAACCCAGAGAAATAATTGGAGCTAATTGGACTCACAAAATAATTAGTTGGACTGAATAAAGCAAAAGAAAACAGAAAGAAAAGGGGAGAAAAAGAAGTTTTGGGGCATGATGGGAAATTTGCAGTCTGAATATGTAACCAAAAAGGAAGATGCATCTACTTGGACAGTAGGACAGCTAAATCCAGAATTTTCCAAATTAGATTGACATTGCAAATTTATAGAAGAAAATAAAAAAGTGCAATTTATTAGGAGAAGCAAAAATGTCACAAAGCAATAAAGAAGTTTAACTCCCCAAGAACTCTTTTTCAAGTTGGACACTAAGCAACAATGAGCAAAATTTAAAAGAGTGATGGGAAACTGCCTAATTTTGTTAAATTACTGGGATTTCTGATAAAGATGATATTGACAACACAGGGCACCTGAAAAAAAACAGAGAGACATCATGCTAATTATAGAAGTTGCTACTTACAGTCAGGTAAACTTTAACTATACCAATATAAACCAAAGTTTGGTTTGATAAACCTGTCTGGCTTTCTGAGATTCAAGGCAGATTACAGGACAAAAATAATCCAATCAAATCACACCAAAGAACAGTGCAATAGGATTTCCTCTTCATGGTGAATGGGCAATCTGAATTGTTCATTATGAACAAAAGCGTCAGGTTTGCTAATCAGCAGATCCATGCATAAAAAGTAATGTGCAAAATGACAGCTTTTGCTTTGAGTAGTTCACACAATCTGTTTTTTACTATTCATTTCCTAGAGCTGTAGAAAAACATGGAAATTGAAGAACACATGAGGCAGTTTATTATGTTAGGATTTCATTGCTGTGATGTGATGTGATTTAGAAGGAAGATGCTGTTGTACAACATTTGTTTGTGTTTTCTAACAGTTTGTAAAATAATTTTTAACTGTTGTCCTCTGAGGTTAATTTGGAAATTTTTCATTTTGTACTTTAGTTCTATTTCTTGCTGTCTCTCTTGCAGTGTTTTCTTCAAAATGTAGTGCCCGACCTGTTGTGACCAGCAATTTTTGTTTTCATGTGCTTGTTCTGTTGTCTGTCAGTGAAACTTTGGCTCTTTCCATGGGAGCCGTGATATTAGCAAGCCTTAGGGACGGCCAGCAAAAAAGCGCCATCCCTAGGGGAGCTGTTGCGCTTATGGGGCATGCTTCGCTGCTTGGCTCAAGAGCCACGCCCGCCCTCACAATCCTCCCCCCAGCAGTGCGAAGAGCCATGGCTTTCCTGCACCTTTGCTCCTCGAAAGTAGGTTTTGGAAAACAGCAGCTTCCAGCCGCTGCCGTGCGAATGGCAGCGGCTGGAAGCCACCATCCCTCCCCCCTTTCCCGATACATTACCTTCCCTGCGACCTTCCAGCACATCGCCGAGGCCTGGGGACACGCCCCCCTGCCTCTGCTACTCCGGAGTGGTCGCGCAGGGCAGGGGGTGTGTCCCCTGGCCTCGGTGACACGCCGGACGGTCGCAGGGAAGATAGTCAATCGGGCGATGGCGCTCTGTGGTGCCGTCTTCCCTGTAGTTACTGGGACCATTCATGCGAACGGTCCCAGCGTGGCCGTGCGGAAGCAGCCTTTGTTCCCAGTTGCATTTCTTGCATGAATATGTCCACTTTCTGGGTCTTGTCTTCATATTTGAAGTATGGTAAAACATTTATAATTTTTTTAAAATCTTCAAAATATTCCTCTAAATCTTTTAAGTACTTTAAATATTGCTCACTGCCCAGTTAAACCAAAGAAACTTTATGAAGCAATTAACCAATCTTATTGTTGTATTTTGCCTTGTGAAACACGGGCTAATTTATGCCTGCCCACGTAGACTTATGGATACAATTGGTTTGCTGAATGCTCTGCGGGATCCTGAACCTGCCGGCACACTCGATGAGCAGGTGGAGGATTGGAATTCCCGGCTCTCCGATGCCATCGAGGCTGTTGCTCCCTGGCATCCTCTGCACCCCCGTTCTCGGCTGGCCCCGTGGTATACGGTGGAGCTCTGCCATATGAAACGGGGGCTCAGATGTCTAGAGCGAGCGTGGAGGAAATCTCGTAAGTGGCGCGAGCATCTTATAGGACGTTTTTGAAGGCCTATGAGGCGGCGATGAAGGAGGCGAAGAGAGCTTTCTTCTCTTCCTCTCTCACATCTGCTAGCTCTAGCCCAGCACAATTGTTTAAAAGGTAATGATTAGATCTTTGACCTCCTTATTCCGAGGAGGAGCTCTGTAAAATTCTCAATTGACTAATAGCTGTAAAGGCATTTATAGGCTTTTTTTGCGGATAAAATCGCATAAAATCGCCCGTAGGGGACCCTTCCCCACACTTTATCTGATGAGTGAACTAGAGGCTCCCTTGCCGTCTTCAGGTCCATGTTTGGCCCAGTTTTCCCTGCTCTCCGAAGCTGCTGTTGACAGGGCCTTGGCTGCTGTTAGACCTACTACCTGTCCTCTGGATCCGTGCCCCTCCTGGCTTGTTAAACTTTGCCAGGAGGAGCTACGACCCCACCTGTTAGCGAAGATCATCAATGAAAACCGCCAGGCAAAGGGAGCCTTTCAGATTCAGGTTGGAAGGAGACAATGGTCCGCCCACTCTTGAAAAGACCATAATTAGATCCTGGCAATCTGGCCAATTACCGCCCCGTCTCAAATCTTTCGTTTCTGGGGAAGGTAATTGAGAGAGAGGTGTTGGAGCAGCTTCAGGGTTTCCTGGATGACACATCGGCTTTCGATCCCTTCCAGTCCGGCTTCTGTGCTGGGCATGGGATGAAGACTGTTCTTGTCGCTGTCACAGATACGCTCCGTATGCAGCTTGACTGAGGCGGATCGGCGCTGTTGGTATTGTTAGATCTGACCACAGCATTTGATGTGGTCGACCACGATCTTTTGACCCACCACCTGGCCGCTTCCGGAGTGCGGGGCACTGTCCTTAAATGGATTGTCTCGTTCCTCCGGGATCAGAGTCAGCAGGTGTGGTGTGGGGACCAAGCCAAATTGAATGAAATATTGTTGGCAGACTTGGGCTAGGAGCACAAAATGAACAGGAGAGTGACTCATAGAATTTTATGAAGGCAACAATTTATTCATTGCGAATACATCTTTAAGGCAACCAGACAGACGATTGCATACATAGACACCACTGGATGGCCAGCATAGAAATAAAATAGACTACATAATTGGAAGCAGGGGATGGAGAAGCTCTATTTTCTCTGCTAAAACAAGACAAGGAGCTTACTGTGGCACAGACTATGACTTGTTAATACTGAAAATTAGACTATAGAACCTATATCGCTATAGAACCTATATCACTGCTTGCTAAAATCTAGATGTTAAAAACTGTTTGAAACAAAAATGTCTTCACCTGACAAAGGAAGGAGTGCAACGAAAGAGCACACCAGGCTTCCTTCCATTGGGATGATATGCTCTTACCTTCCTCACTGTGTTCTTCTTCTGTGTCTAGAACTCAATTAAGCTTCAGTTTTCTTTTGTCCCAAGGACTAATTTAAAAAAAACAGTAAAATAAAGTATGATGAAGCACCTGGTTGGACCACCTCAGTGAGATAGCAGAGAACAGGAATGGCTGGACCAATACACAAGTGGCTTTGCTATTTCTGGAAAAGATATATCGACAGCCAACAGATTCTGATGATGGTTTTGATTTGGAATCTGGGTTGCATTTGCTTCTTCTTTCCAGGAGAAAGGATTTTCATTAGGTCTAGCTGAGAGGAGTCAAGTTACATTTTGACTTGTTATCCCTGACAGTTCATCTGGGCATCTTATAGATCCCAGTTATAAAATATCTTCCATTCCAGTGTCATCAGTAAGCTCAACCTGTTATGTGATTTTACTGACATGTTTAATGCTATTTTTTTAGGCTGGCTGTTTATTTTTTGCTCTCATCTGTATTTTTGAGGTAATGATAGTAAATTCTGTTATTTTAGAAGATAAACAATATTGTTTCACAGTGCTTAGGTAATTTGCTCTTAGGTAACAACCTGTACAAATATTACAGGTACATAATGAGTGAACTGCTCTTCTGTACATACAAGTCAACACTTGAAAATTCAGAAAAGGAAATTTAGGCTCAATGTCCTGTTCATCCTATCATATAAAAGGCTAGCTCTGGTGGCGACAATTCACTTCCAGCCAACTGCCATGAACACACAGCTTGGAAACAGGTCTTACACAGAATGGGTAAATAACAACATGGACAAAGCAGTGGAATGTGGTAGTTACTGTCTCATACACTCGCCCTTCTCCCCTGCTGCTGAATAATTACAGTCACTGTACTGTCTGCAGCTGTCTGAGGAGAAGCAGGCTCAGGCAACAGCCACTCCCTGTGGAAGAATCACAACTGCTGGTAGCTGCAATTGCACCATTAGCTTACTGTGCTGATACAAGCATCCAGGAAGAGAAGCAGGCATCCAGGAAGAGGAGGAGAAGGAGGAGGGAGCTGGTGACAAAGGGAAGAGCAGGGAGGAAAGGCATGAGGGGTCATCCCCCTAGTAGCTGCCATTAAGCCTTGCGTACCTATGAACGCATTAGTATTGTTTTGCAGGTAGGGCTTATCAGTCCGGGGAGTGATTCACATTTTCATGCCTTGCAGCAGCAGTATTGCTGAATGCAAATCCTGTGTTTGGGTGGAGTCCATTGTTCATGAACTTAGCATGTCCTTGGAGTTTGCTTTGGGTGTTTTCAAGTACTGGTGGCAAAGCTTTGTTAATTCTCAGAGTCTCTTCTTTCCTGTTGAAGTTGGTGTTTGTGAACCTCACCTCCTCCCTGATGAAATCAGTAATCTAGATTGGGCTCTGCAGTCTAATGGCTACTCTACAACAGAAATAAGAAGATCTTTAAGACCAAGAGAAACCCAGAGGACTGTGAATCACTCTCTGGACTGATAAGCCCCATCCGCAATACAATACCATCAACCACATCTTTGCATAACAGGTTCCACCCAAACACTTACTGATTGGTTCCCCACCCTGGGACATGGACACCCCAAACATTCCCTTCTCTCTGGACACAGTGTGCAACAGACTACCCTCTGTGATACACCTCTGAAGATGCCAGCCACAGATGCAGGCAAAATGTTAGGAACAAGATCCACCAGACCACGGCCACAACATGAAATAGATTGACTCTGTGAGGGAAGCCATAGCCCTCAGTTTGCAAGACCTGAGCAAGGCTATTAACAATCGGACATTGGAGGACATTGACTCATGAGGTTGCCTTAAATTGGAAACTCAACACACACAGCCTGTACATACCTTTAGTCTCATGATGAAAGTGAAGGCAAGAAAGACAAGGCATGAACTACAACATTTGCTTATATTCCAGTTGTAATTCTAAAGATATGTTGAAAGCAAAAACTCAAGATGCTTCATAACACCATGGAAAAAGACTTTAAAAAAATAGGTATAGCAGATGCATACAATATGTGAATACCATTTTGCTAGCCCTGAGATGTAGAAAAATATGAGAAACAGCAATTGGTGCAAAAGACTTCTTATCAAAATCTTTTCTCTGTCCTAATGTTACTGAGATACTTTGCTACATGTCACTGCCCTTCCTACATTCAAACGTAGGCATGTATAGGGAATTTTTTATATATATATATAAACCTTTATTAGGCATAGAGGGAATTTTTTAATTTATTGGCATGTGTTGCTTTTATATATAAATGTATTGATATGTATTGCATAATATTCTTCATGGAACTCAAAGTGGTGTAGATGTAGGTTTCCAGGTCTTTTATCCATTGATTGACCTAAATTTGCTTACCTTCAGCAAGGATACCACATCACATATTCTGGGAACGCTGGAATATATCCAGTTCTGTTGAAGGAGGAGCAACTTAATTTGGAGGAAAGCTCCTTGGTCTGTATGAAGGCTTCAAGCTTTGCTTAATGAACTGGTAGGAAACATACCTTTATTTATCCCCACTAGTATGCATCTTTAGATCCCAGCATAGTTTTCTTCACTGCATCAAGGTACAGTTATTGATCATTACTGTTGTGTCATTTTTAATACTGTACGAGTTGACTCATGTATAATAGAGGTATACCATAGAATAGCCCCTAGCTGATGAAACTTTATCATACTTCTGTGTCTTATATACCTGTATCTTTTTAGAGGGAATTTTGGGCTACAGTGGGCAGAGAAGGGTGAGAAAGATCCACTCCACTGCCCCTGACCGCACATACACTTACATCAGTTTTTTACATACCTGGGTTACATGTTTTATTTATGTTTTAGATTTTTTTAAAAAAATTTAATGGAGACAATATACATGATTATGATGTATGTGTGCAGAATTCTCTCTTAAGTAAGGTATATACTACTAGTCTAGAGCAGTGAGAAAGATGGATATTTATTTTAGGATCCAAATTGTATTTTAAAACTTAATATTGAGATGCAGATTTTGGACTCTTGAGTGTAGTACATTTCACAAATATTAGGAGACTTGAAATAGGAATCAGGAGCAATTAAGAATGATTTCTATGACAAATGGATACAGCACCACTGGGATGATGGTACTGTGATGATGCATCAGACATTAGCAGCTTTGCATCATTTCCATTATGGGCTGGAGATCAAAGGCTAAATCCATGTCATTTTGTTGAGCAATTTTTGTTTGTACTATGAGATTTTGTTTGCCAGCTTTTATTGTTTCCAGCTTTTTCTTACTTGCTTGCCAAAGTTATAGAGGCTGATACTCTTGATCAGTGAAGCTCTGTGTGTATGTTTTATGTGAGTCCAGAGATTTTACACATGCATGCTTTTCTTATTCTGATGGCATTGTTATGCTTTGAATGTCAGCTCCTGCTTGGCTCATTACCATACACATGCTCCAAAAATAGCACATACTGTGTTGCTCGGAAATGATGAAGAAAAGATGGAGGCATAAGAATATATGTGGAAAGAAACATAACTATCTTCTATGCATATTCTAAATGCAAGCGACTGTCAGTGCTGTAACTAAAAACCAGACAATATGAACTGGCAAATGGCTGTTATAAAAATTAATAATGCCTGTGCAGGGTGGAGGGACACTTATTTTTCTTCCTTGTCGGGAAGCTGTCTTTTGAAAGCACATGTTTGACTGGTAGTAATTTCCAGTTTGCATTAATCTCTGCCCTTCCCAGACAATTTAGTTATTTTTATTGTTTTGACAAGATTGTGCCTCACTTCCCCTTTGAAATAAATGCTGACGAGTTTTCTTTGACTTGGAAGACAATGCTGATTTCTTTGTCCAAGTATTACAGAAGACAGTGATGTGGGTTTTCTGGGAAAACTTGGATCTTGTTCCTCTAAATTGAAGGGACACACAGGTCCATTGGTGAATATTCATGAAACAGAAGTGAGATTTTTTCATACACATAGTGCCAAAGTATTTTTATTCTGTAGGGGATAAAGAGGCCCACTTAAATGTTTAGCAGTATTATAAATAATGTTTTTGAACTTTAATTTTTAAAAAATGTTTCCAGTTATTTTCATTCTGTTCTCATAGCATACAGGTGAATTAGGATCACATTAGTCCAACTGTCATTTTTCTTAATATAGAATTGTATAGAATATAGAATTTCTTAATATAGAATTGGCCTAAAACCATCATCAGTGCAAGTTGCTCAGACTGTTCTTAATGCGGAGTTAATGTTCTTACAGTAAAATCCTAAGTGGGATTATACCCTTCCACGCTGTTGACTCCAATGGACTGAAAAGGTCTTAACTCACTTAGGATGACGTTGTTAGAATTGTTTGAACACATGAAGCCGCTTTGTTCTGACAATATCCCTTGGTATATTTAAGTCAACATTTACTTTTTTTTTAAACTATCTGCACTCTGAGGTCACAGGTAGAGTTATGTTTGATTGTATGTTGAAAATTTTACATTCTGACTTTACATTCTGAGTGTCCAACTAGAATTTTGGAAAAGCAGCTTTGAATACCCATTCTGGCATGGGAAGGCATTTTGAATCAGTTCACATGCTGTCAGCCTAACTTACCTGGCAGATTGTTGTTGTGAGAATAAAATGAAGGAGAAGTGAATGGTATAAGACACCTTGGACAAAAGATGGCGTATAAGTAAAGTGAATAAGAATAAATAAAAGTTTGTCTTTAAATTATTTATTTACTTATTGACTTCAGTTATACCACGCCTTTCTTCCCAGTGGTGAACTGTAGTGACTTACATCATTTTCTTCTCCTGCATTTTACCTTCACAGACAGGTAGGCTAGCTTGAGAGTATATGTCTGGTTCATAGTTCTCCCACAAAATTCCATGGCAGAGCAGGAATTCGAACCTGGATCTCCCAAATCCTAGCCCAACACTTTTGCCACTGTAACACACTGAAAGAAAAAGAGTTTGGATTTATAACCCCCCCCCTTCTCTCCTGTAAGGAGACTCACAAACTCCTTTCTCCTCCTCTCCCCACAATAGGCACCTTGTGAGGAAGGTGGGGCTGAGAGAGTTCCAAAGAACTATGACTAACTCAAGGTCACCCAGCAGGAATATTGAAGCAGGGAAACAAATCTGGTTCACCAGATAATACTCCTCTGCTCATGTGGAGGAGTGGGAAATCAAACACGGTTCTCCAGATTAGAGTCCATTTTGTCATGCACATAGGTAACTAAAAATAGTCTTGATTTATTGCATGCTGTATTTAATTTGGTAACGACAGCCCAGTGTAAGTGTTGCAGCATGCCAATTCCTCCAGAACTGTTGGTGTACAAAATAATTGGTCATATATTGTTTGAGAGTACTTAGCTGTCTTACACTAAAGGATTATGACTGTTTGACCTTTGTGCTTAGCTGTTGGTCTCAGATGAATAGCAAGCCCAGACCCAGAGTTATAAATGTTGAATGCATAGTTCTTAATCAAGCAGCTCATCATGTGTTTTCTCATGGGATGAAGCTGCATTGTCTGAAATGTGCTTACGGAGAAATTGGGCTGAGTGTTACTTAAAAACAAAGCAATAAACTGAAACAACCAGATGTTTCATGGTGGGTATGGCACAGCAGAATGCAAACATGTTTCTAAGTAATAGACTTCAAAATGGACCAGGAAAAGGAAGGGAGGGAGGGAGGGAGGGATGAAATATTATTTATTCCTAATAGCTTCAAAAGCATTCTGCATTCTAAACTCAGAACAGTAAAAAATTGATAGAAACTTTATAGTATAATGTTCCCTCTGTATATTTGCATTTAATAATTGTAAACATTGTGTTTTTTAGGCTACGCTAGATGTTGAGAGAAGCTTTAAATATGTACTTATGTCAAAAACTGATTTTTTAAAAAAAATGTAGCTATGGTGCTACATGTGGTGCTACAATTAGTAGTGTTCTATCAAAGTTTGCCAGAAATACACATTTCGTATATAAGCTTGCATGAGTTTTGATGAGCAGTGCATTCAAGATACGTTGTGTTCATGAGAACCTGTTCCAGTTGAGTTAATATTGAATTACTGGATTTGCTAATATAATTTTTCTTTCTTTCTTTGCATGTTTCCAATTGCCCTCTCTGACCTCTTCAATGCCTCATGTCCCACGGTATCTTTAAATATACCTTTATCCAGGTATGTTCAAATATATTTTAAAATTTTGTCTACATTCCTATTTAAAGATTATATAAAATTATTATTGTCTTTTGCAACTCTGTCTTTTTCATGATTGTACATTGTGACCCCCTCAAAAAAAAACTGAGTTCCCAAAAATAAATACTCCACCAAGAATTGGGTGTCAACTGAAATGTAGATTATATGGGTTAGGATGGCAATGATGCCACCCACTTATTTCCACACCCCACTGAGCCAGTATTGTCAGCAGGAAGTATGGCATATAATGCAATGAATAAAAAGAAGTTTTCAGGATTTGCTCAGTGATTTTATTCTCCATTCTGGATTTTTACTAAGCACAGAGATCTGCTTGGCCATGGCATTTCTGTGGTAGACATTTTGCTCCTCCCCAAAGAGATGTCTCTGACTAAGCCAGGCAAGATTCAGACCTCCTATGTGTGGTTCTGTGTAGCCACTTTAGTTGGATTTCCCACAGTCTTGTCCCATTCATTACTGTTGCTGGAGTTAAAAAATGTGCACAGGTCCACTTTGCCAGGGTTTTTTGTTTTTTGTTTTTGGATTCTGACATTCACCTGCTCATAAAGAAAGCTATAAAGTGACTGGTGAGGCACTTTCCATTTTCTCTCAGCTAATGTGTTCAGTAGATTGTGAGACAGCTAGGACTCATAGGATGGTATTCTGATTGTGGGAGAGGGACAGCCAGGGATCCTAAAATGCATGAATCAAGCAGTGCAAAGCCGTAGAGTAGGCTGCCCTCCTAAGCCAGAGAAATAGCCAGAGATGCTATATGGTGGAGAGATGCAGGCTGACATGAGGGAACAGTGATGGTCCTTGAGGTAGCTTTCAAAAAGGTAGCCAAGAAGATCATCACAAGGGATAGGAGAACCTGGCACTCCTGCTTCATTTGTAATTTAATCACTGTAACTATTACATTTTATTCTCATTGTTGGTTTAACATTTTCTGATTATATCATACTATTGAATGGTTTTACATCTTCTAATTATATTGTCAACATTTTGAAGCAAGAATTGTTTTCTTAGCTATTGTCTATAAAATATTGTTTGCAGTGGTAGTTGCCAGGTGGCGGCTTGTCCATTGGTGAGTGTTCAAAGTGAAGTAGAGCTGATATCTAATAGATGATTAGAGATAAACAATAGCAGGTGGTTTTTTGCGAGCATTAACATAAATTTAGTTCTGTCAGGGATCTCCTTCCCATGGCCAAAGATAGATCTGGCACCTACAGCCTTCAGGTGTTTCGGAATAAGGAGTCTGAGAAGGATTCATCCAGTCTGACCTGTGACCAAACTAGCTGAGTCTCTGTAAAAGAATCAGTTCCCTGCAACATCAAAGCATCTCTGTCCCTTACTTGTTCAGTGGCTTCATTAGATGATGCATTTGATGATGCAGTGTCAAGATATAACTTGCTAATTCCATGACAGCTCTGTTGCTTGACTTTCCAGAGAAGTAGCAGCAAATGCAGAAGTCTTAGCTCTTCATTTTTATTCTAGCATAATGTGTTTAATAAAGTGGGCTTTAGTACACAAAAGCTTATACTAGAATAGAAAACTGATCATTCTGAAAGTATCACAAGACCTTGCTTTTGCCATTTCTGACATAGCCTAGTCAGAAGTCTCCTTGGTCAGGCTAAAGAAACTGCTTGTTCCTTTACCAGCACTAGATTCATCCATGGTAGTAATCGTGTTTGAGTTCTGATTCTGGCTGCATTTGTCAATGATTTCCTCACAAGGAGTAGACATGGCAAGTCTTTATGCCCTCGCTATCTCTAAGCTAGAATCTCTGCTCTGGGAGATTCCAGTGTAAGCATAACAGATCTGAATTGGCTTCAACTGACTTACAACGTTCATACCTAGAACAACTGTTTTATTGTAATCTGCCCTGAAACTGTGGTAAAGGGCAGGTAATAAATGTATAATAGAAAGATAGAAATAATGTTTGATCAAGTTAAAGATTAAAATCTAATTAACAAACTTTCAGAAAGTTTGAGAACAGATTAGGCATCGAGGCAACTAAGAACTTTGTATTCATAATTCCTACCATTGTTGATGCATGTCTGAAAAAAATAATAACACCTTGGTAAAAATTTATCCTTTCCCACCAGAGAAGGAACATGTTATAACTACATATATTTCTGCTGTATAAAAGTTTGCTTATCCTGAAGCATTAAATACAGGAGTTTGCCTGTTTTGCCCAGTTGGTTTGAATTATTGGTTTTATGTCTGAAAGGCAAAACAAATGCAGATTTACAATATGCCATGATTCTGTTTCAATCTGTAGTATCATAGTATCCAAGACATAGACTTTTTCCTCAATAATGGTTTACATCATCTCATGCTGTCAAATGTCTCATAATAATTTTTGATTTCTGCACATGTTTTCCTCAGTTTGGTTTTGAAACATTTTCTCGTAGTTTTTTCTCTGTTTTCTCCAAACACTTTAATTGCATTTTTTCATCTATTTCAACCATTTCAGAGCTGACTTCCAGTGCATGAGCAAAATTCCCTAAATGGTTTTTTCTGCTCCACCCCACCAAATGGCCAGCCCTTGTCCATACCCCCATTTTTGATTTTGCTCAGTGAGGGAGTGAAATGTTGCGATGTAACATTTATGTAGGCTTCCCTCTTTTCCTCTCTGTTCTTCTTTCTACCACCCGGCTTTTATTCCTCCTTTGTCCTGGTACTAGCTCATCTAGTCTTAGTGGAGCCAGTGACAGCAAAGAATGAACAGGCTGCAGTGATCAAGAGTCTCTTCCCCTCCACAACCGTCCGGTTGTCCTGTTCCTCCCCTTCATTTGCTTAGCTAGCTCCCTTTCCTCCTTTCTCTCATTGGTCTTTTGGTGAGATGTTGGTATGAATTAAGATGGAAATGGTAGCAAGTCAGAAAAAAGATGAAGTAGACTTGAGGGATGTTTTTCAGCAGTTCTTGTACTCCCCTCCCCAACACGTTCTCTGCACTGAGGAGGAGATAGAAAAGGAGCCAGCCCCTCCCCCCCTCCAAGCCTGGATTATTATTATTATTGTAATGAAGCAGACATCTACTTAAAACTTAAAGAGTCAATACATTATAAAGAAAAAAGCAAACTGCTACAAGTGTAAACACATTATAGTTATATGCGGATTGTTATCTGGACAGTCTTGAATACACGATGCTCATTATCCAGTTTCACATCCCTTTCCAATGCGTCCACTTAGATTTCCCTAGAAAACAAAATACTACTTGAAAAAAAATGACAAATTTGGACTGTATTATCAAAGGTGTGATAATTCACTGATGACATCAGCATGCATTAGCCACTTTTAATGTATTAGGGCAAAGCAAAACAGACTTGAAATGACAATGTGGATCAAGATTTTAGTGTTAAGAGAGTTGCTGAATATGCATTGGTGTTCCTAAACATGCGGCAGCTGGTGGTCTGGATTTGGGCATTCATTTTGAGTTGGAAGTTTACTGAGACTTTGCAGTAATACTGGAATGCCTGGGGGGAAAGAAGACAAGTGTTGTCCTGAGCTGTCACCTCCATGTCACGGGTGACATTTATTTATTGGTTGGTTGGTTGGTTGGTTGGTTGGTTGGTTAGTTAGTTAGTTAGTTAGTTAGTTAGTTAGTTAGTTAGTTAGTTAGTTAGTTAGTTAGTTAGTTAGTTAGTTAGTTAGTTAGTTAGATTTAATATACTGCCCACCCCTGAAGGGCTCTAGGCGGTGTACAATATACATATTAAAACTTTACAAGATAAAACTAATAAGAATAACTAGGCTTGGAGATTTGGGTGCACCGAATCCCGGATGAATGAATCCGAATGTAAGGCATTGGGGCTTTTTTTGGTATTTTGGGTTTTTTTGCATTTTGGCCTGCAGGGGGTGCATTTTTAAAGCTAGCAGTTCCAAAATTTCAGGGAATCATCCGGAGACTGTGCTGGTGATACCAACTGAGTTTGGTGAAGTTTGGCTCTGGAGGTCAAAAGTTTTGGGGTGGTGGGGGGCAGGTTGAGAGAGTTCTGAGAGAACTCTGCCAGCAGGCTTCATGTGTAGGAGCAGGGAAACAAAATAAACCTTTTGAGGGCTCATAAAATTGAACCCCGAGAAGCAAAGTTCACCAAGCCTGGATGCTATTACTAGGAGGACTTCCTGGAACCACCTTGAAAGTCTGGTGCCTCTGTCTTCAAAAATGTGCAGCCTGCACAGAAATTCCTCATTGGGTAGAATGGTGCCAAGGCACTGCAGAGCAGAGAATCTTGGGCAATTTATTGGGGTACCTGTCAGGGGCACATTTTTAAAGCTACTAGCACCAAATTTCAGAGTATCATCCAGAGATTGTCCTGATGATACCACCTGAGTTTGGTGAAGTTTGGTCCATAACTTTGGACCCCCTGAACCAAAGTTCACCAAACTCAGGTGGTATCATCAGGACAGTCTCCGGGTGATAATGTGAAATTTGGTGCTGTTAGCTTTAAAATTGCATCCCCTGCTGGCACAAACGTGAAACAACACCAAAAATACAAAAAAAATCAGACGGACCCAAATTTTTTGGGTATACCCGAATATGTTATTTGTCTTATTCGGACATACAGATAATTTTATGCCCAAATAAATCCAAATCTGAATTTTATTGAATTTCTTGGGTATTGACCAAGCCTAACAATAATATAAAACCATAGATAATAGATTAATACACCAGAAATACTACTTTTTTTTACAAGACCATGAGGAATAAATGCAGCTGAAATAAAGGGAGGAAAAACCCAAAAAGTAAGGGGAGGGGAGGGGAGGGAAGGTGCAGAATGATTTTCCAAAACGCATTTCCAAGCCACATGATTTGACCAGGGGGAAACTGTGCATGCAGAAAAAGCCACAGTGATTTTGTTGTTTCTACTCTGTATAATGTTTTTATACCACTATTCTTCCTGATCATGCTCGAAAGAATCATGAAAGATGTACATGTACTATAAACTATTTTTCTTGTAAACTCCGCCAAACTTGTGAAAGTACACTTTTAGTAGTATACCCAGCACATGGGGCCACTCCCCACTCACCATAAGTCGCGGGGTCACCTCTTTAAAAGACACGGGGATCCTGGACATTCCCCACATCACCAGCGCCCACTGCACAGCTGCCCGGAATTTGCCGCTCTCCCACCTCCTTGCTGCGCGGCAAATTAGGGCTGCAAGAAAGAGCAGCATTTTCAAAAACCCCGCACCAAGTACCACCGGGCGCTGCTGGAGCTGAAGGGGCTGCTGCTGCTGCTGGCCCAGGAGGAGCGCTGCGATGACGACGACGCGGCCGGACTCAGCAACGAGCAGAGGCCGACTGCTACAACAGCCTGGCATGTCGGTGGGGGCCGCGGTGGGCGCGCGAGCAAGAGGGCAGGCAGGTGGGCGAGGGCCGGGCTGGGGGCGCGCGCGCGGCCGCAAGAGCAGGTCTGGGGGAGCGCTTCTCCCTCGGCGCCCCTCTCGCCTAAGCCAGGGAGCCTGAACATTGTGGGAAACAAATGTCTCCGTGGTCAAAAGCCACGGAGGCTTTTCTACACGGGGTTGCTGCGGGGTTGCAATCAGAAGAGGTAAGTGGGGAGTGGCCCATAGTCGCGTTTGTGTGAGTGTATAAAGGGTTGCACTGCACTGCAACTCTGTCACAAATGTATTGTACACACAGCTAAATCAAAACTACTTGCATTGAAAATAATACATTTTGTATGGTGTGTTTATTTGCTCTCTCTTACTACTACCCATTCAAGAAACCAGTGGAGTCAATGGGCTTAGAAAGATTTATGGAGGAGAAGTCGATCTATGGCTACCAATCTCGATCCTCCTTGATCTCAGATTGCAAATGCCTTAGCAGACCAGGTGCTCAGGAGTAGCAGCAGCAGCAGAAGGCCATTGCTTTCACAACCTGCACGTGAGCTCCCAAAGGCACCTGGTGGGCCACTGCGAGTAGCAGAGTGCTGGACTAGATGGACTCTGGTCTGATCCAGCAGGCTAGTTCTTATGTTCTTATAGGATATAACTCTGTTTAGGTCTACACTATCTGACGAGGAACTTTAATATTTTTTGTGAAGTAAAAAGCTATCTTTCTGTGCATGCCTCTTCTGTTTAAGATACAACGGAAGCTTGGGACACGCAAAATAATGCGTTTTCAGACCACTTTCACAACTGTTTGCAAGTGGATTTTGCTATTCCGCACAGCTTCAAAGAGCACTGAAAGCAGTTTGAAAGTGCATTATTCTGCATGTGTGAAATGAGCCTTGGTCTTTTGACCATATATTTTTAAATGTGTTCTTAAAACTTACTTTTAAGTCTAATTACATTTCACTAGTTGGGTATGCAAAACTTCACAATAACATACAAAGATGTATTATCATTATTCACATAAAAATGTGGACACTGGAGTAATATCCAAATTGTTGTACAGGGCAATATTCTGTGGTTCCTCACAGAAGTTCACATTGTGTTTATCATGAAACTTTTGTCCCATAAACCTGTGAGCTTATTGGAGAAATCCTAAATATGCTTATTTGTAAGTGTTCCATTTTATTCCATTGGAAGGACTCTCAGGAAGGTTATAAGGGTTGTAGACTTAATCTCGTTTCTTCCTTTTTTTGTAGATTTCTATGCAGGTCTTCACAGCCAAAACCTTGTTCTGGAGGATAGCCATATTGATTTGCAGTAGAACAGCTAGACTCAAGTCCAGCAGCACCCTAGAAACTCCCAAGATTTTTGGGCTTTAAGATTTTGAGAATCAAAGCTTCCTTCAACAGATACTTGACAAAGGGAGTTTTGACTCTTGGAAGTTTATATTCCCAAAATCTTGTTGCTATCTAAGGTCCTACTGGATTCAAATCTAGCTGTTCATAAAAGATAATATTGCATCTAAGGCCTTTTTATAAACCAGATTAAACTGAAAGCAACCTACATGTGTTACAATGGCAATTTAGAACAAGTGTTTTTTTCTTCATATTTCACATAATCGAGGAACCACATAGAAAGTAGCACATTTTCATATTCTTGCAGCACATATTATTTTTATTTTCTACATACTTCTATCACTCTCATGCTGCCAAAAACCAGTTTTTCCTTAAGATCTGAATCTATAATCTTCACAACTGTATCTATATGCTATAATCCCATAATTTCCATTACAGTTTTGCAAAGCCTGGTGGCACAACCACAGGCTTTTAAAGTTATTAGAAGTTTGCAGAACCTTTTGAAGAAATAATGCCGTGTGCAAATGCATTTGTATTCATAGCTTTGTATGCATATGATCACTAGGAGGCCCTTTACTGAATAAAACTCTTGCTGTGTCTAAATTCCAGAGAAACTTGTGGTAGAACATATGTAACAGGTCAGAATGTGAAACTAATAACACAATTTACAATAAAAAACATATGTTTCTTGTACAAATGCAATTTTGCCCTGTTTCTTCAAATCATCATCTGAGGAAATTATACACTTTAAAGGACTATGAACTAATGACTTTATTCTATCCAACCTACATGAAAATACATACATTTCTTATCACTGCTTTCATCTCCCTGTGTGCAGAGAGGTACCCAGTTTCACCCCTTCCCCTGATGTCATCAAGGCTACTACCAGGTTCAAAAGATGCTGTTCTGCTCCTTTGGCGCTCCTATACTCAGCCTCAAGGAATGTGTTGGCCTGTTCAGGACATGCTCTCCATCAGGGTGCTTACTGATTATTTCTATTTATCCAAAGCAACCTGCCCTATTTCTGCCAGCTAGTTATGGCATAACCAGTTATTAAAACCTGGCCAATTTAATGGGGAAAAATCCATCCCACAGAAACAGCATAGAGCAGGCGAAAAATGGTCCTGGCATCACCAGGATCTCCCCAATGCCCCCTCCCCCCAAATCCTTGCTCAGTCCTATACAGCAACCATCTATTCTTGTGCTGCCCCCAGGGATGGTGGGTGGGTCAACCACAGCAAGAAGGCTTAAGGTGAGCCTAGCAAAGCACCCAGTTGCCCTCATCTGATTGGTTGCTCTGTTTTCTCCACAGCCAGTGGAACCACATACTTCATTTGAATCAAGTTGGGGGTGGGGTAAATCATCCCACAGCATAATTTACTGAGAATCTTACTTCTTTGCACAAAACTATGGATCATTAAAGGACATGTGGAATC
Source organism: Sphaerodactylus townsendi (assembly GCF_021028975.2). Lineage (NCBI taxonomy): Eukaryota > Metazoa > Chordata > Lepidosauria > Squamata > Sphaerodactylidae > Sphaerodactylus > Sphaerodactylus townsendi. The sequence goes on from NC_059427.1 coordinate 83,939,005, forward strand.
CTTAGTTTTAGAGTAATCACTGAAATTTCTGAATTCATTTTAAGCATTGTCAGGACTTTAATTATAGTTACAAACATTGAAATGCTTCCATCAGAAATTTCATAAAAGATATGAATGATCTCATTTTAATAATGATTAGGAACATTGATTTAATGAGGGATTTTTTACTTTAAAAGTTCGTTAATATTGTGGGTAGTTACAACTGTAAATACAGGAGCGCCAAAGTTCCCAGTCCCAGAGGTGGCTGCAAGATGAATTGAAATTAATAGTATATCTACTTCAGATCACTAATTCAAATGTGGAATTCTCAGGGATGCTAATAGCGCTTGATAAATGCAATTTATGAAAATGTTGAAGGGGGGTTTTTTTGGTTAAAATACTGGTTGTCTTCATAAAATAATATTTTCCAAAGTTCCTTGGAGTACAGGGTGACTTTTCAATCTTATCAAATGACTCGCTTAATTTTCTTGTTTTCTTACTGCAGTGCATTATTGAAAAATGCTTGGCAAGTATTATAAAGTCACTTAGAATGATAGCGAGTTGGAAGAGACCAAAAGGGCCATCAAGTCCAACACCGTGCCTTACAGGAACACATAATCAAAGTACTTTTATTCATCAAGTTCATCACAGCTAGATATTTTAGAAAGACTGAATTGCTTTTATAGTTCTAGGTCTGTAGGAAGAGCCCCGTCTGGCCAAAAACTATCCTGGATGCACTACAAAGTCTGTATTTTACATTTTTTCTGTTCAAGCTTGGTAGCATCTGTTCAGAATTGGTCGTGTTCATATGATTCCAAAATAGTTTTTAAAAGTGATAGACTTATCTAATATTTTCAATCAATCTATCTAATTCTCAGCATGGCCAGATCTGTGAATAATTAAGCCCACAGAATGGAACCATGAAAAGGACAGTCAAGATAAATATTTCTACAAAACTAAAAATAAGTTTGTAGAAAAATCTGAGGGGTTAACCTCCCCGCAAATGATAAAAGAAGCTCCTGTAGCCTTGAGAAACCGATGTGCCTTTTCTAAGCAACCATAGCAGTAGTCCTAGCCTTTAAGGGTTTCTATTAGCAAACCGAAGAGGGAGGGAGGGGTCATCACCCTTTCCAGGGTTATTTTGGCCATTGAGGGAAGACTCTTCATGGTCTACTTGGTTTGCAAGATTATCCAGGCCCAGCTGCTTACTACTGTTCAATAGCAGCCATCCCATGAAAGCCAATGCTACTTAGTGCTTAGAGTTTCAGATTGGGATCTGGGAGACCCAGATTCTCATTACCAATTTGTTGTGGAAGCTCACTGGGTGACCTTGGACCAGTTACACGTTCTGAGCCCAACTTACCTCACAAGGCTGTTGTGAGAATAAAATGGAGAAGAGAATGATGTAAGCTGTTTGAGTGCCCACTGCTTTGAGTGTCCCCACTGAGGAGAAAGGTATGATATAAATGAAGTAAATAGATAATAAATATAGCTGAAGATGGGGGGCAGTTAAAAGATAGGTTGTTTGATGAATGAGAAGGAGTCAGGGAAAGGTGAAGAAGGGTTATCCGGAGGAAAGAGGAAATAGTATAGGGAGGGGGTTACAGGGGAAAGTGAGGTACACTTCAAGTCTTGTAGGTTCCCAACTGGGCCCAGCCATAAGGCCCATACTGCACTGCTTGGCCATAGTTTTCCCAGGCAGAGGCTGCTGGGGCAGGGGAGGAGGGAAAGCTGAAGCCTGAGGGCAGATAAAGGTAGGTAGGTTGGCTGGTGGGTGGGTGGGAAGAAGAGAAGAAAGCAAGAAAATGATAGTGGCTTTGGGAGTTTTGAAAGAAGGGGAAAAGGAAATAGTAGGGGAGGGGCAAATGAGATAGCCCACCTGCCGAAGTACCAATGGTCCACCACATGTGTATTCTGTTCTGGAAATAACAATATTTATTCTTTTCTGAAAATAACAATAGTTTAGAGGACTTGTAAAGGCCTTAGTAATATTTTACCACTCTATTGGGGTAATAATTCACATGACAGGGACATAGGTATAGATTTTTATGGGGGGTTGGGGGTGGGGCCACACCCCCACTCGCCCCTGGGGGCAGGGCCACACGTCCCCAAGCCTTGGCCTCAGTGCTTATAAAAGCAGCTCTCCTAGGCCGGGGATGGCAGACTCCCCTGCCCCGCCCTCCCCCACCCCCCACCAGCTGGGCTCCCAGCTGGAAGCCTCTTCTTCCCTCCCCTCTGGGCAGAGGAGTAGCTAGGGAAACTGGAGAGCCCAAATTCTCTTTTTAAATCCACTTTAAAGGGAGAATCTGGGGTCCCCAGTTAAAACAACATTGAAAATGATGCTGTTTTGGGGTGGTTTATCCTCCACCCTGAAACAGCATCACTTTCAATGTTTAAACTGGGGACCTCACATTCTCCCTTTAAATCTATGCCAAAGGTGGATTTAAAAGGAGAATCTGGGAAAACATGGGGGGTGCCTGCTGTCAGGGGTAAAATTGTTAAGAAAGCAGCACCAAACTTTCATGGTATCTTTAGGAGACTCTTTGAACATTCATGGTAGGCCATGTGAAACTCCCATGTGTGCCTGTACAGAAGAATACCAGATGAGCAATACTTATACATAAGTGCAGTCATATTTATTTATAAAGAGTAGGTTTTGATAGACAGCCTGCAACATGCAAGATAGGAAGAGGGTTACATTCCATCCACGCTTACTTGTGGAGATGCTGAGAATATGACCATTTAACTTGCACATCAACAATTCCCTTTAATTAAAAAAGAGAATCCAGGCAGCCTCTGGATTTGGCATAGCTGGCACAGACTGCCAGATTTATCACAAACTGACTATATTGAAGGATGGACAGCATGAACTACTGATGTTTTAAATGAACAGATGGCCCTTTGGGAACTATTATAAACCACAGTGCAAAGCAGAGCTGAACATAAGACTGAATTTGGTTTTCTAGAATTGGTTTCTAAGCCACAGACTCTTATTTGGGTTCTTGGCAGTTGTACTATATGTTGGACCTCTTCTTAGTTACATGGGAATAGGGTTGGATGGGTTGTTTTTTTTTTTACTAGATCAGAAATGGGGGTGTGTGCTATTTCTTCTGTCTGTCTGTTATTATAGTATGCATTATCTTTTAAAATCCGCAGTGAATTCTATCTTTAACTGCAGCTGTATAAATCGTAAAGTGAATTAGGATAAAAATTGATCCAGGTGAAGATTTTGATATTTTGTTGGAAGTTGGTCTTTATATCTGTGTACATTTGCACACATGCACACTGTGACCAAAAATGGCTGTGTGTGTATTTGACTCATGTGTGTTGAGAAGGAATTACAAGTATAAGCTACCTGATACATACATTTGAATAAAAAACAAAACCTCACTGGTATGTTGTTTTTGCATTAAAAATTACATCTAGCTTGAAAGCATATTTCAGAAGCATGGTTAGAAGTGGATTTAGAACTCTGTTATTTGAGCTAATTGTGGTTAGTGAAAAATACAGGGCAGATATAATTCTAACCATACTTACTATTAAAATGAAAGAGAATGGGAAAGGGATTCATGAATTCTCAAGAGGAACAGTCGAGGAACACTGGAGTCTCCCAGCTGCAATTGAGGCATTGGGCAGTGTTATTTCTTTAGAAGGCCAAATCAGGATACCTTCTCCCCTCATCTCTCTCTCTTTCTCTCTTTCTCTCTCTCTCTCTTTCTTTCTCTCTTTCTCTCTTTCTCTCTCCTTCCTTCCTTCCTTCCTTCCTTCCTTCCTTCCTTCCTTCCTTCCTTCCTTCCTGTGTCAGTTACATTTGCTCTAAAATGTTTTGATTTTTCTCCTCTATATTTAAACTTTCCACAGTACAGACTGAGAAATCCATGTGTGTTGCTATTTATGAAGCCATATGGAAAAAGCAAGATAATTTGTGTTTTAGTTCTGGATTAGTCTTTGACTAGATTTCTGTTTCTTTCTCCCCAACTTCTAATGATACATTAAGAAGGGAGTAAGCTATGGCAGCTCCAAGGTTTAGCCATAGTTTTAATTCAAGAGTTCGTTTTACCAGAGTTGACAAGTTTGTCATCTCATAAGCTAAATAATAAATAACTATATAGTTTCCATGTGGTAAGAGTTGACAAGAACAAGCTTTTTGCTTAACCCTGTTTTTATTAGTCTTCCAGAGTCATTAAAGGGGATCTACCTTTCAGGCAGTTAACATTAAATATCAATGTATTTTTATTTATTTATTTTATTAGAGCATTTCTCCCTGAAGGGACTGAAAACAGCTTACGGGACTTTCCAAATCACTAAACATTCCAGTAAAACAAATAAAGGACAAACATTGTTTATGAACATTTTTATCCCACGTTTCCATCAATTGAGCATACCAAGGGTGCTAATGATTAAAATAGCAAAATAAAAATACATAATAAAATCAATTAAATCAAAATTGAAAATAAATATATGAAACAAAAAGGAGCAAATTAACACATAAAGCACGAAGGACGTGGATGGTGCTCCTGTTGATGCTGCAATTGATTTTTGGAATGAGGAAAAGGCCTGGGAGATTGATAGAATTGATCCTAGGGCCTGAAGAACAGGTCTATGGCTTGGGCCTGCTGCTGGCCCCAAGTCTATATCTGGATAAGCAGGTGGCAGTGGAGTCTAGAGGTACTTATTGCCAGCTTTAACTTCTTAACCAGTTGTGGCCATTCCTGGGTAGAAATCCCTAGGTGTTGTGGGGGACAGGAATCTTTTTGACATTCCACTATAATCTTGAATTAATAATTGTTGGTCTCTGGTGAAATGTGGTCTGAAGTCCCCTTTTTCATTTCACCATGTGAAAATGTTTTAAGATGCAAGCATGATCATCAGGTAATAGCAGACTGCCACCCCCTACCCCCAAAGAGTACAGTGGAGTTCTGCAAATGACGTTCCTAAGAATATGGAGTTCTAATAGTCCCTCTACAAAAGTCACAGCTGATTTTCTTTTGTGTTCTTTGTTTGGAGCCTAATGGTCTTAGTTCTCATGTTGATTCTACACATATGTGCAAACAGACAAGTGTGGTCACATTGTTTTCTGGCTGACATTTGGCTGTAAAAAACAATTTCAGCATCTTTATTCCAGTTTGTCTAACAACTGCAAAGCATTTAGGACTGTATTCTAAAAGAAACAACTAAGAAAGTGGACATATCTTCTTTTCTCCAAGTCACTGAAAGAGGCATGGCAAGAGTTGTAGACAAGTGTGCAGCAGCACAACCTGTAAGAAAATGGTTAAAGAGAGGTATACAAAAGGTGGGTTATGGGCAGTTCATCTTACACAGATTTACTCCAGTAAAAACCCATTTAAACAATGAGCTTACATTGAAGTAAGTCCCTATACAGTTGTTCTGTAAGGGAGCAATCCTAAGGAAACAATATTAGCTTGGAAATAAATCCCAATTTATTCAGTGGAACTTAACTCCCAGGAAACTAGTTGCAGGATTCCTTCAAAGGTCTTTTAGTAAACTAGGCAACATAACTTGGTGGGAGCTTCTAAAATGCAGTAAGAAGGCGGCTTGAGAGAAACAGCAGACCTGGCTAGCTGGGCATTAAAGAAGCAATCAGGGCTTGCAGGTCTAATTTTGGGGTTCTAAATAGAGGAGGGGGCCCAACCTTTTTAAGCCTGTGGGAACCTTTGGAATTCTGACACAATGAGGTGGGCCCAACCACAAAATAGCTGCTGCAGGAGGCAGAGGCAGTCACAAAATGTTTGCTATGGCTAAGTTTCAGTCTCACAATGAAGATTTTTGGACTGTGGCAGCCGTGGCTGCCCAAGAAACATTTGCAAAAATCTATGTAGCCAATTATATACTGTCTAGCCAGTATCAGAAACCCTGCTGGAAAACAGCTCTGCCTGGCCTGTCCACATTCTAAAAGCACTTGGTGGGTTCCAGGAAGGGCATCATGGTGCCCACAGGAATCACATTGGCCACCCCTGACATAAAGTATTTCTCTTTTCTGCCATTTTCAGTCTCACTCTGCAAAAGTACTTACATGATATAGTTAAGAAATATAGGGTGGAGCATGGTGTTCCAATCTTGCACTGGATATATATCTGCAGATATTGATTGATGAATGGTTAAATTATTGACTAGGTTAAAATCTCAGAGGAGCTGTCAGTTGCAGCAGTGGGGGGTGGGGGATGACACCCACTTGGCAGGGGAGTGGGAGTTCCCATGCCAGCTAGTGGGGTATACCTGGGACAGCCAGCCTAGGTGACCAAAATCCTCAGACTGACCCTGTAACCAGAGGAAGGCCTGGACCTGTGTGCCATGTTTTTGGTCCTCCAATTGATTGTTCATTATGAGAAACTGGATGTTGGATTTGATGAACCAGTCTAGCTGGATGGTTCTTATGTTCAGAGGGAATATATTAGATGCTAGGTGGCTGCAGACCATAAGCAATGAGGAAATAATGTTGCCTTCAAGAGGCAATGAATGGGCTGACCCTTTTGGGGAAGGTTTTTGACCTAAGTGGAGCCACACTTTAATTCAGTAGGACTTTTTGTACATTCTGTTATGTATAACTGTTTGACTTGCATATTCTACATCAGTACTATTGATTATTTTGTGAGTTTTGCACAAGTTTTATGATATTCATTTACTGTTTGAATACAAGGAGTATAAACCTTATTGTACTAATTCATTTTAACGTTTGTTCAAGTGATGGGATTTGTTTAAAGGAATTCCCTATTTGTTTTAATTACAGCATTTATGTATTTATCTTCTGAGCCCATAATCTTTTAATAGAGGAAATTACTGAGGCAGTTCCTGAAATGTCAGGTTTGAAATGGGTTGATATTTAGTTTGTGAGCACTTCTCCTCTGGCTTCCCTGCTGCTGTAACATGGTGACATGTATCAGTCCATCAAAGAACCTCCCTGAAAGGTAAATATCTCTGATATACAAGAACATCTGGCTCTTATAAATTAATGGACCATTTACACAGTTAGGACTATTTGCATGCAGAAGCAAGATCCTGCGAATGTTGTCATAAGCTTTTGATTCTCCAGGTTCATCCATGAATGTTTTGGCTTGTTCTAGTCAGTTGGTTTTAATTTATTTTACTTTGTCACTCATGAGATGAAGAGGAACTAGGCAGTTGTGAATCATGTTTGACACTGCCTGGTCTTGTCTTTTGTTCCTTTGGGGTTTGGTCTAATTTCTCTCTGAACAGGAAAGTCATGGAAGCTTCAAGAAGTGAGGGTTAGGGGTGAAACATTCCCTCTACTATATGCAAGCTCCACATACTTACCCTTTTCCTTTTTCCCACAAGAAACTCCTTTCCACAATCTTTAAGTATTGCTGCCTATTATATGCATTTTGTCATTGAATAAAAAGTTGAGAGTAAGAACAAATGAGAATAAGCCATGATTTTGTTAACCTCTTTTTTCTCACTTGAGTAAGGCAGGCAAGTGGTCTTTAACGTTCACTGAAACAAATGGTACTTGTAACATACTGATGTCTTCAGCATCCAAGCAGTGGTGATGGTACAATTTGTGTAGTTATAATGGCAGCAGCATTAAGTAGCTGTAGGATTCCATCAAGTGTAGATTCCATTGAATTTACACTTATGTTTTGAGGCTTGGAGTCAGTGTGCATTGTTTAGAAAAAAAGTTGTTTAAGGAAAAAAATCAGGGACTAAGGGAGATTGACGGTGTAGGAGGTTAAGAGCTCGTGTATCTAATCTGGAGGAACCGGGTTTGATTCCCAGCTCTGCCGCCTGAGCTGTGGAGGCTTATCTGGGGAATTCAGATTAGCCTGTACACTCCCACACAGCCCAGCTGGGTGACCTTGGGCTAGTCACAGCTTCTCGGAGCTCTCTCAGCCCCACTCACCTCACAGGGTGTTTGTTGTGAGGGGGGAAGGGCAAGGAGATTGTAAGCCCCTTTGAGTCTCCTGCAGGAGAGAAAGGGGGGATATAAATCCAAACTACTCCTCCTCCTCCTCCTCTTCTTCTTTTTCTCCTCCTCCTCCTCCTCCTTCTTCTAATATAATTGTTTTTTTATCCAAGCCTATGTTCAACTGAATTCCAAAGGAACATAAATCCGTGCAAGACAGAATGTCTTTTCTAAGGTTGATGGAGTTCATTTTGTTCAAAAGCATTGTTTTAGTCAGAAGAAAACCTGATTTAATAAATCAGCTAAACTCGTGTGATTAATTGACTATGATTTCTTTTATTGGGTGACAGAACTAACACATTTAGTATGAAAGACAGTATTTCTGCAAAGTTTAAAAGTAGTTTATAATGGATTCCTGATGAACTTCACAGGCACTTGTTGTATAATTCCAACAAATAAGTAAAAAAACAAGATTGGAACTGGGGACGAGAAAGTGGATGGGAATCCTTAAGACCTTTTGATTTTGGCTCTTAAAAAGCAGCTTTTAATATATGGGAAGTTCTATGAGGAACTCTCACTTTAAATTGATTAATATGCAACAGTATTGCTGGTGGGAAACAAAACATTGTGCACTCACAATTTTGCCTTCATCATTTATTTTTGGAGGCCACTGTGGTTAACCAATTAGCACAATCAGTATTAGCACAAATAAGAACTAGCACAATCAGTAAGCAAAGTTAACTAATAAAATATGAATGACCTGGAAAGAAAATCAATGAAAGGGTTAACAATAAGTTCTCACAAGTGAAAAGATAATCTGAGAAGCAGAAAAGGTACTTGAATCAAGTTTTATGTATTCAGAAAATAGAATGAGCCTCCCATGAGATCTAGAAATAAAAATGAAACTGACTGGTGTGTCTAATAAATGGTTGATGGTTCTCTGTACTTGCTGAAGAATGTAGGGGGGGTGTATATATTTTGCAAAAATATATTTTATTTTCTGTATAAATTACGCGGTTTGGGAGATTACAGTATAATTGTTCCAATTTAGGTAACTTATTTGAACATAAGTCAGTATAGCTAATTCTCAACGTGATCTCATCTATGGGTACATTAATCCAGAGATTGAAGCCATGAACAGATGACAGACCTATCTACAGCTAGAGAAAAGCCCCAGGTTTGCAGAAAAACCTAAGGGGTTAACCTCCACCCAAACTAATAGAATAAGCACCTGTTCTTTTAAGAAATGAATACCATCCAGGATTTCAGTGCTAGGCAACCAAACAGATTTACTTAAAGGCTGTGGATGGTGAAAAGACAAGGGAGATAGCTAGAGCAACAGTGAAGAAAGACTCAGGACGAATCCAGCAAGGCATGGTTTAGAGCACATTTCAAGAGCCTTCTCCGTGGTGGTGATGGCAGTGAAAAAATAATATTTTTGCCACTATTGCAATGTAGATCTGCAGAACATTTCTGGGTAGTCAGGGGTCTGGTTCTGGCCAACAGGTGAAGGTGGATGCATCCCCTACAATCATTTTACTAAACAGATAAAATTTCTTGCTTGCATTCAGACTTGAAGTCTACATTAGCAGTGACAGGACTGGATGGTCTCAGGGTTCTGATTTGTCCAATGGGATCCATTTCAGTTTGTTCAGTCTGAGGATATGAGCAGGATTCTTGGAAGTTTGAGACCTACAACTTTTGTAGGTCTAATCTCAAATGTACCATTCTTTAGCAAGGTGATTGAACAAGTGGTAGTTGGATAGTTTCAGGGACTCCTGAACAAAGTGGATTGTTAGGATCCAGAAACTTATGCTGAGCTACCACCACATATAAAGATGAAAGTCAGTTCCGTCATGTTCCAAAAATCAATGAACAGGTACCTGGAGGCATCTTTCAAATGGATGAGAGCTAACAAGCTGAAACTTAATCCTAACGAAATGGAGGTGCTCCTGCGGGTGGGAAGGTTTGAATCAGGAATTAGAATATCTTCTGATTAAAATTGGGTTGAATGGTTCCTAAAGGAACAGGTTTGTAGCTTGGGAGGGGTGCTGGACTTTGAACTACCACTGGATAAACAGGAAGTCAGGGGGAGCCTTTCACAAGCAAAAACTGGTGAGCCAGCCACAGAGTGGGAACATCTTTCCACAGTGGTGCAAGCCCTTGTAACATCTAGATTAGAGTACTGTAATGTGCTGTACATGGGGCTGCCCTTGATGACTGTTCAGAAGCTACAGGTGGTACAGAATACTGTGACCAGACTGTTGACTGGACTGTTGAAGGGACCATATCACTCCAGTCCTGCTCCATCTACACTGGTTTCTAGTTTACTTCTGGGCCCAATTCATGGTGGTATTGATCTTTAAACCCTTGTATGACTAGGGACCAGCATACTTCCAGGACCACCTACTCCCAAATGAGCAAGTGGTTCAGCTTTGCCAGATGCACACCCCTGGTGGTCATGTATATAATATGTACATACTAAAAATACAAATCCCTTTGCTTTATTTGTTTTGTATTGATAATATTGCTGTCGTCGTTATGCCTTAGAAACAATAGCAACATTTTCTTAAAATGGCATTTTTGCTATGTAGGCCAACATTTTCAATAGTGAATTTTTAAATATTTCTGCTACCCTGAACCATGAAGTCTGACATTACCCCACTGCTTTTAAAAAATTTTCTGCCTGTAACTCTGCCTGTAACTTAAAAGCAAAATTATTCCTCATTTCCTCAGAATAATTGGACAATCCCATTTGTATGTAAAGGTTTCGAAGGGAAATCTGGCTTTGCTTTTTATAAAGGACATTTGTTCAGATATGTATCAATGTAATCCACCACTTATTGGAAACCCTATGAGAAATTCATTTGAGTTACATAAACCACAGTTATCCTGTTGGAATTCATAAAATAACCACATTGTTTAAATCTGATTGTCTAAAGTCATTGTAAAATCTTTGTTTATCCAAGACTTGTTTTTCCATTGTTACTAGATGTGAAACCTCCAGCCAATGCCAAGAGGAATCAGGTTTTTTTCAATGTTTAAATTTTGGAGAATAATGATGGGTGACAGATGAACCTGCTGTTCAGAGCAAAAATGTCAGCCATGTTAATGTGCCTTTTCAATACCTTGCATACACATTAAAAATTGTTCAATCTTGAACATAAGACAGATTTTTCAGTCACAAGTAAGTATTTGGGGCATTTGTTTTTTACATGCAAAGCTCATGAGCAAAGGCAGGAGACAGAATAAGCAGCCATTTCATCCTAGGCTGAACAGTTTTATAGGTTTACCATGAGGTAGAGTAGCTGACTGCTGCTGCTGCCTACTCTCTGAGAATTGGCGGGATGTGGGGAGAGGCAGAGCCAGGTGTGCTAGTGTCACACCAGCATGCAGTGTTACTTTCAGTGGACACCAGAATTGATGTCCTTTTGTTGGGGGTGTTAGATATAAATCTAATGGGGGTATTGAGAGTAGGGGGACGTGATCAGACTCTACCTGTCTCCTGTCTAATTTGCTCTGGGATTTATTTAGAGCCAAAGGTACCAGGAAAGAAACAAAACACTGATATACATCAAAACCATAGCTGGATCTTTACTAATTACAGAATGTGGCCTAGCAACAAGCAGATTCCACACTTATCCATTAGGTTCACATATGCTCACCCACACTAACACATGCATACACACTTACCCAATGACTAGCCAGGCCTTTTGGTGTGCTCGATCAAAAGAGATCTTCAAGAGAATTTTCTGTCTTGCCTCAAGTATCTTTATATTCTGTAGTCTAGTTTCTTTCTCCCCACCTTTGGTGACCTGTCCAGGGTTTTGCCATGTATGCAGTGGTGGGATTCAAAAATTTTAGTAACAGGTTCCGATGGTGGTGGGATTCAAACAGTGGCGTAGCGCCAATAGGGCTGGGTGGGGCACGATGGGAGCGTGGCCAGGCATTCCGGGGGCGGGGCATTCCTGGGCGGGGCTGTGGCAAGGACACAGGGTGCGTGCGCTCCAGGTGCAGTTCCCCTTCGCCCTGCCTCTAAATGCAAATAATGACTGTTTAAAGTATTTAAAAAGCAATATACCAAAAGGTAGTGTATTATTTTTTTAAATATAATTATATTGATTGATTTGAAATAATAACATAAGTAAGGAGTGAAACCAACAAACATATCTAATTGTCTATCTCTCTCACCCCCCCACTAAAACATCCTATATTGCCTCCCTCCATCCCATATTTCCCTCCCTCCCTACTTTTTACTTCTGCTTCAGATTCCTTTAACTACTTTATCTATTAGACTTGAAAGAAAACTAACAGAGGGAGAGATCCAAAATCCTTAATCTAAAAGAGTAGTTTAAACTCCTCTCTTTCCAATATAAATTTCAAGGGAAAAAAAGAAAATAAAAAATCTTTACCTATAATACTTTCCCAATCTTTATACCAATGAACAAAAAAAATAGAATTACTATATATTGTATTATTTCATACAGTTCATACACACCTGGGGGTGCCATGGGGGGCAGGGGGCCCTGGGGGTGATTTTGCATCCCCCACTTGACAAGATTTGTTGTACCCAGGGACAGAGATTACCCCCTTGTCCCTAGTGGAGTTAATCATTAATAACCGGTTCTCCGAACTGAGAAAATTTTAGTAACCGGTTCCACTGAATAGGTGCGAATAGGCTGCATCCCATTTCTGCATATATGACTATCTTGACCCCAGTCAATTCAGGTCCCATGACTTGGTAATTTTGCCTCACAGCCTCAGGTCACCGTAGTTCATAAATGTTTTTTAATCATGACCTACATATCTTCCGCTAGCTGGCAATATACCATTCACCATTGCAAGGTGGAGGTCATCTGGAGACTATCCTGCTGGTAGTCTTCACTCCTACTGCCTGTGTTCTTCTGGCCTGAATTCCTGGCCCAAACTGACCCAGGTCCCACACTGAGGCCCTTTCCGCACGGCGGCAGCAGCGCTCCTCCACCAGCATAATTTATGCTGGTGGAGGTGTGGGGACTGCTCTCACGAGCAGTCCTGGCTCCCTCCCTAGCCGGAGAGGCGGCTCTTGGTTGCCCTCCCCCACTCACCTGCCTCTCCAAGCGATGCAGCTAAACCAGGAGGCTGCAGGGACCTACTACCTCTTGCTGCCCTTATAGCCGACCCCTGGCGTTGACCGGCTGGACAGGGCAAGGGTGGAGTGGCGAGGCTGACGAGATTGAAAGGGAATTTGGCTTCCCACCAGCTGAGATCGCGGTTCATTACCTAGCGCCCGCCCCGGGAAGACACAGGTTTTTTTAAAACCTCGCTCAATAAACGAGGTTTTCAGGGATGGCTTCACGCCACCTGGGGAATGGCAGGACGGCGCTGCTGCGATGCAGCAATGCTGGCCATGCGAACGCTCTCCCAGGGACGGCGTTCATTTGGCCCATGCGGAAAGGGCCTAAGTCTTGCATTCATTCTCCCACACATTCAGCTCTTACCCAGACCAGGACAAGACAGATACTTATAAGTTGCACAGGTTACATGGGGTTGTCTTTTTTTAAGCTGCTAGCTGCAGTTTTTTGTTATGAAATTTTCTGTTCTGATCCTTAACAGGGAAGCTGAAACAAATGTCCAATTTGTGCCACCAGCTACATTATGGAAAAACACATTCCTGACTTCTGCTTTTACCTACCCTGTAGCTTTTTGGCTTGAAAAGCACTTACAAACTTAACATTTGTTAGTTTAAACTTACAAAACATCATAGGCCCAGAAATGAAAATTCTGTGATTAAATCAGAATTTTTAAGTTCTGAATGTTCCTTCTTTTCAACTTTGATTCTACCAGCAGTGGGCAATGCCCACAAATTGCTTACTGAGTCTCATCCTCAGTTTGAATAGCAGGCATGGAGCAAAAAATAACATCTGTGGGTCTATTCCTTGACTCACTGGCCATGCTATTGGCAAAGGAAGCTTTCAAAGTATAAAATGCAGACTTATTGATGTCAAATTCCAAAATCTTAGTGTAGCAAACGAGTACCCCCCCCCCCCGCTCAGCCTGGGGATTCCTTTAAATGTAAACCAATTCATCTCTTATTTTTACCATCTGACACACACACACCCCCACCCCCCACCCCATCATGGTGTTTTAGACATAGGAATTAAACATGCATACACATTATATTATGAATATTATGAATATTATGAATTTACTTCATAATATTATGAATTTACTTCCAGTTTTATGAATTATTATGAATTTACTTCCAGTTTTTCACTGCAAGTTACATCATGTGTTGGTGTGTGTCCCCCACCACTGCCAATTTTCTTCATCAGCCTTACATTATGCAATTATGTTGATCAATATTTCTCAGGATCCCCTAATTAAAATTGCTTTTTAATTCCTATGTCTAAAACAGTCTACTTTCTGTGTGTAAAGTTTGAGTGTCAAATTAAATTGTGAAATATCTTTCTTATGGCGACCTCCCAAGCCTGATCCAGAAACACTAAAATGTGGAACTTTATCTTTACTATTATAACAAGATAAGTGCATTCATTACATGAAATTTTCACTGATGCATATGTTTAGGATTTCAACTTACATTTCAAAAAACATTCTGAGTCAACTTTTCATCTAAAAATGTGTACAAATATGTAGTACCAAAATCAGAATGTACAAATTAACTACTGGACAGATCCAAGTGTTTCACTGGAAAAAAATTTATAGTAAATGTTCTAATCTTGTAAACAGATTTCTAGTATAATGCCATTGTAACACAAGTGTATCACTTACTCAGCTATTTTGAAACTGGGCTGAAGTAGACCAAAGCACACATTTATACTTTTGTATTTCTTTGAAAGATATATTTCAGAGCTTATGCCATCATCTCCGACTGGACAGAGGCATGCTCTGAAATATTGCTTCAGGCCAAAGGTCTGAGAACTATTTCTCTCAGGATAGCTTTTTCTCTGCAGATATTGTAATTAGAAGTCAATCACATTCAGTACAGGGACAGTATTGGAATTACTTGCTTCATTCTTCTTGGGGGTTGATTCTTTGGGGCTACTTATTACAGATGTGATTTTACTGCATAGCCAGTGAGGCCAGTCACACACTCTCACCTGACCCTACCTCCCAGAATTGTCGTGAGGTGAAATAGAGGAGAGAAGAATGTTATGTGCCATTTTGGTTCCCCTTGGGGGAAAGACATGGTACAAATTGAATATGCACTTTACCCATGGCACACTAGTGTGTCACAGTGCACAGTTTAAAAAAAATGCTGGATGTGGGGTGGGTGGGTTTGTAAGTTCGGTGAAATAAGTGTGAAAGAATGAACCAGACACTTGTCAACACTCTGCCGCAATCCCCTGCAAAAGTGCTTTCAGGTTCCTTTAAAATGTTTCTGTTGCTTTCAATTTTGTTGAAGGTTTGTGTAATGGTAAATAAAGGGTCTGCATTTCAGTGACTAGCAATGACAGAGTTTGTCCGGTTGTATAATTTTTTACCCACTTAACTTGCTAAACGAAACTTAATGACTTCTTGTAAGGGGCATACGATGAATCCATTTAACTCCTCTCCTTCCAATGTAAAGGATTAGTGGTCTTCAGCTATTGCTGGGATGAAAGAGATTTTATTGAATTTAGTGGTTGATAGTTCTTTTTTTAAAAAAGCACTGCTAAAAATATTCTGAAATCAGTCTGCGGCTTTACAAATCTGATTCTTTAAACCAATAAGACAATAATGTTTTCAGTTACGAGATTATTATTTTCCCCCCAGAATCTTCTCTGAAAAGAAAAATGTTAATCTTTAACTCCTTAATGGCTTCAATTCATTCTAGTATTTCCATGGGTACATTTTTGAACCCAGGGAGTACATCTCCCTGTCATGATGGGGCGGGTGGGGGGGGGATTTCTTTTGCTTATGCAGCTGCAGTGAGTACAGTGTTATCATTTCAGACTGTGGCCTTGGAGTTCTGTGGTTGGGAAGAGACTCCAGGCCAGACAATGTGAACTGTTTGCTTCTCATGTGGGGCTGGGGTCTTACACTCATATTATCAAGAGTCTGGCACACTTTTCACCAGAACTCTCTTTCTATGCTCCTGACATGTCTTCAATAAAATCCTTGAGCCAATCAAGTGAATTACTGTCTGAACGGGGAATCTGACACTTCCCTCCAATGGTGGCCTAAAATGTCCCTTGCAATCCTATTCCCTGGATTTGTCAGGTTGAGTTTGTAGTGGGGGAGGGGGAGGGCAGGAAAGTTGCACACCTGAGAATAAGTGGGAGGGGGTTGTTTGTTTGTTTCTGCTCACAGAAATGCTAGTGTGGATCCAAGCAAATAATTTTAATAAACATATATCACTGCATGTCCAGCTGAAGTATATCTTGAAAAGTGTATAAATGGTACTTCATTGTAGATGTGCAAAATGCTTCTATTAATTTTAGAAAGATGTGCCTCTCACGGTCTCAGCTGAAGGCCTTTTACACAGTGGAAAAGGCACAGTAAGGAAGTTAAAGCTAGCCATGACTTCTTCATGAGTAAATATCTGTATCTGTGTGATGCACATGTTCCTAAATGAATATTTAAATGAAAGATTTAGTAGATGATATCACTACAAGTGTAAGTTAACATACTGTGATTTATTCATGACTGAGTATATGACTAGCGGCTTTACAAATTAATATGTAGCTTTTTATTGACACTCATCTACATTCTCTGGCTATACCCTCATCCATTTGCTTTTAAATTGCACATGTGAAAACTCCTTGTTTCTAGTTATGTTTTTGCTAGAGAAGGACACTTGTCTTTGACCCAGCCTTCTACCCAGCCATCATATGATTTCCTATTTAAAAAACCATTTTCTTGTATCCCACTTTATTTTTTGAAAAGCCACTGTGATCTTTTCCATGATAATTTTACAACAATGTGTTCTACATGTAGCCGCCTTATTCCTCTTTCGATACCCAACAATATTGGCTTCCTAGTTAATTCTGAGCCCAATTCAAAGCACTAGTATTGGCTGGGGCCAAGGGAGGGATTCCGTCCATAAGAGGATATTTGTTCTTTCCCTTCTCCAGATATCGCCCCCACTCCCAAAGGACATTTGGTATTTGCTGTAATTTTCTAGCAAAGGTTTTCTCTGTTGGGTCTGTTGCTAATCTAGTTTTGTTGGTTGCTCTTTTGTACTGTTTATTCTTTGGTTTTGATTTTAAGCTGCCTTAAAGGTCTTGTTTTTTTAATCCTATTACATAAATATTGTAATAAATAAAATACATATTTCTTCTGCCCCTCAGTAGGGACAGGGAGTCTCCCATCCCCATCTCCAATAGGCCATTGGTCTCATGATGTGGTATCAGTTCCAGGGAAAACTCAGAAATGACATCACGCCTCTTTAGGAATATCCAGACTGTCTGTGGTAAAGCCAGGGTTTTCATGACCACACTACTTTCTGAAACACTTGGTGGGCACCAGGAAAGAAGTTGACTGCTACCATGGTGCCTATGAGCCGGATGTGTAGTTAGGAGGCAGGAGCCCCTAGCACCACTCATGTGGGTCATGTGGGAGCGGGTTTGGCAACCCACCCCTCCCTCCCTCTCACAGGCCAGGAAGGTGGCTTGGCATGGCCCTTGTGTTAGGCAGGTGAGCAAGGGAGTACTCTTGCTTTTTTTATCCAGCAGCCATGCCTTGGCCTACCTGGGAGATTCTCCTCCGGGGCCTTGTTTCAGGCCGCTTTTCAGCCTGAACTTTTTCAGCCTGAACTAAGATGAGGGGGGCGCGAAGGGGTGAGGATGGAGGTGTGGAAGGTAGGAGCCGGGGGTAATTTTTGGTCCCCTCAAGGTGCATGTCCATTCCCCACCCCCTGCCACCCCCCACTTACCTTAGTTCAGGCTGAAAAAGTTCAGGCCTGTTCAGTTCAGACAGAAAAAAGCCTTGGTGGGAACTACACTACCCAGGAGACCTTGGGACTTGCAAGGTCTCCTGTGTAGTGTAGTTCCCACCAGGCCCTTTTCAGGCCGCTTTTCAGCCTGAACTTTTTCAGCCTGAACTAAGATGGGGGGGTGCGAAGGGGTGAGGGTGGAGGTGTGGAAGGTAGGAGCCGGGGGTAATTTTCGACCTCCTCCAAGTGCACGTCCAGTGCACCACGCACTTCCCCACCCCCTTGTAGCTCTGCTACTAAGCCTGACACACTGCAATGTTGCAAGTGGGTACACAATGAGACTAGTGACAGAGAACCCCCCAATCCCCCTTTCTCAATGGGTCCCCCTCTTGGCCACTTTGTTCAGAGCCAAGAGGTCCTTCAACGACATGAAGAGCAAGACCTTTGGAGGACTCATGTAGCTGAAGGTTCCAGAGGCAGATTTGGGAAAGAGAGGGAGGAGAGGTGGCGGGCTGTGGGTGAGATTCAGGTGGGGGAAGAAAGAGGGACCAGATGCAGGAAGGGTGGAGTTGCTGGTGGATAAATTTGGGAGTGAGGAGGATGGAACAGATACAAAAAGGGAGAAAGAAGTGGGAGTTTGAGGGTGAGATTTTGGGGGGAGGGTGAATTGGGCATGTGTGGGAGCGTGGTGAAGAAAGGGCTGAGAGAGAAGGAATAGGAGGGCATCTCCCTCTTGCTGGGAGCAAATCCCTTAAGAGGAAGAATTTAGGCAGCCCTTCTTTGTCCTTAGCACAAGATAAGGTACCTATATAAATTATCCCCTGTGCATCATTACTGCTATGTGTGAGTGTGTTTGCCTATGTATGAAATATCTGGAAGTCTCCCTTTCGTCCTTCCTTCTTTCTCCTCTCTCGCTCTCTCGCTCTCTCCTTCTTTCTTTTTTCTCCTTCCTTCCTTCCTTCCTTCCTTCCTTCCTTCCTTCCTTCCTTCCTTCCTTCCTTCCTTCCTTCCTTCCTTCCTTCCTTCCTTCCTTCCTTCCTGCTTTCTTTTAATTTTCCATTTTCATCTACTTTTCTTTTCATTAATATCTTCATCTCCACCTTTTTTTTCTTTCTCCCTTTCCCACAGTTGCGGATCCTATCTCTCCCAGAACATCATAATATTGTTACTGATATTATTATATCTCAAGAGTGCAAAAGAAAGTTCTCTCACACACATTATCCTAGCTTTCACTGGCTTTCCTTTTCCAGTGATGGGAAAGAAGTATGAGAACTGATTTCTTTTGCCGGAGGGGGGGAGAAGAAGAATTATGGTGGGGAGATTATCAATAATTGAGAATATTCCTTGGAGTAGTTATGTCTGCTGTAGAGATTATCTTTATCTTATGCCTATTCTGCATATGAATGGAAACACAAATATGTACAGGTATTTCAGGGTGTTGCTTTGATACAGTTATCTATAAATGCGTGTCTGATATTGGAGGGCACAATTTTGGTTGTTGCCAAGGGCACCATTTTCTGTAGCTATGCCCTGCTATGGGTTTCCCTTACCACTTGCTCACTGATGTCAGAATGCCATCAGAAATGTAATGTCAGAAATGCCATCAAGATATATTCCTTGCCTACTTTTTGACTATCTGAATACTCCATTGCTAGCCTTTCAGCGAGAAGTTAAAATGGTCTTTAAAAGGGGTTGTCTGTCAATTAATTTACTCTGATTTTAAGCTCCTGTGTATGCCGAGTATTTTGGCACTGTTTTGCCATTATTTTATAATGGAATTATGAAACAATCATTTCGTAATATTGTTTTATTTGTAATATTCTCACTATATGCACCTTCAAATTCTGTAGGCAGATCATTGTCGCTGTTCAGTAAATAGAAACAATTTTCTTGTTTTTATTGAAATGGTGTATTACAGTTATTGTATACTGGAGTCTTGCATCACATTTGCATCAGCTATATCTTCATCATCTTTAACTACATGCATCTATGCCTGCCTCTGTTCTTGTTAGGACAAGCATATTACATGTGATGTACTCTCTTATGGCAGGTGAGAAGTGGGTTTTACTTTGGAGGTTTGAACTGTATAAAGCTTTGAGCTTTTAAAAGTTTTTCTCTCTTAGCAAAGAACAGGTAGAAATATCAAACCTCACCCAGCCAGGCTTTAGAAATGCTAATGGCCTCCCAGGCTGCAGATAGTACTTTGACTAGAAACTGATATTTAGCTAGGAGTAGAGGTTGGGGAGGTCTGAGATGGAAGGCATCTTCCTAGAAACTTCAGGAAAGAGTTATTTGACCCATGGGGGTGAGTAAATAGAGATGATAAAACCCCTTGGCACAAGGAGGGAAAAGGCTCTCTTTGTTAGACTTCATCTAAGAGGAATGGACTCCTGGGCTCCTGCTGGACGCCATTGACATGGGGAGGAGAACTATAGGCCTGAACAAACAATCCAAAGTAATGGGAAGCATTTAAAACACAGTTTGCCTGCCTTAGAAAATGCTATGGCATGTGCAGAGTGACACTTGCCACCCATCTAGCCTCAGATGGGGCGGACAATTGAAGCAGAACCCCCAGAGTTGATCAGACTGAATGGGAAAGTTCATATAGGAGAAGGCAGTTCTTAAATTATGCTGGCCATACAGAGATTTAAAGGTTAATATCAGCACCTTGAACTGAGCTCAGAAGCAAATTGGCAGCCAGTGTAGATGGAACGTGACTAGAATGACATGATCCCTACCATCCATTCCAGTAAACAGTCTGAACACAGCATTCTGTACCAGCTGTAGCTTCTGGACAGTCTTCAAGGCCAGCCCCTCTTATAAGTTTCTCTTCTTGTAAGTTTTTTTTAAACTGGTGTATTTTAGAGTAACGAAAATCAACAATTTAAATCCTGTTCCCAGCATCTGTAATGAAAAACAGAAACAAACAAGAAAATAGAAGCACTGCCAAAATGTGATGTCTGGCATCAGTTCTAAACACAACTATGCATGTAATATAAATGTTAATCATTTTTGTGGGCAATTTTGCTATTACACCATTTATCATTTTTCAACCAGAAATGAAAGCCATCATGAGCTGAAATGACCATAGATTCAATTTGTCTCCATTTTTAGCTAGCTTGTTGCAACAGAATTGTTGTCTGTGTCATAATTTTTGATTTGGTATGAGGGGAAGGGCCATGGCTTATGATGGAGCATCTGCTTGGCATACGGATGGGTCCTGGCTTCAGTCCCTGAGATCTCCAGTTAAGAGGTTTGGGTGATAGGTGATGTGATGGACAGCTGAGTGCTGCTGCCAGTGTAAGAAGACAATACAGACCTTAATGGACTGATGTTCTGATTCAAGATAAGTCAGCTTCATGGGCTCACACAGCTTATAACATCGCATCGTATCAATTATATACGGCTTCCAGATATCATGGAAGAAGGAGGAGGAGGAGGAGGAGTAGTTTGGATTTATATCCCCCCTTTCTCTCCTGTAGGAGACTCAAAGGGGTTTACAATCCCCTTGCCCTTCCCCCCCCCACAACAAACACCCTGTGAGGTAGGTGGGGCTGAGAGAGCTCCAAGAAGCTGTGACTAGCCCAAGGTCACCCAGATAAGCCTCCACAGCTCAGGCGGCAGAGCTGGGAATCAAACCCGGTTCCTCCAGATTAGATACACGAGCTCTTAACCTCCTACGCCACTGCTGCAAAAGCATATTCATATTACAGTCATGAGTAGTAGAGGTATTCTGTGTTCATAGAAGCACCCTCCTGAGCACTCTTGCCCTGCA
This sequence comes from Sphaerodactylus townsendi, assembly GCF_021028975.2. NCBI lineage: Eukaryota > Metazoa > Chordata > Lepidosauria > Squamata > Sphaerodactylidae > Sphaerodactylus > Sphaerodactylus townsendi. The sequence goes on from NC_059427.1 coordinate 83,960,494, forward strand.
GGCAAAGCCCTTTGGGCCCCATGGAATACTGGGAATCTGAAAGCAATGAAGCAGGAGGGGTGATGACTTGAGCACAGGTGATGGAAATAGTAGGGCAGATCTGACTAGATACTTGTCAGGCCTACCAAGTGGCAATGGCGGTGGCAAAGAAGGTGTATCTCCCCACTCTTATTGTATCCACAAGTAGCAGTCAAAGAATCATAGAGTTGGAAGATACCCCAAGGGCCATCAAGTCCAACCCCCTGCAATGCAGGAATACACAATCAAAGCATTCCTGTCAGATGGTCATCCAGCCTCTCTCTACCAAACCTCCAAAGAAGGAAACTACTCCACACTCCATGATAGTGCATTCCACTGTCGAACAGCCCTTACTGTCAGGAAGTTTTTCCTGATGTTTAGGTGGAATCTCTTTTCCTTCACCTTGAACCCATTACTCCTGATCTAAGTCTCTTGAGCAGCAGAAGAGAAGCTTGCTCCCTCACCAACATGACATCCTTTCAAATATCTAAACATGGCTATCATGTCATCTCTTAACCTTTTCTTCATCAAACTAAACATACCCAGCTCCCCAAGTCTCTCCTTGTACGGCATGGATTCCAGCAGAGTTATAAACCACCCTATATAACCTGGAGGACTGTGGCTGGGGAGCCCCTTGGTATCTGCTATGATGATTTTGCTACACATTTTTGATACAAAGCTGTCAACATCTGCACAGGATTGTACTCCATTCCTACTACTAGGAGCAGCAGTGGCGAAGTGGGTAAGAGCAGGTGCATTTTAATCTGGAGGAACCGAGTTTGATTCCCCACTCTGCCACTTGAATTGTGGAGGCTTATCTGAGGCTTATCTGGGGAACTCAGATTAGTCTGTGCACTCCCACTCACACCAGCTGGGTGACCTTGGGCTGGTCACAGCTTTTCAGAGCTCTCTCAGCCCCTCCCACCTCACAGGGTGTTTGTTGTGAGGGGGGAAGGGAAAGGAGCTTGTAAGCTCATTTGAGTCTCCTACAGGAGAGAAAGGGGAGATATAAATCCAAATTCTTCTTCTCTTCTAATAGGCCCCTGGACTTGTCCATCTTGGCTGATCAAAGCTAGCTGGGTTGTGGGGGGTGGGGGCTGGCCTAGTAGGTTCAAGAGGTGGTAAATGCCTCTTTGATGGAGTAGGTAGTGCTATCACTTCTGAAAAAGCCGATGGTCTACTACCTTTTGACAGGGTCCTCTTTAAACCCTATTATCACCCAGGGGTTGGGAGACACTGTTTTACAGTGGTTTTCCTCCTATCTTCAGGGTCTGTTGCAGAAGATAGTATTGGAAGACTCATGCTCACAGTCCTGGGAGCTCACTTGTAGGATTTCTCATATGCTGTTCAACATCTACATGAATGTCAGGGTCTGTTCCCCCGCTGGGTATGACAATGAGGATGATAGCCTGTCATGCTGGTCTTTTGACTCAGCAACACCTAGCTGCAGTACCTCATTGGAGGATGAAGAACCAGCTGTGGCCACACCGGCCTCTGATGGCCTTAAAAACCTAGGGCCATCTCAGCCAGCACCCCCAGAACAGGCTCCAGTCCCCCCAGCTTGCAGTCTTCCTAGTTCCCTTACCCTGCTAGAGCAGCGCCAGTAATGACTGCAGCAGGACCTGACAGAGTGCCGGCAAATCAGCTTCGGGCCCACTGGCTGCTTGCCGAAGCGTCATGTGAAGGATGATACTCCACCTGAGACCTTCGACTCCCCTAAGCAAGATGTGATTGCTCTTAGACTTGGCTCCCTGAAGCTTGGCAATTAGTCCCACATGGATAAAGAGGGCTGGTTGCTGCTTCATGCTTTTGCAGACAACAACAGCTCACATTGCTGGCTGCCCTGCTCTGAACCTTGTGATAAACCTGACTTTATGGACTTTGCTGAACCTTGTGTTACACCTGACCTTATGGACTTTGCTGAATTGGTTTTTGGGAACTAAGCTTCTGTGACCTTTGCAGCACCACTTAACAAATCATATATCAACATTGAACTTAGTAGTACAACAAAACCAAGATCTTATTTTTCTCTTTTTTACATCTTGTCAACCCCAAGTTCGTTTCTTTCCTCTTATAGGTGGCCCAGGAAGTCTTCAGATGAACGCATGGTACACTGACCTCAAAAGATGAAGGTCCCAAGAAACACCCATCAAATAACCACAGCCCTGAAACAATAAATTCTAAAATTTACAATTCAGGACAAAAGACCCCCTCCCTTATTAATTCTCATATAAATATCATACTTACCTTAAACAAGATGTTAAGAGCTATAATTAAATGTCAGGCTAACAGCCAGGCAGCCTTTCTTCCTTCTTCTGCTTTCCCTACATTCTGCACCCTTCTGCCTCTAGAGGCTCCACCTCTTCATGGCTCATTTCATTCCTAGGTAGAGGTTACATACCACTTGATTACACCTCTTGACTGTTTTAGTCAAATGTTTGAAAAGTGTTTTTTGAGAGGATATGAGATGAAAAGGGGTTTTTTGCTATCAAGTTTGAACTATGACGGTTGTAATGATTGGTAATCAATTGTTCACATGTATTGTAGTCATCAAGTGATGAACTTACATGTGTATGTCAGCCCTCCAAGTCACTCTAGAACAATAAGGCGTTCATAAGCACTTGAAGTCATTTATCTGGTGCATGACCGTGTTTATTAATTTTACTCACCCCAACTACTTACCAAACTACTGGCCGTTTCCTTGTACTGGCCCCGAAGGCGCCCATACAGCAAGAATTCTGCCAGCGTGGGGGCGGAGGCCGTTCTCACGCTGATAGCATGCGAGCGGCCGATACAGGAGAGGCTGGCGGACGACAGGCGGCTCCGCATGGAGCCGCCTCTGCCCCCTTCCCTGTCCCACTCACCTTGTCTCCGTTGTTGGCCTACTGGCCTCCGAAGCCCTGCCCACGCTGCCCTCCGACCTCCAGGGGTCGGAGGACAGTGAGAACTTCGGAGAGCCAATAGGCAATTCGTAACCGTTGCTGATGAGGACAAAGGTGAATAAAGGGAAACAGCGTGTTCCCGGCGGTGCCGTTCGCACCGCGCCGCCGGGAACACGCTGTTGGGGCAAAAACAACCCTTTAAAGGGTTGTTTTTTAGGGCGGCCTGCGTTGCAGCAGCGCCGCCTGTGCGAATGGCTCACTGGGAACTGCGTTTTTGCCGTCCCCAGAACACCATAAAAGGGCCGTGCGGAAACAGCCTATATTTTCTGTGAGATGATTTCTGAATTAAAATAACTATTTAAAACCATTCTCATCTGACTTCTACCACATTTTGGGACAGAAACTGATTTGGTCACTCTGACACATCTTTGCTGAAAGAAAAATAAGGAGCTCTGGCTGATTCTGCATGGGCCGAAAACAGCAGTGTGAAAACGGTGTGAAAATGGTGTAAAAGGGTTTAAAATGGTGTAAAAGGGTTTATACTGTTTTCACACCATGTTCACACCACTATTTTTGGCCCATGCGGAATCAGCCTCTGTTTGTTCTCCTGGAACTCCCACTAGCATATGATACCATCAGCTCTTTTCTGGATCGCTGTCTTTTCTGTCTTTTCTGGACTGAAGGAGGTGGCATTTTTGGTGATTCCAAACTGTCCTAGGGTAGAGGTCTCGAAGGTTACTATTGTTCTGCAGTGGAATGTCATCTGGAAACTTGGGCTTAGTTGTTATAGATATACATGTAATAATAATCTCTATTCCCTATAACTCTGGGAAGAAAGATGAAATTCTGTAGAGTAGATTCTATAGTAGATCTATAAAGTAGATTAACGGAATTTCTCTCCTCTTTAGAACCCCAGTCTGCAGCTTGGGAAGGTTTTTTGATCAAGCAACATATGTGGCCAGAAGTTCCTTTAACTAGCTTTGGTTGATTTTGTCCCTTCTTAAATAGGAGTGCTCTGGTCATTTTTACTTATGTGCTAGTGACATCCAGGTTAGATTACTGATAAGTGAAGTTGCCATTGAAAACATTTCTGAAAACTGCAACTAGCCCAAAGTATGCCAAGCAGATTAACGGTAAAGTCAAACTGCTTTTATTTTGTTCAATCTACAGTCGCTCCCAGTTATTATCTGGAACTGAATAGAAGTGCTGATTTTAAAACCCTAGTGGCCAGGGACCAAAGCATCTTAAGAAGCACCTCTTATTCTTGTTAAATTTTCTTCCCCATATGCCTCCTCCATATAATGAGCGACTATGAAAGCAGCGCCTTCTTTGTAGCAGCGCCAGTTCCCTCCTGAAAGAGTTTATCTTGCTTTTCTTTGCCAGCATTCTGCTCTGACTGAAACAGTCCTTTTTAATGGGGCCTTTGATTCTAAGCTGCTGCTTAGTTTTTGGATTCTTTAATGTTGGTTTTTAATGTTGCAAATAAGAAAAGTTACGGTTGTATTATTCGCCAATGTCTTTGTTTTTGTTTTAATATTATGATTTCTGTTTCAACTTGTTCTAACTGTCCTATTTTTAGATGAAGAGCCAGATATAAATACTGTCACTACATAAATAAATTCAGATTAGGGAAGAGAGGGAAAAGGAGATGTAGTCTGGAAGATGAAATGACAGGAAATATGCAGAGATACAAGGGTGATACAAGGGTAAATAGCATTTGAGAACTAACATGTCAAGTGAGGTTGTTACACGCACAAAAAATCTGTAGGAATGAAAATGAAGTTCCATGAAACATAGTGGTCGACAGTGAGGGTATGGTTGAATGAACAAAATATCTGTGTGTATGCTAATGCAGAGATTGATCTTTGTGTAATTTGTAAAGTTCATCCATGGCTTGCTCAGCTTTGATTTTCTAGTGTCGTGTTGCTAAATGATAAACAGGTGCTGCTTCACAATGCCATTTCTTATATATTTATTGTCTTCATATGCTTTCTTTACCAAACAACAATACTGTCATAAAGCTCTTCCACATTTCTTCTTATAGTGAGAACATAGTGAGCCACATCAATGGAGTAATGTAAGGATATTGCTAAAGCAACTGTCACAGTTATTTAATATTAACTATTATACAACATAGCAAATCTTAGAAGCATGAAAAAGAGGGGGTTGACTTTCTCTGTTACATGTATGCTCGAACTCCTTGTGTTTAAAAGGTTTCAGTCCAGCCATCCAAAGACGTTAACTCTACTTCTTCCTTTCTATGTGTATAATACTGAAGTGGGAGAAGCTGAACTGTGAACTGTTGCCAGTGAAAACAAAATAAACGTACCTCATATAATATTGAAGAGAGGGCTTATGTGTATGGATCTGATGCCTGTGATTCTTGAGAGTGCAACCACCAGGATGGCACAATCCTGGAAAATTTTAAGGCTGTAATAACCTTACATTATATTGTCAAAGGCTTTCACGGATGGATTCAACTGGTTCTGGTGGGTTTTCCGGGCTGTGTGGCCGTGGTCTGGTAGATCTTGTTCCTAACGTTTCGCCTGCCTCTGTGGCTGGCATCTTCAGAGTTTATCACAGAGGGAAGTTTGTTACACACAGATTTGGAAATCAGAGACTTGTCAGTGAAATCCTCTTTATGCGTTTTTCACAAGGAGAAGTGTTTTGGACAGACTCCACCTTCATTCCCAAGGTGAATACTACTTTTCATAGACAGCAAGAAATATGCCTTCCTTCATTCTGCCCTCAACTGAAACACCCCAGGGAAGTCATTTGACACAAACTTGATGTCAGAAGAACCCTCAAGGCTTAAATCATCAAGATCTAAGACATTAGGAAAACCAATAGTGGTTTCATAGCGATTTCTCCATTTAATCTAGGAAACAAAATCTTTGATTGTTCCATCAGCAGATGCCTAAAAGACTGTATAGTGGAAGCATGCAAAGCTCAAAAACTTGATCCACCCTCTGGGATTACTGCTCATTCAATAAGAAGCTCGGCTACCAATGCTGCATTTAGAAAAAATGCTTCTATAGCGGAAATTTGCAAGGCGGTGACCTGGTCATCAATCTCCACATTTATCAGACATTGCAAGATCAGCACATACAGTGGTGTTTGGGAGAAGAATTCTGCAGCACATGATAGAGCCCAACAATGATGACCCACTTAACAAATACGGACACTACCATGGGAGGTCTCAAAGATGTCCTCAGTGCTCAGAGAGAGAATGACCAATGGTTACTTAACCTTAAAAGGTCCTTCTTCTCTGAGTTTTTTAACTGCTTGCCAGAGTCCCAAAACTGAAAGAGAGGAGGGTGATCTCCACAGAAAGCAAGAAGGAGAAGAATTCTAATTCCTGCCTCTCTAGCAAACAGTGCAAATCACCCAAAGATGTCCTCCTTTGCAGTAACAACAGTTGTTAACCCTTAAAAAGAGTGCTGTGGAGCAAGAAGAGTTATCTGGGCCATTTTTTGAGCTGATGTTCTATTGTATATCTCCGTGGGAATGAACAACCCCTACATTTTTGGACTTTTAAAAATGTGTGTTCATACATTTGGACTTCATACTTCAGAGACAGAAATATTAATGCAAAAAGGAATCGTAAATAGTCCAAAAGCTGTACTATGTGTTTAATTTTAAACCTTGTGTCTGTAGAAACATGCAAATGATTGGGTTCAAATGACCCACCAAAACATGGTATTTAATCTTAAAACTTCACCATTTTGTTCTGTTGTGTGCTTGGAGAATCATGTTCATGCACCTGTCCGTTCAGGGATTACACTTGTGTGGGCCATAGAGGCAGAATTCTACTGAAAGCTCTTGGCACTTCCTTAAAAAAACAAGTAATAACAAAAAGTATATTGCTGTGAAATTCAATTCCTAAACTAGACAGAGATTCTGTAATTCTTGGCACTTCCAGCATGTATCATAAATTAAAACCAGGAATGCTTGTCTGCTACATGGCAGGAAATTGAGCAGTAATGTATTGCTATGCTGCAGTATCTACTGAGTACATCTGATAGTCCTAAGAATTCTCATTTTAGTTCAATTAAAAAATAAAAATTGAAAACGTAAAGCAAGAGTTTACCGTAACTGTGGAAAATGTATTCATCTGCCTCACTCCCTAGCAGATGTGCTCAGTGATCTAGAAGGTTAATCATACAAAATGAGCATGGGAAAAGGTGGGCAAAGCAACTTGTCGCTTCCATTTCTTTCCTTAGCCATGTATAGTACAGGGCATGTACATGAAAATGTGAATGGGAGGGAAAGAGCGGGGTCAAGTCTCCCCTCCGTCTCCTCCCTATCAAATACTACGCTCAGTGTAGTGTCCTTGGAAACTTTAAGAAGGTGCTAAGAGGGAATTTTATTTGCTACAATGTTTAATGGTGTGTAGGCAACAGCCATTTTATTAGGATGGGGTGAATTGGGGTTTTATTGTTGCTTGAATATTTTTAGTTATGTATCATATGCTGTCTTGAGCTATGGGGAAAGGTGGGATTTTTGATAAATGAGGAGGAGGGCTTTGAAAACAGGATACTTTTTAGTAGTCAAGGTGTGAAGGGTTTTAAATGTTGTTATAGGATTCTTCACTACAAAAATTAAGGAACTCGTTTCTCTTTCTAAATCGATTCTGTGAGGCTTGAAGACCAGGCAAGCTGAAACCGACATGTCTGCTTTTGTTTAACAAACCAATTACACTTCCAGAATATCTTCTCCTGCCAAGGTGACTTAATGCCCCAGCCTTATAAACTGTTGTCCTTATGGTTCTAGAAATGTGCTCTAGGCACATTGAAGTCAGTGTTTTGTGTGTGCATGTGTATGTAGTAATGGTGTCAAAAGTACACTGAAAAGGATACCGCTTTTGTCTTTTGCTTAAAATGACACAAGTATTATGCGTTTCCCATGTAATCAATTTTAGTTCACACAATCAAGATTCCAACTTGTTATTTAATAATACTTGGGCAGCCCAATCCAAGGTGGGCGAATCCCCCTCTGGATCTGGTACAGTGCAGGTCTGGCAAGGGTGCTCACTCACCAGTTCAAAGGGCAAATGCACCATCAGGAGGAGTACTTATTCCAGTGGCCACACATTGCACGGCCCTGTAGCACCCGACCTGGAAGCTGCCGTCATCACTCAGGCCCACAATTTGGAAAATAATATATTCCACTTTTCCAAATTGATGCTTAATTTTGGACAAAAATACTCTACAGGAACTCATTTTAGTGCCTGTTCACAAGCACTGTAAAGCATAATCTATACAGTGTACAAGCACTGTGTAGCATAATTACAGTATTGTCTTTTCAGCTGGAATGTGTTCCGCAGGTTAGGAAAGGCAGCGCCCAGTCCAAAAGAAAGCCACCATGGTTAACAAGGGAGGTTGAGAAAATTATTAGGAAAAAAAAGATGTCTTTTAGAAAATGGAAGTCCAACTTAACTGATGAAGAATACCAGAGAGAACACAAATGGTGGCAAAAGAGAAGTAAGTTAGCTGTAAGGGAGGCAAAAAAGGATTATGAGGAACGCATGGCTGCGAACATCGAGACTAGCAACAAACAGTTCTTCAAATAAATCAAAAGCAGGAAGCCAGCTAGGGAAGCGGTAGGCCCGTTAGATGATAAAGGAACAAAAGGTGTGCTTAAGAACTTAAGAACTAGCCTGCTGGATCAGACCAGAGTCCATCTAGTCCAGCATTCTGCTACTCGCAGTGGCCCACCAGGTGCCTTTGGGAGCTCACATGCAGGATGTGAAAGCAATGGCCTTCTGCTGCTGCTGCTACTCCTGAGCACCTGGTCTGCTAAGGCATTTGCAATCTGAGATCAAGGAGGATCGAGATTGGTAGCCATAGATTGACTTCTCCTCCATAAATCTGTCCAAGCCCTTTTTAAAGCTATCCAGGTTAGTGGCCATCACCACCTCCTGTGGCAGCATATTCCAAACATCCAATGAATACCAATACCAATGAATTCTTTGCATCTGTCTTCACCCAAGAGGAGGTGAAGAAAATTCCTGCACCTGAACCAAGCTTCTTAGGAGGTGAATCCGAGGAACTAGTGAAGATAGTGGTAGACAAGGAAGAAGTTCTGGCAGCCATTGATAAACTAAATGCTACCAAATCCCCTGGCCCAGATTGCATTCATCCAAGAGTTCTTAAAGAGCTCAAGCATGAAATTGCTGATGTTCTCACATTAATATGCAACTTATCCCTGAAATCAGGCTCCATCCCTGAAGACTGGAAGATGGCCAATGTCACACCAATCTTTAAGAAAGGGTCTAGGGGACCCGGGAAATTACAGGCCAGTCAGTTTGACATCTGTTCCTGGTAAATTAGTAGCATCTATCATTAAAGATAAGAATTATTAAACATGTGTAGAAAGCAAGACCTGCTGAGGAAGAGTCAGCATGGCTTTTGTAGAACAGAATCCTGTCTTACAAACTTACTAGAGTTCTTTGAGGGTGTATTAACAGACATGTGGATAAGGGGAGCCAGTGGACATTGTCTACTTGGATTTCCAAAAGGCTTTTGACAAAGTTCCTCCTACCAGAGACTGTTGAGAAAAGCACTCAGCAATGAAGGGACTAAAGAGGGAAGTCCTCCTATGGATTAAAACTTGGATTTGAGGAACGGAAGGAAACAAAAGGAGATTGAGGTATAAATGGGAAGTTCTCACAAATGGAGAGATGTAGGGAGTGGTGTCCCCAAGGATCCACGTTTTGGGACCAGTGCTCTTTAACTTATTCATAAATGACCTGGAAGTAGGGGATGGGTAGCGTGGTGGCCAAGTTTGCAGATGGAAAGTGCACCAAATTATGTAGGGATTGAGTAGAAAATACAAAAGGATGCTTGAATCTCCAAGGACCTTGATAAATTATGTGAGTGGGCTAAGAAATGGCAAATGCAGTTCAATGTAGCAAAATGTAAAGTGATTCACATAGGGGCAAAAAATCCAAACTTCACATACATTCTACAGGGGTCAGTGCTATCAGTCACAGACCAGGAAAGGGATTTAGTCTTAGTTGATAGTGGTTCCATGGGAATGTCAACTCAATGCATGGCAACTGTAAAAAAAGGCAAACGCTTCTATGCTGGGGATAATTAGGAAAGAGGAGTTGATAATAAAACTGCAAAAGATTGTCATGCCCTTATATAAAGCAGTGGTGCAACCGCACTTGGAGTACTGTGTTCAGTTCTGGTCGCCACATCTCCAAAAGGATATCGAAGAGAGATAGAAAAGTGCAGAAGAAGAAGAACTAGCGAGGATGATGGACATTGAAGGATTGGAGCACCCTTCCTTATGATGGAGAGGCATGCAGCGTTTGGGACTCTTTTAGTTTGGAGAGGAGACGTCTGAGGGGGGGATATGATTGAAGTCTATAAAATTATGCATGGGCTAGAAAATGTTGACAGAAATTTTTCTCTCTTTCTCACAATACTAAAACCAGGGGACAGACATTGAAAATGCTGGGGGGAAGAATTAGGACTAATAAAGGAAACACTTCTTCATTACAGCGTGTGATTGGTGTTTTGGAATGTAATAACTGCCACAGGAGGTGTTGATGGCCACTAACCTGGATAGCTTTAAAAGGGGCTTGGACAGATTTATGGAGCAGGGGAGATCAATCTACTTGTTTGCAATCTTGAGTCATCCTCCTTGATCTCAGATCAAAGGTGCTCAGGAGCAACAGCAGCAGCAGCAGAAAGGCCATTGCTCACATCCTGCATGTAGGCTCCCAAAGGCACCTGGTGGGCCACTGCCGAAGTAGCAGAATGCTAACGGACTACGATTGGTCCTGATCCAGCGAACTTCGTTCTTATGTTCATTGTCCTCATTTTTTTCAAATCAAAGTCAATTTTCCATTAATTTTCTATTTTTTATTTTAAACATTTATATTTTAAACATTTATATTAAACATTAAACATTTATATCCTTCACAAGAGGCTTCTAACAATAGTAAAAATATTGCATGTAATAAATACCAGGACATTAAACAAACTAATCAGTTTCCGCTCTTTGCTCTCATAGTTTCAGGAGAAAATGTACAGGAACATTGTAGAAAATCATGCAAAGTTTAACGCTCTCTAATAAATTCACCAAGTAAGTGGCTAGCTCATCTAGGACTGCACTCTTCCAGCACATAAATGTTTCAACAAGGAGAGCCTAGAACTAGCCTTACATTATCTCCACTGCGCATAGGGAGGAAGGAGAGTCTCTGCAGATTCCATCTACAATGGAGCAAGTATTCACAGGGTCAGTCAGCAGGGAAGCCATTTGGTCTTGGCCTCAAGCTCAAAGACTTCAAGTTTAGACACTGGCAATTGATGTTCTATAATTTTGTTTCATGCTTATCCCTATCATATCAAAGTGTGACATTTTTAGCTTATTCTTATTTAATCTACAAGCCTCAAAGACTGGAAGCAGCCTAGGCCTCCCTGAACCTCTGAGATGGCATAAGTAGCATGCGTGTGATGTCTTAACCAGTTGTTTGGGAAACACAACATAAATATGTAAACTTTTCTACAAAGTTTAACATTGTATGTCTCCTACTGGTCCTTGCAGATTGAATTGTTTTGAAAGTACAGCTTGTGGTTGAGTTCAAGCAGCATGACTTGTCTGTCACTGTTCTCCCTCCTGCACAACTAAAGCAGAGCTGCGGTGTAAGTGTTAGCAACCCTTTATGTAACATTGATTGGCCAAACATGGATGTTTAGGCCATTTTGCAGTCGGGTCATTAAACTTACATGCTGTTTTCATTAAACCAGAGCAGCAGTATTTTGTTTAGTTGGGTTTGGGGGTGGAAGGATGGGATAAAACTAGAGCCAAAATTAGTCATTGTAGAATTGAAGTTGCTTTTTCATTTGTTTGTAATTAAGAAGTTTTTTTCAGGTTTAAAAAGACAGGTTGTGTTTCAAGAGAGAATGTCACCAGAGATAAAGAGTGGGTGTACTTTGCCATATCTCCGTCCAACATAACTGTTAAATGCTTGCATGTTTATCATTTGGTTATTTTGGTGTTTGATGGGGGGGAAAGAGAGTCCTGGAAAGCCACCATGAGATCAGCACTGTGAGCCCATATTAATCATATTTGACAAATAGAAGAAGTTCCTTAAGCAATTACTGTCCAGAAATTACACTGTCACAGGAACTGGCCTTGGAATTTTTGGCATCCTAGACGTTGGAAGTTGATCAGGGTCAGTCCTGGTAGTACTTGGATGGGAGACCACCAAGGGTGTATAAGGTTGCTATGCAGGGACTATGGTTACTATAGTGTTGCCATAAGTCTGCTGCAACTTGATAGGAAAATTAAAAAAAACACCCTTGGTCCTCCTTCATCAATATGTTTCAATGATATGAAAAGGGATCATTTAAAATTCTTCAATAGGAAAAAAATTACCTTTTGGCAAGTTGCCAGAAATCTTGATAACAGTTTCCTGTGAGTAAGCCCCACTGAAAAAAATGGCACATAATTCAGTATAGAGCTGCTTAGGGTTTCTCTCAAAGCCAGTGAGGTTCTTTCAACCTGTGAATTAGCGACCCCTTCCAGGGGAGATGAAACGACCCACTTTCACAGGAATTTGCCTAAGACTCTCTGCATCAGTGTTCTCCATCTGTAAAATGGATAAATGTTAGGGTTGTGGGTCACCACAACATGAGGAACTGTATTAAAGGGTCGCGAAGGTTGCGAACCACTGCTCAAAGCTATAGCCCTGCCTTATCCCATCCTTTTCAAATTGGAATGAAAAAAACCTAAAGGATTGGCTTTTTAAAAGTAAAATGATAACACTTGGGTGATTTTTTTAAAAAAAGTCAAGGCCAGTCACTCGCAACTTTTATAAAACCTCTGCCACATTACCAGGGAAGCCTGTTCTAGAGCTAATCAAAAGGCTTGGCACTGACCGACTGTAGCCTAGCTACAATGCTGTACTGGCCAATGGTCCAGTCTCGGAAAGCTTTTCGTTACCTCCTCCAGGTGCAGCCTTGGGGGAATCATCAAACTCCTTTTGTTTACATAGCTCCCTTTCCAAGAGCACCAACAGGGCATTTTTTAGATGAAAATCCTAGTCACACAGTCCTGCGTAGGGAGGAATTTACTAGTATAGAAAAGAGACAGTGGTAAACAGAGCAGGGGACACCTCTCAACACATGGAGAAGAACTCTTGGGACCCTTGGTCCTCTTGGCCTAAATTTTGCACCCTGGGTAACCACTTATTTTGTGAACAGGCACCCCAGCTGGGACACCAGAAGTAGGAAGTTTCTAAGATCTATAAGGCATGAGCTAGTTGGGACTTTACAGTTCAAAGAACACACTTGGTTAATTTGTTGTTTGCCATTACTGATGCATAGAGTTGTCAAGTACGCCCTGGCAACTAGTGGAGATGAAGGGCTTACCTGGAATTTACTTACCTAGCCAGTGACATGTGCAGCATGCCGTCCACGGTATTGTTGGCAATGCAGTGACACTCGGGTATTTTGATAAAAACTCTATGGTAGAAGTCATTTTTAGCACAGATGTTTTGCCCAAATACCAGAGTAGTCCTGCAGTTGCTGGTGACATCACCACATTGCTGGTGATGCAGGTCTAGGTCTCCTTTTGCTGCCAGTAAGTCCACTGCTGGCTAGAGAATCAACATCTGGGGAGTGGGGTGGGTGGGAATGAAGCAGGAGATTCCTTACTCCTGGCAAGGGTCTGGCAAACCTACTGATGCATCATTCCTTTAGTTGCTTGTCAATCTTTTTATGTATTAAAATATTTTGTCTCTTTTACATAGTTTTTGTTTTTTGGTGAAACCTTGTATATTATATTTCCTCCTGTTTAAATGCATAGTGGCAAATAGTGAATTAATACTCTTTGCCTTAATGTATTGTCGAAGGCTTTCACGGCCGGAATCACTTGAGTGCTGTGTGGTTTCCGGGCTGTATGGCCGTGTTCTAGCAGCATTCTCTCCTGGCGTTTCGCCTGCATCTGTGGCTGGCATCTTCAGAGGATCTGATGTGGGAAAGCAAGTGGAGTATATATCTGTTGGAGTGTCCAGGGTGGGTGGGGAAACCTTGTCTGTGAGTAACAAAGGCGGCAACCAGGTCAATAGTTGAGGGCATCTGAATAGAAGTATGAGTAGCTCCATGCTTGTGCTCCATCACTTCTATTCAGATGCCCTCAACTATTGACCTGGTTGCCGCCCTTGTTACTCACAGACAAGGTTTCCCCACCCACCCTGGACACTCCAACAGATATATACTCCACTTGCTTTCCCACATCAGATGCTAACTGAAGATGCTCCGTACCATATTCAGGCAATAACGTCGGGAAATACTAGAACTGCAACCCGGTAACTGTTTCCCACAGCACTCAACTCTTTGCCTTATGTTATGATTTACTCCCTGATTTTTCAGTCTTCTTACTAATAAGTCATGCATTGGCCTTTTCCTTTAGTTGAGGTTCCTACTTTCTAAAACTTTCTATTATAAAAATTTATGGAGTGTGTGATGAAGGCTACCTTAGCCTAATAAGAATGATAAAGTAAAATTGAACACACTATGGTATACTTTTGTTGATGACAGCAATAAATCATAATGATTCTAGTTGAGTAAACCATTAGAAGAATTCCTCTCTGTCTGCATGTTAAATAGATAAATCATCTTTACTGAAACCTAATTTGGCATTAATGATGAAAATATGAAACTGAGAAAACATCTGATTAAAAATGGAGACCCAGACCTTATTGGTTAAAGAAATGTATTCCATTGCCATGACCCAGTTCTGCCTCAGACTTACATTTTATTTTGTTTTTTACTTACTCAGCCAGTTTGAGCTCTTGAATAATAGTATAACTATCTGTTTCCTGTTCTGTATATAGTATTGCTATCATGGTGGATTATATTATTTTTATAATGACTAAAAGAGTGTTTCATAAGATCTATGATGACCATGCTTAACCCATTTGATGCAGTTCATAACTACAATACAAGAAAACAGATTGCTGTCTGTGTTTTAAATTGGGTATGGCAGTATTTTTCTAGAGGCATGGAACATATATCCATGAGAGCATGGAGACACCCTTTGGTAGGAAATACATTGGAATGATGGGTGGAAGAAAAACCAACAGCATTATAGCTGAGAGACAGCAAAAGGGAAGAAGTAATTGTAAAACACCCGCTGCTCCTCCCAACCTCTTTCCTCTTTGGAATCAAATAAAATGATGTCTCATATGGTACCTGATGAGCATATACTGTTTTAGTACCACCCAGGGTAGGTCTGATTCTTATTGTAAACAAACATACAAAACCAGAGCAAAGGTCTCAGACTGTGGAGGAGCAGAGGTCTCAGACTGCATTCACAACTTTTAATATAATTTATCTATTTCCAGAATAATGTGCATCTATAAGTGATGTGAAATGAATGCACACACTGCAATGGGAACAGTACATTTTCAGATGTTACTTTCTATTTTTTGTTTCCATTGCTGAATGCTGTTTTGTGGTTTTCCCATACCTTGTTTTCTGCTTGTACTATATTGTGGTAATTCTAGCTTATTTATTTTTGCTATTCCACATCATAGTTAAATGTTAATACAAATTATTGTGGAATAAATTTTTATTTATTTTTGGAGGAATTGTACTGAAATTTTTGCACTTTAAACATGTTTCACAGCATATAATTAAAAAACTGTTTGTGTTGAGTGCTTTTCCTGCAGAGGGAGCCCTGTTGTGCCTGGTGGCAGAGTGCAATTGAGGAATAGTGAGAGGAACACAGTAGTAGGGCATGCCAACAGACATCATTGTTGCTTCTGAAATGTCCTATCCTGTCGAACGATCCATCTTTTTTAAAAGAAATATTTGCACCACTTCTAATAATGCTTATAACAGAAAATGAAAACACTAAAATAAAATACATTAAACAAAATCAGCAAGCCCTTCAGTCCACTTCAGAAACTGCAAAATTTTGCAACACCAAAGGACTCAGGAGCAGAAACCAGCAGTGCCAACAAAAGAAACTTCCAGAAACCAAACCTGTCAAAATTTGCTGGCAAATGTGTGCTGAAACAGAACCCCTTGGCCTGTTCTGTGGAATCTAACCAGAAAAAATTGTATGCGCTTGTTCTAGTAAACCATTCTATAGGATAAGGGGACATAGCCAGAAAATCTGTTGCACTTAGTGAGCTCAAAAATTTTTCAGGAGAGATCCTCTAGCAAGTATTGGACTGAACTGATCCGTGTTGTGGACAGAATGCAATTGAATTAACAGCCACACCCCAATAAGGACTGCTTGAAGACTAGAAGTCCTGCCCTGTGTTACCTTTTCTTTGCATCATTTGTCCTACTGGCTCAATCCATTAATTAGACTTTGTGCTATAATAGAGGAGTTTCTGCCCTTATAGTGACAAACTGTTGGAAGTAGGTTTCTCAGTGATGTTGTGGCTTGCTTTTCACACATAGAAGCTATGTTACTTTTCCTTTCCCCACTGAAGGCACAAAATGGGCTTCAGAATATATCTCTAGTTCCTAGCTGCTGGAAATGAATAAGGGGTGTTGATCATTTTCATGCCCTTCTTGTAAGCTTGCGGGGGCATTTGATTGGCTGCTGTCAGATTAGATCGACCCCAGTGGTGCAATTCAGCAGGTTTGCACCACTTCAGCAGAACCGGTTATTAAAACGGTGCTTATAAACAACCAGTTAAATTATTTGAATCCCACCACTGATTGACTCATGACTGTTTGGAGAAGGCAGTGTTTAAATAGGGTAAGTTTGGGGAGGGAATTCATCAGGGATGTGTGAAGTCACAGAATGCATCCTCCCAAGGTAAATTTCCTCCAGAGGAACTGATCTGTTTGGTATGGAGATAAATTGTCATCCTGGGAGAACTCGAGCCCCAATCTTCAGTTTGGCAATCTTTAATAACTGGTGTTATGCGCAGCACTGTCATATACTACAATTTCTTATACCTCTACAAAATTTCTTATACCTCTACAAACAGCTGGAAATTTATAATGGCAGTGGCATGCCAAAAACCTTGTGTACACAGAGTCTGTGCATACCATTAGTTATCACACTGCTGTCTCTGATACCAGCGCTTGACAGTCCATTTAAATAGCAGTTTCTGTTAATAAAAACTCTGCGCACCACTTGAAGTGGTACTATTCCTCTTGCGACACCACCTGTCCCAGAACATGCACAGGGGCCAAGCTAGCTGGGAAAGCCTTGGAGGAGGCTTGCCAAAAATTGCTGCACTCAGCACCATCCTTTGGAAGGAGGCTGGCAGATGAGGAAGGGCAGCCAGAAGTAGGCAGGGTAGTCCAAGCCAGCCTCAGGTGCTTTCTGGTATTTAGGGGCAGTATATATTGATGCCAGCTTTGGTGAAAGGGTACTGCCTGGGTGCTGAACAAGCTTGACATCTTTGTGTGTGTGTGTGTGTGTGTGTGTGTGTGTGTGTGTGTGTGTGTGTGTGTGTGTGTGTGTGAGAGAGAGAGAGAGAGAGAGAGAGAGAGAGAGAGAGAGATCCGAAAAGAAGAGAATGGTGTGTGTGTCTCTTGTAATGTTATTAAGGAAGTTGCTGTCTTTCTCCCCTGCCCCAGTGTAACATCACTTTGCAAGGACCTCCCTGACCCCAGGATTTTGGCTATTGTTAAGTGCATGAGAGATCAGAAATCTTTTCTGCTTTCCCCTCTGGCCCTTAAAGAAAAGTGTGGCAGTCTCTTTCTGTGCCGTGGAAGAAAAGCCCCAAAACTAGGAGGTTTTAAAACTCTTAAAGGTTCAGTGATCTTGAACCTGAGCATCTGAGGGGATAGATTTCAGGGCCTTTCTGTAAGCTTTTTTGTTTTCTCAGGTAGATCTGCCAGTAGTTAAGCAACTGTGGAGGGGGAGGAATCCAGGCTTGTGAACATTTGTGTCATTGTGTGGTCTTGAATATTTATGTGCAGAGGAAAAATATATTTTTCTATAGGTGGCTGTCCTGAGAAAACAATACAATTCACAGACATTTTGATAATGATATGTTATAACTGGTTTACATATTTACAATATTTGCCATGAAATTGTTTACATTAATCTTAACTGTATATTTAAAATGTCATAATAGGACATGAGTGATTTAAGGTCATGGGCTAATATTCCATTTCAGGCATTTGTATCTCAATCACAAATTCACCTGTATGGAAATAATTCCCTTTAATTTAAATTTTGAACTACTATCCTGATCCTAGGATATATGCTTCACTGAAATTAGTGGAATTTATTTGCAAGAAAAGCTCCTTAGGCTGAGAATATCTGTTGCAACTTATGGGACCATGTTAGGGCATGAAACCGAAACTTCTTCAAAAACTACTCCTTTTAATGGTATTTGTTCGAGGTTGAAGAAAGTAGTTCTAATTTTTGACTGACAGAAAAATACCCTAACTGAAAATTAAAATAATTAATTTAGAAGAAAGTACATTTTTTGTAAACAAAATTTCTGAATGATTAAAGTTGAAATACAACATGGAAATTATCTGTATTTGAGAGGAGTACTTTGAATCTCTTGAGAAAATTTGATTTGCTCATACAGAGTTAAAGAACCTTTAGAAGGACCCTTGGCTGGCAGGGGTGCAATTTTATGCTCTCTGGGGGGTGGGGAGTGCAATTTCAGTGCTTGCCCTGGGCACCATTTTCTATAGATACGCCCCTGTTTGTTTGGTTTTAGTTCCTTCATTGCAAAAATTCTCCACTCCAAGTCAATGACAGATTTTATCCCAGTGCTTCATGTGTGGCTCAGAAAGAAAAAGAATACCAAGGGGATTCAGAGCCACATTTTTAAGTATTTTACATTGCTAATAGGTCTGTTTCTTTTAAATAATGAAACCAATCTTCTTTGAAGATGACACTGTGGTATTATATTCCTTGAGCAAATACATTAATACATTCCATGTTTTAGGTTTTTGCTATGAGATCATGGGGCGGCTGTTTTGTTCACAGTCATTTATCCTCTCTCATATTTCAAATATTTGTACGTTCCACTGTGTGTGTGTCCGTAACAACTTGGAAGATCCTGTGCTGACTGTTCAGTAAATGGGAAGAGATGTTTTGCTATTAATGGCAAGGTCAGTGAAAGGAGCAACCTTTGCAGATACATGAGATACAAATACAACTCCCCCCCCTACACACACACACTTCCTTCATCTTTCCCCTAATTATGGATGTTTGAAATGTTTATTGAACTCTAAAATTGAAGAAGAAGAAGAAGAAGAAGAAGATGATGATGATGATGATGATGATGATGATGATGATGATGATGATGATGATTGGATTTATACCCCACCTTTCTCTCCGTAGGAGTGTGGATTTATACCCACCTTTCTCTCCGTAGGAGTGCGGAAACACATCTGGTTCAACAGATAAGTCTCTGCCACTCAGGTGGAGGAATGGGGAATCAAACCCAGTTTTCCAGATTAGAATCCACCTGCTCTTAACCACGCTGGCTCCCTACCACCCTAGCTCCCTTCAGTAACGAAGTGTTATTGAAGTCTACCTTGTTTTTTAATAAAGACAGAAAGGTGCTATACACATATGTATTAAGTGATATCTTGATTGAATCTACATCCCTTTATTATATTTCCTTATTAATATAGAACACTGTTCTTTTAGCCTTCTATAAAATGTGGGCTAAGTATCAATTTGTGATTTTTGAATATTTAAATAAAATTCATGAACTATATAAAATGCCTGAAAATAGTATTTGTGTTTAACATTTGGAGGTGTGACTAAGTACTGAAACCTTGAGCCTCCAGTCATAGGAAGACCTAATTGTCTCTAGTCCTAGTCTCTACACACTGTGCCACACCTACTGTCCGGTCATGGGGTACCTTTTTTCATTTTCCTAATGTAAGAATGAGGTTTTTCCAATTGGATATAAATTGTACATTCTTATCCCCACATTTGTAAATCAGATGCTTCAGCAAAGCCCATGTGCCAGACATGAAGACAATAGTATTTTATGCTTCTAGTATCCTCAACATCTGGAGGGTCTATTTGGATATCATGACCTCCATGAATCTGTCTAACTCTGTTCAAGCCAGTGGCCAGGTGGCTTATTTGTGGTTTTAAATTTGAGTTAACATATACAAAACGCTAGCCTAGGTGTACCCTTATGGTTACAGTTCAAATATTAGGTTAACTATAACTTTTACAGATCTTAAGGGATATTTTCAGAGGCACAACAGTGGGAAAGCTATTCATTTTTATTTGTTTCCATCGTCAACTTTGCAAATAAGTGTTTTGGCCTGGTCATAAGTAGATTCCAACTGGTAATAGAAAAAAGATAGATCTTCCACTGCTTTCTTTAATTCAAGTTAGCCAAGTTTTTGTGTGCTAGATGTATGGAGCAGAAAGCTGACGGTTGCAAAATTTTCATTACTTTTATAGCCCTAAGCAGTTTGGGACCATCATATCTGCAGGAATGCTTTTCCCTATGTACCTCTTAGAGAACACTGCATTTGTCTAGTAACAGCCTTTCAGTGCCCCCCAAATTGTATCTGGCCTCAGCTTGGTACTTAGCTCAGCTCCACAGGTCCTGTAAGACAGAGTTGTTCTGCCAGACATATGGTGGAGGACAGCCATGGTTATATAGATTAGCTGACCTTCCCCCTTTTTCCTTTCTTCCCTTCCCCCATCCTTTCTAGTTGGGTTCTTTCCTTTCTCTTCTTTTTTTCCCTTTTTTCTTCTCTCTTCCATTCCCTAATTTTCCTTTTCCCATTCCCCTGTGTATTCTTTGGGCCTCTGAGCTTTCATAGGTTGGTTGTTTCTACTTAGTTGTTATCAGTCTGACAGGCCATCCTCATCTATGAAAGATAGTCCACCCATATACGCAGTGGTAGGATTCAAATAATTTAACAACCGGTTCTGGTGGTGGGATTCAAATAATTTAACAACTGGTTGATTACAAGCACCATTTTAACAACCGGTTCTGCCGAAGTGGTGTGAACCTACTGAATCCCACCCCTGCATATACGGGATCTACATAGCATAGAATGCCATCTGAATTTGTGAACTATAAACTGGGAGGTTATAATATTAGATTATAATTATGATTTTAGATGTATGTGGTGTTATTATTTATATTGAGTGCCGGAATCTGCTCTAACCCCGCCTTGGCCAGGAAGGGGATGGGGTAGAAATAAAATCAAATAAATGTTAATAATGGAAGCTCCATGGTTGTAGTGAAGATTGCGTGGAGGAAAGGAGAATGATGGGGTAAACCTCTTTTGTCTCAATTAGGGAGAAAAGCAGGATGTTTTAAAAAGTAAAAGAATTAATGCCCATTTTTTTGTGTTTTTCCTTTGCTCTTGCTCTGTCTTGCTTCCATCCTTATTTTTGACCTTCACCCCTCCAATTTTATTCTCTCCCTGCAGTTACTGTGTTGCTACACCCCTGAGATGCCTACAGCTAATAATAGCTGACCAGCCAGCAAAGCAGTGAAGACTGCCAGCTGGTCAGTCAGTGGGCTGGTGGAAATACTTTCTCTTTCCCCTCTCTGGCTTTTCAGAGACTCAACCACACCTTAGCATGTTCCACCCAAACACTTACTGATTGGTTCCCCACCCTGGGACATGGACAATATATACCCCACTAAACTTTCCCTTCTCACTAGACACAGTGTGTAACAGACTTCTCTCTGTGATACACATCTGAAGATGCCAGCCACAGATGCAGGCGAAACGTTAGGAACAAGATCTACCAGACCACGACCACACAGCCTGGAAAATGCACCAGAACCAGTTTTCAGAGACTGTTTCTGTTGCATCCAAAGTGGGTTGGTCTAACTGGGCCTTCTGCTGCCACCTCAGGAATCATTCTGTTCTCCACTCTTTATCCTTATAATAACCCTGCGAGGTAGGTTAGGATGACAGTGCCTGACTGGCCCAAAGTCACCCAGCCAGCTTTCCTGGCCTGGGAAGGATTCAAACTTGGCTCTTCTAGATACCAGTCTGCCTCTTAACCATACTAGCCTAATGTGGGTGATTCAAAAATGTTACGATGTTTCAGCAGTTCAAAAAGTGCAGAAATGGGGGAGGGGGGATGACAAGAGCACCTGGTCCTGCCACCCTCTGATCAGACCATCACAGCATTTTAAATTGCCAGTGTTGGAGCACAACCCCATGAGACTAAACCAACACGCACAAATATCGGGAGGGTGAGCAGACTGTTTCATTGTGATTTATACAGTCACTTATATCTCACCATAGGTTGTAAGCCTTTTAGTAGAGTTGTCAACTTCCATGTATGGTCTACAGCTCTCCCAGAATTATAACTGATCTACAGACTATAGAGGTCATTTCCCGTATACAGAATGGCTTCTTTGTAGGGTGAACTCTGGGATTCCACCTTGCTGAGATCTCTCCCCTCCCCAAGCTCCCCTTGCCAAAATCTGCAGGCATTTCCCAACCCTGGCCTTAAGTTTGTTCAGATAGCAATCCTAAGCAAGTCTAATCAGCTCTATATTTTGGGGTGCAGCAGTCATATTAATGTTGTGCTTCCACTGCTGAGCAGTGTTCCACCCAAGAGACGTATATAGTTACCCTGAGTAAAATGTAACTTTTTACATTTTAATTCAAAACTTCACTTTTTAAAAAGCTGTGCTTCAGTTAAGGCCTAGGTTAATTCAAAACAGGAATAGTAGTTTTATTTTTCGACATCTAGGAAAGTTGAATCATATTAAACAGAATGTAGGATATAGCAACATGCTGAATTTTTATGCCCTGCTATGAACCCTAAATTAAATCCCAAGAGATTAACTTATTTTTTCAGTGTAGCATAGAACAGTTATTGTAATATTAAGTTTATGTTTTATGTGTTCTGCTTCATATAGATCCAATCCTTAGTATTCAGTGTTTTTCCCCCATAACTTGCATTGGCCAGAAGACCTTCTATGGCAGGGGTAGGGAACCTGCGGCTCTCCAGATGTTCAGGAACTACAATTCCCATCAGCCTCTGTCAGCATGGCCAATTGGCCATGCTGGTAGGGGCTGATGGGAATTGTAGTTCCTGAACATCTGGAGAGCCGCAGGTTCCCTACCCCTGTTCTATGGAAATCCCCCCTCTTTTTTTTCCCAAGTGTTAAATGTTGAGGAGAGCATACTGAAGGCAAATATATAAAACATGAACGGGCACTTATTAGAGAAGAACTTCTTAAGGGAGTCTTGAATGGATGGAATTATCTATTTTTCCCCAATATTCCTATATAGTTGGTTATGTCAAAGGAGAAAGAATACTCTATGAGTTTCAAAGCCTAAGAAGGGACTAGAATCTGATATCTTTGGTCCATATACAAAACATTACCATCCACAAATGCTATACTAGTTCTTACTTGGTTCTAATGAATGCCAAATATATTCAAAAATATAGGCCATAACAATATGCTTATTAGAAAAACTTGCAAATAACTGTGGTTTTATGATGTGTGGGTTTCTGTCTCTTTGTGTAAGAAATAACATGTTTTTATTCAGAACTGCCATTAAAAGATTTGTGTGTTAAATCATCTCCATTTGGGATTTCTATGTAATTCAGTAGTTGACCTTGCTTAGTCTATTTCCTGTTTAGATACTACCAGATAGCAGTTTGAACGTGATTGCAAAACAGCATCAGGCTGGCAACATTTTTGATGAATGCTGCACTGGCTGCCTAATTCTTTTATGAGAAAAACTGTTTTCTTTTGTAAGATGAGGCAAGAATAAAAGGCCCCTATGAGGATAAAAGGTCACAGTCTGGTGTTCGGAGGGAAAATGTTAGAGGTGGTATTGTCCAGACAGTTTAAGAACTCTCCAAGACTTCAGACAACTGGGATGTTCAGTCTACCGGGTCACTTCCTGTAGGGTTTGTCAGAGAAGTGTTCAGAGAAATTCACAATCTAAAGATTAATTACATACCCGAGGCATTATAATCACACTGGGTTATTTTTCTCTTTAAAATATATTCTGGGCAAATAGATTATTTTTACAGGCATTTACTAATTCTACCAATAACTTCCTGAATTATTTCTTGTGTTGTTTAATAGCTTGCTTCAGTACAGTGTTTTATTCAAAGACTAAGCTATTAATAGAATGAATTATTTACAGTTCATTAGTTTGCCAAGTGATTTTTTTATTTGAGTGGAAATTTGCTTTTTATCTGTGAGGTGGTCTGCTACTTTCACCATGTTTATCGAGTAATTTGACATCCACAGTGATAAATTCTAGACGAATAAGTGTGTTAGTCTGTTGTGATAAAAACAACAGACACTTATGGTATCTTAAAGTCTTAACACACTTATTGTGACATCACTTTTGAATTCAAGAGCCAGGTGAAACAGGCTTTGACCTCCAGGAGCTTTGGGGGGGGGGGGCACCATTTGTATATCTTTGAGATACTGTAAGATTCTTGATTGCTTCCACTGAGCACTGAGGGATTATGATAGAGCAGTCAGCTGGAAACAGAATTAAAGTTTTGGTGCTACACATAATGTACTCAATTTTCTGCAGTGCTTATCCCCACTCTGTAAGACTTTGAATATTTAGGAATGCATTTCATTTGGTGCAATGGAACTGAATTCATAGCCACTGGTAATATTATTATTGATTCTTTCATAATTCCAAGTGATCCCTTTCAGAAGGGACTCCTGCAGATAGTGGACCAATATTCTCTTGTACCAAAAATACCCCTCTTGGCAGAGGCGTAGCAGGGGGAAATGGCACCCCCCCACACCCCCTAGTTTGGGACAACTCAGTCCAGTTTAAACCTTCAGGGTGTTATTGATATAAGCAAAATGGAACTTTAACTCTCAAGTTCCAGGATCACAAAGGAGGGTTGTGTGTAGAGACAAAGGGGTCAAGGGTGGTGAAGGTTGCTGGAGAGGTAAATGGGTAATATGCCACTGCTAGAAGCTCCAAGCCTGGAGCTAACTAACTGACAATTTGTTGTTTCAGAAACATTGTGGAATGGAAAAAAAATCTATGGGATGTGGTTGTCCCTGGATATCGGTTCTATAGGCAGGACAGGGAGTAATGTGTTAGGGGAGATCAAAGAGGACATAAAGTCAAATAAGCTAGAAAACATTAGTAGAATGAATGCAACAGATTTGTTATCGGTGATCCTAGGCCCTAAGAGTTACTTAAAACTGGGAATGTACTATCACCCACCTGATCAAACCATTGAGATAGAAAAGAAAATAAGGCCGCTTCCGCACGGAGGCGGAAGTGGCCGGGTCGGCATAGTCGACTCCAACCCGACGCCGCTGGGACCGTCCGCATGGACGGTCCCAGAAAGAACCGGGAAGACGGCGCCGCTGGGCGCCGTTGCCCAGTGGACTTACCTGGTCTCCGGCCCTCCGGCGCGTCGCCGGGGCCTGGGGACACGCCTCCCCTGCCCTGCGCGCCTGCTTCAGCGTCGCAGAGCAGGGGGGCGTGTCCCCAGGCCCCAGCGACACACCGGAGGGCCGGAGACCAGGTAAGTGAAGGGAGGGAGTGGGGGGGAGCACCTGGAAGCCCCTGCCATTTGCACGGGAGCGGCTCCCCGCCGGCATTTCCAGGAAAGTGCGCTTCCAAGCTTGGCGCCGGTCGGGCGGCGCGAGGGCGTCGCGGCTGCGCAGCGGCGGCGCAGCTGCGCCCCCTGTGTGAATGGCTCCCTGGGGATGGCGTTTTTGCCGTCCCCAGGGCGCCATACAACGCCCGTGCGGAAAGGGCCTAAGGGAACTTCACCTACCCTTACATTGAGTAGGCAAACTGGTACTCAAATCATGCTGTTGAAATAAGATTGCTAGGCTTCATAAATGACTGAACACTGGAACAACCAAAAGGGTAGTGACCTTGGAGTTGGTTCTGATTGGGGATCTAGATCTGGTGAAATATACAGATGTTGTTGCAGCAGTTGGGAGCAGTGACCATAGTGCTATTAAGTTCAGCATGCATGTCAATCGAAAACTACCTCTAAAATTCAAAACAGTAATGTTTCATTTCAAAAAAGGGATCTTTCAAAAAATGAGGGGACTAAATGGAAGGCAGCTGAAAGGGAAGTTTAAGAAAATGGAAGATGTGTAAGAAAATGAAAGTGCAATTTGATAATTATACAAACAAAAAGAGAATTTAAGGAATGGATCACTAAAAGCTTCAAGACAAATACTAGACATTTCTTTTTAATGGAAAAGTAAACTGCCCAGAGAAGCAGTTGGGCTGTTAGATGACCAAGGAATAAAATGCTTTCTAAAGGAAGACTAGGATATGACAGGGAAGCTCAGTGAATTCTTTGTGTCTCTGTTCACTGTGGAAAGTGTGGAACATGTACCCAGGTCAAATAACTATTTTCGGGGGGCGTGGGGTAGAGTCTGAAGAATTGAGTCAAATAGAGGTATCAGAGTCCTAGAGACCAAGGAAAGGCCGAGGGACTGGGGAGCGTTCAGTCTGGAAAAGAGGAGGCTGAGGAGGAAACATGATTACTTTATTTAAGTATTTGAAAGCCTGTCACTGAGAGTAGCACAGTTTCTGTTAGCAACAGAAGATGGAACTCACAACAATGAGTTTACATTATGGGCAGAAAGGTACTGACTGGATATTATGAAAAATGTTTCATTAAGAATTGTTCAGCAGTGGAATGGGAAGCCTAGGGAGTTAGTGAGCTCCCCCTCATTGGCAACCTTCAAACAGTGAATGGATGAACTATTCTGAGGGATGCTTAGTCTGATCTTGCATTGAGCAGGGGGTTGGACCTGTATGGCCCCTTTCAACTCTGTGATTCTACACTGTTTTTTTTAAGGTTCCAGAGCCTGCCACAGGTAAATCATTAGAAACAGTAATCAAAGATAGAATAACCAACCTTCTGGAGTTCTTTGAGAAAGTGAACAAACAGGTAGATAATGGTGAACTGGGATACATTGTATACTTCTGCTTTTATGAATTAAAAACTAATTGAAGAAATTAAAGCAGAAAATAGGAATAACAGTTCTGTCAGTTGAAGAAAGTAAGGGGGGCTCCCCCACAAGGGTTAGTATTGGAACCAGTGCTGTTTTATTTTTTTAATAAATGATCTGCACCTGGGAGTGAGCAGTGTATTGGTCAGATGACACTTTGCAGATGATACCACATTATTCAGAATAGTGAAAACCAAAACTGACTTGTAAAGAGCTCCAGAAGGATCTCCACGAATTGGTTGAATGGGCAACTATGTGGCAAATAAAGTTCAGTTTAGGTATGTGTAAGGTGATGCACACTGCAACAAAAAGTGCCAACTTTAAATGCATGCTAATAGGGGCTGAACTTGCTAAGAATTGGAAAGAAAGATACCTTGGGTTTATTGCAGATAACACCAAGAAAATGTCAACTCAGCAATGAGAAGGGTAAACCCTGTGCTGGGAATTATAAGGAACGAGATTGAAAATAAAACAGCCAATATTATAATACCACTGTCTAGATCTATAGGGTGGCTTCGTTTGGCATACAATATGCAGTTCTGGTCACTGTGTCTGGAAGCAGACATTAATACAGTTGGAAAGGCACAAAAGAGGGCAACCTGTGAGGAAAAGCTGGAGAGATTTTGACTTTTCAGCCTCAATCAAAAATTGCTTAGGGAAGATGTGACAGAAGTATATAAAATTGTATACGGGGCAGAGAGAGATTGAAGGAGGCATCCAGTGAAGTTGATGGACAATACT
The DNA here is from genome assembly GCF_021028975.2 of Sphaerodactylus townsendi. Lineage (NCBI taxonomy): Eukaryota > Metazoa > Chordata > Lepidosauria > Squamata > Sphaerodactylidae > Sphaerodactylus > Sphaerodactylus townsendi. The sequence continues at coordinate 83,988,037 of NC_059427.1, forward strand.
TCAGGACAGCAAAAGGAAATAATTGTTTACTTAACAAGTGATTAAAATGTGGAATTTACTGCCAGGGTTTGTAGTAACGGTCACAAACATGGATGGCTTTAAAAGGAGATTAGAAAGATTCATAGAGGATACTCACATAAGTAGCTACTAGCCATGGTGATTAAATGATGATTCCATGTTCAGAGCTAGCAAATCTCTGAATATTAGTGCTAGAAGGCAACATCAGGGGAAACCCTTGGTTGGCCATTGTGTGAGACAGTATGCTGGATTAGATGGACTATTGGTCTGATCCAGCAGGGTCATCTAATATCCTTGATCTCAGTTTTCTCTTCAGTTCCATCATTTGCTTTTTTAAAAAAAATTGATTCTGTCAGTCACTCAATTTCATTGTTATACTCTAGCAAAATAAGATATTTTTAAAAATGCCATGCTTGTAAGCAACGCCCTCATTGTGAGCCTACAATTCTTCCTTACAATTCACCCTTAAACTGGCTATTTAAACACTTCCTAAACTTTTTTTCTCATAGGTAGGCTATGTTCAACTATCTCACCAGCCCATACTCTTCGAAAATACTGGACTTCAACAACTTAGTAGCAAAATCATCTGAATTCTACATAAATGCATGGATAATATTGGCAATTCCAGACAGCTAACGTAGAAGTGACCTCAGTATCATATTTAAACATGTTTCTGCCTTATGCCATCTGCTCTTCCTAGTTTCTGTGGTACCCATATTATGTTCTCAGAGACTCCATTATTTAGAAGACATCACATGTCATGGTTCCACTGCGACCCATATGGTCATTCTTTTGATGCTGGCACCACACTTAGGAAAGACATCCTCCTTGTCCCTTGTTTAAGTCCGGAATATAATACAGGAATGTAATATAGAGACGCAAAACTGGCAGACTGTACACTGCTTTTCCTTTGCAGCTTTCTAGCTACAGAGTTATCTCTTCTATGTATGAAGAGTCATATGCTTCCGATCAGCAGACACATCTGTGAAGTTATATGTAAGCTTCTGAACATCTAAGACAAAATGAAGGACTACTATTGAAAGTAAGTTTCTAGCATCTGCCAAGCACCAAACCTTGAGTAATGAATACATATTAATTTCTTATAAGGAGGACTGTGTAATGTTAGAAATAATAAGACTGAGTTAGTTACTTAAAAAGGAGCTTATGTTTGCTTTTACAGACAGGAGAATGGCTTGTAGAGGAAGGTTTTGAGGAAAGAGAAACTGCCTTTGTTCTTTTTGGTTCCACATACATGCTAGGTGGTATTGGAGCCTGAGTGTGATGTCATGAGCACAGCTGTAAAAGTACATATATTTTTATGTTCCCACAGTAAGCTGAGATCAGGATGGATGCATCCAGGAGAATTTCCATGCAAACCTGATCTATGCTGCTAAGCTTTGGGTGCTTATTTGAACTCTGTCCTGTGTTAGTTAAATGCATAATATTGCTCCCAAAGACTAACATATTGGTTAATAATTTTAGCATTTCCAACTATGTCAACTGTGCACCGGTAGGTGCCTTTATAGTGATTTTGTTGCATGTGATTGCATGGATATTGCTTTCAAGCACATCTGTTTTCAATCTCTTATTCATGTTTACACTTTCTTAATTTTTCATATGAATTCAAATCCTATAGTAATTAGTTCTTTGCAGTCCCTGTATCTAATTAACTATCTGTACACTCCTGTGGGTAATTGCTCCAATCAAAGCTCATTGCATTATACAACTATGCATAGAATTGGCCTGCTAGTTTGCTAATATTACACAAAACGTAGTATTCAAGACTTTTGTCCCAGTTGTTGCTAGAGACATTGGCACTTTTTCAAACCGTACTTTGAGGCTTTGATACAAACTGGGACTTTTTTTCAAATGATATCCCTTTCAACTTCCATTTTAGTGCTAATTATAGTTTGCTATTATGTCCAGATAAACACACTATGAATCTGCCCTCCAAAACAATTTGGAAACGAGGCCAAATCTATTTGCATTTCTGGTTTTGAATAAATTAGTAACTATAATTTTTTTAATTTGGACATTATGATAAACTGTGCTTTGTATCATAATGGAAGTTAAAAGAGAAGGTACACAAAAAGACAATGAGGGAGAGGTCACGCTCAGATACAATTAACCAAATGAAGACGTTTTAAAATGTTTTAAGTATCCTTTGCTCTTTGTGCAAGTTAGTTATATGCAAGTTAGATGACAGTTCCTGATCTTGCTTATTAAGCCCTTCATTTATATATTCGAAGAGTACAATTAAAGGATTCAAGTTAAGAGTTCATATCCTACCATTTCTTTGATAATGCTAATTACTTCCTTCCAAAAATGTATCAACCTTTCTCAATACCCATATAAATAAAAACCATCTGCTTGGGGACTGCCACATTTCCAATACTTGCCTTGCTCTGATAAATGGCTTTTTCGGTTTTATTAGAATTCAGTAAATTTTAAATGCAATTTTAAAACACATTTAAACAATCTACTGTATATAAAAATACATGGTCAACATTATAAAGTTCTTGGGCTGAATTCTACACTAGCATAATTCTGAATTCTACACTAGCTACACTAGCATAAGAGGCCATCATAAATAGATTTTTATGCCTGCCCTTCCCTTTGAGGAGAGAAAGTAAATGAATCCTATCCTTTCTGCCAGTTCCATCAGTGGGCTTTCCTTCCTCAATCTAGCTGCCTTTATTGCATTGCTTTGTATTTACCAGACTTCAATATAATGATTTCAAAGATCACTAGACAAGAAAAAATAGCTTTTTTTTCTGCTGGTGCTATATAGAATTCTGCCCACTATACTTCACTCACATAATTAACAATGAATTGAACAGTTTACTGGATTCTAGTTACCATGTAGCCCTAACGATATGTGATCTGAAAATTCATTCCATATGTAGTTACACGTTAATTCAATAAATGATGGGAGACTGCTCTTTATTGCTGTCTTCAGGATGTGATTAAGTTCAGTCACTTCAAGAGCAATTCTACTCAGGTCTATTCAGTGTGGCTTACATCCAAGAAAATGTCCTTAAGACTATCCTGCAAATTCCTTAATGACAGTGTTCCAGTCAAGAGAGTGTCCATTTTGAGAACTAAGAGTCTGGAAAATTCTATTTTGGGCGAGATAAACTCAGTTCCTAGGTGCAAACTTGTTGTGAGCCTCCCTTATCTATTCAACGTCACAGTATAGTCTCTGAGCCTTTGCTGGAACATCAGCATTAATGGGAAACATCTGGACGTGCCAGTCTGAGAAAATGTCACTCAGTGTGGAGGGGGATTCTGCTCCTTGATGAATCTTGAAAGTTCTGATCAAAGTGTGTGCTGATTGGCTATTTATGAGTGACCTGTTGCAGCTGGCAAAAGTCATAAATTAGTGCCTATGGTGTAATCTGCCTATTCTGCTATCCTTTCCACTACCTATTTCACTATCTTTTTCTCTCCCCACTTTTTTTGCCATTGCGATTGGAACTCTGCACATGTACTGAAACCAATTGAAGTGCCTAATGCTTGTAAGATCTTACTGTATTATGTACAGAATAAGGCTTTATTGTTTTTCTATGTTACTATACAGCAAATCACTGTGCTTTAAGTCTGTGTTTATTTACTTCTTCAATAAAGCTTTAATTAATTTTACATCTGTGAGTTCTGGTTTAGACCCACCTGCTTGGAGATGCCATGACTCAAAGGCCCAGTCTGTGGCTTTTGGCCCAGAGGTTAGATTGAATGATAGGATCTGGGAGATTTAAGTTTGAATCCGTACTCTGCCATGGAGTCGCTAGGTGACCTTGGCCAATCATAAATACTTAGCCTAAGGTATCTCAGTGTTGTTGTGAGGATAAAATGGAGAAGGGGAGAATGTTGTAAGCTACTTTGGGGGCCCATTTAGGAGAAAAGATTTGATATAAATTAAGTCAGTAAATAAAACTTGCTCTCTAAATTACAGGTACTTGCCTTTTCTTGGGTTTATAAATATATATCTAATTCCCAAGTGTGCCTCCCATCTGCAGATCCCTACATTTGTAGTATGAATACCTTCAGTGGCCATTGCAACACAACCACAAAGTATTGGCAGCCTTCCAGCCTTGGATTTCTGTTAGTAAAAGTCAAGGGAATGCGGCGGGGGGGGTGGTGGTTAAACATTTCAAAATAGTAGACCTTTAAGAAATAAATGTCCTCAGTGACCATTCTGGGAGCTGCTAGCAATATACCAGTCTTCAGACCTTGGTTTCTTTCAATAAAATACAAGAGGTTGGGGACAGAGACCTTTCCAGGGCTAGTTTAGTCTCCCAGTCCACCCTGCTCCTTTCCCCCTTTTGTTTGATGGAGGACTTGTCATGGTCAGGCCTAGCAACAACCAACTGGTGACTCACTATTACGTGACTTGCATGACTCACTCAGGCCCAGTGGCAACCAACTGGCAACTTACAGATTTGACAGCCATCACTGCATTAAGGACAGTGTGATGTAAGAGTATCAAAATAAGATGTGGGAAATCTAGGTTTAAATTCCCTCTCTGCATGAATGGGTAACTTTACACCAGTCACTCACTCTCAGTAATTTCTCTATCTTGCAAGGTGGTTGTGAGGATAAAATGGAGGCAAGCAGAATGATATAAACAGCCTTGGGTTCTAATCTGGAGGAACCAGGTTTGGTTCCCCGCTCTGCCACTTGAGCTGTGGAGGCTTATCTGGGGAATTCAGATTAGCCTGTGCACTCCCACACACGCCAGCCGGGTGACCTTGGGCTAGTCACAGCTTTTTGGAGCTCTCTCAGCCCCACCCACCTCATAGGGTGTTTGTTGTGAGGGGGGAAGGGCAAGAAGATTGTAAACCCACTTGAGTCTCATTACAGGAGAGAAAGGGGGGGGGGTTATAAATCCAAACTCCTCCTCCTCCTCTTCTTCTTCTCATTGAACAAATAGTAAATATAGCTTAAAATGGGAGGGCAGATAAAAAGATTGGTTGGTGGATGGGAAAGAGAGAAGGAAGCAGCAAAATATGAGCCTATGGGGATTGCCAGATAGAAGGAAAGAAGAAATAGTGGTGTGTGTTGGGGTTATACAGAGAACAGTCGGTCAAGTCTTTCCACATTATCCACTGTACATCCTAGACTGGGGCAGCAGTTTGCATTACACAACTGGACCTGTGGATGAGCTCTGCCCATCTGGGCAAGTGTTTTCTCACATACAGGCTGCTAGTCAGAGGGAAGCAAGGAAATCTGAAGATGGAGGACAGATGAAGATAGATTGGGTGGTAGGTCAAAAGTAAAGAAGCAAGACAAAAAAGGGGAGATGCTATGGGGGCTTTCAGGAAAGGGAAAGAGAAATTACTGGAGGAAGGGAAAATGAGATGTTCCCCACAAGTCTTTGCAAGACTCCGACATGTTTTATATATAAATTACTTGGTATAACCCATGTACTATAACTCTGGCCCTTTCCGCACGGGCCATTTGGGCGCCCCTGCACTGGCAGAAATTCTGCCGGTGGAGGGGTGGGGGCCGTTCGCATGGGAGCATGCGAGCGGCCCCCGGTGAGGCCGGTGCAAGAGAGCCGTGCGGAGCCGCCTCTTCCCCATCCCTCTCCCACTCACCTCGTCGCCTTTGTCTCCCTGCTGGCCTCCTAAGACCCGCCCACGCTGCCCTCCGACCTCCAGGGGTTGGAGGACAGTGAGGGAGGGTCTTAGGAGGCCAGCAGGGCAACAAAGGCGACAAGGTGAGTGGGAGAGGGACGGGGAAAACAGCGCATTCCCGGTGGTGCCGTTTGCACCGCGCCGCCGGGAATGCGCTGTTTTCCAAAAACCTCCCTGCAGGAGGGAGGTTTTTGGAGGCAGCCTGACGCCGCTCTGGGGGAGGGGAGCCAGGTTGGCGCTGCTGCATTTTCGCAGCGCCGCCTGTGCGAACGGCTCCCTGGGGACGGCGTTTTTGCCGTCCCCAGGGCGCTGTAAATGGCCCGTGCAGAAAGGGCCTCTGCTTGAAAACTCTTTTCAGATTTTTATATTTCATTCTTGTGAAACATAGTATATACTCTGTAGCAACCAGTCAGTCTTCTAAAACCTTCCATTTCAGCTAAAGTGCTGTGACAGATACAAAAGTACACATTGTAGTTCATTTCTGATTTTTTTTCTCTTTGCTTCTAGTTGCAGATTAAAATCTTAGCAGTGTGATATAAATTATTACCAGATTTTTAGTTAGTAGGATTGCATAGTTAAGCTACATAAGCATTCTGTTACTCCATCTATAGAAAATAAACAAAAGATCTATGATAAAGGCTAATTCGTTGTTTTTTTTATTGGTGTGAGCTGATTTATCCCACTGAGACTTCCACATCTAACTAAGGCCGTTTCCGCACGGGCAAAATATGGCGATGATCGCCCAGCGGAAAAGAAGCGTCAGAAGCTGGCGTTAAGCAGCAGCGGAGAAGATCGCGCCAGTCGGCGCCGTGTAGCAGCCAACCGGCGAGCAGTGTATTAAGCAGCAAAACCACTCTTTTCCCCATGTGGCCGCGCTCGGCTTTTCGTCGCGAACAGCATACGGGCTTCATGCGTCACAAATGGCGTCGAACCTGCAAACGCGTCATGAAGCATAGCGTCGCTGAACGCCCTTCATGGCCTTCGGTCGCGAACGTCACATTTCTCGCGGGGCTTTCTGAGGTCGCCCGCAGCTCCCGCCTATCTGTAATGGCAGCAGGATCGTGCCAATTTCGCGGCGTCATCGTCGCTGCTGGCGTCGGAAACGGCCTAAAATAAAGACAACATTTAGAACAGTTTCACTGCAAGTCAGCTTGGTTTAAAAGATGTTTTAAAAGCTTCTAGAAGCACAGCTGGGTAACTTCCTATTCTACAAACCCGTTATTAAAGCATCTGAATAGTATCGGCTTTTCAAAGTTTTTTATTGTGCAGTATTCCCACGATCTGAAGTAAAAACACTCTTTCTAATGCTGGAGGGAATGTATATTAGATGAGAAGGCCAATGTGGCAATATGAAAAATAATCAAAACAAGGAAATAAAACCTACCATTGCATTTCTAAACAGTAACTACTTTAGCATTAGTGGAGAGATCCAGGATCTGCCTTGAACTTCTATCTCTGACTGGAGCTGCTTGGCTTTTCAAACCTCTCTGAGTTCCTAACCTGGCTTGTATCCAGAGGTGTGGAGGGGGAATGGCGCCCCGGGCAACACCTGCTCTGGCTGCCCCCTGAGCCCCACTTACCTTAGCTGGCGGGAGCCTACCGCGGATCACCCCTTGAGCAGCCTGGCAGGGCGAGGCCAAGGGGAGGGGTGTGGGGACAATTCTCTGCCCCCCAATGTGACCAGCTGGCATGTGCCCGGGAACATGTGACCCCACATGCCCCCGTGAGTGCTCCACCTCTGCTTGTATCAATGAGGTGTTTTAGAAAAAAGCTTCATATGAATTTACAATTTAATCACAAATTGAACTAGTTGGAAGAAATTTCTTCTAAAATGAAAGCTAAGTGTGACGTTCAAAAAGAAGAAAAGCCATCTCTTAAGAATGGTCTAATAGGAGCCCTTTAGAAATGTGAGCTAGGACGTTCCCTTTTGTCTGTGGATCTTCAGAATGGAAATACTTTGTTGGTAAGTGACAATGTCAGTAATTTCATAGCTGTGTGTAGGTTGGTGAAGCAACAAGCTGGCTTGCAACCACCCAGAGAGGCATTAAACTGAAAGGTTGTCCTCATTAGTGCTAATAGAATTGTTACGCTAGCCATGTGAACCTGCTTTATGTATCCTGGCCACACCATTCTGTACTTTTGGCAGGAGATCATGCTCCCTCTGCCATTCAAGGATATCTAGTTCCACTGTGGGAAATCTCCCTTTGACCCTACAATTTGTGCCAAGAAGAATCCACCTCTGATGGTGTAGAGCATTTATTGACATCTACATTTCTTTTTCATAGCGGGTGGAACATTTATCTATCACCGTCTCTGGAAAATCTGGGGGTTATTTCCCCCCCCCCCATTGCTCACATAACTATTTCCCCACACTCTTGCATAGTCATTTTCCAGGTACCTAGCTTTTAAATACAACATGATTTATCTACATGCCAAAAAAATGCACAAATGTACGTGTGCCTTTGCTGTTCCAGCAGTACAGCAGGATAGGTGCCAGTTACATTTGCTACAAGGCATATTGCAGTAATAGGATCCAATGCTCTATATAGCTAAATGACTATTAACTTTAGAAATTTTCATGTACACTATGTAAGGGGTAGAAATAATGATAAATAGGAAGAAAATGCAAAGTTTGGCCCATGACTAAATACTTGTCAGCACAGTACAGAGTAAGAGCTATTGAAAACATGAGTTTAAGAATTCTGTTCTACTCATGGTTTTTTTAGTCTATCAAAACAAGAAGTTCAGTAACTTACAGCAGATTGGCTAATATGGGTGCTTTCACACATTCTGAATAATATGCTTTTGATCCACTTTCAGTGTACTTTAATGATAATTTGCAAGTGGATTTTGCCATTTTGTACAGTAAAATCTAACTGCAAAGTACCTTGAAATTAGATTGAAAATGCATTATTCAGCATGTGTGAAAGCACCCAGCCTCTATTTCAGGTTGCATTTTTATATATGTTTTTCTGTCATACCTCCTGCCACAGAAGCTGCGGAGTGATAGAGACTTTGCAGAATATAGTTGGAAATGGAAAATGGCATTCCTAGGCTGAATATGGCCCACACACGACAATGAATGGAATAATGGGAAAAGATGGAGGCAAAGGAGGCATGACGAAAAAAGGAGTGGGCAGACACCATAAGACTGCCCCAGTCCTCTTCATGCTTCTTTCAAGCACATGTACTCTTGCCTCCTTTTGCCTGTCCTGTCTGGGCCAGAAATGGCAGAATATTGTTACAAACTGACTGTGACTTATGCAGGTGTCTAATAGTGTCATCCTAATAATGTTTACTCCACATCCTACTCAGATCTATTGTGTTCTTACTCCCAAGGAGGTGTTCATAGGATTGTATTGTATTGTAAGGCTGCAGTTCTGTGAACGCTTTCCTAGGAATAAGCCCCATTCATTTAGTTGTACTTACTTCTGAAAAGATCTGCTTAGTACTGTTCCCCAAAACACATAATTTCAAATCTTTCTGATTTTATGAGCCTCAGTTTGTGTTTCAAGTATTGTCTTTGAGCTTTGCTTCTGTTAAGTATTTTAAAGTGTTGTATGTAGCCGTCTATATTTTATCTTGTGTATTTTATTAACTATATCATTGGCTTTCTGTGTTTAATTATTTTGATTAGAGGAAATGGTAAGCTCCTTCAATAGCCAATTTATGTGAGAGATGGAGTTTAAAAGTACAAATAAAAAGAATTAAGCATACCATAGGCTCCAAAATACTAAGATATGATTGACTGATGCAATGAGTATTGGTCTGATCATGTGATATTTTTGTCTTCTGCACAACTTAGTGTACCTCTGCTTGGAGGTACCATTGGTCATACACTGCAGTTCACCCTCTCTCTACATCAGTTTGTTTGCCAGGTTGTGTGATGTAATGCTGCAATTTAGCCAGACTGGAAATTAGATAACCTTTCCTGGAATTAACCATGTATTATATACATGTGCACCTTGGAAATAATGGATAATACAAACCAGGTTCTCATAACCATGGTTTAAAAACCTTCTTCAAATCATGGCTACAATATTTGGTTTATGAGGAGACCATATTTTATAATACATGAGGTGGAAAAATAAGGCTAAGGATTAGGATTTTTTAGAATATGTTAAAAGCTTCGATGTAGTTCTTTGTCAGAAAAACTTGGGTTCAAACACCAATATATCTGGAGAGATTTAATTAATATTCCTTACCAGCATTCAAGACAAATCAAAGAGGTTGCTTACAAGGTGTTTTATCTATTCTTGTTTCCTTCAACTAAAATCTAAAATCAGTTAATAATAATAATAATAATAATAATAATAATAATAATAATAATAATAAGCATTTATTGTCATTGTGCATGCACAACGAAAATTACAAGCATTCCCCGATGCACACTATTTCAGACCTCAAACCCCATCCTCACATTCCCCTTTTTCCAACCATCACTACACAGCCCCAACCACATCAACACGAAACCATGGAGTTCAGCATAGCCACAGCTCTAGAATAGAAGCTGCCTCTAAGCATACTTGTCCTTGTTTTTATAATCCTATATCGTCTGCCAGATGGTAACGTTTCAAAAAGAGAGTATGCCGGATGAGATGGGTCCTTCAGAATATTCTGAACTTTCTTTAGGGAGCAGGAATTATTAAGTTCTTCCAAAGAGGGGAGAGGGCAGCCAATAATTCTCTGGGCAGTAATGATCACCCTTTGGAGCACCTTCCTATCTGCCACTGTGCAACTGGCAAACCATGCACAGATGCAGTATGTTAGAACACTCTCTATAGCACAGTGGTAGAAGGTCACCAGCAGTTTTTCATTCAGTTGTTCCCTTAAATGTCTCTGAAGCAGAACCTGAGGACACAGTGCAGCCAGAGTTGGCTGCTCCTGGGGAAGACCAGGCAGCAGAGTCAATGCCCAGTCCTCCCCTGCCTGATGATATACAGGTGGAGGAGCCTGCAGATCCACCTAGGGAACCCAGTGATGGGCCAGCTGTGCATTAGAGGCAAAAGGTATGAGAGATTAGAAGTCTCTGCATCTGATGAGGACTAACTCCTCACAGAATCCCAACCCCCTGAACAAGGCTCTCTATATAAGCCTTGCTGTGAGCTTGCTTCTGCCTGTTATCTGTTGCCGCTGTGTGCCTGGTTCTGCATTGATTCCTAGCCTGCTCCTCGGTTCTCCTTGACCTTTTGGACTGTGACCTGACTACGCCTTGCCTGCTGCCTGCCTTGACCCATTGGACCGTGAACTGACCACACTTGTGCTTGCCACCTGCTTTGCCTTGTAGGGTCAGACCCGGCCACGCCCATGCCTGCTAGCAGCACAGTGGTCATGCCCGGCCACGCCCATGCCTGCTAGCAGCACAGTGTTAAGCAGTGGGGAACATAAGGAGAGGGCATGCTAACAGCTGGTTTGGCAAATAATGTAAAGATCTAAAAAGCTACATTCATACTATTTATAGTCACTAACATGAATCTAAGGCCGCATCTCCTCCAGCTGAATTTTTTGCTCTTAATAACCAGTTACAACAACTCATTAAAGGAAAAATAAATGAATTCATAAATAAGAAATGAGAACAACTTTTCCATGCTACTTCTTCAAATAACTCAAAGCAATGTTGGGCTGTAGTAACTGGAACCTTTTGTACTAATGTCCCCTTTATGTCAATTATTTCTGCTCATTCATGGTTTCAACATTTTTCAAATTTATTTCATGAGGAAGTAATGTGTGAAATGGATCACCCAAATCCCCCTAGAGATAATTTACAAGAGTGGTCACCTATTACATCCACTGATATAATAAAACTAATTGGCCAACTTAAAACAGGGAAAGCTCCAGGCACCAATGTATTAATATTGGAAATCTTAAAAGTAAATCCTGACTGGTGGGCGCCTTTGCTTGCTGCACTTTTCACAATGATAAACAAGACTGCTCTAGTGTCAGAAGCTTGGACAAATGTGATAATGGTATCTTATAATAACCAGGGTTACCTTAGTAATATGTTGGCATTTGGAAAGGAAGATAGGAGGAAAGTTATTCTGGAGAGAGGACAAGGAGGAGAGAGTGAATGTTGATTCAGGAGTTTAGGTCCCAGTTTGTAAACTGTGGTTTCCTATTGGGTAGTAGGGTGTCTGCCGTAACCTGGATATTCCAGGCAAGCCCAATGTCATTAGCCCTAAGCAAGACAGTACTTGGAGATCATCTAGGACAGGGGTAGGGAACCTGCGGCTCTCCAGATGTTCAGGAACTACAATTCCCATCAGCCCCTACCAGCATGGCCAATTGGCCATGCTGACAGAGGCTGATGGGAATTGTAGTTCCTGAACATCTGGAGAGCCGCAGGTTCCCTACCCCTGATCTAGGAAGTTCAAAGTTGCTCTACAGAGGCAAGCAATGGCAAACCATGTCTGTTTGTCTCTTGTTTTGAAAACCCTATGAGGTCACTTTACAACATTTTTTTAAGCAGTATGTCTCCACTTCACATTTATGAGTTAAATACATACTGGAAGTATTGTACATAATGGTATTTAAATTCAAGTAGGAGATAAGAGTAATTAAACTAAAATATACATTAAACCACAGTAATATCTGCATATATTTTAAAACATCTTTGCAGTATTTGATGCTTAAATATTTAGATCAGAAATGTGGGATGTGTGTGAGAGAGAAAGGAAGGACAGCCAGAGATGGGAAAGGAATATGAATGTATTCCTAGTACAGAGATAAATTGGAACACCTGAGGCACATTTCAATAAACATCAAAGGAAAGAAGTACTTTGCCAACAGTAACACTGGGAGACACATATTTGCTGTGGTCAGTACTTCTGGAAGAACTGCATATGCTGGCATGCTTAATATTTATGCTTGACATGCTAGCAGAGTGTCAATTTATGAAAGTCAACTTCAGAAGATGAACTGACAGTACTAGAAGCCAGATGTTCATTCTAATGAGTCATATTTTTCTAAAGTAATGAGTGTACTGTAGTTGCTTTCTCGTGCAATGCTGTTTTGTGGCAAAGGATTGTTCCATGTAGTGGTCCACCAAATCCGTTAGGGAATTCATGCTAACTTGTATACAGAGAAACATAAAGGTGGGGCAAAACAGACAGGCCTATAAAGCCAATTTGCATTTAGTTGCTTAGTTTTATAAGCAAGTTATCCACCCTAGTTTTTTACATTTCCTGTTACAGTCATATAAAGTATGTTTCCTATTTAGTTTCTTCATCTTATATTTCTGTTCTCCGTCCCTACTTAAAGCAGTTTCAGAACATCTATAGTATATAAAGAAACAATAAGACCAAAAGATACTCACTGCTAAAGTGAGCTTGTGTTTGCGATTTGTGTCTGAAAATGCAATACTTTGACCATTTCCGTCTCAATTTGTACATTCTCATCCCCTGTGACTTGGGTGGGTTTTGTCAAACCCTGTCCAACCCTCTTGGATGAAATATTCACCCCTCTCAGATTTATACTTGTTCTTCTCAGATCCCAAGTCAAACAGGCAACTTTCCTTGTTTCCCTTTACATCTGTTCTAGTGATATCATCACCCTATCTTCATTTCTCTGTAGCTGTTATAATGTGATTGGCATTCAAACTTACCATGTTCAAAATGGCGATTTTTGTCAAATCAAGCTTCTCTTTTGATTTGTGTGCAAGTGGCATTACAAGCCACAAACAGTGGCAGAAGTTGGCACAGTGGCAGGTATATTCCAAAGGTGTGTACTATTTTGGCTAAAAAAGCCTTGGTCAGTTTCATTCCCAGGCTCAGTGCTGACCTTCTCTAAACTCACACACTGAATTGTGTGTGTGTGTGCGTGCGTGCGTGCGTGCGTGCGTGTGTGTGTGTGTGTGTGGAGGGGTCCTATCAAGTCTTTTCAGAAGTAAGTCTGTTGTTACTTAGTGTAGCTTCTTATCAGAAAACTGTTTAAGAATGCAGCCTAAGAGCAGTCACCTAGTGCACTGATGATGAAACTGGTCAAGATTTCCTTAGCCATCAAACCCTTGGTTTAATTTCACTGAGCCATCCATCAGAGGACCACCAGCCAGCTGCCGCAATCCTCTAATGTGTGTGAGTGTTCCTGCACTGCTGGAGGCCCCACCAGTGTAGCGGGGGCATTCTGGAGATGTGAGCTAGGGAATGAGCCAATATTAGTCAACTTCCACCCTGACTTTCTCTCCTGGTCCTGCAACCTATGCCACCCTTTGGGGTGATGTAAGTCCATTGAACTTAATGGAGGGCTTTCCAGCAGCAGAGATTGTTTTTTTGGTTTTGCTTCCCTGGCCTTCTGAAAAGCCACCTGGAGACAGCGGCGCCATTCCTAGCAGCCTCAGGGCCCTGGATGGGGCTCCCCAACAAAGGTTTGTTTATGTCTCCCTTTTACCTCAATGATGGCAGTTTTTATGTAGATTTCAGCATCTGTTGTCTATTTGTCCAGTGCAGGCATGATGACTCCCCAGTGGACACTAGACTAGAGCAGGTTCTTTTGCAGGGGGGTGGGGTTAAGAGCAGTATTTGAGACATTCCAAATCACAGAAATTCTGATTTTGGTATTACAGTGATATTTGGATATGATTTACATAATCCGTTTTGCTCTAAAGAGTTTGTTCTCAATATTATATCTGGCTTCCAAAAACAGTCCCTTCTCAGCTAATTAAGCATACTGCATGGTTTTTAGGGATGTTTAGGACATCAAATGCAATAAAGTGGTGTTTTACTTCCAAACTGCTGTGCTGAATTTGTTCATGGAAATTGTGGAGCAAAACTTCCTCTATCCAGAATGTCAGAAAGCAGAAAGGAGTTCAGTGGAAAAAGGGTAGATGTTCTTTGGATAACACCTTAAAAGCAGATTTAGTTTTACTAATTGTGCATGGCTTGTATGCATATGGTTGCATTCATCATCCATGAAAATTAAATATGATTCAAACAGATGAAGAGGTTGGCTAGGTTTTCCCTTTGAATCTTGGAAGTTTTCACTTCAGCTAAGAAATCATGCAAAAAAAAATCTGTTCACATGTTCTAGATTGAGTCTGATAGAACTCTTCTTGTAACAGTGGTACTTTCTTCTGGCACTAGGAGCTCTGGCATAAGAGGAAGACTCCAATGCTATTAGTCACTATGTTGCATCCATCCACTTTATCAAATTCAAATCTATCAATAACTCCAGAGACTTAAAAATATACATATGTACTTTAGCCATATTAGAAATGAAATAGACAAAAATAAACAATTTCAATACAAGAAATTTCTAAGAGAAGACAAATAAAATACAGTCATTGTCGAACAAATAAATGTTTTCCTCAGACATTACCCAAAGAACTTACCTAACAGTCTTTCTTTCTTGCTGTAAAAACAAAAAGACACAGATACCTCTTATTGGCTATTTGTCCCAGCAAGAATCCAAAAGATTGCTTGTCAGTCAAATACCAAGTCTCACTGCATCTTGTTACAAGCTTGAGAGTCTAGTGTCATTTGGTAATCTGACTAAAGGGCCAGACTACCAGTGCAGCCACCCAGAAGCCCGAAAAAAAGATTTTTAAAAAACAAAACCTCCAACTCTCCCATAGGGGAGAATAGAGATATACTTCAACAAGTGTATGGGGGCTGAGAGGGGTCTAGAGGTTGACTAAGGTCAGTCTCGCCTCCACAGAAGCTGATGGGAATTGTAGTTCCTGAACATCTGGAGAGCCGCAGGTTCCCTACCCCTGAAATAGACAAATAGGCGTCTACATGCAGAGAATGGTGTCCCAAACCTCCCATGCTGCTTCCCTACCCTATGTTTGGAAGTTTGAGGTTACTGCTTCTGAACATGGAGGTTCCATTTAGGCATGGTAGATATGGCAGCAGTAATAGCATTCTTAGAAAATATATAGGCAGTGTAATCCGGGGGAGGGGGGATGAATTCCCCTATGGATGTGGCATGGCTTCTGCCAGTGTAAATGCCCTCTCCAGGGCACTTATGCCAACAAAAGGGCAAATCTGCCGGAGCCTGGCCACTGTAGTGCCCCACAAAACCCGGCCACAATACCTGCTTTGCGCTGGCACTTGCATGCCCCTCCCCACTACAGCAGTGTTCTGTGGAGGCGAGACTGACCTTAGTCAACCTCTAGACCCCTCTCAGCCCCCATACACTTGTTGAAGTATATCTCTATTCTCCCCTATGGGAGAGTTGGAGGTTTTGTTTTTTAAAAATCTTTTTTTCGGGCTTCTGGGTGGCTGCACTGGTAGTCTGGCCCTTTAGTCAGATTACCAAATGACACTAGACTCTCAAGCTTGTAACAAGATGCAGTGAGACTTGGTATTTGACTGACAAGCAATCTTTTGGATTCTTGCTGGGACAAATAGCCAATAAGAGGTATCTGTGTCTTTTTGTTTTTACAGCAAGAAAGAAAGACTGTTAGGTAAGTTCTTTGGGTAATGTCTGAGGAAAACATTTATTTGTTCGACAATGACTGTATTTTATTTGTCTTCTCTTAGAAATTTCTTGTATTGAAATTGTTTATTTTTGTCTATTTCATTTCTAATATGGCTAAAGTACATATGTATATTTTTAAGTCTCTGGAGTTATTGATAGATTTGAATTTGATAAAGTGGATGGATGCAACATAGTGACTAATAGCATTGGAGTCTTCCTCTTATGCCAGAGCTCCTAGTGCCAGAAGAAAGTACCACTGTTACAAGAAGAGTTCTATCAGACTCAATCTAGAACATGTGAACAGATTTTTTTTTGCATGATTTCTTAGCTGAAGTGAAAACTTCCAAGATTCAAAGGGAAAACCTAGCCAACCTCTTCATCTGTTTGAATCATATTTAATTTTCATGGATGATGAATGCAACCATATGCATACAAGCCATGCACAATTAGTAAAACTAAATCTGCTTTTAAGGTGTTATCCAAAGAACATCTACCCTTTTTCCACTGAACTCCTTTCTGCTTTCTGACATTCTGGATAGAGGAAGTTTTGCTCCACAATTTCCATGAACAAATTCAGCACAGCAGTTTGGAAGTAAAACACCACTTTATTGCATTTGATGTTCTAAACATCCCTAAAAACCATGCAGTATGCTTAATTAGCTGAGAAGGGACTGTTTTTGGAAGCCAGATATAATATTGAGAACAAACTCTTTAGAGCAAAACGGATTATGTAAATCATATCCAAATATCACTGTAATACCAAAATCAGAATTTCTGTGATTTGGAATGTCTCAAATACTGCTCTTAACCCCACCCCCCTGCAAAAGAACCTGCTCTAGTCTAGTGTCCACTGGGGAGTCATCATGCCTGCACTGGACAAATAGACAACAGATGCTGAAATCTACATAAAAACTGCCATCATTGAGGTAAAAGGGAGACATAAACAAACCTTTGTTGGGGAGCCCCATCCAGGGCCCTGAGGCTGCTAGGAATGGCGCCGCTGTCTCCAGGTGGCTTTTCAGAAGGCCAGGGAAGCAAAACCAAAAAAACAATCTCTGCTGCTGGAAAGCCCTCCATTAAGTTCAATGGACTTACATCACCCCAAAGGGTGGCATAGGTTGCAGGACCAGGAGAGAAAGTCAGGGTGGAAGTTGACTAATATTGGCTCATTCCCTAGCTCACATCTCCAGAATGCCCCCGCTACACTGGTGGGGCCTCCAGCAGTGCAGGAACACTCACACACATTAGAGGATTGCGGCAGCTGGCTGGTGGTCCTCTGATGGATGGCTCAGTGAAATTAAACCAAGGGTTTGATGGCTAAGGAAATCTTGACCAGTTTCATCATCAGTGCACTAGGTGACTGCTCTTAGGCTGCATTCTTAAACAGTTTTCTGATAAGAAGCTACACTAAGTAACAACAGACTTACTTCTGAAAAGACTTGATAGGACCCCTCCACACACACACACGCACGCACGCACGCACGCACGCACGCACACACACACACACACAATTCAGTGTGTGAGTTTAGAGAAGGTCAGCACTGAGCCTGGGAATGAAACTGACCAAGGCTTTTTTAGCCAAAATAGTACACACCTTTGGAATATACCTGCCACTGTGCCAACTTCTGCCACTGTTTGTGGCTTGTAATGCCACTTGCACACAAATCAAAAGAGAAGCTTGATTTGACAAAAATCGCCATTTTGAACATGGTAAGTTTGAATGCCAATCACATTATAACAGCTACAGAGAAATGAAGATAGGGTGATGATATCACTAGAACAGATGTAAAGGGAAACAAGGAAAGTTGCCTGTTTGACTTGGGATCTGAGAAGAACAAGTATAAATCTGAGAGGGGTGAATATTTCATCCAAGAGGGTTGGACAGGGTTTGACAAAACCCACCCAAGTCACAGGGGATGAGAATGTACAAATTGAGACGGAAATGGTCAAAGTATTGCATTTTCAGACACAAATCGCAAACACAAGCTCACTTTAGCAGTGAGTATCTTTTGGTCTTATTGTTTCTTTATATACTATAGATGTTCTGAAACTGCTTTAAGTAGGGACGGAGAACAGAAATATAAGATGAAGAAACTAAATAGGAAACATACTTTATATGACTGTAACAGGAAATGTAAAAAACTAGGGTGGATAACTTGCTTATAAAACTAAGCAACTAAATGCAAATTGGCTTTATAGGCCTGTCTGTTTTGCCCCACCTTTATGTTTCTCTGTATACAAGTTAGCATGAATTCCCTAACGGATTTGGTGGACCACTACATGGAACAATCCTTTGCCACAAAACAGCATTGCACGAGAAAGCAACTACAGTACACTCATTACTTTAGAAAAATATGACTCATTAGAATGAACATCTGGCTTCTAGTACTGTCAGTTCATCTTCTGAAGTTGACTTTCATAAATTGACACTCTGCTAGCATGTCAAGCATAAATATTAAGCATGCCAGCATATGCAGTTCTTCCAGAAGTACTGACCACAGCAAATATGTGTCTCCCAGTGTTACTGTTGGCAAAGTACTTCTTTCCTTTGATGTTTATTGAAATGTGCCTCAGGTGTTCAAATTTATCTCTGTACTAGGAATACATTCATATTCCTTTCCCATCTCTGGCTGTCCTTCCTTTCTCTCTCACACACATCCCACATTTCTGATCTAAATATTTAAGCATCAAATACTGCAAAGATGTTTTAAAATATATGCAGATATTACTGTGGTTTAATGTATATTTTGGTTTAATTACTCTTATCTCCTACTTGAATTTAAATACCATTATGTACAATACTTCCAGTATGTATTTAACTCATAAATGTGAAGTGGAGACATACTGCTTAAAAAAATGTTGTAAAGTGACCTCATAGGGTTTTCAAAACAAGAGACAAACAGACATGGTTTGCCATTGCTTGCCTCTGTAGAGCAACTTTGAACTTCCTAGATCAGGGGTAGGGAACCTGCGGCTCTCCAGATGTTCAGGAACTACAATTCCCATCAGCCCCTACCAGCATGGCCAATTGGCCATGCTGACAGAGGCTGATGGGAATTGTAGTTCCTGAACATCTGGAGAGCCGCAGGTTCCCTACCCCTGTGCTAGGTGAAATAACAGGGGCAGCTAGATGATCTAAGTGAGAAAGTGAATTACTTGAGTAGCACACTGATTAGAACCTGTTTGACAAAGGCTGAGCAGTGACTTGATGATCTCCCCTAACTTGGAGATAGTTGTATTGTGAAGGGACTCTTAGACCTTAGGTTCTGAAAATATGGCACTAATGAACAGTTAATGACTTGTCAGTACTGAGAATTGCTTGCAGGAATGGGGCACAGTAAATTCATACTGTAATTGTGGTGGGATGGGATAGGGTTTCCTCTATGTTTCACCATCTTTTCTATCTATCTTATATAGAATATAGGCATGCCAAGGATTAAACTCAATGAGCCTGATTAAATTATGAGTTGTAAGCACCTGTCTAATGTTAAACATCTAAAGACCTAAAAGAGTAGGATGCTAGGATCAGGTTTGTGGGGCTTTTTAAAAGAAATCTGTATGTGTGTTGTTTTTAATCAAAAGGAAGAGATTCCTCCAAGATTTTATTTCCTGGTAGTGTTTGAAGCCCATATGAGAGAGGTGGGAAAGCCTAAGTATGCCAATAAATGCTTTTTTGTATTCTTTTGCATGTGTAATAGTAAATGATGCACTTTAATGACCTGAGCTCATGAATGTATTCATAGTAATATTTACAATTTAGACCAGTGACAACCCACTGAACCTCCAGCTTGCCAAAAAGGAATATTGTTCCTCAAAGTACTTTTTCTGTTCTTCTGTCTTTCTTCAACTTGTGCGGAGCCATAGGGCCAGAGGTCATTTAAGCTAGAGTGAAAACTGAGTCACTTGTAGGATTAGTCCTAGGCTGTGATCTCCTACAAAACAAATAATCATAGCAAAAGTTATAGAAATGACCATAGGTCAGAGCAATCAGAGTGTAGTAGTAGACCAGAAAACCTTTCCATATTATCTCTATTAATTTGGACTGTTATAGCAATTTTTCAATCATGTGATCACTCCAACATCCATTCAAATTTGTCTGTGCCATTGATAAATCGCTCCCCAGGCTTCAGCCTGGAGGCGCCGTTGCAAGGGGGGAGGGACAATTGGAGGCTTCTACCTCCTCCCGCCGGCCGGATGAGGCGGTCACGTGGCCGGGTGCCGGCACGTGACAGGGGCCTCTGGCAGCCTTAAAAGGCTGCGTCGGCGGGGGTTGGGCCTCTTTCAAGGCCAGATCGTTTTAAGGGAGACTGTTTTCGGAGCTTCCTTGCGGCCTTGTGAGAGGAGGTGATCGGGCTCGCCGGTGACTCTCAGGGCTTTTCACCCCCTCCCCACTCACCGGGACAGGCGTTTGTAGGGCGCGCGGCTGCTGCGCCGGCCTTTGGCTGGTGCGGCGGTGCGTGCGTGTGACTGGGCGATCTGCCTTCGGCTTCTCAGGCAGGCGGGGGAGATATTGGGCGGCGCAGGGCTTTCATCGGAGGGCTTTCATCGGAGCCCGGCCCGGGTCCTCGGGATTTATCGCGGCGGCCGCTTGGCTGCCTGGCCGTGAGGCTTGCAGGGATATCAAGGGCTTCGGCCGGGCCAGCCGGCGCCCGCTGGCATTGCCTTTCTTCGCGGGCCCCCCCTGCTGCCCGCTGCGAGTAGCTGCCAGTTTTGCCTTCCCTTTGCTGCTCGTGAGTCTCCCGGCGCACTAGAAAAACGCTCCCGGAGGGACCTGGGCGCCTGTTTTAAGAACGAGGGGGTCGGCCGACATTGTCCTTCCCTTTGGGACTACTCTGGGGGGCTGCCTGCTGACCGGCAGTTTGGTGAGCTCATAGGGACAATCTTTAGGCCAGCATCAAAGCACGCAGGCAGTGCTGCGGCCATTTTGTCCCCTTGCCCGTGGGGAGGGACTGGAAGGAGCAGCCATTTTCTTTGGTATTCTTCAGATAGCTTAAGGCCCCGCAAGGCAGCGGCCATTTTTGGAAAACTTTTGGGCTGCTTTTTACAGGCTGCTACAAAGTCCAATCAGCGGGTGTGATTTCTTTTAGGCACTTTTTAACGCTTGCAAGAATCCCCTGCACTTGTGTCAAACTGGAATATACATATATATAGTCATATATATATATATATATATATAAAAAAAGGGACAAACAGCAAACAAGGGCAGAGAGAGCGGTTTGAATTAACAAAAGCAATGACATTGGTGGAGCTAGCTCAGGGCCATGGCATCGCAGCCTAAAGGCAATAAAGAGCAGAGCAAGGAAGGGTGTACAAACCATGCCACTCCTTGGTGGGCCTTTCAGACTAGGGGCAGGTGGGGCCCACTCCTCCCCCCCTTCCCGAATTTGAGTCAGCCATGCCACACCCTGACAGGGAGTTGGCCGTTTCTTTTACTCCAACAGGTGCAATCCTCTCCTCTTCCAGCTTAGGGGCGCTTGCCATGCCTGGAGCACCTACAGTAGACCGGCCAGAGGCCGTAAGATTGGAGCAGGGGTCCGGGCATAGAGGTGCTACAGCCTGGGCTGGGAACTCCAGGCCCGTCTCGGCCTCTGCCTCTATTCTCGACCGGGATGAATAGTCCCTCTGTGCTTCATGCCTCTTCATGGCCAAAGTGGGCTGCCCATATCTGGAAACTCTCTGCTTTATGCCATATACTTATCCATATTCTCCGTGAGGCGGGCATGAATGTTAACCCCGGTATGGGATGGCCAGGCCACCAACTCCTCCCCTGGTTTTGGGCAATGGCCAGGAGGTTTCATGGGGAACCAGCCCCCTTATTTTTGGCCTTCTCAAGCCCAAAGTTCTTCTGGTAGCCGGGCTTTAGGGGAACGTGAGGTCCAGCAGGAGCTTGGGTTCCTCTGCCACCAATTTTGGGGGGACTCAGGTCCATCAGAGCTTGGGTTGCCAGGCACCCCCCCCGAGCGTGCGGTTCCTTCGGGACCCGCTGTCTCCATTAGGCCCGTGGTCCAGAGCCGACGACTGGGGCTTGTACTCTGCCTTGACCAACGGGCAGTGCTGAAGCTGCAGCAGGCTCTGCCAGCCAGTCTGCCGGGGCCAGAGCCAGAACCAGACGGGAGGGGAAAAAAAGGCCTCGCGTCGCTGCTTAGATCTTCGCCGGGCGGGTTCTTCCTAGCTCATCCTCGCCTGGTGAGTCTACAGATGAGGATTCCGCCCAAGCAGCTGGAGATTACTGGGAAAGAGGGAGAGAAGGTGCTGGCTCTTTCCCTCTGGATTACTCAGAGGAGAAAAGGGGAGCTGGCAGTGGAGGACGGTGACGGGAACTTCTAGGGGCTTCAGGCCTTTTGCTCGGCATAGGACCCTGGGGACCCCCCCAGGCTCCCATTTCTCTGCCGAGGAAGTTAAGAGAACGTGGCTCCTGATGGGTGGCTCATGGCGTAGATATCTTCACGGTTCTCCCAAGGCCGGAAGTTAGGATCCAGAAGAGACAGGTAGTTCCCGGGTCAGTTAAGAAGAGAAAGAGCAGAACGCCTTCAGAAAGAGCTGAGCCGTGCCTTCCGGACAACTGGCTGAAAGGGTCTTCGGGCTGAATATATGGCTCCCTTGATAGGAGCTGCTTACCCACTAAGGGCTTGGCATCTGTCTGCTCACTGGGCTAATGTTTGAGGGCACGATCCCTATCAGGGGATGCGTTGCTATCAAGTAATGCATGAGGCATTCCGCTAAGAGTGCCTCACATCAGTCTCCGGGACGCAGGTGGGATCTAATTACAATTTGATCAGGACGTGGGATGACAAAAATGTAATTAAAACCAAGGCGGCCATCTGGTGCTACTGCGCCTAACTGGGGCTGATGGGCCGAGGAAAAAAGCGGTTTAGTCACGGGACTACCGCCCCTATTCTTAGGCTTGCTGGGCCTTTAACCAAGGCTCTCTGTAAGAGGGATAAATGTAGGTTCGAGCACAGCTGTTCCCGCTGTTTTGGGGCCCACACCAGAGTACAATGCCCGCGAACTGGCTCGGCCTCCCGGGACATGGCCCGAACCCTGGCTCCGGCAACTCTAAGAAGGACGGTGGCGCTAGGGAGGATCATTCCCCGTCCAGAAGGCCTTGAAGTCCCGGAGGTTCTGCAGAGTTCCTCGCCGGCCTTCCCCGGTCGCGTGTGCAACCTTTTATGCCACCATGGCTGGACAGGTATCCGTCGGGAAGAGCGCATTGTACTTTCAAAGGAGGGATTTTCCAATTTGGTTTTCACATCCCATTTTTAGGGTGTAGGGTGGCAACCTCAGCTCCCAACTTAAAAATCAGCCAGGGAATTGCCTCGCGGTAGTGGCTGCCAAAATTGCAAAAAAGAATGCTTTAGCGGGCAGAATTGCAGGTCCCTTTGCACAGCCTCCGTTACTCCAACCTCCGGGTTTCCCCATTGGGGTAGTACCCAAAAAGGCCCCCGGGGAGTATAGGATGATACAACATTTGTCCCTACCCCTGCCAGGGGGATCGGGTGAAGCGACTTCATCGACCCAGGCATCTGGCTCTGTTCGGTATGCCACTGTGGATGAAGCAGTGAGTCTCATCCGGGGAGGTGGGAACTGCCTCGATGTTGGCAACGGAAATGTGACATACAGTCAGCCTTTCGCCTCTACTGCCCATACACCCCAAGCGACTTTCGAACTGTTAGGTTTTCAATTTGAAGGACATTGGTATGTCGATAAATGCATGCCCATGGGTTGCTCTATAGCTTGTGCAGCCTTTGAAAAATTTAGCACCTGCTTTTTGAATGGGCAATCAAGGATCGCGATGCCATCAGCGAAAGTCACTCATTATCTGGATGATTTTTTGTTTTGTAGGTGCAGCTGGCTCTGACGAATGTCGCGATGATGTTGTCAGCATTCTCAGGTCTTGGCGGGCATGGAGCTTGGGGTTCCTTTGGCGGCCGACAAGACTGGAAGAGGCCTGTGTCTTGCCTTTAACCTGCTTAGGACCATTCAATTGGACACGGTGGCAGGAACATCTTCCCTGCCCCTCGACAAGCTGACAACATTACGTGCACTGATCGCAGACACCTGTGCAAAAAAAAGAAATGCAGGTTGCGGAAATACAGTCCCTGCTTGGGCACCTTAACCTTTGCTCTGCAGGGTTGTCTCCTCGGGAAGGGCTTTTGTTCCCGCCTAGCAAGAGGGTCCTTGGCGGGCTATTCCAGTTCCCCATCATCACGCCAGGGTGTTACTTCTGGTCTTCGCCAAGACTTAGGGTATGGTTACGCTTTCTGAGCCGTTATAACGGAGTTTCCTTTTGGCAAGTTCCTTTGGGAGCTGCAGGATAGTTTCTCAAGTTCACACCGATGCAGCTGGCTCCGGATAGGGCTTTGAGTATTTATTTCAGGGGCCAGTGGTGTGCAGGGGAGTGGCCACCAGCGTGGTCTCAGACCGGAATTTTGAGGGACATGACTTTCCTGGAGTTGTTCCCTCTGGTGGCGGCGGTTCACATCTGGAAGGATGTGTTTCGCGACCATGGAGTTAAGTTCTGGTGTGACAACCAGGCTGTGGTCAGGGTGGTAAATCGGCAGTCCAGCCGGTCAGAGCGGGTGATGCGGCTAGTAAGGGAATTTGTAATGGTTTGCCTGATTAATAACATCTCCTTTAAAGCTGTTTTCTTGCCAGGTATAACTAACAATATAGCTGACGCTTTGTCTCGTCGTCAGGTCAGCCGCTTTCGCTCACTAGCTCCCGAAGCCAGCCACTTTCCGGAGAGGTGTCCCGACCATCTGTGGCGTCTTGGAGGCAGTCAATAGCCGAAGGTGTCTTGCAGTCACTGGCTCCAGCTACCCGTCAGCGTATGAAGGGGCCCTGAGCACCTTCTTTGCTTTTGCGGCTTCCATCGGGCGAGCCTGTTCGACAGGGGTTTTCTAAGGATTTGGTGCTCCGGTATTTGGTTGACTTGAGGGACCGTCAATTGGCTGCCAGGACGATTAAGGTCCATTTAGCGGCCATTTCCTTTTCAGCCAGGCCCTGGGGATCACTGACCACTCCCGCTGCTTCGAAGCTAGAAGAGCAGTGGCCGGGTGGCAGCGCGCTTCCCCCAGACCGCCAAGATAGTAGGCGTCCCATCACCAAGGAGCTCCTGGGAACTTTACTTAACGCCACAGAATCAGTCTGTGACTCTGCCTATGAGTCTACACTGTTCCAGGCCTTGTTTACCTTGGCTTTTTATGGGGCCTTTCGGTGTGGTGAGCTAGTGGCCCCGTCCACCACATCATTGGCTCCTAAGGCTCTGCAAAGGGCTGATGTGTCCATGGCCGATGGGAACTTACTCATATGGTTGGCGGGGTCCAAGACTGACCAGCGGCGTCGAGGAACGAGAGTGACATTGGCCCCCCTCCCCACCAGGGGCACCCTGTCCGGTCGCTAGGATAGCTGCGTTTTTTAGCTGTCCGCCCTGCAGGGCAGGGTCCCCTGTTTATCCACAACGATGGAGCATCAGTGTCCAGATTTCAATTCACGGCTGTGTTACGGCTGTGTTTACAATTTTTAGGACTCCCAGCAGAGCAGTTCGGCAGCTACCACGGCCTCTCAAGAGGGACAATCTGCAACCGAAATTCAGGCTTTAGGCCGCTGGAGATCTTTAGCTTATCGTGTTTATGTCCGGCCTCACCTTTCCTTGTAACTTTGTTCTCTTTATAGTTCCGTTGGCCTGTTGTTACCTTGTTTGGATGGTTGGCCACAGCATTGTTTACTGGGCTGGGCGTTATGCGAAGAAGTCGGGCTGGGGACAACACCTTGGACTGGACACCTCCCTGGACATTCACTGGCTGGCGAGGCGAGGCATGCGGTGGTCTTCTCTGCTCTTCGAGTTGCGGAACTCGGTGCTTCAGTTTGGCTTCCCAGACGCAATAGTTCTTCAGCTGGGGGAAAATGACATTCCGGCTTTCAAGGGAGTAGCGTTGCAGAACGCCATGAGGGACGCCTTAAAGTTGCTTCGTCGCAAGATGCCGAAATCCAAGCTGTTCTGGTCGTGCTTGCTGGAGCGGAGGACTTGGAGGAACGCCCGTGGCTCGGCCAGAGTTAACAAAGTCAGGTCCAAGGTTTGTCGGTCCGCAGTCCGGGTGGTACTGAGCATGGGAGCGGATGTGATTCCCCATGTTGATTTGTCTCATGCTCTGCCAGCATTGTTTTTGCCCGACGGAGTCCACTTATCGGATTGGGGCCAGGACATCTGGTTGCACGATGTCCGGGCCATGCTCTGCTGGAGTGGCTTCGCTGCCCGCATTGAGCTGGCCGAAATCCCTTCTGCTCTGTTGCAGTGACTTTGCAGCACGCACTGAGCTGTGAGACTCTGGGCTGCTGAAGCTGGGGCGTGGGAGCTGTTGGAGTGACAGCTCGGTGGCGGTAGGGCATAAGAGCACATCCTATTTGGGGAAGGCAGAAGCTTGCATGCCGGACCTTCCCACCTCGGGGGCCTCCTTATGAGGTCGTGGTGGCTATAGAGCTCGAAAGCCAAGCCTGGGGCTGGCGCTGAGAGCCCGCTGCCCGGCCGGGAGGGGTGTCACAAATTGGGTTTGCGTCCTTGTGGCACCTAGTAACTTCCTGTTCCGTTCCCTCGGGGGATGTGCCGGACAGGGGTTCTGTCCGAAGGGCCTAAGGGGTCAGCTTGGGCTGCCCTATAACCAGGTTCAGCGGTTTGCTACCTGGGGGCCAGGATGTGCTCTGGTATGCTCGCCCAGCTTCAAGGTTTCTTGGTTATGTGTTAAATAAATTTTGGGCTGCGGCCGATTTCTATTCCAACAAGTTGTGTTAGTATTCTTTCTGACGAAATGAGTCTCCAAACATCCCCATGCAACTGTTAATTACACATGGTGAAAATCTTATTAAAAAAGAATACAATTCACCATGTGGAAGATAGCCACATGGAAGTAATTTTCAGCAGCTTTGAGTTTTGGAATGTGACATTTTGAAGTGACCCTGAAAGTCGTCTAGTCTCACCTGTGTCTGGCTAGAGTCCCAACAGTAAGTCAGTCTAATTCTCAGCTGACCATTTTCAGCTCTGTGCATCCCTTCTTCTGCCCAGCTCCCGCTGTAGTTAAGGTTTTATAAGTCAATACAAAGAGAAGCTGAAACAGATGGAGCTTGATTACTGTTCAGCACCAGGGGCTGGAGTATCCAGAAGCTTCTTCTCATAATGCTTGCTGTACTCAGATTCAGGTAGCCAAGTGAGAAACATATAGACCAGTTCTATGTCGTATATGTACAATTGCTTGAGAAAAATACATGGAAGGAGGAAGTTGATCATTTTCCTGTAACTACTTCTGTATGTTTTGCCCAGTAAGAAGTGGTTTGAATGTGCACAAGTCATCAGAAGTAATGCAAGCAATCTGTACTGGAATATAAAATGTTGCATACAGACTGGCTCCAGGAAAGTTGGTGCTTTACTGAGGAGAAATAGTGGCAGTTTAAAATTTGGCCCAGAGAACTCAATATCGTCCTGTCTGTCATCATATTGCATATGTTTGTCCTTATTCACCTTTCTGCCAGTTTCTTAAAGAGACATTAATTTAGCCATGAATAGTGTGTATGAAGGGTTCCAAATGGAAGAAGATAATTTATGGGATTAAGACCAGTGTTATGTTGAGGGCAGACACCTCTTAGTCCTTTCATATAAAAATGCAAACACTAATAAAGAGCTGGAGTGCACCAACAAGTCACATAAATGTATACATAAGGTGGGAAATGTAAGTTTTATACATTTAAAAAGCCATTGAAATCCATTATAATTCTGTTTATACTGTATTTACTTTAGTGTAAACTATTTTGTCATAGTATTTATTAAGCACTAATATCACAGACATATAATCGCTAGATAAATTAACCCATGAAACCCTGTGGAGTGATTTTGCTGTAAATAGTTTGAATGGCCACTTTCTTGGGTTTTATTTATGAAGAATAACTTTGATAACTGAAGTCATTAAAATGTGAAAATACATTGATGGGACAATCATAAACAAAGCTGAGCTGTCTTTTAATAATACTGTGTATTTCTGATATAAAGATGTATTTCTTCTGAATTAACTATGGGTGATAAACTGGAGACCAATCTAAATGAGTCAGTGGGGTTAGTGGGAGAGGTGGACTCTAATCTGAAGAACTGTTTGACCCCCCCCCCCCCACACACACACACACACACGCTGAGTCTGTTTGGTGACAGTCACAGTTCTGTCAGAACTCTCTTGGCCCATGTGGAGGCAGGCAATGGCAAACCATCTCTGAACATCTCTTGCCTTGAAAACCCTACAGGGTCGCTGCATGTCAGCTGTGACTTGGCACTTTCCACCACCACCAATTATTTTATAACACTGCTGCTGCAAACACAGTTTCTCTCTAAAATGTGGAGACACTCTCTCTCTCTCTCTCTCTCTCTCTCTCTCTCTCTCTCTCTCTCTCTCTCTCTCCTGGTTCATATGTATTTCTTAGCAATTTGGTATTTTAATATTGTGGCTTATTATGATTTAGGACTGGAATGAAAAGAATTCCCCAACAAGCTTAGAACTGTGAGATATCTGGAATGCTGCTTTCAAGGATTTTTTTATTTCACTTTCAAATACAGAATTCAGGAGGGGTATGAAGATGCAATTTTGAAGCCTACGATCGACTGCATTAGCAAGTTATTTGTCTCAGTGGTGGCTTAAGTGCCTGTCATTAAATTTCTCCCAAGCCAGAGCTTTACGTGATGATTGTTCAGGAACAGCTGGTGGGATTGGAAGGGGCTTGGAAATGCCATAGCTACATAGCATTTATATGGTGCCTTTCATCTTAAAGCACTCTAGAAGTTGCATAGGTTCAGATTAGTTGCCACTACTAAAATGTAGTGGCAGAGAGAAGAGATGAACAAATGTAGCAGGTGTTGACACCAGTACATGTTACTTTGGTGTGACAACAAAGTACAAAAATGCTATCTAGTTGAAAGTAGGGGAAGACTATTTTTAGAAGTGTTGGATAAAATATTCACATTAGAATTTAGCTATCCTGGCCCTTTGCTCTATTCAGTTATCAGAATGTTCCCTTACATGATTCTTTCTAAAACAATCTTAAGTCCAAACTAAATGTGATTCTGGATCTACAAGAGTTGCTATGTACATATTTTTACTTTTTCATGTCTGCAGAAAGGCCTGTATATGCAATTACTTGATTTGTACAATTTGCAAAAAATTTTAAAGGGAGAGAATAATTATGCAGATTAGATGACTGCATATACTAGGGGCTCTGTATGGACTTCTTAACTTTATGTTACTGTAGAGTTGTGAGGGAGAAATGCCTGCACCATTTTTCTACTGTGTGAAATTTGATATTGCCTATTAAATGTCATTGCCTGTTAAATATCTACATCATACCCATGCTGTCTTCTAAAGCAAAGTTTGTTGGAAAGAAATTCTGCTTCACTCATTTCAGCTATTAGGAAAACTCCTAGGCTTGTTCTAAATGGCTCCATGTTCCTGATTGATTTCTTTGTTGAGAACGATGCATGGAAAGGAAACCAAATGCAATTCAGGGGGACCAGGGCATCGATGAAGCCAGATTGATCTTACCATTGTTTTCTTTCTGTATCAACATTTGGAAGCATCTGCTCATTCCTACGTGCTCATGTTTTGTTGGAAGATTTACAGTGCAATCCTGTGCAGTTCCTCCCTTCTAGGCCCATTGACTTTGAGGAATGCAACTCTGTTTCTTTATGTTCTGTGTGCATCACTCTGATGGGAACTGAGTATGTGGAGATGGGAACTGGAGAAACTTGTAAACTGGAACTGAGCCTACCTGCTGGGAGCACTGGCTGATAACATGCCTAGGCAGGGCAGCACTTCCAACTTGGCTCTTTTTCAACATTGAAGTCATGTATACCCACCATTAACCATCCCATTCACCCTCTGCTGCCCTGCTGAGGTGTGGGGGGCTGGGGCTGCCAATAGGAGGCTTCCTTCTGAAGTGGTAGACCTGGAACTACTAGTATGGCCCCAATGAAGAAGGAGCTGTCCAGGGGGCAGGGAGGATATTCTGTGCCCTCCCAGTCAAGCCCCACAACCAAAGTCATGTTAGACAGCCAAGGGCCTCCTGGTCTGCTCCAGGGTTGAAGGGGCTAGCTAGAAGAGGAAGAGGGATGGCTAAGGGCTTCCCATTCACAATAAAATCCTGCATGGCCTCATTCTTTCCAGTGGCAGCTTTAGTACTAGAATATTTTCCAATTGAATCTGTGCAAGCTCAGTTCTCATCAATGTGCCTGCAGAGGTGGCCGCTCAAAAGAATATCAGTCACAGATAAGCAATATGTTCTTACAATGGAAGTGTCCTTCCAGTCCAAATGAAGTAGTGGCATGTACTGGTCAATCAGCAAATAATAAAACTGTATCTCATTGTACATTAACCTGAGCCTAGTTGCAAAAGGAACAGATTAATTTGGAAAGTAGTAAGAGAGGTTTATCTTTGTATCTGGGAGGATTAAAAGTGGTTAGGAAGGCAGAGGCTCATAAAGATCTCTGTAATAATTTAATCGCACTGTTTATTCAAAATCCACTATAATTAGCATGGTCCAAATTAAAAATAAATCATAACTGTCAATGTTACAGTTTTAGACAATACTGGAACCAGCTTCATCCAAGCAATTTTTAGTCTGTAGAAGAATTGTCATAGCCATTATGTGTCAGTCTTTGTGATTATGGAATTAACCCACCCCAAGCTTCCAATGAAATTGTTTTGAGTCTGCAACTGTTTTGGATGTTTTAAATGGGGCAACTAGTGTTACAAAAAGAAATGGTTTATTCATGTATGATTAGGGTTTAAGTGTCTGACTACATTGTATACATAGCATCGAAAGTAGCCAGGTGTAAGTCAGACTCATTCCGCACATGCAGAATAATGCACTTTCAAACTGCTTTCAATGCTCTTTGAAGCTGTGCGGAATGGCAAAATCCACTTGCAAACAGTTGTGAAAGTGGTTTGAAAACGCATTATTTTGCGTGTGCGGAAGGGGCCTGAGTCAGACTCTGACTGCTGAGAATTTTGAACTCTCCTGGACGCAGCCCACTAACTGCCTTTGTCCATTTGTTGTTGATCTCTTCTGATCTTATCTCTCTGTTCAAAGCTAATTTGCCCTACGTAGGAGTGAGAAGAAAGGAACAATTAGTCACAAAAGAAGTAGTAAGATGAGCAGAGAAACAGCGGATGAAGAAAAGTAAGCTCCTTTCCTTTATGTTTGCCTATGATTCCCTCCAGCCTGCTCTCCTTATCTACTGTGGCACCGTCTTCAGAATTGTCAAAAAACTGGAGCTTAGTTAACAAATGACCAATTCTGGCATGATCACTGTAACTAACTACACTGTGAATAGCTCTAGGCTAGTCTGTTTCACTTCACGGAATAGACATCTGTTTCTCCTGTTCCTCAGAGTTTTTTTTCAGGTCATACTGGTACATACTCTTTGCACAGTTATCATCAGAGCAGAGAGATTTCATTAGAGGAAACTGGATTTATTTATACAAGGTAGCATGAATCTGATATAAACAGTTATAGTTTAAAGCGAGGGATTACTGTTTCAGCAAAAGAACTTCTTGGCATCCTGTTAGTTATTTGTTGGTGAATGATGTGTTCCAGTTCACAGTATGACTGGCATATATTACATCATCTTCAGACACATTCTAAAAACATGGGATAAGCATCTTGGAGTGCTCAGTGCCTATCAGCCTTCATTGGTCCCTTCATTGGTCCCTGACTACGCAACACACGTGCTGTGTTAACAGGGATGACAAGAATGACTGAATCTTTCTGTTACTAAGATGGTGTATAATAGAATAACAGTATTAAAACAGCAGTGAGAAAGTAGAGAAAAAATAATTCAAACAGTGAAAATAAATCAATACCTACATCATTCTAAAACAATAATATTAAAAACTCTATTAAATTGGAGTGTACATGTGTTGGAAATACTGATTGCAAATCACTGCAAATGATGACCATCTCATTGGTTCTTGATTTAACAATTCTGATCTTTAAACCTCAAAACTGAATAATCTAATTATAGCCACTATTACTGGCTTAAATACAATAACATTTTTCATTCTTAAGTGGAGTTAGAAAGCCATAACAATTTAATCCCTTTGAGAGAGCAGACAAATAAAGTGTAGTTTTAGTGATGCCCTCCCTCCTCTTAAATGTTTACCATTTTTTTACTTCTCCTGCTGAAAATTTTTTATTTTCTGAAAGTGATTTCCTCATTATTCTGATTTTTTTTCAGCTGCAAATAGCTGAAATGGTTGAATTGATCAGATAAAAAAAATGTAGCAGATTTTTGTTTTTTCGGAGGTTATACAGTTTTTAAGTTAACTGTACCCAGGTTGATAAAATTTCCAGAATAGTGTAGTTCATAGGAATCACATGTTTTGCTGAAGACCTCCTGGAGCATTTTCTGATTTTTCTCTGATTAAATATTTTGAGCTCCAATTCTTGAACAAAGTTCATTATTCATTTGGATGTCCCACACAGTGAGCTAGTATGAATTGTTCCACAGCACTGCAGACTTTAAAGGGAGAGATGTCCGACTGTGTTCATTTGGAAGTTACAAGTTTTTGTCAGTGCTTTTACTGAAGCCTTTAAATTGGAGGAGGATGCTTTTATTGTTCAGACATTTGTTTGCTATGCTGTGCAACTTTTTGATTTCCTTGAGCTTCTTAGGAGAGAGACTAGCAAATAAAGTGGAATTCTACTTTATTCATATATTCATTCAGTTTCTAGGCTGCCCTCAAAGGCTTAGGGCAGTTTAACAATTTAAATGTCCAGTAAAATCAAATCTATTCTGGTCACCCTGTCACCACAGAAAACAAGATATTAGAAACATAGAAGCCATGCTCCCATGCTAAAATATCAGTCATAACAGGGATGGAAAAGGGAGGCCAGTGAGAGGCCAGTGGGAAAACCCGGAGCCGCAGCTGGTGTAGTGGAAGAGTTGATCACTGAAGGCTTCTGCTACCTCCCTTGCTCCAGGTCTGTGTCTCCCCACTCTCCACCAGAGCTTGGAATGAATCTGCAAATAAGGCTGAGCAGAGTTGGATCTAGGGCCATGGCAGGTCAAACTGAAGACTTGCCCACTGGAACCCATCACCACTTCCCTTGCTCCAGATGCAGCTGGCTCCCCACTCTCCACCTCCTCCTCCTCCCACCAGGGCTTTAAGAACAGTCTGAAGCTGACAATATCAGTCTCAACTCCTGGAGCATTTTCTGATTTTTCTCTGATTAAATATTTTGAGCTCCAATTCTTGAACAAAGTTCATTATTCATTTGGATGTCCCACACAGTGAGCTAGTATGAATTGTTCCACAGCACTGCAGACTTTAAAGGGAGAGATGTCCGACTGTGTTCATTTGGAAGTTACAAGTTTTTGTCAGTGCTTTTACTGAAGCCTTTAAATTGGAGGAGGATGCTTTTATTGTTCAGACATTTGTTTGCTATGCTGTGCAACTTTTTGATTTCCTTGAGCTTCTTAGGAGAGAGACTAGCAAATAAAGTGGAATTCTACTTTATTCATATATTCATTCAGTTTCTAGGCTGCCCTTTCCCAAAGGCTTAGGGCAGTTTAACAATTTAAATGTCCAGTAAAATCAAATCTATTCTGGTCACCCTGTCACCACAGAAAACAAGATATTAGAAACATAGAAGCCATGCTCCCATGCTAAAATATCAGTCATAACAGGGATGGAAAAGGGAGGCCAGTGAGAGGCCAGTGGGAAAACCCGGAGCCGCAGCTGGTGTAGTGGAAGAGTTGATCACTGAAGGCTTCTGCTACCTCCCTTGCTCCAGGTCTGTGTCTCCCCACTCTCCACCAGAGCTTGGAATGAATCTGCAAATAAGGCTGAGCAGAGTTGGATCTAGGGCCATGGCAGGTCAAACTGAAGACTTGCCCACTGGAACCCATCACCACTTCCCTTGCTCCAGATGCAGCTGGCTCCCCACTCTCCACCTCCTCCTCCTCCCACCAGGGCTTTAAGAACAGTCTGAAGCTGACAATATCAGTCTCAACTCCTGGAGCATTTTCTGATTTTTCTCTGATTAAATATTTTGAGCTCCAATTCTTGAACAAAGTTCATTATTCATTTGGATGTCCCACACAGTGAGCTAGTATGAATTGTTCCACAGCACTGCAGACTTTAAAGGGAGAGATGTCCGACTGTGTTCATTTGGAAGTTACAAGTTTT
The DNA here is from genome assembly GCF_021028975.2 of Sphaerodactylus townsendi. NCBI lineage: Eukaryota > Metazoa > Chordata > Lepidosauria > Squamata > Sphaerodactylidae > Sphaerodactylus > Sphaerodactylus townsendi. The sequence goes on from NC_059427.1 coordinate 84,022,322, forward strand.
TGTCAGTGCTTTTACTGAAGCCTTTAAATTGGAGGAGGATGCTTTTATTGTTCAGACATTTGTTTGCTATGCTGTGCAACTTTTTGATTTCCTTGAGCTTCTTAGGAGAGAGACTAGCAAATAAAGTGGAATTCTACTTTATTCATATATTCATTCAGTTTCTAGGCTGCCCTTTCCCAAAGGCTTAGGGCAGTTTAACAATTTAAATGTCCAGTAAAATCAAATCTATTCTGGTCACCCTGTCACCACAGAAAACAAGATATTAGAAACATAGAAGCCATGCTCCCATGCTAAAATATCAGTCATAACAGGGATGGAAAAGGGAGGCCAGTGAGAGGCCAGTGGGAAAACCCGGAGCCGCAGCTGGTGTAGTGGAAGAGTTGATCACTGAAGGCTTCTGCTACCTCCCTTGCTCCAGGTCTGTGTCTCCCCACTCTCCACCAGAGCTTGGAATGAATCTGCAAATAAGGCTGAGCAGAGTTGGATCTAGGGCCATGGCAGGTCAAACTGAAGACTTGCCCACTGGAATCCATCACCACTTCCCTTGCTCCAGATGCAGCTGGCTCCCCACTCTCCACCTCCTCCTCCTCCCACCAGGGCTTTAAGAACAGTCTGAAGCTGACAATATCAGTCTCAACTCAGACTCACAGCATGCTGCTCCTACCAACTGTGGTGGCAGCAATGACCATGCTGTGTGAGGGTTGGACCATCCAGGCTTGAGTGCCAGCTCTACCTCTGCCAGGCCTCCTTCTCATCAATCATTCTCTGCCACTTCTTCCTCCTCCTCACTGCTCTTGGCACTGCATTTTCAACCCCCCACCCCATCTTCACAGAGTGGCAATGAGACAGCTTCTGCTGCCAACAATCCACGGTCGCAAACACGTGCAGCCCAGTTGAGAATGTGAAGCCTAACTCCCTTTGGCCTCCTGTGTTTGTTCACTGTCCACTGACTGGCCTTATGTCCTCACAAACCAGAAACCCCCCCCCCCCCCGCCCCCGCGATACAAGCATAGACAGCCTGGTTGCCTTCTCTCCTTCTGCCCTCTCTGCAATTTTGGCCCTTCTCCCCCCTCCTTTTGTGCCTCTCTGGGCTGGTCCCTTGGGGCCTGTTGCCAGGATCCCTTTATTCAGTGAAGAGCAGTTTCACTAAATGCTGCATTTAAAAATAAGTTATAATGTTAAAAGTCATTCAGGATTATTTTCTATTGTGGAAGCACACTACTATTGTTTCAGCTGCAGTACTGCTGACCACACTTAGATCTTTTTTGGGGAAGGGGTATAGCTAGTATTTAATTTTGTTTTTGTTGTGACACTTTGTGTGTTCATAGTCAGTAAAATAATCACTAGCAATCTAATCTGTAATCACTAGAGTAATCCAATAGGAGGAAAGTCAAGTGCAGACATTTCATAGTTTTCTGTCTGGCTTAGTTTATCACTTGGCAGTCACAGTGCCTCAAAAGCCTAATCAAAAATACAATAAAGTGAGTCTTCTAAGTAAAATGCATTGATGTTTCCCAAAACACTATTCTCCAGATTTTGTGTTAATTATGTGTTTGTTGGCCCTGTTTTTTGTATTCCCCAAGGATGGTATAAAGCCTCCCCCCCAATCAGTTCTTTAAAACATTTTGTCTCACAAACTGAAAAAAATTATTTTAGCTGAATGAGGCACTCATGCCTGAAACGCTGTCTCAATGAATGTGCAAGGACAACCTCTTAAACACTCACATTTCTAGTACCATTAGTAAATGCAGCATATTATTTTGACATGCCCTGCAGGGTTGTTGTTGTTGTTGTTGTTGTTGTTGTTGTTGTTGTTGTTGTTGTTGTTGTTGTTATAGCACCAAAAGTGTAGTCCACGTCTATATAGCATCTCCATGCTGTTGGATTTAAATATATATTGGAATCTGTGAGGTTTGCTGAAGCTGCAGTGTGTGACTGGTGGATACAAAAAGTGATTATCAGGAGGAATGACTGTTACCTTGCAGGTAGGCTGTTTTCTAACATATCTAGAAAAATCTCAAGTCACTTGCATTTAGCAATTATACCACAGCACAGTTGGACTAGAGAATTAAATGTTACATTTGTTGGTAAAGAACAAATTTATGCACAGGTTTCCAGTAAATAAGGAGAAAAAAGTTCCCACGTCATATCTTTTAATAAAGTTTGCTTGTCTAGATGTACTTGAGTTGGAAAGAAAGGGAGGAATGGCAAAGTCTTAAATCCAGTTTTAATCAAAGTTCATATTTCCTATCTTGCCAAAGGTATATAGAAAAGGAGCCCCATGGTGGAGAGTAATAAGCTGCAGTATTGCACAGGGATGTAACTAGCAGGTAAGAGGGGGCATATTTTGGCCCCCTCCTCCCCAGGAGTGAGGCTGCTGGGTTGGGGTGAACCCCTTGGTGCTCCCTAACCTGGCAACCTCACAGCTCCATGCATTCCCTTCCTTGACTTCCCTCCCCACACTGAGCAAGGATGCCAGGGTATGTCAAGGACACTAAGTCAAGACTTGACCTGGAAGCCTTGCCACCCTGTGATTCCTTTCCATTGCCCCTTCTCTCCGTCCGAGCGAGGACATCAAGACACTCCATGGCTACCAGGTTGAAGCTCGACTCAGCAGCCTCGCATCCCCATGCATTTCCTTCCTTTTACTCTCTTCCCCTCCAAGACCACCAGGTCAAGGGTCAACTCAGCAGCCCCACATTCCTGTGCATTCCCTTCCTTTCCCTCCTTCCCTTCCTTTCACCCTCCCTTTCCCCCCAAGCAAGGATGTTGGGGTGCGCCAAGGCTGCCTTGCAGCCCTGTCCCCTTCCATTTCTTCTCCCCAGCCACAATGTTTCCTCCATTCCCCCCAGCTCCCTCTCTTCCCCCAAATACAATGTTTTCTTCCATCCCCGTCCCATGCATTCCTTTCTTTTCCCTCTCTTCCCCACTCTTGAGTGAGGATGTTGGGGCACTCCAAGGCCACTAGATCAAGGATCAACCCAGCAGCCTTGCATACCTGTGCATTTCCTACCTTTCCCTCCCTCCCTTCCATCCTCCCTTTCTCTTTGAGCAAAGACATTGGGGTGTGCCAAGACAGCCCTTCCCTCAGCCACAAGGTTCCCTCCATTCCCCCAGTTGCCTCCCTCCCCCCCTCCCCCCGTGCTCATGACCTGAATTTGATCCTGACAGAAGTCAGTTTCAAGGTTGATTTAACCTTCCATTTTTCCTGGGCTGGTAAAATAAGTACCCAGCTTGCTGTATAGATGCCTAGGGAAAGCAATGGGCAAACCCTGTAAACATAGTCTGCCTACTAAACATAGTGATATAATGTTACCCCATGGGTCAATAATGACCTGGTGCTTACACCTTTTCTTTTACAAAAGTAATGCAAATTTAATTATAGTAGAAGCGTACTCAGAACTAGGGCTACTAAACTCCATGTTGAGCCTAAAGATCTCCTGCAACTACAGAGATCAATTCCGTTGGAGAAAATAGCTGCTTTGAGCTGATTTTGCACGCCGAAATTGCCCCTCTGTTGGCATGGGGCATGTTGGCATGCCCCTCTGATGCAATCGGTGCTGCAGCATGGCTGCCACGTTTCTGCCCTGGAGCCGCCCCATAGCAATGGCTTTGCTCCACGAATTTCCTGAACTGCAAAAGTTGAGGTCCTTTTAAAATGCCCCTTTGTTGCTCCAGAGGCTTCCACCAGTGTGCAAAACTCCTCCGAAGCATAAACAGGGCCAGTTTTCCCACCTTGCCGTTCTGGCCCACCCCACCAATGGACAGGCACCAAGAAGTGGCAGCTTCCCCCCCCCCCCCCTTGTAGTGAAAAAATGGTTTTTATAAAGGAGGGAGAAACCTTGGGCAGAAAAGTGGCGTGTGCAGGAGCCACAAATGGGAGGGCGTTGATTTGCTCTCACATGCAAGGATTTTGGTTTTACATTTTAGGGGGGGTGGAGAACGGTAATCTCATTGCACACACAAGGATTTTAGACGGGGGGCGAGGGCGCCGATTCTCAGCACCTGATTTGTGTTCAGAGCCATGTAAAACTGAAATAGTGAAAGTGAGTGCGGGGGGGGCGGGGAATGGGGTGAGATCCAGCCAATCTAAATGCAAGAAACTGAGGCTGCCTGTGCATGTGTGAAAGAGACTACAGAAGAGCTTGGGGTTCTTAACCGGTGCTTATGGGAAAGCCCCAGCTTGTGGGGAACCATTCGGGGCTTCCCACACTGGCCCTGACTCGAGCGAAGGAAAGAGCCAGGCAGCAGTGGGGAACTACAAGCAGCGTGAGATGCCCCCGCAGCAGGTACGCTCCCCAGCTCAGCCACGGAGCATTTAGAAAGTGCCAAATCAGCCTTGCTGGGGTCTCTCCCATCCCTAAGCCCTGTCCACCACAGTCTCAAACCCCCCAAATCTCCAAGAATTTCCCAAAGAGTTAGCAACACTACTCAGGACCAAGGTTGATTTGATGGGGCAGTCATGTTCGTTTGTTATAACTTCTGCCCAGTTCATATATAAAATCATGGAGTATGATCTAATTTTAATATCAAAGGGGAGCACACTTTGTCAGTTGGACTGCATTGATCCAAGTGATTTTCCTCCAGCCCAGTTCAGTTCCAATGTCAGTACTAGGCTAGAGAAAACTTGAGATTACAAATCAGTTCACATGTTCCCTAAAAAGGTTTTACAAATAAATGTGAGAAAAGGCTGTTTGTTTTTTGTTCTACATTTTAACTTGTTTGATGAGTTCTGAAACGGAAAATGAGATATTGCTTTAACAAGTTGAAATTTATTATACGTTAAATAATGATTGAAGATGAGTTTTCCAGGGGCCACTAATAGTCTACTTGTGACAGTTGAGAGTCAAGGCGAGCTGTGAGTTGGAGCACCCTGAACACTTTGTTGCTATGAGTGACTTTGTATAAGAGGAGGAGGCAATGCCTCTGCTGATAGCTGATACTCATTGATCCACACTAACTCTCCTTTTAAAATGGTCAGTGAACAACCAGCAGAGACCCTTGTTTCCTGTCTCAGCTAGAAGAACGAGGTCACCATTTGGTGGGTCAAGATTTCTGCTTTGATTGGTCCTTTCAAAATTTTGTCCATTAATTTTCTAACACAGCAAACCAGAATGCCTGAATCATTCCTGAGGGAAGGGGTGATGAACAATGGCTCCTGACAAATTTGAAACAAAAAGCTGAAATCAGGGAAGGAGCCAAGATTTAGGTGGCTGCCTCCCTGATTGTCACTTAAACAATTAACTTGTGTCAGCTTATATGGGCCTTTTTCATATGTCACATAAAATGTTCTACAAACATTTTTGATCCCCTGCTTTACTAAGATATTTGTTTTACTCCACATAGATTTTGACAGAAATTGGCTTTTTTGATATTTTGAAAATTGTTGGGTACTTATCAAATACCAAAAGACTGCTGGGTCCTTTGAAAAAATTGATATGTACAGTTCAATCTATGTTTTTAGGAGTTGACATTTCACTCTTTATGCCTCTCCTTTAATCGAAAAGGAAATATTTGAAAAACTTCATTGCATGGTTTGACTTCTTTTATATTATTTGCAGATTTGCACATATTTCAGTTGCATATTTCTTTGCTTGACACAATGCTTGGTATTTGAAAATATAAGTTGCTGCCAAAGCAAACTCATGGTTTCAGTACTATTAACAAAAAGGAGAATGTTCTTTTTTCTTCAGTTTCCAAATATTTTAAAATATTTGCGTGTAACAGACTTCTCTCTGTGATATACTTCTGAAGATGCCAGCCACAGATGCAGGCAACATGTTAGGAACAAGATCTACCGGACCACAGCCACACAGCCTGGAAAACCAGTTGAATCTGGCTGTAAAAGCCTTCGACAATACCAAGTATGTCTACTGAATTGCCCTTATCATTAGGTTTGCTAATCTGCTCAAAGAACTCCAAAATGTTGGTGAGGCAGGACAGCCTTTTGCAAGAGCTATACTAATTTTCCCTCAACAGACTTTGTTCTTCAATGTGTTTAATAATTCTCTCTTTAATAACAACTTCAACTAATTTACCTGGGACAGATATTCAGCTAACTGGCCAGTAATTTTCTCAATCCCATTTAGTCCCCTCTTTAAAAACCTGGGTGATTTTTGCTACTTTCCAGTCATCTGGTTGGGAGCCCAATTTCAGCAACAAGTTAAGTATACTTGTTAGTAGAGAAATAATTTCACAAATTGAGTTCTTTGAGACCCTGAGTTTTATGTTATCTGTACATGCAGACTATTTTTCAGTTTGCCTCAAAGCTCAAAAAATTCCCCACCCTGGGACATGGACAATATATACTCCAAACATTCCCTTCTCTCTGGACACATTGTGTAACAGACTTCCCTCTGTGATACACCTCTGGAGATGCCTGCCACAGATGCAGATGAAATGTTAGGAACAAGATCCACCAGACCACGGCCACACAGCCTGGAAAACCCACCACAACCAGTTGAAACCGGCCATGAAAGCCTTCGACAATACACTCAAAAATTCATTTCTCATCCCTTCAACTTGACTCAGTTCTTCAGACTGCCTTCTCAAAACCAGTGGCTTCTGCATGGGTATATATATGCCACTCATGTTCCACACCAAAGCAGTTGCAAATGACATCTCTCCATCTTTTATACCCTTTAATAATTTTGTCTTCCAACAGCCCAGCTGGCTTCTGACACTATTTCCAATTGAAGAAATGCTTGCTGTTTGCCTTAATGTTTTTGACCTTCTCAAATTCTTTTTGCTCACCTTATTGTCAACTTACATTTGCTTTACCAAAACTTGAGATCCTTTCTGTTCACCTCGATGAAATCTTCTCTTTTTAAATATTTTTATTATTTTTATTATTATTAACAACAATAATATTCTTTAACAGTAGAGTATGTTGCTGTTACTGAATTGGATAAATCTTGAATAAGGACTTGATATGCAGATTTTCCATTTGTCCTAAATTTTCTCCAGAGACTTTTTATGTACTATAACTTGTTCAGTCTTGCTTTCCATTTGTTCTTTACAACAAAAAGATAGATAGATGGGCGGGTTGTATGTTTCCCTATGTGTTAATTCTTTAAGAATGCTGAGTATGGAGAATCATGTGTTGATAAATCATATTAGGTCTCTTTATTCTATGCAGTACTGAAATTCTTTAATACTGCTATTTGGTATTTGTTCACTGAGGACTGGGGTGGTGTTTGTTTCACTTTAAAAAAAGAGAAAATTAATCAACTCAAACGCCATCTACTAGCGTGTGTTCTGTTCAGCATGTGGTGGTAGGACTCCCATTCTACAGCTGTACTGTTTTTGAAATGCTATATTATTTCAATAACATATTGCAAGAAAGCAGCACCCATTTAAGAGAGGTATGTTGAGCTGTCAGGCTTCAGACGAGAGATTAGAACATAGGATTAGAAATGATGCAGGTGCTCAGACAACATTTCAAATCTGACAGAGGCAAAAGTTCAGAGTCTAGACTGCTGGTGCCCATGATATGGAAAGAGGCCAACATGATCATCATTCTCAGAGAGCTGATCTCACTGAATAGTGGTTATCTAAGTATATAGGGTAGTTTTAGCAAACACCAAAAGCTAGGACTTCCAGTTGCACTGCCAACTGAGTGAAAATAAACCAGCTCTCACTGATTGATTAAAACTTGAAAAATTCCATGTAGCACCCCATGAGTCATGTGCAACTCATGGCACGTTGCACCACTGTACATAGGGAATAATGCTCTCTTAGAGGTAAAAAAAGGCAAATGGGCAGCAAGAGGCCATTAGTATGTTTAACCTGTCTTGGGAATAACTTCCACTTCTGCCTTCTGCAGTTTTTACCTACGGATATAAATACCTTTGCTAACTGAATGTCACCCTTAGTGCCACTGAAGATGTGGGCTCTAGCTCACAAGTGCTTGGCAACAATAAAGTTGTTAGTGTTTAAGGTGCCAAAAGTCATTTTGTTCAGCTAAAATGGTGGCAGAACTTATTCCTATAGCTGAGCTGGTGGAGGATACAGTGGTTGAGGAGCAAAAGAACTTTGATCAATTCCTCCTACAATAAAGAACAAAAGCTAGTGGGGTTTAAATCGTTGATGCCACACCAGAAAAAGGTGACAGGCAGAAGTACCAGTGGAAAATATTGTGTGAAGTAGAACCCCCCCCCCCACACACACACACACACACTGCATTCCTGGATCTAAGGCTATATAATGTGAGTAAACCTCTGCTGATAGAAGAGGAGGAAGGGAACAATTTAGCCCTACCCCTTCCCAATAGTGGCTTCCCAATTCTTGTGGCTGCTACTCTAGATTTCATAACCCTAGGAATAAACTTTCCCAGAGTTGGAAAGGACTGAGAGGAGGGGAAAGCCAGGAAAGAGTGGGAGCTATCAGCACCTTTCCACTGATGTGTTGTGGAATCCAGCCTGTGTAGACCCTTTGAGATCTACCTGACCAATCTGTCATATGCAGGAGACTAATCCAGATCCTATCCTTCCAAGTCAAAGTACTCAGAGGGGAATTTCTTCTTATCATTAAGGGTCTTTTTTTTTAAGTCTTAAAATTCCCCCACTAAATGTTAGTCAGCATCCTCAATCAGATTTCATATTGCATTATATTTAGGGCACTGAAACCTAGTCCCTGCCTATACAATTTATGTGTGGATGGCTCATGTGAAGATTGTATATTTTCATTTAGGAGTGATTGGCATGATGCACAAATTTAAAAAGTATCCCTTTTAGGCAAACTATGTTTAGCCTATGTACAAAATACGCTTTGTAGTTCTCTTATCGTTTTGATGAAAAATTGCTTGATTGCCCAGAAACTATCATTAACTTAAATGCAAGCTGATTTGCTCAAGACGTTGGTCAGTATAAAGAGGAAATGCATAACTCTTGTTATTGAGTGTAAGAACAGACCTCAGTTGCATGGTAACTTATAGTGATTTCTTTCACTTGAGTGAAAATAGGAGCTGGAGGAAGTTACAAGCAATAAATAATTGGCTGTATAGAGATGCCTGTAGCCTAACGTTTTACTTAGAAGAAGAAAAGAATGCTAGTTAACCAAGGTAAAAGGAAAACGTTTGCAGTAAGCAATCACTGTGCCATTCTGCAGTGGCTTGACAGTGAAAGCTGATTAACTCCAGAGATGTGTCTTTAAATGAAAGTGGTTGTTTGTCATTGTCTATCTTATTTACTGAGGACAAAGATAAGTTATCTAACATGGTATTGTTCCACAAACTGTCTCTCTTAATGGAGCACTCCCTGCACAACACTACACCTACATAAGGCATTGCTTTTCACACTGCAAACATGATGAAGGGCAATAACCAGTGGTGGGATTCAGGAGGTTTTCACCACTTCGGCAGAACCGGTTGTTAAAATGGTGCTTGTATGCAACCAGTTGTTAAATTATTTGGATCCCACCATTGGAACTGGTTGTTAAATTATTTGAATCCCACCACTGGCAATACCCTTTTCATTCTGGTAGGAGGCCACATAGAGGCTCGCTACAACTGTCCATGTGAGCATCCAAGCCCATGAAGTTGACCTATGGCTCATCTGTGCTCCTTTAATCATTAGAAGTTTACGCTCACGCCACCAGAGCACCGGTAGCGTCAGTTGCCTGGCTATTGAATGCACATAGAACATTTACAGGGTGGTCGGATGGTGTCCGCTGTTTGACACTATTCCATGGACGTTGACTCCTGCAGAGGGGCTGCAATGGGCTAAGCGGTTCTATAATCAAATTGAAAACCTCACACCCACTGCCAAGCTATTTCAGCTTGCTAATCTTCCAGTGTGGGGCTGCAAAAAATACTCACAAAGATGAAACACAGAGTTGCATTTGCCTGTAATGGTTGTTTATCAAATGGGTTTCTGTGCAGACACACATCCCTCCCTTTTACCCCCCACCCCCGTGGACTGCTATTTTTTACCATGCTGTAACTGGCTTTTCAGATTCTCCCTGTGTAGTCATAATGGCAGTTGGAAAACTGAAGGAATAGCATTCCTCCCCCTCCCATCACATGACCATTTGGGCAGGAATCTTCCCTCCCAAGGGGAGGGGGAAGAGGTGTGAGTACTCTTCAGAGCTGCAGAGCAGACAAAAAGCTTGAAAATCTTTCTGTGGCAGGCCTGTGCAAGCACAGTCCCAATGTGTGTCTGCACAGAAACCCACTCGATGAACTACAGTTACAGGTAAGTTCAGTTCTGTATTTTCTCTTTCACTCTCTCCTCCCTCTCACTTCTTCAACCAACCATGGAGCCTGATTGGCTGTTAACTGCTCTGCAAATGTATTGAACAGCCATATATAGGATTGGTGACAGAAAGGGGCAGGACCTTGGTTCATCCATTACACTCTTCTCTTAGAAATCATTAAAATACAAAAGAAAATAATGGTTGTACCTCAATGTAATACAAGTTACATCTATAAATATACTTCTGCTAGTAGTAGAATGTTATAGGTCATCTGGCTTTCACATGGTTTATTGTACAATGGACCACAATTTTCTTTGTTGCTGTGAATTATAATTATAAGGAAGACCAAATTGTGCTGCCGCAGAAATGGGTGTGCCTGTGAAATATTAATTTTCTCGTTTGAAGACTGTTAAAACAAACATTCAATTTTATTTTTAAAATGCTTGAATATGTCAGAAATGTGTGTCTCATATTTTAAGCTTAAGTCTACCTAGTGTTAGACTGAATGTGGGTGAGGTCAAATGAAGATGGTATATTACGCCACCCAAGTACTGACATCTTCTTTAACTTCCTTCATTGTCTTTTGACCATGTTATTTCAACAATTTTAGTCTGTTTTTTTGGATCTTCAATAGAACATTTATCATAGCCTATTGTGACCTGAAGTGCCCGAGGGAAAGAAAAAAACCCTCACTTTATTTTTGTTCCACTTTTCAAAGTTAGCTAAATACTGAAAACTCTTCCTCATATTTGGTTTTTACAACCGGGGGCCTCTGAGATTCAAAGGGGGTGCCACTTTCCCCCTACTCACTGAATCGAGACATGACTCCTTACCCCTCCCCTGCCACTGCCACCTAGATCAGAGCAGCTGTGCAGGCTGGACGGGGCTGGTATGCTGCTCTGAGTCTGCTGAGTCTGTGCTGACAATAGTTAAGCAGGAAATAATTCAAAATATACCAAGTCCATGGGAGAGTCCAGAGCAATGTCCAACAAACCAGGAGTCAGAAGTGAGGAAGGTACATAGCAGCAAGGAGAATCCAAGAATCAAGGTCAAGAAGCCAGTCTGTTGTCAGTCAGGGTCTGGAGACAGTAGTGGCATGCAAGCAAGGTTGGGAAGATCACACTTTGCAACCACGACTGAAGTTTCTACCAAAAGCTTTTTATTTCTCAGAGCTAGTTTCCTGGGACTGCTCCTGCAAAGGCTCTAGACAATTGGCCATGCTGGCAGGGGCTGATGGGAATTGTAGTCCATGAACATCTGGAGAGCCGCAGGTTGCAGACCCCTGCTCTAGGGTAATGCCTAGCCCAGTGGTGGCGAACCTTTGGCCATAGTGGTGAAGCCCCTGCCATAGCGTTGTCTGCCCCTGCCCTGCAACATGTCCCTGCCGCTGCTCCACCCAGGACGTCGCGCCCGACCCCCAACCTGTTGGGGCTTCACCACTGATGCAGATAAAGGTGTTCCAGATTTAATAAACATCAGGGCTGTTGTATTTTTAATTTTGTATACAGAATGGAGTATGTATTCTGTGCAGCTTCTCTTATTGGCCCACACCACCCCAAAGTGGTCCATCTTTTGATAATTTCCTCCTTACACAAGCTATTAAAGGAGTCCTGTCCTCTAGATCTTGTGATATTTTAATATATGATGGCAATTATCAGTGGTGGAGTCCTCATGTGAAGAGTGCTCTGGAAAAAAAGGAGTATTTAGTAAAGAAAAGAAAGTTCAGGGCAACTCCCACAAAACTCCCACAAAAAACTCCCACAAAAAGAAAAGAGATATGAAATACAGTAACTATAAGGAAAACATAAATGCACAGAATAGTTTTTATAGTTAAAAGAATCCTGATATACAGTTTTCAAATGCCAGATAACTGCTTTAAACCAAATCAATCAGTCAGTAGTTCCCTGTGGCTACTGAAAGTAAACAAGGTTTAAACCTAATGTTATATTCTAATATTTGAATATAATACAGGTGGGGGGGGAGTAAAACTCCCCAAAATAAATCCCCCATTACTTCCTATTTTAGCCGTAATAAAGTCTGGATATTGCTCTGGGCCTGGCAGTAGCAGCAGTGGCAGGGTCAGGAGCCCATTGATGATGGTCTGAAGCTACTTTGGGCCTTACTAGCAGCTGTAGAGGCCTTAGGCCCGTGGTGGCGAACCTATGGCACTCCAGATGTTAAGGACTACAATTCCCATCAGCCCCTGCCAGCATGGCCAAGTGGAGCAGCGGCAGGGGCATGTTGCAGGGCGGGGTCAGACAACGCTATGGCAGAGGTACAGGGTGCGCGCAAGCCTCTGGGCGCAGTTTCCCCCCGGTCCGCCCCTGATCTGCATTGGTGTTTTTGAGAAAGACTCAGATATTTCTGGCTTGGTCTTGGATCCTTAGTATAACTTTCTCCCTTTCTGACATGATTAGGCATATTAAGATATATTACATGATTGATTTGTGACAATACAAATGTACTGTGACGTTCTTGGCTCTGGTTAAAGCTAGCGAATCAACCGTATCAAATGAGTTACATTATCCACTTATTCTCTGATCATTCTTTAACAGATAATTAAATAGGCAAGAGTTAGCAAAGGAACTATCTGGAATATAGTCTGTTTTTATAATCATAGTAAAAGCAGACAGCATTTTAAAATTTTAAAAGTAATGTCTGTTGAACCTTGATTGGAAGATCAGATTTTTAGAATATACACTGTTTTAAAACAGTAATTCTGTGAGTTCAGTGCAGTGCAGCCATCTTCATAGTGAACACAATATTTTATAGAAAACAAAACTAAATTTTATTTCTTTAAAAAAATTATAAGAATATTGTAAATAATTAACATCCATCGTAAAAAATAAATTGATAATGGAAAAAACGTTTAAAATAGTAGAATGGAGTATGTATTCTGTGCAGCTTCTCTTATTGGCCCACACCACCCCAAAGTGTATACTTGTGTATAAGCCGACCCGTGTATAAGCCGACACACCCAATTTTACTGCCCAAACCTGGGAAAGCTTATTGACTCGCATATAAGCCGAGGGTGGGAAGCCCTCCTGCCTGCTGGCTGGGTTTGAGGAAGCCCAGCCAGCCAGCAGGCAGAGGGAGCTCCTTATTTGGGCAGTGACTCCCCCTGATGCCACTGCCCAAATAAGGAGCTCCCTCTGCCTCCCTGGGTTTGAGGAAGCCCAGCCAGCCAGGGTGCCTCGGGGTTCCCCCTTCACCCTGCTTGTGCAGCTGCAAGGAGGTTGTCCCAGCCCGTCCCAGCCTCGTTGGAGGCCTGAAGACCCTGCCACTGCGGGGGTTCCCTGTTAGCCCTCTGAGAGGGCAGCAACAAGCAGCAACAAGCAGCTTCGCAGCCACACGGAGGTTGTCCCAGCCCCACCCCCAGCCTCATTAGAGCCTGCCGGCTGCGGCTTGTGATTACTATGACTCGCTTATAAGCTGAGGGGGCTTTTCTCAGCCTTTAAACAGGGCTAAAAAACTCAGCTTATACGCGAGTATATGTGGTATTTCAGGCAACCCTCTGACTGACTGTAGAATTTAGGAGACAAAAGCAACCCCAGATATTTTCTTCTTTAAAAAGCCAAATCAACACAAATCAAGAGAGGTGAGACTGAGATGCCTGGCCCTAAGGTTTCTGAATGTCTGGCCACCATGTATATGGCATATCTGATTTTAGATCTTTGGCCAATTGTGCACAGAATGTTTCCTCATCTCAAATGGAATTTCTCTTTGGGATAGATTTTCAATTATGCAATTGTTCCAAGCCACTACACTTGTTGAAAGAGAATTCCTGCCTTTTCTGATTGCAGGAAAAAGCCAACCTTTTTTCCCCTTTGCAGGGAAAGCAGAATGGAAGGCTTTGTGCCAACCCTTCTTCAGGTTTTTTCCCTCTCCCTCCCTGCTCTTTCCCCTCCCGCAAAGGAACCATTCCTCTCTTTCTCCTCGTACTCTCCTCCCATTTTGCTGTCCAGTCCCTTCTCCATTGTGTTTCCCTTCAAACTCTGTTTTACTGCCAATACCAGTTTGCAGGGGTTCAACATGGATTCATTCATTCATTCGCTACTGCCATGAGCTACTTCCAATAGACCACCAGGCAAATGTGAAATGTACAAAGCTCTGCTGAGGGTGGAGCAACATGGTCCTATTCTGTCCACCTCTTTCCTGTTCAGGTCTGGTGTAGGCACATACATATCTCTCATTTCATTTTTTGTACTTCCCAAGCCACTATCAAATGGGAACCTAAGCATCAGGCGGCTGCTGCCAGACACCTACGCCTATATTGCCTTCCAAGACCCCCTCCCCCCCACAAGCCAGGGGTTCCTGCATATGGCAAATCTGAGCTATGATCGGAATCATTACTCTCTCCTCACAGACAGACAGGAGTACACACCATGCAGAGCAGAAAGCCCCAGTAAATAGAGGTTTATTCATAGATCATGTTATGTGATTGCTTGCTGGTGACATTTTCCGTAGCATGTTTCCTCACTACCCTTACTTTGATTTCAGTCATAGGTGATGTATGGATTCATTTGTCTGCCTGCCTGTCTGTCTGTCTATTACCCTATCAGTTGATCAATCTATCAGTCCATCTATAGTACAGATGCAGAATGAAAAATGATTTTTAATATTTTAATATTCAGGAAATAAGAAAACAACCTTAGGAGAAAGGTCAGTGCTCCAAAATACAGGTGAGATGGCATTTCAACGAGATGGATTGAAGCACTGAGAAAACATCTTAGTGGGGAGGAGGGATTGAAGAGGGTATATGAGTGAACAGGAAACCGCAGGAATCCCACCCACTTGGATCTGCAATTGACCTTTCCATGCTAATTTTCTAAAAAAGAGGAACTACCCCATGCTGCCCGTCACAGGGGAGAGTGCAAAACCAGGGGCAGGAAAAGGCAAATTATCTGCAAATGTGTGAATCACACCTCTAACAGAATAAAGAAAAACAGTGGGGAAATGCAGCAATGCACAACAGACAAAAAGTGCTATGCAGGAAATGAAAGTGAATGGACTGCTTCCAAAGAACATGGGTATGTGATAAGTGCCAATAGACCTTTGAGTGAGCTTGTTCAAACTACTTTAAATCTTGGGTGTTGTGTGGTTTCCGGGCTGTATGGCCGTGTTCTAGCAGCATTCTCTCCTGACGTTTCGCCTGCATCTGTGGCTGGCATCTTCAGAGGATCTGATGTTGGAAAAGCAAGTGGAGTATATATCTGTCCAGGGTGTGTGGGGAGTGTCCAGGGTGGGTGGGGAAACCTTGTCTGTGAGTAGCAAAGGCGGCAACCAGGTCAATAGTTGAGGGCATCTGAATAGAAGTATGAGTAACAATGAAGACTATAGCCTGGGAGTAACCCTGTAGATAGCAAGGTCACTGGTGCAGGCGAAACGTCAGAAGAGAATGCTGCTAGAACACGGCCATACAGCCCGGAAACCACACAACACCCAAGTGATTCCGGCCGTGAAAGCCTTCGACACTACTTTAAATCGTTTTTGGCAATGATTATGTCTTACAATAGCAGTTAACGTGTTTGAGAATCAGCCCAAGTTATTCCACAGTCTTGTTAAGACTTCACAACACAATCAAAATGTATATTTATTAGTTGGGAGCAAAAAAAGAATGGGGCAGGGGGAGAAAAGCATTGGAGTTGGCAAAATGATTTAATTTCTTTTTCAATTTCCTGAGTGCATCATTAAGGGAAAGAGGCCCAGGAACACAAAATAGATCTTTTGACATACCATTTAAAAGCTCCATCAATATCCCTATTAGCTGAAATGCTTGATTTTTGCTTTTATGCAATGGATTATGTTAGCAATCAACTTTGGGTGACACTATTGTTAGCACAGAGCCATGTGAAATAGAGAGCAAAGTCAACTCTCTGGCCATTATGTGCTAAAAGGGTTTACAATATAATCCTAAACAGTGTTCTACCTTTTCAAATCCATTGAAGTCAATGGGCTAAAAGGGTATATCTTTGTTATATGTGTTCATTATAGGCCCTGTTAATGATATGGATTTCCTTTTAAAAACTGTCTTAGCATAATGTTGATTTTTCTTCATTTTAAGGTGAAATTAACTTCCAGTGAATACACTACAACTAAGGAACACTGCCCTGCCTCTCTACCGCAAATATATACATGATTTCATAACAATTATATGTCTAAGTGCACATGATATTCTAAGATAATAGTTTTTATAGTCATTTAGTTTGTTCTGTAAGACAATGCCAGCTTTTCTCCAAAGGTTATATTTCTAAAACACTTACATTCACAATTGGATAATGGAAGTTGGCAAGCTATGTAGCAGAGGGTGTTAGAAACAAAGGAATACAAACTCTTTCTCTTGGCAGGAAAAAAGGATCTGCTGGAAATGTTTCAGGAAGAGGATTAAATCTTGCTGCTTTCTAGGCTGAAGTTAGGCTAATTGGCAAATGCAAAGGTAGATGTTTGGATTACTACAAAGGCTAGCGAGTCTGCATATACATGCAGCTGAAAAAAGAAAATATACAGTGAATTAAAAAGTTATAAATGTAAATAAACATAAAGGACTGAGATGGAACATAGTGAATTTTTTTTTAAATGGAAAAAATAAATTTGTGATAGTCCTCAAACAAAATTTTGTGAATTGTTAGCTTCAGAGAAATATTCTACATTAATATTATAGTTTACAGGTTCTACATAATGCAGACTAGTTTCGATCGATATTTTCATATCCATGTACTCATAGCAGACCAAAAGGTTTACTGATATTTGGCAAAATTGTTCCATTGTCCTGGAACAATTCATAGTCACTGATGTCCATCACACATTGTTGTAATTAACCCAATACAGTGTCTAATTCTTCAGCATAAATTAAAAGCTGATTATTCATATAGTCCCTTGTGGAAAAATGGTATTTTTCCTCTGAATGAATTTAATAGATAGTTCTTAAGGATCAAGAGAGAGCCAACATGTTGTAGTGGTTAAGGTGTTAGGCTAGGATCTGGGAAACCCAGGTTCAAATCCTCTCTTGCTATGATTGTGGGCCATTCACACACTCTCAGCCTCATCCCAGTGGTGTATCTGCCCTGCGGACAAACCCCCTGGGCGCCCCCGTGGGAATCATGGGGGACAGAAAAATCATCCCCACACTTCTGAGAAGGAGGAGAGGTGTGGCTGGGCCTCGGCATGACGTGCATGTGCCGCCTGGGCCAAGGCCTGCCCAGACAGCATGCGCACATCGCGCCGAGGCCCAGGCATGCCCCTCCTCCTTCCCAGAAGTGGCTGGACCTCACCCCCCATGGCACCCCCTACACTTCCCAGGAGGCCTCTGCAGGAGTTGGGACTCACAAGGTCTCCTGGGAATGTTTAGTTCCCACCAGGCTACTTTTTCAGTTGGCTGAACTCAGGTAAGTGGGGGAATGGGGGGCAGGCAATGGCAATTTACCTCTGTATGTCTCTTGCCTTGAAAATCCTATGGGATCAAGCCATAAAGTGAACTGCATTCTGACACTTCCCCCCCCCCCCCCAGGGACTGTGGTGCAATCTCTCCTTGAAAAGTGTTCAGGCTATCTTTCTCACCTCAGCCATAGATGTACAGCTCCTTAATTTTGTTCATTTACTTATTTGGTAGAATGTATCCATTTTACATTATTATTAGACATGTGCCCCCAACATACACTACATACTTGTGACTTGTCTAGTAGCCAAGTAGTCAAAAGTACATTCAAAGGAGACAACTGTACTGTGATGATAACAGTGATTCTTGCCAGATTCTATATAACGGGTCTAATTAAAGCCAGGTGACATCTCTGATGAAGTTCCAAAGCTGCACAAGGTAATATGGAATTGTCTCTCTTTCCAGAGGTCAGCTTTATTTTTTTTAACTAGTCAAAAAAGATTATGGCGGCTGACGATAGTAGGCACATTCTGAAGTTCATAGTTCAGTTTTGCTGAAAGATAGGTCTATATTTTCATCATCTAATAAAGTAATTGGAAAAATCTGTAGAGTTTAGATATTATCAGTGGTTTATGTGATTTTACAATATGATCCAGTGTGCCTCACCCATTTATACTGCAGTCCACTGCACTCTCTAAGAACCAAAGGGATAACATGAAATAGGTCTGTGAGAATAAGAAGAAGAGTTTGGATTTATATCCCCCCTTTCTCTCCTGTAGGAGACTCAAAGGGGCTTACAATCTCCTTGCCCTTCCCCCCTCACAACAAACACCCTGTGAGGTAGGTGGGGCTGAGAGAGCTCAAAAGAACTGTGACTAGCCCAAGGTCACCCAGCTGGCGTGTGTGGGAGTGTACAGGCTAATCAGAATTCCCCAGATAAGCCTCCACAGCTCAGGCGGCAGAGCTGGGAATCAAACCCGGTTCCTTCAGATTAGATACACGAGCTCTTAACCTCCTACGCCACTGCTGCTCCTTGCCTTGAAAATCCTATGGGATTGCCATAAGTGAACTGTGACTTGACAGCCCCCAGCAGAAATCTCTTTCTTGTGTATGTGGAAGAACTTTCCACACATGGCTCAAAAGTGGATCCAACCCATAGTGTTCATGTGTCTTTTTTATGTATATAGGAAGAACTGTTTCTTTGGATAATATACTTAATTGCAAATGTTGGAGGAATAGATTAATATAAATGAGTTGTAACAGCTTATATTCCCAATTACATGTTCAGTGTGAATAATTGCTTTGCATATGAAGCATCACTGCATGCAAATACTACTTGTAGCAGCCATGGAATAGGTCAAGCATACTGAGTCGAGCAAATGACAAGAAAATTGTTACTGAATACTATATACTATATACATGCTGAAATACTATATACATGCTGAAAAATGTGTTGCTATTGTTCCTACAGTGCATATATGGGACACTACATATTTCATATCATGTGTAAAAAACAACTTAAAACTAAAATTTCTGATGATAGTTGCAGTGATAATGTGTATTATAGAGATGGTGGAATGCTATTGGCAGTACTCAGCAGGGTAACAATTAGTTGTACTGACTGGAGACATTATATTTTTATGCTATTTTGTCACCAGTCAGCACAACTAATTGTTGCTCTATTGAAGACTGCAAATACTATCCCGTAATCTCTGTAATACACAGGATTTGAGAGCATGCCAGGTTTATTATCCAGTCTCTTCCAAATCAGATTAGTCCCTATCAGATTATTTTACCTTTGAATTTAAATGTCAGATGAAGCACAGCCCAAGAAGATACCTGCTATCAATTATGGGGCTGTTTTCTGTTGTGTAAGATATGGAAGCAGTTGTCAGAAATTTGAGCTCTGTTGCTTTGATGGCAGCTACTTGACCATTCAGGCAGCTGTTGCAGACTAGCAAGTCACTTTAGTCTTTATTATTAAATGAAGTCATTCATGGCAGAAAGATCTTAGGGGAATTTGTGTATTAATTTGTACAGTATGGATAACAGGGATACAAAAGTTTCATCTGCATTCCGTGAATGTTTTTAAAGCTGGTAGTTTAATAGCACTGATATGAATTGGTAATCTACTTGCCACAAAAGTGTTAGATTTCCACAATAGTTCTATATGTATTTGTATTCTTAAGATATATCACCTATTGGAGAAAAAAAGATTCTTTCGTATATGTGAAAAGCAGGTTCTTCCTGTCAACTACAAAATAATCTTTGGATCTGTAAAGAGCTCTCAGCCTATATCAGACTCAAATTATTTGGTTTCATATGTTCTAAACTTCCCACATTAGTTGGGAGGATTTCCAAGGCAGTGCATGCATTCAAAATAGAGTAACATTACATACCACATCCTCACTGAATGAAGTGTTAAATTAAATAATAAAAAGTTATATCATCCTTTGGAGAATAAAGGTTCAATAACTGGTCCATAGCTGAGAGCCAAACTAGTTACGTTTTCCAGGTTCTTGGGTGGTTTTCTTCCCTTCCAGCCTGAATGCGCACACTCTTGCATTTTATTTTCAAAGTAGTTGATTTGAAAGGGTGGACACCAGAGGAAAAAACATATGCCCTGGGGATGTATGTTTCCATGATTTAAGAAAATATCCATGGTTGCTGAAAAAGTTCACCTTTATCTTCATCAAAATTCTCTTAAGATGATGGCTGGCCAAGTTGCCATGTATCTGTCAGTTTGGAAGGTATAACAAGGAAGAAGGGCTGATAGAATGCTTATGGCTATTGCTGTCATTTTACAGAGGAACTGGAATGATTCCTTTGTATCATAGCAGAAATAGTCATAAATGTTTTATCAGCACTTCTTTCTCTTTATACAACTGAATGTACTGATTGATACGTGTTCAGTACATTTAGAATTGAGTTCTGAACAATACAGTAAGTTCAGCAGCGAGTTCCACTTTAAGAAGAGGGGAAGAAGAGTTTGGATTTATATCCCCCCTTTCTCTCCTGCAGGAGACTCAAAGACTCCTTGCCCTTCCCCCCTCACAACAAACACCCTGTGAGGTAGGTGGGGCTGAGAGAGCTCCGATAAGCTGTGACTAGCCCAAGGTCACCCAGCTGGCGTGTGTGGGAGTGCCCAGGCTAATCTGAATTCCCCAGATAAGCCTCCACAGCTCAAGCGGCAGAGCTGGGAATCAAACCTGGTTCCTCCAGATTAGATACATGAGCTCTTAACCTCCTACGCCACTGCTGCTCATTTCAGAGCTGATGCTTTAAGCCAAATGCCCTAATAATTCATACATGTGAATCTGGTGTAGTGAAGTGGCTGACAGATGTGTGCTGTGCCAGAAGTCCCTTGTAAAACCCTCTCTCATGAACTCAGTAGGTAGCCTTAAGCAAGTCACTCTCAGAGCCAGCTGCTGCCCATTTGCTAAATGCAAATAATAAAACCACCTTTCAGGCATTGTTGCAAGAGTAAAAATAGCAATATACATTTCATATAAGATCTTTTCCAGGTTCATTTACTTGTTCATTAGAATCATCTAATACAGCTATAGCCAGTTTAATTGCCTAAAACTGGAATACAACTTGTGTGAAAGTAATGCAACTGTTCAATTAATGTTTGTCATCAGTCTGAACGTTTTTTAATCCAATGAAAATTGAAGAAGTGAAGGTTGAACATCACAAGAGAAAGCATAAAGGCAAATCTGTGTTGGAGCTTTCCTGTGTCCATTTGTTGCTCAGAATGTTTCATCCTAAATAAAATGATCAAGAATAAAAGAATAAAATGAGCATGCCACTTAGGCACAAATGCAGCATTTGAGTTTGAGCCAGAATTCCTTTTACAGTTTAAGCTCTTATGTGAAATGAAAGCCCAAACAGCTGCTCGCAGCTAAGCTTTGACTAAGCGATCTAATGC
This sequence comes from Sphaerodactylus townsendi, assembly GCF_021028975.2. Lineage (NCBI taxonomy): Eukaryota > Metazoa > Chordata > Lepidosauria > Squamata > Sphaerodactylidae > Sphaerodactylus > Sphaerodactylus townsendi. The sequence goes on from NC_059427.1 coordinate 84,043,819, forward strand.
AATTGCCCTGATCTCCAGTTGAGATGAATAACTGCTGTGCCAAAGACTGTGTGCCAGCTTACCTGGTCCCAATTTGTGAGAACAAAGCACATTTTGGGACATTATTACAGTGGGTCAAAGGATTAATGTTTTTCTTTTATTTCAGTGCAACCTAAGCCTCAATGTGAGGACCAAAAACATTGTGCATTCCCTTGTTCCCTTTTTCTCTATGCATCTCTATAACAGTGGATGGGGAAATCAATTGAGAGTCTATTGCTTCTACTACTCCCAACTCATACCAGTAGCTGCAGAATGTTGTAAAAGAACAACATGCTGTTTTGTTCATGATTCACTTTTCAGTGATGCACTGATAGGCTCCCCTTAGTTTTGTCCTGGGTAAATGGCACCCCCAGGCTCCTGCCAAAGCCTAAAACGAGGCCAGGCAGTGCAGGCAGAGTCTGCTGGGCCTGTGGATAGGAAATCATACACATAGTGGGTGACAAGAGGAGAGTGGGTATGGTCTTGGACAGTCCACTCAAAGATGTTCCTAAAGAGCTCAAAGGCAGGACAGGCACAAGACAGCCCATAAGCATGACCTTGTCCACATACCACAGGCCATTTAACTAAAAATTTAAACAAAAATAACTGGGATGGAGTAAAAGCAGGCGGAATGAAGAGTGAATGCAGCATTTAGCTATAAGGGAATTAGGGCTGCCAAACTGTACTGTACTAACTTCATGGTCAAATGAGGAGGAGGAGGAGTTGGATTTATATCCCCCCTTTCTCTCCTGTAGGGGGCTTACAATCTCCTTGCCCTCCCCCCCTCACAACAAACACCCTGTGAGGTGGGTGGAACTGAGAGAGCTCTGAAGAGCAGTGACTAGCCCAAGGTCACCCAGCTGGCATGTCTTGGAGTTCACAAGCTAATCTAGTTCACAAGATGAGCCTCCACAGCTCAAGTGGCAGAACAGGGAGTCAAACCCAGCTCCCTAGATTAGAGTGCACCTGCTCTTAACCACTACACTACGCTGGCAGAACTTCAGTGGGATGGCCACATTGATGGACATAATTTTAGGGAAGGCTAGGTGATAAATTAGCATGAATTCACCCAGGTTGTTCTTAGGGACGATCCTGAGTGGGGACACCCTCACATTCAGGATAGGGGAGGAACTGAAGGGGCCACAACCCATTCTGCTGCACACTCCTTTGCCACCGTAACAGCCATGACATTAGATATTTCATGGACTAATTTAAGATTGCCTTACTCCAAGGGGATATGGGGGTTGGTAAATGGGATGCAAAAGCTATAGGTGAAACCTTCCCAAAAATAGTTAGTGACAGTGCAGTTGGGGTGCTGATCCAGCAAGGAGTGGAGGAAGCTGGTGCAAATGGAAGTGTGTTCAAAGCCCCACTGTAAAATAGCAGGAGGCGTGCAGCTATTTCCAATAGCTGGAAGTGGGGCAAGGGAGATGCTATAACCCTTCCCACCATTGTGGGTTTTCCAGGCTGTGTTGCCATGGTCTGGTCATATTTGCTCCTAGTGTTTTGCCTGCATCTATGGCTGACTGTGGTTGACTGCATCTATGGTTGACTGTGCCATGGAGAGAAACAAATCTTACCATGACTTGCTTCTGAAGACGCCAGCTATAGATGCATGTGAAACATTAGGAGCAAAAGTTACTAGACCACAACCACACAGCCCAGAAAACCCACAACAATCAACTAACTATAGTTTTTTTTAAAATATTATGTATTAAAAATTGACAGTTCAGTGGGTTTGTCAGGGACAGGAAAAGCAGCATAATATAGCCTGATCTTGTAAGATCTCTGAAGCAAAGCAGGGTCAGTACTTGGATGGAGGGGTGGCGTGCAAGGGAGGAGAGAAGCAGAGTGAGGGGTGGCATGCAAGGGAGGGGAGGAAAGGGGAGAGGGCCCGGCATCTGGACATGGCCCACCCACCCTAGTGGAGGGAGGGGAGGTGTGGCATGCAAGGAGAGGGAGGGGTGGGGACAGGGAGGGAGGGAGGCCCGGTATCTGGACATGGCCCACCCACCCTAACAGAAGGAGGGGATGGGAGGGGAGGGTGACAGGGGAGGGGAGGGAGGAATGGCATGCAAGGGAGGGGAGGAAGGCATGCATGTCACCCCACCAAAGAAAATTCTGCAGACAAGGGAATGGCAACCCACTTTCACTTTTCACTTGTCTTGAAAGCTCCTTGCTTGTGTCTCCTAAGCCAGTTTCAACTTAATAGCGCTTGCCTATGTAGGACTGACAGAAGAGGTCCGAAATATGTGCATGGAAACTCTGCAAAAGCCTCTTCAGTGCTTTTGACAACAATCTCAAAGATTCCACAACTTTCAGGAGTTGCTGGGTGGAAATGGAGAGGCACAAATGATCCATTCTTCTGTCATTCAAGCCCAGTTGGTGAACTGAAATAATTATGTGATCATTTTGTTGTATAACATGGAATGTACTAGGATTTTAAAAGAAGAACATGGCTTGAAAGTGCCATTTGAAGCTTAAGATATATACATTTGGGTGATAGCTACTGATTACCATAACGATTACAAGAATTCATTACGTGTTAGGGTGCCGACAGTTTTGTTATGTGTTACAGTGCATACTCCTTTTCTGCAAAAATTATGTTTTCAATTCCATTTGTTCATTACTTATTTTAGACTAGACTATTTTAGACTAGATAACTTATTTTAGAGTAGGTCAGTTTGATAAGCTGCCTTGAATAAAGAATTGGCAGCAATTCTGCATTCTCACTTAGTCACATTTTGTATCTCTGTAGTGTAATCTTTTGTACATGCCTTGCAGAGAAAAATAACCAATTTCCAAAAAACTCCTACAAAATAAAGGAGATCATTACATACACATGGAGTACTGACTGCATTGTTGAACAAGTTTCAGGGCTTTATTGTATTGTAAGATTTACTACAACTGTAGTACTGAAAGGAGAAAATGGATTTCTGCTGTGGTCAGTCTGTATGTAATTAAGTTATTGTTCATAACTGTTATTTTTAATAGAAGGAATATGTTCTTTGTTCAGAGATGTCTCATAAATTGATATTTTACTTACAAAGATCTGCTACAAATATTTTGGTGACCTTTAGCCAGAAACTTGGCATCTGGAGATGCCAGTCTCTTCGATATTGGTTTATTCTTATCCCTACTCAGCTATTTGGGCATTTTTAGGAAAGGAGAACAATATACTCTGGTCTTCATGAATAGTTGTCATAGTCCAGGTGTTCATCAATCAGTTTTCTAAAATATCACAATATAGAAGACGATTTTTCCCCAAATCAGGCAACAATCTTGGTTTCAAGATGTATCTAGCTGTTGTAGGGTTGATTCCACAGATAACCAAGGACTGTAATGAGTAATGTAATTCTTTGATGCATATGGTACATGGTAAGCTGCCTCACAGAGTACTGAATTAGGATTGATTTTCCTTCTTCTTTTGCAATTTTGAATAATAAATATGTTTTAAGAGAACATAACTCCATACCTGGCCTCAAATCCTGGCAGTGAGTTGGAGCTAATTAACTCAGTAATTAACTCAGTAAATCAGGATATTTCCATACAAATGTAAGCTAATCTCTGGAGTTTAAAGGATGCTGAAAATCAATTATTTCCAAGAAATAATAATAACATGTAAAAAAATGGTTACTAATATAGCAGTGTCATCCATGGCCAAGACTGATAATTACAAATATAATTTTTGTGTGTCTCTCCTCCTCGCTTTGTATCACATTTGGAACAGAGTGAAAGAACCAAGGTAACTGAGACTAGTAGGCATAAGTATGCAGATACTTGCTTGGCAAGGTGAGTGGATAGATGAATAGTGGAATCACCAGCTGGGATCGTATATCTTCCTTTCAGTATCCTCCTTTGCAAAAGCAATTCTTTTCCCTCCGGTGCTTTATGCCCTCAAGGGGAAGAGCAGCCTATAAACAGAAATAAATAAATGCATGAATAAATGATATTAAAGCTAGAGAAATATATTCTGCAGAATAACTATACTGTGCAAATGGAAGAGTGGTATAGGATCAAAGCCACAGTGCCCAAGCATTTTGCTGGACTGGGAGTGAGATGAGAATAGTACAGAGCCAGCATGGCTGCTTTTGGACAAGATTAGGAACTAAGTTTGCTCTTGTGGTCTCTTACTTTTGTCCCCTTCCCCTGCCCCATGTTTACTGGTACCATGTCTCTGCTGCAGGTGGGAAGTGCTGAAGAGGGATAAAGGAAACTTTCAACCACACCTTTGCATAGCAAGTTCCACTCAAACACTTACTGATTGGTACCCCACCCTGGGACATGGACAATATATACCCCATATTTCGTTCTCACTAGACACAGTGTGTAACAGACTTCCCTCTGTGATATACCTCTGAAGATGCCAGCCACAGATGCAGGCGAAACTGGCGTCCTGGCTGCTGGGCTGGGAAGAGGGGAGCTCCCCTTCTCACCCAGCCATCAGCTTCCTTTCTCACCCAGCAGCCAGGACGCCAGAGAAACTGGCATCCTGACTGCTGGGCTGAGAAGCAGGGCTTACTTGTGAGTAAGCAGTGCTCCATGCAGTGAGGGGGGCGCCCGAAGTGGTTTTTGACTCTGGGCGCCATTTGGCCCCCATACGCCTCTGTAAATTACATCTAGTGGTTCTTGGATATATAGACTCCTAGTGCTTGATACACTAAGATAGCTTGTGTGGTAGTTTTTATATTATAGATTCTATCTCCTCTGGGTTGCTTGCAGATATACCCCATATCACAGCTTCACTTGAATGTACATGAGCATACCCTGTATGTGATTATAGACATTGTCAGTGGTAAGATTCTTCGTGGCATATTTCCGTTACTGATTGCAGAGGTGGGATCCAGCAGGTTCTCACAGGTTCCCGAGAGTAGGTTACTCATTATTTGTGTGTGCCGAGAGGGGGTTACTAATTGGTAATTTTGCCACGTGATTTTTGTCTTAGTTACGCCCCTCCTCTCAGCATTAGCGTGCAGAACTTGAAGCAGTCTAGCAGGAGGTGCACTGGCGTGCATTCGTTTCCCGCCCAAGGACCGGCACAGCGGCTACGTCCTTGCCTCAGCCCCGCCCAGGAATGCCCTGCCCCCGGAATGCCCGGCCATGCCCCTGTCGTGCCACGCCCAGCCCCATTGGTGCTACGCCACAGTTTGAATCCCACCACCATGGGAACCTGTTACTAAAATTTTTGGATCCCACCACTGACTGACTGCACAATTTTCTTCTGTTATGGGTAGTTCGTAGCTTCAACCAAAGTCACATCTCTGTCTGTACCATGCAGAGTAAATATTGAAGAGTTATTTGCAACTGCTATGGCATTTTCTTTGACTTGTGTGTCACTGAATATGGGATCTATCATACAACTGTGTGTTTTTCTGCAAACTCTTGAATGCTGTTCCTGAATATTGTTGATGTTCTGTTCTATTCTATTTTCATTTATTACTCACTCTTTACCACAGTCTCAGGGCAGTTTACAGTAAAACATGCAACATTAAAATCACAATAAAACCTGTCTAAAAACTCAATTCTAAAAACCAAGACACAATCTAAAATCTCCCACCCCCATCCCACCCATCCATCAAAAGGAGGAGTGTACAAATCCTGTGTATTACAGAGATTACGGGATAGTATTTGCAGCCTTCAACAATACATTTGCACGTTTGCTTCCATATTTTAACTGGTTGAGATGCATGATACTTCAGCAGCAGCTAAAATCCACTGTTGCCAGTCTAGATGAAAGATGTGGCTACTAATGCTAACACCTTCCACTAAGTTTTTTCCAAGCCCCATTCGGTCAAGTTTTTTTTCCTGCTGGTCAGTTTTAGGTAATGAAACTGAACTAGCAAAAGAAAGAATTCGAGGTCTGGGGATTTGTTTTTAATCCACAAGAACTGGAACAAATGTTTCAAAATTGAAAGCAGAATACATAGTTATTCCCAAGAAAAAAAGGGGGCAGTCTGATTATTCTGGCCATTTTTAATTGTAAGACCAAAGAACAGATTTCAATTTTGCATGGAGCTGAAGTATGAAGAATGGCCAAGATATTTATAGAAAAATTATTTTGGGCAGCCTTAAACCTTCCATCAAGCATATCCATAGAATGTTGTTGGAAAATGGTAGGAAGACATTATCTGGCATTTTAGTGTTTGTTTCTTTTATGACAATGTCATTAACTCCTTTCTTAACTTCAAGCCGAGGCAGTAGGTAAGTAAAATTAATCTTGGTGGCTATGGTAAGCAAACTGTTTGTTCTGTCATTGCCTGTTGACTCTCTTTTGGTATATTGGTACAATAATGCTAATATTATTTTTAGTCGATTATTATACATTGTCAAATAGAAGAGCTGCTTAATTTTAGTGATGGACCTCATTTGGCCCTATTGCTATTTCACTGTTTAACAAATATGCTGAAACATAAATGCATCTCTAGGTTTTAGAACATTACTCTTTTGCACTCTAACAAACTTGCTTGAGGCATATTTATAGCAGGTTTTTAACTGAATTTGTTCACAGTTAAGTTGTATGTCTAACAGTGCCATCCTAAGCAAGTCTATTCAGAAACCTATGCAAGACTATTCAATGTAGAACTTGTCCCCCCCTCCCCCAAAATGCTCCTAGGATAGCATGTCTATTACTTTAAATGATTGATTGGTTAAATATCAAATAAAGTATCGTACCTATGCCAACACCATGCAGCAATCACCAGCCATCAATTTTCATAGGTAAACTAGTAAGACCTTCAGTAAAATTTTCATAATGTCCATGGCACATAATGATTTTGCAGCCAATGGTTTGTTGCCAGATCTGTTACACTGTGTTAAAAAAAACCCTGTGGTTTCATTGTGTTTTGCCTATGGAGGTAATAAACCACTTATCCCCTTCCAGCGTAATCATAACTGCATGTAGTCAGAAGTAAGTCCCATTGAGTTACGTCAGGCTGACACCTGAATAAGGATGCTTAGAGTTGCTGGATGATTCTGGGTTTCCTGTTGAAAACCCCCCGCTATGTTCACTGTCTTAGTTTTTTGAAAAATGGAGAAGTTAGTATCATCACTTGACTTTTGCTGCTGTGAAGTGAGATCAGTAAAGGACTTTGACTCTTTGATTGTCTGATATTTATAAGCAGTGTGATAGATGAGATATCTGTGACTTTGCTGATGCTCTAATTTCCTTGTGATCGGCCTCCTTTATCTTGTGAGCTATTTACACATGTGTTAGATTGCAAATGTGTGTTAAATATATTTGTAGCCAATGACTTATGTAATTGGTAATAAATCTAAACTAGTCTATTTGCATGTTATAATGTAATAACTTCCCCGTGCTAGATTTTTGTTTTGTTTTGTTTTTGGATAGAGGTTTTGGCTTTCTACCATCACTATGTTTGTGAGGCTGAGCCAGCAGTAATGCTTAAAATGTTTCATTTGCCTCAGCCCTTAGTTTCATTTAACTCTATTTGTCTGTAATCGCATTTCCAGAATAACACCTTATTTACACTAAAGAACAATGAAATTCTGGCTTCTTATTAATGTTGCTGAAATACAATTCCAAGGTAGTAAAGGACAAAAATGTACCACAAGGTTGCAGCTTAATGCTGACAAAATAAAGCATCCACCTGGAGTGCAAGAACAACAGACTTAACTTAGGCTCATTCCGCACATGCAGAATAATGCACTTTCAAACTGCTTTCAGTGCTCTTTAAAGCTGTGCGGAATAGCAAAATCCACTTCCAAACAGTTGTGAAAGTGGTTTGAAAACGCATTATTTTGCGTGTGCGGAAGGGGCCTTATATATTTCATTATAAACTTAAATGGAAATGTACACAAGTTTACAAATATGTAACAAGCCAACCAGTATACAAGAACTTGTACAATTCCAGGCATTGCTTGTGAGGAGTAGGAGTGATGAATATTCTTGTCAAGTACTGACTACTTTCATGCATCTTTGGAATGTTCATGAAGTATGTTTTATACTTGTAGTATAAGCATGGTACTGCTGGCTTAAGTTTAATCACTACATCAAAACAACTGCTAGTTTCTCCACTTTATAATATTTCAGGCATCTGAACGTATATCCTTTGCCTCTCTAACTGGAGAGTCAGCATGTAGCAGTGGTTTTAAAGTATTGAACAGTGGTGGTGGTGGGGGGGGGAAGCTGGTTCAGAATCCTGCTAAACCACTTATTTAAATGTTTAAATCCCACCTTTCAAGAAAGCGAAAATATAATAGCAAATCCCAAACCTCTTCCCTTTTTAGGTGAACAGTTGGTTTTTATACCTGCTTTTTCTCTACCATAAGGAGTCTCAAAGTGACAATCACCTTTCCCTCCCCCCCAGCACATTGTGAGGTAGGTAGGGCTGAGAGAGTTCTGAGAGAACTGTGATTAACCCAAAGTCACCCAGCAGACTTCATGGAGAGGAGCAGAGAATCAAACATGGTTCTCCAGTTTAGGGTCTGCCACTTATGTGGAGGAGTGGGAAATCAAACATAGTTCTTTAACTTCGAGTCCACTACTTTTAACTGCTACACCATGCTGGCTGTACTGCTTAAAAGATTCCTGCCATTTGAAAGTCTTGGCAAACAGGCAGGTCTTGCAGCACCTCCTGAAGATTTTTGAGGGGGAGCCACAATGGAAAAGGCCTGGGCTCTGGTTGATGCAGGACAAGCCACCCTAAGATGTAGGAGAGCCAACAGATGGCTGCTTGATGACTACAGTTGGTACACAGGGACATATGAAAAGAGGCTGGATATGTGGGTATCAGGTCATAAGGTGCTTTAAAGGTCATACCCAGCACTTGAATTGAAATCAGAAGTAGTCTGTCTGCCAGTGTAGCATTTCAAAATGTGCAACATATGTTTCTCATGGATAGCCCCTGACAGTAGTGAGGCTGCTGCATTCTAGACCAATTGCATTTTCTGGCTTGTTGTCAAGGACACCACCGTATAGAGTGCATTGCAGCAATCCAACTGTGAGGTTACAGAAGCATGGATCATCATTGCCAGGAATCGAAGCAGTCTAGAGTAAATCCAGGACTGGGTGAAGGTCGGATGCAGAAGCTGAAGAGAAGTGGGGCCAGTCCTGGCCACCATTTTCAAACTAGCCTGTCTCTTTCAAACAGCAAGACAGGGTCCACGAGCACCTCCTGCCCTTACCCAGCTTGGAAAAAGCCAATATTGCGTGATCTAGGACAAGTAGGTTCAGTCTCTCTAAAATATCAGCCTTCCCAAGGCATTACCTCTGCCTTGTCTGGTTTCAGCTTCAACTTGTTCTGTCTTATCTACCTTACATAGAATCAAACAGCTGGTTCACAACCAAGATGAACACATCTAGAGGCTTGAATAATGATATACAGAACTGTATGTTATCTGCATATTGATGACACCCAACCCCAGTGACCTCACATATACATATATGTGAAGTTGAGACTCTTTATGTCCAGTCAGACAGAAAAGAATAAAACCAACCAAGTTCTATGTCCTTAATATCAACTCTGTATTTAAACTGGTAGATAAGAATTGAGTGGTCAAGAGTGGAGTGGTGAAAGGCTACTGAGACGCTCAAGAGTATTGACAAAGAAGCTTGTTTCCTGTCCAACCTTAAACAACGACCATCCACCAATGCAACTGACAGAGGTGTCATTCAGGAAAACCTGGAGCTTCTCAGCTACCACATGCACTATCACCTTCCCTAGAAAAGGTAGATTGGAGACTGACCTATAACTGGCTACATCATCTCTAGTCAGTGAAGTTTTTTTGAACAGACGTCTAACATCTGTTTCTTCCAAAGACCTAGAGAGATCCCCTTCAGTCAGGGAAGAGTTGACTCCAGTACTTTTCCCCAACTTCTATCAATGATGATAAGTTTTAGGCTTACTACTGTGATTAACTTCTAGAGCTGTGGTGGCGAATCTTTGGCACTCCAGATGTTATGGACTACAATTCCCAACAGCCCCTGCCAGCATGGCCAATTGTAGGGGCTGATGGGAATTGTAGTCCATAACATCTGGAGTGCCAAAGGTTCGCCACCACTGTTCTAGAGGATTTGGAGTATCATTTAACGATAATCTATTTTTTAAAAAGTTTTTTCATGTCTATTCCTTTTCTCAAGGATGTGGAAGGGACAGGCATAAATTGGACATTTCCACTTTCTTCTCAGAATAAACTCAATTTATGCAGCAATTTCCCTTTCAGATTAGGCTAGAAGTCTATGACTGGCTCCAATACTTCATTCTGTGTTTGTCAAGGAGATTCATTTATTGTTTAATTATTTCAGTGGGCTGAAGAAACTCTTTGTAGGATTGCAGTGCAAGTAATGTAGTACTTATTATTATGTATATTATATTATATATGTATAATATAATGTATTATATTATGTATAATATTTTGTGATATATGTGTTTACATGGATGGGTAACAAAACAGAATGTTGAAGAGGTACCCATAGCGTGCGTGCATGAGTCTTATGCGTAAAATACCTGCCATGACTAACATTATAAAGCATGAAAAAGTATAAGAGCATATGCATATGTTTTACATTTGAGAGAGATTTTCTGATTTTTTTATAATAGCTTCTCTTTTTAAACTTTTACTAAAGCAACTATCTAAAAGCATATGTTTGAAATAGAAATCTGGCCTAGAAGCATTTTTCCTCCTTCATGCATATGTGAGCATAAACCACAGCCAAAAATAAGCATTCTCTTATAGAACAGTGTGTCTGTGTACATATGTGTGTACACACACATGCTTTGAAAAATCTCAGAACAGTTCACATGTTATGCTGGTAATAAGGGAATATATCATGGAATGAGATTCTCTATTGCTTGTTTTGATGGGAGGAAGAAGGAACATTATCCAACAGATCCATACATGCAGGGATGCCAAGAGGAGGCCTAGAGGTACAAAATTATCAGGGTCTCAGCCACACTGGGATCCCAGGAAGCAGGTCATGGTGATGCAGGGCACTGTAACAAGCTTTGTTCTTGTTCTCATCAAGCATCTTGTGTTAATTCTAAATAAAAGGTGACTTGTGGTCCATGAGAGATCATTGTATGTGGATACAGAATGTTTTATGGCAGCTCCGTACACAGGCGGTAAGAATAGAAAGGCCCCTTATATATAGCATATTTTGTTTGTTTATGTATTTACCAGTTTTATATCCAAACTTTTAGCCCAACCAAGGCTACTGGACGAACTGACATCCTAGGAGGCTTGTTTCACCGTGGTCGGCAAGCCAAAAGCAACGTTTCTTGACCTCTGTGAAATGCCCTTATGCAGCACAATGGGCTGCACCTGCCTTTTTGTCAGTGTAGGTCTGTGCCAGAAAATGGGGCCATTCTCAAGCTGAAGGAACTGAGGAAGCCAGCTAAAGCTGACTCTGCCTCCAAAAGCACTCCCTTCAGCACCAGCGTGGGTTCCTGCACCAGAGGAGTACCATAACTGCTTTGGCACCCATACATCATGCTCCTGTGCAGTTCCGCAAGCATCGGCATTAGGTGCCTCTGCTCTGTCATAAACGCACCTTACCCTGCTATACAGTGGTCACCAAGGTACCTAGCAATTTAAAATATACATGCTACTTTAAAACATACATGATAAAATTGTATTATAAAACCGTTAAGCAATCCTCTCCCAAACATATATATTAAAACAATTTTTGAAACAATTTTTGAAATAGTTTAAAAATATATCGAACAGTTAAAATACATACAGAACACACACAAAAAATTAGGTTAGGAAGGAGGAATCGTAGGGAGAATGCCAAATGAAACAAAAAAAAAGTATTCACTCACTGGTGGAAGATGGCAACAAAGGGGAATAGATCAATCTTCATGGGGAGAGTTCCAGAAAAACAGAAATTAAAAACAGAGGGCAGAAAGGGATTATTGAGAAAATGCCAGCTAAAACAAAAAGTCCTTGGACATTAGTGGAAGATGGCCCCTTGTGCATTCACCATCTGCCGCTCAGCTCTGTGCTTCGCAGCGGGGTCTCCCCACGTTTCCTCATGTACACACGATGATGTGTTTCACTTCTTCCAAATCAAGCTACCATTTTTCCTCACCCCTTTCCAGGTTGGAAAGTTGTTTACCCCACCCCTTTCCTTTGATTTTCTTTTTGATGTTTCAGTGATCTGTTGCAAGGTTGACAGATTTAAAGTCTGCTAAAAATATTAAAAGGAGGCCCACCAGTCCGCTAGAAATGCTGCAGTTACTTCTCCTGCATGGGTCGGGGAAGGCATGTTGCAGCAGAAAAGCTGGGAGAAGCAAAAGGCTCACTTCGTGCTCCACTTCCCCTGTGTAGGCAGGGAAAAGATGGTGCTTTCTCTGCTCCTGAAAACTGCAGAGCTTCTCTGATCTGTGGCACAATTACATTTGAAGGGGGGACGGGGATGTGGACAATTGAGAATCTGACCCAAAGAGACCAAACATGGACAAACGCCCAGCGATAAAAAGGGGACAGAGAAAAATCTCTTGGGAAGGAGATAAATAGTGTTGGTGCCACAATCGAAAAAGCCCTCTTGGGATGCCAATCATATAATTTCAGTGGTGAATCATAAGCAGGGCCTCAGTGAAGGGCCATAGTGGTCAGGTAGGTATAAATCAGAGTAAACAGTTGTAATGGATGGGAAGAGGTCCTGTCAGTCACTAATTGCCTGTATGCCTGTTTGGTGCAGCTATCAGCCAGTCAACATGGCTGAAAAAGTCAGATGGAAGAGAGGAATGAGAGAAAAAACTGTTGCACTATAAGCTTAGAGCGACTAACTATTTATAAGCGACTAACTATTTATAAGCGACTAACTAACTAACCTTCCAAGGGTAGGCTGAAAATCCTTTCTCGGGACACTTGGGATATTTCAGTCTAAAACACTGAATCTCTGGAGATAGTGTATGAGCTTTCAGAGTGAGACTGGAGGAATTTGTGTCAGTATGTCTTGAGTGTAAGCAGGTTAACATCATTAATATTTGGAGATAGGGTTTGTGATTAGAGAGTAGTAGGCTGAAATTTGTTTCTCAAGAGACATTGAATGTCACAGTCTGTTTTTTATGAGGAGAGAGGCTAGGACAATGAATGCTTTATGAATTTGTAGTTGTCCAGGGGCCAATTTCTGAGAGAAAGTGTCTAAGGATTTGTAGTTTCTGGGAGGAGCTCACATTTACCCTGTGAGAATCCTCTCTGGGATCAACTGGAAAGGCAGTATTCACCTCAAGCTTGGCTGATAACTGTTCTGTACAACCAAGAGTTTACAACTGAAACATTATGAACCCAGAAAAAAATGATGTTACCTGTAAATACAAGCTTCTTTCCTAAACAATCCTTTTTTCTTCTATCCTTGATATTGCTTTTTATCCTGTTTTCCTTTTGTTTCTTATGAAGTAACTGCATCTGAAAAGCCACTTGGGTTCAATTTATCAGTAGAAGATTAGGGTAGAGAATTGGTACCTGGGGCAATTTTGGGGTGAACGCGGGCTAATAAACTGGGTTCACTATGCTATCCTAATCTAGCTGGATGGGGATGGATGCACGGAGCATCCATCCTTCCTCTAGGCATGGTAGGAGAAAGATGGAGAGGGGTTGAGGAAGAAGCCGGAAGGAAGGAAGTCCTTGAGAGTATCAGTCTAACATCAAAAGGATAGAACCAGCATGATAGAGTAAAGGTGTCAATTCCTAGATTCCTATCTAGCCACTGGCTCTCAAGTAAAACCCCCTCTGTAGGTTGAGGCAGGAAACAGCGTAACAGTGTAAAGTCCTTCTCTTCCAACAATTTCTATGAGTGTCTCATTCAACTACATTGAGGGAAAAATGGGTTTAATTGATCATAACTATGGAAGATATATGATTGGGACACCTATGAGAGAGATTGTCCTTATTGTGATGAAAACTCCCATTACATCTTTGGGGACATTACTTTACCTTCAGCTCTCTGAATCACTGTAGCCATGGCCATAACTGAAGAAATGTCAATCCTGTAGTAAACAATCAGTTGCCCCCAGGCTTGTAGGTGTGGTGAATGCATTAGCAAGATACACTGAGCTGCACCTTACAGAAGATCATGAGTCGGCTATACAGGAAAACTATTTTCTCTCTGTGATCAGAATCTGAGGGTTCCTGAAGTAGGATTGTTTGCCATGATGCAACCATCTAAACTCATCACCAACACATTGATGTTGGCTCCCTCTCTAACTAACCCATCGTGGGGCAGCACACATGGGCACCAACAAAATCCACCAAATTCTTCTCCCTGGACACATGAGAGATTCCAGTTTTGTTGGGGATGATTTTCAAATTTCTTAGGCAAGAATGCTGTTTTATAGTTCCTCCATCTCACTTATTAGGCAACATTAGGCCGTTTCCGCACGGGCGGAATATGGCGGCATGGGGACGGCAAAAAAAGCGCCGATCCCAGGCCTCACGATACACAGAAACGCCGCAGCTGCATCGCAGCCGCGCCGCCCTCGCGCCGCGAAGCCAGCGTTTCCCCAGTGCGCTTAGAAGCGTACTTGTTGGGGAAACGCCGCCTTGAAGCTGCTGCCGAGCGAACGGTAGCGGCTTCAAGACGCCTCCCCCCCACTGCCTCCCGGCACTTACCTTGTCCCCGGGCCTCCGGCGCGTTGCCAAGGCCTGGGGACACGCCCCCCTGCCCTGCGCCGCTGGAGCAGGCGTGCAGGAGGCAGTGACCCCATTTCGGCGGGCGTGCCTGCGACCCGGGGAAATTCACTAAATCGACCGGGCACCAGCGGCTCTCTTGGCGCCCGGCGTCCCGGCTCTTTCCAGGACCGTCCATGCAGACGGTCCCAGCATCGTCGGGTCGGCGCAAAATGTGCCAACCTAGCCGCTTCCGCCTCCGTGCGGAAATGGCCTTAGATACCGGAGATGTCAATGCCAGGAAATCAGAGATTGAAAAAGCAGTGCTTCATAGCCTATGCAAATGTTCATATCCACCATCCAGTCTGATAAAACGTCTTGCTTATCTTCCAGAGATCATGATGATGAAACTGTGGCTGCACTTACTGTAATAGATGTTGATTACCTTGTCTTCTGTGTAGTCACTTCCCTTCCTCCAACCTTCTATGAGCTCAGTCTGTACCTAAGTATGGGCTCCAGAGATGGGTTGTGAAGGTGGAAAAAGTCAGTTGAAGAGGAGGAATGCTTAGATGAGGTTGGTCTGTGTAATTGCAGGTTTTTAACACCAGTTTCAAATAAATACAGCTAACTTTTAAGATTTGCCAGCAGGATGATGCCATTTTATTACTACTGGAAGATTAGCAGTAGTTTACAGTTTATTCTGTGTTGTTTGGAAAAAAGGAGGAAATAATTCTGGAAAAGAAAACCATGATTTTGTTCTTCTGATCATAGATCATTGGGAAACGTGACCTTTTCAAAATGAAATCCTCTATGCTTTCCTACACAAAGCAGTGGATAAACATTACCTTTCAGTGAAGAGTGAACCGTCTTCAAAGTAATCTGCAAACAGAAGAACACTAGTTTATGCTGTTTCAAAATGTGGGTATATAATCCCTTGTGCATCCTTAACCTCTCTAGCAATTCACTGCATTTTACTTGTAGTAAACTTTGACCAAAAGTCAAAGAAGCTGAATCAGAAAGTCTGAAAGAAATTATGAGGCCTCTTAACAAAGATTATTTGCATAGAGAATTCTGACTTCAATCTGAACCTGAAATTGAGCTCAACCTCTGCTTTCCTTCATTGTGTGACTTTGTTTCCCATCCATAAAATAGAAATAAATTGTTATAGTTAAATAGTAAAATGCCACTCCAGATGTTTTTGGAACATAATACTTTGCACAGAGAGTATCAGGATGAGTTAAAACGGACACAGGAAAGAGGCTTGCATCCAACTTTTAATATGTACTGTATCCCTTGCAAAGATCTCTACCCCATCACCTTTGTGTTTTAACCCCTTAAAGCTGCCATCCAACTAATCAGAATTGCACCATGGCAATTTATTTATTTATGTTATTTATAGTCTGCCTTTCTCCCAATAACTCAATGCCAATTGCATATAGTGAGTCAGCACAATCAACAAAATGGGACATTCTTTAACTCATGCATTAGGATATTAGAAGTCTGAAACCACCAGAAAGAAAACAGGAGTGTAGCATAAGTATTCACATGACACATTAAGTAAAAACCCTCCAGTGTTGTTATGACCGTGTTCTTCCCTTGAAGTTTACCACAATAGCTTCTCTCCTCTTTCTCAAAGAGAAAGTTGAAGGAAGTACATGCACTCACTTTCACTCTGGATGGAGAAATGACAGCATCCAGCTCTCCTCCTTCACATCCTTGATGTGGATGGGAAAGGGGTATGCTAGTGACTCTTAACCCCAGCATCAAAACTAGTATTTGCCTCTTTCTGGGAACTGTATGTTTTTCTCCTGCAAGGCAAGTTACAGTTGAGGGGAAGGTTGATTTGTTGTGGCACACCTGCAAAAGAAAAGTGTGACCTGATCACTGCATATCTACTTTGAAATGCTGTGTTGTTGTTGTTGTTGTTGTTCGATGAGTATTTTGTACATTTTATGACTGGTTTTCCCCAAAGAGCCAACATTTTGTGCCTGGTAGCTCAGAAGGCTTTTGAAAAAATTAATTCCCCAAAACAAACACTTTACCCTCCCCTGGTGTAGACAGTGGGAATGGTGTATTCCTTGACTGCAGGATGACCAGTAGAGAGTGAGGTGTGTGCATCTGCACATTGATGTAGGTTGGGTTAACCCTTTTGTGTATGAGAGAGCACATGGTGGCTATGTAAAGGATAGCTGCTGCTGGGATATAGATTTATACTTTTGTGTAGCTGACTTGGGGAGGGGAAATGAATCCATCATAGTGCAAGAGTGCCTTTGAATGAGGTCTTACATACTAATGTTGAGATAAATTGGGGGGCGGGGCAGTAAAGGATTCCCAACTGTCTTTGTGTCTCTGTCCCTGAGATTGGAGTAGGATGTGTTTTTCTTTGCTATTTTAAGAGTGCTGGGATGGAGTTGAAAAGTATTTTGGGGCTGAGTCTGGCACAACTGGACCCTTGTCATGAAATCATTACATAGAATCTCAGATGTTTGAGAATTAGAATAATGGGTCAGGGAGCTTCTCTGGGTGTTTAGTTAAACAGATGCTGTTTTTCTCATGGTGCTAGATTGGCTGCAAATTCACATGCCATGGTGACAAAAGGAAGTAGTTCACAAGATATTTAGTGTCTTTGTGGTTAAGAATTCAATGACTAGAAACACTTATCTCTGATCTAGAAACACTAGACCTCTGACCTTCTATCAAACAGGACAAATAACACTTGAATATTTATGCATATTTTGCTTTCTCTGTGTATCTCACGTTCTTTGTGAAGAGAATCTGTTCCTAGGAATTCTCTGGAATTGATTCACTGAATTGTCTCAGGCTATTCACTTACTGCTATATTTCAGTGTTCCTCAGCTCTAAATTGGGAATACACATCATGCTGGGATGGCATTCAAGACAGCTGTAAAAAAAGACATTTTGCACTTTAATTTTGCCACGTGAAAAAGTTGAGGACACCCTGTTTGTCTGATGTTAACAGCAAGTCATGTGACATTTTCATATTATGTTTGAGGTAAGTCTGGGTTATTAGGGGAGCTGAGAAAACCCTTGTTTGGGATCTGTGGGGCTGTTCGGGTCCTGATGGCAGTCATGATGTATGGAAGGAAAATTATGCTTAATAATTTGTAATGCTATACACAAAAGTAAATATGTTATTTTTAAAGGTACAAGGTGGGAATTCATTGGATAGTAAACTAGACAGTTAAGGGTTTTTTTAAGCTTAGAAGCTCGATGTTGGCTGAGTAATTAAAACTATTCTAGTTTCTTTCTTTGTGCCCCGTTGGGTAATTGAACTTGTCTGATCCTGGTGGCAAAGGTTTTTGGAATAACATGGCTCCTAAATGTGTTTCCTTTCTTGATTGCTTGTTAATGCCATGAGAAGATTTCATTTTAGATACTTCTTTTGAAATTATTTGCTGTCTTGTGACAGAATACTTCTGGAAGCACTTAACTGGATAGTATTACATAGTCTCATCTTGTTATAGCTATTTGGATAATGTTCATAATTGAGAGACATGTGCAAAAATTATTAGAACTTTTTAAAAAAACAAAGTTTTGTTTTATGGGTTCTATGGACTTGAGGAAGTGATGTCAATGTAATATGTGGTCTAACTTCAAGGTGGTAACTGAAAAGTTTAAATTTGAAAGTAATGGAAAGATTACCATCACTATCTGCAATCAGTCATAAATGTGAATCTCACCTGTTAGACTTAACCCACATAGTAACTTTATGTGACCAGTGATTGACATGTTTGGGTGGTGAGCAAGAGTAATCTTCCAAATCAAGACCTACAGATTATACCACACCCGCTCTTTCAATTTGGTGTACATTTTTTATTGAGAAGTCACCTTTAATTGGTCCTACAAACTCCCATTTATTCTATATCACAGCTCTTCTAATATCATTGTATACAAGACTGTACATGCAATATTGTTTTCGTGTGTGTGTGTGTGTGTGTGTGTGTGTGTGTGTGTGTGTATTTATATGTGCATATGTGTATATTCACATAGAGAGAAGGAGATATGTGAAGAGAAGAAGTGTATAGTTTAGAACTATATGACTGAAAAAGAATATTTGGACAATTCATGAAAATATAGAGCATTGTGTTGAGACATTACTAGTGTTTGTTCGACTGGGGGGTTAAAATGTTAAAAGGCTACATACATAAACCTGCCATGGAATAGGATACTACTGGCTTATATATTTATATAACATTTACAAAATGGTCTGGCTCCAGAGAGAGGCAGAGAGGGCAACAAACAAGGCTTTCAGGGACCTAGCAGCCGGGTCCCACTCCCAAGGTGACATCTCTTCAGATCTCATGGAGAATGAGAGTCTGGGTGACAGAGGGTGCCAGTCTGAGGTGGGGGAAGATGCTCCCTTAGATGGGATCCCTTTCTTAACTGGTGATCAGCTATCCTCTCGCACTGAGGATACTCCTCGGGGAGGTGGGGGGCTCCTTGTAGTGGGTGATTCGATCATCAGGAATATAGGGGAAGTTAGGTTTGTGACGAGAGTGACCCGCGTGGTGACTTGCCTGCCTGGTGCGAAGGTTGCAGGATGTCCACGCTACGTCTAGATAGGCTGTTAAGGCAGTGCTGGGAGTGGAGAGTCAGCAGTTAGGTCCACATTATTTCCAATGACATTGTTAAGAGTATAGCTGGGAGGTTCTGGAAGCTAAATTTAGGCTGCTAGGAAAAAAGGTTAAAAATCCAGAGACCCCCAAGGTGGCATTCTCTACGAGAAATGCTACCTGTTCCCATAGCATAAGGCAAGCTGACTAGGCAAGCGGAGATACAGGGTCTCAATGCGTGAGATGAGAAGGTGAGGTGCAAGGCAGAGGGTTTTCAGATTTGTCCGGGAACTTTGGGGAACCTTTTGGGATAAGGTGAGCCTGTACAAAAGGGACGGGCTTCATCTTAACCAAAGAGGAACCAGGCTGCTGGCGCTCAACATTAAAAAGGTGGCAGAACAGCTTTTCGGCTTTGATTCCTGGGGGGAAAGCCGACCAGGAGCTGAAATTGACTTCGGTTAGGAATACAAAAGAGTCCATGGGGATGCAGACAGAGAAGGAGGTTTTTTTAAATCCAACCACATACAAGTGAGGAACATAGCAATGTGATGAGTGGTAGTGTCTACAAAAGGCTAGAGACCAAAAAACATGAAATCCCAGGTTGAGGTTTAGAGACAGAGTATACAAGGGTACCCTATGCTGTAGTAGAAGCGTTTCGACCTAAAATCTAGGAGCTAGAGTACAGAGTTTTGAAGGGAGGGACTTGCATTGATATAGTGGGCATCACAGAGACATGGTGGGAATGAGGAGAACCAATTGGGGATGCATTTATCCCCAGGTTACAGGCTCTACAGGAAGGATAGGACAGAGCGTGTTGGGGGTGGGGTGGCCCTCTACATCCAAAGAGAGCATAGTGTCACATAAAATGAAAGACAATGCAAGGAGGAGCTGATTCCTCTACTGCAAAGGCTTACTGTGGATATCAATACCAAAAGGGGTGGAAACATAGTTTAACATTAGGGAAAATGCTATTATAGTCCCCCTGACCAAAGTGCACAAGAGGATTCTGAGGATGGAAAAAAAAAGAAATTAGAGAGGCCAACAAAGAAGCAAAATAACGTGTCGTGGTAATGGGCGATTTTAACTGGCATCCCCGCCTCAGGCTGGAAAAATGCATGTTCAGGTCATGGCAAGGAAAGTGTTCCTGGATATGCTAAATGACTGTGGCTTTAGAGCAGATGGTTGTAGAACCAACCCAGGGAGATGTGATCCTAGATCTGACTCTATGTGGGACCCAGGACCTGGTGTGGGAAGTCCCAGTGTTGTTGTTGGTAATGAGGAACAGCGACCACAATAGCACCCATCAGATTCAGTATCTCTGCATCTTGAACAAGTGACAACTACCTAATGTAATTTTATTCACTTCTTCCAGAAAGGGAAATTTCTCAAAGATGAAGAGGGGATATGAGTGCTTGCAGGAAGCTGAAAGGAGAAAATCAAAGAGAGTCAAAAAATGTCCAAGATGCTTGGAGGTTATTTAAAAACACAGTCTTGAAAGCTCAGCTGGAATGTGTTTCACAGGTTAGGAAAACCTTTTAGCGCCCAGTCCAAAAGAAAGCCACCATAGTTAACAAGGGGCGTTGAGGAAAGTATTAGGGAAAAAAAGGTATCTTTTTTAAGAAGATGGCTAAAGTCCAACTTAACTGATAAAGAATACCAGAGAGAACACAAATGGTGGCAAAAGAGAAGCAAGTTAGCTGGAAGGGAGGCAAAAAAGGATTATGAGGAACGCATGGCTGTGAACATCAAAACCAGCAACAAACAGTTCGTCAAGTACATCAAAAGCAGGAAGCCAGCAGGGGAAGCGGTAGGCCCGTTAGATGACAAAGGAACAAAGGGTGTGCTAAAAGATGACAGGGAGATTGCAGAAAAGCTGAATGAATTCTTTGCATCTGTCTTCACCCAAAGAGGAGGTGAGGAAAATTCCTGCACCTAGACAGAAGAAGCCTAACAGGAGGCAGAATCCGAGGGAACTAACGAAGATAGTGGTAGACAAGGGAAAAGTTCTGGCAGCCATGGAGAAACTAAATGCTTCAAAATCCCCTGGCCCAGATTGCATTCACCCAAGAGTTCTTAAAGAGCTCAAGCATGAAATTGCTAATGTTCTCACATTAATATGCAACTTATCCTTGGAAATCAGGCTCCATCCCTGAAGACTGGAAGATGTAGTATCACACCAATCTTTAAGAAAGGATCTAGGGGGGACCGAGGAAATTACAGGCCAGTCAGTTTTGACATCTGTTCCTGAGTAAGTGGTAAAGATCTGTCATTAAAGATAAAATTACTAAAACATGTACAAAAGCAAAACCTGCTGAGAAAGAGTCATGAAAGCTTTTGCCAGGAGCAAATCCTGTCTTACAAACTTTACTAGAGTTCTTTGAGGGATGTGAATAGGCATGTGGATAAGGGGGAACCAGTGGACATTGTGCTTGGATTTCCAAAAGGCTTTTTGACAAAGTTCCTCACCCAGAGACTATTGAGAAAACTCAGCTTAATGAAGGAATAAGAGGGGAAGTCCTCCTATGGATTAAAAACTGGTTGAGAGCTGGAAACTGTAAAAAGAGTGGAGTGTAAATGGGAAATTCTCACAATGTGGAGAGATGTGAAATTGGTGTCCCCCAAGGATCCGTATTGGGACCAGTGCTCTTTAACCTATTCATAAATGACACAGGAAGTAGGGGTGGGTAAGCGTGGTGTAGGATTTGCAGATGATACCAAATTATGTAGGAATTGGTGAGAACCACAAAGTTCTGCGAAAGGAGGTCCAAGCGGACCTTGATAAATTATGTGAGTGGGCTAAGAAATGGCAAATGCAGTTCAATGTAGCAAAATGCAAAGTGATGCACATAGGGGCAAAAAATCCAAACTTCACATGCTGCGCTACAGAAGTTGGGACTATCAGTCACAGACCAGGAAAGGGATTTAGGCGTCTTAAAAGATAGTTCCATGGGAATGTCAACTCAATGCATGGCAGCTGTGAAAAAAGGCAAACTCTATGCTGGGGATAATCAGGAAAGGAATTGATAATAAAACTGCAAAAGATTGTCATGCCCGCTTATATATAAAGCAAGTGAGTGGGTAGCCACACTTGGAGTACTGTGTCCAGTTCTGGTCACCACATCTCAAAAAGGATATTGAAGAGATAGAAAAAAGGGTCACAGAGAAGGGCAGCAGCGAGGATGATTGAGAGGGACTGGAGCACCTTCCTTATGAGGGAAAAGGCTGCAGCGTTTGGGACTCTTTAGTTTGGAGAGGGAGGCGTCTGAGGGGGGATATGATTGAAGTCCTAAAATTGTATGCATGGGGTAGAAAATGTTGACAGAGAGAAATTTTTCTCTCTTTCTCCTAATACCTAGAACCAAGGGGCATTCATTGAAAATGCTGGGGAAGAATTAGGACTAATAAAAGGAAACACTTCTTCACGCATAGCGTGTGATTGGTGTTTGGAATATGCTGCCACAGGAGGTGGTGATGGCCACTAACCTGGATAGCTTTAAAAGGGGCTTGGACAGATTTATGGAGGAGAAGTCAATTTATGGCTACCAATCTTGATCCTCTTTGATCTGAGATTGCAAATGCCTTAACAGTCCAGGTGCTCGGGAGCAACAGCCGCAGAAGGCCATTGCTTTCACATCCTACATTGTAGAACTCCTTAAAAGAAGCACCTGGTGTTGGGCCACTCTTGAGTAAGCAGAGAGCTGGACTAGATGGACTCTGGTCTGATCCAGCTGGCTTGTTCTTATGTTCTTATGTTCTTAATATGTGGCCCAGCACCAGTACTGCTGGCACTCGCCCAGTTTTTTCAGTGGCAGAATATTGTGAATTGACTGCTAGAGTAATGAATTTTGCCTACAACAGAAACTATTCTTTGATGAAAAATGTTTGGATACTCCAAAATGAGGGTAGAGCACATGACTGCAATAAATTGTCTAGGAAGGCCATTTGTACCTTTCCCTAGCTACTTCTACACCATAGCAGTTATAATTCGGCATGAATCTACAGGGCTGAAGTTACAGAGCAGGATGCATATGAGTGGCCAGTAAGCTATGGTGTTAAATTCTAGTTAAATAAAGCCCTTTGCTAGTGGTAGGAAGGAAACAATTTGAAAATGTCTCCTTTCTTAACAGAGAGGGGGGGATGCTTAAAATGGTGATATTACTTTCTGTCTATTTTACAGTTTAGTAAGAAGACCTGGGTTTAAAGCTTATCTACTTTATGCATTTTGCTATAAGAACAAAAAAAAAAAAGAAATAAGAAAGGATTTCAGTTTGTTCTTAAAAATAAATGCGCTGAAATATAAATGTTAGCAGATTTTTCAAAACATACTTTACCCCATTGAGGTTCAAGCTATTTCTGATTTCTGTCTGATTAAGGTCAATGCAGTAAAAATAAAGATTATCCCCTCCAGCCCTTTGAAATGCCCCATATCACACTGTGAGTCCTTTATTTACATTTTTATGAAAGAATTTTTCAAAGGGCAGGATGAATACAAAGCATAAAACAGCTCACTCCTAAACATCTTGTCACATTCCAGCCAAACAAACGTTTTCTAGTGGGTGGGATATGAGATCAAGCTTTGCTAGAAGAGAAGAACTGAACATGAAACATATCGCAATTTGTTGATATGGAACACTTAAAGGCTGCCTTCTGGCATCAAGGTAAAAAGTTCAGGGGACTGTGGTAATTAGCCCAATTGATAAGTTGGCACTGAGGTGTTTTCCTCTTCATTTCTGAATGGATAGTAAACAAGGCACTAGAATGAGCATTCTGTGAACACTCAACATTGAGTATAATTTTTTTTAAATACCCTGTTCCACTTCCATTTCTTTTTTCCATGCTTTACTCTCACAGATCTCATTGTGGTCTGCCAGGACTTCCCTTTGGACATTAACACAAAAACTATGAAAGTGCAGAAAGAGAATAAAGTTAACAATGGAGACTTTTCTAGGGCTTCGTTGCTTGACTTCTTAACAAAGTGTGGAGGCTATATACCAACCCTTTCTTAGCTTTCTCTGTCCTTTTATACCAGATGTTTTCTTTCTGCTGGAAACTTGAGACTTGTAGATGATGGTCAAACAGGTTACAGCCAGTGTTTAGTCTACAGTGTATATCAGTAAACTACGTAATTTAAGATGGCCTCACTCACTCTCGGTCTCTTGCAAAAAGGTCCAAGCCAGAGGTTAGGTTTGGATATGAAATTTCAAAATGTGTCCTGCTCATGCACACCAACTTCACTATGATATCTAATTCTTCAAAACAGATCTTGCTATGTGTGCTGTGTGTTCCATGTTTCCTGTAAACAAGTGTGGGGGTCAAAACTGAAGTATGTACTCGAGATCCATTGATGTCTGGAACATACCAAATGTCACTGCATTGTTCAGTGTAGTAATGTGCACCTAAAACATACTTAAAATTCATATTTTAGGAAGGGCCAAAATGCTGCTATTTGGGGGTATTTGAGTATTCTGATACTATTTTGGAATTGCGGGGAGAGGTTCCAGATTTCCGATTCCATTATTCTCTGTGCGGTACAAATTTGGGGGGCTGGAGTGACTGTTTTTTAATCAAATGACACTAATTTTGCAGGAGACCTGGTTATGCCTTTTCACTAGAGACCCTACCCTAGATTTCAAGCAAATTGGACCAAGGGATCCAGTTCTGTGGGTCCCTGACTAAGATGCCCAGGCCATTCTTGCTTGTCTCAACTGTTTCCTATGGGGTAAAAAAGTTTTAAAAGTCATTAACCAAATGCACAAGTGCAATGACTGGCCAAAAACCTCCAAATGCAAACAGTACCAAGAAGTCCAATAGAACCAACATCAAAGGTGGTGAGCTCCTCCACTCTGGCAGTCTTCAAGCAGCAGGTGGATGAACACTTGACAGGGTTCCTATAGGCCAGGTGTGGACAAACTTGCTAAATATAAGAGCCACGTAGAATAAACTTCAGATGTTTGACAGCCACAAGACATGAACAAATATTGCACATGTGTTTTGATTGTTAAGTGCACACGTTACAAATCATTTTTATAAATATTAAGAAATACACATAGGTAATAATTATTCATGTATGTAATTTTTATTAAAATTAAATGAGGCTGCCAAAATAAAAAAAACAAAAGGAGTTAAAAACAAATATTGCTAGTGATACTTCTTTGTCTGAGACTTTAAATATCTGGTCAAAGCATGGAGAAATATATCCGAATTCAAAGATTGCATTGCAAGAAAAAGTGAGAGGTACTCTGCTTGCAGATTTTGCAAAATGCCCCTACTCCTTCCACTGTGGAAATGTTTGCCAGGGTGGTGAGGTGCAAGCATCAGTTTCCTGTGTAGCCTTGCCTAGAGTGGTCACTACAGCTGCTTGGTTAGAACTCCGTGCCTGGACAGCATCCTGCCTTCCTTTTCTCTCCCACCCACCCCCTTCTTTGCCTCCTCTCCCACTCTACAGCCCATTGTGCTCCTCAAGAAATTGGGTCACATCCCTGGAAGAGACCCATGTGCAGATGCATATCCTACAAACAGAAAAAGACAACAGAGTCACAAAGACTTGGAAGTAAGTCAGGAAATTGGGAGACCTGTAACCCAGCTGTGAGTTGCGCATTATGATGCAAAGAGCCACATAAGGCTCATGAGCAGCAATTTGGCCACCTCTGCTCTAGGCTGATCCTGCATTGAGCAGGGAGTTGGACTCGATGGCCTGTATGATCCCTTCCATCTGTATAATTCAGTGGCAGAACCAATTTAAAGAGGGAACACTAATGCAAGCCCAACACAACTAATGTCAAACTAGAAAATCCCAGCAGAATCCAGGGCCAATGTGGCAAGCCCAGCAAAACCAACAGCCTTTCATCACTGGTACTGTTGTTTCCTCCCACCCCTATAAAGAAAAACACAACTGCATTACAACATATATGAACTTCATTTTAGGTGCTTTTGTGACATCTGCTTGTGCTTGTTTTAAATTTAGACACTTGTTTACTTTCTTAACATCTCTTGTTCCAGTGATGCTTGTGTGTTTTGTTTGTTTATAAGACTAACAAGACCAACATTTTTGGCATGGTATTTATTTTCTGCACAGAAGCATTCCCCTTAATATCTAATCCCATTGCTCGGGAAAGATGCTCCCTCTACTCTCCCTCCCATCACCCAGAAAACTTTTAAAATGGAAGAAAAACAGGTCTGGGCATCTTAAAATGACAGCCCAAAATATTTTTATATATTCCCAAATATTTCCAAAGTTTCTCAGTATTGCCAAGAATCTCAAATATTACCCAGATATTTAAATGTACCCAAATGATGCCAAATTCACATCCCTAATTGAATTTAGATGTTGTCTGGCAAGTAAACTTACAGAAGCAAAAGAGCTAGTAAATGAGTCAAAGTCCAATGCTTTTAAGTTTAGCAATCTTCTCAAAGATTTAAGATAGGGGATGTTTGTGCTTAAAAAATTGTAAAAATCTAGGATGGTATCCTAGGATGGCTATTCCCTGCTCTTCCAGACCTCCTGCCTACAGCAAGACTTGCATAATGCACATATGGCCACTTTTTATAAAAGTTCAGGATGTCAAGTAGAATCTTTCTGAAAATTGGTCTGATCCAAACCAGCCCACGCATCTGACTCCCATACGCCTAATTTTGTAGAATGGACAAGCACTGCTTTGTATGAAAATTTCTGTGAGAGCGCCTGAAACAACTGATATTATTTCAGTCTCCATCTCTCATTTTCTATTTAAAATAGATGTCTATCATATGGCTTCACTTATGGGAAAAGAGTATTTTTCTGCTTCAGCCAAATGTCTTTTAGCTGGCATTAGAAGAAGGGATGTGTGGGATTATCCCCCCCCCCCCCATTTTGATACTGCATATCTGTCAGATTTTGCTCTGTCAAGTTTTGCATTTTTTTAAAAAAATGAATTTAGTCAAATTTTACTCAAAATTTAACAAAATTCGTTGTATAAATTTAGTGAGACAGAAAGGACTATTCAATAACTCTATGCTTTTTCAATAAAATCAACCTAAGAACTTTGTTCATGGTCATGACAGCAACTGAGCTGATTCAGCAAATCATGGGATCGAGTGAGTGAGTCTTTGGCACCTAATCTCAGTCCAAGTGCTGACACAACAGTAACCACTGGGTGGTGTAATTCAAGTTTACACAGTACCCAAAAAAATTAATCTGCACTGCATATGTGTAACCTTTCACATAAGTCAATTTGTAACACAGTTAAGTTTTAGAAGAGGGAGGAGGAACACTGTTATGTGTACACTGACCTCTGTGCTATTTAATCTTTTCCATAGGCTATATTAATGCAAAGGAAGGTTTACTATGCATCAAAACTTGTGTGAGGGTTTCCTAGAGCATATGAAGAAGAATATTTTAACTTTTGATTTCTACATAGGAAATGTCCCTTAGTTATATAACTGTGTTATAATGCAAACCAACTTTTAACAAGTGTTATTTATATTTGAAGTGTGACCTCTAGATCTTTTATATGCAAAAAAGCAAAAAAATGACAACTTGACAATTCTTTCTGAAATGGTTCAGCAGGGAACCTGAAAAACAGGTTCAGTAGGGTAAAGAAAAACACCCGAACATACTGCATTACATATAGAAAATGAAAGAAACAGGGACATAATGCTCTTCACTGCTTGTTGATGGCAATGACTCCATATTTGTTCTCCTATATAAGCAGAACCACCAACCACAGACTGAAGAGGCTAGACTTGATTCTGAATAATGTAAATACTGGTTGAATAGAAAATTTACAAAACATGGGTAGTGGCTCAATGGTAATACATCTGATTTCCATTCAGAAGATCCCAGGTTCAGTGCCTCACAAGTCCAAGTAAAATGATTAGTTTGTAGATGCTGGGAAAGATCTATTCCTGAGACTCTGGAGGGCTGCTATCAATCAGAATAGACAACAGTGGCTTTGATAGACCAATAGCATGGTTCAGTATATGCCATGTGCAGCTGAATGCCCATAATTTAAAAAAAATCTGGAAGGTTGTCTCACATTGAGATCACATAATCATTTCTCTTTCAATTCAAAATTAAATCACATTCCCCCACCCCTCTTGATTTCATTTAATTGAAGATGTGTGGTTTTCTTTTTTTATAATTTAATGTTGCTGAATTAGGTGACGATAAGACAATGTTAGCCAAACTTGTGTAGCCAAACTTTGACCTGATTAAAACTGATAAAACAGGTAGAGTTTTGATCACACTTTTGTACTTATGTGAGGTCTCCTTTGTCCTTCACACCATTGTTGAATGGTATCAACTGTAATACTTTAGTAGATTCATCCAGTCCAACTAGTATCATGTTTAAATGCCCAAAACTGAGAGTCACACAATGAACCCCATCCTTGCACTTGTGGAGCTTTAAACATAACACTAGTGGTGTGTGATTCAGCTACTAAAAGCACCTGCCATAATCATAGCAAGAGTTTGTGGATAAGTCATCAAGAAAATTGTTGTTTTTCAAATCTTCTACACATTATTTAAAACTATAATTTTGGGATTTTTCTAAATGTAACCAAATTAAGCTACTTGGAAGCTTGATTGTTCAAAAAGATGCAATAATATTTTAAAATAAATTTATGTATTTATTGTCGTTACTTCATTTATACTCCCAGTGAGTGTCCAAAGTAGCTTACATCATTCTCTTCTCCTTCATTTTATTCACACAACGATCCTGTGGGGTAGGTTAGGCTGAGCATGCATTGCCTGCCCCAAGGTCACCCAGCAGGCTTCCATAGTAGCATGAGAAACCAAACCTCGATCTCTCAGATCCTAGTTCCATATTCTAACCATTATACCACACCGACTGCCTTAAATAAGAAAATAATGAAATATTTTAAAGTACTGAATAAATAAGGCATCCAGAATCAGATTCTTTCCTTCTGAAGCAGTGAACTTTTGTTACTTAAATGTTAGAGGCAGAGGCAGATACTAGGTGATGAATGTCCTTGTTCCCTCTGCTTGTGAGGGCAAGTGAACTGGGAGGGAAGGGAGTCATTCACCTTTTGGTAATTAAGGATAGAAACTGTCTAAACAATTTGTTGTTTTGAGTAGTTTCATAAGCCTGCAAGGACAACTTGCACAGCATCTCCTGGTTTCAATAAGGATCTTGGCAATGCTTCTGTCATCTTTGCTTGAGAGAAGATGTTGCCTAAATAAAGTAAAAAAAAATGGTAAACTGATGAAATCTCCATATTGAGGCATTGCATAGGATTGATGGAGAATAACTCTGTGCTTTGTTCACTTAAACTTCATAGTTTTGCTGGAGCTGGGTTGGAATATGTTCACATTAGTGAATTTGACAGGGCTGACTTTATTCTATGTTGACCTTCTGATATGTTACTTCAAATAACTTGTTCTTACACAGTTATAAGAATAAGAACCAAGAGGATTCATTGAAATAACTTCATCCTGTACAACCAGTTCCTCTGATAGTTTAAGGAAAGTGGCATGCATTATAGCCTTTCTGCTGATGGAGCCATTTCTAATGCTGGTATAGAGTTTCATTCCCTCTGTATGTGGAAATTCTCTGACTTAGTCATCCTGGTTAGTAGTTATCAATGGACTATATCATAAACCCTGTCATCGCTGCCTTTGCTGGCAGTAAATGCCACCATTTAATTATTTGTTCAATGAATTAGTATTTTCTCTTGTCTGTTGTGAATTTGTTGCCCATCAACTTCACTGGGCATCTCTGAATGTTATGGAAGAGGGAGAAATAGCCAAACAAGTTACAACTTTGTCAGTGCCTGGGTAGGTCACAGCTTGCAAAGCCATGTGTAACCTGTTCCAATTTTTTCGAAAGATAAATGGGTAGGAGAGAAATAAACTAAATGATTAAATCTTTTGTTCTTGTAGGTCCACCCGGAAGGCGAGGAAAGGCTGGGCGACGAGGAGAACCAGGTGAGCCCTCCATTTTTTGTGAAATGATGCTTCAAATTTGTATACTTAAATCCTGAGATGAAATTTATCTATCCATCGGCGAGGATGAGGGCCATACAGGATTATCTTTTAACATAGAGAACTCCGATACGTCTTAAGCCACTCCACCCGGGTTTAATTACCGGTATCATTGTCACTTCTTCTGTACTATCAACATGGTAAGTCTTAATTTGTTTGCATTATCACATAGACTTAGTATCCAATAGTGACAGAGTTAGATTCCTCAACACACTTTCTAAGGTAAAGTTAGGTGCATGCCTCCATGTGTTCTCTACAGTACTGTGCCCATGTCTCATTGTGTTCTCTACAGTACTATGGGATTTATACAGACCTGATGAAGGGAGGGGTGGAGACATCAGACCATTAAGTCCAGACTCTGAATTGCTCCACAGCTCTTCACATGAGGTAGACAGTTTACCCAGTAGTTTTCCTCCAACAATCCGGGATTCAAACCAAGGTTTAATTCCATTTTAAAATAATGGTGTGTGTGTGTGTGTGTGTGTGTGTGTGTGTGTGTGAGAGAGAGAGAGAGAGAGAGAGAGAGAGAGAGAGACTAATTAAGCTTTGTGCCTGCCATCACACAACACAGATAACCAGAGTTCATTTTTAAATGAGAATTCTGTGTTTCTGAAGGTGGGAGTCAGTATAGTACAAGTGGTCAGTGTGTTGGACTTGAATCTGCGAGGCTCATGTTCAAAACTGTTTAGGCATGAAGTTCATTGGGTGAACCTTGACCATTGGGTTTTTTCAGCCTCACCTACCCTTAAGGGGTTGTTGGGAGGGTTATTCTGAACTCCCTGGAGAGAGAAAAATGGCACAATTATTACCCTAGGATATTTGACTATTTACTTTGCAAAACTGTATTTACAGGTTCTAGTCCAATCTATTTCTTAGGATTACAATTCAAAGATCATTGTTCATTTTGTGAGAGTGGTGATTCTATGCAAATATCAAACTGAAATATTGCTATTTATAGATAGCCTTGACTGACTTCAATAATTTGATTTGTGATGAAATCTGTCTCCGTATCCCTGTTCTCATAAATTTCTTTATTTCCTTTGTTTCCTTTGAAAACTTTTCTAAACTTCTTCCTCAAGAGAGGGATAGTTTTTTTGGGGGGTGGGGTTTCCAGAATTACTTGGGAAGTAGAAAGACAAAGCATTAAACACAAATTTCAAATAACTAATTTATTGTCTTAATGACATATTTCACCTTCAGTGGAATGTCACAAGAGGAAGGAATTATGACGTGCTAATTTGACTTAACTTTGTCCATTTAGAATTTCCTTTTGCTGGCAAGGGAAGAGTGAGTAACAATTATAAATGTTCCTGCTGAGGATGTCAGAGTGCCATGTATTTATAAAGGTGGTTATATTTTAATGGTACTGCTCCTTTAGCCTACAATTTTAGCCTACAGTTCTTCAGCAGCTTCACACTAGATGAAACAAAAATAAGTAATTTAAATAACAAACCAGTTACCATGTTTTCTTTGAATGTAATTATGTAAGTAAAATTTTTTTGCTATAGTGAAACTTATTTCCAACTCCATACCTGCGAACAGTTTCTTAACATATGATATTGACAATCCTTCATTTTCACAGAAAGGAGGTAATCCACAAATCTCTAATACTTCAAAAGCTATTGCACTCCAGTAAGTGATTCTCTGAAGTTTCTATCTGTCAAGAAGCACAGAGTCTATCAGAGCATGAGGTTCTTTGCATTTGACTTTACATTACATGGAAATGGACAGAGCATAAATGTTCTCCTGTATCAAGAAACAGTTAAAAAAAAGTAAACATGGTAAGGATGCCTTTGATTAAGACAATTCTTAGCAAAAAAGGGAGCATACCCCTGGGCCCTTTTTGTGGTGCTGATAAAGTCCCAGTTGTACAGACATTTATCCACCACAGAGGATGCAACTGATCTTCCCAGTATTTCCAGTTCCGCACTACAAAACTGAGCATTTGTAGTCTAGTCTTCATTATTCTCCTCCATGGGGTAGCATAGGAGTCATATTTTGATAGGTACAGACACCCATTAGCTTCTGTCGCAAATAACATTTTCAGCCAGAGCCTAAAGGCTTTGCTATGCTTCCAGATATGCTATGCTTCCAGATATCAAAAGCCTTAATTCCACTGTTAAACAAACATTAGCCCTGCAACTTGGTGTCATGATTTTCTGTAAAAGGAATGACAAAAATGAATGTACTGTCTCTCTACAGGCATTGATCTGTACGAGAGCTCTGTAGAGAAGTTGACCACCTACTTTTAGATCAAAAACTGAAATAGCGGCAGGAACAAACTGGCCACCTTTGATAGTGATATGTTCTTTTGAAGTTGAGAAAAAACATACATGCAATATATACACAGAGAAACACACATTGCAAGTAAAACATAAATTCTGTGATGTTGCTGTGCAGTATGCCTGTCTTAATTTGTAAACAGCCTAACCAAAGATCAGATTGCCCTTGGTGGACTAGTTTTGGCGTAAGTGAAAGTGGTTTTGGCCTAACATTTGTTATTGTAGATAGCTTAGTTTTGAAACTGTACCTCACAGAAACCAAGACCTTGCTCCTTTGCCACAGCTGATAAATAGAAATAGAATTTTGTTTGCATTGTGTGATAGCATCCTTCTCTAGAAGCTCTTTTGTGGTTACAGCTTCACAGCCTCTAAATAAATGTGGTCAGTGAGCCAGAAGGCTTAGCAGTAGATTGGCTTGCATGAGAAGAGCTTTGTTTGGCAGCTATTGTAGCTAGCACATTGAAAGCTTTTTTAAACATATGTATATAGAGAGGCCTTTAATACAACCAGGCTGTTTTGCCATCCTGAGCACAGCGTGGTAGCAGTACTGATATATTCACTTTGAATTTAGTCCATAATCAACTGGGATCTTGTTGTTATAGTTCAGATGAGTTAATGCTTTAACATTTATGACAATAACATAGGCTATGGAGTAGCAAGATCACTGTTGTTTTCGATTATTTTT
This sequence comes from Sphaerodactylus townsendi, assembly GCF_021028975.2. Lineage (NCBI taxonomy): Eukaryota > Metazoa > Chordata > Lepidosauria > Squamata > Sphaerodactylidae > Sphaerodactylus > Sphaerodactylus townsendi. The sequence goes on from NC_059427.1 coordinate 84,076,930, forward strand.
ATTTCACTGTCCCCTGACTGCAAAGCCGAACAAGGAGGTAGAAATAAGCTCTACAGAAAGAAGAGCAGTGTAGACTATTTGGAATGAAGCAATTGTCACTTATCAGGTGCTAAGCATTTCATTCTCAAGGGAATGTCCCTCCCCTTTCCCCATCTCATCTCCTGTTACTGTCAGGGTCAGGAAAGATAAGGGGTTTGTAACACATGAAAGGGGTGTCATAAAGAAACTTTCTGGCTCTTGCTTTTAGCACAGCTGCTTTCCAAGATACTAAAGAGGCGATAGTCTTGCTACAGCTGTCTCAAAGTGATTTGACCTTCCAAGTTCTTGCTCTCAGGCATGTGCATCCTCTTGCCATTGCCAGTATTCATGTATCATCAGCAATTTAATTATTGCTTGCTTTTGATAGAGGTTCAGCTCATCTATTAGACCTCAAACCCTCAGTGGTTTGGTTCACATTCTGCTTGCTGGTCACAGGCAGGGAACTGATCATTTGGTGAGTTGTTCAGATACATCATCACGTTTACTATTTATAGCATATTCTACAGAATTCTTAACAGCTCTTCCATCACTTTGTACATCAGTGAACACAGTGCTTTTCTCCTTTTGAGGTGAGAACATATCCTTGCAGGTGATTATGGCCATTCTCCAGCTGCGCTAAAAGCTGTAACCCATAGCTGCCTCCTGAAGGCCAAACTGCATGTGACATGAGGGAGAGATACCTCCTGCCATTTTTAAAAGGTAACAGCAGCCTTGGAGGAAGACAGATTTGTACTGGAGTAGAGGGGAAGTGCCTAACCTTTCCCTTTTGCAGCATTTTTCTGTTTTCTCCAGTCTGGAAAATATACTAAATGACTTACAGCCCAATCCAGAGGCCACTTGTCACCTGAAATTCGTCCAGGTGCCACTTTTGCCAGCAAGGTGGATAAATATGTCAGGACAGCTCTGCGCCAGTTCCAGGAGCCACTTTGCCCCTCACCCCCGCGTGGGCTACCTGTGGTTTATTTCCTATTTTCTACCAGTTTACCATAAACCTGAATCTCAAAGAGAAAGATGCTAAATGAAAGAAAACAAAATTTTATGGACAGTGATTAAATACAGCTCCTTCTATGGACAGTGATTAAATACAAATACAACTCCATCATAGAGGCAACATGAAATCTGCATTAGTTTGAATTTCTGTGGATAATTTACCAGAATGTTCAAATCAATTTGGGAAGCATTTATAACAATAAAAGAATTCTGGAATATTTTTGGCCCATAAAACAATTATGAGGAAGAAACAAACATGCTGAAAAGGAATGAAATTAATCATTCCTTTTTGTTTAAAGCAATTAAAATATATGTTTTGGAGAAAAATATATTTGCAGTGATATAAATGTGATATGAAACTTAGTACTAATTCTTATGTATTAGAAACACTTCTTTCTTAAGCACATGGAGTCTGGACCAGCCCACTGTTCTGTAATCTTCTTCCTTCTCGAGGTACAGACAGGAAGAAAGCACCATTCAATACGATCCTTTCGTTTTGCCCAGGGCACCTGAGAAAATAAGAACCTGGGCTGTTTCCCCCTTCCAAGGAATTCTATGTAAAGTGAATGGATTGGGATTGCTGCAGTGGTGGGATTCAGCAGATTCACACCACTTCAGCAGAACCGCTTGTTAAAATGGTGCTTGTAAACAACCAGTTGTTAAATTATTTGAATCCCACCACTGGAACTGGTTGTTAAATTATTTTAATTCCACCACTGGATTGCTGCCTTCATCCCATCTCACAGAGGAGGGGGGTGAAGGAAGTGGAGTGCTTTTCCATATTGGTACAAGGCTTTCAGAAAGAGAGGCTCCCACAGATGTTGAAAAAGTTGTCACATTCCATCCCTTCACAGTGTCTGCTGTTTACTCTCAGTGGAGGACATCAAACTTTACATCCTTTCATCAGAATCCACTGCAGGGAGGCAAGGCCTTATTTTTACTGAAGCGAATTTCTCAGTTAACAGATGTATTAGTGGATACAAGTTTCACCTCAAGTGGCAGTCTTCCCTAGTCTGCAGCTTGAGTGGGGATGCAACCTGACTCATGATTCATTAGGACCTGACTGGGACTTTGGGCCAAAAACCTGTGCTACAAAACCTGCAGTTAGCAGTCATTTTATGTCCTCTTGTCCTCCAAGGACCAAGGAGGCAACTTAATAAAATCAAGGAGCTGTCCAGCAGAGAAAGATAGCCGGAGGTTGGCCTCAATTCAAGAATTCATCAGGAGAGCTGAACACAAGATTACTGGGGACTAGAAATGTTTATGTTGCACCAGTATTTGTTTATTATTTATTTTCTTTATATTTATTACCCACCCATCACCAAAGTCCCTGGGCAGCTCACAGGTAACTTTCGGGTAACATATGAGCTATAATAGTTCTGGCAACTACACCTTCCTGATTCATCAGTGGAGGTCTGCTCCTGAAGCATTTTTGCTAGCATTGTTTCTTCCAAAGCTGATCCGGGAAACAATGTCATGCTGCCAATGAATTGCTGTTCATTGTGACTGTAGTTCCTAGGGTTCACAGGGTGATTGTGTGAAGGTCTGGGAGTATAATCAGAGCCAGAAATGTGTCAGTGGATACATCCCAGAGTCCTGGGATCCAGGAAGCCAGTAGGCCTTGCTGTGGCTTCCCAGGCTCAGATGCATCAGCGTCATCAGTGTGTTTGTCCTTCTGTTCTGAAGAAGTGTTCTCTGATTTAGGGAACTGGCAGACCCTGGAAACCAGACGTAATCATGGCATGTTATTTTCTTCCTCCATTATCTTTCATATCTTTTTACTCATTTATATTTTGCCTTTCCATATTTCAAGACAAAATTAAAAAAAATCAGCATTTACCATAGAAGCAGTTTATTCAATTTATTAACTTACAAAACGTATTTATTTAGTTGATTGATTTTGTACTGTATTTTGTAATTTGTGTGTGATTATTTGTATGAGTCATTTGATCATAATAAATTGTTGAATAGAAGCAGCAAGGTATTCATACAAAATGCCACGCTCCAGATGCCCTAGTCCAAGGACATCCTGTTAAAGGGGAGAACCAAACCAAAACACTTAAAACTCTGAGGTCTAAATCCATAAATCCCAGATTGGCAGTAGCTACCATTAGCCCTTTTGTCTATTCTAAAAACCAATGGGCAAGCTTCCAACCTTCCTGGGAGTTCAAATAAGAAAGTCAACCCCACATGATAGCCTCCTTGCAGAGTGAGTTTCAGAACCCTAATTAACCTGTTGGTATGTAGCCATGAGGGTCTAGGACTGGATTTTGATTGGAGCCACCTGAAGTAAAAACACCACAAAATATGATTAAAGGAAATTTATTAAAATTGTGCAAGAATATAATTGTTGGCCATCTTTAAACAGCAGCCAGACAAACACTTGTCAGGGATGCTCTAAACTGATCTTGCATTGAGTGAAGGATTGGACTAGATGGCCTGTATGGCCCCTTCTAACTCTATGATTCTATGTATGTATACATACATTCAAAACCAGATACTGTCTGCATCTGCAAAGTAAAATATTTCAAAAAGGATTATCACAAACCCTGCCTTGAAATCAGGGATGATGAAAGATCAAAGATTCACAAGGAACAAGGTGCAACACTTGCATCAGCCAACCAGGTTTGGGTTCCACTAATCAGAACAATACCCTCCACTGTGGTCATCATATAGGAAAAGATCATATTCTTTACAGACCTAGCATTAGTCATCACTAAGGTTCATTGCAGGTGAATACAAAGGACATTACCTACAGTTCTTGAGCTTGGATGGAGAGTTTTCTGTCTCTTAGTACAAGCAGTCTTCCGACTGACATTTGTTGCATTCCTGTACCCCATTTGGGTGGTATAGCTGCATATCCCAAATGATAAATCCAGTCACATAAATGCACTAAATGTTAAGAAATAGTTTTGACTATTTTCTGTGCACTGATTTTGAAGGTATTTCTTCCATGGTGAGTACAGACAGAAACTGCAGATATATTGAGTCACTTGATTCTACGTGATCCATTTTATGTATTTCTGGTAGTAATTTGGTTGCTTCATTTAATTGATTCCACATGTCTTACAAGAGCAGACACTATAATGTGTGCCTCATGATGCTGGCTGGTAAACTACAGAGTTCTCTTTATAGATGGTCTTTATGGGGATAGCTTCTTCTGAAAGAGTTTGTTGTTTAAAATCGGTTTACAGTGAAACTAAAAGATGCTTGAAATGGCTGTTCAGAAATTATACTCCCACTTGAAACTTTGCAGTGTGTGTACATGAAGGTGATGTACCGTGCTTGACTTTTCTAGCAGCCATTTAATAGTTTCCTCAAAATGGCTTGCTGTGGCATACTGAAGTGGTTCTTAAACAAAAAAAATATTCCAGAAATGTTTTGGAAAACATTTCAAAAGTTCCTCAGTTAAATCAGTAACTTTGTTTTAGCATTTATTTTCTGCTCAAACAACTGTGAAGCCCAGCAAGCTCCATGTAAACTGAACATGTCCCCCAAAATGGAAAGGATTCCTGTGCTCCAAATGGGAAGTCTGTAGCAACCAGGGTCTCAGATCCAGATTATTGTAGAAGATGGTATCTTTTAAAAAGGAATCACTGAAGCAGAAGAGATGAGTGGAGACATCTGGTCATAATTGTTGAAGGGTAAAACTGAAAGGAAACAAAAGAGACTATGAATTAGGGAGACTAATTGAAAATTAAAAGGGCATAAAAAGGGGGAGAGAATCAACAAGATAATCCCAGATAATAGAACTGGAGGATAATGGTGAATACAGAGATGGAGTATGTTTGAGAATTGGTAGGAAGAACAGACAGTGTGATTTAGGGGTGAGGACCAGGATGTTTAGGTAAGAAACCATACACATAAAACTCTGTGTGTGTGTTTTCGTGCACACACGCATGTGTGTGCGTGTGCGTGTGCGTGTGCGTGCGTGTGTGTGTGTGAATCAGCCTGATCTTCACTCAGGATTGCAGTCTGCGGTTGGCCATGGCCAGCTCCTCACCATGTGGTTGCTGTTTAGGAAGTTTACTTAAGAGTTTGGTGGCTGCATAGGAAGACACACATCTCCAGTATCCACACTGTGGTGAGACAGTTTTTACCACATCTCTGCTTCTTTAAATTTTGGATCAGTTACAGATGAGTGGTAAAAATAATCATTCAACTATGTGGCACGGTGGTACAGGGTCAGCTTCCCCTGTGGATACATATGCCCTTAAACCTACTTAACACAACACTTAGAAACACAAGAAGATTAACAATATGTATTCAGAAACCTTAATTGTTTCCAGTATTGTTATTTACCCATTTTTCACAAAAAAGTTCCAGTACACAAAGATCTAACAAGTTTCAGGAGACAAGGATCTTGTCCTTTGCACATTTTATGATATGTTTATGTATGAAATACTACAAGCAAGTGGGAAGCATTACGTAATGAGTTTGTTTTAATCATCAGTGGCCATAAATTTTACATATCCTTAAAAATGGCTTATCCTAGCAGCAGTGTCAAAGGGGAGAAAATACTGAGGTCAAATACTGAGCACTTTTACTGCTTGATCTTTTCTAAGATTGTTTGTTTTTAAAGATACACACACATAGACACAATGAGGACTTATGGCACTTGAAATGAATCTGCTTTAATAACTTTTCTTTATAGGCTTTCTCTGGCAGTGCCCTTGTTGTTTTGCATCCTCAGAAAATAAAGAAGCATGTCTCATATCTGTAAAAGGAAATAGAAGGCATTCTCTGTGTGTTGTTTCAGTTCCGCACTTACTGCATAGTCGGCAGGTGGGAAGTAAGTGACCTTTCTTCCCCACTGGTCTTAAGCACCATTCTGTATATTGAATACTTCACACATCACATTTTCAGTGTTTAAATGTTAAAGAGCTGCATAACGCTTGATATTTGAATTAGCTACGTTTCTGTTGTAAATAAAATTTTGATTTCATGAATCAGTGAGTTATAGCCAAAATACCCTTCATAAATGCACAATTTTAAAACAAAGAAATATGTAGCCCCTTCAGATTATACTATTTTAGCAGGTACACACCATGGGAATGTCCAGTTCTACTTGTCAGAGCAGAGTCCATTAATTTTTGCCAGTTCGGTATATCCCATTATGGTTACACATATATGCACAATTTCTGGTAAGTTACTTCAACATTAGTATACATCTAAAGCTATCTCAGGAAAAAAGACTTGCTTCCTTTTGTCCTTATGCCTGAGAGAGAAGCCCAGGTACACTGAACGTTTGTTATACTAAGGGGATTTGAAAATGACACTGCACCAAGCCATTGTGAGCTTTATTGTAAGTCTGCAAATCCTTATGTTTTGCTCACTGCAACTCTTCAGTTCCTGTTCTTTTTTCTCTTGACTGTTTATCTGAGACCTTCTTTCCTGTAAAGGCAAAGTTAAGCCTTTTTAAGTGTCAGCAGAACATAGTCTCAAGGTCATAAACTCTGGAAAGAATGCTTTCCTCCCTGGTCTCTTCCCCAGCCACCATTTGCAAATCACACAACAGAACAAGATCCTATGCAAGTTGTGGAGACTAGTTCTATAAAAGTAACAAGGAAGATGTCCCATTTTAAACATATTTCAGATGATTTTGCCATAAATATATTACACAGCCCCTACAAAGATTGCCTGTTTTAGTAATAATAAAAATAAAGCACCAAGAATGGAAAAATAATGCTTGACTCCAATTTTAGTCCTTTCCATTTGCCACCATCTCAAAAGCAAAAGTGATTCAGTAGATCGAAACCAGGAATAATTTGACTAGATCGCTGAAGTCTGAATGTCACTTGAACAAACCTAAGCAGAGTGGTACTTTTCTAAGTCCATTGAAGTCAGTGGTCTTAGAAAGATACAACTCTGCTTAGGATTGCACTGTCAATCTTGCTTTCCTCAAGAGAAGTTTTATAGCAACAGGATGATCTACATTTGAAATTAAAGAAATTCCAAAAATAGTGTGTGGCATGACCTAGGATCCACTTGCTCTAAAATCCTTCATATACAGTGACTCGTTGGATGCAGCCATATGGGAGAAATAATGTACAACCTAGTACAGCCATTTATCTGTTACTATGATTATCTGTTAGAATGTAGATTTCAGCAAAAAAAAGATAATAATAGTGGGGTGTTGTGTGGTTTCCGGGCTATATGGCTGTGTTCTAGTAGCATTTTTTTCTGGCGTTTTGCCTTCATCTGTGGCTGGCATCTTCAGAGGATCTGATGGTAGTAAAGCAAGCGGAGTATATGTGATTTACTAAGTGATTTACTTAGAATAATAGTGATTTATTAAGAGTGAAGATAGTTTCAGGAAGGTGTTGGAAGAGTTAAATTTGATGCCAGCAGCCCCTTACAGACCAACAAAGCTCTAGTTCTTCTAAGGGAGAAAGAAATATGATAAAGATTGCAAAAGTTAGAACTGTTGTAAAAGTGATAGTACTTGCATGTCCGTACTTCTTAAGCAGTTGCACACCTGTCAAAATGGATGTTGACCCTCACTGCCACTGTAGTTTTCAAGGGGAAAACTACAAAGAATTCCAAACATCAAACAATTTAAAATATTGCTCCCAAACAAGATAACCGTGGATTACAACCTGCAGATAAACTAGTGGAAGGAGGGAACAGAGCAAATTTTTTCCACTTTCTACTCCTATCCCAGCAGCCTGTTGTTTATCCTAAAAAATGGTTGAAATCTCTGTTTCCCCTTTCACTGACATCTCCACCAAGTCCTTCTGCAAGTTTTTATGAGAGATCCAATCCTGTAAACAATGATGATGAGCTATGCCAGTGCTCACAGGAGAGAACATGCGTTTCCCAGAGGTGCATTGGCAAAAAAGGGCTAATTCTCTCAAGTGCCAGCATTCTCCTTTCAAATAGAGGCAGTATATGAGAATATCCAGTATGTGTACCTTTTTCCATTGATGATACTTTTGCCAAACATTTTCAAAAATCCTGGAATTATTGTTTTCTTTACTTGGATCATATCAGCAAGTGTTTCATTGCCAAATCTAGAGAAAAGGTTCAGCAACTCACTAATGATACTGCTGAAGGAACACAAATTATGTAGATAAACTGAGTTAACTAGTTAGCAGTCACTGGAAAAATACTGTTTGGAAATACAGGGATTGGCTGGGAACTAATTAGTGCTTGGAGCTATATTTTGTTATCTGTCGAGGTTGTTTTCATCAGGGAACAGGAACTTAATGTGTGACGCAACACATCCCAGCTAATTATTCAGGCCAACAGCCTAATAACAACCAGTGCAAATGTAGCACACTTAAGAAGTCATGAGATTTTAAAGTTGGGTTTTTATTGACCTTGTAGTTGATGAACTTCAAAAACATTGGATATATTTATTGGAATTTTTTTATCCTGCACTATAGTATACACAATAAATTCAAACTTTTGAACAATTCTGGCCCATCATGAAAGATATATTTTTTAAAATCCTCCTTGGAAGAAATGAACGCTCCTCTTGAACTAATTATGCCAAGTCCAAACTAAGCAACTTGCCTCAGAGACAAGATATTGTCCTCTTTGACTAGGAACATTTCTTTATTTCCTCTTTCGAGCTCTAATATGCCTTTTGAATTAAGAAGCAAATAGCATCTTCACATTGTACTTTATGTGCTGCATTGGACAGCCTGATTATATTAGTATCCAGTCCCTGGAAAAGAAGACATCATTCTGCAGCTCTGTTCCCTGCCAAGAAACTTTTCATCCCAACATTCAGTCCTTCAGTTTAGAGTGGCATTATTACAGTTGTGTCTGAGTTCTAGCCTCAGTGAGCCTCAGAAGCCATAAAGGAATCATCAGCAACCCCAGCTCCACTTTGCACTCTGCTGTGCCACTGCTGCACGGCCTTATGGCACTACTGTGAAGTTTCAACACAAAAGATTATGCAGTTGGGGCTGGCTTTAGGTACAACCATACTGCCTTGAGTTGTAGCATGATGTCCATTCTGAACCTTTTCAGCATGAGACCTGAGAACCCAGCAGGAACACAAAATGAGGCCTGTGGATTCCTTAATCTGCCTATAATTATTGTATTCCAGGACTTCAGGTTGATATGATGTCTCCATTGATATTAAAGTAGGATTTAAAGTAGGTTTAGTTCTTGAAGATTCTTGTACAAACAAACAAAAGCATGTTTCTAATTTTAAATTGTTTTTCAGGGAGTTCAGTTTTTTCTTTAATTTTTCCCACATTTCCCCCTGTTTAATCCTTCTGGTTTTGATCACATAGGAAATGGAGCATGAAGAAACTAAAAAGAAAAGAGTGTAAAAATGTCTCTTGTAAATAGGAGTGAAACATGGATTCCATTAGGCTATTCAGACCAAATGTTCACCTCTGTTACAGGGGTCTCTGTGAGGATATAACAAGACTGGGGCCACAGTATGAAGAGCCTACGTAGGAAACAAACAGAGCAACTATAAATTCCTTGTCCTATCATTGACTGATAGCCAGTTTAAATACAGAAGCATGGGGGGGGGGGGGGTATAAGGTAAAGCCTTTCCTGGTCTGTACCACTTCAGATTGCAAATAGGGGGTCATATGTTTGAATGAATTCTTCACAATGAAAACGTCTGTATGTGAAAAGATGGCATATAAGGGAGAAGGCTGTGCTGAAATCATTCTTTCTGACATGCTGACCTCAGGGCAATTTAAACATTTATTCCCCCATCTGCACTCTGATGTGGTACAGAATAAAAATACTATGGATTAGTCAAACATCAATGAGAATAGATCAGGAGCATCTAGGACAGTAGCATTATTGATGCTAAACAGGAATGGATTTGATTGGCCCCTTGATAAAGAGATTACTGGGATTTAAACTATTCTGAATTTAAACCATTTAAGCCATTCTGAATTTTGTGGAGGAAGAACAGGCTGCAAGAATAGTAAAAACAAACAAACCCAGAAGCTTAGGGATTTGTCTTCTGTCAGTTCTATGTGAATTTTACAGACAAAAGTGGGTAGGTATTAGGTTAATTAATTTGGGATACAGGGATATGCTTGCTTTATTTATTTATTAAGTTTATATCCCACCCTTCCTGACTGCCAGGCTCTAGGCTGTAGTTAGTATTCAGACCACAATCTTGAATCCATTAGCTGTGCTCAGGCAAGGGTGATCAGAAGCAACCCTGTTACCTTCCAAACCTGATAGGAAAGTAAGAGGCAGTGTTTAACAGGCAATCATCTGTCTGAATGGAGAATGGAAACGGTGACTGATGTGCACACTGGTCCCTGACCGGATGATAACCTGATTGCTTAACTGGGTTGGAAGGGGTCTAAAATATGATACATTGTCTACACAAAGGTGCATGGTGAATATGTATATTCTTATGTGTTAAAACTGTGCATGTGACCATTTATAGAGCTCATTGCCATCTGCAGCTTTTCAAAACAAGCACTTGGGAAAATACTCAGGTACATAAATGTCTGAGAGTGGACAAAATTCCTACTCTTCTGTAGGAAGAGTCAAGTGGCTCTTAAGGCTACTGTATTTGGAGATCCATTTTTTCCCCTTAGTCACTGGCAGTCTCTTTTGGAACATTGCACTGATTCTAGTTCTACTCTTGCTTACATGTGGTGCATTCTTGAGAGCCTCCAAATATGCCACATACAGAAAGCTCCAATCAAATGCAAGTTGGATGGAAGATTAACTGAGATTGACACTGTCAAATTCGAGAGAGCCTTAGTCTTACACACCATGGCATTCTTCTACCGTTGACCTCACATCTTGGCAATGGCCTCGAGTTTGTCTTTCCCTCTAATTTTGTACTGGTCCAGTGCAGGGTTGTAGTGATGAATAATTATATCACCCAACTCCTTTAATCCTAGTGTTGTCTTGTATTTTTCTAGTTTTTAACTGATGTACCTGATTTTATGTTGAAATCAACTGAACAGTGATGTCGTCTTGCAGTTTTATTTGCTGTAGATGGGTGTTTTCAGGAGGGTGCATTTGTAAACTCAGCCTCCTGGATTTGATAAAACCACATGAAATACTATAATGTGCCTTAAATAAGCCCTGCGTTTTTGAAACACCTACATGCCGTGCAGTTCCTCATTTGGAGGAGCGCAGGGCTGTTACCTGTAACTTTAAAAGGCATTTTTTTGTTATATAGAAATAACACTGAGTTTCTAGCCCTCTTTTATTAATGCTAAACATGTTGCATTTTATTTTTCAGGTCCTCCAGTAAGTACCATGGACATTGCTCTTGGTCTTGAATCAACAAAGTTAAGGAATTTATTTCCTTTTTTATATCATTTCATTAGAACATAATGAGAGAGGTATGCCTGGAACACAAATTGGTACCAGATGCTGCTTTTCCCTCTGATGGTATACAAACAGTTAAAGAGAATAATACTTATTTTTCTGCTTAAAGGGTTTTTCAGTTATCTTAACTCTAGTAAAAACATTTTTCTCCTTTTCTTTCAAAAATGTTTTTTGCAAGCCTCAACTTTTGAAAAATAATATGCATGTTACACTGGTGTAGTTTATTGCAAATTTTAATTTCTCTCTTCCAGCAGCTAATGTGCTTGAGGTATAATTAGTAGTGTTGCTGAATGCATAAAGTTGTGATTGACCTCATGAATGCACAACTGTGTGTATGTGTGTGGTTAGAAAACCAGACTTATGTGGAATGTTTTCAACCCAACCTTGCAAGTGTTTTTCCATGGTGTAGCCTTCTAAATCCCAGCTCCACTTGCACATGTCTTTTTATTAATGGGCACTTTACAAAGATACATCATACGTAACCTAGATATAAAATAAAACAGCTCAATCCACTTATTGTTATATCATCTTGCCCTTGCCCTACTCTGCCATAGAATTATTGGAGAGGAGAGACCAGTAGTGTATTTGTGGAGTAGGGCAATGTGTTTGTTTATGTATGCATTTCTGCAGAGCTTTTTTCCCATAGCAGGACACAGAGTTGCTCACAAAATAAACATAAAAATACAATTTCACCAAATAAACAGGAAAAAAATACAATGCCCCAATATCCTGGACTGTTTCTGGATCTACTTGCTGGCTTCCTTTGGGCTGCATATTGCAAACCATGGGCTAAGAACCATGAGGGGATGCCGTGCAGGACCTCGTAACCAGCAGGGGACAGGGGACTTATGATAGAGACCTTCACTGGCCCCATAATGATGTCACCAGCAACATGCTGTAATCATTTCCCATGCACCCAGAAGTAATGTCAGTGTGTCGCCAAAAGACATCAAACACCCATTTGAGGTTAAACTCTATGGTTTAACATTTTGACAAAATACCAGAGTGCCTCAGTGCCTTCCAGCAGTGTGCTGATATCACTTCTGAGCACATGAGAAATGACATCAGTGTGATGGGACACTGCAAGTATCCCTACCTTGTGGTTCATTTCCCCCCACTGGCTAGCTGAGCAGCAACAGGAGGCTGGCAAGACTGGAAATAGAGGCGATGAGCCCTCTAGTTTCTGCCCAAGACTCTCACCTATGGGCAAACCTAGGCTATAAATACCTGCAATAAAGAAAAGGAACAGCAGGTCAGCCAAGATCTTACTTAGCTGGCAGAGATGTTCCCAAAATCCCTCTCCTGCAAGTGGGAAAGGAGAGAGAGTAAAAGTGTTACTTGCCTGACTGCCTTCAAGAACCAGCATAATGTAGTGGTTAAGAGAAGGTGGACTCGAATCTGGAGAACTGGGTTTTATTCCCCCCCTCCTCCACATGAAGCAGATTAGACACTTCTTACAGTTGAGAAAAGTGGGTATAAATCCAAACTCTTCTTCTCTTCTAATTGCATAACTGGTTTAAACCTCCTCCAGCCCCCCTCCCCAATCTACATGCCTTCTCCGACTCCTGTGGCTAACTTAGTCTTCTTGGTGGGATTTTCAGATGGTCCACCAGAAATTGAACGCTAGACTCTGATCGATCCTTAGAGAAATACACATCTGTTATACAGGAAGGACAACTATTATTGTGGTTGGTGTCTGCTGTGGACCTCCTGACCAGAGTGAGGAGGTGGATATAGTCCTCTTTGAGCAGCTTGACAGAGAATCCAGGCAATGTGACCTTATATTTATGGGTGAATTCAATTTCCCTGGGAGACAAACTCTGCTAAGCATCCGCAGTTATGTAACTTCCTCACCGGCCTGACTGACAACTTCCTTTTTCAGCTGGTAGAGGAAGTTACAAGGGGTTCAGCCATACTCAACAATATTAACCAAAAAGACAAGAATTAGTAGTTGGAGTGGAGATGGTGGGACCCCTACGGCAAAGTGACCATGTTCTCCTAGAATTCCTTTTTGCAGTGGGAGACCAAGAAAGTTTATAGCTAGACATGTCTGTTAGATTTTGGTAGGGCAGACTTAATGAACTCAGAGACTTGATGAGAAGGGAGAGGAGCAAGTGAAGTGTTGGCTTTCCTAAAAGAAGAGCTCTTGCACCGCTATTCCAGCAAGTTGGAAATATGGTAGGGGTTTGAAGAATCCAATGTGGATGAACATAGAACTCCACGATGAACTAAGAAAGAGAAAGGAAATATTCAAAAAATGGAGGAAATAACATCCCTTGTCCTGGCCTGCCAACTTCACAGGGAATCAGATTACAGCCACTAGTAGGCACAGATCCATGAGAGGGAGATAGCATTTTTACTCTGAGTTCAGAGGAACAAGTTCCAAGCAGATCTGAGAAGAGGCAGTCAAGGGTTGAAGGTAAGTCTGGTCAGACAATCTGGTCCACGTTTGAGTTCCAAATCATCAGTCTGTGAGCAGGCATGGCAAAAAGCTGACAGGCTTTCAACGACATTTCTCCTGCAACTTCCACTTCCTAGAGCCGTCTTTTATATGTCTATGCTGTGGCTCAGTCTTGATCCTGAGCAGATTCTCAGCAGTTTCTGTGATGCTTCTGGGCCATCTTTTAGAGTGCAGTTCCTGCCAACTGTAGATGAGCTGGCTGAACTGTTAGTTCTGGCCTCAGTGGCTGGAGGTGCTTCTTCAAGCTCTCTGACCTCCTGCTCTTGGCTTGTGTGTGAACCAGCTCCCTCTTTGTCCTGTGAGGCTTCTGCCTGTTCTTGAGACTCAACCAGCTGGGGCTCTGGTGAGGCGGGGTCACTCTGCCAGTATTCCTCATCCAAGGAATCCTGACCAGCTTACTCTGGGCCCACGACATCCCTCTAAAGAAGAATATATGAGGGTTGCTAGACAATGTAGGTAAGCCATTAGAGAGGTAAAAGTTCAGAGTGAGCTGAGGCTGGCCAGGAAGGCTTACCGCAACAACAAAAAAGCTTCTTCAGATATGTAAGGAGCAAACACAAGGTAAAAGAGATGATAGGCCCACTGTTGGGTGAAAATGGAGAAACTCTGACAGAGATCAAAGAGAAAGCAGAAGGGCTCAATGCCTATTTTGCCTAATTTTTCCCCTGAAGAAGAGAACGGGCTCATCTGGAGATGGTAGTAGGCAAGCCACAGCATCTGGGCTGCTGTTTGACATGGACTGAGAGATTGTTGAGAGAGAACCAAGAGTGCTCAAAGAACTTTCTAGAGAACTTGTCCATCGTCTTTAAGATGTCTTGGAGGACATGAAGACTGGAGGAGCACAAATGTTATTCCAATCTTCAAAAAAAGGAGGAAAGATTACCCAGCATAGTGCAGGTCAGTCAATATTGTAAAGGGCTTAATCTGCAAACATCTGAAAGACAATTTAGTAATTCGGAGGAGTCAGCATGGACTTGTTGCCCACGGGGCAAACCGCTCTTGTATCCTTCTTTGATTTAGTGGTGAGCTTACTGGATCATGGGAATGTCATCTACATTGTTTACCTAGATTTCAGTAAAGTTTTTGACAGGGTTCCACATGATGTTGTGATAGACAAGCTGGAGCATTACAGGCTAGACTCTAGGATAGTTAAGTAGATTGGAGGCTGGAGAATCACACACAAATAGTAGTTGTCAATAGTATTTCATCTGATTGGAGGAAGGTAAACAGAGGGGTGCCCTAGGACTTGGTTCTGCACCTAGTACTTTTATTTTTTTAAATACATGATCTGGATAATGGATTTAAATTTGCAAATGACACCAATTTGGGAGGAGGAGTGAACACAAGCTGGCAGGAAGAAAGTAGACACCTTTGAAATGTGGTGGTGGAAGAGTACTATTACGAATACTGTGACCACCCAAAACCCCCAAATAAGTGGGTTCTAGATCAGATCAAGCCTGAACTGTCCCTAGAAGCTGAAATGACTAAACTGAGACTGACGTTTTTTGGTCCCATAAGGGAAAGACAGTGATGCTACAGAAGTTTGAAGGCAGCAGGAAAAGAGAAAGACCCAACATGCGATGGTTTGACTCTATAAAGGAAGCCACAGCACTCAGTTTGCAAGACCTGAGCAAGGAGAGGTTAACAATAGGACATTTCAGAGGACATTGATTCATAGGGTTGCCATGAGTCGGAAGTGGACTGCCTAAAGAGATAGTGAGCTCTCCATCTCTGGCAATCTTCAAACAGCAGCTGGACAAACACTTCTCAGGGATGCTCTAACTGATCTTGTCTTGAGCAAGGGGGGTGGACGAGATGACCTCTATGGATACTTCCAGCTTTGTGATTCTATGATATGGCACCAACTACCTAAATAGCCATTTCACCCTTATTTCATCTGCAAAAATTTATACATATTTCTTCAAATTAAGAATTTCTCCTCAAATACCTGAGCTGATTTAGACACAAATCCCAAAAAAGTTAGACTTGCTTGTGGTTACTTGACACTGAAATATTTTTCACACATACAGGAATCTGTTGTTTTCAAGGATATCATTTTTAAACTCTCTCTTGGTATTTGTGTGTACTTATGAATGATCAAAATGTTTATCACCCTCAAGTTTCATCAGAGTTAAATGCTGCAATATGCATGTGAAAAATCTAGAGGAGTGTGACATAAAAACAAATAAACTACTACTCTGTCATCTGTGAAGGCATCAAGCATCCTTCAGCATCAAGTAATATGCATTTTATTCTGATTGAGGTTCTGTGTGGGATTTCATCTGTTCAAAAGATGCCATTCTGCAAAGTATTTTGCTTTTGCATCATATAGAAGAGCTTTATTAAACAATAAGTGCAGAAGCTGCTGTTTGACCAGTTGTTAAAAGAACAACCTACCAAGATTCTGAAGACGATTAATGAAGAGCAAATGAAAAATGGAAGCAGTGCAAACCTGTGCCTATATAATTGCTTTTTGTTGTAAAAGCAATATTAGGGATGCTGATTATTATTATTATTATTATTATAGTAGAGTATCCAGGTTTGGGGGATGTAGCCACTTTCATCAGAGCTATGTTAAAGCCTTTGTGCTTGGGATTTGCACAGTTGTATAGAATGGTAGATGGGCTTGATAACATTTCCATTCTAAAATTATGATCTAGTTTTGTTGGCATTTCTGTGATTGAATGCAACATATGTTTCTTGCATTCATGAAATAAACACTGGCTTGCAGCATGGTTAACTTATGTATGGTAATTATTTTTGTAAATCACAGAGATGGTAGCTGCTGGTGCTCACCATACTTCACCTGATTGTAACTGAAAATAATTACTTTATCAGTTGTTGTTTTGCCCATGTGAATCACCATATTATCTTTCCACCTGGAGCTTTACACAAATTAAAAAGGGCTCTGCTTCATTGCATTAGATTACAGGCATGCTATCAGATACAGGATCAGGTCCTTAGAGTTTCTCCCCTTCATACTCTGTTTATTTTCTAATATTGTGTTTTTGTCAAGATTTGCTTTTCCATTAAAAACATTTTCTCCAATCGGATACCGCTCTTCTGCCATGGAGTTGCAAGGAAGCCTTCTCTCGTCAGATAAGGCCTTCATTCCTTTCATATGGGAAATTTACATATTTTATTTACAAAGCATGTTTTGCTCCTGAGCCTTATAACTGTATCCTTTACAGCCACTTTGAGTAAGTTCCTTTAAACTCTAAATCCTCAAACTCACAAAACACAAGTTTATTTTATTTGGACAGCACTGCGTTTGCGTCTATTAGTTTCTTCTGGGTTGCAACCCCCACTTCCCTTACCCCCTTAGTCATAAGGAAATGATTACTCTCTGGACTTCATAGCATCACATTATGTTTAGAATTTGTTCTCCACTCCCTGTGCCACCAGGTCTGCCTTGTTCTGGTGTTCTACGTTTTGGTTGTTATAAATTGGGTTCACATATTAAACATGTGATGCTGTGGTGCCATATTTATGACTGCGAGATGGCTGACCGTTCTGTCTGCAAAATGTGTATGCTGTTCAAATATGTTTCAAAAGAATTAGTTGCAGAGGATATTAAAATCACATGCTGAGTAGGTAATTCCTGCAACTGAAGGATACATTTACCATGAACTTATAATTTACCATTAACCATATCAAATATTTTAAAGCCCTCCATATGGTAACGTAGAAACCGAGGAGGTTCACTGACATGGGAAAACTCTGCATTAAACAGTTCATTCTTAGTCCAGTATTCTTTTCTGCATCTGACCCATGGCCAGTATAAGTGGGTAAGCCTATTGAGCTTCGTCTATAGGCCCACAATAGCAGACACAGCCCCAATGAGAACAGTAGTGGGATCAGACCTCTTAGTTCCTAGAAGGCCTTCATAAAGGCATTATTTTTACCCTTTTTCAACCTGCTCTCCTTTTGAGGTTCTCCTGTGATCTGAAGATACCCATTCCAATGAGGGAGTGGCTGCAAAGGAGTGGCTGTTCATCTGTAGCTACAAAAACTGAGAGACAAGCCCTGAACTGATCCTCTGATACTGAGCTTCCAATGTTTCGAGTTACTATTTTTGAGAAGGGTGGTTGCACGTATACTGTGGAGAGAATTTGAAATAAATAAACAGGGTCCAATCCTAAAAGTCAGTATTACTGTAGAGGACTCTACAGTGTTACTGTAGAGTTTTGCAGCCTGTTAATATCGAGAAAAAATGATTTTCTTTTTTAGAGATTAAGAATATAGCCAATAATTCAGTGACCCAAGAGCAATCAAATACTTATCAAAACAGTGCCCGTGAAAATAAATTACTACTGACATGTTTCCCCTTTAGCCCACTTCATTACTTTCTCAACAGCTGTAAAAGAAATAAGATAGAGTTTACATCATAAAGTTCACTGAAATAAGCCTAATAAATTAATCATATTGTACTATACTTACGGTTGCCAACTGCTAGTTGGGAATGTTCCAGAAATTTGTTGGTGGAAAGTGGGGAAGGCAGGGTTTGGGGAGTGGAGAGACATCAGCAGAGTATAATGCCATAGAGTCTACCCTCCAGAGTATTTTCTCTAGGGGAATTGATCTCTGTCATCTGGAGCTCTGCTGTAATACCAGATCTCCAGGCTTCACCTGAAAATTGGCAATCCTAACTGTATGTGAAGGGTGTAGTATTGAATATGTCAGTGTTGTAGCTTTCCCCCCTTATATGTGTGCCAAATACAACTCTGGACAAGAACAAAATTGCCTTGTGTTCCAGTCTGTGATAAAATACAGGGTCAAGGGGCCAAGCCATGTCCCCTGACCCAGGAGAATACTCTTCTCCTCCATTATTACTCATCTGTCAGCCTACTTGTAGTCTAAGAAGAAGAAACACTTGCAGTGATCAAACCATCAAGCAATGATGATGAAGGATTAAATCAAACAAAGAAATACTTCAATTGTTCTTAATTTCTTAATCTATTATGTTATTGAACTCTGGGTTACAATCATGTGTATTCTAACAGGAAAGCTAATCCCATGTGATCAAGGTGATCTAAATATGGTGACAAATGATGAGCCACAAAATCAAATGGGATTACACTGCAGGATATTGGAGAGATCAAAGCCTTGCAGAAATACACATGAAGTCAAGAAATTAAGTCCATGGAATGAAACTGCGTTCTCATCTTAAATATGACATTTTTTCCTCTTATTAGGGAAAACCCCTTTTAAAAACTGATGGCTGAACGCTGAGGTAATTTTGTGGACTGTGCTGCATTTAAGCTTGGGAGTGATGGATTTAGATCGCTGCTTATCCATAAAGGTCATGGGCAGATCTGAACTTCTCAGCCAAACCACAGGATTGTCATGAGGGAACAATGAGATTAGGATTTAAAGACCATGATATGATCTGCTTTTCTTGAGCTCTCCTTCCTGTCACTCAGAGAGAAGGGGAAGAGCCTGTGGAGTATCTGTCCCGCTCAGATCAACACCTGACTTCTTTATATTGACTGTAATGTCTTGCTGCTAAGTACAAATTATTGATGTTATTGTTTTCCTTATTTAATATCACAGGGGCAGTCAGGACGAGATGGTTACCCGGTAACTTTGCCTTTTTTTTTGCAATCTTTTTCCAAGCTTTGCAACATATCTCATCACTGCCATCTTCTCTTTCACTTTCTCTGCCTCTGTCTCTCGCCCTTAAGTCATAATAGTGAGAAGGGTTTTAATCTTAAAACATGGAAAAAATGTTAAATATGTGTAAGCCTCCTGTGGAATAAGTGCACGAACGAATAACATGCCCAGTTTCTGTCTGGGGTCTTTCCCAAAGTTCCAGGTAAACTTTACTGTATGTAGGAAATTACAAAGACTTTCCTACTCACTTTAGTGTTACAGAACTATATCAGGAGTAGAACTGAAAATGCATGTGAAAGTGCCACTCAATGGGCAACTCCCTTTTCCCACAAGGACTATGTGTATTCATTATAGCTCCATGACATATTCAAGGTTCGCAGAGAGATTTGTTTTAGGATGACCTGTGTTGAGCAGGTTCCTGTCAAAATGTCTCAGTGTCTGCTTGATTGTAAACAAAGAGACCAAGAGCTGTCAGTGCACTCACTTGTACTCACAGCAAGGCTTACATTTAGAAGTGACCTGCTGATTGTTAAAATGTAGTAAATGGACCATAACTTATTTTTGTGTTAACATTTTGTAGTTGTTCCTTCCCTTACATAATTGGCATAAATACTTGCTAGAGTTGAAATCTACTAAGCGGCTTCTCAGAAGATCATCTCATGTTTCTTGTTTCCAGTGTGCTGTCTTGAAATATCCCCTTGAAACTGTGCAGCAACTCTAGTTTCCCAGAAAAGGATGTGTGTGCATTTTTGATAACTAGTTTCCCCACCCCCCGCAAAGCATATCAGTTGTTTTTGTGATTTCTGTGTGAAATATATTGCTTAACTATCATGATCCGATGTTCCTTCCGCAATGCACGTGTCAGTTTTTTACATTTTTGTTTACCGTCAATTGATAATGTGCTAATGATTTGGAAGTTGAGAAGTCCATCACTCTGGTATGACAGCCAGGCTTTTTTAAAAGGGGTGTTCAAGGGGAAGTGAACCCCAGCATGGCTGCATTCTGATTTCACTGTAAATTGCACCATAAAATTGAGATGAATCCAGCCCTTCTGTTCAGAAAAGTTTGAATTGTATGACTTCTTCCTCCAATTTAAGTGGCTCTTCATCCACCATTCTAAAATTTAAACAAACAAAATTGCACTGCCTTTCACTTATCACTGGCACATAACTTCTGTCATTACTCTTTAATAGAATGGGCACCAATATGACTACTCCTTCCATTGATTCCCCACTTGGGTTTGTTAAGTTGGAATATCATTACAAGTGATTGAAACATGACCACTTAGCAAATGATAACACAGTTGAGCGTGGGTGTATGATTTGAACTGTAAAGGTTCTTCTACTGTAGGTTTTTCTAACGTTTAGCCCAGATTAGCCTGATCTCATCAGATCTCAGAAGCTAAGCAAGGTTGACCCTGGCAAGTATTTGGATGGGAGACCTCCAAGAAATACCATGGTTGTTACGCAGAGGCAGGTAATGACAAACCACCGTCGAATGTCTCTTATCTTGGAAACCTCACCAAGGGTTGCCATATGTCGCAATGTGTCTTGACAGCCAAACGAAATCGGGTGTAGGGGAGCTGTCATGAAAACAGAGGGCGACAATAGTAGTAAAAGTAGGAAGATTGCCCATACTAGGAGAATTTAAAGCTGCCCCCATGCAAGTTCTGTCTTTGAGAAAAGCACACACAAAAATGCCTAAGTGTCTTGCAAACACTAAAAATTTAATTCAGTGAAGATTAAGGAAGCAGAGTTTGTTCTAAATGGTTGGCCCAGATACAATCACTAGGAAGCTGAATCTTTATTTATGAATGAAAATTGGCCTTGAAAATACTTCTAGTGCCCATTCAAACCTTGAAAGTGCTTGTTCTTGCAAACCCTTGCTCTATTTTTAGCTGCAGAACTCTGCATACAGGAAATGCTGGAATGCTCTAAATCCTATAATTACACACCATTAGTTGATAATACATTTATAATCTGCCCCTAGTAAAGAAAATAAAACAAAACTCCTTGGCAAGATTCAGATCACTTCCCCTGGAAGGCAGCTGTGGTGCTTCATGACTGGAGTTCAGCGACTGGTGAAAAATGCCCTACTTCTAGTTTGGTTCTTAATACCAATGAAAGAGCTCCCCCACCCCACCCCCATTGCTTCTTAAAAAAAAACCCAAATCCTTCTTACTTCTAAGCTTGTTAATAAAATTCCATAGGTGGACTTTGTCATTGTTCACCAGTTACCTGTGTGGGCTGGAGGGTGTAAACACTTACCAACTTGTAATATTACCATTAAAGTTTTGTTATGGCATAAAAAGACGAAGCCCGTCTATATTAACAAATAGATTGCATGTTCATCTGTGACAGGCATAAGAAAATCAAGTTAGGAGCAGTGGTGGGATTCAGCAGGTTCGCACCACTTCGGCAGAACTGGTTGTTAAAATGGTGCTTGTAAACAACCAATTGTTAAATTATTTGAATCCCACCACTGGGACTGGTTGCTAAATTATTTCAATCCTACCACTGGTTAGGAATCTCAAAATTGGCCACCAGTTTCAGGATGATCGTGGGAGCTGCAACAATGAAGTAAAGCATCCTGGCCAAGGGTATCTCCATAACGCCCCATTGCAATCAATATTTGCAGTCAAAGCTAAGGTTCTCTATTTGTGGCAGGCATAATTCATCAGAAAAGAAAGCTGGGAGCTTTAAAAACTGACCTCTAGCTTCAGGATGGTGATGGCACTTGAATCAAAACATCCTAGCCCATATCAGCTTCAGAATATACATACCTGTGCTATTTGCAATGGAAGCAAAGCTTTACTCATGAGAAGGGTGAGGCAGCAGAGACAGGATGGGCAGAAAACAAAAAGGGGTTAAGAACTTGGACTGCATTGGAGACCCAACTTTGGATACCCTACTTTGGCAGCCAGCTGTCAGGGGACTTACTTGCAGAATATTGAGACCTAAGCCTCTGCCACTGGCAATGCATCAATGTGATATGAATCTGGTATGCACCAGAAGTGATGCCATCATGTCACTACCAACATGGGGATGCTATGGTATTTGGGCAAAATCTCTGTGGTAAAAATGGCCTCTACCATAGATTTTTTGCCCAACTATTAGAGTATCCCTGCATCACCAGCAATGGTAACCTCATGCCAGAAGTGATGCTGATTCTTTGCTGGTGACAGACACCAGGCCTTAGTTTGCTGCCACTAAGTTCCCCTCATCCCACTCATTCCCATCCAGTTGCCAGGGGGTACCTGCCAACTCTGTGCACTTGGCATGCCTGTTAGCCTACTCAGTGCCTTTAGCTTTGATGCTATCAATCTTATCTAAATTAACATATATTTGCTTCAAATAACTGCAAAAAATACACTAAGCAGCATTTTTCTGGTAATGAGGCTAAATCTGTATAGCAAGTGCTCAGAAGTAAGTGTTAGTGGCCAGGAATTTGATTGAATGCAAAAGAAAAGTGAATTTTGCGTCCGGTTTTATGTTAGAGCAGCTGATGATCTTTGCCAAAACCAGCTGTTTAAGCAGACAGGTCTAATTAGTTAGCCTTTCACTGAGATGGTCAAAATTGTCAGGAACTGGGAAATGAGTCTCTGATGCATATTCATTCTTCAGTATTTGTGATTTATTTTTAATTGATGTGTACTTTTTTGTCCTCAAGAGATGTGTCTTATGCTATAAGCAGAAAGCTGAATTTGTTTCTCACGGTGTTCAGTGTCAGAACACCTCCTAGTGAGTTTGATGTGTACACATGGGACACACTTACAGAGGAGGTCGATTCAGCCGTTTGCCTCAAAGTTGAAATGTAAATTGAGTGTTTTGGATTCTTTTAAAAAGAGTATGTTGCCCAGATTTGGTTGGTTAAGTAATGTTTTAAGAAAAATATTTTGGAAAGGTAAATATTCATTTTAGTTATGCAAGGATGTCTGCTGATGTCTTACACTGAGGTTACATTCTGCTTCCTGTTACTTGTGCACCATGCAAAGCAAAAGATAAAATCCTAGTTATCTCTTCAGGAAATCAAAATGTAGCTACATTTTAGTTTCAAAAGTAGTACATGTTCCACAACTTCTTTCTGAACTGTTTTTCTTCCTACTTTGGCACTTAGTGTATGATTATGACTAGAATGTGATAGCAATCTACTTTCCCATACGAGCCAAGATTATCTGCTCAAAAACACCACCCCCCCGCCCGCCCTCATCTCCACAGAAAAAGCTAGGATTGCAAACTCAGGGTAACAAAATTCCTGGAGATTTGAGGGTGAAACATGGGGAGGGCAGGGTTTGGGGAGAGGAGGCCTCTGTTGGATATAACACAATAGAGTCTACCCTCCAAAGCAGCCATTTCTCCATTGGGACTGATCTCTGTTGCGTTGGCAGCACAAAGCTGATGAGTTCCAGGGCCAAGACCTTACCTTTGGCAGCTACTTGGTGGAATTAACTCCCTTATGAATTTACCAAATTTACACATTCATAATTTTATAAAAATTATCAGGCTTTCTAATTTCTGATGATTTAGTGACCAATGGGCTGGTTTGCTTGTTTTATCTAGTGTCTTGACTGCTTGAATTTTGCTTTTTGATAGGCACACTTTTAACTGTATTTATTTTACATTGATTTTAATTTGAGATGCACTTCTTTGAAGCCAGAAGATTGACAAATATATTTGAAAAATAAACTGATAAACTTGATGCAAACAATAAGAAAATATTGTCATTTATTTTGTATTTTTCTTCTTGATTTATATTTATTTTATTCAGCTGTTTAGCCTATGGTGATGGGTTGCAAGACCCACAGTTTAGAAAGGAGTTAACTGGGATTCATTTCATTTCCACAAACAGAACTCTCAGATACTGAAGCTCAATAGGCAATTGGGGTGGCCACCTTTTTCAGTATTTTTCAGATTCGGGTTTAATAGACCTAGAAATCTTTTTAAAACCTGTTTCCCCCCCCCCCCAAAGAAATCATGTTATTACACTTGAACCCCCCCCCCCCCAAAAAAAAAAGATATGCCTGCCTCCAAACTGCCTGTGAACTTGGGCACAGTGTAAAACTGGACCTGGCCTGGCTAAGCCCGGAGTTGAACTGCAGGCTCAGCTTGGCTGAATCCAGCAGTGAACTGTGTGTGCCATTCAGCACTGCACCAGCTAATCAAATTTGCAGATGACTTCAAATTAGGAGGGGGTAGCTAATACTCCGGAGAAAGTGCCAGAATTCAAAATGATCTGAGCAGATTAGAGAACTGGGCCAAAATTAACAAAATGAATTTTCAACAGAGATAAATGTAAGATACTACACTTTGGTGGAAAAAATGAAATGCACAGATACTAGATAGGTGATGTCAGCTTTCCCATATGAAAGACATCTGGGAATCTTAGTAGGCCACAAACTGAACATGAGTCAGCAGTATGATGTGGCAACCAAGAGAGCCAGTGCAAATCTGGGCTGCATCAATCAGAGTATAGTGTCTAGTGTCTAAAAACATGGGTTTTTAGATTGTTGTTGGAACTATTATGCTGCTTGCTGAATTTTACGGATTTTAGATGTGTTTTTAAGTAATTATTATTATATATTGTTGTTGTGAACTGCCTAGAGCCCTTCAGGGATGAGGCGGTCTATGAAATCTAAAGTAAGATAGATAGATAGATAGATAGATAGATAGATAGATAGATAGATAGATAGATAGATAGATAGATAGATAGATAGATAGATAGATAGATAGATAGATAGATAGATAGATAGATAGATGGATGGATGGATGGATGGATGGATGGATGGATGGATGGATGGATGGATGGATGGATGGATGGATGGATGGATGGATGGAGGGATGGATGGATGGATGGATGGATGGATGGATGGATGGATTGATTGATTGATTGATTGAAGGACGTAATAATACTTCTCTATTCTGCATTAGCTATACCAGTGATGGCGAACCTATGGCACCGGTGCCAGAGGTGGCACTCAGAGCCCTCTCTGTGGGCATGTGTGCACAGAGTTCATCATGTGGGGGGCGAAAATTGCCCCCCCCCCCCACATCTAGACTGGCCTGGGCGGCTGGGCACGACATGTAGGTAACCCTGTTCTGTTAAACCCCACTGATTTTCATGGGAAAAACTAAAGCACAATCCTTTACCTGGGAGTAAGCTCGGTTGCTGACAATGGGGCTTGCTTCTAAACCCTCCTAGGGTTGTGATTCACCCATTCGAAGCGTTGCCTGATTGCTTCAAAGCAAAGCCGCCGACTACCACCAAGCTTGCTTCCAAGTAATGTGCACCTTGGAGCCAACCGTTTTTCCTAAACTAAAACCTCAGTATTCAGGTTAAATTGCCGCGTTGGCACTTTGTGATAAATAAGTGGGTTTTGGGTTGCAGTTTGGGCACTCGGTCTTGAAAAGGTTCGCCATCACTGGGCTATACCTCACCTGGAATACTGTGTCCAGTTCTGGGCAAGAAGGCTAGTGACAAGGTAGAACGGATTCAGAGGAGGGCAACCAAAATGGTAAAAGTTCTGGAATCTATGCCCTACAAGGAGAGATTTAGAGAGCTGGGTATGTTTAGTCTGGAGAAGAGAAAGTTAAGGGGTGACATGATAGCCATGCTTAAATATTTGAAGGGATGTCATGTTGAAGATAGAGCTGGCTTGTTTTCTGCTGCTCCAGAGATTAGGACAAGGAGTAATGGATTCAAGGTACAGGAAAAGAGATTGCATCTAAACATAAGGAAAAAACTTCCTGACTGTCAGGCCTTTTCGACAGTAGAATGCACTACCTTGGAGGGTGGTAGAGTCTTCTTTTTTGGAGGATTTTAAACAGAGGCTGGGTGACCATCTTGTCAGGAGTGGTTTGATTGTGTATTCCTGCATGGCAGGGAGTTGGACTTGATGGCCCTTATGGTCTCTTCCAACTCTATGATTCTAAGTAACACAGATCAGAACTAGTGGTACTACACTAATTTTCGAGGTTGCTCATCTAGGTTGTTCCAATCTTCTGTCTTACTGCAGCCCATATTTTAATGGAGCTTTATTTATCTTCATCCTTTCGCCTTTTCTTCTTTATTCAGTTCATCCTTCAGTTCACAATTAATGAGGAAAATAGGTATTACCTGCACTGATGTATCCTCTTTGCCACCCTCACAAAACACTGAATGGGAAGTGCTGGGATGATGAACATTAGCACCCAAAGCCTTCTAAGCCCTTAAACGTGCATGGACATGGGAAAGTACAACTCTACTTGAAATGGCATTGGAGATCTCTCACTACGCATTCAATATTGTTGCCTGGTGCTTCCTGCTCCTGATGTGTGGAACTTCAGAAATTCCTGGTGTCTTTCTAGTCTTATGTTGGAATGCCAGCTATTTCCTCCCAGTTGTTTTTTGAAGAGATCTTTTGCCCCTTTGAAACCATAACAGAAACCAGAGAATAGGGCATGGGAAAGGAGAGCTGGCTGCCATTTGGCAGACTTTGCTATCTCCAAAATGCAGGGAAGGTTGCTGCTGTTGTTTCAACAAGTAGCAGTCAACAAGGCAACAAGTCATGAACTGTGTTGCCTGCGGGCCTTGTCAGCTGAAGCATTGCCACTGCTGGTAAAAATCTAGAGCCTAATAGAGACAGAGAGTTGCTGTGTTTCCAATGTTCAGTCTTTTGTAGCAAATGAGACAAGTGATGTTTTAAATTGTACTCTTCCAATTATAATGTTGTTTTGGCCGTTTTACTTATTATTCACATATTTAATTGAAAATTAATTACTATTGTAAATTATGGCTTGACTGGAATTATTCTGTGGTGTAACAGTCTTAAACTTGACTGTGACAAAAAAAACCCACCTCTGTCCTGTCACAGTCAAGTTTAAGAATAAAATAAGTAAGATACAGTTTACTTTTTATTTTATTTTACAAAATTTATATCCTGCCTTTCAGCCCTCACAAGGACCACCAAAGTGGCTGACAAATTAAAACATTCTTAATAAAATCAAATTTTAAATCACTTAAAGACAGCCAAAAGAAAAACACATACATTAAAACAATTAAAAACAGAGCTAAAATGCATACAAAGACCCCCCAAAAAGCAATTAAAACATTGATCAGGAAGGCAGGATCTTTGAGGGAAGGCCAAAATAGAGAACAGAGAAGTGAAGCAAAGAAGTCTTCAACCTATGGTGGAAGATGGCAACAGAAGGGGACAGACAGTTCTCCTTGGGGAGAGAACTTTGGTACCGCAACTGCAAAGGCTCTCTTCTGGGTTTGAACTCGCCTAATCTGAGAAGATGGATGCACCTGAAGCAGGCCCTCTGAAGATTACCATAGTGGTCAGGCAAATTCATAAGGGAATAGGTAGTGCTTCAGGTATGTTGGTCCCAAACCACATAGGACTTTGGAGGTCTACATCAGCATTTTTTATTGTGCTTAGAAGCAAATTGGGAGCAACTATAGATTAACCAAGACTGGAATCATATGGCTCTTACAGCCCTCTTCAGCCAATCCTGTTTGCAGCATTCTGTACCAATTGAAGTTTCTGAACACTTATCCAGGACAGCCTCAGTTAAACCTCAGTGCAGTAATCTAATCTAGATGTAACCAGGACACACACCACAATGCTCAGAAAGGTAGTGTCCTGGATTTGTCACCATGTTGAGGGGCTAGAGTCCTTACTGACTACCTTGACACCACCTTCCATCTTAGGGCCTCTCTATCAAGGGACTCATAAAGAAGAAAAAAGCTACATTATATACAATATACCATTCACCTTTGTGTGTGCATGTGTGTGTATGCCACATAACATATATCTTATGAGGCCTCTCAGACTGCTATGAGTTAGGGACATAATCCAGTCCTGATTTTACTGGGTGCTAAATGTTAAACTTGAGAGCTGGTCTGGAATCATTTAATGTATAAGAATGAGTCATAGACAGCCAAGGAAGAGATGTAACCAAATATTTTGTGCACGCAGGTCTCTATTTTCCTGAGCAGAGGGACTTTCCAAGAGCAGCCACTAAAGAATCTACAGCTTTGTGAGGAGAGAATACTAGACAACTCTGCTGTTTTGTGACCTATTTATTTGCAAATATCCATGGAAGCTTGAGAGATCATGGAAGCATCCAGAACGGGAGATCTAATTTATGGGCAATTATGCACGAGGTGTCTGGTGTGTGATGGATGTGAATATCTGTTGTGGCAAGATTTGTTGTACAGATGTATTTCCTCAGGCCCCACTTTCACTTTCCATTCACTCTTTGGCAGGCGAGATCACTTCTGGCACAACTTTAATTTTCTTTGTTGTCAGAGCAGGGATGACTTGCCCCGGACATCTTCCCTCTGCCCATTACCAGCCCCCGCCCCCCCGACTCCCTCGCATTCCCTCACAAAAGTCTCCCTTCCCCCTTTTCACATTTGTTATTACTTCAATTTTTGTGACTTATTATATTGATATATCAATATAAACTGAGAAGCACTGCAAAATTGTTGTCTTCTATTGCATTTGAAAACCAGGAAGTTTGTGTATGTGTGAGTGGAGGGGAGGGGGGAGATAGCAATCTAGGACTTGTCCCCCTTCTTTAGCAGAGTGTGGTTCAGGGAATCTCTTTGTCTCTTTCTTTGGGGAGTATTTTTATCTTTCCAGACTGAGCCCTACCCAGAGCTCTCTTCACCGCAAGCAGCTCATTGCGTCAAGCAACATTCTCTCCTGCCGTGAGCTGGTTGCAGGATGTGACCCCGCCCCTCCATTGCCTGAGAGCTGAAAGGCTGAAGCCATTTGGTCACCCTCTGCACACACTCAAGAGAATTCTCATCACCTCTGCCCTGCCCCTAAAAACAGGTCCCAGAGCAAGGGCCAAGTGCGGCTGTCCTGCAGGATGTGGCTCTACTGTGACTCACATCTGTGACTCCTGTCATCCTGGGGCAAGAAACACTCAGAGCTCATCCCAGAGAGCAGCTGAGTGGCCAAAACAGCTGCTGCCATTGCTGCTCCAGGGGGCGGCTAGAGGGGGAGGGCCCGGGCCCGCCAGGAGGAGAGCTCTGAGCCAAACAAAAGCAAACAGGAGCTCAGGGATGCCTTCCAGACCAGGCTTTTCTAAGCCAGGGTTCACATCCTCAGGCACTGTGGAGTGGAGGGTCAATCCACTTGCTCAACAACTTTATGTTATTGACAGCAGACAGCCTGGGCTGGGCTGGGCTGGGCTGGGCTGGGCTGGGCTGGGCTGGGCTGGGCTGGGCTGGGCTGGGCTGGGCTGGGCTGGGCTGGGCTGGGGGATATTAGAGCGAGGCTGGTTTAGAGCAACATTTAATGATACCCCCCATACTGCTGTTTTGTAAGCAATATTAACACCAAATCTGAAGAGAAGCCAGTGTTCAAAGAGATGCAAGATGCTTGCGCACATCCAGGGGTAGCTGGAAAAGGAGGCACAGATGGAAGGCAGCCTCCAGGATGAAGTACTGGCATTGTTTGGAAGGGGGCTAGAATTTGGAAAGGGGTTAGAATATCTGCAGTCACAGATATATTGATATAACTGCAATTTAAATGACTTTTCCAAAGCCCTTTATCTTACTACCAGGTGTGATGAGATCTGTGCCTTTAAGAGGGAGGTGATGGGCGGAGTTAAGAGAAGCATGAAAAGCAGAGGCTCATTGATACTTCAGCAAGCAGCTGTGGGGCAGGCACTGGGCTGCCTCCTTGTGTGTAAATAGAGAAACACAAGGAGACCACACTTCAGCCCCACAGTGCAGCTAAGAGCCCCAAGAGAAACCTTCCATATATAATGGGCCTATGACACATCATCAGTTCCTGAAAAAAGAAACATTTTTGTTTCACATAATAAAGATGGCTGCCCTGTTCAAATGGCAGAACTGTTTCCATTACAATTTTCTGTCAGGTCAGCAGCAAAGTGGTTCTAAGTGGAAAAGAGGGTTGCGATTTTTAAAAAAGTCTTTGGATACTGATATTAAAAACCTACAATTCCTTGCTGTGATGGATTTTCTTTTTAATAAGTGGTGAATTTGTTTATTAGTTTTCATTTGTTTTCTTTGGTTAGCTCTTGGGGCTGTGTGTTTTACGTTTTGTTTTTCAATTTGGTTTACAACTGAAAACGAGAGAACTGCAAAAAGTTTGGAAGACAAAACAGCAACAAACTGTGTTTCCTCTTATAATTATATTTATGAGAACAGCATTTGTCAAATAGATTAAACATATTCCCTCCCATCCTGTCTCCTAGCCTATTGCCAAACATATCAAGTGTTCTTGTCTTGCTATGTACTTGCAACTGCTGGGAAGGAAAAAGTGTTTTCCTTGTGTCTTGTGTCCCTGAATCCTCCAGGGGCTCACTGTGAAACACTTTGAATCAATCTAATGGCCTGATTGGATTTTAATTACAGGGAATGGGGTTAGAAGGTTACTGACCTTGGTTGCTCCTCTGCATCCCACGGAGAATGAAAACCATTTGAGTTTAATTTACTTCTTTCTGGCATCCCTGCATGCAGGGCTGACCTCTAGACACTGTCCTTGTGTCTAAATGTCTGTCAAGCCAGTCCTTCAAGAATGAACTTATGTCACGCACAGTTAAGAAATACTTGGATTCCGGGTATCATCACAGTATGAGAAAAGATTAGAGAGGCCATTAAGTTTACTCGAAAGTTTTTGAAACAACAACTAAATAATAAACAATACAAGGCATTATGGAATTTGGTACATGGGGCTTTTAGATATAAGCCGTTAGCAAAAAGTAAAGGATATCCAGAATGAGGGAAGACAAAAGGAATTGCATAAAATATTGGAAGGAGAAGAGAAATCATTCATCCTTAGTTTTAAACACTTTTACTATCATGCTGAAAGGGGTAATAATAGGATTTAAAGTTGTTAGACAAGTAACATACTGAAATTACAGATTACAGTATCCTTCAGTAATAGCAGAAGTGGCCCAGGGATTAGTTGAGCCTTCCTTTCTACTAGAAGAATAGTTAGGCTCATACAATAGTCAGTGTAAGAACCTCCACTTCTCTACACAACTAGGCATGAAACTGGATGAAACCCCAGAAAGATTTAAGTCAGTGCAACATAACTTTCTCCCCTCCCCTTCCCTCTGCAGCCCCAAGTTTTCTTAAAATGTTGCTTTTGGGGTGTGGGGCAGGAAAATACCAGGAACTTCATAAGCAGGAGTCAAAGAAATGCTGCAGACTGGAGAAAACTGGTGAAAATCTCCTCCCCTTCTGTCAGTGGAAATGTTCAGCAGTATACAACCCTTAGTGCATGTGTTTCTAATGTTCAGGTGCAAAAGAACTGAAAGATAGATCCTGCTACATCTGGTAGAGCAGAGAAGGCTAAGAAAACTAACAAGGATTCTATTCTTAAAGGTATTGAGTTGGCAAAGCTTCTATTGGGTCTAAATATAGGCAAGTTGCTGTATATGAACCCTAGGTTCCCCTCAGAGTCTAATATTTATGATATTATAGTGTATTTTAACTGCAAAAATGTTTACCTGGCATAGTTCTGGATATTATTTTTTTTAGATAAACCCATAGAATGTTTTAATTATTAGAAATCCTACAGGAACCTATGAGTTTTCAGAATATGAAGTTATATATGTCTTATACATCATTCTTCTAAGAACTGTACTGAACATCTAATTCACTTATAGGTGTGTCCCCTTATGTATTAATTCATGCAATTTATAGGCCACTCTTCACCATATGGGCTCAGCAGTGGCGTATCTGCCTGGGGACAAGGAGTAACCCCTGTCCCCGGGTGCAACTAATCTGGTCACATGGGGGAAACAAAAAAGTTCTGCTTCCTCATCATCTTCGGGCTCCTTTGGCCCTGCCCACATCGATGATGAACACGATGTTGTCTTTGGGCTCCCTTGGCCCTGCCCACATAGTGGGAGCAATGATGTGGGTGGGCCGAGGGAGCCTGAAGACGACAAGGCATCAGCAGCACCCTGCCCCCCTCCTGGCCAGCTTCTTCCCTTCTCAGGGCCTGGATAGATCAGGAGCCAGCCTCCAGGGGCCCATGGGGGGCTCCACCCCTCTTTCCCCCTGCCTCCTCTGGGCCCCCCACAGCCCGGCCTCTGCCCGCCTCTCCCTAGGCCTGGAAGAGCAGAAGCCACTGCCTGCCTCTGGAGATGTCCTTTTAAAAGCACGGAGGGCAGAACTCAGGGGTGGGGGGCCCAAGCCCTGCCCCTGGGAGTGAGGGGTCAGAGGTGTGGCGCAACCCCAAGCCTTGTAAAATCACATCTCCGAAGGCTGGCAGTGGCTTATGCTTTCCCTAGGCTCTGGGGAGGGCAGAAGCTGGGCTGCGGGGACCGGGGGGGGCAAGGCACCATCCCTCTCACCCCATCCCTCCTCCTGGCCCTCCACAGCTTGTCTCTGGGTGCCATTTTCCCCCCATGGCTCTGGGGCTCAGGGCAACATTGGTCAATAACAATAAATCAATAAAATTTTCTTATCTATATTCCAGCACCATATACAAAGCAGAATTACAAAGCAGGAATGATAGAAATCTAAAATTTGGTATGCACATAGGTCAGGATATCCTGATACAGTGATGCATTGGAGAACAAACCATGTGTGCTGAGTACAAGGGTACAGAAGTCCCCTTTAAAACAATATATACAGGATTTCTTGGGCAACCAAGAACAGAAGACTGTAGAATGAGGTATAGGAGTTCCCCCACCTTTTTAAATAGTTTAATGATTGGAGAGGACAAGAAGTTTCCTGGTATATAGATTTCAGAATTGACGCTGTATTTTTTGGAATTAAAACAACTCTGACTGACTGACTGACTGACTGACTGACTGACTGACTGACTGACTGACTGACTGACTGACTGATTGATTTACATCATTGGAAGAAAGTGTGCTATATTTTCAATGGGGTTCCAAGCATAATGCGTTCTGACTGCTTTCTAAAAATATATTTTTGGATAATAAGGGGGAAAAATCCAAGATATACATCTTTTTACAAGTTTAAACCAGTGTCTTAATACTAAATACAACTTTTGTTTATTAGACTCTTCTCTGAGATTAGAAATTTAGGAACTAATATAATGTAGGTCCCAGAGCAATCTGGTGTCCTGGCCTTAGAGTATGTGAATTATCCATTGTCGTGTAGTTACGACAATGGGCAAGTCAAGTTAGAGAATGTTATCTCAAGGGCTTTTTTAAGGAGGATGTGTGTATTTCTCCTTCCACTCATACCAGTGCCTTCGAAACAAAGTGCACAAGGAATTAAGTAGAGGCAAGCATCTCCTTTGTTCTTTTTTTTAAAAAAACCCAATGCATTTTCTACTTGAAATTAATTGTTTCTTTTATTTCTGCCTTTCTTATTGACCATGGCAGCTCATAAAGACCTGACCTGCAGGGAACAAAAAAATTAAATTTATATGTGGACAATAAGGAAAAGATCAGCTACAAAAACTTCCCCTCCAGGTAATCCTACTTTATAGACTGATAGATTCAAATGAAAATAGTGGCCTGACAACTCTAAAGGGAGGAGGGGGAGGAGGAGGAGGAGGAGGTGAGGAAGAGGAAGGGGAAGAGGGGGAGGAGGAAGAGGAGGAGGAGGAGGAAGAAGGAGACGACGACGACTCAAAGGGGCTTACAATCTCCTTGCCCTTCCCCCCTCACAACAAACACCCTGTGAGGTGGGTGGGGCTGAGAGAGCTCCGAGAAGCTGTGACTAGCCCAAGGTCACCCAGCTGGCATGTGTGGGAATGCACAAACTAATCTGAATTCCCCAGATAAGCCTCTACAGCTCAAGCGGCAGAGCAGGGAATCAAACCTGGTTCCTCCAGATTAGAATGCACCTGCTCTTAACCACTATGCCACTGCGTAGGAAACTCTCCTTCCCTTCTCAGGTAGGGCATTCCACAATGCTAGAACTGCTACTGAAAAAGAGAGGATGCACACTTTAATTGTTCAGACAGTTTGCGGGTATGGCTACACCAGAAGGAGGATGTGGGAGGATTTGCTGTAGGGAACAGGCTCATAACTTTATCCACTGCTCTCACCTCATTCTGGTACCTTATAGCATATTTGCAGTTATTTTTTATGACTATCATGGAGAAACATAGTTAAAGAATAGATGGCATGATAGTTATCTTCTTGGAGCTGCTTTCTTCTCATGGGAGGTTTTGAGCTGAAGCTTTCAATATGTCTTGAGAAATGTTTTCAAGTGTCTTGACAAAGCGCTATTGATATAGATGAGCTGGAAGTGGTGCAGATTGCCAGCTGAATGCCTGCTGGGATTTGTTGTTGTTGTTGTTGTTGCTGCTGCTGCTGCTGCTGCTGCTGCTGCTGTTGTTGTTGTTGTTGTTGTTGTTGTTGTTGTTGTTGGCTGCCGCAGCCGCGGCAGCAGCGGCCTTGAATGTTTCTTGCAGAAGTCTCTGAACATATGAGCATAGGCAGCATTAAAAACCAACATGCTACATAATTTGCCAGACTACTATTAAAACCTAAAATATTCCTTCAGGTAAAGTGAAACCTTATCACCATACTATTTGCGCAGTCTGTAAAGAATGGAAAGCTAAGCATTTAAAATGATACACTAAATATAACCTTCATATATTTTTATAAATAACAGCAGCTCTGATTTTTGTTGAAATGTTGGCAAAAAAGCAAACTCAGAACTATGCAGTATGTAAGTAATTTTGTTTCAGTCTAGGTCAGTGATGGCGAACCTATGGCACGGGTGCCAGAGGTGGCACTCGGAGCCCTCTCTGTGGGCACTCACACACAGAGTTCATCATGTGGGGGGTGGAAAATCAACCCCCCACACACACACACATCTTGGCTGGCCTGGGCCACTGAGCACGATGTGCACGCATCGCAGTGGGTAGGGAGGACTTGGCTGGCGGGCCTGGTGCCTGTGCTCCGGGTGGCTGCTGCCCGGGGGTGGGGGGTAGAGGAGGCAGAGATGCTAGAGAGGCACAGAGCGGTGTGTGCGGGACTTACTGGAGGCTACAGCTGGCTGACCCCTTCTCGAGCAGGAGGGGCGGAGGGAGAGGGAGCCAACCAGTTTTTTCTAAACTAAAACCTCAGCATTCAGGTTAAATTGCCGGGTTGGCACTTTGCGATAAATAAGTGGGGTTTGGGTGGCAATTTGGGCACGCGGTCTCAAAAAGGTTCGCCATCACTGGTCTAGGTAGTCTTAGCCAGTGGTACATACATACGCACAGACACACTGAAAATAATTAAAAAGTCATAGCCTTTTGTGTATTCCAGTTCAATGCAAAAGATTAATCAACATCACACAGGAAACAGGAGAAGAAACTGTTTGTTAATGGACCGCATATTCTATCCCTTCAAACTGGTTGTCTTAAAAGTAAACCTTAAAAGTAAACTGGGAAAACTTATTGACTCGCGTATAAGTCGAGGGTGGGAAATGCAGTAGCTGCTGGTAAATTTCAAAAATAAAAATAGATGCCAATAAAATTACATCAATTGAGGCATCAGTAGGTTAAATGTTTTTGAATATTTATTTCAAAGAAAAACAGTAAACTGGCTCTGTAAGTGGAAAAGAGGGTCAACAAGAACAATGTGGTATCAACAATAACTTTAAAAGTACAAAAACTTTAGCTCAACCAGCAACCAAGCTAAAGCACAAGAGTTAAAATCCTCCAAAACTGAATTCCTCATCATCATCTGTATGTCCAAAATGTAACTCCAACTTAGATTTTAAGAGGGATATTATCAGAAATGGAAAATCTACTATTAGCTTCCATTGTAAACAATGGGGGATGGGGCATCCCCTTTGGGGGTCAATAACTTTGGATCCCCTGACCCAAACTTCACTAAACCTGGCTGGTATCATAAAGAGACTCTCCTGATGAGATCAGCCAGGTTTGGTGAAGTTTGGTTCAGAGGGTCCAAAGTTATGGACCCTCAAAAGGGTAGCCCCATCTACTAATAGCTCCCATTGAAAACAATGGGGAATGGGGGCACTTCCTTTGGGGGTCCATAACTTTGGACCCCCTGAACCAAACTTTACCAAACTTGGCTGGTATCATCAGGAGTGTCTTCTGAGGGTACCCTGAAGTTTTGGTGCCGCTAGCATAAAAACTGCGCCCCCTGCTGGCCGGCAAAGTAAAAACACAAAAAAATTAATGACTCGCATATAAGTCGAGGGGAGCTTTTTCAGCATAAAAAATGTGCTGAAAAATTCGACTTATACATGAGTATATACGGTAGTTGTTTTACTACAGGTTATTTAGGTCTGATCTGAACATGATGACTTTTGCACTCTATCAGTATTTTGTCTAGACTGGGCTGCTTTGTGTGCTTTGCTAGCTTGCTGGTGCAGCACCTACCTGGGCTATGGATCTTCAATGTGCAATCTAAATATTGGTTTGTTCCTTTAAATTGGTCCTTGGTCCAGAGCACAATCACTAGATGAATTCCTATAATTTAGGCTGTTCAAGTGAGATCCTTCCTATAACTGTAGCACCTACATTCAGAAAGTTCAGAGTCAATTTCTGTAGTGGTTAAGAGCAGGTAGATTCTAATCTGGAGAACCTGATTTGATTCCCCCCTCCTCCACCTGAGTGGCGGAGACTTATCTGGTGAACCAGATGTGTTTCCTCACTCCTACACATTCCTGCTGCTTGACCTTCGGCTTGTCACAGTTCTTCAGAACTCTCTCAGCCCCACCTACCTCACAAGGTGTCTGTTGTGGGAAGCGGAGGGGAAAGGAGCTTGTAAACCACCTTGAGTCTCCTTACAGGACAGAAGGGTGGGTTTTAAATCCAAACTACTACTACTCCTCTTCTTCTTCTCCTTCTCCTTCTCTTTCTCATTCAGATTCCCTTAGCTAGGTAAATTCTTAAAGAATTTACAAGAATTTTCAGAATCTGATCTCTTGCCTAGTATTTCTAATAACGTTGCCAAATAGTGAGTTTTGATCTTTTCTTTAAACATATTTCATGATGTTTCATTGTTCACTCTTTTTGCCTTTTTCTATAAAGCATGTTCATATGTTTTCTTCCCAGTCCTACCACTTCATCAGCAGATTACCACCAGAGCAGATATACTTCTCAGAAGATATTAGAATTCATTTGGAGCCAAGATTCTTGCAAAGTGGTTGATGATATTTAACTTTATTTAGCATGCTGATGGTCTCCCAGAATTACCTAACTCGAACCACCACTACCACCCCCAACAAGAACATAACATTGCTGGGCATAAGTATTAAAATATCAATATTCTAGCTGTGGAGTGGGGTATTGAATGAACTCCTATTGCTGGCTGTTATGCTCTTGTAGTTTGTTTCAAAAATGTGGTTTTGAAAGATGTTGTATTTCCTTTACGTTGCTTCGAAGGGTTGAGAGAGATGGATCAGTTTCGTTACAGCCAGAATTTGATATCCTCTCTTTCCTCATTTAACCTCCTGCCATCTTGAAGGAGCCCCGTTGATTTATGTTGAACTATTTGAGTAATGAGGTACCAGTCAGCATGAACAAGAGTGACAGAATCTTATCTATATTTGGAAAACATTCGAAGGCCCTACACACCTAAGGTAGAACATGGCTCCTATTTAGTATTTGTGAATATGTAACCAGAGGGACAGATAACAATTATTTTGTTTAAATATAATTTTTGATAACATAGTGTTAGTAGAATTTAGGTTTATTCTGGTTTTCTGTAAAAGGCTTTCCTTCCTGCTTAAAATGTATTACTCCCTGAAACCACTGTCTAAGCCACAGGCTTGTTGAAACAAACAAAAAAGATTAGATTATGCTAAAGGTGGACCCAGAGAAACAGGATGCAGACAGTTAATGAATCAGGCAAACCCCTTTTGCATTTTTACATTGCCCCAAGTAATTGTCACACACACCCAGGAAGAGACCACAGCTGATGGCAGAATTTATGTTAAGTAATTTCCTCCTTGTTTATAATAAGAATAATACAATCATCCAGCCTTACTAAAAGTCTATCCCATGTTAAGTAATTTCCTCCTTGTTTATAATAAGAATAATACAATCATCCAGCCTTACTAAAAGTCTATCCCAAAACTGCAAGTTTCGAAACAAAGCATTAACAGCCAGATACAGGGTGGAACATCAAGGTGAATATTATGATTATTATGATTATTTTATTTTATTATTTATTACATTTAATAGACCGCCCCCTCCCCAAAGGGTTCAGGGCGGTGTACAATAAAACCAACAACAAGTAGTAATAAAACATAACACAACAATATAAATCACAAGTGCATTAAAATCCATTAAAACAGTAGCAGCATCATAACTCAGATGAACCATATTGGGGATGGCGTCCAAACCCCAATATGCATAAGAGCCAGCAGGCAAACATCTGCATTATCACAAGGACAGCTATCCAGAGGTATTCCTCACCAAAGATAAGACCTGGATATCTCGGAAGAATGGCTCTTGATGGCCCTGTATTGTCATTGTATAATTCAATCTATGATGTAACCCCTACAATTTACTATAAGAAGTCTGTATTTTTCTGTGTTCAGTGTGCTTTTTGCCAGGCTTGGCCATGCGCCTTGCCTGGTGCTGACCGAGCTGCTGAATTCACTTCTTACTGAACGAAACTCTGTTCGACTGCATTAAAACTTTATTTTATTTTTCAGTTTGAATTTTGTGGCTTCAATTTTATTTGCTGCCCAGCTGAAATCACTATTAAAGTTGCCCATGGCAGTGGGTAACAAATACAGGCTTGCTGAGGGCAAAGTACAGATGACTGGGAAAGACAATGGCAAACCACCCTGTAAACATAGTTTGCCTAATAACTGTCATGATGTGAGTCATCTCATGGATCAGTAATGACCTAGTGTTTGCACCTTTACCCATTTTTATATAGGTATATGGCTGAAATCCCATTAAGGCTCCTCCTGCACAGGCCAATAAACCCGGGCTAGGGACGGGGAAAAACCTGTGTTGGGGGGAAACTTCACATGGTTCCCACTCCTAACATGAATCCGCTCCCCATTCCCCCCTCCCAACACAGGTTTTTCAAGAATTGCACTTTCATCAAATCTTTTGTTTTACTGCAGGTAGCAGCCGCTCACAAGCGAACGGCTGCCCAGGGAAGCGCTTGCTTCCTGGTTTTTAAAGGTCCTCCCTGCACAGCTATGCAGCATGGGAGGCGGGATTTGTTTTGTTTTTCTTAAAAAAACAGTCACCTCCATGCAAAGGCATGATGGCAGCCTGCATTACTTCTGTGGGCTTCGTTTGCTCCCTGTACGGAGGCACGTGAACAGGACAGCAGGAGAGCAGATTACTTTATTCTACCTGCAATCCTATCTCGCTGTGCTGTGTGGAAGGGGCCCAACATGAGAAAAAGCTTCAATATGCAATTCTGATATTGTCCTAAGACACAAGATTATCCATACTGAATTTTAATAAGAGTGTAATAAACACAAGTCTATCCTATTTTGAGCCTTTGTGCCTTGCATATTTGTCCTTGCACAATGGTGCCCTCTAGTGTTATGCTACAGATAGACATCAATCTTTTCTGGATTCCATTATTTCTTACAAGAAATGATTGTAAGAAAAGATTGTAATTATTCCCAACTCTTCTGTATCCTGATGTATGCCCAGATTCAGCATCCAGCCACAGAGGAGATGTAAAGCAGATGCAGAAAGCAGAACAACAAGCACACTAGAATGAGCGAAGCAGTAGACTGGCATCACCCTATTCCACAGATACAATTGTGGCCGAGTTTCTAAACCCTTAAGGGTAAGGAGGAGTACATTGGTTAAGAAATACAGAAAACAGCCTTCCTTGGAAAGAGAACAAAACATGAAGGGCATAAGGCTAGAACAGTTTGAGGCAACATGGGTTGTTTGCTATTCTTGTATATCCCTGTAGAGTTTTTTTTAATGTGTTTTTAAAATTATGTGGGGCATGGTTTTTAGAACTGTGTACTTTTTAAGACTCCTTTTAAGACTGTGATGGAAAAAGAAAAATCCTTGAAGTCCCACTGCATACAGATGCAAAACATTTTAAATGCTTATTTAACACATGTTGATTAAGGGCATTTGAATTCAGATTTTAGCACGTGTCAAGATCCCCAAACATTCTATGCGTTTGTTCCAAAATTGCCTCTGTGACATCAGACCAACCAAAAAGCCATAGAGTCCTGATAATGTAGCCTATAAAGTTCTATTGTGACATCAGGGCAGATCAACCAGCAGCATTAGGAGGAGGAGTCCATTTAGATACCCCATATGCAGTAGAGAGCTGCACACAATGATCAGTGTGCTCTAACAGTACATAGACTGTGATCATTCTAACCTAAACATTTATTTTACATATAAAATTGCCTGAAATGGGTGTTATGGAAGGATTCCTAAATTTAGAAAGAAAACAGGCCTGTTTTCAGTTTTCAGTTGAGCTACAAACGCCACTACACAGAGATAAGTACAGCACTTCAGCATTTCAGATTTTTTTGGGTGGGAAAGGAGGGAGGCAGAGAATCAGCATTTTGTTGAGAATTTCCCATGGTCAAATATCCATTCCTTCCCTCATGAACCTAATCTGCTTTTTTGTATCCTTCACTAAAAAGAACTGTTTGCAGATCACCCTGGAACCTGAGGTAAATCGTTCATTGTTGAAAACCTCCTTTGGCCAAAAATCTGAAATGATCATTACTTTCTCATTGGTCCTAAAAAGTATAGAAATATGAAGTCCTAGAAAAAAAGATTGGAAAGGTGTTTTGCTTTGTTTTAGTACTGGGAAAAAAATATATGAAATATCTTTTTATTTGGATTGAATCAAATGCTTTTAAAATAAGATTTCACTCAAATAGTATAGAACTGAACTTTTTTCTATCAGAAAATGGATAATTTAGATAATTTGGGGTAATTGGGAAATTTTGGGGAGAACTAAAAAAAGTTGAAATAAGTTAAATGCTTTTGAAGACAAACTTTTATAGCATTTTGTTTTGGAATATTGTGGGGAGGGCTGAAAATGACTGTTTTGGTGTCGTGGAGTATTTGGTGTCGTGGAGAACCAACAAAGCAGTCAGGCTGTTTGTGCACTCACATGGTCTTGATCAGAAGATGGTATCCTAACTACGGACACAAAGTAAATCTTTGCATTAATGTTGCATTGCTAATGTGATGATATGACAAAGAGAAAAAAATTAAAATTTCCTGTGGAGAATGGGGAAGAAAATAGGTGTAGGGGCTGGGCAGCTACATGGTGTGAGGATAAAAGCCAGTGAAATTGATAAGGGAAGTTGCTTTTGCAGGAGGAAATTGACAAGGGACTGCCGTAGTAACCTTAATGCCCTACTTCAGCTCTAATTTGGCTAAAAATGTGTTTTTTGGGGGGAAAGAGAAGGTGGGCTATGCACTCATGTGCCTTCAGGTAATTATGCTTACTTTAGTACTTTTTTGAGGGGGGGCTTCAATTTTGTGTGGGTAGTTTTCAATGGTAGAAATAAAGGCTGAGACTTTTTTGGTTAAAAAATATAATTAACAAAAAAAAGGAATCAAATTGTAGTTACAGTTGGTTTTAGAGACTAAGAAACAAAATTATACAAATAATAATGTTAAAAAATTAAAGAACAATTACCAAGAATGGCCATTATTGATGTAAATTTTAATAATCCAAAATAGGTAAAAAAGCACCAATAAATGGTTTCTATTATACATTTTTTTTCACAAAATAAAAGTTATTTTGGCATATTATCATCTTTATTGTTTATCCATTTCCCTTTAAACCCCTTTAAACATATATAATGTCTAATATATCTTGAAGGTTATTGATTATTTATATGCATGTTGTAACGGATGCGCCCACACTGAAGGGCTGGTGTGTGTGAAAGGCCTAATGAAAAGGCCTTAGTAACAGCCAGAGTTATACAGAAGGCTCCACTATACAAGAGAACCCACTTGATTGGTCGAGCAGAGGCACAGTTGCCTATGGCCAGGGTTAGGGGGAGCCAAAGTGCTAGCAGTATAAATAGAGAGAGCAGAGCCTGTCAGAGCCTCTGAAGAGATTCTGATACAGAGATCAGAAGGAGCCAGAATTTGACAGAGAGTGGTCTGTCAGGTCTGAAGCTGAAGGATTCTGTCTCAGTTGAGTTAGCTGACAGAAGTCCAGTCACTCTACAAGCTGAAGCGGCTTGTCAGAAAAAGGAGGCCCTGAGTTTGGTGCAAAGTGATGCGTCAGTCAGTGGCTTGACAGTGAATACTGTCCAGACCTAGAGTCTGCCCTACCCCTGTGTAACACCAGTCTGGGAAAAGCCCGATCCAGAGGCAGTGAAGCCAAGTTGGGATTAGTGTGAGAGAAGGAGGCTATGTGTGCCTGAATTTCACAGGGCATAGGCTGTGTGTGTGTGTATTCAGTGGGTTGTGGATCAGAAAGGACTAGTGTCTGTCTGTGAAGAAATTTAGTAGATCTAAAGCAAAATTGTTCCTGAAGGGACACCTGCATGTGTCTCTGTGTGTGTGAAACCTAAGTAACATCTGAAGCTCTGTAATTTTTAAGTGAAAAGAACCTCTCTGAAACCATCAAGCGTTAGTACCTCTCTGAGCCACTTTAAGAAGCCTTTCTTTTGTTTTTAAAATAAATTTAATTTGTTGTGTTCAAGTTACCCTCGTGCCAGTCTGCGTTTGTGTGTGAGAGATTGAAGAGTGCCTGTTTGTGTGGCTAGAATCCCAACCAATTTGAGTTTCCTCCATTTTTTTGATTAAGGGACTCTGAAGTACATTCCCTTCAAACCAAGAGCAAATGTGAGGTGGGATCCTTTATTATATTTGGCAGACAGCAGCAGCTTTGGGATTCCTAGTTCCTTCTCTTTAATGGTGGCAGCAGAGTAAAAAAAAGATCCCTGAACACTAGTCTGGGATATTTTGGGTGGTAAAGGAAACTCCACTGGTCAGTTTAGTAGGAACCTTGATTGTAGGTCACACGTCCCGTTACACATATCCTTCAAATTTCTCCTTTTTAATGTGTAATAATATAAATAATATGCTTTCAAACTTTTTTGAATTCTTGGATTAATCATATTCCAGTCCGGTTTCCATGCTGGGCAGGGGACGGAAGTTGTCATCATCACAGTCACAGATGCACTCCACATGCAGCTTGACCGAGGTGGATCGGCACTGGTGGTATTATTGGACCTTGCCTCAGCGTTTGATGTGGTCGATCATGACCTTTTGAACCACCGCCTGGCAGTTTCCGGGGTGCAGGCCACAATCCTTCAGTGGATTGCCTCGTTTCTCCGGGAACGGAGTCAGCAAGTGTGGTGCAGGGATCAGGTTTCACAGAGGTGCCCGCTTTATTGTGGTGTACCTCAGGGGGCGTTGTTATTCCCGCTGTTGTTTAACATCTACATGAGACCCCGTGCTCAGCTGATGCAGAATTTGGGGCTGATCTGTCATCAATATGCTGATGACACTCAACTCATTCTGGTGATGGAGGGGGGGCAGCCGCTGCCCTCGGCTCTACAGCACTGTTTGGAGGCGGTTGCTGTTCGGTTGAAGCCGAGCCAGTTAAAACTTAATCCATTGAAGTCGGAGATCCTCTGGCTGGGCCTCAGGGAGGGGATTGGGGATTTTCAGCCGCCAGTGTTGGAAGGGGTCTCTTTGGCACTGACCTCTTTGGTTTGCAACCTGGGTGTCCACTTGAATTAGTCTCTTTCAATGGAGACCCAGGTGGCACATGTTACCCGGGTTGAATAATTCCATCTTCGTCAGGCCCGGCAGCTGGCCCCCTACCTTTCCCATGCTGACCTGGCCACAGTGATCCATGCAACAGTCACCTCCAGATTAGACTATTGTAACTTGCTCTACATGGGCCTTCCCTTGTGGCTAATCCAGAAAATGAAGCTGGTCCAGCATGCCACGGCCCGTCTCCTCGCTGGTAGCTCTGTTAGAGATCACATCTTCCCCATGTTGCGCCACCTGCACTGGCTCCCAGTGGAATTCCAGGTTGTCTTCAAGGTGTTGATGTTGACCTTTAAGGCCCTTCACAGCCTGGGGCCCTCATACCTTTGAGACTGCCTTACCCCATATGTCCCGATTTGTCCTCTGCGCTTGGTAGAGGTGAACTTGCTGGTGATTCCCCATCCTTCCATGATGCGGCTAGCCTTTACCCAGGCCAGGGCATTTACAGCCCTGGCCCCTGCCTGATGGAACGCTCTTTCTCCAGCTGTTAGGGCCCTGCGGGACCTTGGTGAGTTCTGCAGGGCCTTCA
The DNA here is from genome assembly GCF_021028975.2 of Sphaerodactylus townsendi. Lineage (NCBI taxonomy): Eukaryota > Metazoa > Chordata > Lepidosauria > Squamata > Sphaerodactylidae > Sphaerodactylus > Sphaerodactylus townsendi. The sequence continues at coordinate 84,121,480 of NC_059427.1, forward strand.
AAACTGAGCTGTTCAACTGGGCCTTTGGGGAGGTTGGCCACGAACTGTCTGCTCCCTCTTGATGCCCCCTTGATACCCCCTTCTACCATCTTCAGCAATTTGCTGGTCCCCTCCTGGAAGTAGGACCAGATACCGTCAATCAAAATGGGGTGGGTTATGTTGTTGCTATTGTTTTTAATGAATTTTAATGGTTTTTAATGTATTATCCGATTATGATTGTTCTATGCTGCATATTGTTTGTTTTTGTTGTACACCGCTCAGAGCCCTTTGGGGTTACAGTGGTATTCCAAATTAAATAAATAAATGATATTCACAAAAATCATCTATTTTGCCATTGCTGCATATTCCGCTAGTTTATTTTGCCAGTTCTCTCAGCTTGGACATTTGTTCAGAGAAAATGGTCAGATTTTCTTCCTTCATCTGTTATTCAAAATGCCCAGCTTACAAAAAATAAATAAATAAAAAGGGGAAGAAGACCCAACGTTCAGTGTGAATGATTTGTGGCAGAAATGGCTCCCTTCTTCCCTAGAACACAGAGTGAGTACACGGTAGAACTGGTTAGTAAACAGTAAGCAGAATTTAGGACCTGTGATCTGGCCTGCAGCTTAAGTTTGCATAGCTTCAGTGCTCAATCATTTTCCTTTTATGCCTCAGACAGTGCTTCTCAGGGGAGAGCCAGATCTTTAGCTCAGGCTGCTCAGTCAGATGACCTATTGCTAGGTTCAAGGTTCAGGGTGGACAGTGGGTTTTTCAGTTGGACTCATGATCTGCTTCTCCTCAATTACAGCTTTTTTGGACTAACAAACTCATTTGGTCCAGAGTCTAGTATCAGGCTGTTCACTTGAAAGAGTCTCAGTTTCTTTTGGGCCCAGATCTCAAGAATTAGTACCTGATTTGATTTGAAGCTGTAGTGGCACTAGTGAGCATGTTTCTGTGGAAGGTGCTCCCTTGTCTGACTAACTTTCTGTTGCACTTGCCTTCTATCTCCCTACCCCCCCGTTCCTAGAGTTCTGGGATATATTCAAGGAGAGCTTTTGTTTTTAAGGAGAGTATTTCCACCAGCTTCCTGCTCATGTTTCATTTTGCTCCTAAAGTGCTATAAATGGTCACTGTTCCAGATCATATAGAAGAAGAAGCAGCTGTGGAGAAGAAGTTAGGTGTATGGCAGACCCTCAGTTGGAGTGGGTGGGCAAGTTTTCTGCATGGCTTTATGACTTCAGCCTGATAAGTTGTGTCTGACATGCACACTGCAGCCTTCCTTGAGTCACGTTAACCATAAACTCCAGGATGCCTGCTTTTGTTTCTCTCTGTTAAACCATGTTCTTTTCTTTTTTTCTTTTTTTCTGGGTCTCTTTTTACAAAACCCAGTACTTAAAATTTGTTTTGCTGTTTTCAGCTCGCATTTGTAAGAACAAACGCTGGCACACTTGCTTTTGAAAACAGTGAGAATGAGAACACAGCACATTGTTTTCATGCTCACTGAAATGTTAGCAAGTGTAGGGCCAAAATGTGTATTACTCTCACAGTAAGTGGAATCTAGTTCCCGCTCTGCAAGTAGTTCTACTGGAGTCAACAGTGCCATAAAGGAGTAATAAATTATTCAGGTTCAAGCTGGAGCAAGAATCTGGTCTGTGTTTTCTGCTCTCCACATAGTTTTGTTCTCCTTGATTTAATGGCTTATTAGAAGGTCCTCAGACATGGTCTCGTTAATTTTGATTTTATGTGCTGCCCAGTCTTAAGTTGCTGGTGGGCATTTATCCTCATAAAACTGCAACAGCAATACCTATATATTTGAAAGAGAGTGGGTTAAAGGGAAAGCTAAGATGGTGATAGTTTCTGATGCTTATATTAGCACTGTAGACAGCTGCATCTGGAAGAGAGTAAAGAGAGGGAAAATGAAAACCAGATGCAAGAGCAAATGGTAGGAGACCTTTTTCAGCTAACCCTTAAATACAGCCAGATCTTCCCATTATGCAGCCCTTCATTTATTCAAATTATTTATGGAAAAAAATAAGCAGTGATGGCCTGATTATATGAGCTGGGCCAGTAAAACACCCCATGCTTTGGACTGGGCAATATAAGAGGAAAAACTATGTGAACTTTTGGTCAGCCTGGTCACATCTCCTGAGGCACAATCAGCAGCATGCTAGAAATGAGGTGAAATTAAGTTTATGGTGCATCCAGAGAACTGGTAAGGAAAAAAAGGAAGGAAGAGCTGAAGGAAAGGAGCCTTCATCATATGCATCAGGGCTACAGCTTGCTATGGGCAAAAGTCTGCTCCTTAAAGATAACTTCTACATTCTAAACTTTCATCAATAGCCATGAAAACACTCCAGATGTGTGTCAATACATTCCCACGTTGGAAGTTCAGTGGGGCTTTTTCATTTCAAGACAAGCCAGAGCTTTTTGTGGAATAGTAAGGGAGTTGTTTTTCTTAATTAACATATGATGGAGGAGTGGGATTCCCCTTTTTAAAGAAGAATAGGAGTTATCCACAGTTTTCATCTTTCCTAACTTTTTGGAAGTTTCTTTGAGTCAGTATCCAAGCTCTTTAAGACGCAATATTTTTTACCATGCATAAGAGGAACAAATGATGCTTCAAGCTGAGAAACTTCAATAATTCCAGAAAGAAACTTTTATCTTTTTTTAGAAAAAGATTTGCTGTTTTTAGAAAAAAAAATATTAATCTGATTCTCCTTGGGGTGCCCAGATAGTCATTGTTTGTGAGAGCTAATTCTGCTAAGGAAGCATTTCCTTGGTTTTCTGTACTCCTTAGAATAATTTAAAGGATTTAATTTTTTAACATTTCAAACCAGATTGCATTTTATAAAGCCAGTAGTCAAAGTGTTCTGAGTCCAGGATGCCACATTCTCCCCAGCCAAGCTCCCCCTTTCCTCCATGCACTTTTGCTGTACTTTGACTAGGTGAGTTCAGCACCAAGGCTGAATGGTGGTTTCAGTGCAAAAGGAAAAGGAATGCTAGAATCTTTGGTGATAATTCATGAATCTCTTTATTTTAGTATTGAGAAGGGCACAGGAAAGTTACGAGAAAAACTCTTACAACACTGAAAGAGAAAAAAAATAGTGATGTTGTTCACTCCTCAAGATTGAATTGTCCATAGCTTAATAATCACCAACTGTGGAAAAACTTAGGGGAATTTTCCCCCTGGCCATTGGCTGAGGATGGGAGAGGGAGAGGTTTGCCAGAATCAGTTTCAGAAATTCCTGGATATTTAGGAATGGCATCTGGAGAGTACAGGGACTGCAAATGTGGTACAGAAGGTGTGGCGTCTACCTTCCAAAGCATCCATTTTCTTCAGGGGGATTGACCTCTGCAGTGTGGAGATGAGCTGTTATTCCAGGGGATCCCTATTTCTAAGAATTCTCCAATTTCTATGCGTCCTCGGCCCCAAAACATGTCAGTTATCCCACAACATCTCCACAACAAGTCTACTTTCCTCGTTGCTGCTGGTCTGTTCTGCTCCAGGAGGCTGGTAAAGGCAGCTGAATGAAGAGGCAGAAAACCTCTTCCTGCCTTACTGCTTTTTTCACCCTTCTTTGGTGTTTTGGATGCTGAGTCTGTATCCTGTGAGTTGTGTGCTGAGAAACAGTTCCCGGGGATGCCTTGATACCTTCTGATCTGTGAAGATATCATTTTGGATAGTGCACTTTCAGCAGTTTGGATTCTACTGAAATGTTATCCAAAGCACTAGAAGCATTTCTGGCATTGAGAGGGATTCTCTCTCGGTTGACTCGTATGTCAATTGTCTGGCCAGTTGCTTGGCTTGCAAGTATCTCATATTGTCCTTAGTAACTACTTTTGTTTGTCCTCCACTAGAAATCATACAGTATTTATTCCAGTGCTAGACTAAGCTTTTTTCCCTAGATATGCCATCAAAAAACAGGGGCTTGTCATACATTTGTATATAAGTTTCAGTTATATCCAGTCTGTGTGTGCATCATATTTTTAAAGGGGTTGTCTTACAATAAGAGCAGCCTTCCTATTGAGTAAATACACTATTTGTTTTCTTGTCAACATAATCTTTTCATGATAACTAACAGGTGTCAGGAAATGAGAATGTGTCACAGAGTGGAAAAGAAGCATCAAGAGGCTAAACAAATAAACCAGTGCATGCAGTTCAAACTTCTTTATTGATAGAAGACACTGCTAGGAAATGATGGAAAGTATGTGACAGAAAAAGAAAGTTGACTCCTATTGTTTACAAGATTTCCTTGCTGTATTACCAACTTTTTAAATGTCCCACATGGGTGGTAAAGTTTTGTTATTCTAGTTTGTAATTTTGGTTTTGAACAAGCTGTCTCCTTCATGCTTGTTTCGCACGCCGCAAGAAAAAACTGGTATGCTGCACTGAGAAAACAATCACAGAAGCAATTCACTGTATGGAAGTAACTCTGCTTGTGGCTGGTGAAGGCATCCTGTTTGTTTCCAGAGGATAAAGACATCTTCCATCAAGGCCACCCCTCTGCTGCTGCTTTGCCAGCACTTGCATGAGAAGGATTTGAAAATGTTGCTTAATTCCACTTCTTCTTTCAAGCAGACCTTCCATTTCCATCAGATTTTTACCTGTAAAATGAACATTTTTACAGGGCATTGACTGGATAATATCTAGATCATCATTGATAACACGGGACACATTTGCCATCCACTCCCTCGTGCCTATAAAATGCTCCACATTTTCAAAGAAGTGTGGGTTTGGAATTTCTTTTGTTTTTCTTTGCTTTTTTGCATTTAATGATTTGAAGAGTTTTTTTTCCAAGGGAGAGCTAACTCTTCAAACATAGGGCCACAAGAAAGACTCCCCTTCTCTCTTACAATGCCCTAAAATGTAAACAGTTATTTATTTATTTTGGGTTTGGATTTTTTGGAGGGGTTAGTTGAATGTATGATGACGCATCTGTTCCCTGTTTTTGAAAAAGGCAATAATGAAACTTTTCCCCTACAATGTAGTACTCACATGAAAGCTTATTGTGCAATGAATCTCCCCAAAATTTCATCCAATCAGTTATCCTGCCACAAGTCCAAGATTGGCACTTGAGCAATGAGGATGCTAGAGAAGTGACCATTGCCATTGCTCCTATTATGCTATCATTCATCCACCTGAAGTAGTATTTTTGTAGCTATTAGTCAACTGGGATTGCCTAGAGAATCAAGTCCCCTCTTGGTATAATCACAGTTTTAGTTGATGATGATTGATAATGCTGTTCTTGTAACTAAAAATACCAATCAGAACTTTACGATCAGTGTATTTTGGGTGTTTTTTTTAATTTATGAACTCTAAAGAGAACCTCATTTCTTTAAATGAAACAATGATATTAATTATTTCTAAATTATTAAAATACTAATTGGAAAGAACTAAACTTCTAAAAGGTTATGATCTGGTACGTTGGCTTGGATCCATTGGAATATTTCTGCATACAGAAGAATTTTTGGTTGTTAAATTCCAAAATGGAATAAGAAGGTAGATGTGAGAATGCTGTGCTCCACAGGTACAAATACTTCTGTTTGCAAAATCATTCTAGAGCAGTGGTGGCGAACCTTTGGCACTCCAGATGTCATGGACTACAATTCCCATCAGCCCCTGCCAGCATGGTCAATTGATCATGCTGGCAGGGGCTGATGTGAATTCCTAGAAATATCAACAAGACCGTGATAACTCACTAAATATATTTAAATTGACAGCCTTATTTTTCCAAAACACCTAAAACTAGATAATGAACAATTTATATACATTTTGTTAAAGTTGGTACAAGATTTTTTTGAAAAAATATGTCAACAGAAACCTATTAAAATGCATTTATTTGTTAGAAATCAACTTTTCATGATATGTATTGCCTTTCAGGAATTCATGTACACATATTCACTTAGAGTCTTCCTCATCAAGGAAGTAGGGATGTTTTACCAACACCTTTCACAGCTCTGCATGTTTGTGGGTGGTAGCTAAAAGATCAGGGTAAGGGACCTAACACAGGAAAGAGAATTTGATCCAGATTACTCAATGTAAATGCTTTGCCTAGTAAAAAGAAGGAATCAAATTGATAGCAGCTTTTGACTGTCAACTGCAACAATTTCTTTTAATTTAAAATGATCTATTAGGAATTTCACTTTGTGCATATTACTAAGCACAGGAAAGCCCTTATAAAACCTAGTAAGTCTGCCAAGGACGCAGCTGGCCCAATCTGCAAGGAGTAAAGAAACTGTTACAAAGGACAAATCTTCTGTAAAGCCCTGCCCCTAAATGCTGGCCGCTTGTTATACACTCCCCACCCCGCCCAAACCCTCACATATAAGAATATACATGGGTACCTAATCTCTTTCAAAACACATGAATATCAGTAGCAATACCACAATAATCTGCTCCTAAGGGAGCCCTTAAAAGTCAGTCAAATCTTGACAGTCTGAAAAGCTGATGAATTGTCAACACATGTGTGCTAATCACTCCATTGTAACAAGGTAAGATGATTCCCCCAAGAGCATTCAGACAGGCCTGTCTACCCAGAACCTGGTTGTCCTGTAGCACCATGGGTCATTTGGTCCAAAAAAGTAGTAGAGAACATCTGGTTTACTGTTCAGTGTTTCTTTTGGGGTTTTCTGTTTGCTTCTGGGAAAATTATCTATTTTATCTTCTGCAAATGGTGTCCAGCTAAAAACTTCTGTTAATATAATGAGCTGTGTGAGTAGTTCCACCAGGCATTGTAATGCTTTTATCTATGTTTCAGTGTCTGATCCTTTTCACACACAAATGGACCTGTGTTGTATAACTACAACTTCCCCAACTGAAAACATTTACTCCTGTAGTTTTAAAGTGATACTGAGAGATATGAAAATATCTTAATGTGGACAGTTAAGTTTAGCTTCGTTCCTTGGGGTAACTGAGCAAAGTAGTGGAGTAGTATCCTGCAAATGAAAAAAAAACTGGCTAATCAGTTTAATGTACTCTTCAGGTTCTTCCTCCTCTACTTTAGACCTGTGTTGCCTCTTTAGGCTTAGCATGTCAGTAGTAGAAGCAACAACTGATTCAACTTCCTGGCCAGGGTCTAAATTCTATGACCAGGCAGCTGATTCCACCTAAGGATGCTCAAACACCTGGCAGTTCAAATTACATCCTGTTTATTAATGGCAATCAAACAATTGATTAATCTATGGACTGTTTGGCTGTTAACCTATTTACATTCATTCACAGGCTACTTACAATCCGATTCCCAGCTGATGAAGCTGTCATGAACCTGCCTTAGATTTATGAGTGTTTACATGCATGTAGTGTGTTTGTGTGCATGTGTGTTTTTCTTCAGTGACGCCAATCCAAGCAAAATGCAGCCTCTCACATTACCTAGGACACATGAGTAAAGGCTGTCTCTGAGCATGTGCAAAGGGCAGTTTCCCAGCTACTTCAGCCCTTTTCCTTCTGTTTGTTTGCAAGAATGAGCAAGTGGCCATGATGCATGGGGAGGAGATGAATCACTGTATGCTGTCTTAAAATAGAAAATTTTATTGCTGCAGGTTATTAAACTAGAGCACAAGACGAAGGGAAATAGCTACCATGTTTACTACTTGCACAAAACTAAGAAAAAGAACAGGAAAAAATCCATATCCATAACTAAACTTAACAAATGCAGCTCGTGAAGCTTCCGCACCTCCACATCTCTCCTTGGATGTCTATGGAATAAATACAAATCCGACACACCCACACATACCCGACTCCATTAAAAGGAATCCAGCTCCAAGCATTTATACACCATCAACTGACTGTTTCCAACCTTTTAACTCTTCATGCCTTAGCTGGCAGGAAGCCTCTTACCCAACTCAGAATTAAGACAGCAGGGTGGTGCCGCAGCAGCTCTGTGTCCCACTGCCAGGGCCTCTGGATTGGGCTGCTCGTAGCAATATAGGAAAATAAGCTTTGTGGAAATAATTACCCTAAGTGACAAGTGAGAAAATAAGCCTTTGTGGCTAGGTCTATTTAATGAATTTTAGAAAAACAGGAGGAACTGCACCTATCTGAAACCATTAATCTTAAGTACCTACTATTACTTTTTTGTACCTGTCTAGAATCATCATGCTTATTACCCATACAGAAACAGTTAACACTGTTTTATTCTGCATGGATTCTGTTTATGTTTAAGTAAAATCAACTGTTTTGCTTAAAGTAAAGAGCTACCTTCTCTGTTGTCACTGCTCTGTCATTCTACCATATAGAACTATGCCATCCTATCTTTTGGGTCCAACAAAGAATTCCAAGGCAATAGCTTTTGGTGGCAGCAAAAATAAATAGAAAATACTACGGGAGTAAAGGAAACAGCATTACACACATCATCTGAGAACCCTACAAGGTGATGCCTTTACAGGTATTATATGTAAGGGGTCTCAGAAAATAGCAAAAACATTAACGATGGCAATGAGAACAATTGATGTGGATGTCATACATGGAAAGGGCTACATTAATACTGCAAAATACCACTATGTCTTAGTGTATGAAATGGTCTAATCATGTTCTGTCCAGAGCTGTAATGCTGTTCAGTGAAATTGTTACATAGGATAAGAAGTAATTTGGGGAGAGGGGTGCGGGGCATTTACTTCAGTGAAAAAAAATTACCGGTAGCTTGTTCAAGCTGCAAGTTAACAGTGCCATCCTAAGCAGAGTTACGTCTTCCAAGTCCATTGAAATCATTGCTAATCATCATATAGCCCATTAACTTGTTTCTTTCTCATCTCTCCCAACCAACAGCAGCCAAAATATTTATTGACACAGTTCAGATTCCTGACAGACAGTGTTCCCAACCATTTTTCTCCAGAATCTCTCTGGATATTACAAAAAACCTGATTAATAGGAGGATCCCATTTGCAGAACGAGTGCTATATTTTGCAAGTGTGTCAAATAGGATTTCTTTCATTTTTGAACTAATATATTAACACATTGTCATATATGATGGATTTTGAAAACATGTTATTCTACTGAGCAAATACCATGACATTTGCATGGAGTACAATTAGAAAGGAAAGGAGCCTTAAATAAATATTCAACCTGCTGGGCTCTCAGAATTTTAAAAAAGGGCCCAAGACAGGTAGAACTCCTTCAGAGACCGTTTCTAGTTTCTTGTTCTAGACCTGCTCCATTTATTGTGTATTTAACATGGGCTAAAGATAACCACAGCTCAGGGCGCACTCAGCTCATTGCTGTTTCCTGCAATGTGTACTGGTATAAGAACAATTCAGGACTAACATGGTGATTGGTATGCCTTTTCTGCTTAAGAGGAGACTATTTATTTATTTATTTATTTATTTATTTATTTATTTATTTATTTATTTTTTAAGCTTATATACCGCCCCATCCCCAAGGGGCTCTGGGCGGTATATAAGCTTTCTATCAGAATGTTATCTCTTTCACAGGAGAGGTTTAAGTGGTTGACAACAGCAAACAACCATGGGGTACTCTAGGGCCCTTTTGTCTGGCAAAAAAGGAGCAGCAGTGGGGCATTGTGGAGGTTAAAAGAGCTTGTGTAGCTATCTAATCCTGGGAGGAACGGGTTTGATTCCCAAGCTCTGCCCGCCCTGAGCTAATGGAGGCTTATCTGAAATTCTGATTAGCCTGATTGCACTCCCACACATGCCAGCTGGGTTGACCTAACTGGACTGAATCACACAGCATCTAGGAGCTCTCTTGTTTGTGAGAGGAAAGGACAGGAAGTTATGTAAGCCCCTTTGAGTCTCCTTCAGGAGAGAAAGGGGGGATATAAATCCAAACTCTTCTCTTCTTTGTGTTAATGTTCAAAGATTCTTTTATAACAAAAGTAAGCAACTGGAATCGGTTCAGGAGAATGATAATCTGCTTTGTGTACTTATGATTCCTCCATCAGTTACAGTGATATAAAGCATAGCAGCTAGATCAGTGATGGTGAACCTTTTCAAGACCGAGTGCCCAAACTGCAACCCCAAACCCACTTATTTATTGCAAAGTGCCCTTACGGCAGATTTAACCTAAGATACTGAGGTTTTAGATTTAGAAAAAAGCAGTTGCATAGCTCCAAAGGTGCGCATTACTTTCGGGGAGTAAAAGCTTGGTGGTAGTTGGTGGCTTTGCTTTGAAGCAACCGTGCAACACTTCGAATGGGTGAATCGCGACCCTAGGAGGGTTTAGAAGCAAGCCCCATTGCCAGCAACCGAGCCTACTCCCAGGTAAAGAATTGTGCTTTAGTTCTTCCCATAAAAATCAGTGGGGTTTAACAGCACTTAACAGGGTTTACCCATGTCGTTGTGCCCGGTAGGCCAGCCCTTTAAGATGTTATTGTTATTGTGGGGTGATTCCCTTACTCCCCATGGCAGAACTCTGTTGCGCAGCGTGCCCACAGAGAGGGCTCTGAGTGCCACCTCTGGCACCCGTGCCATAGGTTCGCCACCACTGAGCTAGATAATGGTTGGCAGGCATTCCATAAGTACAGTAGTAGAAAGTAGTACAGCTGCTTGAACTGACAGACAACCCATTACTGTGGCTTCTTATTGTGTGTACACACACACACACACACACACACACACACACACACACACACACACAGAGATGGGGAGAGATTCCCAAGTAACACTATTAAAAACTTTTAAAAATGTATTTCCCCAGAATTAGCTCTAAATTTATGGGAGGTGTATATACTTCCTTATTTGGAGATATTCTCCTGAACCAGGGATTTACTCATTATTCCTGACCCGAAGGATATCCAGCTTTTTTGGCTATGGTTCTAGCCTGGTGGAACTCTCTGTTGGCTAACACCAGTGCCCTGCTGGACCTTAATCAGTCCTCCTCCCTCTTCTCCTAGGGTGGATAGAGCTCAACCAAATGACAGCCTCCCTCCCGCTCTTTCCCCTTCCCCCCAGGGACTGCAAGACCAGGCTTTTGGTTAAGGCCATTCTGTGAGTTGAGTATTACATCTAGTAGCTGGCCTCCCGTACTGTTCACTTTTGGTGCCATATTTCTATCATTAGGACCATTTATAGTTCTACCTTGTGCATTCGCCCTCTCTGTTTCTGTTTTCCCTCCCCCCCCCCGCCACACATAAATAATAGAAAGTGGACAGAGACCAACATTAGAAGAAGAAGAGTTTGGATTTATATCCCCCCTTTCTCTCTTGCAGGAGACTCAAAGGGGTTGACAATCTCCTTGCCCTTCCCCCCTCACAACAAACACCCTGTGAGGTGGGTGGGGCTGGGAGAGCTCCGAGAAGCTGTGACTAGCCCAAGGTCACCCAGCTGGCGTGTGTGGGAGTGTACAGGCTAATCTGAATTCCTCAGATAAACCTCCACAGCTCAGGTGGCAGAGCTGGGAATCAAACCCAGTTCCTCCAGATTAGATACACAAGCTCTTAACCTCCTACACCACTGCTGTCAGATTTATTAACTGACAGCCATCTTTATTTGGTTTGAATTAAAATATAACTTTTTACGCAGTATTTATATTATGGTTTTATTGTGGCTCCTTCATGTTGCATTAAATTTTAATTTACATTTGTAAACTCCCCTGTGCCCAGACTGCAGACATATAATACTGCTTCACACCTTACGGCGTGGGTGCATGGCTTGAAGCGTTCAGCTTTTCTTCAATTCCTGTGCACTTACTCCCTGACATAATCATGACTTTGGTGCATGTGGAGAAGAAGATTTTTGCCTTTCCCCCCTCCCCACCTGTGCCATTTCCCTAGTTTTCAGTGGTCTCGGAGGGTTTACTATTTGGCTTGTTGGGGAAAACCCTGTATTCAGGCCAAATGGCATTCTTCTGGATTGGTCCAAATGGGGCACCATGCACAAAGGAGTTGACAAAAGCCTGTGAATCATGTGTGACTGTACAGATTCCGCATGGACAAAAAACGGCAGTGTGATAATGGTGTAAAAGGGATTACACCCAGTGGTGGGATTCAGCAGGTTGGCACTACTTCAGCAGAACCAGTTGTTAAAAGGGTGCTTGTAAACAATCATTTGTAAATTATTTGAATTCCCATCACCGGAACTGCTTATTAAATTATTTTAATCCCACCACTGATTACACCACTTTCACACCGCTGTTTTTGGCCCATGCGGAATCCACTTAAGATACAGGACACAGGCTAAAGACAAGAGACCCAAAATATAACATTTAAAGAGACTTCCATTCTTCCTAGAGCTGAGAAGAGGGAAGGGAATAAAGTGCCAGAAGAGAGAGAGAAGCCAAGTAGTAATTTAGATTCTGGCAAATTTCAAGTGAAAATATTCAACAGTTTTTCCTCAAGCAGTATTATAGACACACAAGGCTTAATTCACCACTTAAACACTTTCAGTACCAGAAGTTTCAGTTGGAGAGGTAACCAAGTGTTCAAATGATTCCCACTGGAACCTGTAACTCCCACTGAAACCAGTAACACATATTTAGCTTTATTTTGTTCCCTAATAAAGAAATTCTTTCTTTTTGTGATTCTGATTCATTTAATCTTCTCTTCATGTCAAAGAAATTCACTGAAGTCCAAGCCAATGTTGCACAGACAATAATTTTATGTCTCCATCAAAAACTTGTATTTCTATGGAGTATCACCTAAACTAGCACTTCTTTTATGTCTGAAGGTGAATGCCTGTGATTTTTAAAATAGATACAATATATTGTCGAAGGCTTTCACGGCCGGAATCACTTGGGTGCTGTGTAGTTTCCGGGCTGTATGGCCGTGTTCTAGCAGCATTCTCTCCTGATGTTTCGCCTGCATCTGTGGCTGGCATCTTCAGAGGATCTGAAGATGCCAGCCACAGATGCAGGCGAAACATCAGGAGAGAATGCTGCTAGAACACGGCCATACAGCCTGGAAACCACACAGCACCCAAGATACAATATATTTCATCCCCACATTTCAGATTCATACAGCACCATGAATTTCAGATTCATGAGTCTTAAACATGTTAGATGTTAACGTTTCTTTTCTGAAGTGATTTTTCTGTTACAAGGCCAAACTAGCAGTTATGGCATTCACAGGTCAGTTGTGTTGACTCTAATGCCATTTTAGAGATGAAATTGGCCGTTTAAAAATGACATGTGGGCCTATGGCATGTCAAGATCAGGCAATTTTGTCTGCCTCCCCCACACCTTCCCAAATGCCAAAAGAAGGTTAAAAATGTTTGGCACATACCCATGCCACAGAAATTAGTGGACATTAGTGTAACTAATGTACATGATACCTCCCTCCTGCCCCAAGTGATGGCATAACACCGCCCAGAGTCCCTTGGGGATGGGGCGGTCTATAAATTGAATAAATAAATAAATAAATAAAAATAACTGGAGGGGAAATCTAGGCCATTTATGCATGCAGTGCTTACATTGCAGTGGTGTGCTTTGTAGTGGGGTTTTCCCCCTGGTTTTTGTTTGTTTGTTTGTTTGTTTGTTTGTTTGTTTGTTTGTTTGTTTGTTTAAATGAGAAAAAAACCCTGCAAAGCTTCCATAGCTGAGCTGCCATCATTTAGCCTGCCCCCCACTTCCTTGTTCAATCCATGTGGGATGAATTGCTTTTGTGTGAAGGGGAAAGCCTGCAAGAGCGAGAAAAGCCAAATGAAAAGGGAAACACATATTGATTCCCTTTACTTACCCTGAAAAGTTGTACATAGAGAGCTTTCGAAAACCACAGATATTGTCAGATCTGAGAGCACTGCGAGTTTCGAAGCAGCGGAAAAGTGTGCATAACTGAGAATCCAATCCAAACAAAATGGATTCTCAATGCAAAGGAGACCACAAGTGCATAAAAGCCCCTAGTCTTGCATATGAGTAAATGCCACATAAATATGCTCCTTCCTGAGTACAGTGAGCTTGCATTCTTTGACTGAGTGGAGGAAACAACTGGAAGTTTCATGCAGGTTTCTAATTCTCTTTAATAGTCTGAGGTAGTGTTTCACGTCCTTGGAATAGGACTAAAAAGGGTCTTGTGTCTCATGAGAATTTACTTATTTAAGAAATTATTCTACCCCTCCAGAGCCCAGTAAAGATGACTTATTTGAAAATTGGTACTGTACCTGTGAAAGGCAGGATTGTGTCCAGAACTTTCCTGTACCAAAGGGCTTATATTGTCTGCTTTTTCAGACAGGTTTACGAAGAAGTTGTCTGCTACTCAAACAATTTTTCCTAGACTGGAGTCAGAAGGGGAGGATGAAAGATTTGTATATTTCTGCTAACATGCAGTACATTGTTTCAAACCATGTTAGAGAAAACAACCTATAGTACTAAAATCTGTTTCCAAAGACTTGTCTACTATTATTTGACCAGTATAAATGACAGAAATGAAGCAATGAGGTAAAATTAGAACAGCAGTGAACTTAAGAGTTCAAGTGATTTCTTTTAAACCAGGTTACTAGGAACAAAATGTTCCCAAACACAAGGCATTGCTGTGGAGAGGTTACATAAAAGAGTAGTAGTTGTGCTGCTGCTAATTTTTAAAATTAGGGAGGGGGGGAACTACACTAGATGTCACTGCTAGACCTGAAAAATAAGAGAGCATGCAGTTTCAAAAACCTTATTTAAAGGTGAAAGAATGAGGTGGCCAGAATCAGTCTCTTCTCACTTAGGCGGTTTCCATATGGCCAAAAAACAGCGCCCTAGGGACAGAAAAAAACACTGTCCCTGGGGCACTGTTCACACAGGTGTCGCTGTGTGGAGCGAGTTTTTCCAAAAGCGCCGTCTTCCAGCCAGTGCAGTGCGAACCATATCGGCACGAGGACGCCGCTTTTGGCCCCTCTGGTGTGAGGAAGATACTTACCTTTGCTTCCTGTGCAGCTCTGGACAACTGGAAACACACACCCATGCTGCCCTCTGACCCCCATGTCTTCCTCACACCCTGGGCGGCTCTGTGCGGACGGTCCCGACGCTCCACTGGCTTCATTTAAGCATGCAGTTCATTTAAGCCGGTGGGAAACCGCTGCCTCTGGCCATAAAGAGAGGAGTCTTTGAGCATCTTAAAGACAAATACAATTTATTGTCTCCTGGGTTTTGGGTTTGGTTTTTTTTTATTTTTTTTTGCTGTAATTACATAATTAACCCTCTGGAAATATTCCCATTAACCATGACACCAAAAATATTTCCCCTAGCTTGCTTAAGATGCTTGCACACTGATGTTCCCACACAACTGTTGTAATAAGTAGAGCTGCCAACCTCCACTTGGTGGCTGGAGGACCCTAGGAATTACAATTGGTTTTCAGGGTACAGAGATCAGTTCCTCTGGAGCAAATGACTGCTTTGGAAGTAGATGTTATGGCATTATACCCAACTGAGATTCCTCCCTTCCAGAAACTTTGCCCTCTCCAGACTCCACCCTCAAATCTCCAGCTTTTCCCCAAGCCAGAGCTGGCAATTCAAAGTGTGCATGTGGTATTTGCTGCGAGTAGATAGCATTTTCACAGATGCCAAGTGCTCTATGTTGTGCACTCTGTAAGTACAATACGTTGTGCACTCTGAAAGGACAATATGTCTGTAAGAAACATAACGTTGAGGGAAGGAGCAAGGACTGTGAGGAACAAATGAAAACATACACATCTTTATTGTGCAATAAAGTAACTATGGAAAAGGGCCTTAAATGGAAAACAAAGAGGATAGCTTTGGCTAAGCAAGCACACTGGCTGTCAGTAAGGATGTTCTCAGCTAATTCTTTGTTGTCTGAGCCAAAAGGTTGTTTTAGATTTTCATGCTAGCTAAAGATTGTAGCTTCAGAGTGCCTCCTACTTATGATTCACTGACCAAGTCCCATGGCTGAGGAGTCTTCCTCTGAGAATAGGCTGCTCCAAGTTTACAGTATGTTCAGAATGGTACTTCTGTTTCTGCTAAAGTTCATTACAATAAAGTTCTGCTAAAGTTCATTACAGAACAGTATAAGACATGTGGCTAGGGTCGCCAGCTTCCAGGTGGCACCTAGAGACAGGGGCATAACGAGGCAGCCCTGGGCAAACTGTAGCCCTGGGCAAAACCTGAGTTGGATGCCCCCCCCCATGGGCGGCCACTCCACCACGACCAAATTTGTTTTTACACCAGGACATTGGTGCCGACAGGGGGTGAAGTTTTTCGACATATCAGCACCAAAATTTCATCATATCATCAGGAGACTGTCCTTATGCTACTCCCCAAGTTTGGTGAGATTTGGTTCAAGGAGTCCAAAGTTATGGACTCCCAAAGGGGGTGCCCCTATCCCCCATTGTTTCCAATGGGAGCTAATAGGAGATGGGGGCTACAGTTTTGAGGGTCCATAACTTTGGCCCCCCTGAACCAAACTGCACCAAACCTGGGGGGTATCATCAGGGCAGTCTCCTGATGAGACCCTGAAAGTTTTGAGACTGTGCATTCAGAAATGTGCCCCCCCAAGCCTGCAACCCTCATTGACAGCAATGCAGAAAACTCAATGCAGAACAAAGATTCTTGGGCAAATTTCTGGGATGTTCCTGAAGGGGGCGCATTTTTGGATGTATTGGCACCAAAATTTCAGGGTATCATCTGGAAACTGTCCTGATGGGACCCCCAAAGTTTGGTGCAGTTTGGTTTAGGGGGTCCAAAGTTATGGACCCTCAAAGGGGGTACCCCATCCCACGTTCTTTGCTAAGGAGATGGGGGCTACCCTTTTGCGGGTCCATAACTTTGGACCCCCTGAACAAAACTGCACCAAACCTTGGGGGTGCCATCATGACAGTCTCCAGATGATACCCTGAATTTTTGGTGCTGATACATCCAAGAATGCCCTCCCTGCAAGAACATCCTGAAATTTGCCCAAGAATCTTTGTTCTGCATTGAGTTTTCTGCATTGCTGTCAATGGGGGTTGCATCTTGCTTTTGCTGTTATTTTGGAAGGATAAGTCCTATAATTTAAACATCCAAAATGCATACCTCTCCAACTTAGTGGCAGTCTCATAAGGAAATGTTACCATTTGTTTCTGTTTCTCTTTTATTGTACTTTTTCTTTTATGCCCAGCAATCATGAGTCAGAAAGTTGTCTCCACAGACCGCAGATAACTACTTCTCCAGGAAATACCTCATCAAAGTGAAATATGTAAAATTCTTATAGTCACATCCTGTAAAGAAATACTCCAAACTATGTAAAAGAAAATTACAAAATTGATCTTTGAGCGTGTGTGTTGCCCAGAGCAGAGATAAAGATAGCAGTCAGCCTGTTGTATCTTGACAGAATAATGAGTGCTTCTTCTGTGAGTACATTTCACCTTCAAGCTGCATGCTTCTGCACAAGTTCCCATGAGTCTTCTGAACATTTTTTAGAGAGCACTTGGAGATATAGATGAAGGGGGAAAGTGGAGAAAGTTCATTCTATGAATAGTGCTCTGCTTGCAGTTCACATGATATACTCACCTTTTGAAGTTTTTAGTAAATAAAAAATAGTATTGATAGTGGAGTCAGAAATGATTTATTCCATTTCTGATCTTACTTTTAAATAAAGATGGAACTATGTTTTATTTCTGTATAAGTTAGGTAGGAACAAATTGTATCAGGTAGAAAGTAGGGATTGTAATTATATTTGTATTTGTATCTGCATGGAAACTCCTTTGCTCAAGGCAGGAATCCACCCCTGCTCCACCTGGGCATGTCCCTTTCATTTGCAAAAACCATGAATGGACCATGAATGGACGTTTGACAAAAGGGAACCCCGGAAGAAGTACATCCATCTGCCTAATCCCACCAGCAGACAGATAAGGGTGCCGCCATCATTCGGTTTCGCTTCCTGACCTCAAGCACCCAAAGGACTCTTTTGTGTTCTTCCCGCCTGTGCCTATGTCATCGCCTCGCCCTGCTTCTGCCGCAAAATTCAAGAAGGGACTGCCCCCTGGACTCTAATTGGTTTCTATGTATCTGTGTATGAATGGTTGTGGGTTGTACTGTATCCTCCCGGATTCCCGGGCGGGAGAAAGGGTATTTAAGTTGTTGTAAAGCTGCTAGGCAGTTGCAGTTGCCGTGGTGCGGAGGTGCTGACATGTAGGTCAGCATCTCAATAAATTCATTTTTATTTTCAATAATTCTCACTGTGTTGGGTTCTGTTTCTGTTCCTCTGTGCTGCTGAGAGCTGGTTGATCTGGGAGAGTAAAAGTTATCCAGGCAGCACGGCAACAGTTTCTGTTGTTAAACCAATAATGTAGTTGAGAAGAATGTTATTGTAGCAAAGGACAGCTTCTTTTATGTGTAACAAATTATTGGTTTAGGCTTCCAGATATGAATAAGGCTAGTTCCCATGTAAAACACTGTTGAATTTCCACTATGCATTTGTATCAGACTTGATGGCATCCTCAGTTTTGTGTGTAATCACATAAAGGAATCCTGTGTGAACCACTGGTACACATGCTTGCTAGCATACAGGATTTTAATGATTCACATGGTTGTGGTGGCTTCAGAAAGAGAATTACAGGAATCCCTGAAATGACTTGCAAGTGATCATGAGCATGTCCAAGTTCAGATCCAATATGTTATCTGGAAGAAATTCGCTGACACTACTACAGGCATGAACTGCTACTTTGCTTTGCTGCAAGTTCTGCTAAAAACATACACATGAATGTGACTAGTATCTTTGACCCATTTGAGATTTAATTGTAACTAATTCATCCTGCTTTCCAGCGATAGCTATTGATCAGTATAAACATTTCAACAGGTATTATAATATAGAGCAGCACAATTGTATTCAATTTTGCTGTTATAATGTAGGCTGTATACAAAAATATTTTTAAAAATATGTTGTTCTGGAATTTGTGTTAATAATAATTACCATGTTTATACACAAACTAAAGTGAAGTGTAGGTCAAGGCCTTGTTTACATATTGCTACACAGAGCCTTCTTGTTTCACAAAACCACCCTGATTCTTAAAATAGGGTGTGTGTTTTGCTACCAATTGGAATTTGTCATATAATTATTACAGCACGTGTGATGTTGTGCTTAATAAGAACCATATGTCTGGGAGGAGCTTAGTGTAGAAGCAAACAGTGCTGTATTGCATCTGGGAACAAGAATAATGATGCAGTGACAAGAAATGAATGTTCATTCAAAACTATGCTGCGTGTGTGTTGCGTATGGGTTTGTCAGTCTGCCAATCCTGGCGTATTCACTGTTCAGGGCCAATGGCCCAGATTCTGTTTCTCATGCAGTTAAATATTAATATACCCCCTTCTCCCCAATTCCTTGATTTTGCATGAAAATATGTTTTTGTAACATCAGGTAGTGGAAGCTGAATTGGATATATCATCCATATTGTGTAGTCTAAAAATACTATGGAATTAGCTTTTCTTAATGTTGCTGAATGTGTAAGCAAGAGCTGGTACTTGTGCCAAGTTCCCCTTCAGCACAATACATTTCACGGTTTGAAGAATAAGGCTATATATCTGATAGGGCAAATGCCATGTAAAACAAACTAAAAATTCCTGCAAACTGGGTTTCCTGAAATGGTGTAATTGATCCTTTTGGAGCATTCATAAAGTCAAGATTATTGGAGGGCTATAGGGTGAAATAAATAAACTGCAGCTGCATGTCAGGTGTACAAACCTGGACTTGCGGCCCCGTAATATGTAGAATAACCATTCAGAGAATATCTAGACTGAATCTCTGATTCAAGAGTTTAAAGAATAAGCCATCTGAGTAGTATTTTTAAGTAGTGGAAAGGCAGAAGTATCCCAAATAAAGGAGCATGGACAGAATGGCTTAGGAGGTGTTATATGCCTGACACTAATCATATAGGAGAACATGTTATGGGGTACTTTTATTAAATACAGTTCAAGATGTACTTTTAAAAAATTTCAAGTGATCAAAAATGTAGCAAAATACATCTATGAATAACCCATTATATTAGCACTTTGATGCAGCCCATGTGTCCTTGGGTGTGTTTGTTGAATATCAGTTCATGAAATCTCAGGAGATCAGTATCTAGGACAGGGGTAGGGAACCTGCGGCTCTCCAGATGTTCAGGAACTACAATTCCCATCAGCCTCTGTCAGCATGGCCAATTGGCCATGCTGGTAGGGGCTGATGGGAATTGTAGTTCCTGAACATCTGGAGAGCCGCAGGTTCCCTACCCCTGATCTAGGATAAGGTCTCTGTCCCCACCCAGCAGCCAGATGTGACTTTGCCTCATTCAGTAACAGATGTTTATCTTGTTGCCAGCACTACGGTTCTGAAGAGTTGTTGTTACCTATGTGATGTTTCTCTTCTGTGTGTGATATTTCATGATAATAAAAAAGTTCACATCTGAGACATATCTTTGGATGGCCATGAGGGGTTGGTAGAAGAGAGCTGGGGCTATATTGCGGGGAAATGAGACATCTATCCTTAGGTAAACAGCTATTGGACAGTAGGGGTAAGACAAAGCAATTGGAGGGGAGAAAGAGAATGAAAGCTACGCTTTTTTGTTGGATATTATGGATTAGATCCTGTCTTTTTCTGCTTGCAAAAGGCACCTACTCATAGACAAGGGGAGGTGATTTTGTGTTATTCCCCTCCTAGCCAGCTTCAGATTCCCACTTTGATCTCCCTCTCTTCTGGGGCATCTACTGACACATTCTCCAGGGCAATGATTGAGAGGATCAAGCAGGCTCCAGTAAAAAGAGGAGGAAGGAAAGTTCCTATTAATCTAGCATGGTTAAACTTACATTAGATAGAATTATTTTCCATATTTGCCACGTTTATCCATAGGTGTTACCTATTGTACCAGAATGGAGAGAAAAATTGGGGATGTTCAGAGACAGTACTGTGTGCAATGTATGGGTCTGTAGTGGGAGAGAGGAATAACAAAAACGAAATTTTGAATCTAACCCATTGTTCACTGCAATTATTAAACTACTTGATCATTAACTTTTTATTAAACACCGCCAGATGACTCATACATTAGTTACTGAACAACAGTACTGCTAGTGGGGTGGGAACAAAGTATACCCCTAGTCCCAATTCAATGTCTGTTTTCTCTAGGTACAGAGATGCAGATAGTAGATCTGTGTAGTAAAGTGCACTACAGGTAACTCTCTTGTACTTAGCTTTTTTTCAGGAAGTTAAAAATACAAAGTCCAGATTTCATGCTTTGACTGTTCAGTTTTTTAATGGTGGCGCAACTGCGATGGTGTACCTTGTACATGATGTCAGCTTCCTGCCTGAGTTTGTTTCCTGACTATTTGCTTTTGTTTGTCATACAAACCCTTCAAGAGGGTGAATTTCCCCCAATTTTTACACAGAAGTACTTCAAACTGTACAGCTTGTCAGCTTGTTTTCCAATTAGTAGTCCAAAATCCATGAATCGATTGGTGGTTATTTTAGATTTATACCAATTCAAATGAAAACAGAATTTGTCATAGTTTATTTATAGAGATTTAGAGGCAGATGTAACATGTGTGAAACACATGGCAACTAGTTATGGTCAATCACCCGCCCTTTTGGCTCACATCATGCTTGCTGGTTGGAGCAAGGATCTGGTTCTTCTGTTAGCTGTTTGGATGTGTTTAAGAAAAATGTGGTTGTGTTTCATCTTTGCTGGGTGAAAGAAGCTCTGCTGAAACAGCACCCGCTGATCAGTTCTTCAGCAGGGACTGGCTGTTTAAAGTCTTGCTGACCACAAGTGAGCAGGAAGGCTCTGTTGCTAAGGCATTATCCAACTAAAGCCTCATGGAATAATGGACTCCTGTGGTACCAGGATGAGCAGGAAGCCTGGCCAGAAGATGTGTAATAAGGATAATATTTGCCTCTCTCCCCTACAGCCCCCTGACCTGTATATCTGTTAATCCATGTGTAAGGTTGCCAACCTTCAGGTGGGACTTCAAGATCGCCAGGAATTAGAGACCTTAGAGATCAGTTCCCCTGGAGAAAATGGCTGCTTGGAGAATGGAGTCTATGGTCTTATACCCCACTGAGGTCCTCTGCCTTTTCCAGGCTCTACCCCAAATCTCCAGAAGTTTCCCAGCCCTGAACTGGCAACCTTAGCCATGGGAAATCCCACAAATCAGCTCTCCCAAGGTTGGAAATTATTTCTGAGAAGAGAAAAATGGAATAGATCTATGATCAAAATTGCCTTCTTCTCACAGATTTCTGGATCCAGTCTAGTGGCTGAAGACCTTTAACTGAAGGCCTATCCATAAATATTCTTGATATCCTAAGACTGACCAAGAGGAGAACTGTTAAGTAGGAGGCCATAGTGCTCCTCAAAGAACAGGCAGGAGGGGAGTGGCATGAGTGAAACAGCTTATGTATGAATATCTGCTAAGGAGGGCAGAATACGTCAAAGATATGTAAGGGCTATATCTTCAGCATTATTTTTAAAGCCAGGATGCACTCTAATGTGGATAAAAGAACCTATGAAAGGGTAGATAGCCTGGTTTCCCTCCTTTCCTGGATATCCCTTTCCTTCACTTTTCTTTCTTCCCTCCCTTTTTGTCCTTCCCTACCCCTCTTCCCTCTCCTTTTTGTTGGGTAAACTGAGCTTAGGTGGTGGATAAGTTACATTTGATGTAGCTGGAATTACTGGGTTATATCCCCCATTTGGGAAATAGAACAGAGAATGATGGAGTGTTAAATGTTTTTATGTTTTATAAGTTTAATTGTATTGATTAGTGTATTTTGATAGTTTTATTAACTATGTACTTTGGATTGTGAATGTTGTATTGATGGGTTGTGTAGTAAGCCACCCCGAGCCCGGCCTTTGGCTGGGGAATGGTGGGGTCAAAATCTAAATGAAGTAAATATTTAGTGTTGATCTTGGTCAGAGAAGAAACTGGTCTGAGCATATCATTGGACTGACATCTTGCCTGTCTTCATGTGCCTGTGAAGACATCACTTGTGTGCACGCACGCGCGCGCACACACACACACACACACACACACAGATATATATATAGTAATTTGATATGAGATTAGCAGACCAGGTACAGAACTTCCTAGAGCAATTTATGATAAGTACCCTAGATTTAAAAAACCTGGGTAGATAACTAGGTTTGCTTAGGACTTGGGACCATAGATTTAAATGACAGGAAAACGTAGGGCCTCTGCTTAATTCTTGTCAATTAGTTCTTTCAATACGTCAAGTAGTTACGAACTGTAGCCTGTGCCCACACACTTAAACCCAATAAAGAATTTGTGAATCAGGTCTTAGCTATAAATTTCCTCACTTAATACACCTCTTAACAAAGGTGGCTCCCATATGACCAACACGTGATCTAAACTAACTAGATCTAAACTAAATTTTTAAAACTGCCAAAATTTTGAAAGTTTTCATCCTCACTAGATTTACTCATGGCATACATGATTCTTCATATCTGGAGTGAAAGGTTAGACGCCATCTGTTTTAAATATTTATAAGTTTGGACCGCTGCATTTTAACTTGTATAAATTTTAGTATTTTATTCTATTATCCACTTGTATGTATTATGTTGTTAACCGCCCTGAGCCCTTTGGGGGAGGGCGGTATAAAAGTGGAATGAATAAATAAATAAATAAATAAATAATATCTCTTGAGGTGGGTGAGTGGGGAGAGTAGTTGTGGCGTGACTGGGGACAACATATCATAAATCAATTTCACCAAAAGAGAGTGTTCATGACCCAAAAAAGCTCAGGAACCCGTCTAAAGCCGGCACTACCCACCAGAACATCCCCTTCAGTGCTGGCACAGGCTCCTGCACCAGGACTCCTGGCACTGTGGCTTCATTGGTGCCCGGGTATTATGCTGCTACATATCTCCCTGACACTAGAGTAAGTTCCCCTGCACCAGTATGAATGCCCCGTGCACCAGCATAATACTGTGGTCACACCACCTCCTGAGAGGTCCCTCTCCTCAGAAGTGCACTGTTAGCATAGCATAGGATCTATTCTGTTTCCGTCTGCATTACATATGGATGTTATAGGTCTCAACTGAAGGATTGATGTCAATGAATGAGGTCTTCCACACCATATTGTTCTGCTTAAGAAAGAATGATTTCTTGTATTTCAGCTTTACCATTCAAAGTGGCAGCATGGGAAATGGCTGGGGCAATTGCCAAATGTTTGACTGTGTACTCAGTGGTACAATTACTTCCACTGGCTTCACTTTTTTCAGTTCTCTGCCTCCCATGTGCAGTCACTCAAGATCAGACATGGCCTGGCACCACAGATGATTGAAACTTTATTTTAATGTTTTATGACAGTTCTGCACAAGAATGGCTGTATCTATAGGCTTTTAAAAATACTTTATTACTTGGATGCTAAATTCCAAGAGGAAAATGCACTTAATGGATATGATACACACACAAACAAAACATACATGCATACATGCATACATACATACATGCATACATACATACATACATACATACATACATACATACATACATACATACGTGTGTGTGTATTCAGTCCAGTCAAACACATGTTTACTTAGGAGTCAGTAAACACTGAAGTCTTGAACATAGTTTCAAATAAACATATATAGGACTTGCTTGTAAAGATACTTGAGTTAATGTCTTCATCTGTAAGTATTCATAATTGGTTGTGGCTTTATTACCACTGTGGAGAATATATTTTACTGCATGCCAGAGAAGGACCTCTTTTCTGTATGCAGGACAGTTGAGTGCCAGGCCAGACATTACTGGAAGTACTTTGTGGAATTGGTTATAATTAAAGACATTCCAGTAGCCACTTGGGAAACAATACCATTCAGGAAACCATGTTTCTATTCATAATGTCTTATATGAAGGCTGTGTTGGCTTGTTATTTTGTCGTACAAATGGGTGTTCAGTACAAACAGTGTATAGTAAAAGCATCATCTGAAATTTCCAGACACCCTTAGTTTTAGCATCTCCTAATAGCTACCTGTAGCAACAGAGCTGCTTGTTATTCTGCTATAGAGAACAATGTTTGTTCTTAATCTGTTTACAATATTCTTTTATTGAGTAGCACTATGTAGGTGGACACTGTCCCCTTTTCATATTCTTTCACTAAGCAGTAGGAGAGATCTGATCGAGCATGCGCTTCTGCTGCTTTTTTCTGCTATTTCTCTTGATGCTTTAGATGTTTGTGCGCTGCCATTTATCATCTTTTTTCCTTCTTCCAAATCAATAATTCTGCTGCTTCCTGAGAGACTTTTAGAATAATCACATGCCATTAATGTTGGTCTTTGTATCTTCATACTTGTACAAAGTTCCTTTAACTTTACCATTGTAGCAGTTGCCATAATACAGTCCCAAAAATCTGGGTGACAAATTATTTGCATGAAAATCAGATTTATTAGTATCTTAGAAGGATTTTGCCTGTGTATCAGCCAGGTAATAAAGATATGAAGGAAGAAGCCACAGAAAGGTTTCCTGGCTGACTATCTTACAGTGACAAAGAAAGCAGGATTCTTTGTCACTGTAATTTTCAGAGTTCTTAACTCTTTTATCCTACTCTCATGACCTTTCTCTTGACTGCAGGAGATTACCTGCCTTGTTGAAAGAGTGGAAAGGGTTTTTAGATATTCATTGTATAATATAGCAATGTGGTGTCAGAAGTAAACAGTTCAGAATATTAATAAGTAACAAGGCAGTGTTTGCTTTAGGAAGGTAAAAAGAGATGGAGCTAAGGAGCCAACTCCAGTTTTCAAAAGTAGAACAGTATAGGCAAGTAGTAAGGTAGCTTTGAATTTCTCAGAACTGTTTCCTTAGGCTGAATATTTTTTAAAAAAAAAGGAAAAGGAGAAGATATAGAAAATGTTGCTGTTTCAGGACATGGTAGAGGCAACATGTGTCCAGACTCCAGGGCCTGTAAAGGATTTTGGATGCCCTAGGCTTGAGCACCCAAGTAGATAAGCTAAATGGATCAAAATCTGGTCCATGTAAAGCAATTTTAAATATTTCTATGTACTGGGGAAAAGAATCAAGATAAGATTGAAAGAGCGAGATTACTTTCTCTTATATTGATTCAAATGTACAAAATTCCAAAGAAATGACTTTTACAGAGCTGAACTACATATTTTAATATATGATTGGGTTTCCAGAGTGGTGTAGGGTTAAGACCAGGTGGATTCTGATCTGGAGAACCTGGTTTGATTCCCCACTCCCCCACCTGAGTGGCAGAGGCTTATCTGGTGAACCAGATGTGTTTCCGCACCTTCTTGCTGGGTGACCTTGGGTTAGTCACAGTTCTTTGGAACTCTCACAACACCACCTACCTCACAAGGTGTCTGTTGGTGGGAGAGGAAGGAAAAGGAGTTTGTAAGCCACCTTGAGTTTCCTTACTGGAGAGAAAGGTGGGGTATAAATCCAAACTACTACTACTACTACTCTTCCTCCTGATATATTTGAATGTTAAAAAGCAGCCATGGGGACCCCAGATATAGACTAGGCTGTGGCATTTTTCTATAGATTTTAGTTTTAGTCCCTCTAAATTTCTGTTAGCCCCAGGAGGGAAATATAAGGTACCTTAGTCTTTTTTCCCCTAATACTATGATAAAAACTGGGTGGCAGGGATTTTTACAGGAAAAATAATCAAGAAGAAAGATACCTTATGCTCCTTAGTCCTTAGTCCAGATACAAAAGGGAGACTCCTTGTGGTGGTTCTTTAAGGTTAAAAATACATCAGAGGATCTGATCACAGATAGCAGATTGATCCTCAGATTGTCAATATGGTGGGTAGATTTCATAAAACTCTGCCAGGAATTCTACAGAAGCCCAAGTATGCAACAACAGCACATTAAATAATCTGCAAGAGTAAAAAACTGAGTAGCAACCAATACTATCACAAAACAATAAAGTCATGTGTGTGTGTATCTCACTGCATTTAATAGCTTGAAGTACAAAGGCACTACATATACCCAGAGATGCCTCCAAGTTGTTTTAGAATTTCCCCTTCCCTTTTCTCCCAACGAATCTTTCTTATTTATTTAGATATGTCTCTTACTGCCCACATAATTTCTGTTGCAATTTGATTCCCCTGGGCAACTTTCCTCCTTACACATCATCTATCCTGCCAAATATATACAATATGAATAATAAAATCACACCTTCAGAGTATATGTGAAAATCATCTAATTCCATTGAGTGATGAAATTAACTTCTACCTCAGCTCCATAACACCTGCTTCTAGTCAGCGCTATCTGCTGTCCTATATTATAACATTTTTGATCTGGCAGTAAGTGATCATATTCCTCATGGGCATTCACCTCCTTTTAAAATTGCTGTTCATTTTTAACAAATGAGTCAGAAGTAGACTGTTTTTCCAGTTCTTACATTAAGAAGCAGAAACAGAAAATGCAGTGACTGCCCCTTGACATACCAAACAACAGAGAGCAAAACCTGTTCCCCACTGCAATTTTCACAGTTGTACCTATAGCTGGCAGAGAAGTAGGGAGTTTATCAGCTGTAGCCTTCTAGTATGTGTATGTCCTTACAGTACTCAGCCAAGAGCACTTTTTGCAGAAAAATGGCCCCTCAGTGCACTGTAGCACTCACAAGTAAATGTTATACCCAATCCAGAGGGTGGGTATGCATGGTGGGCAGGGATGGCACAGCCATGCTGCATCCAAAGAAGCGTTTGATGGCACAGCCACCACCAAAAACAAGGAAAACTCCTGTCAGCCATGAAAAGTCCAATTTAGGGCAACAGTTCATGTCACTCTTTTTTGGTGGCATACGTCTGGGCCCAGAAAAGGGGGTGTTCCTGGGACGAAAGGGCCCTGGAAGTCAGCTCTGTCCCCAGGAACATCACTGGAATACCCCCCATCCATGCTGGTTTAGCTTCCAACAGTGGAGGACCAGCAGTGCAGGGGCAAACTTCTACATTTGGTCACTGTGCAACACCCTGACACCAATGTAACTGCCCCTGCATCAGAATTCACGCTTGTTTGGGCAGCAGTAAAGGGAATGACACCAGTGCAGGGATCACATTGCTTCCAGTGCGACTTATGGCCCCTCTTTGCATTGCACAGTTACAGAAGCTAAAGATTAGCCAAAACAAAGGAAAGTGTTGGAAGGAGAAATCAGTGCTTATATATTTTGCATTTTTGTCCTGTTTCTACTGTAAATTTTAAATTCCAGATTTCTGTTTAAGATGGAGGCTGAAAATCTAGATTGGTTGAAAACCTTAGGACCATTTTCTTGAGAACCATTTACCTGTTAACATTCAGATTTCTGGGAAATATGGCAATGCTGCTTTTTATAACTTTTAATGATTAATCTTTTAAAAACAAACATGCAGATGTTATTTGGGGCAATGTGTAAATGAAGAGCAGGAACCCACTTATTATGTAACAAGGTAGAATAGTTTTTAAAAATTTTAAGAAGTACTAAAATAGAATTGGTGTGTGTAACTGGCAAAGAAACAGAATATTGCTAAAAAAAGTAAGATCCAGTAAAAATACATTTGGTTTTTTTTCCTGTATATTCATATTTTTCCAATAAACGTGCACTTGTTCATTCAAAGCGCACAGTCTACATGTTGTCTTTCAAGGCCTTTATTATAAGGGCATGAAATTTTCCCATTATTCAGAACCAGAACATACCATTTTATTTTAATAGCACATTAGTCTATATTATTATTGTTTAAAATGGTTTTGCAAGTGTCACGTATATCTGATGTGGCTGGATTAGTAACAAGTGACACCACCTCCTCCATTCTCTGCCTACTTAATTTTGTTCACACATCTACTGGTCTCCTATGTTTTATGATCTCTCTGGAGGAATATTCTGTTGATTTTGCAAATACCAGATGTAGTTTTCTTATACAGCTTTTACCGGTGTGTTACATTATAATATTCCCAGCCACTCTCCTGTTCCGAAGTGATCTTCTAAGAAAGTTTTTTAAAAGGTGGATGTATCTGTCACCCACAGCAAGTATGTTTCTATCCATGTCTATTACTTGAGGATGGGATATTGTACTAAAGACATTGGAAAGGATTTTCAGGACTATCACACAAAGTCTAAAATTCAACCGGGCATTACCTTAAATGATATGGATGTATAGAAAAGATTTTAGGGTAAGTCCAAATTTACTGAGTTATAAACTAATTTCCTTTTATAATACACTGTTTTCTTCTTTTGTTTTAGGGCCCTCTTGGTTTGGATGGCAAGCCAGTAAGTAATGTTTTGAGTAGCATAAATGTGGATGAACTAAACAAGAGTCCAAATTTAGATCTTCGCAGAATGATGAGGAAAAGTTGTTGCTGTGCTGCTGCATAATTTTCACTAACAGACTTCCATATGAACTTGTTAATGTGCTTTTAACACTAGTATTTTGCGAACCTTGCTGTTAAGTTAACATCTTGATCATGATCTTATGTTTAACAGCATGTGACAAATTACCTTCAGGTTATGGCAACCCGATGAATTAATGTCATATTGTTAATAATCTCAGGTTTTGGAAACTGGGGGCTGCTGCTTCCCATATTAAGTCAATCCATCTCAGTTGGGTCTTCCTTTTTTCTTGCTGTCTTTAGCTTTTCCTAGCATTATTGTCTTTTTCAGTGATTATTGTCTTATAACGTAACCAAAGTACAATAGCCTCAGTTTGGTCATTATCGCTTCTAGAGAGAGTTCATGCTTGATTTGATTTAAAACCCACTTATTCGTCTTTTTAGTGGTCCATGGTATTTGTAAAACTCTCCTGCAACATTGCACAGCAAAGGAATCAACTTTCTTCTTGTCTGTTTTCTTCATTGTCCACCTTTCTCACCCATACATATTAATGGAGAATCCTATGGCATTAATTAAGTAGCTCTTGTTCATCAGCAACACTTCCTTAAAGTTATTGATCTTCTCTAGTTCGTTCAAGGCTGCCCTTCCCAGTCTCAGTTCTTATTACTTGGTTGAAGTCTCCCTTTTGGTTGATGATGAAGCTGAGGAATAGAAACTCTTTATTTCAGTTTCTTCATCATCAACCCTATAGTTGTATAATTCCCTAGTAATCATTGCTTTTGTCTTCAGGATGTTCAGCTGTAATCTTGCTGTGGCATTTTCTGCTTTAACCTTCATCAAGACTTGCTTCAGTTCTTCACTAATTTTTGTGGAAAATGTAGTATTCTGTGCAGATTTCAAATTGTTTATGTTTCTTCCACCAATTTTCACTCCACCTTTATCTAAATCTAATCCAGATTTCCTTGTGATTTCTTCTTCATATAGATTGAAAAGGCATGGAGATAAAATACATCATCTTATCCAATTGGAAACCATTCTGTTCCTCCATATACTATCCTAACTTCCTTTCCAGAGTATTGGTGGCACATCTAAACAATCAGATGTTGTGGCACCCCCATTTCTTTTAAAACCATCCATAGCGTTTTTTGATCTACACAGTAAAAAGTTTTAATTTGTGCTGTAATCTATGAAACATGTTGCAATCTGTAAAACACAAACTGATTTTTGTCAGAAATACTCTTGTATGCTCCAGTGACCAAAGTAAGTTTGCAATATGATCTCTGGTACCTCTTCTTTTTTCTGAATCCATCTTGAACAGCAGGCATTTATCGTTCCATGTATGGTAATAGTGTTGTAAGATTTTCAGCATCACTTTACTTGCATGAGAAGTTATTGCAATAGTCCAATAGTTGCTGCAGTCTGATGTCTCCTTTTTTGGAATTAGAATTTCCAGTCTATCAGTCATTGTTTGTTTTCCGTATTTGTTATCATATTCTTGTTAAGATTTTGATGGACACTGTTTCTGTGGCTTGGAATAGCTCTACTGATATCCCATCTACTTTTGGTGTTTTATTTCTCCCAATTCCTTTCAATGCAGGTTTCACTTAACTTTCTAAAATTGTAGGCTCTTCTTCAAAAGATTCTTCTTGGAAGGAATCTGTCATCCTTGCATCCCTTTTGAATACTTCTTCAGTGTACTGTTCCCATCTGTATAAAAACAGCACAGTTGGCTAAAGTTGAGGATGCAGCAAGCAACTCTGTAACCACATGAAACCCTACTACCGTGCGAGTGTTTTCATTTCAAAAACATGTTACCAGTATGACATAACTTTCAAAAACATGTTTCCAGTATGACATAATAACTTTCAAAAACATGTTACCAGTATGACATAATAACTTTCAAAGAAGGTATCCTATTTGTTCTTTATTCCAGCACTGGGTCTCCTGGGTATCTGTGCTATTTTCAAATGCTCAGATGAGGACACTGTTTGAAATTTTCTAATGTCAGTTGCAAAAAACAAAATCCTGCAGATATCATTTCAACTGGAAGTTGTTCTTAGACAGTTCACATACAATGTACAGATACGCTGCTTATGATTTCAGTGTCTTGAAAAAGAAAGAGTTTACAGTCCAAACTTCTCTGAGCTCCTGTATTTGCTTTGCACAGATGGAGCTGGGACAATAAATATGGAAGCCTCCATTTGCATTGTTTAAAAAATCAGCTTGAAGCCTTGCAAAGGGAAGACAAGGATTTTTTCAGCAAATTGCCATAGTAACTCCCTTTCTGTCTCCTAACACCTTCAGCTACTATTGGGAGAAACAATTCACTTTAGAGTAGTAGTAGTAGTAGTAATAAGTTTATTGGCCATAGCCTTCACAATCCCCTCGTACACATCATAAAATTAGAATGTACGCAAGATACCCCAAATATACTAACCTACTAAAATAACTAAATTAATACCATAGATATCCTTATCTGTAATACAACACAACATCATTACACCATACTTAACCTGATTCTTCTTGCAGCAAGAGCAAAAAGTGCTACTTGATTGGTAATATATGGATCACCATCAGATAATAGACAGATCAATTTTCCAGTGTTATCAGTGTCCCCCGCAATTGGAAGAAGTCCTTTAATGTATTTGGTACTTATGTCATCATAGAGGAGACACTCCAGAACGTAGTGCAGAATGTCCTCATTTGTGTCACTACCACAGATACATCTGTAGTTAGGTACTAGTATATTACTACATCGTGCACTATACACTGCCGTTGATATGGCCTGAAATCTCAAGTTGGTAAATTCCATTGTAAAGATATAAGTTGATAAATTCTCTCAATATGGCGATCTTTAAAAATTTAACGAAGGGGGCAACTTTAAATTAATTGGTTTGATCTCTATCTATTAATGGAAGATCTAGTCCCTCAGTTCTGTCCCTGGCTACCATTGTTGAGAACATCATATGGTATAGAGTAGCGTGTTTGCATGGAGATCAAATATTCTGAGCGAGGTTTCTCTTGGACCAGATTCAACCTCAGACTCTGTTGACACAAGGAGTTTGGGTCACTGGACAATTGTTTCTTCCAATATTTTAAAATGCGTACATCTGCATGCGCTCTTAAGGAGGGTAATCCCAATTCTGCTAAGATCAAGTGCAATTCACTTTAGACCACACTTCAGCAAACTGAATTCTACAGAAGTGAATTTTAAAAATGACAGTACCCCCCTCTAGATTGTTACTTGTGACTATGGACCTGATTACAACCTGGTTAAATTTCCTAGGATTTCCACCTTTCAGGTTGGGCCTGGAATTACAATTGATCTCCAGTCCACAGCAAACAGTTCCCTTGGAGAAAGTTGCTTCTTTGAAGAGTAGCTTCTGTGGCATCATATCTCACTGAAGTCTCTCCCCAGACAATATACCCAAATCTTCAGAAATTTCCCACCCTGGATTTGGCATCTCTTGTTATCATTGAGATAGCAATAATTTTTTTAAAAAATGTTGGTTGTATATTAGGCAGAGAAAAATTCAGGGGTGCTCTGGTATTAGGGCAAAAATTCTATGATAGAAGTTTTTATCATAGTTTTTGCCTAGATACCAGAGCATCCTGCATCACCAGCAATGTGATGACGTTACTTCCAATGTGCACTGGAAGTGACATCACCACATCACCAGCAACATAGGCCTAATTTTCCTGCCTGTAAGACCCTCCTGGTCAGCAGATTGATGCTGGGTGAAAGGGCTCCAGTACAGGGAATTTCTTGACCTGAGCAGGGCTCTGTCAGCCCTAGAAAATGGAACGAACAGAGGAAGAGACTGTAATGATGAAAGAAACCAGAACAAAATGAAAGAAAATCATGAGGATTTAGATGGGGAATTTGTTTTGTTTTCATATTCATTACAATAATTTTAAAACACCCAATTTGGTAATTATTGTAATTAATAATGAAATAAACACTTGAGTCTAGGGTAAATGTCCATGCTGTAACAATCTGTTTTGATTCATTTTAGAAAGAGGAAGTTGTAGCAAAACTATAGGTTTATAAGCAATGAACTTATTTTTTTTTTGTTTTCTACAGGGGCCTCCAGGACCAAAAGGGGATAAGGTAAGATAATTTATTCAGAAAACTGTTTTTAAGTTCCTCATGATGTTGGTTCTTAAACATTCTAGTAAGTGATGTCACATTCTTTTTCCATATAGTCTTCTGTTTGGCTTTTGTGCCGTGTTGTTTCTTGGGTCATTAATATACTGATCCTTTCGAAAAGTTTCTAAATCGGGGCTAAACTATATCAAATAATGGCAAAAAATATGAGTACCTCTCTTTCTCCCCCTTCTGGAACCTAAAGCAAGAAAAGCTGGCATTAGCAATTGGAATCCAGGGGAAAATATTTTTCAAAAAGAGATGAACATCTGAAATACTGTCCTGATTTGGATCCCACCAGTTGCTCAGTGTAGCTAAATTACAGTTGGATCCCATGTGGTGTAACATTTGTCCCTAGTTTATTGTTCCTGAACTACTATTTGCGAATCACTATTTTGCAGTCTTTTTGTGCCTGAGAGTACTACAGTTTGTTGTTATTTCCACGGTGTTCCATGCACCTTCTTTGTTGTAAACAAACCATTCTCAGTCCAACTCAAGTCTTTACCTAGAACAATGTGTAAGATGTACAGGAAACATGAAGACTAAGATGCTGTTCTCATTCCATCTTAAGGATTTTTCTTTCTAATTTGGGTTTGCTATATGTACTGGATGTAATGTAGTTTAGTAGTTATAGCACTGAATTTGAACTAAAGGAACCTTAGTTCAACTCCTGACTCAGCCATGAATCTCACTGGATGACTCAAGGCCAGTCACTTGTGCTTGGCCTAACTTGCCTCACAAGGATCTTTGAGGTAAAATAGACGTTAAGTCAGTCCGTGACAGAGGGAAAATGTGACGAGGGGGACGTTATCCAAAGGACACTGGAAATGATAAACAAATGAAAAGTAACAAAAGGAAATGTTCATTTTTCTGTTTCATAGGGTGATCAAGGAAACATTGGCCCAAGGGTAAGCACCATTAATAGTTATTAACGTTTCTGAAGTCTCTGAGATTTGATTATGATAACAGAAAAAGAAAAAAGAATAGATTATAACTGGATCATCATCATTCTTCCCTTCAAACTTATATTGTAAGAAAAAAATTGGTGGAAAATAAGAATATGTTATTTAGGTTCATCAGTTCTCATCCCTCCATCCTTAAATTTGTGAAGCTGCATTTTGTTCATATTAACCTCTTGCTACCCATACCTTTCTCTCCTCACCCTCTGTTGCCTGATGACAGCTGGTTTAGACTGTAAATTCTTTAGGAGGGGGCAAGGCCTGCCTTTGTGAGGGATTTCTGAAACTCTTGGGATGGAAATACAGTGCCTTAATTATTTTGTATATATTATAAACTGCACAGCCTAAACTGAAACAAGCCAAGAAACAAGGAGTCCCATGTCATAAAGGCAACTGACAGTTGACTTGTGCAAGCACTGTAGAAATAAGAGGCTTTCTTTACTGAGGTTTTTTTGTCATTAAGATCCTTAAAGAACACTTATAGTGGAGTCATAGTTCATTATTTTGTTCAGGCTGTTCAACAGTTTTATCCAAAGTAATTTAAAACAGTTCACTGAGAGGCTGCTGGTTCTATCCTGTTTCGATAACCTTCTAATATACAAATAAGGTCATCAATACTCATAATTACACAAAACAACTTAGACATACCAGACTACCATAATGGATTCATTCATCACATTGGACCTTATAAGCTTCTCAGCAGTCTTAATATCTGCTTCAAGAGCATCCAGTCTCTTTGAAATAATCAAAATGGCACTGGTTGTTAACCAACATTCAATCCAAATTGCGCCAAATTATAAAGAGTAAATTACAAACAGGTGTACTCAACTTGTTACTCTTCAAACTTAGAGGTACATGAGTTTAAAGAGGACAACTAGCACTAATTCATTGAAGATGCAATGACTGTGTACACATTAATGCTTTAAAACATCCTATTTTCTCAACTTTACTGCATATTAACAATTGCAAGAAATTATTGACTTAATTCTCTGGCTTTGGGTTCTACATTAGAACTATGACTGCACTACAAGTGTTCTTTACGGATCTTAATTCAGCAAAGAAAGCCTCTTATTTCTACTGTGCTTTCATAAGTCAGCTATCAGTTGCCTTTATGAGATGAGACTCCTTGTTTCTTGGTTTGTTCATATTAAACTGAAACAAGAATCAGTTGGATAAAATGTTAAAAGGCAACAAAACAACATATAGTAACCAGAGAAGTGACTGTGAACTTGTTTAATCTTTTCTTGATCTTTATCCATAGAATTGCCTCATTTAACTATAAAAGTAAGAATTTAATCAAGTTTTGTTGAAGAGGTTACAATCTAGCATATGGATATCTTACTTTCAGTGACTCATTCTCATTGGGCTTAATTTTACAGAGTGGGACTGAATCCAGTACAAACAATATGCATACCCACATGAGACCGTACAAACAATATGCATACCCACATGAGACTGAGCTAAAAATGATCCACTTTTGTTTGTAGGCAAAAAATAGTTCTTTTCTTTTCCATCTTCTCCCCATGCCCAGATTGGTAAACAGTTTTATCAAGTGTCTTATTTGTATCTATGTAGGTAATTGAGCATTGAAATAAAATATTTCCTCATAATAAGAAAGAGGTATCCTGGAAATTATTTTGAATTAAAAAAAAAATCTTAACAGCAGTGAAGTTACAGATCAGCAGTAGGATGATAAATAAGACCAGAACCTCTATCTTAACAGGTTGCTTCTTTGCCATCTAAAAGCTATTGTGTGGCAACGTGCAATGGATTCAGCAGTGTTAGCAAGCCTGCTGGCCAACGCTTTAGGCAGAATTGTAAGGATTTGGGGTTTCATTTTTAAAATAAAAGAGAGGCCCTTTCCGCACGGGCCATTTACAGCGGCCCAGGGACGGCAAAAATGCCGCCCCTGGGCAGCTGTTCTCACAGGCAGCGCTGCTGCAATGCAGCAGTGCCGTCCTGTGCAGCCCCAAGCGGCATGAAGGCGCCACTTTTCACCTCCCTTCCCAAGGGAGGTTTTGGGAAAGCGCCGCCTTCCCATTGGCCCGTCCCCCCCACTCACCTTGTCCTCCAGCGTCGATCTGGAGGGCTGCTGAGACCCGCCCACGCTGCCCTCTGACCCCTGGAGGTCGGAGGGCAGCATGGGCGGGTCCCTGAAGCCCTCCAGACTGACGCTGGAGGACCAGGTGAGTGGGGGGGACGCAGAAGAGGCGGCTCCATGCGGAGCTGCCTCTTCTGTGCTGGCCTCTGCAGGGGCCGCTCGCATGCTCCCATGCGAACGACCCCCTCCCCTCCACTGGCATAATTTCTGCCGGTGGAGAGGCGCCCTTTCCTCTGTGCGGAAAGGGCCAGAGTTTCAAACCTTCAAAGATGTTTGCAAGAAAATGGGGAGAAGGAGATAAAAAAGTTCAAATTCAAAATTGCTTTTGAAGTTTATGGTTTTGTATTAAAAACTGTGTTAAGTTAATAATTCTGTGTATATGCTAAACTGGGTGGATACCAACTGGAGGAATCTGGAATCTTGCATATTTCTGGATTTCCCAGTAATATGCTAGCCCTCACACAGGGAGTAATTCAGAAGGAACTGGGTCCACATACATTGTGATTAACATAAAATATTTAAATATTACATGCTGTTGCTCTGAATTCATTCCAGCATCTTTTTACTATATAATTCAAAACATTATACATTAAATCCTTTTCAGTAAAGAAACTATGCCTTCTCCATTGTCTCTAATTTTGAGGAAATGGGGAATTAGTTTGCCAGGTTGTACAACAAGCTCACAGGTGACTTTAAAATATGTTCTGAGTGGGAATTATTTCCTTACACTATCAGAAGAGCTGAACTACTTACGATATATTGCACCATTTTACTGCCCAAATTATATCTGTGAGCACCTCATAAAAGAGGATTTGGAAACTTCTGTCTGACACGTACTATGATCTTCAAACTAGTCGCATAGAAAACTTTGTGGTAGTTTATGAAGAAAACCAAATCAATTTAAAATCATGAATCAAGATTGTACCTGGAAAAACATTAGCAAAAAGTAGTTTAGTGGCTGTTGGTGCTAGATCCAACATTGTGCCTAAAGGAGCACCATAGTCATGCATTAAACATAAACCATTCTAAGATAATTTATTCAAAAACTGTCTTATGTTTTAACAGAAAGGAAAACATGTGCAAGCAGTTCACAGATGTTACCAGTTACACATAAAAATACCCTGCATTTAGAAGTGTTCATGTTATGAAATATGTTCATGCCCCAGTGTTCTTAGGAAAAGCCTAGCTGTGGCCTCTCAGCAGGACTGTGAAATAATCAGATTATGGTGCTAACAGTTTGGTTCTCTCTCTTATATACAAGTACAAAATAAAATGTTTCTTGATGTTTAGAACATTGCCTTGGCTTTTCAATCCTTCTGTTCTCTCATATACATTTTCTGGGACATTCTTTCCTATGTCACCATCTGGCCTGAGTTATTCTTTTTCCTTGCTTGGGCAGTGCCTTTTCTTTAGCCTAGTAGTAGACCTGATTTCCTAAAATTACTTTGTGGCTGTACATGGAAGGATGCATTGTTGTGGATTTCACTCTCTGGTGACAATAACAGGAGAATAATTAGTGACTGTTAATGACTCCAAAAAAGAACCATTGCTTTAAAGGATTCAGTTTTCTGAGAGAGTAGTTCTACTGAATTAAACGCTTTTCTTTTATGCATCATGAACTATTCTAACTTCTGCAGAACTTTACTATTTCACTGGTGGATTTGGTCTCTGTGACAAATCTTCTCTTATAGAAAAGCACTCAGGCTATATTTTATCCTCGGCATGTCATTGTTAACAGATTTCCCCAAATTTCCTTCTTCAGATTGAAAGTCAGAACAATCACAGTTGTATCAGATATGTCATACATGCAGTTGGAATGACCTAGCACAAAAGTTCCAGCATGTGATTTGCAAAAAAATAAAATAAAAATGAGTTTATGACTTGCCATGAGGGCAAGTGTGGTGGGCAAAAAGAAGTCTATGCTTTTAACATAAATGAGGGACATAAAGGAGTCCTGCTTGGTCATGCCATGAGTCCATTCTGTTGAGCATCTTTTGGCCATCAGTGGCAAGCCAAATGCTTTTTGGAAGGCCTCACAAGCTGGGTATGAATGCGAGAGCACTCCTCCAGTACCTCTATCCCTCCCACAACTGCCCCTAAACATGGAATTTGGAGTTTTAATGCTGAAACTAGATAAGGCTTTTTATGGAACAGAATTCTGGGTTGAAACATTCATCATTTACAGTGAAGTTTTCTGTGGAGAAAAGTTTACATTATTTTATGGAACTCTGTCAACTGTCAGCATTCATTTTGTACCTAACTGCAGGTTTTACTGAGTTTGAAAAAAGATATCTGTATATAAAAAATTTGAGGAACTGAGACCGACTGCATAATAAATATACTATGCATAACTTTTTTGACAGTTGCTGCAGTAAGTGTTTTGTTTTAAGTACATTAAATCACTTCTGACTTACAGAAAAATAAGTAACAGTAAAACTGTGCAATATGGATATAAAGTCCATCAATAGTTAGTTTCTTCTTAATAAGGCACTAAGTGAAATTGAAATGAATGTAAATGCTAATTACAGGGAATCGAGATATTTCTGTGGGATTCCTTTTGTCTAACTATCACTATAATGTCACTTGTAGCTGATAGCCAAGTATTTCCAAAAGTCAGCAATATATTTGACCTTGACTGTGATTATGATTCACCATTTCAATATAACAGATGAATAGAATATAAATATTTAAAATGTCAAAATAAATGGAGCCATTAGCGTGATTGTATCAGCACTGTTGCTCAAACCAAGATTCAAACCAGCTGAGGCCATTTCTGCACGGCCATAGCAGCAGCTTCCCACCGGCTTAAACAAAGCCGGTGGAGCTTCGGGACTGCTCGCACGGCTCGTACGGGCAGTCCCGACGCTGACGCTGCCCACAGGGGCAGCTCCATATGGAGCAGCCTAGGGTGCAAAGACACACCCATGCTGCCGTCCAACCCCTGGAGAGTCCAGAGCTGCACAGGAAGGAAAGGTAAGTGCCTTGCAAACACTGGAGAGGCCAAAAGTGGCACCCTAACGCCAGTGTGGTTCGCACTGCCCCAGTGGGAAGATACCGCTTTTGAAAAACCTCACTCAATGAGCAAGGTTCAAAAGCGGCATCTTTGCACTGCTTGGGGGGTGCGAGCATGTCAGCTGTGTGAACAGCACCCTAGGGACAGCGTTTTCACTGTCCCTAGGGCACTGTTGTTTGGCTGTGTGGAAACAAGCTGAGAGAAAAGAGCTTGTTACAAGGCTTTTGTCAGAAATGATAGAAGTAATGTGCAAGAGACCACCAATTAGGGATGTAGGGTTGCCAGATCCAGGTTAGGAAACTCCTGAAGATTTGGAGTGTGGAGCCTGGGAAGGACAGGGACCTAAGCAGGGTACAATGCTATAGAATCCACCCTCCAGAGCATCCATTTTCTCCAAGAGAACTGATCTCAGTAGTCTGGAGATAAACTGTAGTCTGGAGATAAGCTGTAATTCCAGGAGATCCCCAGGTCCCACTTGGAAGCTGGAATCTGTAGACTCAAGATTCTACTCCTTTGGCAACCGACTTCTAAAGGACATTTCCAGTGCATGTTTACTCAGAAGTAAGTCCCATTTTATTCAATGGGGCTTATTCCAAGGTAAATGTTCTGAGCATTATGTCCTTGGCCCTTTCCACATGGGCCAAATGAAGCTTCCCAGGGATGGCAAAAACACCGTCCCTGGGAGAGCGTTCGCATGGCCAGCGTTGCTGCATCACAGCAGCGCCGTCCTGCCTTTCCCCAGGCGGTGTGAAGCCAGTTTTCAGAAAACTGCCACCCCTTTTCCTGTTGCTCCCACTCACCTGCCTCTCCAGTGTCGCTCCAGAGGACTGCAGGGACCCGCCCACGCTGTCCTCCGACCTCCAGGGGTCGGAGGGCAGCGTGGGCAGGTCCCTGCAGCCCTCCCGAGCGACACTGGAGAGGCAGGTGAGTGGGGGAGGGTGACTGAGAGGCAGGTCCGTGTGGAGCCGCCTCTCTGGCTAGGGAGGGAGCCAGGACTGCTTGTGCGAGCAGTCCCCACACCTCCACCAAAATAAATTATGCTGGTGGAAAAGCACTGCCACCACCGTGCGGAAAGGGCCCTTGATTACTTAAGGGGATATCTATTTGTTTCCAACTATTTGCTTCCAACTAGATTGTCCTGGCTCATCCCCAGCTTGATATTTCTACTAAATATTTTATCTTTTATCCCTTTTAATGTGTGCTACTACTCTGACATTGCTGGTAGTTATATGAAACCAGATATGCAGTAGTGGGAGGTTAGTCTATCCTTCAGCTGAGATTTGATTAATTCATCTAAACAAATAGTTCTACATTCAGTTTAAGGTTCCTTACCTCAGAACAGCAGTTAGATGAAGAGACTGGAAAACATCTGTGTGAGATATGCTAAATGCAGTTTGGGAATCACCAGACCTCCTCAATCAAATCCATGTAAGCAGCTGGCCATCTTTCCAAATGTCATAGAGCAAACTATTCCATCCCTTTTCAAACCTGAAGAGTGATGTGCCTGGTTCCACTTCCATGCATCTTGTCCACATTTCTCATCAACTTGTTTCTATGGCAGTGGTAAATTATGGATTCCAGCTTTGAGAGAACTGTAGGATTTGTTGCATGTAGATATTTCTATCACATTCATTTTTCTTTTCATCCATGAAGATGCAAAAAACATCTGCAATCACATAGTGTAAACTGCATACTTTATTCAATACATTAAAAAAACAAGTTTATTGGGCAGTCAAAAATTATTTTTATCTGAAAGAGTTGTCTGTTAAGGCAGCCAAGCTAAAATTTCTTTCTATATAAACCATATATACAGAGTAACTCAGGTTAGACATTATTTTAGAGCTTAATGTACTTTGATATAATTGAGATTCACTGTGATCTTGGTGTGCTGCCCTATGAATAATTCCACAAATTGAAAGCTTTGTTAGCTTAAACCTCAATATGATAGTCATTAGACTAGTCAAAATTGTATTTAATGTTTTATT
This sequence comes from Sphaerodactylus townsendi, assembly GCF_021028975.2. NCBI lineage: Eukaryota > Metazoa > Chordata > Lepidosauria > Squamata > Sphaerodactylidae > Sphaerodactylus > Sphaerodactylus townsendi. The sequence continues at coordinate 84,162,773 of NC_059427.1, forward strand.
CATTTAATATACTTTTATACTATATTGCCAACACAGTTTTTGAGACTTATGTAATTGAAAAGCATTAAAATAACATGGTCAGTAAAACATTAAAAAAAATGAACCAATACAGTAAAACAGCAGTATAAGAATACACACCAACTGCAAACTGCAACTGCAACAGCAGCACTTATAAAAGAATAAGAGCGCTATGCAAGAAAAATCGGCAATCTCAGAATATCTGCTTGAAAACAAAAGGGAAAGGGAAAATTTTAACTTGGTGCTGAACAGTCATAAAATCTGGAGCCAGACAGGAAGATACTGAGAAGGTATTCTGTCAGCAAAACACTTAGTGGCCATTCATGTTATCTCTGAAAGTATGGGGAGATAGAGTAGAAACGCCACTTTGGGGCATTTGACCTCAAGCTAAATTTATCTGACATGAAGAAAACTGATGCTTTGTACATACATATTCCAAGACACCCTGATTACTATAAAAGTATAAACACTGAACTTTTCAGATTCAACATCTCTAATCAAAATGTGAACCAGAAATGTACCCTTCTCCCAAGAAAACATTCTCCAGACAAGAGCAGCCAGATGAAATTTGGCTGAGGAGTCTTCCAAAAGAAGGTTTACCAGTGATACAAGAATTTTGCTATCAAATTATGACACTTGAAGTAAAATTACATTGTTGTCCTTTTAAGAATGCAAACACTATGAAATAATTGAATTAATAAGAATGGCTAGTTTGTTTTTGCAGCTGTGAACTGAATGTTTACTTAATGTAGAAATGTTCAGTCTCATGCCACCCAATATGCCATCTAGTGAATAATGTATTTTAAAGCAATTTTTGTTTACCGTTTATTGGCTACTTTTCCCAAAATACCAGTTCTTAACTCAGTACTGGGATCCCTGTGTTATTTAATGCTGAATTAAATTTTAAAATTTACTCTGTCATCATAACATTTGTCTTGACCTCTTTATCTTTCCTGCCACACACTGACTAGATGGCTTTTCCTCGCCTCAGTCATGGATTTCTCTCTGATCAGCATATTTTTAGCCGACGAATTCTTAAGGTAGAATTGCTTTTAGACCTGTGGTTTGCTGTGTTTTCTTGTGAGATTTTCTCTTTTTTTACTGTTCTAATTAATGTTCTAATAATGTCTCTTTCATTGCTGTCATTTTATTCTCCTGTTTTTTCACTTTTACATTCTAATAATACCTCTTAACAATTGTAAGTAATAAAGTTGACCATGTAACAGGACTACTAGAATCAGAATTATTTATTTATTCAGTAGTTTGCCATTAAACTACAATAAAGTAAAAACAAAATATAATATTGGCAACTATCACACTTTACCATTTTAAACAATTGTCCTGCTGACCTTGAACTTATGGCTTATTGTAATCATGTTGAGAAAATACTTCATTTGTTTCCACCAAAGTGAATGTTATTTGCCATGAACACAGTTTAGCCTCAATGAATGTCTCAATAATATGAAATCCTTTTGGCCACTGGCCAAAATTGTTTATATGATGGTTGGAGACAGCACTGCAGTTGCATAGCCTCCAAAGACTTTCAGGTAGCACAAGGAGCAATTAAAGATCAAAAAAACCTGGCCACCTGGAAAGCAGTCCATAGGGCAGAACCCTGCTGCACATTCCCGGCTTGAAAGCCTGGATGGAAGTCTATTAAAGCTGACTCCATGCCCGGCAATGCCCACCACATGCACTAAAGTCTGCACCAGCGTAGCTTTGTGGCAGCGCCCACTTCTTGATTTGGCCACTGCAGAGCTGTGGGGCACCCAGACACTGGCTTCTCCTGTATCTTTTTCCCCAACATCAAATTTTGCCCCCTCCTTGAAAATGGGCAGGAAATGAAAGCTGAGGGCAGCTATCCCACTGGGACAGGCAACCCTAGGCCCATAAATCCCTAAGGCCGTTTCCGCACGGGCGGAATATGGCGGCCTGGGGACAGCAAAAACGCCATCCCCAGGCTGCCATTCGCACAGGGGACACAGCTGCATCGCAGCCGCGCCGCCCTCGCGCCGCCCAATCGGCGCAAAGCCAGCGTTTCCCCAGTGCGCTTAGAAGCGTACTTGTTGGGGAAACGCCGCCTTGAAAATGCCTTCAAGATGCCTTCAAGACGCCTCCCCCCCCCACTCCCTCCCGGCACTTACCTTGTCCCTGGGCCTCCGGCGCGTCGCCGAGGCCTGGGGACACGCCCCCCTGCCCTGTGCCGCTGGAGCAGGCGTGTAGGGCCGGGGGGATGTGTCCCCAGGCCTCGGCGACGTGCCAGAGGCCCGGGGACACGCCGGGTCGGCCGGGCGCCAGCGCTCCACGGCGCCGGCGTCCCGGCTCTTTCCAGGACTGTCCATGCGGAGAGTCCCAGCGTCGTTGGGTCAGCGCAAAATGCGCCGACCTAGCCGCTTTCGCCTCCTTGTGGAAACGGCCTCAGAGACTTTATTTATTTATTTATTTATTTATTTATTTTTATTTATTTATTTATTAAACTTATAGGCCGCCTCATCCCCGAAGGGCTCGAGGCGGCTCACAACATGGCTATTCCAATGAGCAGCAATCAACAAATCAATTCAACAATCAACGAATCAGCGCATAAAAACTTAATCTCTTAAAACCTATGCAGCAATAGATTACATAACCAAATATTTTAAAACAAAGATTATATATGTCTCCTTTGCAACTGCAGTTATTGTATCAAACCCTTTGAGCTTTGCAGGATAAAAAGTCCAATCCAATCCAAAAACCTTTATTAGGCATAAAAGATAAAAAGTAAAAAATATACTTTTCAATTAATGTAAATATAGTTGAATTATATAAATAACCCAAGACACTGCATTTGAAATCCTAAATCCTATTTCTGGTCATGACTTCACATCATCAGGGCTTCGCTTTCTGTAATAAACCTTAGAGAGAGAAAACATAGAAATGTAATGATCCTATCTTATTTCCCAACAATTTCCCAGCAATTAGATTCTGAAAATTAAAATTTGAAAATTGATCAAGATCTTGGTTTTTGGCCTATTTGATAGATCCATGTTGGAAAGTGGCTGTGATCTTGTAATGTTTTATTTTCAGAATCCTTACGGCTTTAGTATGCCTACCACAAATAATAATGATAACTGCAAAACCTTTAATAGATTAATAGGAACCAGTTCTGTCTTAGATTCGGTTATTCAGCATAGAACTCAGTAAAGAGATTTTCTGAACTGGAACTTTCCAAGGATGTTAAGCCTGGGCCCATAAAGTTAAGTTCTTGATTTATAGTAGGATGACATTAAATACAAGTCTGTCATTGTGAATATACTGTCCAGATGTTATAAAGAATTTTATGGTCCAGTCTTGGGTGGGGGAGGTGGTTAATGTCATCTCCATGTGCTGAAATAGCCCCACCTTAGATGCTTGAGTTCTTATTTTTCACAGCAGATTATCATCCAGGTTAAAATAATGATAATTGGTAGCCAGTGTCATTCAAATTATATATCTCAGAGATGTGGTTTCAGTCTTCTGCTAGCCTTCCTTTTAGCTGTATTATCAACAGAATAGATGTATCGGCAGAATAGATGTAATGATGGCCATTGTAGACATGCTGTGGGCAGGATTGAGATAAAAAGCATTCAATTTTTTAAAAGTAATGAATAGTGATATTTTAGAATTTTAATTTCTGCTTATGGAATAGTTGTCCATACTATGTTGGAATCTGCTTTGGAATTTTCAAATTGCTTTGCCATTTGAGGACTGGAATTTGAGAAAGAAAACAACAAAATAAAAAATCTGTTCTGAGCCAACACACACAGTTGGCTGCACATTTGTCTGGATTGTATCTATTGTATACATTATGGGCTGAATCAAGTGTGGCAGTGCTGATGGGTGCAGGTTTTCCTGACTTTCCCTTCCCCCCACCAGTTATTTCTGAATGCAGGAAAGTTTATTTCTTGGGTCATGGGATCAGTGTGGAATAATAACAGCATAGGTCAGGAAGCTGTAGTGGGAAGGAAGGAGTAAAATTGCCCTTTCCTGCCTGTTCTGTGAAGAGAGCTTCACTAACAAGAGGAGGAGGAGGAGGAGGAGGAGGAGGAGGAGGAGGAGGAGGAGGAGGAGGAGGAGGAGGAGGAGGAGGAGGAGGAGAAAGTGATTTTGTCATCTTCCCTCTTCCCACTACAGTTTTCCAACCCATATGGCTATTACGCCACATAGATCCTGGGACCCAGGAATAAACTTTCCTGGGATTGGAAATGCGTGCTGAGGAGAGGGAAAAATTAGGAAGATCAGTGATTCTTTCATTACCCTTCCATAGGATTCAATCCCATGAGAGTGGTTAGTATGAATCGGTCATTATAGTTGTCTTAATTTATCTTTATTTTCTCTTGACTTCAATAGTAACCCGCTGTGAGCGTGATATGAGATCTACGCTAACAATTCAATTCTGTGTGTATTCTTGCTATAACATCTAGCCCCTTTTCATTTTAAAACAGTACTTTGTATTTTCTGCACACATTGCATTAAAATTTTATTAATATTTCAGCAGACTACTACCTGTCTTGACCTTACAAAGTTTAAATAGCCATAAAGGCACATAAGCAGCAACCTTCTTAAAACTGAACAGGTCTCAATTTGATTAGCATTCAGGGACAAAATCATTTTGAAACCTTAAGTACATAGCCTTAAGAAAGTTTAAAAGGTAAAGGTAGTCCCCCATGCAAACTCTGGGTTATTACTGACCCATGGTGACAGCACATCCCTACATTTACTATACAAATATTGCTTATGGGGTAAAGGCCTTCCCCAGTCATCTACACTTTGTTTTCAGCAAGCTGAGTGCACATTTTACAAACTTTGGAAGAATGGAAGGCTGAGTCAGCCTTCAGTCAACTACCTGAAACCAACTTCCATCAGGATCAAACTCAGGTTGTGAGCAGAGCTTTTGACTGCAGTACTGCAGCTTACCACTCTCTGGTATGTGTTTCCTTAAGAAAGACTGAATTTTAATACAACAAATAAATAAACAGGTCTTACAGATGCAAGAATTCACTGAGATGCATGTTAAAATAAATGAATGTGCTTATTGAGGCTCAACAATTTTGGATATTTGGAACTTCACTAAATGTATTCAGATAAAGTATCCAGTTTTACAAATGTCAAAGTTTGCCTATTCATTGAATTGATTCTGTATTACCTTTTAGTCTCTTGAGGTGGGTTTCTGTTTAATCTGGAAGTATGGATCAGAAGTTCTGTAAATTTGGACAGTAGTTCTGTTCCGTTCTGTGCTTTCTCATACTACTGCTGTGGAATTTAAAAGAACCTGAATCCTTCTGCATTTCTTTTACCTGCTTCTCATTGAAAGAGGGAATACTTTTAACTGTCTTGTGGTAGTTTTGTGGACCTGAAGCATTACAGTCCAGTGTTTGGGGACACTGTCATAGAGTACACTCTGCCTGACCACTTTAAAGCATGCCTGTACACAAATTGGGTACTGATGAGTTAAAAATGCTAACAATAATTAAGTCCAAATAATTAAGTCAGATAATTAAGTCCAAAATAATAAAAACATATTCTCAGTGAGATTTCATACTATGAAAATATGGGTCAATTTTCACCCTAAATTATTATTCTCATAACACTTATATTCCCTTGCCATGTCTTCTGGTATTTCCTTCATTGTGCTGAAAAGAGTGTTTGCAGCTATAGCTTATAATCGGTGACTTCATTTTTTACAATATAATATTTTGTCTAAACTTCTTATAGGGGGATCAAGGTAAAGATGGCGCTGCTGGCCCACCAGGTCCTCCTGGACAGCCAGGTGCAAGAGGGCCCCCTGGAGACACAGGAAAAGATGGCCCAAGGGGACCCCAAGGCCTCCCCGTAAGAAGCAGTTAATAGCAAAAGGAGCTATAGTAGACTAATATGCATGCATTGGTAGGGGAAGTATTCTCCTCATGATGCATTTCAGCAAATAATCCTAAGAGTGCTCTGTTTTCTAATTGGAAGAATAACAGATTAATGGTTATTAACTACTGAACAGATATGATTGAGTTGGGGTATTTCATCTACATTTCTTTTAGGAGATCAAGATGAAGGTAGTGCTGGTGGCTCACCTGTGTTAGTACTAACTTTAAGTATAAAGATGATATAGTTCAGTAGCTTCATATGTTGAAACTAGTTAATGAATTAACACTAATCTACATCCACAGTCACTGCAATGTTTTAAAAGATTCTTAAAGTTTCAGTTCATCCTTGTTGAGTTTTAGGTTTTAAAGGAGGCTTCTGGAAAACAGATTTTAGAAATTTATTCCTTGTTCTTGATTAAATAATTGAATGTATATTTTTCTAGGGTGAGAAAGGAGAATCTGGAGAAGCAGGTATCAAGGTCAGTATACAGTCCTTGATACTAGTAAATTTACACATAGTAAGCATGGGATGATTGCCTATCCTAGCTCAGATGTGTGTATCATTTCTGCTTTGGTTTTGCTCTGTGACCTGTTTGCTTATAATAACTGTTGGTTTCATTGCCTATGGTTTCATTTGTTATTCCACAAAGTATACTACTACCATATGTGCTAAGATAAAATTGGATGGCATAATTTTCCAGGACCTAAAACAGTCTGCTTCAAGGAGTTGGCTTTCCACTGCAACATTAGATTCTCTGTCTTTAAACTATGAATCTTTTCTCAAACTCTTCCATGTCCTCCTCCATCTAGAGTTGCTGATATGGTGATGACCCCCAGGTATAATTGTTGATGGTCAGCCATCTGGCTACCACCCAAGATGTATTGGCCAGTTGTCTGGAGGCCATGGCAAAGTAGTTGAGATAGAGGCAGCTGAAACTGAATCCATCAAAGATGGAGGTCATGTGACTGGGTTGGGAAAATCTGGGATCGAGATGCCAGCTCCCCACCCTTGATAGGCTGCAATTAATACCTGCACTGACCACCAATTGTCTGGGGGTGATCCTGGATGCTTCCTTATCAGTGGAGGCACAGTTCACAATAAGTTCCATTGTGGAACTTTTCTCTCTTCACCAGGTAAAGCAACTGGCCCCCTATCTGTCTCATCCTGATCTGGCTACAGCAACCCATGCAATGGTCACCTTTAGGTTTAGACTACTGTAACTTGCTTCAAACAGGAATAACCTTGAGACTTTTTCAGAAAGTCCATTTCATCAGATGTGGCAGCCCCCAAGCACAGTCCCGAAACCTTAGCAAACAACTACAAGTCTCCAGTTCTCCATAATGGCCTGGCTAAGTATTTGTATGTGCCAGCCGAGTCCCAGGCAGAAGAATTTGTGCTCCATGTACTTAGAAAAATGTACAGTTGTATTAAATCTGTTTATCCTGGGCCAGTTTCAGTGATTACTACAGACAGATGCTGTTAAAGCTAATTCTATTTACTAGTTCAATAAAACATATTTTAATTCTTTATGTATGAGCAATGGTCCATATAATTCCATAACTCACTTATGGATATATATTTTGTAGAATGTCTCAGTGCTGATTTTAAATACAGTAAGATCTTGCATTTATGTACTTTTGATCTCCTTCGCATTGAGTGTACATTCCCTTCAGGTTAGATTCTCAGTTATTGAACCCATTTTCCTGCCTTTTCAACTCACTGCGCTTTCCAATCAGAGAATCCCCACTGTTTCTGAAAGCTCTCAAAGTGTGACTTTTTATCTCCCTTCATAGGGAAAGCAAAGGAGATTGATACACATTAGGCTTTCTTCAGGCTTTCTTGTTCCTCCCTACTTTCCCCTCCCACACCACAGTAGTTCCTCCCGCTCTGTGAACTACTATTTCAGAACAATCTGAAAGACTGCTTGTTAAAATGTTTCAGTGAAAAGGCATGAAATTGACCAGGTCTAGCAAAGTAATACTAGACCAAAGACAGCAACCAAAAAAAAAAAGTGGCAGGCAACCTCCCAAGTGGAGATTACACAGGGTCCAGTGTCTCTTGTTAATCTTGTTAAATGTTTCTATGTGGTCATTTCTATCAAACTACTATTGTTGTTTATAAAGCATTGTGGGGCCATAATACAATGCCCATATAATAATTCTTGAAGTTTTTAATCTGTAATCTTGAAGTGATAACGAAATACTTGTACCAATAACCACAAAGAAGCTTCACTCGCACTCACATACAGCCAATAACATAAGAGCTGCTTGTCCACGGTGGAATTGCAGCTCATTATGAAGTTGTATGAATGTACAACATAGAGAAAGCTGAACATATGGGCTTTAATTAAATTAGTCTGCACCACACTATGTAGTGCTGAAGAACCATACTGCAGAGGAATGGTTCTTGCACCACTAATTGTTTGTGGCACCAGTTTAATTCACATTTGGTATGTTTCCTGAAGCTTCCTGCTTTTGAAAGCAGTTGTTCTCCAGTGTTGCAGCTCATAGTTATCCATTCAGAGATTGTGTTCTTCATGTTATTGATTGATTGAAAATGTGTCAGGATGTCAAGAGAATTTAAAAGTTTTGTATAATTCATTGTGAGTGACTTTTAAGTATGGGGGACTCTCAGACTGGCTCAAATTAGTTTGATCAGCTAATCACACCTCATACTGGTGACACTGGGAATACCAGAAACCATATTTGAGAGCTACATAATGCACTATATTAGTATAACTTGGTGAAACTAAGCACAATCAGCACAATCCAAAAGGGGGCAGCAAGTGCTGCGGAGGTGGCATGGCCAGGATGCCAGTATAAATGCCACTTGCCCCCTAGTCAAGGAGTGGCATGGGAGCGCAATACAGGGGTGCTGGTGCAGCCATTGTGGCATCACACCTCTGGTGCAAGGCTGGTGTTATTTGGCTCCCTGTGCTCTTTCGTTCCAGGAACACCTACTTTTCCCTGTAGTTACCCCAGCAGAAATTGTGGTGCAGTTCATAGAGCTATAGTAATGGACTGTGGGAAAGGCTCCCTACCAGCACACTTCTGCCTCCAGTCTGCTCTGGAAGCTAACCAAGCAGCCATGCAATGGAATAACAGCAGAAGTCAGCCCAGCTCCCTGAGCAGCAGCCAATAGCAAGGCCTCTCCCCCTTTATAAACACCTTTCCAGATTTCCTCCCGGATTGTGGGGGAGGGGGGGAGGCCAAGGCCAGCAACACATGACTGTCACTGCAGGTTTGTGGAATGACCTTTTGCTCTGCCATCCTAGAGCTGGCTGTTGCTGTGCCATCCCCAGCCATGATGCTGCTGTCTCCCCTTCCCCCACTTCTCAACTACACAGCTTGTGTTTCATTTTTTAAAAAATACAAAATTACCAACGAAAAGATAATAGGACATTAATTCCTAGAAATATTTCAAAATGTGGTGATTTTTATGGGTATCACTGCATCCACGAGACGAACTAAAAATGTCAATTTGTAATGGTTCCTCCCAGATTAGCATAGTTTTGAATGTTAAGAAAATATTAAACGGTTTTATATTTTCCTGCATGTTTGTACAATAGACACACATTAATTCTGCAACAGAAGCGTACCTAAATGTATTATGGCCCCATCCAAAGGGGAGAGGCCAAATCCACCGATGGAAGGAATGTGAGGCTGTGCAGGGGGCTGCCACAGCCCTCCACAGTGGTGGGATATGGCGTTGGACACCGTGACTGTATCCCTGCCCACCCCCCTGCTGCCGCTGTAGTCTGGAGTAGTCTGGGAGGAGCTGGCGCTAGTTAACTCCCACCTGGCCATTGCCACAGTTGTGCCAGGGCTTAGGACTTATACCACCTTTTCAGTGGTGTTAGACCATTAAGCCCAATGGTGGCTTCCCAGTGGCAGGGAGGCTTTTTTGCATTTTAAACCTCCCTGGGAAGCATCCTTGGGAGTGGCAGGCTGGTGTGCTGCAGCTAGGCATCTGGCCCATTGGATGGGTCTGCCTGAGAAGTTACAAATTCACACAGTCTGTAAACTGGAAATATTATATGTACAATGAAAAAGCAGGAAGCATGTAACTCCCACTCTGTGATTTTCATCTATATTTGCAGGAATAATAACTTCACTTCTATGATTCTTCCACCTTTTTTTAGATAGAAGGATCACTACATTTGCATTTGTGATATGTGAATGTGCGTGAGAGCCACACACACAAAATTACAAAACACCAAAATTGGCACACCTTGTGCTTGAATTATTTCATGTATACAGATACTCTTTCTCAGAGAGAAGGAAACAGTTCAGTTGAAATGTATCAGGTACAAGGCATAGCAACTGTGGGAGTATCATCCTAAGCACAGTTATACGATTTGAAGTGCATTGAAGTAAATTGGTGTGTGCATGTGTTAAGTGCTGTCAAGTCACTCCCAACTTATGGCAGTCCTATGAATTAATGACCTCCAAAATGTCTTATCGTTAACAGCCATGCTCCAGTTTCCTGTTTAGGATAAAATTGCAAACCCATAAATACACATATTTTGTAGCACCTTTTTGAAGTCTGTTTCCATGAAGTAAACTATGTCTGATCTGGACCATAGTTACTTATGGGCCCTGTTTCCCAGCAATCATTTGCAAGACTACGGCAAAGGGGGGGAAATCCACAGCCATTCTCACATGAGTCATTTCTACAAACTACTTATTATATCCATGGATATACTGGATGAAATATTTATCTTTCCTCGTTATTGTGTCCCCAGGACTATTCCACATGAAGTGGTTTGCTGAAATATGGCATGGCTCTCCAAGAAGTGAATCTCAGTGCCAAATTTCCCCAAGGCAGCTGAGTGTGTACAGATGCATGTGTGGTTTGTTGGACTGTGTTAGCTAGTTAAAGATCTTACTGCCTTAATGGACCTTATAAAGGCCACCAAGTATTTGTGGCCAAGATGGAAGGCACTGTATGACTAACACACACTACTCTCTTAGAACCACACACAACATATGGCTTCAAGATTTCATAAACACATTACATTTTATTACTTTTCACTGACAGGAGCAATGTCTCCTTGATTTTGATACATTGAAGAAGAGAAGAAGAAGAAGAGTTTGGGCTTTATATCCCCTCTTACTCTCCTGTAAGGAGACTCAAAGGGGCTTACAAGCTCCTTTTCCTTGCTGTCCCCACAACAGACACCTTGTGAGGTAGGCGGGGCTAAAGAACTGTGACTATTTTAAGGTGACCTAGCAGGAGTGTAGGAGTGGGAAAACAAATTTGGATAAGAATCCACCGCTCATGTGGAAGAGTAGGGAATCAAACCCAGTTCTCCAGATTAGAGTCTATCTCTTAACCACTATCCCACATTGGCTCTTGCAAACCAAGCAGCACTGACCTAACTGATCAGGTATTTAACTCTTGTTTTAGTGATTTAAAAAATCTGTAGAAGTCTGCCCCAAATTCTAACTTAGAACTAGTTCTACTCGTTCGGCTTTTGGGGAGTGTTGGCTTGCAGATTGCCTAGCTGAGCTCTCACCATTGTCCTTAGCTAATATAATGCACTTTTGTATGTCAATGTCACCAATGTATATTCTGTTTCATCAGGGTCATGCTGGAATCCCAGGGGAACCAGGGATTCAAGGGCTAAAGGTAAACTTTTAATTTTTATTGTGTCTGTATTTTTTTTAACATTCTGCAAAGCACTACGGCGGAATCAGTCAAATATTTTTAATCAATGAATTAAAAACAGAAATTTATTAGGATACAAACAATTCAAAAAACAAAAGCAAGAAGATCCCCACAAAATTGTGTTTGGCTTATTTATAGTATTCAGTAGAGATTCTAAATACATTCTAAATACAATACTGATAATCTAGAACTGATTGTTTACAGCTATTAAAATGTAACTTTTAAGCATTTAAGATACTGCATTGTGATTTGTGCTACTTTCAGGGAGAACAAGGAAATGTTGGGCCTAAGGGAGAAAAAGGTACAGATGGACTTCCAGGGCCACGGGTAAGCATCTATGGAACACAGTGTTCTGATCAGTAAAAGGAGCTGTGAGTTTTTCTTGAACCTCTTTTCCTGAACCTTTTCCAACTGCTATAGGGAGAACAAGGAAGTATTGGTCCCAAGGGAGAGAAAGGCATAGATGGGCTTCTAGGACCTCAAGTAAGTATCTTAAAGACTAATATTAAGAGTCGAAGTACTTCTCAAGATACTAAAGGATTTCTTTGGACCTTGCTTCTTTAACCTCTTTCAACTATCACAGGGAAAACAAGGAAGTGTTGGCCCAAAGGGGGAGAAAGGTGTAGATGGGCTTCCAGGCCTACAGGTACGTATCACGCTTACTAGTACTAACAGTAGTAAAATCCTTGCTTGGGAAATTTCTTCGAATTTCTTCCATTAAACTTCTTTTAACTGCTGTAGGGAGAACAAGGAACTGTTGGGCCAAAGGGAGAGAAAGGCATAGATGGGCATCCAGGGCCACAGGTAGGTATCCTGCTCACCAGTAGTGAGAGTAATGAAACCCCTGCTTAAAAACTTTCCTTGAACTTTTTTCATTAAACGTCTTTTGCTACAGGGTGAACATGGAAGCATTGGCCCAAAGGGGGAAAGAGGCATAGATGGGCTTCCAGGGCCACAGGTGGGTAATGTGAGATAGTACTCACTAGTACTAACAATGGTGAAATCCCTGCTTAGGACCTTTCTTTGAACTTCTCTCATTTAACTTCTTTTAACTGCTATAGGGAGAACAAGGAGGTATTGGGTCAAAGGGGGAGAAAGGCATGGATGGGCTTCCAGGGGCACAGGTAGGTACATACTCACTAGTGCCAAGAGCAGTAAAATCCTTGCTTAGGAATTTTCCTTGAATTTCTTTCATTAAATGTGCAGGCAACTGAATCCACCTAATTTCCAGACTCTTTTTATCTTTCCCCTTTTCTTTCTTGTTTTTCTACTATCCCACTGAATGTCAGTGGGGACAAAGTTACAAGGCAAAGAATCTGAGTGAAATGTATACTAGTTTTACAGCCCCATCCAAAGGTAGGGGCTGAATCTTCTTGTGGGAGCAGCACTGCACTACACCAATGAATTTGCCGTCCTTGGGTCTGTTGCCCTGGTGGAGAGACAAGTTCACTGGTGTGTGGCTGCTGTGCTGCTCCCCAGTGGTGGGACACTGTGCCACATGCCTCGGCAGCATCCCAGGGCCTTTGCCACCACTGCCGCCAGCATAGCAGGGATAGGCCGGGGTAGGAGCTGACATTAGTCAGCTTCCTCCCATCTATTGCCCACGTTATGCCAGCAACCAGGGTTCGGACTTACGCCACCAAAAAGGTGGCATCAGTCCCTTCAGCCCAATGGGGGCTTCTCGGCAGCAAGGAAACTTTTTCATTTTTTGAGCCTACCCATGCCATCGGGAAACCTCCATGGGAGCAGTGGCCCAGTGCAGCTGCAGCACCTCAGACAGGCGGACAGCCTCTTGAACGGGGCTGACCATCTTATTTGCCTCATGATTACCATAAGCCATAGAACTGGGGGGGTGGGGGGGGACCAGTGTCCCACCTTCCTCAGTCTGGTATTTGCTAATAATTCCTTGCAATCCATCTTGCTTAAAAGGTAAGTGAGCTTCTGAGCATGTGCAGAATTATTTCACTCACTAATTAATAGCCACTGCTAGTTGATTGTCCTCATCTTCTCCAACATCTGGCATGAAGCTTAAAGGATGAAGAAAGCCTAATGCTTATATATAAAACTTCTCACAATAAGAAAGATGTACAGTGAAGAAGACCAAAAGACTATCAGGACCTAATATCAAGGCAGCCATCTTTCATGACAGGCAGAGCTGTAGCGAGGGGGAACTGCACCCGGGGCATGCGTGTGCCCTGTGCCACTGCCATGCCTCCACCCCCGCCATGCCCTGGAATGCTCCCGCCATGCCCCAAAACAACTTCACCCGCACTGACCCGCACCTGGTGCGCCATCCCCCTGTCCCTTTGGCGCTACGCCATTGATTACAGGAAAAAGTAGTCCTCTCTGAGGATTCTAAATCAATTTGAGCCAAGAATGAAATCACATTGCAGAATAAAGAAAATATACCTGTGGGTGCTTAGAGTGCCTTTTCGTCACTACAGTGTAACCACTCACACCTACTGATATAGTGGAATGAATTTCTAGCTTGGAAAGAGTGAATGTCTGGCACATGTAGGTATGGCATTTTGGGATAGAGCTGGAAAGATTGGGTTTTGGAGAGACTTTCAGTGGGATATAATACCATTGAGTCCATTCTCAAAGCAGCCATTTTTGCTAGGGGGACCAAAGATCAGTTGTAATTCCAGGGGATCTTTTGGTCCCACCTGGAGGCTGGCAACTCTAAATATTCTCAAGGGAAGCTCACAGTGCCACATAAGACCAGGGGAGCAGCAGGCCTTGGTGGATGTGCTGCTGCAACAGGTAAGGACAGCATCATCTAACACCATGTCATCTGCTGGGAACTCAAACTGTACAATCTTCATCTAGAAACTGTTTTGAAAATGTTGGGTTTTTTGTTTTCAGAAAGGATGGAACACTAGTTTTTCAGAGGATATTAATCTGGATTATACTTTGCATTTGTTTTTGGATTCTTGGTTCCCTCGTGTTTTATGCATTGAATGAATTTGGTTTATCAAATTTTATTATCATACTGCTTTGAGTTCACAGTATAGCAGTGTATTAATGTTTTATGTATTCACTCGTAGTGTTTTACAAGACTTGTATACAACAACAACAAGCCTTAATTGGCATACAAAACAGGACAAAATTTTAAAGTAAAACAAGATTTAAAAACACAGTTAAAATTACTAATTTCCAGTATAAAATTTGCAACAGTCTCACAAACGAGAACATCAGAGCTGTTCAGGAGGTTGGGTATCTTGTAACACCCAAGACTTATATACCTTTGTACAGATTACGACAAATATTAAAACAATTAAACCATGAAATCATAAAGCATCATGAAATCATGAGCAGCAGCACAAGCAGCAGCATAAAATGTTTCACATCTCACAATCCAATATCAAATAAAAAAGTGTCATCATAGCCAGCCCCTATGAGGAACCAAAAAAGGAGAAGCAGACATCAGATAGCAGTGAGTTTCACAACATTAGGGCAACTGTTAAAAAGGCTGTCTCTGTGACAACCTTGTTTTCTACCTGGCAGATCATGGATTATGAGAAGATTCATAAAGATGTAGGTCTCAAGGGAGGGGCAAACCATCCACACCTAGGAGATTGGTCAGTAGTACATGACATGGATTCAAACCGAGTTCTGCTCAAATGCAACCAGAGTTATGGCCAAGCAACAAAGGAGTATGTTGCTAGGGTGAGACCATGTGTCGCTTCATCAGAACCCCTGTATGGTTGGGAGCACTGGCCAGGGCAGCTCACCTTCTGTCCACCAGCTGAGAATAAGGAGCTAAGGGTCTGTCAGTCAGTTCACTATTGGCAGACAGTTCAATCCTGTTGGTTAGAAGACTTTTCAAGTACAATGTGGGGAAACTGGCAGTGTACTGGGATTGTTATCACTCACCCAGCATACATCAAAGAGCCAGATAACTGTCCTCCATTCCCCCTGTCCCACAGACTTGAATCCATGGCATCTGCTTGGGATACAGAAGTTGTCAAAGACTTTTAACATGTGGCCCAAGTGTTTGTAGTGCTCTGGGCAAGGACTCTGCCACCCAGTTCAGTCAGAAAAGCATTAGAACTGAAGAATGAACCTTTGAGGGAAAATACAAATTTAACTGTTTTTAGTCAGTTTTACCATTTGCATATTGAATACAGTAAACCACACAATAGCTAGCACTTTAGAATTTTAACTTTCCAGTTACTCAAAGTGTTTCTGATACATGCTGTTAACAGTTGCGCTTTGCATTGCAAATCTCTTCCTTGCAGAGCATCTACTTATAGGGACGCTATGAAAGCTTTTAAACATAAATATTATAAATCAGACCCACTCACCATCCCCATAGTTTGCTTTACTGTGGGAGCGCTGTCCCTGAGTTATCTGCAGGATAACCCCCAAAGTGGACATTAGCCCTGTTTTTATCCTAGAATAACTGTTGCTTCTTCTAGAGTATTATTCCAGGATACATTGTAATGAAGGGGCCCTATTCCACGCTTTATGTCTGCTCTCCCTCCCCCTTCTGGACTCCAGGGTGTAAACCATTGCTTTGCTTGCAAATACTTGGAGAAAGGGACATTGTTAGTGTGATATTGGCATGGTTTTCAGAATGATGCATTTCTAATTCTACATTGATGGCTTCATATTCTATGCAATATAAGCAATGAAATCTCAGCATGTCCATGAATTACACCATGAGTCCAGCTTCATAACTGAACTGACAGATTAGCATGCCAGAAAACTGAACACTGTTTCACTATGCTAGCCTCCCTGTATTCTTTGTTAATTTTCTCCAGTGAAAGAGAAAGTGGAGATTGTGGTAGGTGAATAGGGGAGCAGCAAGACAGATTCCTTGAACCAGTATTCAGTTCACTGGCATGCTTGTTAGTGACTTCATGTAATGAAAACAAAAATCCGGGTGTGAATACTCATTCACTTTTACATCTGTCTTCACACTAAGAGTGACATTTTGTTACTGATTCAATTGCTGCCCATGACCTTTAGCCAAGAAATCAGCAAATTATAGCGAAAAAGGGGAAATAGCTTTGTTTATGCAAAGCAATTTAACCAAGTTGCCATTTTTTAAATCAGCATTAGTCTGTGCTTCATGAAATTTGCATCCAACCATAAATCATAAATTTTAGTGGACCATGGTTTTTTTATGCATGAGAATGTTCTCAAGAGCTCTCCTTTCAAAATGCGATGATAATCTTGATTTGTAATGTTAACGTGCCAGGCTGTTGTTGGGTGGTTGGCTTTTGGGGAGGTTGTTTGTTTGGTTTTGATATTTGTCATAATAATTTCATAATAGTTTAAAAGTGTCTTGGCTTTTTAGCAATGGGTTGTTTGTAATGTTAGAAGGGTTCCAACTGTCTGCAGGAGATTTTAGTGCCTTCTATCTGATTTGGCTGGTGTAGCTAAATTGTTTTAAGTCTTTGAAACTGCTGCTATTGTGTTGTGCACATCAAGACACATTGAATATTGATATTACTGTCACTGAATTAATACTTTAAAATAATAAATACTGTTTGGTTTTAGGGTGAACCTGGTGAAATGGGAGCAGATGGACACATTGGGCCAAGAGTATGGATTTCTTTAATTCTTTAACTTGCTGAAGTTGATACTCAGTCATTAAGCAACATTATTAGTTTAATGTCATTGGGATGGTACTGAGAGCCATATAAAATTGACAGCCATGTTAAAATTCAGTAGAAGAGTGTTTAGTGAGAATCTGTTTTCTTTTTAACTTTTGTTTGTGGATATACAGTTGGGGATGGATACTAGTGATGGCTCTTTGACAGGCTGTTGAGATACCTTAGTGGCAGTTTGTGTGACTGATCTTTACCTTTCATACTGAGGTGGTTTCAGTTGGTTGAACACCAAGAATTCCCAGGGAGCAATTCTATTCCTTATACTTTTCAATCTCTATATAAAGCCCTTAGGACAAATCACTCCTAGCTTTGGAGTTGGTTGTTCATCAATATGCTGATGATTCTCAGCTGTATATATCCTTATCCAAATCTGCGGGTGAAATGGTAGAGGTCCTGAATTGTTACTTGGCCATGATGGCTAACTGGCTAACAGTGAACAAATTGATACTAAACCCTGGCTCATTCCGCACACGCAGAATAATGCACTTTCAAACTGCTTTCGGTGCTCTTTGAAGCTGTGCGGAATAGAAAAATCCACTTGCAAACAGTTGTGACAGTGGTTTGAAAACGCATTATTTTGCATGTGCGGAAGGGGCCCCTGAAAAGACAAAAGCAATGTTAGATGGGAGGATGAAGGTCTTTGAAGAACTTTGTTCTCCCCACTTTGGATAGAGTTCAACTGCCCTTTGCTGACTCAGTTAAAACCTTTGGGTCATAATGGATCCAGCTTTTTTACTGGAAAAGCAAGTTAATACAGCTGCAAACAAAGGCTTTCTTCCAACTCAGCCTTGCCTGTAAGATGGACCCTTACCTTGATACATCTGACCTGGCCCCCTGGATCCACTCTATAGTAACATTGACACTAGTCTACTGAAATGCATTATACATTGTTCTCCCCTCAAAAGCAACTGAGAAACACCAACTGTTCCAGAAGGCAGCAGCTCAGCTATTATTGGGAGCTAGGCAGAGCATGCATATTACACCCATTCTGCAGATGCTCCATTAGCTGCCCAGCTTTTACCTGGCTCAATTTAAGGTGCTGACTATCGCATACAAAGCGCTTCATGGCCTCTTATTTGTAGGACCTTTTCTCTCCTCATGCTCTGCCTCAACAGCTTCACTCAAGTCAGCAGGGTCTTCTGCAACCTACAAATGGACAAAATCAACTACTGCCTGTACACATGCTTTCTCTGTTGTGGCCCCTGCCTTGTGAAATGCCCTGCCCAAAGAGCACAGGAAAACTCCCACTCTCCTGGCTTTCTGAAAATTATGTAAAACTGAACTATTCTGTGCAATTAATAGGGTTTCATTGCACAGAATGGTTTTACAAACTTGCTTGGATGAACAATTAGAGACTGTGATCTATACTGCTGTGTGTAGCTTACCGAAACTAGGATCCTACTTATATCATTTCTGTTCAGCTTCATGTGAATACTTATGCTGTGCTTCAGTTCTTTCTAGTGGTTCCAGACTTCTAAAATCTTAAAGCATTAATTGCTGGATGTCCTGTTTTGATGGTTGTACTAACTCACTATATGTAATCTGCCTTGAGTCCCTGTGAGAAAGGCAGATTATAAAAAACACAAACAAATCATACTAGAGAAACAACTCTCATATCACCTATCTGGATACAATTCTAGTGATTTAGTTGGAAGGAGCCATAGAAGCCATCTAGTCCAGGAGTCTGCAACCCGCGGCTCTGGAGCCGCATGTGGCTCTTTCAGCCTTATACTACGGCTCCACATGGCCTGGAGGTTGGAGGGTAGCGTGGGCGTGTCCCTCCACCCCTCCAGAGTAGCCCTGAAAGGAAAGGTGAGTGGAGGGGCCGAACTGGAGGCGGGTCCATGCATGAGGGTGCCGCTTTTCGCATCCCCTTACTCACCTCTCCTTCCAGTGCTGCTCTGGAGGGCTGCAGGGCCACACCCATGCTGCCCTCCGAACCCTGGAGGTCGGAGGGTAGTGTGGGCGTTTCCCTCCAGAGCAGCCGCCATCTCCCCTCTGCCATCCCCACAGCCGCCATCCCCCCTCTGCTCCACAGAGCAGGTGGCTGCCTGCTTCGTCAGACAGAGGGGGTTTCCCTGCCCGGCGCCACTGCCTCCCGCAGTGCGAGAGACGGCAGCACAGGGCAGGCCGCGGCTGCCAACCCCCCTCTGCCCCACGGAGCAGGCAGCTGCCTGCTTCGTCAGACAGAGGGGGTTTCCCTGCCTGGTGCCTCCGCCTCCCAGTGCTGGAAGGAAAGGTGTATGGAGGGGCCAAATCTCTCGGGCTCGGTAGATTTTTGGGGCCGTGGAAAACAGGTCCAAATGGCTCTTTGGGTGGTAAAGGTTGCTGACCCCTGATCTAGTCCAACCCCCTGCTCAATGCAGGATTAAAGCATCTGACAAGTGTATGTTCAGCCACTGCAAGAAAACTGCCAGTGAGGAGGAGCTCACCACTTCCCTAGGCAGTCAATTCCACTGCTGAACTAATCGTACTGTTTTTAAAAGTCCTAGTATCTAGTCAATACCTTTCTCCCTACAATTTAAACCCATTATTGTGAGTCCTATTCTCTGCTACCAACAGGAATAGCTCCCTAACCTCTTCTAAGTAACAGTCTTTCAAATACTTAAAGAGAGCAATTATGTCCCCACTCAGCTTCCTATTCTCCATTCCCAAGTCCCTCAGTCTATCATCATAGGGCTTGGCCTTCAAACCTGGCTGATTGTCCTTGTCACTGTCTTCTGCATTTCTCCATTTTGTCCACATCCTTTTTGAAATGGGGCCACCAGTATTGCACAAAGTAATCTAGCTGTAGCCTGACCAATGTGGTTTACAGTGGGACTCTGACATCTTGTGATATGGATGTTATGGAACTAAGTGGGACTGTTGTGGTGTAGGTGTTGCATGGGTTTTCCTACCGTGGATAACAAGTATCAAGACTGATCAGCAAAGCACTGCATGATTACCTAACTTTCTTTTCTTTTCTTTTTGCAGGGCCCTCCAGGCCTGAA
Source organism: Sphaerodactylus townsendi (assembly GCF_021028975.2). Classification (NCBI taxonomy): domain Eukaryota; kingdom Metazoa; phylum Chordata; class Lepidosauria; order Squamata; family Sphaerodactylidae; genus Sphaerodactylus; species Sphaerodactylus townsendi. The sequence goes on from NC_059427.1 coordinate 84,182,946, forward strand.
AGGTGAACAGGGTGATACTGTAGTAATTGATTATGATGGTAGAATCTTGGAAGCTCTCAAGGTAATTTTTTATGCTATAATGTGATAGAGGGGATTTATCAATCAGAATCAGCAATGTATTGTCAAATACTTTCATGGCCAGAATGAACTGGCTTTTGTGGGTTTTCTGGGCTGTGGTCTGGTAGTTTTTACTCCTAACATTTTGCCCACATCTGGGGCTGGCATCTTTAGAGGTATATTGTAGCAAGATGTGTTTCTTAGACACATGCAAATGTGCACCATCCCCCTCTCCCCTATGAGGTGGACAAATATGTACTTCACCATAGAATCACTCCACACTGTGTCACAGAGTGAAACACATCTTGTTACATGCCTCTGAACAGGCTAAACCACAGATGCAGGCAAAACGTTGAGAGCAAAATCTACCAGACCACGGCTACACAGCCTGGAAAACCCACAACAGCCAGTTCATTCCGGCCATGAAAGCCTTTGACAGTACATTGCTGATTCTGGCTGACCAATTTCCACAACAGCCAGGATCAGCAAGTTTTGCATATAGCCAACTTGAGCTGGGAGGGTTCGTCAGGGTCTAAAGAATCCATGTACATGCATAAACAGGAACTGCACTTGTGCACTAATCTTGCTATTCACTTGTTAGCAGTAAAGGACAATCAGTGGCAAAGGGCCTTGATGGTGGAGACAGAATGGTATTACAGTGGTTCTGTAAAGAAGTGAGGTTCAAATATAGTATCTTCTGTTTTGCCTGCACCAGACCAGTACAATTGTTTTTATACCTCCATATCTTGATCCCTGTGTTGGTTCCTAATGAGTGAGCACTAGTGGAAGAAAGAAACTTCACTGTTCCCTGTACTGACAACCAAACTGTCTCTAGCAGCAGCTAACACAAACTGCAGGCAAATTTAGAGATATCTGGAAAGAACCAGGGACCTTTCGAGAAAGAATCAGGTCTGGTTCAGTTATGGCTGCCTGTATTTTTACACAATTGTTTGCATTATGTGGATAAACAGCACCTCCAAGTGACTCACAAATGAAACTATTAGGTAGTTGTTCTGTAACAATTTGTAACTTCTGTCTATGAATGAAGACTATCAAGAAACTTATAGTAGTTTGGGTGGGGAGACATTCAGTCACTTTTCCTTTAAAAAGAATGGTCTATATGGTATTCTTTTTTGGTTGAGAAGTGTATTAATCCTGCTGTTTTAGCTAATGTCAAAACAGTTGAACAACATAAATATTCCATTCCAGATGCATTTCAAAACCACCCTAATTGTTTTATAACAGGGTACAGGGAAACTCAGATTGACGGTAATTGCTGTATGCCAGATGCCTGCTTGAATTGGTTTGTTGGGATGGCCTAGCATGTGACTTGGGTGCTTTGGATTTCTGGGTGTAAGATATTTAGCCGTTGTAACTCGAGTGGAAGAGAGGCACGGGAAAGCACAGCCTGCCTTTATAAAGCCGCAGCCCCACCCCTCTACCTACATCTCATGCTCACACTGGCAGCAGAATGGCCCAGTGCAACACGCTCCACTCCCTGACAGAGACAGAGGCCCAGCAGGGGGGAGTGTGTTGGGGTTCAGTTGACAGCTGCTGTTAGCCTATGCATGCCCCACCCATGCACACACAAGCCTTTTAGACAAAATCCTGTCAAGAATCATAAGCTGCCACCTTTTTGAGGGAAACTGGAACTCTGAGAAGCTTTTAACAGTAAACAAAACAAGAATTTATTTACAGACTGATTTCTTCTCCATTAGGGGTTACAGAGATATTTTTAAGCATTTATTGTTCTTTAGGCAGATAGTACTTTGATGTTACAGATAATTTCAGTTAAATGACTTTTTCAGTTTCAAGTTATCCTTCATATATGCACAGGTATCTCTGTTAAGGGTAAACCTTTCAACACAGTTCTGAACACTTTCGTAAAGCATCCATCCTTTACTCCAAAGGGTTTCATTCTGGCTTGGGACAGAGTAAGCTCTGCCAGTTAAGCTAACACACCCTGATGAACTCTCTGATCCCAATATCTAGGTATGGTCTCCTAATGGGACAATAGCCAAGTCCTCTGTGTGGCCTTAGGAGTGTCCCCATGAAATAAGTATCCCTCTTGTCCTACCAACACCTGGCCTCCTGGCCTCTGATGAAAACAAGAATCTTTCCTCTCATTCTCTAAGATTCCTTAGAGAACTCTGACCACCTAGCCATTCTCTTTCTGTCTCTCTGGCACACTCTGGCACTGGACACGATCTCAAACTGACTGGATCTGAGGACTGACATGATATGTGTCTCACCCTCTCTGTGACAGGCTCAATCTCTGTGTCACCCAATCTCCCAATCTGACAGGCTCTATCTGCTTTTATAAAAGTGAGCACACCACCTCTGTGACTCCTGACTACTGCATCTCAGCTGGTCAGTCAGGTGGAGCTCTTGATGCTCCTGCTCTGACTGAACTGCACTTTTTAAAATTAACCATTTTGAACACTAATCTGTCACACCCCACCTGCTGGGCTGGACGCCGACGCCGAGCCTCCCCCTCTCCCTGCCCAGGCAGCAATGGCGGCCAAGGTAATTCTGAGCTGCACTTTCTGGGTGTAAGATCTTTAGTGATTTTTGCCAGATGTTTGGTTTTTATTGAAATAATGACTGATAATGCCTGAGCGTGTGTCCTTTGCAACATGATCGATGTATATCAAGTGATACTGATGATGAAACCATTAATGTATTACTTGCTTTGTTGCACAGTTCCACTGGCTTATTAAATCTCAAAACTGATGCTGCAATAATGTATATTCTTTGTAAACTCTCTGGGCATGATTTGAGCACATGTTTAACTCTTCCACTGAAATCTGTGAGAGACAGATTACACCTATTGCTGTTGTATTGAGATAATGGAGCTACCAAGGGATGTTCTCTTTGTTCAGGTCCCAAATGTCTGTTATGGGAAACAGAAGCCATACACTTACAATTTGGGGCTTGGGATGTGAACATTTATACCTGACTTATTCTTGGTTTAAGAACATAAGAACATAAGAACAAGCCAGCTGGATCAGACCAAGGTCCATCTAGTCCAGCTCTCTGCTACTCGCAGTGGCCCACCAGGTGCCTTTGGGAGCTCACATGTAGGATGTGAACGCAATGGCCTTCTGCGGCTGTTGCTCCCGATCACCTGGTCTGTTAAGGCATTTGCAATATCAGATCAAAGAGGATCAAGATTGATAGCCATAATCGACTTCTCCTCCATAAATCTGTCCAAGCCCCTTTTAAAGCTATAAAGGTTAGTGGCCATCACCACCTCCTGTGGCAGCATATTCCAAACACCAATCACACGTTGCGTGAAGAAGTGTTTCCTTTTATTAGTCCTAATTCTTCCCCCCAGCATTTTCAATGAATGCCCCCTGGTTCTAGTATTGTGAGAAAGAGAGAAAAATGTTTGCAAATCATGAGGGTGTTTTTCACAATTGGATCCTGGCTACATACTCCATCATTTGAGAAGTAGCCGAGTGAGTCAGGTTTTGATTGGTGCAAGTTCTGACAGCTTCTGTAAAGATGAATGGAGAAAGCTGGAGAGGATCATAGAGATCCTGGCTACTTCTTTGCATTGTTAAGATAGAATTATGTTATGATTTATTAATACCGAATTGTTCCTGCCATTTTTATGTGTTTAAAAATAGTGCTGTTTGATCATTAGAGAATGAGATGATACATTGTTATTTCAGCAATTCAGTCTAGACTTTAAACAGCAATGCACAAACAACTTATTCTCTTTTGTTCTAGGGGCCACCAGGTCCTCAAGGGCCACCAGGCCCTCAAGGTTCCCCAGGACCGAAGGTTGGATTTCATTCTCTATATTCAAATCATATTTTGCTCTGTACCATCTACTGAATGCAGTGGCACTGCAGTTAGTTCATATGTAATTTTTAAAATTAATGGTATTTATTCTTGAAGCATAATGGTGATCAGAGTTGTGGATAGTGAATTTAAATTTTCAAAGAGCAACAAAAGGTGAATTATTAGATTATAAAATATTGCAGCAACTAATATGTCTTATTTCTCATTGTAACTTCTTCAGTGGTATGAATTAAGTTCAGTTAAGTACTTTTAGTTTACAAGAAGTCATAACTCTAGAACCTTCGAGACTGTGACAAAGATTCCGTGCGTTATTCTGGAGAAGCATGAGTCTAGTAGGGGTTTTTTTTTCTTTTAATGTATGAAATCTTGTTTTTTTAGTTCCTGGAACACTTTTATTCAGAATTTAAAGGTTGGACTTCATGTCATTTAGTCTCAATGATGTTCAGTTAGGAATAAATTTTGTAATGAGTTATTATATTTTTACAAGTTTAGAGTATTTCATGTGGAGCAACACAAATTTTTATTGATTGATAATAAGACAGTCCCAAGCAGAGTTGCATTCTTTCAAGCCCATTAACTTCAATGGATGCAGAACAGTATAACTCTGTTTAGGATTGCGGTTGTAACTTCAGTTTCTGTTGAATTACTCTAAGCTGTTTATGCACTTTAAACTATTGATGCTATTGATGATGACTCAGATGTTTAGTCCAAGAAGAATAGACAGTTCTTCTGATGAATATGATTTTTGTTGGGCAGATTTTAGGTATATTTATTATCCTTTACTCTTTATATTAACTGTTCATATTTTTTGCATAGGGAGAGCTTGGGTTACCTGGTCCACCTGGGGTTGATGGTGAGAAGGTATATTTATTTTGATATTAAATTATGTGGCAGAAGTTTGTAAAAGGAAATAATTTCTAGGCAGTTATTAAAGTGGTTTAAAATACTGAACTCAAACCTAGGTCTAAATAAAGATTGCTCTGTAAATCTCCTTAGACCGGGGTTATACTGGAGTAACTCTCCTTAGGATTACACTATTAGTTAGATATCATCAAATAGACAAAATATTCATGAATGCCAAATATTCTTCACAGCTGAAATGTAAGTACATGCCAGAGTTTTTGCCAAAAAAAATCCTTATATGGATTATGGGAGTGTGTGGGAGATTAAGTAGAAGATTTGTGACAGGCCCTTCTGTAGAGTACTGCACCTTTTTATAGCAGTTCTTGCTCCTTTCTCTGCTATGTTGCAAGTTTCTGCTCCTACTATCTCTCACACAGGAAGTGGAGATTACCCTACCCATCTGAGTCTTTATTAAACATCCAAGATATTTTGATAATTTAAATATCACTGATAAATATTTATTATTAATTCATTTACTGACTAGAAAAATATACAAAATATTTTGGATGTTTATCACTGTGTGCAGGATAAGTGTTTACATATCAGAATCACGCTGACTATCAAAATCATTATTATATCAGGAATAATTCTGTATATTTGTGATTGAAGACTACATGTTTAACAGCTATTCCAATGTCTTCAAAATTAAATTGCCATATTAACTTGATTTTGTTCATTTATATTACATTATTATAATCAGTCTTTGATTCTCAGCAAATATACTCTCAGGAAGCAGTGCTGAAACGTTATTAGACATATATCACCCCGTTAATCTATTTTGCTTAAATTTCAGGGTCATAAAGGATCAAAAGGAGACCAAGGAAGCTCTGGGCCAATGGGGCATAAAGGACACATAGGAGAAGCTGGCATGACTGGTCTACCAGTATGCATTTATATTTGTATATAACTTTAAGTAAATCCTGATTCCCACCAGTACATGTTATAAATATGGAAGTTTATTTAAACCAGCGAATATGGAAAATCCTTGAGGGAGAGAGTGGGTATGGGAAGGTTGACTCTAACAGCGGCAATCTACATCAAAATGTCCATCATTATCTTAGCACCTTCTGATGGCCTGACAAGTGTGGGATTCTTATCAGGCTTGATAAAGCTACCTCATGAACACCCAGCCAGAAAGCTTACAGACTGCTTACAGAAAGCTTACAGATTGCTATTCACTAACATTTCAAACACCTGTGTAGCATACAGTGTTATACAGCAGTTAATATAAACCCTCTTCACTGGCAGGTTGGATCCTGATTGAGATCCAGAAAGTGCTTTGCCAGTTTCCCCACAGACACTTTACTGTCAATATAGTAACTTACTATCTGCTCCTTTCTCATTTTGTAACTCTCTTTTTAAGAGATCATACTTAGAATTTGCACAGGTTTTTTTTAATAAGTGGAATCCAGAATTGGTTCTGGTGGGTTTTCCGTGCTGTGTGGCCGTGGTCTGGTGGATCTTGTGGCCGTGGTCTGTGGATTTTGTTCCTAACGTTTCACCTGCATCTGTACAGGGCTGGGATCTTCAGAGGTGTATCACAGAGAAAAGTCTGTTATACACTGTGTCTAAGTGAGAAGGGAAAGTTTAGTGGGGTATATTGTCCATGTCCCAGGGTGGGGAACCAATCATTAAGTGTTTGGGTGGAACTTGCTATGCAAAGGTGTGGTTGACTGCATTGTATTGCGGGTGGGGTTATCAGTCTATTTGTTAAGTACTGGGAGCCAGGCCATTAAAGTAAGTTTTTAAAGTACTGGGAGCCATTAAAAAATGAAAGCCTTCGAGGAAGCCAGAATTCTTTGGCACTCCAGATTCCTGACACATCACAGCAGCCCAGTGATTTCTTTTGACATTTGACATGTTAGATCTTTGAATGTGTTGGTGAACTTAAACAGTTTCTTGAAATGGCATTTCCACAGCCAAGGAAGGTTGTGGGGAGTGGGGAGCAGGGGGAGGAAGAATAGATACAATGTATTGTCGAAGGCTTTCACGGCCAGAATCACTGGGGTGCTGTGTGGTTTCCAGGCTGTATGGCCATGTTCTAGCAGCATTCTCTCCTGACGTTTTGCCTGCATCTGTGGCTGGCATACAGATCCTCTGAAGATGCCAGCTACAGATGCAGACGAAACATCAGGAGAGAATGCTGCTAGAACACGGCCATATAGCCCGGAAACCACACAGCACCCCAGAATAGACACAGATTATTAGTTAGGGAGCTACAAAATATACATAATAGTCTTGTAATTAGTGCCGCTATTGTCAACCTTTCCATTGTACATATTGATTCTTTTGAGGCAAGACCCACTCTCAAGGTCCTCAGTTACACATGTGGGCATCTTGTGGGCTGGAAAATGTTCTAGTCTTATGTGCAAGGCTGTATTATCAAATCATTATTCCAGTTTATAGGAGCTTTTAAAGAGGAAACTGGCTCAGTGTTTATGTACAGTAAGTACTATGTTGCCCTGATTTCTCTTCTGAACAGCTGTCATACTAATCTCCCCAGATCCTTTTGCTACAGATTTAAGAGCAATTTGGGAGGCCTGGGGAAAGGCTAGCTTCTGAAAGATAGTTTGAGTGCACATGCAGAATATATGTGCTCCTCTGTTAGGGTAACAATTTGTGGTAATAAAACAGGAGACATACTGCTAATGAAAAGTTTTGCTTAAATTTTAGGGTCCTAAAGGAATGAAAGGAGACCAAGGAAGCCCTGGATTAATGGGGTCGAAAGGAGAGATAGGAGAAATGGGCTTGTCTGGTCCACCGGTATGTCCGCCTTCAATACAGATTCATCATTATGGTTATGTCATGACTGCTAATGATTGCTTCCATTCTAGAAAACATTCATTTCCACAAGTATACACTGTGTGTCAAGGGTTTCTGAATTTTGGTTCAGTGAACCACTCTGAGGGGATTAATTAAACTTCCTTCACTTGCAAATAAGGCCAAAAAAAAGGCCAGTGACCTTGCTTGTTCTTTCACATGAAGTTGGGAACAATTAAATCAAAAGAGGAGAGACTAGGCACACAGCACAAGGAGCCTACGGAAGATCTGTGAATACTTGTGAAAATAGTAGCACATTATCTTGCAATTCTATGTAGGATGTTGGCCGACTGTGGATGCGCCCACACTGAAGGGCTGGTGTGTGTGAAAGGCCTAATGAAAAGGCCTTAGTGACAGCCAGAGTTATACAGAAGGCTCCACTATACAAGAGAACCCACTTGATTGGTCGAGCAGAGGCACAGTTGCCTATGGCCAGGGTTCGGGGGAGCCAAAGTGCTAGCAGTATAAATAGACAGTGCAGTGCCTGTCAGAGTTGAGTCAAGATTGGGAGAGAGATTCAGGAAGAGCCAGAGTTTGACAGAGAGTGGTCTGGCAGATCTGAACTGAAGGATTCTGTCTCAGCAGTGTTAGCTGACAGAAATCCAGTTACTCTACAAACTATGGAGGCTTGATTAGAGAAATCCAGTTACTCTACAAGCTATGGAGGCTTGATTAGGCCCTGAGTTGGGTGCAAAGTGATGCGCCAGTCAGTGGCTTGACAGTGAATACTGTCCAGACCTAGAGTCTGCCCTACCCCTGTGTAACACCAGTCTGGGAAAAGCCCGATCCAGAGGCAGTGAAGCCAAATTGGGATTAGTGTGAGAGAGGGAGGATATGTGTGCCTGAATCTCACTGGGCATAGAATATGTGTGTGAGTATTCAGTGGGTTGTAGATCAGAAAGGACTAGTGTCTGTCTGTGAAGAAATTTAGTAGATCTAAAGCAAAATCATTCCTGAAGAGACACCTGCGTGTGTCTGTGTGTGTGTGAAACCTAAGTGACATCTGAAGCTCTGTAATTTTTAAGTGAAAAGAACCTCTCTGAAACCATCAAGCGTTAGTACCTCTCTGAGCCAGTTTAAGAAGCCTTTCTTTTGTTTTCAAAATAAATTTCATTCATTGTGTTCAAGTTACCCTCGTGCCAGTCTGCGTTTGTGTGTGAGCGATTGAAGAGTGCCTGTCTGTGAGACTAGAATCCCAGCCAATTTTGAGTTCCCTCCATTTTTGTATATGGGACTCTGAAGGACATTCCCCCCAGACCAAGAGCAAATGTGAGGTGGGATCCTTTATTATATTGGCAGCCAGCAGCAGTTTTGGGATTCCTAGTTCCTTCTCTTTAATGGTGGCAGCAGGGTAAAAAGAAGATCCCTGAACACTAGTCTGGGATATTTTGGGTGGCAAAGGAAGCCCCACTGGTCAGTTTAGTGGGAACCTTGAGTGTAGGCCACACAATTGGTGGCTAGTGGTGGGATAATATCTCTCCCTTGCCCAGAATATAAGGACTCCGTTACAGATGTCAACAAATTAGCATTTTCTCTTTTCTGTTAGCAGTACTAATGCAGGAAGCAGTGAATACCAAAGTAGCTACTCAAAACAAAATAAAAGCAACCTTTCAATAGTGCATATAAATATGGATGCCTTAATTCACAGGCAGCCATGAGGTATATACACAGCAGAGTGCCTGAAATGGTAGATAAGCATGTCTTCAGATTCAGGTTGCCAACTCTGAATGAGGAAATTCCTGAAGATTTTGGCCATGGAGTCAGAGAAAGCATCTGGCCAGAGGAGAGACTTCAGTAGATTATAATGCCATAGAATCCATCATCCAAAGCATGCAATGATCTCTGAAACCTGGAGATCAGGTATAATTCTAGGAGATCTCACCTGCAGGTTGGGAACCCTATTTCAGACCCTTTCAAACATACAGTTTGTCAAATGACTCCACTTCCTTTTGGTGAGATCCTATACAGCTTTGGTATGGGTCGGAACACCAGAGTCATATGAACAAGGAATGGGGTCTGTAAATTATACTATTGTGTACTGTCTGTTTCTATAAGCATGCTTCTACTGGGTAATTTCTGAATTGTTTAGCAAGTCATATGTAAGTGCGAATGCCTTATTTCAGTGTCATTTCAGCTCTATTGTAAATTCCTGTTTGTTTTCAAATTTCTAAAATCCAAGTCTTATTGCATTATTTATTGGATGCCCCAGCTGTTGATTGTATTGACTTGACCATGTAATCTGTCTTGAGTCTCAGTGACAAAGGTGGACATAATGTAAATAAATAAATAAATAAATAATCCTTCTCAGGAAGGATGGTGATGATTGACTGGGGAGGATTTGTGTGATTATTTCCACCATGGTGCATCCCAGTTATCAATGCACAACATCTTACCACAAGAAATGACTCTCATGACATTAACAGTGTGCATGAATCAGTCTTTTTATATGCAATGTAGGACATATCAAACACATTACACATAGCCACTAACAGTTCTACAAGTTGGCCGACTGCCACATTTCCCAGGTAGAATCTTCCATTATCAAGTAAATAAGTGTTTTTTTTTATTTTCCAGTGGCTACCATTAAATAGGAGCAATGAGGAGCTCAGTCTTTCATAGGGTATTCCCATTAAAAATTAGTGAGGGAAGAACTGAAGTAAGGCACCTAAGGCTGTTTCTGCACAGGCGGAATACAGCGCCCCAGGGATGGCAAAAACATCATCCCTGGGGAGGCGTTTGCACAGCTTTGGTATGGGTGAGGTTTCCATGAGCGAGGTTTTTCAAAAGTGGCACCTTCTACCCGCTGCCATGAGAACAGCAGCAGATGGAAGGCGAGATTTTCCCTCCCGTCTTCCCCAACCAGCTTACCTACTCCTGCTGGCTTCCATCGCATTGTGGAGGCCAGGGGACACGCCCCTGGCCTCCATCTCCAGAGCCATCGCTGCAGCCAGGGGGCGTGTTCCCTGGCCTCCACAACGTGACGGCAGCCAGCAGGAGCAGGTAAGCCGGTTGGCGAAGGCTCAGCCTGAGCGAAGGCTGTGCCTTTACCTGCGCCCCAACCGGGACTGTCTGTGTGAACGGTCCCGGGGGGGGGGTGCATTGGCATAATTTATGCCGATGCACCCCCACTCAGCGCACGTGCGGAAAGGGCCTATGACTAGGGGCGAGATAGTTTTCATTTCTTTATCTAGCAATGCATTCATAACCCTCATTTCTTCTTTTTTTACTATATAGGGGATTGATGGACCGAAAGGAGAACGTGGTGCACCTTGCGAACCAGATCTTGTAAGTTTTCAATTCCTGAATGTCAAATCAATTCAAAAAGTTGACAAGCATGTATAGACACATTTAGGTGTTTTCAGTTAAGGCATTTGTGTTGCAAAAGTCGCTCCTGTATTTTGCAGTTAAATTGGTACATATAACATGCAGTTGGGTCTGGCGCTCCGTTAGTGGAAGATGCTAGTAGATGGGGAGGGGAGAGGGCAATTTGCTGTGTCTTGCCCACTCCACTCTGAGATCTTTCCAGGTCTGGAAAAGCTGAAAATCTAGTTTGGCCCTCCTAGTTTAGAAGAAGAAGAAGAGTTAGGATTTATATCCCCCCTTTCTCTCCTGTAGGAGACTCAAAGGGGCCTACAATCTCCTTGCCCTTCCCCCCTCACAACAAACACCCTGAGGTGGGTGGGGCTGAGAGAGCTCCGAGAAGCTGTGACTAGCTTTCTCAATATATTTGTTCTGTTCCTTCTGTAGAGACATACCGGTAGTTTTATTTTATGTTCATCGAAATATGTTCATTAAAAAAGGAACTTTTAAAGTCTACTATAAGTGGTTCCATGAAAACAAGACAACTGGCCAACATTTAGTGACCATACCATGCACTAAATTTAAATAATGATGATTAGATACTTTGGATTTTATAATTTCTGATAGTTGTAAATAGCATAGATTAAACATGTTGAGCATGATCCAGTTCATTGTGGGCACAGTGCCCATGAGGATTCCCATATGCTCAATGAAGGCATGCTTTTTCCTCTCTCCCCATATTCAAACTTGCACATAGATAGTATAAAAAAGATGTTGGGGGAATAAATCTATGTACATATCCTGTGTTCCCATTTAGCATCTTCGCTGAATAGAAGTCACTTGGATTGAGGTGAGTGGGAGGACTGAATCTCCAATAGATCTCTATGGGAGATCTTCACAGACCACACATTCCTCCTGTCATGACTACCTTCTAGCTTTTTATTGGATCATTAGGATATCTTTGTAGATAAGTGTAGTTCCTGAAGTGAAGTGGACCATGCCTATTATAATGCAACTTTAACTTTTTAAGAGATCTTTTAAATTTTTCTTCCCTCTATTAATCTGATCACTTTATTTTCTTAATAAAGAACCCACTCTGCACACTGAATATTTTTTATCTCCTATAGACTGTATTATGCCATGACATTTTATTGTATAACGAAATTTACAGGTGCAGGTCATAGCTGAACCAGGACCTCCAGGTTTACCAGGATCTCCAGGCTTACCAGGTCTATCGGGCCCTGCAGTAAGTCATAAACACTATTTTCAGACTTTCAATGTGTCTGTGATATTTTCCAGGTTGGGGTCCTTGTGGGTCTGCCCAGGGAGACATATTCCAATTCCACAAGTGTGTTAGAATTCAAATCTAATGAAAATCACTGAACTGGTGTAAAAAAAACCCATGTCATGAGTTCAAGCAATATTACATTTTTTTTCTTTTTTATCATACTTGTTTCGGGAGATCAATACAGACTTGTGGCTGAAGCTCTGGAGACCCAAAATCTACAACATGTTTCTCATGTTTTTATGAAAATTACTCCCTGAGGTAGTTCCAGAGCTTCATTGGTTTTGAGCAGAAGAAGAGTTATTTTCAAGTCTAGTAGCTAGATTCAAGTCTAGGTATACACTTTTGAGAGAGAAAGTTTCCTTCATCAGATACCAGTTAGGGTGTTTGAAGAAGGGAGCCTTGCTTCTCAAAAACTTATACTCCAAAAACTTTGTTGGTCTCTGACCTGCCGTTGTATTTGAATTTGGTTCTCCTTGAGATAGATAAACTTGTTAATAGAATGAAAACTAAAGTCACAGATACTATATTACATATGTGCATGATGGATTTGTTTGTAGTATTATATCTTAGGGATCCCAAAGACTTTTTATCAAAGGGCATGATTGTTTATTTGATGGAGAGAAAAGGGATGCAAGAGTATATTCTTCAGTTTTAGATGAATTAATTCATCAGTTAGAGGTTGGGTTTGTTTTCCTAGGGACTCCTGTGCTTAGTAGAAGGCAAATAGAGATACTCTGCCTTAAGATAATATTTAAATTTGGTAACTATATATATTACACTGATTTTGTGAGGCAATTTGAGTATGAAAGTTTAGATTATGTATTACCATACTTGGAACTTCTATTATAAATAAATGATTGTCTGCCTTTAGGGTCCTAAAGGAATACAAGGACATAAGGTGAGTTCCTGTTATCAGAATGACCTGTAATATTTGAAAATTAGTCTGCGAAATGTGCATCTTAACAGGAAGACATAATTGTGTGTACCTAACTTTAGATTGTTCTGTATTTCCATTTTACTTCTTGGTGAGACAAATATGAGGCCTTTTTAGTGGGAGCCCTAGTGCATTTCAATTCAAATGTGAATAAACAATAGATTGTAAGACAAGCTTAACTCATAATTTTCAAGTTTAGATGCAACACAAACTATGCTTTTCTGTGAACCCAAAATAAGATAATTATCTCAATTTTTTTCATAAGGGGGGAGCAGGAACCACACAAGGAAGTTTGAAGCTTCTTCAAAGATAATTCACACATCAGCAAACCATGTCTTAGTGCCTTAACTGAGCCACTGGCTTCTTTGGCTACCAGAAGACACAAGATGATTTTGCCTGGCTCTATGTTTGTTTTCTACAGCCAGCACCCCACTAGGACAAAGATTTATTCATACTAACATTTTGGTTTCTCAATTACTAAGAAAGAAAGAGGCAATGCTAATACAAAATATTTGCTTCAGATGAAGACTGTAAAGTGAAGCCACATAACTTTTATTCCATTTATGGGATGCAGTAATTTAACAGGTGAAATTCACATTGGAAGAATCCAATATGGGCTGAGATCCCAGATCACTGCCCAATCTAAAATCAGTAAAATTCCTTCCTGATTAAAATATGTTAGTTACAAGCAATAAACAAGATAGTAAGATGACATTATAGTGTTTGTCCTCTGAAGTGGTTGTATTTTTTTTTTGGTGCCATATATTATTCCACTAGTGCAATGTCAAACAGAGTTACAGTGTTCTGAGTCCTGTACATGAACTTTTGGTCATGTGCAACTTCATTTAAACTTAATTGATTATTTAATTAGTCATAAAGCAGATGATCAAACAATAAACATTACGTAACTGGTAGAAAGCTTGATATATATTTTTATTTACCTGTAGGGTGCAGATGGAGCAAAAGGTACAAAAGGTGAAAGTGGCCATAGAGGTGAAAAAGGTGCCCCTGGGCCACAGGTGAGTAGCTTGAGCTCTTTTCAATCATTTCAACCTCAATCACCCTCCTTGCTTCATTAATTCATTATTTTAAGCAGTAGCAGTCCACATAATAAGTTGCCTTTCTCTCTAGGGTCCTGCTGGTATCCATGGGCTTATTGGTTTACCAGGCACCAAAGGGGAGAAGGTAAGAACTAAATGAAATTCAAGTTTTTAGACATAAAGGTAGTTCCCTGTTAAGCACTGGATCACTACTGACCCATGGCGTGACATCACATCACATTTACTAGGCAGACTATGTTTTTGGGGTCATTTGCCATTGCCTTCCCCAGTCATCTACACTCAAGGACGTAGGTGAGGGTGTTTTTTCCGGGTTTAACCCCCCCATTACATGTCTGAAGCTCCACCCCCATTTGTGGTTTCTTTTGTATTTTTTAGTGTTTTTTCACTTTTTTTCCTTCAGGGGGCGCAATTTGTAGTCTAGCAGCACCAAAATTTCAGGGTATCATCAGGTAACACCTGATGACACCACCTAGGCTTGGTGAGGTTTGGTTCAAGGGGTCCAAAGGTATGGACACCCAAAGGGGGTGCCCCATCCCCCATTGTTTCCAATGGGAGGTAATAGGAGATGGGGGCTACACCTTTGAGGGTCCATAACTTTGGACCCCCTGAACCAAACTTCACCAAACCTGGGTAGCATAAGCAGGAGACTCTCCTAAAGATACCCACAAAGTTTGGTGCTGCTAGCTTTACAATTGCACCCCTGCCAGCAAGCACCCCCCAAATTTCCCCAGATTCTCCTTTTAAATCCCCCCCCTTTGGCATGGATTTAAAGGGAGAATGTGAGGTCCCCAGTTTAAACATTGAAAGTGATGCTGTTTCAGGGTGGGGGATAAACCCCCCCAAAACAGCATCACTTTCAGTGTTGTTTTAACTGAAGACCCAGATTCTCCCTTTAAGTTGGATTTAAAAGGAGAATCTGGGTTCCCTAGTTTAAACACCATTGAAAGTGATGCTGTTTGGGGGTGGATTCCAGCATCACAGCAGCCGCCCATGGGGGGGGACCCTGGCAAAACTCAGATTTTGCACCATGCTCCATTTTCCCTAGCTACGCCTCTGCCCGGGGGGGAGGGCAGAAGGGACTGCCAGCTGCTGGCTGGGAGCCCAGCTTGTGGGGGGGCAGGGTGGTCTGCTGTTCCTGGCCTCAGAGAGCGCTGCTTTTATAAGCACTGAGGCCAGGGGCGTGGCTTGGGGAGGCGTGACCCCCGGAGCCACCCCTTAAAAACTATACCTACGTCACTGTCTACACTTTACCCTCAGCAAGCGAGGTACTTATTTTATTGACCTCGGAAGGATGGAAGGGTGAGTCAATCTTGAGTGGGTACCTCAGGGGTCTGCAACCTGCACCCTCTCCAGATGTTCATGGACTACAAATCCCATCAGCCCCTGCCAACATGGCCAATTGGTCATGAGTAGAGCTTTGACTGCAGTATGGCAGCTTACCACTCTGCGCCACAGGTGGCTTATATAGTACGCATTATTTGAAAGCACAACATTTTGATTAACATTGGAGTTTTGGGAGTATGCGAAAGGGCTCTGGATGCAGCGTGACCTCTGCGCCACTCAATGTATACATGCCACTCAAAGAGAGCAGCAGTGGCATAGTGGTTAAGAGCAGGTGCATTCTAATCTGGGGGAACCGGATTTGATTCCCCGCTCTGCCGCTTGAGCTGTGGAAGCTTATCTGGGGAATTCACATTAGTCTGTGCACTCCAACACACACCAGCTGGGTGACCTTGGGCTAATCACAGCTTTTCGGAGCTCTCTCAGCCCCACCCACCTCACAGGGTGTTTGTTGTGAGGGGGGAAGGGCAAGGAAATTGTAAGCCCTTTGAGTCTCCTACAGGAGAGAAAGGGGGGATATAAATCCAAACTCTTCTTCTTCTTCTTCAATGCTAGCATCTACTTACACCAGCAAAAAGGATGGTACAGCACATTGGGCTACATAGGGGGCTTGCAGCATGGTCAGAGGAACGAACCTGCTTTCTTGCTCCCTGCGCCTCCTCAATCCTCTTTGGAGGCGGTGCTGTGCTGTCCTTTGCCTAGAATAGGGGTCTGCAACCCGTGGCTCTGGAGCCACATGTGGCTCTTTCAGCCTTACACTGCGGCTTCACATGGCCTGGAGGTCGGAGGGAAGGTTGAGCATGTCCCTCCAGCCCTCTAGAGCAGCGCTGGAAGGAAAGGTGAGTGGAGGGGCCGAACCGGAGGCGGCTCCTTGCATGAGAATGCCGCTTTTCGTATCCCCCTCCACTCACCTCTCCTTCCAGCGCTGCTCTGGAGGGGTGGAGGGACACGCCCAAACTGCCCTCTGACCCTTGGAGGTCGGAGGGTAGCATGGGTGTGTCCCTCCAAAGCAGTCGCCATCCCCCCTCTGCCATCCCTGCAGCCGCCATCTCCCCCTCTGCCCCATGGAGCAGGCGGCTGCAGGGCAGAGGGGGTTTCCCTGCCTGGTGCCTCTGCCTCCCAGTGCTGGAAGGAAAGGTGAGTGGAGGGGCCAAACCATGCGGAGTCGCCTCTCTGGCTCAGTAGATCTTCAGGGCCGTGGAAAACGGGTCCAAATGGCTCTTTGGGTGGTAAAGGTTGCCGACCCCTGGCCTAGAATTATATGCCTCAGTTCAACAAAATGTTATTAAGACCTTACAATTAACATTGTGTCCAACTCTTCTCCCATTCCCTTTCTTAAATGATTCCAGGGGAAACCAGGGGAACCAGGATTAGATGTAAGTACTGAATATGCTACTTTCATTGTGTCATCATTGTGTTAGCAAATGATACAGACATAATCTTCACAACAACATACAGGGTTGTTCACTACCAGCCCTGTTTTGCAGCTTGGGAACAGAGTCTGAAAGTTGTTCAAGACCATGTACAACTTCTCAGTCCACAGGGTACACTGAAAAAATTAGTTAACCTGATTTTAGAGGAAATTGTTAATGGAATGTTGATCAAAATAATTTTTGAAGTAAAGTCTTTCGAAAGCCTTTGTCACTCTGCTGTCTCCAGTTCCAAACATCCTGGCTGTATGCCACCTAGTGACATGTTGAGGGATTTCAGAGTATTATTGCTATTAGCATAAACTACCACATGCTTTCCTACTGAGAATATTTCATTTTGTGTTAGTAATGACTGTATGTTTCCTAAAAGCCTGATCTCTCCCTCACCCCCCACCCATTACCAGAACTATTTGGAACTAACACATCTTTTGCCCATGTTTGATGTGTGTTTTTTAGGGCTTCCCAGGTTTAAGAGGAGAAAAAGGAGAAAAAAGTGAAAGAGGAGAAAAGGTCAGAATCACTTCTAGTGAACTGAACTTTAAAAGGAAACTGCTTTAATTGATACATGTATTATAAAATGTGCATGCATCCAGAGAACATTCTCCAAAATAAGCAATTGTCCTAATTGAAATGGTGTTAGATACTTTCTGGTATTTTGTAATGATATATGTTAATAATGCTGGAAAAGATATAGACTGTGTTTCTGGTGGGCAGCCCAATTCAGGGGGGAGTGAATCAGTCTTCTAACTAGCGCAGGGCCATGCTGGAGTGGCACTTAAGCTGGCAAGGAAGGCAAACAAGGAGGCAGGCAGGCACCACAGAGCTCCACAGCACCCAACCTGGAAGCAGGCTCTGGCCTCAGAGCTGCGCCTGCCTAAACCTGGCCATCAGCTCAGCTGAGGGTGAGTTAAATGCATTCCCAGGGTGCAGCTGACTTTAGTTGGCTTCCACCAAGCTTTTGGTTTGGGAACATCCCCCCGGTACCACCTTTCGGGTGGTGTAAGTCCATTTGCCGCATTGGGGGCTTTTGAGGCTGCTGGGGATTTCCTTCTTTTTGCTAACTCCCTGGCCTAGATAGCCCAGACTAGTCTGATCTCAGAAACTAAGCAGGGTTAGCTCTGGTTACTACTTGGATGGGAGACTACCAAGGAATGCCAGGGTTGTGACATGGAGGCAAGTAATGTCAAATCACCTCTGAATATCTCTTGCCTTGAAAACACTATGAGGTTACCATAAGTCAGCTGTAACTTGATGGCAAAAAAGAGGAGATAGTTATAGCCCATTTGATTTATAGTCAGATTTAAGCAGAGATGTAATCCTTGATCGTTCTGTTCGTACGTGATATAAAAAGTATAAGTCTTCCATATCCATTGTGGATTCATTTTATTCAGGTAGTACACTAGATCAACATTAAATATACATTTTCTTATACAAGACTAATGTTTCTTAGGAGAATGAAGAGTACTAACATACAGTGTAAGTTCACAGAAACAGCGTTTTATGATTCTCAGACTCTAAAATCGTTTCTCAAGATGACGGTTGAATTTCAGGGCGTAACAATTGCTATTTTCTCTTACTTAAATATTTCAGAATATCAGGGCTTTATATTGTTGAAGCCTTTCTTGGCTGGGATCAACTGGCTATTGTGGGTTTTCCAGGCTGTGTGGCTGTGAGTTGGTATTTTTTGCTCCTAACATTTCACCTGACATCATCAGGGCTTTGTTCTTGTTTTGTATCAACAGGGTGAAAGAGGACTGCCAGGCAGAAAAGGAGCAAAGGGGCAAAAAGGAGAACCGGGCCCACCTGGATTGGATCAGCCTTGTCCAGTGGTATGGATTAATATTACCGGGATATTCAAGTTTCTCCTTTTAAAATAGCTCATCTGCTTTTGACAAGTTCTTTGGAAGTGTTGAAAAAACAGATTTATAGAGTCAGGCTATTTTGCACTGATCACAATTAATAGTTTGTTTTTATTGGCCTTCCTCATGTGACACTGGAGGATATCTTTGTTCCCATTGTGTTTAAGGATAGACACAAATGTAGGGAAAGCAATCAAAGAAAGGAAGAAACAAAAACAGGCATCACCAACCACTCAGAGCAACAACAGAAAAGTGTAAGATGGGATGGGGGATGCAGACTGGCCCTTGAGCTAACAGGCAAGTTCCCAGTGAGCCACCAGCAGTCAAGAGTGTGCAGAGCCACAGGAATCATTTGCCAATTCAGCCATAGCAACAAGGACAATGAGTGTATACTCAACTACATGGGGCCAGTTGGGGCTCAGCTCAACATTCCAGCCCACTTCTGGTGCAGTAAAAAAAATTGAGTACAAATTAGATTCAGAAACATGCTTTACTCTTCAGACTAATTTCTTTATGTGTCTTGAATGTGTGTTTCTGGGTGATGACCATCGAAAGAAATAGCTTAGGTGGATGATTAGTAGGGATCTGTAAGGCAAGTGGCTCTATGCAATTATTTTAAATGTATGAGCTAGCAAGCGGTAGGTTCTATTTTTTTTAAGCAGTGATATCTAACAAGTTTTATTTTAAAATTATTCTCATTTGTTTCAATGGATTTGGCGACTCAAACCAATCACTTAAGTATTATGATGAAATAAGCTACTGTTTAGATAGGTATTGTTCACCTGATACTTATTGGGAGCAGATACCATTATCTGGTAACATACATTTCTAAAACATCACCTGAAATATATTGTAAATATAGAGAATTTTGATTCTGTTTTAGACAAAGGTCTGGCACATATTTTTCTTTTTATTAATTACTTCTCTGCTACATGGTACACATGAAGTAAGAGCACATAAGGCGCAAACACCTTTAATCTGATCAGTTTTAAAATATTTTTGTCAGATGCATTATAATAGTAGTAGTAGTAAATTTATTGTCTTTGCCATTAGCCTTCACAATCTCCTTATACACAACATAAAAAGATTAAACACACACAAAAGCACCCCATATGCCAATAAAACTGAAACAAACTAATTAGTACTAAAAAAAATCCCTGTCAAATAATAAAATGCATCATCATGAAACCTTAAGAAGTCTAATTCTTCTTGCAGCATGAGCAAAAAGTGCTACTCAGCTGGAAATATATAGGTCATCATCAGATAGTAGACAAATCAGTTTCCCAGTGTTGTCGGAATTCCCCATAATTGGGAGAAATCCTTCAATGTATTTAATCCTTATTATCATCATGTAGAGCACACTCCAAAACAAAATGCAGAATGTCCTCATCTGCCTTGCTGCCACAAAAACATCTACAGTTAGATACCGGCACATTTCTACATAGTGCTCTGTACACTGCCATTGGTATAGCCTGGAATCTCAGGTTAGTAAGGGCCATTCTAAAAATATAAGTTGACAAGTTCTCAAAGTATGGCGAGCTAATATGGTCCTTCTTAAAAAGTTTAAAGAAGGAAGCAACTCTAGACTGATTAATTAAATCTCTATCTATTAATGCATCCATCTGAAAGATCCAGTCCCTCAGGTCCGTTCCCTGACTGCCGCTATTGAGAACATCATCTTGTATAGAATAGCGTGTTTGAATTAAAATAAGATATTCTGAATGACATTTCTCTTGGACCAGATTCAACATTAGACTGTGATGACACAAAGAGACTGGATCACTGTTTCCTCCAATATTTTAAAATGTGTGTGTCAGCATGTGCTCTTATAGTGGGTAATCCTAATTCCGCTCTCATAAGGGTTATAGGTGATCCCTTAGAAAGACTCAAAACTCTTTTCATAAATGTGTTTTGAATTTTCTCAATAGGGTCCGCAATAGATTTTCCCCAGCCCCAAATTTCTATCCCGAATGACATACAAGGGATCACTTTACTGATGAACAGCTTAAGGGCAGGATCTACCAAACAGTCCCCCTAGAAAAAAAGAATTTAACAATGAACCCCGTGCTTTTTAAAGTTGCTGCACGCAAGGATGTCAAATGCGCTTTCCAAGAAAGTGTCTTATTGAATATTAATCCCAGATATTTGTAGGAGCTACTTTGTTCTAGTGGTGTACCCAAGAAAAGCTCCAAGCAGACCTTGATAAATTAGGTGAGTGGGGTAAGAAATAGCAAATGCAGTTCAGTGTAGCAAAATGTAAAGTGATTCACATAGGGGCAAAAAATCCAAACTTCACATACATGCTACAGGGGTCAGTGCTATCAGTCACAGACCAGGAAAGGGATTTGGGTGTCTTAGTTGATAGTTCCATGGGAATGTCAACTCAGTGCATGGCAGCGGTGAAAAAGGCAAACTCTATCCTGGGGATAATTAGGAAAGGAATTGATAATAAAAATGCAAAGATTGTTATGCCCTTATATAAAGCAGTTAGTAATTCGAGATGACTTGGAGGTAAGTACTGTGTTCAGTTCTAGTCAGCCTACATCTCATGCTAAAGGATATTGAGGAGGATCGAAAAGAAAAGTGTAGGAGGAAGGGCAACAAGGATGATTGAGGGATTGGAGCACCTTCCTTATGAAGAGAGGCTGCAGCGTTTAGGACTCTGTAGTTTGGAGAGCAGACGTCTGAGGGGGGATATGATTGAAGTCTATAAAATTATGCATAAGGTAGAAAATGTTGACAGAGAGAAATTTTTCTCTCTTTCTCACAATACTAGAACCAGAGGGCATACATTGAAAATGCTGGGGGGAAGAATAAGAACTAATAAAAGGAAACATTTTTTTCACGCAACGTGTGATTGGTGTTTGGAATATGCTGCCACAGGAGGTGGTGATGGCCACTAACCTGGACAACTTTAAAAAGGGCTTGGACAGATTTATGGAGGAGAAGTCGATTTATGGCTACCAATCTTGATCCTCCTTGATCTGGGATTGCAAATACTTTAGCAGACCAGGTGCTCGGGAGCAACAGCCGCAGGAGGCCATTGCTTTCACATCCTACATGTGAGATCCCAAAGGCACCTGGTGGGCCACTGCAAGTAGCAGAGAGCTGGACTAGATGGACTCTGGTCTGATCCAGCTGGCTTGTTCTTATGTTCTTATACACACAAATTTCCTGGGCTGGCTTCTAAAGACCACCACCTTGGTTATGGAGTAGTTTATATTCAGTCCCTCATCCTCGCAGTACATCCCCAGTTTATTCAAGAGTCTCATCAAGTCAACTCTGGTCAGAGAAACTAAAGCCATATTGACACATTTGTCTGGCCAATTGATGGTGACATAAATTCTGGACCCTCCAGCTTATCTACTACATCATTAACATATAAGTTGAACTAGAGATGCATTATAATTGCTGATCGTGCTGGGTAAAACAAGTTCACTATTATGAACCACGAATGTAAAGGGTTCAAGAAATGAATTAGCCCGTTCTTCTTGCAACCTCCTGCATACTCCAAAATGAAACTCTAGAGCGTGAGAGTTGAGTACCACATATAGTATAGTGCTCTTTGACTTGAAGGAAAATCCTCAGAAATCAGTCCCCCTGCTGAAGCTTTTCCATTAGGGAGGGGGTGATTTCTGCAGACCCCCCCCCCCCTTCAGCGGACTGCACTGTGTCCTTTCTGTGTTCCTGAGGTTTCTCGAGCTTCTAGAGAAATATTTTGGGAGGAAGAATGGACTGCAAATGAAAAAAGAACTGTGAATGCTTTCTATTCATATTTTGTAGGATCCAGCCCCTCAGATGCATTTTCTAAAACTGTTAAGTTCACTTGGTTCTTTTACATTTTAATCACCTTTAAAAGCATGAGCCATATAGCAGGTCTAAAATAATATATATGCAAATGTGTTTATGATCAAAGTAGATTTTGTTTGAGTTACATGTTTTCTTTTGAGGGAGGATAAGAATTCTCTTCTCTTTTTTTTTGACACAGACAAGGGAATAAAAGTCAAAATATTTAGCAGAAAATATCTACATGTTGCATGTTTCTCTGCAACCATAATGGCATGAAACTTGTTCTGAAAAAAAAAGTTGCTCAAATGTTTATTAGTGACTGTATTCTGGGTCCCATGGCAGGATCATGGCCACATAAATCTAAAGATATTCTTTACAGTGGGATTCATAGATGGCTACATTGATATACAGTAATAGGTATATAATTTTAGTAGTTTAATTTCTGTGGATTGTTAGGTCAAAGGATTATTAGGTCACTTATGCCTCTTTAATTCTTCACTATCGATACTGTTCATTTACTCTAGCACTTGTTCTTTTCCTCTTTGTGGTGATGGTGAAGATGTGTTTGGAAATTGTTTGAGTAAGAGTCTATTGTCTTGGCATACAAACAGTGATGGAAAATTCCATCTAGTAGCATCTGATTTATGGTGACCCTTTATGGTTTTCAAGGCAAGAGACTAACAGATGTAGCGTGCCATTGCCTTGCTCTGTGTAGTAACCCTGGACTTCATTGAAGGAAAATCCCATCCAACTATTAAGCAGGCCTAACCCTGCTTTGCTTCCAAGATCTGATGATATTGGATTAGCCTGGGCCATCCAGGCAATGGAACATCTAAATAGGTCTGTAGAAATCTTCTAAGTGAGTTGAATAAAAAAACCAAAAATTCTTAATATGAACAAACTTCTCAAATAGTTGTGACTTTAGAGGTTTGGTCTTCCAGCAGTATCTGCTGTATTATGATTGCATGTTAGTGAAAAAAACTAATATGCCAGGATTAGCTGTTTTAAGAAGTTTCATGGAAAAGGAACACATCACAGTAATGCAGTCCTTTTCCAAGAATACTAAAAATATGATGAAGGCAGGAAGCAAGAGAAAGGATTGAGGTACGTATTGTACCTTTGATTTGCCAGTGCCATGGATACTGCAAATGCTAACACAACAGCACAAATCATATGACTTTATGGCACATCATCAAACATCCAATGTATGGCAGACAGAATGGGTCAGTAAAGCCAATGCCAGGAGACATCAAATAAACGACCTCTGCATAGCAGGTGTGTCCATCTTATGACCAGCAGTTTGAGGAAAGTCGACAAGCCAGGAATGATTACTGTTCATTAAGCATCTGGTTTTCTGTGCTGGCTGGACCTGAAAAAAACAAAGGAGGAAAAGTTGTCAAACATAACAATAGTTGGATGGTGAATTATGTTTACATTTGCGGGTTGCAGGTTGTCTAGGCTCAGCCTCTATTCTCGGATGTTGAACTGATGGCTCAGAACCTTACATAAGACACCCTGTAAATCTCACACTTCATATGCCATTTTAGTTTGTCACCGTCTGAGACACAGGAGCAATTTTTTTTGCTTTACTTCTTTACAGCTGCTACAGAAAAGAAGAAGCTCTATTAATTTCCATCCACCAGGTTAAGCAGGTACTTAGCAGAAGGATGCAGCATGTTTAATGACACAAGAGGACATTTGTGCTTTTGACCCGGCATGATAAGAGACCTGAATTCTAACCTCTAATTATTATTATTATTAGTTTATGGGACAATAGCCAGCTTATAAAGTAATAGGAACAAATTAGTTCCTAGGTGGCAGTATACATGGTATACCTAAATAGATTTTGGTAGAGAGATTTCCTTACCATCTTTCTGTCTCTCCTTTCCTTTCCTATTAACTGTGTATTTTTCCATTCTCAATTAACAGTTCATTTTTAAAGGAGAACCAGGTTTACCAGAACTGGATGGTGTGAATATGCTCTACCCTTTGGTACGGTATCTCCTTTCTTTCTTTGCGTTCTTGCATGACTTCTTCATGACTCATCCTCACTCTGGAAAGTGCAAACCCCTGTTGATGTGGATAACTGAGCATTTCCTTGCCTTGTTTTATGGAGAAAAGAAAATACAAATCAGTGTTTTTATTTTCTATCTGAAAGTCAGCACACATTCTTTTCTATAAACCTTTAAAGCATACAGTTGTCAAAGGAGCAAAAAATACTGTTGCAGAACACATTATTCGACCTCTGAAAGATCAAAAAAGTAGAATTAGATATAAATCCGACCTATACTATGTTTTCTCAAGCCAGGACAAACCTGCAGCCCAAAATTCTTTCCATTAAAAACAGAGGCATTCTAATTAATGAAAAGAAATCATTTATACATTTTATTTTTTAAAGCATGAGAGGACCATTCAGGATATAGTTTTTGTTTTAACATTGGAGGGAGACTCAGAGCGATATAGTACCATGCATGCTTTACATGTTAAAAAGCCAAGGTTCACTTCCTGAACTCTTCATTTAAGAATGTCCTAAGTTGCAGGACTTCTGTCTTAAGACCCTGTAAAGTCCTACCAATTACAATGGCTCAGATGGACTCATGACCTAGCTGTGTAGAAGGCAGCTTCATCTGTTCATGTGACTGGCTCATGAACTCTATTTGCTTTCAGGGCCTCTGTGGCTGCATCCCACTACCACAGTCTTGCCAGGCTACAGTAGCCAACTGGAGCACTTAAGCCAAGCAATATTAAGACATTTAAAACAGAAATCCAGTTGTACCTTAAAAACTAACAACATTTGTTTTTGTATGAGCTGTCTGAAGGTGTGAGCTCTGTCTCATGAAAACTCATACCATGTTGTTAGTCTTCACAGTGCCACTGGATTTTTTTTATTTTTTGTTATAGTGGACTAAGCTGGCTGCCTCACTGGAAATTTTGAGCAGTTCCAAAAGCAGTGCTGAAATATAATCAGAGGTACCATCATAAAGACAACAACACATGAAGCTTTCTTATACTGAAGCAGGCCATTGGTCTATCAGAGTTAATATTGTCTAATATTATTGGCAATGACTCTCCAGCAAGGACATAGGTAAGGGGAGGGCGGTTCTCGGGTTCAAACCCACCCCATTACATGTCCAAAGCTCCACCCCCCGTTTGTGGGGGGGGTGTTGCATTTTCAGTGCTTTTGTTTTTGGCCTGCAGGGGGCGCGGTTTTTAGGCTAGCAGCAGCCAAATTTCAGCGATTTGTTGGGAGACTCTCCTGATGATACCACCCAGGTTTGGTCCAGGGGGTTCAAAGTTATGGACTCCCAAAGGGAGTGCCCCATCCCCCATTGATTTCAATGGGAGTTAATAAAAGATGGGGCTACACCTTTGAGGGTCCATAACTTTTGACCCCCTGAACCAAACCTCACCAAACCTGGGTGGTATCATCAGGAGATTCTCCTAAAGGTACCCTGAAATTTTGGTGCTGCTAGTTTAACAATTGGACCCCTGACAGCAGGCACCCACCAAATTTCCCCAGATTCTCCTTTTAAATCCACCCCCTTCGGCATGGATTTAAAGGGAGAATCTGAGGTCCCCAGTTTAAACATTGAAAGTGATGCTGTTTCAGGGTGGGGGAGAATGCACCCCAAAACAGCGTAACTTTCAATGTTGTTTTAACTGGGGACCCCAGATTCTCCCTTTAAGGTGGATTTAAAAGGAGAATCTGGGCCCCCTAGTTTAAACACCATTGAAAGTGATGCTGTTTGGGGGTGAATTCCAGCATCAGAGTGGCCGCCCATGAGGGAAGGGGGTGCAAAACTCTGATTTTGCACCAGGCTACATTTTCCCTAGCTACCACTCTGCCCGGAGGGGAGGGCAGAAGGGACTGCTGGCTGCCTGCTGGGAGCCCAGAGGTGGGGAGGAGGGCAGGTCAGGGGTGTCTGCCATCCCCGGTCTCAGAGAGCTGCTTTTATAAGCACTGAGGCCGGGGGCTGGACTTGGGGAGGCATGGCCCCGCCCCTGAACCCCCCCATAAAACTATACCTACATCCCTGCTCTCCAGGGTCTCAAGCAAAGGCCTTTTGCAGCATCTGCACCCTGGTCCCTTTAATAGGAGACATCAAAGATTGAACCTGGGTTTATCTGATAACAAAACAGATGCCCTACCTGTAAGCCACAACACCCCAATATCCCACAGAGTACAAAAAAGTTAAGGAGAAGCAGTGAGCATGGTGACTTTGAAGAGTGGCCCAGCTAGGGTTTCCAGGCAGCCTTTTAGCTGAGAAGTATATATGCAAACAATGATAGGCATACTGAGCTACATTTATAAATAATGTCAAACACATTCAGTTACAGTATGGGCTAAAATAATTTATCTTAGTAATTACCTTTTGTACCCTCCTTCCATCTTGCAGGGTCCTTGAACTTCTAACTATTGTGTGCCAATTCCTAACCCCCACCCCCCATATATGCTTTGGTCCTGGAAAAGTATGCTTGGTTTGGAGTGATTCTGCATGGTCAGCTAGTGGACTGCCATTTTGGTAATTTTTGAGCTTAGGTAGTAGTCATAGCAATGTTTTGAAAGCATTAGAGCAGTTTCGCAAGCATCAAGGTAAAGATGAGTATTTGATTTTTAAGTGTCCTGATCTATTTGCATAGCAGCTTAATGGTTTTGTCCTTTTTTCCTTCAGGGTGACCTTTTTGCATCATTTTCTGAGGAACCCTATGTATCTGTCAAAGGACACTTGTGTGTTGCTTAGAAGTCTGCTGTTCACAAAAATTTAGTATTAGTGAAACCATCCTCACACAAATTTACTTTATAAATACAGAGCTTTGAATCTATAACATTATAGAGATCCTTCATATGTGATAGCAGCCCAATCCCGTGATTTGATTACATAAGATTAACACAGTGAGGAAACCAGTAGTGGTCCTCCAATGTGAATGTAAAAACAGCAGTCTTCTGAAGAAGCAACAAGAAACAAGAACCAACCGCAGGAACTTGTTACAGTGACTTTTGATTTAAACATACAAGAACCACGAATTTTTCCTTTTCTTGAGTAAGCAAGATCTGTGGATATAACAGAAATATATATTAGTGAGATTGTTTTAAGATAGTTTTTTGAAAATTTAGTTTCTTGTTATGCTACATGTTGAGTTATATATGTAATCTTTATAATGATGTTATAAATTCAATGCTCTGTATATATAAAGTAAATTTATCTGAAGACAGCTTTACCTGTTTTTGTGAACAATATACTTTTGATTAGACAGTGGTACTGCATTTCTTTTGTTGTAGATATTCTATGTACCACTCCCCTTCTATATTATACAGAAGTTTGTAGTTAGCACACTCTGGGGCTAACTATTCATTACATTCTATCATTTTGTTTAACAGTGCTTTAAAGTCTTATTTAAAAGTTCACCCACTTTTGGAAAGATTATTTAAAGTAGAGAAGTGAAGGAGGACATGCTTACCCTTACCCTCACTACCATTTCTCCATTTTCGGCTTCACACACACACACACAAAAGGTATATTGGCAGACTTTTCAAATGTTAATTTGAAACCCAACAATGAAAAAAGATTCTTGGAGAAGGTGATTTTGAGGACGGGACCCAGTGATCAGGAAAAGGTTTCAACACCCCTCCTTCCCCCACCCTAGATTGTTCCATACCAGTGCAGTTTTTAAAAGGATTATTTGCACTATTTATTTGCCTTGTCAGGCTTCCATGTTTCCTTTTGTGAACTGTGTACTCTAGACTACATCCACCGCTCACAGCAGGATAACACATAATAATAATAAAACATAAGGTGTATCTCAAAGTATTTTGCTATCATTGTTTATTTTCTCATTTAGAAAATTGTAGTAAGCCTCAGATGAATCTCAAGATTCACTAGAACACAGTTTGAAAGCCACTGTATTTGGTTAAATAAAGATAGTGGGCTGTATCCAAAGTAAATTTTCTGCTAGTGAAAGGAGATATAATTTCTACTAGGTCTCCTTCCCTGCTGCAGACCTCCAGCTTGCTTCTGATGCATTCCTAAGAATTCCTTACTCCAAAGGAGCAGCAGTTTGGGAAAACTAGTGGTCTATAGTGAGAGGGGCAAAGGGCAGGCCTTCCATTCTACTGATGGGAGTGCCTTCCACTAGTGAAAAAATTATTCTGGATTCAACCCAATGTGTGTTTAAAGGAGTTGCCAACCTGACTTTTTTTACAGCCAAATTTAAACACTACTATCATGCTGTTTATTGTGCCTTACACAGTTTGTACCATTATCCCCACTTCCAGAGAATATAAAGTACCATGGAATAATGAAAAAACAAAATGTGTTATTCAGGGTCCCACTGAACCTCTGCTATCTTCTGACATTTTCTGACAGTTATTGTAGTTCCTGCAATGTTCTGTGTGCTAGTATATGATAGATTTGTCTACAAAGTGATAAATGCCAAGAGGAAAGTGGCAACAACTTACATATAGCATTCATCAACTACTTCAGCTTTCCTAGATGCCATGGGTTTGTGAAACACACATTCGTGCAAATCATCTGGGTAGCTTCAGAATGTTCAGACAGAGGCAACTGCCTCTGTGTATTTGTATGATCTCACATATACCATTTGTCTTGTGATTTTGGTAGGCACAGTCATATCAGTTGGTCCCATGTTCTAGGAATACTCAGATGTCTTTCTGTGAAAAGACATCTAGCAGTGAAAAGGAAATGATGTTTGCTCAAAAGGGAACTTTGTCTCTGACACACGATTGATAGATTGCTGGAGAAGGGGGAAATGTTGTTAGCCATTTTGGATACCCTTGTAGAGAAAAGTGGGAAATAAATGAAATAAATAAATGGGTTGTCATAGGCTGCATAAATGCTGTACTTCGGCTGGGTCATAAAGACTGTCTGTCCTAACTATTGTCACTGTATTTTCCGTTTTTAGAAACATATAGCTTCTGGATTCAAGCTCAGAAATATTCACTTAGAGATAATTTTTTAAACGGCTAAATTGATATCCAGATGGGATATATTTGTATATAACAGTTATCTCTTTTCATCAAAGTGCTACTATTGCATAAATCAAAACATTCTGAGTCTGAGTTACTATAATTCAGGAGGCTTTTTTTGGATTTTAAAAGAATTTCCTGGAAACTCCAGTAGTTATTTGATTTTGTGAAATTACATATTGAATTTGTTTTGTCATTCCTGTGTATCTACTCAGCACCTGATTTTTTTTTGCATGCATATTTATGTCAGCTGATTTACAGTTGTGGATCTTGCCAATTCATTCAAAAGAATGTGGTGGGGTTTTCTAAATGATATTTTTAATTGTTTTCCAGTAGCATATGAAATTGTTCATTTTTTTTGTAGGGACCAGATGGATTACCAGTACCAGGATGTTGGCACAAGGTATGTATTTTGGCTGTTTTTGCTCTGATATTGTTTTCTTGCTCAGCAAGAATAACAACAGTGCTCCCTCACCCCTCCTATATACCAAAATAGAAATCCAGCTTTTCTTCAGTTATCATGCTGACTTTACATCCTGTCTTTATATTCTAATAATGCTACATTTTTACTGTGATTTTACAACAAATTCCAAGTTAGGTCAGATTAGAATGGGGCTCCACAAGATGGCAGCAGATCCACATTTTCTGCATACAGCAATGGATGGGAGGGAGTTCGGACTGCTTTGCTTCTCCCCCACACACATCCACTTTGGCAGGTACTCCACAGTGCTCTGTTCCTGCAAAGGAAAGAATTTAAGGATGGTGCAATAAACCACTCCACTTAGAATGGTGGGGCACAGCCCTCCCCCACCAAAAGTGCCCTCTTCATGGGGGAGCCTGACCACTGGATGAGCTGTCAGCCCAGTGCATCTCCAAACACTTTGGTCGCTTCCCCCAGTATCTATCCTAGGGCCCATCTCATGCACCAATCTCCCTTGTGCATGAGCAGCCTTGGTGGCAAGGGTTCATGGCTCCTGCCACTCTCACTTGACTGCCATGCTTCTGGGCTCAGCAGTGGAATGCAGCATTGCTAGGGCAGGAACAAGTCCCTGCTTACCTGTCTGTGTGACTGTCCCTTTGGGTCCTGCCTCTGGAGATGGGGTACTTGTTTGCATTCAGAACTGGGAGAGATTAGCCATAG
Source organism: Sphaerodactylus townsendi (assembly GCF_021028975.2). Lineage (NCBI taxonomy): Eukaryota > Metazoa > Chordata > Lepidosauria > Squamata > Sphaerodactylidae > Sphaerodactylus > Sphaerodactylus townsendi. The sequence continues at coordinate 84,213,664 of NC_059427.1, forward strand.
AGTGTGGGCATTGCTCTCCCCTTTGGGTGTTGGGCAAAGTATTTGCCCAGTAATGCTAAGTTTCCTCACATTCTTTTCCCATCACCAAAGTGCCTCGCCACTTCCTCTAAAGTTCCCACACTAAGGAGCTGTCAAGCAGATTTCTGTGCCACATGCCCTACCTCATGGTGTCCTGGGTGGGGTTTTTGTAGGTCTGATGGGTGCAGATGGGTGTGGGGAGAAGGGAGAAGGAGAGGGAAACTATTGGTCATGCCCATGATTGGCATCCAAAGCTGCTTTGGGCCTCGTGGGTGTGACCACAACGACTTTTTTCCTTTCAGTGGGAGCCTGTGGGCTACACTGTGTTTTTGATAGCACAACTTTGCAGCTCTGTGAGGGTCTGTCCCCAAGCTGAAAATGCTTAGGGAACTTAATAGCTCTGGGAATGAACAGGCTGGTATAGGGCCTGTGCTTCAGTTGTGCCGATGGACAGCCACTCAGGAACTGCATTGGTGACCAAGAGTGGCACAGCGATGCTGACCTAATGTAATTGTTCAAGCATGAGCCACCTGTGCTCATTTGCCCACCCCCCCAAGATGGCACTGTTAATGTATTAAATATGTGAATTTTTAAGAATAAATAATTTAGCCCTATCTTTGCAATGCCAAGTTTGGTTGCTTCTAACAGTGTGATTCCAGCCAATTTTCTGTATGATGACATTGCAGCATCATATAACCAATCAGATTAAACTTTGTAAACCTGAGGGCAAATGGAACCTTTGATTGTTCTCACTCTGAATTGAAGGGAACACAAACACTCATACATTTTTCATCACAGTAGATCAGGAAAAGATGGTCTGATTGCCTGAGAAATGAAAAGATTTTCACATCTTTCCAACTCCTGTTTCTTAAATACTGGAGCTCTGTGTGTATGTTCACTCATAGTATTCTGCAAAAGTCTATGCAGTTTTCCTGTAGTGTGAAGGAAACATATACAAAGAAGGGCAATTCACAGGGTGATATACTTTGCACCAAAACTGCATAGAAAGGAGAGCTACTTAAGCTGATTGAAGCAACCATATTTAAAACAAGCCATCCCAGTTCCAAGAAGTTCAGAAAATATTAATTTGTCTCAGCCATTGAAGGGAAACCATGCAGTATATGACCAAAAAATCACATTAATGAACAAATGGTGCCATTAAAGAGTTACAAAGACTGCCAAACTGTACAGGCAGAATCTGACTTTTGTTAGTGAGACCTGTAAATATCTTGTGATAATCTTCAGGATGATTTGAATAGCAAAAGCATGTTAACAAAGTAGAACTGTTCCATAGTATATGAGAATGAGACGCATGTTGTGCCTGTGTTTTTTAAAACATGTTTGTGTTCTTTTTCAGTGATCCCACAAGCATGAACTCTGTAAATAATAGTGTGATATATTTTGACCTTTTCTAATTTTTATATGAAAAAAGAGGAGAAAAACCACAAAAACAATAAGTCTACAACAGTAATATATTGATCTTTTTTATATTGAATGCTATCACATATGGATTTTTACGATATAAACATTTCCAGGACCCACAGGACATGCACACACACCGTCTGGAGTTTTATAACTGGACATGCTGAAGTAGTTGGGAATTAATTTTGTTCGCTGCTAATGCTACTGTGTGGACTAACAGCACTGAGATAATTTGCCTAGTGTGCCTTGTTGCATGAAGGGACTTTTCTAAACTTTGGCTTTCAACGATGCGATTCTGTTGCACATAGACGCAGACGCAAAAGGGGGAGAAAACAAAAAAGAAAAAAAAGACACAGCCTTAGAAAGGAGACAAACTGTGGCCCCTGGATGGATGCAGGAGGACCTTCCAACCTGCAAAGATCACACAAGTATAACCACACTTGCTGCTAGATGCCTCCAACCTGACACAATATGATTGACTCAGCTGTCTGTGGATGTTTCTCCCATGAAGAAACTTTATCTCTGGGAGGGGGAAACCCTCAGTCAAGTTTTACAGTTTGAGACTAAAGGTTGAAAGATTTTCTTGCAGAACTCTCACAGAGGTAGAAAATTTGGAGTGCCTCACTTGCCAGACTGCTTTTTCTAGCAAAGGAAACTGTATAATATTCATCTCCATTTACAGATTAGGGCATAACACAGATTCTGCTTAAACCTCATCAAGCTCTGAATTGACAGCTCCTGTTTGCAAACCCGGAAAGGGTTCCTGTATGCAGTGCAGTACTTCATTCCCTGGATGGGTTGGGCTTGTTACATCAGCGTTGAGCAACTGGATCCCCATGTTTACTTTGCTTCCCTATTGCCATAGTAACAGCCAAATTCATACCTCAGATAATTTTAACAACAGTATTATAATTTGTTTGGTAAGCATGTTTCAAGTAGAATTACCTATGGTAAAATTAGCAGTTTACTGAATAGCACTGGTGATTCAATTGGTCATGGAAATTGCTCTTTCACCTTCAGTTCTTCAAAGCAAAGGTGCAATTTTGTTTTGCCAATACCCCCATTGTGGTTCCTTCAACAAAATATGACATGCACCCATCTTTAGACATCTGTGTATATACATGTAGTCCAGTTCAAATGTGATTGGTGCCATGGCTCATGATTATATGTGAACAAGGGAGGATAGTTACACTGATACATGGTCCTGAATATGGGTCATAACTGGCCTTGCTGTCCTTGAGTTCCATCTTGCTCATTCCAAGAACTTAAGCACATTCATAACAATACTTTGTTTAGCAGCATCATTTTGAATGAGATGGCGGTTTCATTTCACATGGAATTGCCCAGTTTTCATCAATGACAACAGAACCTATTTAGTATTGTATACTCCAGGAACAAATCAGCTTCCCTATCTGTAGCATACCCCCCCATATAGTAAGTTGGACTCCTCATTGATTTCTCTTCTTAACAGACATAAAAAAATTTCAAGCTGTGGCATCAAACTCGGGTATTCGTGTATTCTGCTTTATTAAATGCAGAAGAGCCATAATCTTAACAGGTGTTCTGTTGGCAAAGCCATGTTGACCAGTAACTTCCTTGAGTTCCTAAGAAGGAGATACGAGGATAATGTTTAAGTGATATATGGTAATGTATATGAATGAGTTTTGGGATGACTTAGGAGAGTTTGGCATCCAGCAGTCATATATGTCTATGACATTTTTATTCTGCCTCTGAACAGGGCAGTGTTCATGGTTCTCTCCGTTTCATCCACACAGCAGTCCTGTGAAGTAAGAGTGACTGTCCCACATTAATAAATCAGATTCAGGGCTGCATAGAAATTCAGTTTAGATCTCCCCAGTTCAGTCTAACCCCTATACCACACCAGCTGCTATGACAGGAGCTGCTACAGAACATACTGAGAACATCTTACTTTATTGGAAGAGTTGCTAACATCTAGCTTCAAAGTGAACTGGTGCTTTTAATAGCTGCAGGATAAGAAAAAGTTCAGCAGGCGGTGCATATTGTATCTCTGCAACAGAAGTAGCTGTATGTCATCTGAATCCTTCTCTGTCCCACAACTGTTAAAAGCTCTCTTTGAGTTAGAAACCAGCAACCATAATCCATTCAGGAGCTGCAAAACTGACTGGGCAAAGCTGACTAACAGGCTTATGTTGCAGTATCAATAGGGCATTTGTACCCTGTGGCCTCTGAACCCAGATCTTTTAGCAATTTTATCATGAATATGCACATTTACAGGAACCAATAGGTACATCAAGATTTGGAAAAAAAACTCTAAGCAAATACCCCTGTGTATTTCCCTCAACCCCTCCCCCATGGTTGGAAAGGCTAAGAATTGGTTTCATTCCCCCAGCCATAGTTTCTGCAACACCTCCTTTTCCACAGAGGTGGATTGAAGCATATTCCAAAATGCTGGTTTGCATTACTGGCCAGTGCTAATTTCTGTGGGGATGACATGGTGCTTTCATTTGAGTGTAGGCCACAAAGGGTTCTGAATTGCTGTCCTGTGACTCTTTATCGATAACATATACTATTTGTATTATTTGTGGTTGTTAAAGCCTTCTAAACAAACTGCTATCAATGCTTTAATCAGTGTACAAGTCTTCATGGCTGAAGATGCATACTACACAATTTTTTTGAGATTATGAAGTTAGCATTGCTTCATCTGTCAACAATTTGAGTTATGGGATAGCTTTATTTTATGACTTTTGAGATGTATGTGATACTATTTTGCTTTATGATATTAAACTGTTGTATAAAGGAAGATGACCATCACTGAGTTCAGAAAGACAAGTTAAATACGTTTTGTCAAGGAGAATGTTGTTAACGTCTAGCATAAGAGACCAACTTTCAAGGCTTCCTTGGAAGTCAATATATAGGTAACTTTTCCAGGCCTTAGGAAGAGCCATACCATTGAAAATTGTTAGCCCACAGAAGGAAAAAGCAACTTGTCTTCCTCTGCAGAAGACTGCTTTCTCCAGTCTTCCAGTCTTTCTCCAGTCTTTAGTGTAAACTATTATGCTTAATATGTAGTGCTACCAGGGCTAATGTCCAGGGCTAATGATGGAGTGAAGGCTTTGGAACAGATTATGGTGTGGTTGATTGTGAGGTACATACACACATTCACAAATAGCAAATGCTAAGAACATGGTTACCCTGTACAATGTTAACCCGGCGGATGCATGTGTTCTTGAATTTTTGTGAGAGTTCCTGTTCTCAAAAGTTGTTACCATGCAGTCTTCCAGCTGTTCTTTAAAGTTTCTCCATCATCAATTTAAAAATGTCTTGTGCCATATTCTTGAATGTTTTTTTTTAAAGGTGGAAGAGCTTAAACAATAATTTGCTGGCTTTGCAAGGGCAGCTGCTGGGAGAGAAAACTCAAAAAAATCCTGTATGCCTTGATCATTTCTTAATGCAGTCTTGTCTCATCTTACTGCCATATGGCTAATACAAACTAAGGTTTTTGTTTGGTTGTGTTCATAAACAAAACCAAATAATAAATGTTTTAATTGTTAAATATTACCAGTCGTAGCACCACAAAAATGAATCCAGAAGAAATATTTAAAAGTACTTCATTATTACTGAAATCTCGTTTACAAAGGATTAATTGAGAACACCTTACTGGCAAGATGGTAAACTCTCTTCATGCAAGAAGAGTTCTCCCACTAGCTTATCTGTACTTGAAGCCCTTTGTTTAGCAAGTTCTCAGCAAATTTGTAATATGCATCAAAGGTAATTTTCCCACCTTTAGATATCACTGTTCTAAGAGGATTAAATGTATTACTCTGCATCATTTTTCCTAATAGTATAACTACATTTTTATTGTTTCCTTTCTCCAAAGAACTAAAAAATGATTTAGCTATAAAAATAGAATAGTAATTTTATTATTGCCCTAATCCTGTGATGTTGATTAGGAAGGTAGATAATTGACTTGCCCAAGACAGCCCCCTAAGCTGAGTATGTGACCAGCTTTTCTGACATCCAAACTCAAGTCATGGGCTGTAGAGCGGAGTGTGTTCATAGTTAATATTCATCAGCAGTGATAACTGGTGTCGGATGCTACAGAACTCTACAGGTGAGCTACTTACAGCACCTGCCTGGATATAGACAGAAGATATTCTATGTGGACAGAAGATATTCCTTGCAGCTTTCATTTTTACCATTCTGTGTGTGCTAGAGTCATATGGTTAATTCAAATCATAGATCACTTGGAGATATTGGTTAATCTAGTATACACATTTGAGAGGAAACTGAAGAATATTGTTCACAGAATGACCACGTTTTTAAAGAATCGCTCATAATAGTGGTTGTCTAAATGCATCATTTCATAGTGTGGGGACTTGGGGGAAATGCCCTATGTTTGTATGTAAGGGCAGTTATGCTACTACATCACCTCTGGATCAGACTGGAGCAAAATATGAAGAAGTGATAAATTCCAAATGGGTTGCCTCTTGGTTTGTTCCAAAAAGCATCGCCCTCATCTTGTGGTACCTTTAAAGCTAATTTTTTATTGTGGCATACATTTTCATGGCAGTCTAGTTTTAGGCTCTAAAGTCTAAACCATGAAGGCTACTGGACCTAAGGATGTGCGATTGGAATGAATTTGCTGTTATTAACACCCCCATCTCTCTTCCTCTTTTTATTCTCTTCCTATGTCAGATTTTAGTCCAAAAGCTGCTTAGGGCAGGAATCTATTTTTATGCGATCTGCAAAGTACCAGATACACAATGGTGGCAGTATTGAAACACAGCTGGTGGGAGGGGAAAACCTTATACCACAGGAGATCTGTTGGTGTTTAAGGCACCACAAGACTTTGTTGGTTTTTTTAAAAAAATAATTACTGCAGAATATTTGAGTACACTGCTTATTTTCAAAGCATGAATGTGTTTGGTCTGTAAACTATATTTATGAAGACTTCATTTTACAACACCTGAAATTGTCCTTAATTTGATTGGAAACCCAGAACAGCCAACATCTAAGACAGGGGTAGGGAACCTGCGGCTCTCCAGATGTTCAGGAACTACAATTCCCATCAGCCTCTGTCAGCATGGCCAATTGGCCATGCTGGTAGGGGCTGATGGGAATTGTAGTTCCTGAACATCTGGAGAGCCGCAGGTTCCCTACCCCTGATCTAAGATATTCACCTTCATCTTTCACTACTCAGATTTTATGGTTTTCATTTTTAAAGAAAATCGTCAACTGATTTGACAGAACTATGCTACCACAGTTAACGTTGCATTGTATGATTCCACTGAATAACTGTAATTTGACAACATGCATTAGGCAGAAAGACATAATTGCCACTGACATTTGTTCAGTGTCTCCCTTTACATAGTAGTTTCTCAAATGCTGAATGAACAGCCCTTATCCAAACATTCATTTGGAAAAATAGGCAGTCATACAATTCAGATATTGCTTGGGTTAAAATTAATGGAGCATATCACAAATTTTAGAACTTTTTTGGTAACATGTCCATCCTTATTTAAAATGGGAATTAGTTTCTACAGGATTGTGTACTACAATCATGAGAAAACACTGCCAATATTTACTTCTAGCCTAATTTACTGGGCACTTTACGTAGGTTCAAAGAAATCTGAAAAAGACGTAATTATTGGAATGTGTCGTCAATCTTATCGCTACATGGACCACCCCATGGCTTAGAAGTAACTTCTTCAAACAGTATGCAGTGACGTTTTACTGATTCTGCCTTGCGGATGCACAAGTACTTATACCATACGTTTGCAGCTCTGGTCAACAACTACAGCAAGTTTCCGAGAAGGCAGTGGTGGGTTACAGTGTAATCTTAAGGACACTTTCCTGAGAATACACTCCAGAGTGTTGACTATTCAGGATTCTGAATGGAGCTGATTAGGATTCTTCTGTTAGCATCTCAAAACTCGTCCTTTGTGTAACTTGGCAGCAAGTTCTGTTACTACAAGTACTATTGCTGCTATACCATTTTCACTTCCACTTTGGCAACTGGGTAATCTGTAGTATCTTTCAAGGTCTTATATTTGGCCTAGCCAAGGGGACTCCAATTACTGATCTCTGTTGCTTAGTACAGAGTTCCAAGATGAGTTCTAGTATATGCTGTACTCCATAAGTGCAATAAAATTAACTTGCTACAACTTTTATTTTATATCAAGTAAAAATTCTGACATATTCAGGAAATATACATAAGTTGCATTAGCGTGTAGATAGGAGAGGCTGACAGGTTAATATTTAGCTAAAGTTGAGGCTGATATTACAAGCTACTCATACAGGCTTTCTTTTCATGCAAGTAATCCTATTGACTGGGAAGTGTGTTGAGAAGAGAAATAAGGGCCTCATGAAGAATTTTTGAATGTATTTAAATGCTTTATTGAAAAAAAAACTTATGAACATCAGTAAAATGTATAGCTTTGCTTTCAAAGTTAGAGAATATTTTATGCAATGAACATGTTCAGCTGTTACTAATTACATCTTCTTATATATATATGCCAGAGCAAGTGTTATAATTAGCTGTAATATGGGGAAACAGCTAATTTTTAATGAAGGCATTAATACAGTATTATACTTTCGTAACTTAAAATATACCTTTACTGTTTTGTACATTTCCAACAGACAATGTGCTGCTTGACTGTGTTCCCAGACATTGCTTTGTGCAGACTGATATTAGGACATTTTCAAAATAAACAACTTCTTTTACAAATTATTTTACTATGATCTGAATATAAATGAAGCTGCAGCACTGGTAACCAGAATTATAAAAGCATTGGCATTAAGATTAGGGTTTTTATTACTTTTGATTAGAAAAGTATATTGCTGTGATTACCAAAGCTACATTTCAAACCATTTACTTGGATATACTCCTATCACAAAACACAGGAAGTACTGTATGTTTTCTTAATATGAAATAAATGGGCTGATCATACACATATTCTGTCAGTGACAGATCATACACATATACATGCAGTGACAGAGACAAAGCTGGAACTTGGCTTATTTGCTTGTTCAATGCACATTGTGAACCGAGAGCATTTGCTGACAGAGAATCTTCATACCCCAGAGATCAAGCATGTGTGTTTGGCTAACGGGACTCCTGCCTCTGTGGAGAAACAAGGAACTGCTTACATGCCAGCCTTAAATGGACACATTAAAAATGTCCTCTATGTGCCATTATTTGACTTTTGTCTCCTTAGCGTTGCAAAATTGACAACAGACGGATATTCATATTCATTCTAAACTAATTCCCATTCGTTCATCGGGGATTAATAAGATTAGCTGTAAACATTACTTTTCTGGGAAGAACCAAATGTACAACCTGATATGTGTAGGCAGTAATATCACAAACTGGAACCATTTGGATTGGTCATGTGGAGGATGCAGTTTGCCACGACCTCTCCTTTGGGTAAGTATGAAATGGAGCATGGTATAAAAAGGAGGCTGGAAGAAACCGACAATGACTCTTGTCTTTTGCAACCCCAACCCCCCCCCCAAAAAAACCTAGTGCTAAATTAGCAGCTGTCTGTCTGCCCTAGCCCCGTCTTTACCTTCTACATGACTTGTATGTGTATAAATATGCGCATGTATATATATATTAATGCAAGTACTTATTAATTGGTTGTCTTAAGAATTCTTGGTTTTGTCTAATACAAGCTTTTCTCATGGAGTGCTATACAAATAAAGAAAAAAGGAATAATAAAGAAACATACATCTTCATATGTAAACTATGTGTTAGGTAGATTCTGCTTTAGAAACCACCACCCCTTTCCCTTTTCTTGTTCTAGTCAGTTTATGGAGTTTATCTGTAAAATTTTGCTGAACAGAATACATTCCTAGATGCCAAAAAGCTCTGATAACTAAAATGCAGTGCATTCTGGGGAAAAAAGGGTTACCATGTGGTTTGCCACCCAGGCTGTTTAAAGGGCCAGGCTTAAGCAAGTTTTTATCCAGATGGGCTTCTCAAATAACATGTGTCAGAAAAATCTGCATTTATTAGAAGGCTTCGCGGTTTCGCTCTGGGAAATTCAGCACCTTGACGGAAGAGCGACGCCCCTGTCGCACATGCAGAAAAATGAACTTTCAATTCACTTTGCAGCTGGGCAGAATAGCAAAATCCACTTTCAAACAATTTTGAAAGTGCATTATTCTGAATGTGTGGAAGGGTCCTCAGAGGCACATTTACAAAAGGGTATCAAGTACGGTGATGGGGTATCAAGTACGGTGATGGTACCTCGTGTAGAAATCCAACAGAGGAAGCCTTTTTAGACCTAAAGGTGCTTTACGTTCTCCATTATCTCAGACAGCGAGCCAGGCAGCCCTGCAGGAAAGTTCAGTGGCTTTACCCCCCAGTGCCTCATTGAAAACCAGCCCCTCCAACAAGCCCTCGAGGCAGATTCACCTCCTAGCAAGCTTCCTGCGCTCGGAAGTTGAGCCGGCCCAGCACGAGCTCAAAGACGTCCCTTAAAAAAACCACTGACGGAAGCCCCGCCTCTTTTATCGCGTTCGGGGCGCCTTTCCCGGCCGGAGAAGCCATGGAGGCCGAGCCACGTTGCCGCTTAGAGACTTTGGCTCTGAGGAAGCGGTTGATCGGGTAGGTGCCACGGCTCAAAGACCGGCCGGCTCATTGGCTGCCACCGAAGGACCTGTGCGGTTCGTGGAATCGTTACCTGTCCTCTTGAATAGAAGCGCTGGCCTACTCCAAACATGCCGCAGAGTGGAGGGGTGAAACGAGCTGTACCACTTTAGTCTGTAGGCGTGGGGGAGTTATATTTGTGACGGTCAACCATCGCGCGGGGGTGGGGGAGTTATCTTTTCTGCAGATAAAAGTGTAGCGCACAGGATGAGTTTCTGTTAGCCCTTAACAGGGAATTATTAATGTAGGGGGATCTTTGGAAAATATAATACCTCACTTGCTATCTGGTGTAGACCATTCAAGCCTTTCAGAGCAGCCTGATTACCGCATTACCTAGGCTTCAGAATTTAATAGAGCTGAACTGAATGGGCCACTTCAGATTGGTGGTGTGGAATTACATTTTTCAGATCCCCTCACCCTGTCCAAAGAGACTTCAGGTAACCCAGCACAAGAAGGCAATAAGCCTAACGGGCGGGGTGTTAAGTGCCATCAAGTCTCTTTGGCCTATGGGGACGCTATGAATTAACATCCTCCAAAACATTTTAAACAGCCTATTGTTAATAGCCTTGTTCAGGTATTGGAGACTGAGGCCCGTGGCTGACTTGAGTCAAACCATCCCAGCATCGTCCGTCTGTCCGTCGTCCCCCCCCACTAGCATCACTTACTTATCCACTGAGTCACCTCTTCTCATAACATGATCGAAGTATTATAGTGTCAGTTTAGTTGTTGTAGCTTCTAGAGAGAGTTCAGGCCTGATTTATTTGTGTTAAGTCACAACTAACTTATGATGATACTCCCATAGTGTTTTCAAAGCAACAGACATTCTGAGATGGTTTGCCATTGCCTGCCTCTGTGTCATGTTCCTGATATTCCTTGGAGGTCTCCAATCCAACGACTTGCCTGTTGGGTGTTTGACTGGCCAAGGTAATTATCCATGGCAGAGTGATGATTTGAACCTGAGTTTCCCAGATCCTAGTCCCAGGACAACCACACTGGCTCTCCAGAATGATTTGCTCTAGAAGCCACTTGTCCTTTGGGTTGTCTGTAAAATTCTCCTCCAACACCACATTTCAAATGGACCACCTTTGTTCCTGTCAGCTTTCTTCATTGTCCAGCCTAGGCAATGAGCTTAGGTAGAACATTTTGTATTGATAAGCAAATCCTTTATTTTCAGGGAAATATTACCCAAGGAAGTATTTTAAAATGTGAATTTTCATACCTGTGATATGAAGTGATACAGCCCATTCTTCCACCTCATTCTGCCACATGCCTAAACCAGAGTTCTCAGCAGCCCATGTGGTTGCAAGCCTCTGGGTTTCAGCCATCCAAGCCCATAACAGGCTACAAACAAAATGTCTTATTATTATTTTATGTCTTATTATTATTTTACCTCCCAACCTGTGAATGTCAGTTCTGTACTGCTTAGAGAAAGCGTGGAGATACCCAAGTTGCAGTTTTGCAGATGGTTTCAGTGGATCAAATTAGAGAGCTATAAAAAAAATGGCTGTAATGCTTCCAGTGGTCTTTTGCCTTTAAAATACTAAATACTGCAAAACAATCTCTTAGTGTGTCAACCTGAACAGAGGTATCCCCTTCTAACCCCACTGATTTCTCCGGGATTGCATGTCATCTTGCAAGAGTCATGGTAGAAACCCTTATCCCTCCTCCCCCAAGTGATGAATGTTTAAAAGCCACGGACAAGGCCTCTGTTTTTCTAGCGACTTGATAAAGAAACTGGGAACTTGTCTCACATCCAGATCATATTATTTCCTCATGAGTGGGGATGGTTTGGATTAAACGTGGGGCAACATGATTAGACCTATATAAAAATGAGTGAATATTGAAGACAGTCAGTCTTCAGCACCATTTAGTTCTCACCCAAATGCATCACTTTTTATTAATGGAAGTAAGATATGTTCCAAGACTTACTATGAAAGCTGTTTGGAGAATCCAGTCTGTAAGTAAGCAGGTTGCCAAGGGCTAAAAAGGTGATTTTGAGCAAGGTCCCAAGTAGTAATCTACAGACTGGGTATGGATGCAAAAGTAAGGCGAGTCTGAATATGTGGGCATTCAGAGATAGATGAATCCTTTTTCTAAAGAATGCTTGTAATATTGGTATTACCAGATATTGGTATTGTGATATTGATATTCGAGGTGTGGATATAAAGGTCTCTATTCAGAACAGAGTCCAGAATAGACAAGTAGAAGAGTCACAAGGCCTTATGGGGGCATTTCATTTTCCCTTTCCCCATGTTTTGAGAGCCCCCTTCAAATCGTTCCCCTTTTCTTGCTTCCTTTTCTCCTTTCCACTCACCAGCCAATCTAGCTTTCTTCAGCTTGTCCTGTCCCTGACAAATTCTGCCAAGGAAAACGCTTTCCAAGTTGTAGTGTGCCAACTCAGCAGGCTTCAGTTGCGTATTGAGGAACCTAAAATGACTTGTGGGAGTACCACATTTCCCCTCCTTTATCTCTTCCCTACACTCTTTCCTCTTTTTCTTCTTGAGGCAGTCTCCATATCCTGACTTTTACCAGCTTTCTTCTCCCTTCCTACCTACCAAGCAGCCTACATTTTATCCCCTCCCCCATCTAATAAGCTACATTTATTATTTACTAAGCTCATTTAAATCCCACTTTGCTCCACAATGGGGATTCAAAGCAATTTACATCCGCTCCTCCATTTTATCATTCCAACAACCCCATGAGATACTTTAGGCTGGGAGTATGACTGGCTTGAAGTAACCCAGTGAGAGGCCACAACAGAATGGGGATTTGAATCTGGGTCTGCCAGAGTTTATTCTACATTACCTATAATCTGCCTTTTTGACTAAGACTCAATGTGGATTACACAGTGTATGTCAAAACCAACAACAGGTTGGGGCATCCAATGAACAGTGCAATAGAATTTGGACTGCCAACATCTGAAAACAAGCAGAAATCTAAAACATAGTTGAAACAACATGACAGTTAAACAATGCAGAAATTATACAATAGAAGCATACTTAGTGATAGAAAGTGCCATCAAGTTGTACTGACTTATGGTGACCCTGTAGGGTTTCCAAACATAGAGACTATGAGAGGTAGTGTGCCACTGCCTGCCTCTCTAGCAACCCTTGATTTCCTTAATTGTCTCCCATCCAGGTACTAACCAGGGCTGACTCTGCTTAGCTTCCAAGATCTGATATGGTTGGGCTAGCTTGGGCTATACAGATCAGAGCAAGAGCATACTCACCATCTGAAAATGTCATCATTCTGGCTTTCATGAGATGGCTACTATTGAACGGTAACAAGCAGTCAGTCCTGGGGGAATCATGCAACCTGCATGGTATCAAGTTGCCTGGTAGTTGCTGCTGGGCCTGGCCCAGATTACTCCTCCCTCAAAGGCCAATGAAGTACTCACAAGGGCCCTGCCCACTCACACTTCCATTTCCTGAGAGAAACAAAGGCTTGAAGGTTGGCAATGCTGTTGCGGTTGCCTAGTAACAGGCACTGAGGGCATTAATTCCTAAAGCTTTTGGTGCTCCTTTTATCATTTCTGAGTGAAGATTTTGTGAAAGCCTGGAGTATTTTTCAGGTTTGTAGGAAGATCTTCCTTGCCTATCCATGACCCCAGTTTCTAGATTTAAGTATCCACAGATTGGACTGCATTGAGAATTACACATACTAACAAGCAGGGGATCCTTCCCTACCAGTTCCTCTTCTCCTTCTCTGAAAGCCCCCTGAGCCTCTCTTTGCTGCCTCCTTCAGTTTACCCTTCCTTTCCCAACCCCTGACAACCTCTCCCAGGGAAAAGTCCGGCTGAGTTGCACAGTGCCAGCCACCAGGCACTGGCAGGGTGAAGTACCTCACAGTGGCGTAGAAGGTTAAGAGCTCATGTATCTAATCTGGAGGAACCGGGTTTGAGTCTCTGCTCTGCTGCCTGAGCTGTGGAGGCTTATCTGGGGAAATCAGATTAGCCTGTGCACTCCCACACACGCCAGCTGGGTGACCTTGGGCTAGTCACAGCTTCTTGGAGCTCTCTCAGCCCCACCTACCTCACAGGGTGTTTGTTGTGAACGGGGAAGGGCAAGGAGATTGTAAGCTCTTTTGAGTCTCCTACAGGAGAGAAAGGGGGGATATAAATCCAAACTCTTCTTCTTCTTCTCCTTGTATTCCTTTCTTCACAATATTTCTTCTTTCTCTACTACAGGCAGCAACCATATCCTCACTTTTCCATTATATTTACTGTTTTATTTCTATAAAATGTGAACCCAAAGCATTACACCACACTAGCTTTTGTGTAGTTGCTGCTATTGAACAGTAGCAAGCAGCTGGGCTTCGATGAGTCATGCAAATAGGGTGACATTAAATTGTCTGGTGGTTACAGGTGGGCCTAGCCTCGATAAAACTGCTCAAGCAGTCAGCCTATATTGGGTGGTTGTACTACTCGGAAGGAGTAGGTTTGTAACTTGGGAGTGCTGTTGGATCCTGATCTATGGTTGGAGGTTCAGATCTTCACAGCATCATGGAGCACCTTTTATTTACTCAAGTCAATTAACTGACTCCTGCCATTCTTTGAAGCATGATCTGACGATAGTGACTCATGTGCTGATCATATTCAAGTTAGATTAATGAAATGCACTTTATGAGAGGCTCTCTTAGAAAACTTTGAGGGGCTTCCTTAGAAATATGTGGCAGCCAGGCTACTGTATTGTAAAACATGGCAGCCATGTTAGATACAGCAGTTGTATCATTCCCATGATTAAAGCTCAGCATTGTCTGCCTGTATATTTCTGGGCATATTTCAACATGCTGGTTATTTCAAGATTCTAAATGGTTTTGGGCCAGGGCACCTGAACAGCCATCTTTTCCAATACTGTCCAGCCTACCTGTTAAGCGCCCACCTTCATAAGTGAAGCTGGCAGCAACCAGTCAGACTTTATCAATGGCACTTTGGCTTTACAATGGCTGCCCTCTTACAACTCACCTGACACCTAAGTTACTGTCATTTATGCTCCAGCAAAAACAATTTTTTTAACCAGGCTTTCATCTCAAGCATTCTTTCTTTTAAAGCTGCTTTTAAAATATGTATTATGAATATTATTTTAGGCTACTAAATATTATGTGCTTCTGTTACGCTATGATTTGTTTTTATGATTGTTATTATTCTTATGCTGTTGTTTTTAGGTATCTGGAGTTGACATACACAAATTGGCAGTAAAATAATTGTTTTTTTTAAGTGCTTAAGTTCTACAAAGTTCTTATTTCTTCCCCCTTCCTTCAGATCCTCCTGCAGGCTTTTTTTTCCAGAAGACCCAGTGAAGATTACAAGAGCAAAGGGCCAGTATATGTATGATGAAACTGGAAACGAGTACCTTGACTGTATAAACAATGTTGCTCATGGCAAGTGTGAACTCGATTTCTCATTAAGTCCCAACTACATGTTCCATATGCTACTTCAGTGGACATTTTAAACCATGAAAGCTACTTCTGGTGTGTTCAACTGGGGTCAGAGAAGTGCAGCAAGGCCTTATTTTTAACTTTTCTCCTGCTACATATCATTCCATGGCCCTCAGCTTTGACTCTCTCTGAGGTTTCAGATGTATACTGCCTTTATGGATAGACCCTGTATACATCCATTGGTCTGGCACCATGCAACACCATAGCAAACAATGCCAGAACTTAATGACTTTGGAACAGAATTAAGGAACAGCTAGGTAACAAAAGGCTATGTGTCATACCTTGTGTATTGTCCTGCTGATTTAAAGCATAACAAGGAAACTGCTAAATTTATTTCACTTGTGCCTCTGTATTGCAGTTAATGATTGAGCACGTCCATCAAATTAAATTATCTTAAATTGGCACAAGGAGACCCAGTTCCCATAATTTTTCTGGACTGAACTGTGTATAAATTAGTCAGAGTTTAAAACAACATAATTGGTTATTAAATGTATGGTAATATCCCTTTTGAGCAGACACTGAAATAGACTTTCTCTCCCCATCTAACTTGTCTTTCAGTTGGACACTGCCATCCTGAGGTAGTCCGTGCAGCACATCAACAAAACCAGGCGTTAAATACAAACTCTCGGTATCTACATGACAACCTGGTAGATTATGCACAAAAGCTTTCTAATACATTGCCTGAAAAACTGTGTACCTTCTATTTTTTGAATTCAGGGTAAGTGCTTAATATCACGCAAGGCAGTTTCTTCATTGCCTTCTCATCTTCATTTACACTGAGCACTGACTGAGGCAAAAATATTTTATGGAGTTACTTGAAACAAGATGCCAATGGCATTCAGTAGGATTCAGCTCTGAATAACTATGCATAGGATTGTTTTATGTATTGGAAATACTAAAATTAAAAATTGACTTTTGGAACCAGTCGTGACACTTGAATTTTACAGACCTCTTTTCACACCTTGTTGCAAAAGCATATAGTCATTTTTTACACCTACACACCCATGGAAGTGAATTGTGTAGTAGAAAAACTATACTCTGTTACCTTTGTTTTGATAACTAGTATTTATTTTCACTTGATTTTTTAAACAGAACCAATTTGGAATATATACCACAAGGTGAATGCATCAAGCAGTCTGTGACACTGAAATGTTTCGTTAGAAAAGTGTGTACATTGGCTATATAAAAACTGTAATGTTCACTCAGTGGTGCTTTTTGTAATAAGGTAAAGGTAGTCCCTTTTGCAAGCACTGGATCGTTTCCAACCCATGGCGTAGCATCACATCACAATGTTTACTTTTTGTACATACTCATTTTTGTGCCTATGTGTAAATCCAGAGTCTGACCACTCAGTTCTGTAAACTGCAGATATAAAACAATGCTTGGGAGATCATTGTTTGGCTGTATATGTACAATAAAACCATCATGGAACTTTTCGATTGTAGATCAGAAGCTAATGATCTTGCCCTGAGACTGGCCCGGCAATATACAAAGCATGAGGATGTTATTGTAATGGATCAGTAAGTATATAAAACATTTTTAATTCACTATAATTCAGAAATTATTAAAAATTAGTCACTCACCTATGTGTTTACTGGACACAATTTAAGGTATTGGCTATCACATACATCAAAGACCTTCATGGCCTTGGTCCCTCATATCTGTGGGTCTGCCTCTCTTCATAAGCTCCACCACAACAGCTTTGCTCATGTCAGCATGTCTCTGCAAGTGCTAACCTGCAAATGGGCAAAATCAAAAACTGCCTATATATGCGCCTTCTCCATTGCGAAGGTCAAGAAAGATCCCACATTCCTGACTTTTCACAAGCTATGTAAAACTGAATTATTCAAGAGATCTTTTCTATGCAAGTAACAGGATAAATTATTAGGTCTGTGATCTACAATGCTATAGCTTACTATAAGTAGAATCCTAATATGTAAAAATGTTTGCACTGCTTAACATGTTATATTAAGACTTATGCTATGCTTCGGTTCTTTCTGATGATTCCACATTTCTACAATCTAATACATCATTTATCAATTGTCTCGTTTTATTGATTGTACTGACTCATTATGACAGATTCTGCACAGATAACACTAATGGGTTAAATGAGTCCATGCTGCCTGTGCTGCCGTTTGCGCAGGAGGTGTAGGGGTCAGGCAGGATCACTGGGATCCCAGCAGCAGGAGGCAGCATGATTCGCATGGGAAAGTGTTTCCCTGCAAACCGCACAGCTGAAAATCCCCCCACCCACTTACCAGCACAATATGGTGGCCACCTAATAGAGAATCTACCATAATGGTGGCTAGAAGGGAGTGGGAATAGAATGCTTCTTGCTTGCCATAGTTCGCACAGGCAAGCAGGAAACGTCTGAAACCCGGGTTGGAGAAAAATAGTCGCTAATTTAGCAGCTTTCATTTAACCCAGGTTCAAACAAATGTAATGGGTTAAAAGCATTTGGGGGGCGAGTTCTGGGGGAACTTCTCCTCCATAAAGCCTTAAAAAATGGCCTGAACCCATTATATTTGGCCTGTGCAGAATCACCCTTATTAACCCTCCTTGAATCCTTGTGAGAAATGCAGACTATTGATAATGTAAATAACGAAATAATCTTGTTCTGTAATCTATTTGATTGTGCATATGAGACAAATGTGATACACACAATGCTCCTGATATTCATTATCACTTTCTTCAGAAAGGGGCATCACATGTATCAGACCTCTGATTTATTTGTACCAACATGGAAAATCCCCTTTCAGAAGACATGGTGATCACACCTATCAGGAGGACATCTTTTAGCAAGTTCGTTCTGTATGCATATTCAAAACGGTCAGGACGGTAACATCTGAAAACTGGTTTTGTTAACTTTGCACTTCTTCCAAGAGGTTCACGGCAGAATACATGGGTTCCAGGTGGTTTCTCATACTAAGTGTATCCTGCTTAACTTCAAAATTAGAAATGTACCAGACACACTAATTATACTGCATGTTGTGACCAAAGTATAGTGCATACAACTTTGCAATAAATTATACAATACTGTTATTAGATATGACTCAGATCCCATGCTTGATTAAACTGTCTCTAATTTAAACTAATGCTTCACCATGTTTTTTACAAAGAGAACAAGTGAAAAAATGCCTAAAACATCAGAGCAGCTGCTCCAGTTTGGCAAACTCTATGTTAGCCCTAACGAATTGCAGGTGTGGATTAATTATGTAGCTCTGCTGATTGTTTGTTTTTGTTTTAAGTGCTTATCATGGACATCTGACATCCTTGATTGACATAAGTCCATATAAGTTCAGAAATCTAGACGGACAAAAGGAATGGGTCCATGTGGTATGCAGAAGAGACTACAAAACATTGACCTTTTTCAATTTTTTTTTTAAAAACCCTGTCTGTCTCAATAACAAATTACCCTTTATTTGGTTAGGTTCCTCTTCCCGATACATACCGAGGATTGTTTAGAGAAGACCACAAGGATCCAGGCTCAGCATATGCCAATGAAGTAAAAAAAATAATTGATCAAGGACACCAAAAAAGTAGAAAGGTAGAATAAAGGAAACCTTTGATTAACTTAAAAAAAATCGGGTACATCACAACAAACATATTTCAGCCTAACAAGAAGTGTGAGTTGTGCTCAGAAAGGCTGTCTGGATACAGATACAGATATCAGTGAGAGATATTTATGAACAGCAGCATGCAATCATGTAGCTTGCTACTGACAGCTTTCCAGATTAGGCACATTGCTCACAGCTGTTTCTCAAATACTGTTTCAAGTTTTAAGGAATTGCAATGTAAATTTATCCTTCTAAAGCTAGTTTCACTATTGTTACAAACATTTAACTTTTCAGTTTGCTGCATTTTTTGCTGAATCTTTACCAAGTGTTGCTGGACAAATCATTCCACCACCAGGTTATTTCCAGAAGGCAGCAGAGTAAGTAGTACATATAAGCTAAATTTTTCTTGAACTTTCCTCATTTGATCTAGATCAGGGGTAGGGAACCTGCGGCTC
Organism: Sphaerodactylus townsendi; assembly: GCF_021028975.2. Taxonomy (NCBI): domain Eukaryota; kingdom Metazoa; phylum Chordata; class Lepidosauria; order Squamata; family Sphaerodactylidae; genus Sphaerodactylus; species Sphaerodactylus townsendi. The sequence continues at coordinate 84,233,187 of NC_059427.1, forward strand.
TCTCCAATTGGCCATGCTGGTAGGGGCTGATGGGAATTGTAGTTCCTGAACATCTGGAGAGCCGCAGGTTCCCTACCCCTGATCTAGATTAACTGGTTGTCTAGGGCTTTTCTGCATGGGGTTTTTTTTGGTCAGTTTTGGCCCCATACTGCTTCAATTTATCCCAATTTCCACACATTTTTGCACCTTCAGTTTTCATCTAAGTTTTTTGGTTTATTCCCCCCCCCCACACACACACACACACCTTTCCAGACTTTTACCCCAATGTTTTTCTAGTGCAGAGGAATGCAACCTGCGGCTCTCCAGATGTTCATGAACTACAATTCCCATCAGCCCGTCAGCATGGCCAATTGGGAATTGTAGTTCATGAACATCTGGAGAGCCACAGGTTGCAGACTCCTGTTCTAGTGAGTAATGTTTCTATCAATATTCTTTATCCCACCTACTTCCAGCCCACTTTTCAATAGCTGGACTCTCGGCATTGTTAAACCAATCCCTCTCCTCTCCAAAAGGCGTGATTTTTTTAAGGCCCGTAGACATCAATATAACACTGTGGTTTTGTAATGATAATTTAATTTATCTGAATTTCAAGCTTTTGTTTTTTAAAAAAGTAAGTCTCTAGTCCTTTCCCCTCACAAAGATATGCCTTTTTACCTTATATCTCAACTACAGACTTTTTTAAAAAAATAAAAGCTGAGAATTCAGAGCCCCTGCTTATACTATCATTATAATACTACATTGTTATTTCTATATTTTAGGGCCTTTCAAAAATGGTTGGAAGTGCTCTGAAGTCACTGTTAACCTTCTTCCCTGGATAATCCTCATTATTTAAATGACACGCAGAAGAAAATTAACTCCACAACTGCAAAAATGCACAGGGGGCAGACAAGTGGAAGAACCCTGCCCAATTCTAAATGAACTGATTCCACAGTGCTTGTGGATCAAATCCCACGAAAATCAGGAGTGTGTGGAAAGAGGTCTTGGATTGCTGGTATCCTCCTTGGTCCGCTACTGCTAATCAGGAACATGATCCAGACAAGTTAAGCTCTTCCTCATGAAATCAAAGTCCCATTTGATTTTAGTAGGAAAATTAAGCACTTTCCCATAGATTAGGCAAAGCTTTTTGGGGTTACATTATGTGTGTTAAGTGCCATTAAGTCACTTTTAACTTCTAGTCACCCTTTGAATTAATGATCTCCAACATGTCCTATCATTAGCTGCTGTACTCTGGTCTCGCAAACTGAAGACTATCATGGATTCCTTTATTGAGCCAAGTCATCTCATGTTAAAACATACATATTTCTGTGTCAGTTCAATGAAGAAATCACTAACAATATTTAGAAAAAATGACATTTGGAATACTTGGAACAAAATAATTGGTTACACTATATGAATTTCAATGATCTCTAACTCTCTTAATAGGCACATACACAAGGCAGGAGGTGTGTTCATTGCTGATGAAATTCAAGTCGGCTTTGGGAGAGTTGGCAAACATTTCTGGGCATTTCAGCTTCAGGGAGAGGATTTTATCCCTGATATCGTCACAATGGGAAAACCTATTGGCAATGGACATCCTGTCTCCTGTGTGGCAACAACTAAGGACATTGCAGAGGCATTTTCAGCAACAGGAGTGGAATATTTTAACACAGTAAGTATTTTAGCACAGCAAGCAGTCACAGAACCTGTGTTCTAAATGTGGATGTTAGCCTTACTAGGAATAATGTTTAATGCATTTTCATTTACAACATATTGCTTGTATAACTACATCAAATTTAAATAGTATTTTTATAACATATCACACCATTAAATGTAGAAAGCATCTCTACTTTTTTTTCTTTTTCTTCCTCCTCCCCAATCGTGGGGGCCCAGTTTGGAGGCAATCCTGTGTCTTGTGCAATTGGTTTAGCAGTTTTGGATGTCATTGAAAAGGAACAGCTTCAAGCCCATTCTCTTCAAGTGGGAAGCTTCCTCATGGAACTACTACATCAACAAAAAGAAAAACATTGCCTAATTGGTGATGTCAGGTATCAATCATTTTGTCCCACTGGATTGGTTTCAGTGTTCCACTTATACAGGGACCATGGATCATCCTCATTTTCCATTTCTACGAGCTGTCTCTTTCAACCTCAGGAAAATTGTTTCCCGTGATTGTAAAATCTATGTGATATAAGAAACTGCCACACCGGTTCGTGGGCCACAACACAAAGGGGCAAAATTGCTCCCTTGTACATCAGTCAGTACTTGGCTGGCTGAAAAGGCACAAAGCTGATTTCATCTTTTCTCAAGCAGCCCACCCATTTTGCAACTACTATTCCATGAGCGTCTCACAACCCCCAAAAACGTTTCCAGGGTCAGGATGACTGCTGGGAAGAGGAGTTAAGCGGGTAAAATCTTCTTCTGACACAGCATTCTGTTGAGCCATCACTGGATAAAACTTCTCAATTGCAGAAACTGTCATAAAAATGACCACTAATCCAAGAGGGATTTATGATAATTGTCTTAAACAATCTTTTTTTCAATACTTAAAAAATTAAACAAATTGTAGAAAAAGAGGTAAAATGAATTGGAAGTCATAAGGTGTTATTTCCTGAAAGTGGACAACCATAACAAAAAGTAAATAATGAAAAGCTGCTTTTATAAAGAACTGGTGGTACACAGAATTAAATGCTACTACTCAGAATTGTAATAAGGCAGACTTTCCTATTTGCAAAATTTCTTTTAAAGCCAGGGTAGTAAAAATGGTAAAGCAGAAAACAGATGACTTCTTAAGTCAGTCTTACTTGATATAACTAGTTATTATCTTTTTAAAAATACTGTTCTTTTTCCATTACTCTCTGAATAGTATTGTCGAAGGCTTTCATGGCCAGAATCAACTGGCTGTTGTAGGTTTTCCAAGCTGTGTGGCCATGGTCTGGTAGCTTTTGCTCCTGTTTCACCCACATCTATCACTGGCATCCTCAGAGGCATTTCACAGTAAGACGTGTTTCTCTCTGTGGCACTGTGCCATGCCTCTGAAGATGCCAGCGATAGATGTGGGTGAAACAATTAGGCACAGAAACTACCAGATCATGGCCAAACCCCAGAAAACCCACAACAGTCAGCACTCCTGAATTGTTTTTAATCAATGGGACCTCCGAGATGTATTTTTTAACTTCATTTCTGCTCCACCCTTCTCTCAAAACATCCTATATTGTTTTCACCTCTTCCCTTTAATCTACCTAACAACCCAATAAAGTTGGTGGGGCAGAAGAGAGGGAAGAGACAGAAATTGGCAATTCAACACTGGATCAGTTAATGGTGCATAATGTCATAAGCCATTTTTCTGATTTCTGCCATCTTGCTGATTTTCATTTCTTTGAAAGGGGTTCAGGATTGTTCATTGGAGTTGACCTGGTGCAAGACCAAACAAAAAGAACTCCTGCTACCAAAGAAGCTGAGTTCCTAACAACAAGGTAAATTTTCCCAGTCACACAACTGAATATATGCCCCAAACTAGAACATCTTCATGTACCTCTGAATATAAACACTGCTGGTATGAGTATTTTCAAGATTAAAATAGTTATATATTTGTGCTGGTTGATAGCAGAGGTCAGAAAGAAGGTTCTTTTCCCTCTCCCTTTACCTTCGCAAATGTCTCATAGTAGCTCCTGTTGTGTACAGCAGCACAATTTTTTGCATATCGTTTATAGGCATTAGCTGTAAATTCTTAGAAACAAGCAACATGCTCTTAAAAGAGACCAAGACATAACAGCTGCAGATCGGTGGAATCAGGACATTTGCAGAGGACAGGGTTGAGGCTCCGGCCCTATGGTTACTTACCTTTTAGACATTTTATAAAATTATGTTTTTCTTTCCCGTAGTCTATGAAGTCTATGGCTCATAAGAGGGGTTCTCTGATTCCTCTGGAACTGTTGCACCCAGTTCTAGGTTGAAACTTTCTGGGGTAAACAAACTGATAATCTTCCAGAAACTAACAACCACAGTTAGACTACTGTGGAAAGACTCCAATATCGGAGCAGCTAGTTCTAGAATTCTGTACCAAAGTTCTCATAGCCCACATATAGAGTTTTGTAAAAACAATACTGGTTCAGAGAGTTACTGTTATTGCACGACTGTGGCATGTAGCCTGATGGGTCTTTGCAAGACAGACTATTTCCCCACAAAATCCCTACTAACTTAATGTATTGGATCTTCAGGCAGGGAACAAAACCTAGTTTTTAAGAAGTAACCAAACAAAAGCAATGATATAATAGCTAAACAAATTTAACATTCAACAGGAAAAATGGTTTTAATATTATGTCATTTTAATCCATTTCCTAAATTCTAGGTTGAAGGAAGAATTCATTCTATTGAGCACTGATGGCCCAGGAAGGAATGTGCTTAAATTCAAGCCCCCGCTATGTTTTAATAAAAAAGATGCACAGCTTGTTGTGGATAAGCTTGATAAACTATTAACAGGTAAGAAAGAGGAAAGGTGTCTGCTTAGGTATAAAGCGTTGCAACTCCATGGAATGAGAGAAGGTTGTCAGATCTTCAATATATATATAACTGATAAACATTTCACTTGTACTCATTCATTCCCAGTTCTGCTTGTTGATGTTCAAGAGTAAGAAGGCTGGCAAAGTAAGCAGATTAATTTAAGGGACAGAATTAAGATAGGATTCCCCTGCATACAAGAGTGTGTAAGCTAAGGCCTGGTAAGTGTGGCGGACTTGAGGCTACCTTAAACCTACAGTATTTCATACAACCCCACCCCCCAATTCATTGGGGCTAGAAAAAAATTAGGCAGTATACAAAACCTATACATATCAAGGAAAAGGACCACAGCTCACTAGCAGAGTATGTACTTTGCAAGCAAATGATCCCACATTAAATCCCTGTCATCTCTAGACGTTGCTGATGGGCAAGACATTTCTCAACCCAAGAGCCTGTCAGAGCAGACAGTGTGGAACTACATGGATCAGTGGCTGACTGATATAATGTTCAAAAGGCTAGACTAAAAACATGGTTACTATGATTTTATTATTATATGATTTGATACACATGTACTCTCATACAAGCTGACATCTTCATGCTCAATGAGTTATGCTAGTTGTGTGAGAAGAATACATATGTGTTTGTGTTTTGCCAGCTGACTAATGGTGACCCTAGGGTTTTCAAGGCAATTCAGATGTCTACCATAAGCCATTTGAACTATTCCTACAGAAGATACACTCATGCCTGCAGCATATGGCTGTGCAGACTATGAACAGACTGCTTTTGGGTTAAGCTCACTAGAAAGTAAGAATGGCATGCATGTGTAATTATGAAGGGCAGGTTAAAGAGTTCATAGTGTTAACATTAACTATTCTTAGAGACTAGTCTATTTACAGTAACTTGTTTTGTAAGAATAAGAGTTTCGTGGCTTATACACTGAGGATGTTGAGATACTGATTATAACTGTAATATTGACTATATTATATTGACTGTTCTGCAGAATTAGAGATGGGAAATACCTAGAGCGATTCAGTTCCTTCAAATGGTAAGCATTTCATCTGTATCAGAATTCAAATACAAACTGACAAATCAATCTAGAAAATAAGTTTTCCGAGACCTAATTAGGCTCAAGTTTTTAATTTAACCAACTAAGGTCTCAACAATCTGTAATAGCATATTATAAAGTAAAACTGTTATAGAAAGCTTTGAAATGTGAATGTTTAATACATACTTTCATTCTTTTCTTACAGATAAAATGCTGAAATCTACAATTTTGATGATTATAATCAAAGATAGTAAACTTCCACCTTTGCTTAATTTAATTATTAAATGGGTATCACTGTTAAAATGGCAGTGATGCAGGTTTGAAGTGCTTCATCCATTATCTTGCTATCTCAGTTACTTAGCATATCAAGAAAAGCTACTAGTTGTTATGCGGTCAAATCTATAATTATTACATCAACAATGTTTAATCTTATGTGCATGTTCTCTTCAATTAATACAATTCAATAACGCTAGCAGCTATTTAAAAACACATGAACAAGTCAGCATTTTGAATTGCGTCAGAAACTCAAATATTTAGAGGAACAACAAACTTCTTTCAATGTTTTAAAGAAGCTAGCATATTTTGTTTTCCTGCAAAAAATGAAGTTTTCACTAATAGCAACTGGAAGTTTACGTGGAAAGAATATTCACCTTTTATTATTCATTCAGGAACAGGGAGATACCACTGTCTACATTTGAACACAACCAGATTTGGCTGTATCAGTTTTCCAGAATTCTGACAGAGGCACACTACTTTTCACAGACCATTTCGGTTTTATGTATTTAGTTTTATGGTATGTAGATGCTGAAGAGACACTTCTGCTGCATCAGGAGTAACTGGTAGCATCATAACCCTCCTCTGGCATCAGAATGCATATGGGCAGACAGCTGACAAATCTCTTTTATCAGGACATATACAGTTTAGTAATGAGCAGGGCTATATGTACATTTTTCCATAATCTGTTCTCAAGACAATCTGAATTATGACATTTTTAACAAGAGAAATATGACGTTAAAAGTAACTACTTAAGAGTCAGATTGTAGAGCTTGAATATCTACCTCACAGTAACAACTTTATACAATACTATCTCTCTTTCAACGTATTAGTTTATGGGCCAATGCAGGCCAAGATGTGACCAGTCACATCACCATACACATCTCTCCACCACCTGCTATGTTAACAATGGTTCACGTCATGTTGGCACCTATTGTAAGCATAATCAACACTAACCAGGACTCAAAAGTAGATTCACAATTTAGCAGTAAACTACTGTAAGTCTAGGAAAGGCCGGATACTGTCTATATAGGCAGGGGAAAATTTCTATTTGAGGGAAATGACAAATTCTCTCAGTCTGCTCTGCACACCTTTTAGGTATGATAAACAGCATACTGTTAAGTTTGCAGCAGCTCTCTACATTAGGTGCAAGTTTTAGATTCTTAAATTAGTGTGCATTTTAACTACAGTAGTGTTGAGGCTCAACACAGAATAATGTGCTATATTAAAATGGCATTTCTCTATGTCAGGAAGAACAGTGGAGTCCAACTAGTTCACACTGAAAAGCCAGTTAATGCTAATACCCATGCTGTTTCTAATTAAAAATAACAGAAACATTATCAGCATGAGAATTGTTCATAAAAAAAACCTCAAAACACACAGATACTGAAAAATCAACTTTTCAGACAACTGACATTTTTAAGTATTTCAAGCATTAAGTCCTTGACTATAGATAATACATTTTCAGTGAACACATACAAGAAATCCCTTGGTCAGCGAATTATCGCCTTAAATCTGAGAATCATTTCAGACAGAATTCATGCACTACATAAATACTCCAAGACTTCTTTGTGTGAATATTGCTGAACAGGTTTCCAAATCAGATATAAAAAGTAGACTCTAATATGCAGTTCTCATGTCTGACATTGCCCTGAGTGTGTAAAATACAGCCTTGAACCCTATACTAAATGTCCAAATGTACAAGAAATCTCCCTACATTCTTCCAGTCAGTCAGTCAGTCACAACTGATGGCATAGAAGTTCATGCATTTTCTTGAAAGCCTGAACAGTTTTAACCACCCACCACAGTTCTCCACTTACATTCTTTTCTTAGCTTAATATAAGACTACCCTTTTGCGCCTTTAACTATTTTAATCAACTTTTTCTCGTCACTCATCAATTTTAGCGTTAGAACATGCTCTAAACTCAACCACTGAAATTTATGCGCTAGACACTAACATTTCTACTAAACTTTGACAATTTTTTCACTGCTCTGTAACTGGACAGCTGGAATAATGGCACACGGCACTGGATTATGCTTTTTTATTCAAAAGCTAGGATAGTATCAATATCCATGTCATGGTGAATCAGAACACATGTAAAATACCTTACAATACATTAGATTCCAAAAAGGTACCAAAAAGTACAGTAAAATTAACACTTCCATTACAGGAAATGTATGACACAAAACCAATACAAAATAAAAAGGTGGAAAGTGACACTGGTTCCCTAAGATGCATCTTATTCTGTACAACTTGAATAACATAGTTTATAGTTAGCTCCATGGCAGCCCCTAGATGCAGCGCTGCAGCTTTAAGCAGACCCTCAAAATCAGTTTCAATCTAACCTATCCATAAAATCATTAATCTTCAGCAAGGCTGAAATTTACACACCACACTGTCTAGACAACTATTATCTGTAAATATTAAACAAAGACTTTTCCAGGGAGCTCTTCTGATACACATAACAGGCCATAGAAATGTATTGTAAAGTTAAATTTGGTACATAATTGTAATGTCCATCTACAGCATTAAGTACAAAACTTATGCAGCAGTCCTGCATTGCATGCCACTGCATACCTGAATACCTTTGATCAATATGGCTTGTAGTTATTCTGATGACCACGTCTTGGAGCCTTTCCATAATTTGAACTGCCTTGACCTGTGGACAAGAGATTAAATGTGTTCAACTGCTAATTAGTTATGCTTACATATACCCAATACAGTTCTCTTTACTTACTGTAATCATATCCCGGTCCATATCCAAAATACCCATATCCTGAATAATCATAGCCTCCATAGCCACCATAACCTTGCTGATAGCCGTATCCTTGACTCCCATAACCCTGGTTCCAGTAATTGCCATAACTTTGATTCCAATTTTGACTTTGAGCTATAGAAAGGAAAACCATCCACAAAATCCCATTTTAGTATAGAAGTTTGTTTTAGAATGTGTCCATACTAAAGTAGCGTGTACAATACTCACCTCTTCTTCCACCTCTTCCTCTGCCACCCCCAGAACCAAACTGCTGCTGTTGATAGACTTCTTTTGGCTGGGCTACCTTTATCTCACACTGAAATAAAAAAGGTTTCAGAATATGTAAACAGAGCTGAGAGAAATTCCGGTACAAACACATGAAAGTATAGACTCTGGCATGGTAGCATCTTCAACTTGGGCCCTCACCATCACTATTATTGAAAAATCTTAACAGCAACCTTATCACCTTCCCATTTACAACATTTTTTTCATTCCTCATTTCTGCATTAGGGCCAAACAACCCTTAATGCCACATTTTAAACTTAATTACAGATAAATGCATGTGTAGCTTTTCAGTTGAGAAACAAAGTTATTTTATTTGTTCACGTGTCCTTCGAATGAGACTATGAACACAGATCAACTGCTCCATAATTTAAAAGCAGATAGATCCTGCAGCTTTTTTAAAAAACTAATTTTACTACAGCTGTGCAATTGCTGTATTTTCTTTTTTGCACAATATCATGCATCTGCTCCTTCCCATCTCTGTCTGTGGTAGGCAATTTTAATTTGCTTTTTAAAAAATGTGCTTTAAGAAGGATTTATAAAAATGAGAAATTTTGTTCAATCAATCGCCGAAAAGGAGGCAAAGCCTCTAATGGCTTATTATATCTTTCAGCAATAGATGAAGTTAAGGTAAGGCAGTGGTGGCGAACCTATGGCACTCCATATGTTCATGGACTACATTTCTCATCAGCCCATGCCAGCATGGCCAATTGGGAAATGTAGTCCATGAACATCTGGAGTGCCATAGGTTCGCCACCATGGCGGTAAGGGATACAGGCCCAAACATAATTTCCTATTCCCTCATAACTGTACCATACAGCAAATTGTAGTGTTCAGATTTGAGGCTAGATTCCTTATTCCCTACTCAGTTACAGCAAAACAGGTATGTTTTAGCTTAAGATACATGGAGAGGGACAGAGAATAAGACAAAAATATTTAAAATGTCAAAGCATGTCTTGATTTAAACTGATCTTTCTTCAGGATTTAAAACCTTCCTCAGTGACCATGATACACTACAGTAATACAGAACTTTACTGAAATTTGGAACCTTTCATAATGTAATAGATCATGAATATTTCAGCACTAAGTTTTCTCCAACTATATTTCCACATAGACAATCGTTAAATGAGCCATTAAGCTCAATGCCACTTATTCCTACCTTACTGCCACTAACATTGTGAAATTTTTTCTCCAAAATCTTCTTGACTGGCTCTTCTTCCTTAAATGTGATGAACACAAACCCTCTTCTTTTATTGGTCTTTGGATCCATTGGGAGTTCAATTGCCTCAATCTAGTAAAACAATAATAATTAATGTTTAGATGGATAAATCTATTGGATTAAATTACTTGATAAATGAGACCTGAGAACCTTTACTATATAATAGTTTCTTTTTAAGAAATTCAAATTCTGCTGTAAAATTTCTGGATCTTCTGGAACAAGGCTTTCCCAACAGATTCTCATATCTAACTGGCTAGTGCTCTTAACTATGACAAGATGAGTTTTTTGTAAATGCTAGCCGATCTATCCATTCCCTCTAAGTTCTAGTTTTCAAAACATTACACAAAACTGCTACTGCTGTAGAGCTATAAGGCACTAATTCACTGTCAGAAGTTGAAATGTTGTATCCTCAGAACAGCATGAGCTAATGTTACAGAAGATGTAGAGAGCTTGTGTCCAATTCCCACAATCCTTCTACTTAATACAAATGCATTCACCTCTCCTCTCGGCTGCTGGGAATTTTGGGGAGTACTAAAAAAAACTTCTCCAAAATATTTTCCTGTTTTGAATGCTTTTATACACAAGGTGAGCATGCTGTAGAACAGACAGTTCTTAAATCAAGGATTCATTTCTGAACCTCAAAGGATACATAATCGTAATGAGAGGAGCAAGCAGGGCTTCCATTGCTTTTCAATTTTCTTTTGTACTTTTGACCTGACTTGTGGTTCACCTGTTCACCTCTCCCTCAAACCACTGTGATACATATACCCACAGATGGGGCAACAAATAGCTTACTGCGCTATCTTATTGGAGGGAAATAAAGATCAGGAAGTAGGGCAGAAACTACACCAAAGCTCCAGAAAAAAACTTTGAAAGTTCATGTGAGAACTGAATTCTGTTTACCAAACAGCAAAAATTAAAGTACGTATGCTAAGATACCATAGGGTGAAATCAGTTTTCCGTTTTTTCTCAAGCACTGGGAATATCTGCAATTTTCCTTATAGAATACTAAAGCATAACTTTTACATTTTATAAATGTCAAACACTGCAACTTTATATTTTAAGTATGTTATACACTACATATTTTATTTTGTTAGGACAGTAAGTATTGCATATATTCCAGTATTCCCCAACATTTCCATTTCCCCACTCAAAAAACAACAGGAAGAACATGTTTTTCCTCCCACAGCTTCAAAATTTCCAGAAATGTTTATTTCCATACACACCTCTCCAAAGTCACCAAAATATTCCCGGATTTTCTCTTCAGTTGCTTCTGGGTTAAGTCCACCAACAAATATTTTCTTCACAGGATCCTTCTTCATTGCCATTGCCTTTTTAGGATCAATCACTCGTCCATCTAACTTGTGCTCCTTCTGTTCCAAAACCTAACAAATAATTTAAGAAGTTAGGATGAAATTAGAATTTAGAGGAGCACTTAGAATTTAGGTTTCTAACCCTTCAAGCTTACTTTGTCAACACTTCCTGCCTCTTTGAAGAGAATGAACCCAAAACCTCTTGATCTTCCTGTATTGGGGTCCATCTTTATGGTGCAGTCAGACACTTCACCAAATTTTGTGAAGTAGTCTTTCAAGTCTTTCTTGCTTGTATCCCAGCTGAGACCACCAACAAACATTTTCCTGAAACAGAGTTTTAATACAACAGTTATCATTAACAATACTGAATCTTAAAATGTTTGAATAAATGAGCAGTTACCATCCATTTCTTTATGACCTGCAAATAGTTCATAATACATTAATCACTCAACTTAACACATATCATATGTACTATTATACCAACACAAAATACAATTCAATTTAAAGTTTCAGTTATCTACAATAAAAACTCAGATAAAGCTACAACTAAGTATGCTGCAAACTGGTAATTACATTTCTTATAAGTACTAGTTTGGGGCATTCATTGCAACATTTTAGCAGATAAATCATTAAAATAAATAACAAAATCTCAACAGAGCATGCACTAACACAAGAGTATGCAGTTTCTTTCTGCTATGTTGTTTTCCCCCTTACTATGTCAGTTCCTTGTAACAAACATGTGTCCAGAAAATTTTTGCTAGAATTTTATTCCAGCAAAAGTTTTTATGAGTCCCAAATTGGTTAATCAGAAATGACAATGCCCATCTTTAAAAAATGGTGTAGCTTTGCAAAGTAATTAATAAATTGTAAGGCTTCTCACACTTTATGCTATGGGGACAGAATAATACTCAGAAACTATTGTTAGTTGTTAAAAGTAAAAAGATATTCACAATGAGGAGACACCTGTTTGGGTAGGACAGTATCAAAACTGTGAAACAGCACACCTATGTAAGTAGCATAGTCATGTGGCACTGAATCATGAATTAGTTTTACTGTTTTGGGGAAGAAGCTACTACTGCAAGGATCAGGAAAAAGGTGACAGAATTAATCAGCTTCAAGGGCCAACAAACCTATAACAGCAATCAATAGTTCAACCACTCTTCACCAATAAATCTGTTTTTGATTCCCAACGACCATATGAAAATATTGGACGGCAACTTAAAGTTCACAAATAACTGTGCATCTGTGGATTTACATAAATGCACTCAATTACGCAATGATATTTTCTATGCAGCATGTTACTCTTATGATACAATCCTTAGAAGTTACAGACAACCTCAGGGTTAGGAAGGAACCACTTGGTATATTACTAAAGAAAAGCAGCCCAAGCGATGAGCTGAAAAGATGAATTTTCAAGGTTACCTAAAATACACCGACGATTCAGCTGTCACAAAGCGGGGAGGGGGCGCACTCAGCCATTGCGAACAAAAAACCGCGGCTCCCTCGCTCTCCCGCCCTCCCACCGCCACATGGCAGCAACAAAAGGCAGCTCCAGAACAAAGGAAGCGGTCCCGCCGCCGTCGTGGCGACTCCGGCCCGGCTCATTGTCTGCTTCAGGCTCACTTGCAGGCCGCGCCGCGCCACGCAGCCGCCCTTTGTCGGAGCCTGCAGCGGCGCAGAGCGGAAGCGGCCTTGGGCCCGGCCCTCCTCCGCCACCACACGGCCGGCCGCATGGCATGGCGCAGGGGAAGGAAGGGAGGCCGCCGCACTCACCCCGCGTCTTCCTCGTTTTTGCTGGCGTTGATCTGGTCACCCTCGGCTCCATTCTGGCTGCCAGTCGCCTCGGCCGGAGCGGCCGACTGACCCTCCTCTCCTCCGTCCCCTGCCTCGGCCGCCTCCTCTTCCTCCCCGGCCACGGCCGCCACCACCTCTTCCTCCTCCTCCTCCTCCATCTGCTGCTGCAGCTGCTGCTCCTCGTTGCCGCCGCCGCCGCCACCCGCGGAGCCCTCGGCCGCTTCCGCCTCGTGCCCGTTCTGAGTGGCGCCCAACTGATGCTCCACCTCGGCCATGGTGCCTGTCCGGAGACCGCGCCGCTGCTGATACCTAGGCGAGAGACACAACGGAAGCCCCCACGTCACGGAGGCCTCACGAGCGAGAAAAGCGCCTCAGTTCGCGGAGTAGGCCCAGCCCCCCTCACGACCCCTCAGAGCCTCGAAAGCTTTCAGTACTCACGTTAAATGTCACTCCGGTTGCGATCGGAGGCCAGCCGGAATCCCGCTTCGAAAGCGCCGTCCGGATCTGCTCCCCCCTCACCTCAGTGTCGTCAACTGCCGCTGCTCCTCCCTTCTCTCCCGCGCGGTTTTTGCCTCAGAGACAGAAAAGACGCGGCGCTTCAGCGCTACCCAAAGGGGAAACGCGCGGCCTCGCGTGGCCTCCTTTTATAGACTTCTCGGGGTCGCGCGGACATCCTGCAACAAGCCTTCTCCTGATTGGAGAACAGGACCAGTTACTCATGTAGAAGCGTATTTCTCATTGGCCCGCGAGTTCTTTGTACGCCTCTCCCGTCTACTCCAAGTGCTGGCTGAGAGGCCTGCCGCTACTCCATGGGCTGGAGAAATAGGAACGCTGAAGGCCAAGAGGCTGAGAATCGGTTTCCCAGAAATCAGCGGCGACTTTCTATAAAACAAATGTTCTGGGTGCTGCAGGAAACACTAGTGACCATAAATAGCCGTCTAACAAAAATGAGCCTTACAGCAAAGACTAACAGACGCGTGATTTTGCAGAAGAGGCTGTTTCCAAACAATTGTGTACAGAAATGGTTTTAGTACAATGGCCTTCCTAAAATGAATAACAGAATTCACAAAAATATAACATCCGGAGCCCATCATAAAAAATATAATTAAAACAGTGCATCATATCTGCTACATAATTCATAGATGTTACAGGAGATGTATGCGTCTAGAACAAACTGGTAAAAAGGGAAGCAGGGGCATAAAGTCAATTGAAAGCTTCCAAATGCTACAGCCCGTTTCATCAGATTTGTAGCTCTCCAGGTGGCACAAGGGTAGGGTGCAGAGGATGAATGTAAACAGTGGAGCCAAACGTTCATAAACTGCATTAAGAATAACATCCTTAGTGAGTGAGAAAACCTTAGTGTTAAGACCTCTTCCAACAATAACACTTTCTAAGAATCATAGCAATTTCACAACGGAGTCTCTGAAGTTCTTTTCTTACATGTGGTTTGCCAGTTCTCAGCCAACATGGGCATACTAATACATGGTTTCAGAGGTCTGCAACCTGCGACTCTCCAAATGTTCATGGACTACAATTCTCATCAGCCCCTTTCCAATCAAGGCTGATGGGATTTGTAGTCCATTAACATCTGGAGAGCAGCAGGTTGCAGACCCCTATGGGCTATGATTTCATCAACAGTCAATTTGTTAGCATTAAAATCAGCTTGGGAAAATCATTCTGCATGCATGCCCTTTCTCGGAATCCTTTCTGCTGTAAAGTTGGAGTATTTCTTTTGCACGTGGCTAAATAAATAGTAATATCCAGCAAGGGTACTGGATGTCAGTGATAGCATCTCTGGTGGTGTCACAGTACCAACTCTCTCAGAATGTTTTGCACATGGTGTCTGGCACTACTGCGCAAAAACACTAGAGAGATGTCTTCCTTCACCAAATTTGTCACTGGAGATTCTGTGTTTAATAACTGGACAGTCAGCACACATGTGGTACCACACATGTGGTAGAGAATATTGCTAGATCGCTGAAGTGCTGAAGCAATACTTAGCAGGTTCTCTGAATTCCCAGCTTTCATATTTTTAAAAGAAAGTCTCTAGCCTCTTCCCTCGCAGAAATATGCTTTAAAAAAATGAAAGCTGGGGATTCAGAGACCTGCTATTGCTTTAATGCTCCTCTAATCTAACAATATTTTATTGTTTTATTTGTTTTTAAACTGACCATGGGTTTTTTTTTTGTCACAATCTACTTCTAGTCAGTTTCGGGGTCACACAGCTTTCTGGTCAGTTTCATAGCAGCCAGCTAGAAGACCAGAAGAACCAAACTATGTGAAGACAGATTCCTCAGCATTTCATCACTAATCTTGCATGTTAAAAAAAAATTAAAGGTGCAAAACTTGTCACTGGAGGGAAGGGAAAAGGCAGAAGGGTGGCAAGGAATCAGTTGGGGAGGTTGGATGTAGGGGTTGGGTGGGCCTCAATGGGCAGCAAAAAAACAAACTAAAAGAGCAGAATTGGCTTGGCAAAAGTGCCCATTAAAATGTGGAGAACAGCTGAGGAAGAGTCGAAGCTACTTCTTTAAGAGACAAAACCTATGTGGGGAAAAAAGTAGTTTGGTGCCAAAATTGACAAAAACCAGATGTACAGAATAGGTCTATGTTGGTCTGCTCTTGAAAATCTGGAAATGAAATTGTTGTCAGGAGCTAACTGACTAGAACACATACTGCATATTTAAAAACATCTATATTGACTATCAGTTTGCTTCCAAGTTCCATTAAACTTGCTGTTGATAACTTTTAAAATCCTTAATGGGTTAGGACTGTACCTAAAGGCCTGTACTTCCCATATGTCCTCATGTGCAAACTGGAATCTTCTGATTGCCACCTTTAGTTATTCCTCTGTTTACGATGGCTCACTTGGCGTCATTTAGAGCAGGGGATCCCAGCAGTAGTGCTAATCAACACATTTTCTAATGTCCACCAAGTACTTTTAGAAAGTGGGTGTGGCAAGATGTAGATTTTGCCCAGCAAGGCTTCTGATTGGCTATGCAGATTTTTAAAAGATACCGGTACTTCATTGTATCATTGAAGGTAAGTTGTGACAGCCATTCTGTGGCTGCTTTTGCCTCCTGTTGCAGGCATTCTGTGTCAAAATTCAGGGGTGCTTGCAGGCTCAAAAAGATTGGGGGCTTCTGAACTGGAGCCCATTGCTTCTCCAATGTAACTTGCACTCAGAAGGGTAGTGGGGCATTGCTTTTAGATTAGAAGGTTCTAGGAGGCACTGTACCATCATTGTGGCCCTTTCTGCACGGGCCTCTATGCGCCCTCACACTGGCAAGAATTCTGCCGGCGTGGGGGTGGAGGCTGTTCACACGCAAGCATGCAAGCGGCCCCAGCAGAGGCTGGCGCAGCAGAGGCCGGCGCTGTCCTCCAGGGGTCAGAGGTCAGCGAGGGAGGGTCTTAGGAGGACAGCAGGGCAACGACGGCGACGAGGTAAGTGGCAGAGGGATGGGGAAAAAGCGTGTTCCCGGCGGTGCTGTTCGCACCGCACCGCACCGCACCGCCAGGAATATGCTGTTTACTCAAAAACTACCCTTTAAACGGGTGTTTTTGAGGGCGGCCTGACACCGCCCTGAGGGAGGGGAAGGGGAGCCAGGTCGGCGCTGCTGCGTTTCAGCAGCGCCGCCTGTGCGAACAACTTTTGCCGTCCCCAGGCCGCCGTTTTTGGCCCGTGCGGAAAGGGCCTGTGTTTGTAAGACCTTTGAATGAGGCTTGCAGACATTTTCTTAGAGTGAGGGTTAATGGGGGTCTTTCTTTACTTTGCATATTGGGAGCAGTTTGCCAGCTGTGCTGGAGGATTTGCCCTCCCTGGAGCACTTACCTCGGTGGTGGGACAATTCTGCCAGCATGCAGTTGCTGTCCCCGGGTGCTAGAACACAGCCCTGGATTCCGCGTCAGCATCCCACCTCAGCTGCCGGCTAAGTGGGGGTGGGCTAGAGATGAGGGCAGGGAGCCAATATTATGCTGGCAGGCCGCAGACCACACTTAAGCCAGTCTTTTGGCTAGCATAAGTTCATTGTCGACCACTGAAGCTTCTTGGTGGCCGGGAGGCTTTTTGACTTACCCACACCACCAAAAAGCTTCTTTGGGGGCAGTGGCTTGTAGATAGGGCTGCCCGTCTGTAGTAATGCACTGCTGACCCAGCAGCACCGTAGTAGAACGTTGGGACGCCAACGGACCTACGGCCTTCTGGTCGCACCGCACCCCCACTCCTCATCCCCCTATGAGTCACGGGCCATGAACTGTCTGGCTCAATCACCGGGCGCAGGGACAATGGTCTTGCCCCCAGGTGAGGATTTCATTAGGGCTCCAGACGCTTACAGCTCCTCTCCGCATGCGATTTAGCCAGGTGAGATCATGCATCACCATGATGATCTCCCGACCTCCCGCCTCCCGCTCTCCCGGAACTCCCCCCAGTCATCCCTCCCACACGCACCCGATAGAATAACAATAAAAGGGTGCCAGGAACCCGGCATCGCGGGGAGACTTCGCTAGGAACACGGACCTCGGTCTCCCGCTGCTGGCGATCTCCACCAGATGTTATCTCCGCGTCGTCTGCGCTTCGCTTCTTGGCGCTGACCACGTGGAGTGCGCACTACAAGCTGGTGCCGAAACCCGGGAATCCTCGAGACCTCCACCCTGCTCACCGTCCGCCTGGGGAAGGGCCGCGATACCCGGAAGTCCGGCTGGATCGGCGCAAGATCCAGGGACCACCGTTTCCGGTATCGCCTCGTCCTCTGGATGCGGCGCGATCCAGAGACATCCCAGCGTCCTACCATAGGACACTCTCTCTCGTCCCGACGGAACACCGGTGAGTATGGGAGCTTGCAAAAGCAGGGCTTACTTATGACAAGCACGTTGACGAACTGGAAAGCGTTAGCGAAATGCGGCTGGGTCCCCGTAAAGAGAAGGGAGGCTGCGCAAGAACTGAAGTTGAGAGAGATTGAAGCTCAGTGTCCATGGTACCCAGAGGGGGACATTGAATCTTAAGGACTGGGGAAAACATCGAAGGCCGCGACTCTTCGCGACAGAGCACTGGCGGCGCCCGATGTCGCTGCCTACTGGGACGTGGAGACAATGTTTTGTCATACCATCCCAGCCTGCAGACCCTATGGTGGCTCCCTTGCTGTAGGCCAGCCCTCCTTTCGATCTTTTCAATTCCTCTCAATTTCCCAACCCGGAATTTTCTCCTATCCACTAAATCGGTGGACGCCTCGTCCTCCTTCTGCTACCCTTGCTCCTTCACCCATTTCAAAGCTTCTCCGGCTCAGCCCGCCCCCTCCCCTTTGCTCCGCCTTCATTTTCCGAAGCCAGCCACTGCACTCTCCGTCCAAAGCTGCCATCGCATAATAGGCGCGGGTTTCAAAACTCTGCATAGAGCACGTATTAGCCACGATCTGCAGAAGAAAGAAACCCTGGCGAGGAAGAGCGATGCCGATATTCTTGCATTGTTGCCCCGTCCATTTCACAGATACCGAGGGGAGGGTGAAGCGTCATTCGGCGGGTTGTCAGAAATTGCAGCCCTTTGAACTATAACATCCTCACTGGAAGCTCCATAAGCGATCGCGAGGCGTGAGGGGAATCACTAGCCCCTCACGTGGAGAGGCATGCTGGAGGCAATCGCTGAGGAATCACCTAATGGTTCGGACGACTGGAAAACCACCTTTTCGCATGCTCCTGGGCCCAGCACAATTTGTATGATCTGGGAAGAGCGAAGTTCGCCAGCAATGCCATCAGCAAGGTGGGAGCCGCCGGGCGGCGCCTACACAGCAGCTCAGCTTTACGGTTTCGGACATGCTTTCCACCAGCCCCAACGACATCAGATTGTCCTGCCTGAGGCCACCCTTACGATTGCGCCTTCTGAGTCGCTATATAAGGCATTTGTCAAAGTCCCCAACGCACGGCCAGCCAACCCAGAGATTTCTCTACCATCCGGCAAAAACCCCAAAGAGCCCCTATGCCGCATTTTTGTGAACATAGGCTCCAGGAAGGCGCTCAAAGAGGCAGAGTAGATAGCGAAGAAGGCCCAAAACGAGCTCCTCATGCGCCTGCGCAAAAGAGAAGCGCTTCCACGGAGTGCCGCGAGGGCAATCACCCGGGCCTGGGCAAAAAATCCTGAACTGGCCGACCATGCTTAAGGCTTGCCAGGACATCCGGATCCTCCGCCCACCAAAGCCTAGCCTCCTCGCCGCAGCTTACTCTCCACCGGGCGAGGAGGCAGTCTCAGTGAATGGCACTGCTTTAACTCGCGGCAGATCCGGACACTTCTGAAGGGAGTGTAGGCAGCCCGGTGGGGGGGCCTACAACCCCGCATGGAGGAGAGGTCACTCCCCCAGTGCAGGAGGAGAAGGCCACCTAAAACCCGGTGCCCACGTTGCCAGAAAGGCTTCCACTGGAGAAAGCGACTGCCCGTCGGGAAACTCCGCCCGGGCGTCTCCCCAACCCAGGACCAAGGAGGGAGAGTACTAGAGCAGACCCAAACACCAAGGCCCCTGCCAGAAACCACCTCCTGCATTGGCATCTCACTTTCGCAAGATGCACCCAGCCCATCTCCTTCAAGTTCCCCCACGAGGTTCTTGTCGCCCCAACCCATGCACGACGAGCCCATCCCTGCCGGGACTATTGGGCTGTAGTGCTGCCAAAGGCCTCTGCCGCATGAAGCAGGGACTGTTCATGCCGTCCCCGGAGTGATGTCCCTCGACTCCACGCACCAAGCGACCCATCCATCTCCAGGTCTGGACAAACATTCCACAGGAGTTGCCTTGCCGGAGCCAGCTGGGCGCTCAGTTGATTCTCTCTGCCCCATCGCTTCGCCCGCTGCCGACCCAATAAAGCGCTACAAGCCCAAGCAGCCAACATGGGCGCAGCCTACACCTCACCCGATAAAGCGCAAGCTGGCGGTGGAGACGCTTACTCGGGAGCTCCGCCCATACCTGGAGCTTCCTCGCCATGAGAAGGATGCATGTTCAAGGGCCTGGTGGACACCGGCGCTGATGTTACCGGGGCTATCAGAGCAGCCAAGTTGGCCCTCGACCAGTGGGCCGACCGAGGCTTGCCCGCACATCTGGGGGGTGGGGGGGGAGACAGACCCGGCGAGACGGAGCATCCGGCCAGCTACCACGGTCAACAGCCCAGGACTTGAGCGGCAGCATCACAGTCCGGGCCTCATCGCTTTTAAGACATTCATGTCAATCTCTGGGGAGAGGGACCTCATGAGGTCAAGTTAAAAGCGACTCTGGTCTGGGATGGGTAAAGCGCGTCACAGATCATTGATCCTAATCGTTACGCTTCCCGGTAAAATTACTTTCTGAATTTCCGTAAGGAAACTGTTTCCCCTCCCCTCCTCTTCTCTCTCTGTTTTTCGACCAGTAGAGGCGGGAGGGACCCGAATTAGCTTGAAACTGGCCCTCCCTGGATTAAAATCTGGGCCCGTCCCTGATACCGCTAGCACTGCTCAGGACCAGGCCCCAGCCCAGTTTAAAAAGGGGCTGCCGCCATTATGCGCCTAATACCCAAAACCACGTTTGGGGTTATGGCTGCCCAGCCGCCTGGCAACTTTACTTCGCAGTTACCACGTTAGTATTAGGCCAGCCCAGCCGAAACCGCCCCTTAAGGAGGCCGGTCCCGGGCGGCGGCAATTTTACCCAAAGATAATTCGGATCAAAAATTTTAGCACCATCCAGCTTCCTGCGTTCCAGCCACCAAAGGTCACGGTAAAAGTGCAAACCCTTTGCAAAGAAACCCCCCTTTCTTTTGTTTGTGTCGCGAGGAATCTGCCTCCTAATCGCCTGATTGCTTCCTTCCCCGGATGCACCCATCCCCAAAGCCTTCCAAAGCCCCCCCTTTGTGTTGCTGATTAAGCATGCATACCCACAATCCCCAGGACCTCGGGCTTCTGTTCCCTCCCCTCGAGGTATTCGGACCCACCAGCCTTGGCGCACCACTGATGGCGGCTTTGGTGAATTCCCACCAGGGTCGCCCTTACCTCCTGCCCTCCCTGTCAAACAATTAAAGAAAGAGGGATAGGCGGCCCTCAGGAGGATTGCATTAAAAGCAACCTTCACAGGCTACAAAACAAGCCTTCTTATATTAAACTCTAGACTCTACTCTAAACCCCAACTCAAACAAAACCCGATCCTGATCTCCCGCCATCCGCTCTAAACTGAGCCTGGCGGGACCCGGGCCCCCCCCCCTAACCTGGGAAAAGGGGGGGGTGTTTCAGTCCCTCTTCCTACAGGTCCCTGTGGACTCCGGATTAAAGCCATGACAGGCCTAACCTGCATGGAATGGCGCCAGGAGGAAACCAACCCCATCCCGGAGATGGAACACATCTCTCTAAAGCGATCCGCCCATGCCCGGTCTCAACGAGAACGCCGCCGCCAACGCGCCAAAGACCCGGAATGACCTGGGGAGACGTCAAGGCTGACTCACCAGCCAAGCCTCCTAGAGCTGCAAGCAAGGCGCCAGCAGGACCACCCCGAGACACCCGAGAACCTCTGTGCCGCTCCTCTTCGGCTGATCATCACCGCCAACTTCGGGCGGACCACCATCCTTTTGCCTGCTCTGCTGCGCCTCACTGCCGATGGCGATGCGGCCACCCCTGACGAAGCTTTCACCAGACCAACATCTGGGAGCAGTTTGCTGCCGCTGCCAACGTCTCATCTTTTCTGCCTGGGCCAGTACCTAGGAGTCGGAAGCCTGCTAAGCTCCTGCCTGCTCCCCGTCTGCAAAGCGCCCGGAGACTTCCTAGCGGAGTCTGGGCTAAGCCCCTTCATGAACGCCTCATCCATCAGGTACTCTATGAGCGCCGACTGGGGACCCGTCGTCCAAACCCTCCCGGCTGGCGCTCTCTCCCTTGTCACCAAGACTGTCGCTAACCACGAATCTAACACCTGCGCCCGCATTACCGGCGCAGCCAAACGGGAACCGACCGGGCCCATTCGCTGCTCGGCCAACTGGAACTGCACACACATGGAGGACATTCCCTCCGTGTTCGAAACATCCTGCTCCCCAGGGGCTGGTTCTGGACCTCGCGCGGGAGAGAACGTTTAATTACATTCCCGCCCGACTCCCTGCCGGAACTCTTTGTTGCCTCAGTCGCCTCACCATCGTTCTACCCCAGGCTCCACCCCAGGAGCCCGGACGCCGCCGCCGCCGCTCCGCTCTACCTTTCGACCCCTCCTGTCGGAGCGACGCGGTCGCCCTCTCCGAAGCGGAGTTAGTCTCCCTCGCAACTTCCTAGTGGGAGTCCCGGACTCGCTTCCTACAATGCTAAGACTATTGGCCGGCTGGCCTGTGCCCTCATCTGAAGTCCATCAACTCTACCTCCACTGCTCTGGATGCCCTGGCCTCCGAAAGCAGCAGGAACTTCGATCAAAGCTGACCCTAGACAATCGTGTCCCGCTATTGATTACTTGTTGTTATTACATCACCAAGGTTGTGAGAATGTACATAATATGTGTTGTTTTAATCTTTCTGATAATTCCCAATTGATTCATATGAAAGTACGTGAGCTGCAAGAAGTTGTATCTAATCTGAAGTATGATGTTTTGCCCCATTGGTGGTCAGCCCTCTGGAGCTGGCTGCCGGGAGGATGGTTGAGTGCTATTGTACAGCTCTGCATTGGGTTAATTGTGTGCCTCGTGATCGGATCTTGTTGCGTTGAATGTGTGTCTAATATTGCCTGTAACGTGTGTAAGAAGCCACTCGAATTTCCCTTACCCCGCAACCAAGTTCTAATGTTACACAAGCAGCTCGGTCAGCTTGACCAGACGGCGGAGGAGACAAGCGTCCCTTTAAATCGCCCCTTAGCATTTCGGTCCCCCTTTTCTAAAATGTAAAAAAGGAGGAGATGTAGTAATGCACTGCTGACCCAGCAGCACCGTAGTAGAACGTTGGGACGCCAACGGACCTACGGCCTTCTGGTCGCACCGCACCCCCACTCCTCATCCCCCTATGAGTCACGGGTCATGAACTGTCTGGCTCAATCACCGGGCGCAGGGACAATGGTCTTGCCCCCAGGTGAGGATTAGGCTCAGACGCTTACGCTCCTCTCCGCACGTAGCCAGGTGAGATCATGCATCACATGATGATCTCCCGACCTCCCGCCTCCCGCTCTCCCGGAACTCCCCCCAGTCCTCCCTCCTACACGCCCCCGATAGAATAACAATAAAAGGTGCCAGGAACCGGCATGCGGGAGACTCGCTAGGAACACGGACCTCCGGTCTTCCGCTGCTGGCGATCTCCACCAGATGTTATCTCCGCGTCTCGTCTCGTTCTTGCGCTGACCACGTGGGTCGACTACACCCGTCATATAAGCAACCAGAGAAAGATGGTATAAATAAATGATCAGCAGTGACTTTTTGGGGCATCACCAATGGTTATTAGAAGACAGAAATATTCACACTGGTTTCTGAACATTTCCATTTCTGTATTCTTTTGCATAAAAATTGACATATTTAAGTGGCAAAAGGACATGGCTGATAAAGAACAATATAGATTACACTGGAGGATGAACAAGTGAATATACCCTGGTAGTAGGACTGTTATTACTAGATCCCATAATAGTGTGTCTGAGTGGATGTGGGAATAGCAATTGCATTTAGATTTGCTGCAGGACCTAGGTACAAGGTTAATAACAGGTAGCCTGTTGTTGTTATATCTTTTTTATCACTAAGTACACCTGTTGTGAATGATCACTCTGCTCCTTCAAATGTGAGTTTTGCACAGAAATTTCAGATTCTGTCTCTCGTATTTCATTATTGTTTTGCCCCACTGCTGACAATTTTTCCTGTATATCCTCATACATGTAATCTGCCTCATACATGTATACATTCATACATGTCTCTGATGAAGTGGACTCTAAATCACAAAAGCTTATGCCACTATAAATACAAGATTCATTTTTCCTTGAAACAAACTCCTGCATATGACTTTCCCTTCCCTAATATTGCTGAATAAAACCTTCTGTAATTTAAACACTAAGCATGATGTAATTTAAACACTAAGCTGGTGTCAAGACATAACAATAATTCAAAAATTCTGTGATGAAAATTTGGAGTCCTTACTTATTAATTGCAAACCCTTTTATTCCCCTCGAGAGATAAATTCAGTTCTGTTTTTTTTGGTTTATATTCATCCACAAGCGTCTGTAAAAAAGGCATTAAGAACTCTAACTGATCAGATTATGGAGGCTGAAGCCAAATACCCTGATTCACTGGTTATTATTTTGGGAGATTTAAACAAAGCAAACTTAAGGGAAGACCTACCAAAATACTTTCAGCATGTCAACTGTCCCACCAGAGGCAAGAATATCTTAGACCACTGCTATACAACACTGAAAGATGCTTATCGGTCTTTACCACGAGCAGCTGTAGGCCATTCTGATCATTGCATGATTCACCTTGTACCTGCTTACAAACAAAGATTTAAAGCCACAAAACCAATAACTAAATCAGTGAGAACTTGGACTGAAGAGGCAAAGTTAAAGCTGCAGGCTTGCCTTGACTGTACAGACTGGAATATTTTTAAAGACACCTCTGCAGATTTGGATGAACTCACAGATACTGTAACATCATATGTCAGCTTCTGTGAAGATCTTTGTATACCAACCAGGAACTTGCGTATATATAGTAACAACAAACCTTGGTTCACAGCTAAACTTAAGCAGTTATGTCGTTCCAAAGAAGAGGCCTACAGAAAGGGTGATAGAATGCTGTACAATCAGGCCAGAAATGTATTAACAAAGGAGATCAGAGCAGCAAAAAGAAACTACTCTGAAAAGCTAAAAAATCAGTTTTCACCAAACCGAAAGCAGCAAACATGTGGAAAACTCTCAAAAATATCACCGGTTACAGTAAACCACCTTCCCAAGCTGAAGGAAATCAGCAATTGGCAGACGACCTGAAAGTGTTCTACTGTAGGTTTGAAAACAATCTACAGTCACCTTTCTCCACAACCTCTATCTCAGATGCACCAACAATAGCCAAACTTCCTACAACTGAACCCATTTCATTGGGTTTACAACCCTAGTGATCTCAGAAAGGAAGTGCAAGATCTATTTCACAGACAGAAGCCTGGAAAAGCACCAGGCCCAGACAAGATAACACCTTCTTGCCTAAAAGTCTGTGCTGTCCAATTGGCCCCCATCTTCACCCAAATCTTTAACAAATCACTAGAGATGTGCTATGTTCCTTCCTGCTTCAAACACTCCACTATCGTCCCAGTGCGAAGAAGCCTTCCATCAAGGAACTGAGCGACTACAGACCAGTTGCTCCTAACATCTGTAGTTATGAAAACTTTTGAAAGGCTAGTGATGTACCATTTGAAAACCATCACGGATCCACTGTTGGACCCCTTGCAATTTGCATACCGAGCAAATAGATCGACAGATGATGCTGTTAATATGGCTTTGCACTATATCCTACAGCATCTTGAATCGCCAAAGACCTATGCAAGGGGTCCTCTTTGTTGACTTTAGTTCAGCATTCAATACTATCAGACCGGACATTCTTCTAACCAAACTAAATCAGCTAGCAGTACCTGAGCATATTTGTAAGTGGATCACAAGCTTCCTAACAGATAGGAAACAGCAGGTGAAGCTAGGAAAAATTACATCAGACACCTGTAAAATGAGCACAGGGGGCCCCCCAAGGCTGTGTACTTTCACCACTTCTCTTTTCTCTGTATACCAATGACTGCATCTCAAACGATCCATCTGTTAAAATACTGAAATTTGCAGATGATACAGCAGTGATTGGTCTCATTGAGACAACTTGATGAAACCGCATACAGGCGGGAGGTTGAACAACTAGCCTCGTGGGTGCCACTGGAACAATCTAGAACTGAACACACTTAAAACCGT
This sequence comes from Sphaerodactylus townsendi, assembly GCF_021028975.2. Classification (NCBI taxonomy): domain Eukaryota; kingdom Metazoa; phylum Chordata; class Lepidosauria; order Squamata; family Sphaerodactylidae; genus Sphaerodactylus; species Sphaerodactylus townsendi. Next base: position 84,259,216 of record NC_059427.1, read on the forward strand.
AGAAATGGTGGTAGATTTCAGGAGAAACCCTCCCATCCTACCTCCTCTCACAATACTAGACAACACAGTATCAACAGTAGAGACCTTTAAATTTCTAGGCTCCATCATATCTCATGACCTAAAATGGTCACCTAATATCAAAAAATGTCATCAAAAAAAGCACAACAAAGAATGTTCTTTCTCGCCAACTCAGGAAGCTCAAACTGCCCAAGGAGCTGCTGATACAGTTCTACAGAGGAATCATTGAGTCTGTCATCTGCACCTCTATAACTGTGTGGTTTGGTTCTGCCCAACCCAACAAGATCGACACAGACTTCCAGAGAATAATCAGAACTGCAGAAAAACAATTGCTGCTAACCTGCCTTCCATTGAGGACCTGTATACTGCACGGGTCAAAAAAAAGGGCTGTGAAAATATTTACTGACCCCTCGCATCCTGGACATAAACTGTTTCAACTCTTACCCTCTAAACGTCGCTACAGAGCACTGCACACCAAGACAACTAGACATAAGAACAGTTTTTTCCCGAATGCCATCACTCTGCTAAACAAATAATTCCCTCGATAATGTCAAACTATTTATTATATATTTATTATATAATTACTGCACTACTTTTTTATCATTCCTATTACCCATCTCCTCCCAATTATGACTGTATGACTATAGCCTGTGCTGACATTTCATTTTATTTTATGATTTTACATTTTATGTTTTTATTACTATTGATTGTTTCCTGATTGCTTACTAGACCTATATGACAATCATTAAGTGCTGTACCTTATGATTCTTGACAAATGTATTTTCTTTTATGTACACTGAGAGCATATGCACCGGAGACAAATTCCTTGTGTGTCCAATCACACTTGGCCAATAAAGATTCTATTCTATTCTATTCTATTATACCACAAGCTGCCTCTACCAGTTTAAACTGCAATCCTACATACAAGTTACCTTGGAACAAGTCTAATTGAATTCAGTAGAACTCAAACAACATCTCAGACAACGTTCAGAAAGGATGTTGTGGGTTTTCCGGGTTGAATGGCTGTGCTCCAGTAGTATTTTCTCCTGACATTTCACCTGCATCTGTGGCTGGCATCTCCAGATCCTCTGAAGATGCCAGCCAGGTGTGGCCAGGGGTGGAGCCAACATTAGTCAGCTTCTACTCTGGCTTTACCTCCTGGGACCCTGGCCCCTGGAACTTAAAACTTCTGCCATTCTTTTTGGTGGCATGAGACCATTGAGCCCAGTGGAGAGCTTTTCAGTGGCAGGGAGGGGTTTTTGTTGTTTTTTGCCTCCCCTCATCACAAAAAGCCTTCTGGGGGCAGCAGGGTGGCACTGCCATCTCTAACCACCCAGGACTCAGAATTGAGTGGCCCATCTTTTGCCATTTACAGAAGGTAACAAGAGTAATAACTAAGGACAATAACTAATAACTAAGGATAAACTAAATGCTACCAAATCCCCTGGCCCAGATTGCATTCATCCAAGAGTTCTTAAAGAGCTCAAGCATGAAATTGCTGATCTTCTCACTTTAATATGCAACTTATCCCTGAAATCTGCCTCCATCCCTGAAGACTGGAAGATGGCCAATGTCACACCAATCTTTAAGAAAGCGGTCGGCCTCTGACAAGGCTGAGGGAAATTACAGGCCAGTCAGTTTGACATCTGTTCCTGGTAAATTAGTAGAATCTATCATTAAAGATAAAATTATAAAACATGTAGAAAAGCAAGACCTGCTGAGAAAGAGTCAGCATGGCTTTTGTAGAGGCAAGTCCTGTCTTACAAACTGACTAGAGTTCTTTGGGGGTGTAAACAGACATGTGGATAAGGGGGAACCAGTGGACATTGTCTACTTGGATTTCCAAAAGGCTTTTGACAAAGTTCCTCACCAGAGACTGTTGAGAAAACTCAGCAATGAAGGAATAAGAGGGGAAGTCCTCCTATGGATTAAAAACTGGTTGAGGAACAGCAAACAAAGAGTGGGTGTAAATGGGAAGTTCTCACAATGGAGAGATGTCGGGAGTGGTGTCCCCCAAGGATCTGTTTTGGGACCAGTGCTCTTTAACTTATTCATAAATGACCTGGAAGTAGGGGTGGGTAGCGTGGTGGCCAAGTTTGCAGATGATACCAAATTATGTAGGTTGGTAAGAACCACAAAGGATTGCAAAGAGCTCCAAGCGGACCTTGATAAATTAGGTGAGTGGGCTCAGAAATGGCAAATGCAGTTCAATGTAGCAAAATGTAAAGTGATGCACATAGGGGCAAAAAATCCAAACTTCACATACACGCTACAGGGGTCAGTGCTATCAGTCACAGACCAGGAAAGGGATTTGGGCGTCTTAGTTGATAGTTCCATGGGAATGCCAACTCAATGCATGGCAGCTGTGAAAAAGGCAAACTCTATGCTGGGGATAATTAGGAAAGGAGTTGATAATAAAACTGCAAGGATTGTCACGCCCTTATATAAAGCAGTGGTGTGATCGCACTTGGAGTACTGTGTTCAGTTCTGGTCGCCACATCTCAAAAAGGATATCGGAGAGATAGAAAAAGTGCAGAGAAGGGCAACGAGGATGATTGAAGGATTGGAACACCTTCCTTATGAGGAGAGGCTGCAGCATTTGGGACTCTTTAGTTTGGAGAGGAGACGTCTGAGGGGGGATATGATTGAAGTCTATAAAATTATGCATGGGCTAGAAAATGTCGACAGAGAGAATTTTTTCTCTCTTTCTCATAAGAACATAAGAACAAGCCAGCTGGATCAGACCAAAGTCCATCTAGTCCAGCTCTCTGCTACTCGCAGTGGCCCACCAGGTGCCTTTGGGAGCTCACATGTAGGCTGTGAACGCAATGGCCTTCTGCGGCTGTTGCTCCCAATCACCTGGTCTGTTAAGGCATTTGCAATCTCAGATAAAAGAGGATCAAGATTGGTAGCCATAAATCGACTTCTCCTCCATAAATCTGTCCAAGCCCCTTTTAAAGCTATCCAGGTTAGTGGCCATCACCACCTCCTGTGGCAGCATATTCCAAACACCAATCACACGTTGCGTGAAGAAGTGTTTCCTTTTATTAGTCCTAATTCTTCCCCCCAGCATTTTCAATGTATGCCCTCTGGTTCTAGTATTGTGAGAAAGAGAGAAAAATTTCTCTCTGTCAACATTTTCTACCCCATGCATAATTTTGTAGACTTCAATCATATCCCCCCTCAGCCGCCTCCTCTCCAAACTAAAGAGTCCCAAACGCTGCAGCCTTTCCTCATAGGGAAGGTGCTCCAGTCCCTCAATCATCCTCATTGCCCTTCTCTGCACTTTTTCTATCTCCTCAATATCCTTTTTGAGATGCGGCGACCAGAACTGGACACAGTACTCCAAGTGCGGTCGCACCACTGCTTTATATAAGGGCATAACAATCTTTGCATGATCCCCAGCATAGAGTTTGCCTTTTTCACAGCTGCCATGCATTGAGTTGACATTCCCATGGAACTATCAACTAAGACGCCTAAATCCCTTTCCTGGTCTGTGACTGATAGCACTGACCCCTGTAGCGTGTATGTGAAGTTTGGATTTTTTGCCCCTATGTGCATCACTTTACATTTTGCTACATTGAACTGCATTTGCCATTTCTGAGCCCATTCACCTAATTTATCAAGGTCCGCTTGGATCTCTTCGCAATCCTTTGTGGTTCTCACCACCCTACATAATTTGGTATCATCTGAAAACTTGGCCACCACGCTACCCACCCCTACTTCCAGGTCATTTATGAATAGGTTAAAGAGCACTGGTCCCAAAACGGATCCTTGGGGGACACCACTCCCGACATCTCTCCATTGTGAGAACTTCCCATTTACACCCACTCTTTGTTTCCTGTTTCTCAACCAGTTTTTAATCCATAGGAGGACTTCCCCTCTTATTCCTTCATTGCTGAGTTTTCTCAACAGTCTCACAATACTAGAGCCAGGGGGCATTCATTGAAAATGCTGGGGGGAAGAATTAGGACTAATAAAAGGAAACACTTCTTCACGCAACGTGTGATTGGTGTTTGGAATATGCTGCCACAGGAGGTGGTGACGGCTACTAACCTGGATAGCTTTAAAAAGGGATTGGACAGATTTATGGAGGAGAAGTCAATCTATGGCTACCAATCTTAATCCTCCTTGATCTCAGATTGCAAATGCCTTAGCAGACCAGGTGCTCAGGAGCAGCAGCAGCAGCAGCAGGCCATTGCTTTCACATCCTGCATGTGAGCTCCCAAAGGCACCTGGTGGGCCACTGCGAGTAGCAGAATGCTGGACTAGGTGGACTCTGGTCTGATCCAGCAGGCTAGTTCTTATGTTCTTATGACAAAGATAAAATGTTTAAGATGTTCAGAGAATTTTATGGGAACTTATATAAAGAAACAAAAGTACCAAACATAGAAATAAATAGATACTTAGAAAGTTAAAAAATGGAATTAAATTAAACCAATGAACTTAATAGACCAATTAGAACTCAAGAAATAACAGATGTAATTAAAAAACGAAAGACAAACAAAAGCCCAGGCCCAGATGGTTTCGGTGCGCTATTCTAAAAACATTTAATCAAAATATGCTGCCATACCTAGAGGATTTATTTAATAGTACGTTGCAAGAAGGAAAGATACTCAATACATGGAAAGAGGCAACAATTTCCCTTATCCCAAAAACGACAAATGATTCACCAGACATAAGTGAATTTAGGCCAATTTCTTTATTAAATCTCGACTATAACATATTTACTAACATTTTATCGAATAGATTAAAGGTAATAGCAAACATATATATTCATGAAGATCAATCGGGTTTTTTGCCCGGAAGACAGGGAAATTAGAACATTAGGGTAACATTAGACATTATAGAGGTGCTAAAAAAAGAACAGATTTACCCATGGCATTAATAGCCTTTGATTCAGAGAAAGCATTCGATCAAGCTAATTGGGACTTTATGATAAACAACTTACAAGCCATAGGTATCACTGGACCATTCATCAGAGCAATAGAAACGATATATAGAACACAAAAATCAAATTGAATGGAGAGTTAACAGAAGAGTTTCAAATCCAAAGAGGGATGAGACAGGGGTGCTCTCTTTATTCACTCCTATTTATAATGACAGTTGAAATGTTACTAGCAAGAAGTATAAATTTAATCTAAAAGCATATGTATGACATTTTGGTACACCTAGACAAATCAACAGAAAAAGTCGAACATCTGTTGAAAATTATAAATGAATTTGGCAGAGTAGCAGGATTCAAGATAAATAACAAAAAATGTTGACAAGAAATGTGTTGCAAAAAGAAAAGCAGAATTAGAAATACTATCTAATTTTAAAATAGAGAAAATGGTGAAATACCTAGAAATAAATTTAAGAAATAATAACAATCAACTGTTTAAAGACAACAACTCTGCTACTCTGGCAGAAAATGTAACAAGAACTAAATATTTGGGAAAATATAAAATTGTCATTATTAGGGAAAATAGTGTTAGTAAAAATGACTATATTACCAAGGTCCCTGTATTTATTTTGAAACATTCCGATTGAAATCAATTAAAAAAACCACTCAGGGAATGGAGAAAGGAAATAGCCAAATTCATCTGGAATGCAAAAAACCGAGAATGAAATACCTATATTTGACTGATGAGCCCAAAAGAGGAGGTTTAGCATGCCCAGATCTAGAAACATACTATGACACATGTGCACTACTTTGGAAAAGGACTCAATTATGCTGGAAGACCCCAAATGATTAGAATTAGAGGGCTTTGACAGTGATTGACATTTCTTTCTGAGGCCTAACATCCCTATTAAAAAATTAACACTGAATAGTCACTCAATTAGGAGAGGACCATACAAGATTTGGGGAAAATATAGAGATATCCTATACCCAAAACTATCTAGGTGGGTTTTCAGAATAGAAACACTAAAAATAATAGATAGAAATGATAGTAAAAATTGGTTAAATTATATATCGAAAAGAAAACCAGTCCTATCACATTAAAGAACATGAAGAGATATTAATGTATAATAGTAAATTTATTGGTTCACATACACACAACTTAAACATTATTTTGAAAAAGATTAAAAAAACTTAGAGGCTTCATGAAAAAGCCAACTACCTTGGATCAGATACTATTTTCAGAAAATATAAAGATGATCAATAAGGTATATAAACTCTTATTAAAATTAAAACAGAAAAGGAACAGGTAAAACAATATGATAAAATGGGCACAAAACATTGGGAGAAATATAAATATGGAATATTTAATGACAGCTATATCAGTAAAATAAAACAATATAAAACTTTTCCACAGGTGGTACATTACACCATTGGCAATATCGAAAATAGGTCTTGTTCACCATGCTGTTGGAAATGCAGTGAAAAGGAAGGTACCTTTTTATTATAACTGGTGGACTTGCAATCGAATACAAAAGTATTGGAATAAAATTCATAACATAATTGAAAATATTATAAAGTATAAATTCACAAAATTGCCTGAAATATATTTATTATGTATTTGGGATACAGATGATAAGATACCACAGAAACACAAGTTGATATTGTATTACCTGATTACAGCAGCAAGGATGGTGTTGGCCAGGTTTTGGAGAACAGAAGAGATCCCAACAATGGAGGGCTGGATCTTAAAAGTACAAGAACTCAGGACTATGGACAAATTAACATCATATTTAAGGAAAGAAACTCTAGACTCTTATGAAATGAACTGGAAATCCTGATCAATTATTTAACAAAGATAGACTATAAGAAATACTCAATTTTGAATATCAATTGAAATAACACTGAAATAGAAAAAAAGCACTAGAATAACTAAATTTCAAGGCATTGGCCTTTGAAAACAGAGACTTGTAGATGATAATAAATTATTGGATAGAAATATTTCTCACCTTAGTTGTATAGAGATAAGAGCACAATGATGACGAAGTCATGATTATAAAATTAGTAATATAGAGAATATAATAGCAACATTTTTTTATTGATGATAGAGCTATATTATGTTTATAGTTGTTTTTGGACCTTTATTCTTTCTTTTTCTTTTTCTTTTCTCTTATTTTGGTTGTTCATACTTACGAAGGATGTCTGTAACCTTTTTTGTTTTTTAAATTATTGAAAATAAAGTCTTTATTTTAAACCTTTAAAAAAGATTCTCAATTGAGCACACACTTTTCCTGCTCCTGAACTCATGGCGCCATAGCTGAAAGAATCCCTGTGGTTCCCAAAAGTGGGGAAAGTGCCACTTTTCCCGCCTGTGCAGGGAAAGCGGAGGAAATGGGCATGCGTTACTCTCTTAAGTTTTCTCGCTCCTCCCTGCCTTTCCCCACCCATTTTACATCGATCAGAAGGGCTTTAAATTTTTTTGTATAAGCCTAGGGATCTATCAATAGAGCAAGGAACCATACCAGCAACATAATGCTGGAAGACAAAAAACAAACAAAAAAGGTGGCAGGGAAGTGGCGGGCAGATAGTAGTTCCACCTTTAAATTGCACAGCAACAGTGGCAGTGGCAGTGTAAATCTACCACTGGAGCAATGGACTCTCTTTAATTAATGCTAGACCACAGGAATACTCACTTTAGTAAAGGGTTACAGATTGTATGACTTTCAGCCATTTTGTAACTTCTATAGCAGTTAAACTAACAACCAGATTGTATGTATGTTTAGTCAGGAGTCAATCCCATTGAATTCAATGGAACTTACTCCCAATAGATATGAAGGTACAGTCTAAATAAATGTTTATTTTGAAACTGCTGTCCAAGTTTCTAGTAAAAAGGTAGATTAGAATAAACTTTAAAACATCCAATATTAATAAAAGACATAGAATTAAACAAAATGCTGATTTAATAAGCCCCACCCTGGTGGCAGCCATTTTGTGATGGCACCCAATATTATTTCAAAAAATTCCATAACTGCCCACAACAAAGTTTCCAATTTTTCTGTCCTGAGCTGGCCACACAGAAATGTTCACTGCACAATGCTTGCAAGGGAGGGGAGGGACAAGGGGCCCCTCGATCCCCTCCCTCTCTCCCATTCCCTTGCATGGCACCCCACCCCCTCCCTCAACATTTCCCTTCCTCTGCTAGGGTGAGTGGCCCATGTCCAGATGGCAGACCCCATCCCTTTCACTCTCTTCCCTTGAAGGTGAAGTGTGTTGCTGTTGATGTCCATCAGATGGCGCTGTTGCGCAACCATACCATGGTTCCAACTGTCACATGTGTGGCAGGTACACAATATCTCTCACAGTTCGGCTGAAACGCACCCCTAAGAGATGTGTGTATGAAAGGTTATCCGTTTCTACGTGACTTTTGGTTCCTATGTGGGGGGTGGAGAACTGGGTGGAATGTAGCTTGTTATCATGGTTTACCTGGGCCGGTGTGGTACATGAGCTAGGTAAGTAGCTTAAAACACGCTGGGAGGCATGAGCTAAGTTGTGTTCAAATTTCATAGCGTTTGGTCCAGCAAACCCCCGGGCCCTCCCTCACCTTCCCGTTCCTCCACTAGGATGGGTGGGCCATGTCCAGTTGGCGGACCCTGTCCCTTTAACTCCTGATGGCATGGTTGTTTCCCTTGTATCAGAGGGTGTTGCTTTGACGGCCAGCAGATGGCGCTGTTGGGGAACAGAACTGTGGTTCCAACTGTCACAGTTGTGGCATGTACACAATAACTGGTACAATTGTGACATGTACACAACAGGAGGTGTGGAAACAGTATGAAAACCTGGCCGCACACGAATGTGATGTTGTGTGAAAATTTCAAAGCAATCGGTCCAGCAGTTTGGGAGCTGACCTGTAACCCACAAACGCATGGTTAGCTTTTTATATATATATAAAAACGCGAAATACCACTCACTGACTTATGCACAGAACTAAAAAACCACCAAACCTAAAATGTTGAAATTTGGCACACCGGTTCATTATGTGGTTTAGGTGCTCACTAAGAAAGGATTTTTTAAAATATTCAATATTACTCGAGTTATTACACATTTACTGTTTTAACTGATCATCTCCGGCCATCTGCGCAAACATTCTAAGGGCAAACCAGCCCCTCAGTCCACAAACATGCTGCACGAACATTCCAAGGATGACAGTTAAACACCACCAGCTTCAACAAACAGGCTGCAAAAAGCATGCTGAATGTCACCCCGAAGTTAACAGATAGGCTATGAAAAAGTACTCCTCCACCCACCCTCACGTTAACAACACCACTACAGCCAAATACAATCAAAACAGATTACAAACCACACTTGGACTACTAAACATTTGTCAGGTTTTGCATATGGACATCAGATTGATTACTGTGCAGACAAGTTTACTGCTCTCGGCCTCCGATCACCCTGTGCTTGGTGTCGTGCTCTGAAGTGGCGGGATGAGTCCCCAGGAATGTGCTGCAGTGGCAGTACAGTCCAGCTCCCTGCCCTTCAACCCTACCCTGAACCTCTTCACAGCCTTCTCACTCATCAGCATCCAATGGCAGAACACTTCCTTTCTGCATTCCAAAAATACAACGGCTGCTTCCACGTGACATCTTTTGGAGCCCACCAGGTGAAAGAGAGCAATAACACATTGCATTAGAAAAAGACAACTACAGGAAGCTGCTGCAAAATATGCAAAAACAAACCCATCAGTCCACAGACAGGTTGTGAGGAAATATGCTGCATGTCACCCCAAACACACAAACAGGCTGTAAAGAAGTATGTTGAATGTCACCCCAAAATTCATAGAGAGCCTGTGATGAAGTGTATGTATATATGCCCTGCTAGTGTACATACATACATATACGTATATATATCTTAACCATGGAGCTCACATGTAACAAGTCACTATTTTTTCCACTAAGTGGTTTGAACATAAATGAATAATCACCATGCTTACAAAATGAAGTAATTACTGCTGCCATATGTATTTTTAATGGAGACCAATAAGTATTTATTTTTACCCATACAAAACTCACCACTTGTGGCCTGGCTAGAACAGTAGGAGCAAGACATTTACCCCCTACTTCTTACTGGAATACTTACCACTATCATGCCAGACAAAAGGGCATTTGGCGTGGCAGATTTTCATCAACTGTTATGATGATGATGGAAAGCTCCATCAAGTCACATTTAACTTATGGCAACCTGTAGAGTTTTCAAGGCAAGAAGTTATCAGAGATGGTTTGTGATGGGATTTGGCAAGTGCCAGTCACACAATCCAGTAATGAAGGAGTTAATTGTTGAATGCTAATTAGTTAGTGAGGTCAGAAGTCAGTGACCAGGTAATTGATACCTATTGGTTGGGTGGGCTGCATGCAGGTCTGCACGTAGGCTTTAGATATATCTTCTTTGTGTTGCACTCTGCACGTGGTCAGTTCAGTCTATCCATAGCTTAGTAGCCATGTAATAGTCTAAGCAGCAAGCTGGCTGTTGGTGCTAGCTAGTAAGAAAGATGTTTATTGTTTTTCTTCCAAGTTTCCCTTTCCTGTAGTAAGTAAACTTTATTTCACTAAAGCAACTGGTCTCTGCCTCATTATTGCATTAACTCTGCTAATTAAGTACTTGTCCACACAACAGTTTTCCATTGCCTCCCTCTGCATAGCAACCCTGGACTTCCTTGGTTGTCTTACTTCTGAGATCTGATGTGGGCTAGCCTGAGCCATCCAGATTAGTTATTCTACCTTCCTTGAAAAACAGTTTTTCCATTAGGGAGCACCTGTGAAGTTGTAAATCACACTTAAATATTTATTTTGACCAAGGACTCAAACAGGGGAATTAGTACTATCTACTAAGATCAAATTTTTAACTTGCCTCTCTCTCCCAAAATGTAAACCAGAATCAATTTGGCAGCACAGAATTGCAGGCTACCCCCCGACCCCGCCCATTTCTATACATTTACTTCTAAATGTCTATAATCACAATGTATTATAAAATTATGAACATTACAGAATCTCCATAAATTAAGAAGAACATTCTGTTCTTGGGTCCTGATGATATAATATAATACTGTTTGCAATGCAGTGCAGAATGCAGACTAAAAGTGTAGCTGCAGCTCATCTCCCAGAGTTGTTTTTCTTTAAAAAGCAGGGGCTCCCACCTCCGCAAATGCTTCCTTTACAAGCTTTTTTCAGGGTCAGCAGCCCGAGATGAGAGAAATAAAACTGAGGTCACAAAAAGAAAATAGTTGGAAATACAAGCACTTAAATACCCAAATACATTCGCAAATGGCAGCTGAGAAGCATAAAGAAATTTTCTTAAGGCGAACTTTGAACTGACCTTACCGGCTACCGTAGATGGCCGGCCTTGGTTGCCGTTTTCTGGTCGCCTAGCAACCGCCTTGGCTCCAGAAGACCTAATTAGCAGGTTAGTGGAGCCCACTTTTTGGGAAATCTGTGGCGCAGCAGGAAACTTTTTAACTGGGTGAGGTCCAGCTGTCGCTCAGCTACGGATCTGAGGCAAGCTGAGCAGAAGAGGGATAGTTTACTGTTCCTGAATGTTACCTAATCCCACACTCGCGGGGAGCAGAGCTGGCTAGAGAAAAAAAGGGGGGCAGATCTTATAGTTGCAGGCGTGGAGTGGTCACGACCTTTAAAAGAGCCTTTGCCTCCACTGAGCTCTCTCTTTTCTCCACCCTCCCCAGGAATTCTCCAGGCTGCAGTTGGCAACTCTAAAGATCTGGGCCTGCAGAGGGCTAAACTGGATGCTACCATGTATCTCTCCATCAATCCCGCTCCACCTAGCTAGTACCGGTACGGGCTGAAGCAGGGAGCCTCTTTCCCAGCCTCATCAAGGGAAGTGGGCTCTTCAACAGGCAGCCCGCTATAGTTTTTCGCAGTAAAGTTAATTGTAAATCCACTCCTGAAGGCAAGAAGTCCTGTACACTTTAAGCAAGGCAAAATGCCCCAGTCAGTACCACATAACTTTCTAGTGAATGCACATGGCATTGTGTTGCATAACAGCCAGCTGTGGACAGAGGTTCTGTGTGTCAAGAAAGAAAGCACTTTTTATAAGCTCTGGGATGTGGCAAGGCTGGCTTACTGATTGGTTTCTGCCTGCTGTGTGGCTATCAAAAGCAAAAAAGTGTGACTCAAGGCTGCAATATGAGATACACTTCACTGAGTGTAATGATTACCTGCTGTCTAGATTTACTCCAGTCTAAACGCAGGGTGTATTGGTTAGCATCAAATTTGGTCTGAGGTTTGAATCCCCGTTCTGCCATGGCCCAAGTTTGAATTCTCATTCTGCCATGGAACCTCTTTGGATGATCTTAGTCCAGTCTTTCTCTTGGCCTAACTTGCATCACAAAATTGTTGTTACAGAGGTAAAATAAAGAGGAGAGGATAAAGTTGTTTTCCATATTGGACAGGAAAGTGGAGGGGTGGCCTATTAAGTCTAATACATTAAATTCATAAATAAATACTATAATAAACTGAAATTAACAATGTTAGACTGGAATACTTCAATTTAGCATTGTGCTGTCATCAAATTCAGTGAGATTTACTTCTGATTAAATTTGTATGGCTTTGAGTATGTGTTTATACTGATTAGCCAACATGATGTAATCTTGGAATAATTAAAAAAAATCAGCATCCTTTTCCTATCTGCTATGTAAATATAATGAGCATAAAACCTTATTTCAGGAAACAAAGGGAACTTTGATTCAAATCTTTGAAGGAACAATGCAGACATTAATGCCCCTTCCTCAGATTTATGTTGAAAGAACCCTCGCAATCATTAAGCCAGATATCATCCACAAAGAAGATGAAATAGAAGATATCATTCTCAGATCAGGATTCACTATTGTACAGGTAATGTGAAAATATCAGCTGTAGGTTGAAGTATATTTGCAGCTAATAAATCATAATATTCAAGAGGTTTTGCCTCAGAATAACAGTGGTGTCACGGAGATCCTGTGGCTAGGCCATGAGGGAGAGGCTCGGGATTTCCAGCTGCCGGTGTGGGAGGGGGCCTTATTGGCGCCGGCCTCCTCCGTTCGCAGCCTGGGGGTCCACCTGGATTCGTCTCTTTCAATGGAGACCCAGGTGGCCCTTACAACCTGGACTGCGTTTTTCCACCTTTGTCAGGCCCGGCGGTTGGCCCCCTTCCTCTCCCAAACAGACCTGGCCACTGTGATCCATGCAACGGTCACCTCCAGGCTAGACTATTGTAACTCGCTCTACGCGGGCCTTCCCTTGCGTTTGATTCGGAAATTAAAACTGGTCCAAAATGCAGCGGCGCGCTTGCTCACAGGAGGCGCCTTTAGAGAGCACATTCAGCCTGTGTTGCGCCAGCTGCATTGGCTCCCGGTCGAATTCCGAATCATCTTCAAGGTGTGGATTTTGACCTTTAAGGCATTACGCGGCCTGGGACCCTCGTACCTTCGGGACCGCATTACCCCATATGTCCCTACTCGGCCCCTGCGTTCAGCAGAGGCCAATTTGCTGGTGGTCCCCGGCCCCTCAATGATGCGGCTGGCCTCCACACGGGCCAGGACTTTTACAGCACTGGCCCCGACCTGGTGGAACACCCTTCCTCCAACGGTCTGGGCCCTGCGGGACCTTGGTGAGTTCCGCAGGGCCTGTAAGACCGTGTTGTTCCACCGGGCCTTTGGAGTGCCCAGCCGCAGATATGGTGCCCCCTACTGCTCCTTGCCTTGGCACTGGTACATCAGAGCCCTCATATTGAGGGGCCTGCCGCCCCCTCTTGGGGTGAGTTGAAATTGAGGCTTGGACGCCTTTTGTTTAAATGTTAATTATTAGCCGCTGTTTTTATGTATTTTAAGATGTTTTATTGATGGAGCCTATGTATTGTGTTGTATTGGATTTGCTCCTGTTTTATGTTTATATTATGTTGTTCACTGCCCGGAGCCCTTCGGGGATCGGGCGGTATAGAAATTGAAACAATTAATTAATTAATCAATCAATCAATCAATCAATCAATCAATCAATCAAACTTGCTTTCCTGTCGAAACAGTCTTTATAACCACTGTCTTTCAATCAGTTTTTTCAAGTTGAATAGTTCTAGAATGTTTTATGTAACTTTCTCACTCAAATACAGGCCCTTGAATTTGAGTAAGAAAGATACACAAAACATTTCGGATAGTTTTGAACCTCTAATGCACCTTTACAATCTGAATGGTCACACTCTTTTATTGATTTGTTTTACTGTTCAAGGCATGGAATTGCAAACAGACAGTACATGCTAAATCTGTAAATATGCTCTGCCAGTTATGTTTTAAAAACTTCTCCAAAAAGTACCATACAACATTTTTTGATTAGGTAAAAATAATATTTTTCCTGAGCAGTATTAAAAAAATAAACACTAAAAGATGACTGTCTGTTAGGACTCATTACATAGCATTACATCATAAAAATATCCTATGCTGGCGAATTACTGTTGTTTGATATTATTGCTAAAATAGAGATCTGTGTCCATAAACATGCCATTTCATTTCTAGAGAAGTAAACCCACGGCATCAATAATGAAAAAACTTGTAGCTGACCACTAGATGCCACTATTATACAGCTCTGGCCTCTTTTAAAACTATGTCTCAGTGCAAGCAAGTGTATCATTTTATTCTCAGAAATGACCCGTTTCAGCAAATGTTTTTCAATGGTTAAAGTATTAGCGCTGGAATCAAATGGCAGTATAAAGATGCCTATTTTTTAAGAAAGTAGTCACCAAAGATTGTGATAAAGAAAACTTATGGCAGAACTGCAATCTCTTATTACGGTCTTCCTTGTGACATGAAATAAAGACAAGGAATAGAGTTGGATGTCATCTGTTTATTGATAGCATTAAGCTCCATATCTCTAGATAAGTTTATTCTCATATATGTCTGATTCACATATGTGGTGTGGCTTCTCCTTAAAAATGCAAGCACACTGAGGCTGTATAAAGTAATTCTCCAAACAGTTGCACCAATGGTCTCCAAGTTCTAACAGATCCCTGAAAATAGGAACTGGCACAATGCAATTAGTATTGTCATAGCTGTATAGGAGGCCGCTTCATACAGACAGCTTTCTGTATGGAGCAGGATGTGCAGTTTAGGCTGTACGTGTTTAACAGGATGAGGATAGAACCATATAAGAGTGTGTGTATGGTGGGAGAGTCAGTTGCTCGTCATTACTCTTTAGGAACTTCTTAAAAGGATTGATCAGGAACATAGAGCAATAGATGTCTTGTCTTTTAAGGCAAAAGTCTTAATTTTGATGTTACTAGTGTTCTTTGATCGATACTATCAAAGACACAGAGTTGTCTAACTGTATCGACTGTAATTTTCCCTACTAACTGTAGGGGGAGACCATTGCTGAAGAACTCAGTTCAACTAGTTGTGGTGGGTTTCCTGGGCTGTTGTGTATGCTAAAACACAGGCAAAGGTCCAGAACCCTAAGTGATATCCAGGTTGGCCTGGAGCCATGCTTACACAACTTCCCTTTCCAGGAAGAAGAAAATTTTATATGAAGATGATAATACATCTAATGGAGATGAACTCCATTAAGCATGAACTAAATTGTTGTAGTTTTTACATTGTTCAAAAGGCCCTGGCTTTTCCTATCCATAATAACTGTAGCTTCAAAACATAAATTCCCTAGTGTCATTTTGCTAATTGTTATGTGTGTGTTTTTAAGGGCAGTAGCTATTACTTGGTAATATCCTACCACTCCATGCATGGAATGCCTTGTTAAACTGCATTTAAGGATTGCGAGGCCGTACAAAACAGCCCTGCAGGCAGTGGTGGGATTCAGCAGGTTCACACCACTTTGACAGAACTGGTTGTTAAAATGGTGCTTGTAAACAATCAGTTGTTAAATTATTTGAATCCCACCACTGCCTGCAGGCCAGGGGAGGGGAACTGGAGCAAGAAAGACAAGGAGTTGAATCATTCCTCCTTCCTTTTCCACTGTGCAGCTCCTTGTCCCTTCTTACTCCAGCCCACCAAGCCCCACAGATGTATCTCTGCATCAGTTTTACAAACCCAGCAATGGTTATTTTGCATCAGTTCTACAAACCCAGCAATGGTTATTTTGGGATCTGAAAAGAACTAACAAAAAGGAAAGAAATGTGGGAAAACTAAATTTTCCTTCTGCACATGGATGGTAAGATACTGCTCACTGCATCTAGCAGAAGGCCATAATAATAACAATAATATTTTATGTATACCCACCCCCCTGCAAAAACAGGTCTTTTTTTGTTGTACAAGCATTTTAAAGAATTTGCTGCAAGGTTCGAAATTGCCATATATTTCTGCAAATTTTAGTATTTGTTATCCTTAGAACAATGGACTAAAGGTTTTTTCCATATTTTTTTGTAGAAACGAAAGCTCCAACTAAGTCCAGAGCAGTGTAGCAATTTCTATGTAGAACAGTATGGGAAAATGTTCTTTCCTAATTTAACAGCCTATATGAGTTCTGGGCCTCTAATTGCGATGATTCTTGCTCGTCATCGTGCTATCTCATACTGGAAGGAGCTGCTTGGACCACCAAATATTGCAGTAGTGAAAGAAAATTATCCTGACAGGTAACGCAATTGGTTCACAGTATGTTTAAAAACCCCCCACCAAAACTACTATAAAACAGTGTCACTGAAGTTAATGGCAGCAATGATTTCAAGGTTGCAGCCTTCATATTGAAATTTTGGGGATAAGGCCCAGACAGTGCCATTAGGAATAATGTACAAACTTTCTTTTTCAGATTTTCAGCTACTAAGATTTAAGTTCAGTAGCAAATCAAGGGCTAAGCAATGTGCTCCATCAGGCTTATAAAGCTTTTCCCCTCCATCTGGGCTATTTTTGCCATATAGAACTTGTTTAGAGGCTGGTTGTTCATGGAGAATGGAAAGGATTTTTCTTTTAGAAAGGTTTGGGATAGGGCAGTTTTGCTTTATGTTGTCAAATATCAAAACAAGTTAATTTAGATTAATTGCTGCAGTTGTGACTAAATATGATAATAATATGTATCTCTATTGTACTAGTTTAAGAGCAATCTATGGGACGGATGACCTGAGGAATGGACTTCATGGCAGCTCCAGTTTTGCCTCAGCTGAAAGGGAAATCCGGTTCATGTTTCCCGAAGGTGTGAAATTTCTATCTGGAATTTGCATTACACTGAGCTATGCTGTTTCTCCTTTCAGATGTAGTCAGCTAAGGGTTGTTTGTTTACAACTCCCTGCTTTGGAGTATTGTGGATCAAAATCTACTTAAAGAACCAAATGGATTTTGGATGGCATATTTTCCCCCTTTCTACACCAGCAATACTCAATATTTACAATTTTAGATGACACCTGGAGATTCTGATTCAGTACCTCAAGAAGTGGGGCAAACACAAGCTGGTGTAATTAATTAAAGATTGCTGTTACATTAGTCTCTAGCAGGTTTATTGTGGCACAAGATTTTATGGATGAATAAAATATACTATTTATTTATTCTCTTTAGATAAACGTGCTACTTAGGCTAGCCTGTTGGTCTGATGAAATGGTTTACAACACAAACAAAATCATTTGTGTCACTGTTGCACATTTTTAGTGCCCTAAATTGCGAAGATCAGTCACATTCACTTGCAAATGGAGGATGACATAGAAGTGAAATATCAACATGGAAGCATGTAGTTTTGTTTAAATTTAAGTTGCTACTAAACAATTCTTCAGAGGATTAAGTCATGGGTGTAAGCATGTGCCTCCTGCCATATACAAAATATAACATTTGAATCAGAGTATAATGCATATATTAATTTGGATGTTTCAGATCCCACCTGAAAGCAGGAATTGTAAAATGGAGGAAATATTCAAATAACATATTTTCCCTCACATTTAAGAGTAACATTCTGTGTATGGTAAGAATGGATGACATTAGATCTGAGAACTACTCTTAATCATGCTCCAGGAAGAAGGGGATATTTCTGAGGAAAGATCCCTGGTTCTTGCACAAAAAAGAGTAACAACGGCACATTTATTACATTACAGACTAGAGCTGCAATAATAATTTGAGTATACGTACTTATCAAACTTGTATATAGCAAGTGATATCTAGAAGGAAGCATTCTTTCCCTGTTGTGGTACAGAGAAGGAGAATGTTTTTCTTGTAAGGATGTTTGCATCAAATAAAAACACAGGAAGTACAATTCGTTGTTTAAAACAGTTGTTTCTGTCATATTCAAATCTGTAAATATTTGGCCATATGATAAATTAAGATTCTTTATTTAGGCACCAAACCCTGCTATAGACCAACTACAGGTAAACCTTTAGTTACTGATTAGCTTGCTTATTAATTAGATCTGGTTTCAAATGTACCAGAATAATTTAGAAATGGTTTGTGTCTGATGAATTTTTTTTACTATGTGTTAACTCTAGAGATAATGAATTCCACATAGATTAATGTACCTAAAAGAAATCAGGAGCAACTCTGCATATTTCTGTACCATGTTCTGTATCTCCAAAACAAAGATCTAAATTAACTGCCTTTCAGTATACAGATAAAAAAAGAATAAAGCATTAGAGGGCAATTTATTTGTTTGAGATCTTTGAAATTAAAAATATGTTTTATTCTTTTGTAGTGGTTATTGAACCAATCCCAGCTGGACAAGCTGCGAGAGATTATCTGACCCGCTATGTCACTCCTACACTGCTAAAAGGACTTACAGCCCTGTGTAAAAGGAAACCAGCAGATCCTTTTGTAGGTATTACAGTGACTGATAGTATTCAGGGGATGGGTTCTAGAGTTAATGTGAGGGCACACCTGATAACCCTGATGCTGGTTCTTGGCAGAGGCAGAGCAAGGGGAAACAGCGCCCAGAGTGCGTGCCCTGCGCCTCTGCAGCAGCATTGCCCACCCCTGCCCCAGAAGCTATGTCCCTGCCACATGCCCTTGATGACCCAGCCACACCTCCGCAGCTGCTCTGCCCAGGGTATCGCGTGCGCCCCCGCCTCATGGGCGCTATGCCACTGGTTTTTGGATACGAATCTAGTCTGGTTGCCTGTGAAGAATAGCAGTTATTATACAAGGGACAGAAATTTGAATGAAAATGACAGATGATAAGAGCAGTACTCCTGTATTTGCATATTAAGTTTACCTCAGTCAAGCCAAAATACCCATAATCAATTAATGTTTGTGTATCACTAGCAGTCTAGACTGATTGCCTCCTTCCCTTTCATCTTCTCAGACATATTTTGAAAAACAAAAGTGTGACTGATAAAGTACACTTCCCGGCCCTTCCGCACATGCAGAATAATGCACTTTCAATCCACTTTCACAATTGTTTGCAAGTGAATTTTGCTATTCCTCACAGCTGCAAAGTGCACTGAAAGTGAATTGAAAGTGCATTATTCTGCATGTGCGGAAGGGGCCTTTCAGTGCAGTCCTAAACAGAATGTTATATTCAAAGTTAATTTGAATCAATGTGTTTGGAAGGATTGCATTATTGGGTGTTTTGATAACAGTTTCCCATTACAGTCACTTCAGGACACTGGAATTATCAAAGAATTTGGTAAATGGGTACTTTCTCAGAGTTTTTCATATGTAGGAATGAAGACTTTGAATGATTTATGCGAGTAAAAAGTTATGTTCATGTGCAAATGAAATTAGGTGTAATTTATTTATGTTTTTATTATTGTTCTTTAGACTTGGCTGGCTGATTGGCTAATTGAACATAATCCCAACACACCTCGGCTGCGACATAATGTCACCGTGGAGGAGCCTTAAAAAAGAACATTTATTAGAAAATGGTAAATCTGTAAAATAACCTGTCATTTTAAAATATTTCGCTACTGACTGTCTCTTACTAATGTTAACATGAAATTCAAGCTAAACAAACTTTTAACCCACACATGATTTTTAAAAAATATTCCCTTTGTATTATTTGTAAAATGCCATTAAAGGTTTTTTTATTTGATTTGAACATGAAATAAGTATTAACTTTAAAATAATCAGTTCACCAAAGAAGGATAATTCTTTATGGAGTAGCACAGGCTAAAATAACTGTACTTGGAGCTTGTTATAAGTGGTATATAATAAATAGGATCAGAACTAAGAACAGCATTATCCTAAGCTGTTTTAGGTTTGCTTTCAGTTGAAAGGTAATGTGTCTTCACCTTTACTCTTGGGAATACAATTTATTTGTATTAGTTCTAAGATTTATACCATGCCTTTCTGGCCTGATCAGGGACACCAAGGTGGTTAACAGATTCATAATAAAAACATGTTTTAAAAAACACTAAAACCAAATAAAAACATATTTCAAAAACACTTTTTAAAAAAGCTAAAGTACACATGCACAAAAACAACAATTAAAACATAGAGCAGGAAGGAGAAATTACTGAGAAAATGCCAGATGGAACAAAAAACAATCTTTACTCTATGCTCAAGGCAGCAACAGAACGGGGCCGATAAGTCTTTTTGGGGAGCAAGTTTCAGAGTTTTGGTTCCACCTATTCAATTTGTTATTATCCCTCTTCTTTCCACATAGCACACTTAACAATTAATGTATTTACAATAATGTATTTGTGCAGTACAGTTTTGGGACAACACATTTTATCGAAATAAAAACATTATGCGGATGCTCAATATAATATTTCAAGATTTTAAAATGTGGGGTGTTAGCATTCAACTATGCAAAAGAATGTATCTATAAGGGAATATCAAGCAAATGCTTGAAATGTCAACAACAGAATGGTTATTTTTTCATATATGGTAGACACGTAAACAGGCAAAATTGTGATGGGGTATGATTTTAAAAGAAATGCAAAATTTTTTGAAAATAACAATTAAAAAAACCCTGAGGCATTTCTGTTGGGGTTGATGAGGGAAAGGATCCATATAGAACACTTTTAATGTATATGACAACTGCAGCAAGGATTTTATATGCACACAAATGGAGGGACAACAAAATTCCAACAAAACATGACTGGATCTTGAAAGTTACAGAGCATGCAGATGGCAAGGTGGTTGTAAGAGACAAGAATACAAACAATTTTCTGAAAGACTGGAAATCCTCTGCAGACTACTTATTGAAAACATATACAAACAGAGAAACAACAGCAGGATTCGAGATTTAAATGAAAACAGCATATTGGATTAAGAAGGACTAAAAGTAAAAAAAAAGATATTAATTATAAGCATGGAGTTTGATTTATACTTGGATCCTTAGTGAGGTAGCTGGAAGTCACCATATATATGTGTAGGTGTTTATGTGTTTTTCCCCCTTTTCTTTTCAATTAGTATTATAGGGGAAGGGGGACTAGATTATTATAGGGGGAGTGGGGATCTTTTCTTTATCTTTCTATATATGTGCTATTTAGATTTGTAAAATAAATAAAAATCATTAAAAAAGAAAAAATTATACGGATGCTCAATATAATATTTCAAGATTTTAAAATATGGAGTGTTAGCATTCAGCTATGCAAAAGAAAAATGCAACACCAAGAGAAAGTATAAACCTTACAAACAAAGCATACAGCAGAAGTTTGTATAGCCTCAGGCACTTTTTACAATTATGTGCTAAACTATGGCTGCAATCCTAAGGACACTGTCTTGGGAGTAAGCCCCATTGTATAACATGGAGTTTACTTGTGAGTAGCTCTGCTTGCATTGCTTCCTTATTAATGTGTTGATTTCTAACATTCTTTTTTTTTTTGCAAAGCTTAGTGGTTTCCATTGCAAAGCTGCCAATTTTTAGTGGTATTGTTATTGATACTTCTATCAGCAAATACATTCTCTGAATAAAATTGCCCGAGTTCTGGTAATAACTGGAACCAGGAAAGATTCAGTTGAACTGACAGGCTACAATTAAATAAATAATAAGGCAGAGCCTCATTATCTGCTGCACCTTTGCTCAAATTCTGTTCCCTTACTGAATTTTGTGGCACTCTTTTCCAAGAACCTCTGTAGTTGTAGAAGGGGTATGACCGGCGTATGAACAGGTGAGATCAGAAAGTGTGCATTTTAGCTTATGGTTGTCATTGAAATACCTGAAGGTTTAGTCCCTTGATTTATTTAACCGCACCTATTCCTTCCCTCCCAGTAACATGCACAATAATCTTCACCGCCCTTTGGAGATTAGGATCCCAAAGTAGCTGATATGAGAGGACTGGAGTAAGAACACCAACTTACTTGCTTTTCAAGCCAACATTTGAACAACTGATTGTATCTACCCACAGACACAGGTGTGAGTTTTATTGAACTTGCTGTCCAACACAGGAAAGATTAACATCTTAATTCTAGTGATGTGTGCAGGGGTTAGAAGGAGGAAATAAGCTCTGGATGGGTGTTTCTTTAGGTAGAAAATGGGAACAAAATGTTTGCCATTAGTTCTTCCTGAACTTCCTGAACTTTCACAAAAATGTCAGAAATGAAGTGTGCAAGTAATAAATGATTGTTTATGAGAGAATGCATGCATGTGTTGAAAATTTACTGTTGGAAATTTATTCTGGGTACTTTTGTAACTCATAGAGGAGTAGTACAAGAACAAAAAAGAACATGGTCAAGAAAATGATTTCTTATCCTCTTGAAATAAGGTCAGAATTCTATATATAAACCCATAATGGGGTTATGTAGAGTGGTTTCTCAATTTCATGCAAACCAAGGTCTGCCTCTACCCCAGAAATTCCATCAGAAATCCAGCCCCCTGGAGACCCAAATATGTCAAGAGACATGATTGATAAGTATTGTGTCCAAGAGAATGGATGCTAACCAAATTGCTGTGGTACCACCCCCTGCTAGTTGAAGATGCAGTGACACTATCATCAGCTCAGAGGGGAGTCTGTTGTTGCTCTTCCCACCATTGTGGCAGCAGTTAATGGCAAGTGGGGGGGAGCAGCAACTTGGAGACAAATGGGAGAATGATGCTGCTTATAATAACATTAAAGGATTGAAAATTCTGTTTTCTGCATGGATTTTCTTTTACAGAAAGGTGATGTATAAAATCGCTTAAAAGATCTAAGCAGAAATATTGTTTCATTGTTGGTGGCATTGGGCCCAAAAGAAAACAGGAGGCTAATATGTGATCTAAAATGAGATTGGTGGGCAAAAAGAACTTGCCTGTGTAATCTTTCATACACCCAACATCTCATTTAAACCACTCTCTCATCTACTTTGCAGGCAAAGGTGTCATGCCAGAGATCCAGATATTGCAGTGGCATTCTGATGTTTTATGTATAAAAACATTAGAGGCATAGCAGCATAAACAACATGTTCAGAATGTTCAAGATTACACAGGAAATTCAAACATTAGAGGCATAGCAGCATAAACAAAATGTTCAGAATGTTCAAGATTACACAGGATATTTTTGCCTGCAGGCATCACAGTTAAATCAGCCCTAAGTGGTTCATATTATACCTTTTATCAGTTAAGTAGTGTATGACTTGCTATCTTCTGTTATAAATTGGTCACATCAAAGGCCAGAACCATTTGGATCCTATCTCTCATTGAACAGGGACAAGTGCATATTGGTTTTTCCCTTTATGTTTATCTCCTCTTTTCAGATTGCCATGTTCCCTCTCAGAGCATTGGTCAGTGATAAGCTAAAGAGGAACAAAACAACTTGGTATATGACACTGCTGCTGTCCTGTGTTTAAATGTATGGGGAGCCTCAAAAATTGATCTGAAAACTGTAAAATTTGTAACAAAATAATTATATTTATGATGCAGTATACACAAAAACGTTACTTAAAAGCACTACAGACAATACCTTAATCGGTATAAATAAATCTCAAACACTGTTGATGATTCAATCATATAAGCGACCAACAAGTGACCATACATGTTTTGGCCTATTTGGCCTTCCTTCATGGTCATACATACAAACAAGATTGTTAAAGATACATATCTGGAAATACATCTTACAGGTATTTTTATCCAAAAATGAAAAACCCTTGTCTGTGTGACCTCATGTTGCCTGTTAATACAAATCACAGGTCTTTCACCACTGAAATTAGCTCACATTGAATCTAGTATCTAATTTCCAGTGTTTCCAGAAACGTGTAATATCAACCAGTGATAAAATGTAATAGCTAAAAGGTTTACAGTGCTTTGAAAAGCTGTTTAAAATTTTATATATAGTATATAGTATATATAGTGTATATAGTAATAAAGATTTTATCTGTGACTTTGCTTCAACTGTTGATAAAGCTTGTTTCAATAATCAATATAAAATTAAAATTTAAAAATAAGTAGTTCAAAGATATGTAGTTGAAACATGGTTGTTGACACACACACCTTTGCATAATTTTTGATCCATTTTTAAGTATAAATTTAGCTGGGGACACTTTTCCTAGCATGCACACTGATTGATGGGGAGAAACTGCTTCTTCTGAAATTATTTTTACTATTAAGCCATGAAAGGCTAAAGAGCCCTGATAGAAAAACAGCTGGCAATCCTAGGCTGAACATTTAAGGTGAGAGTGTTTGAATGAAAGAGAGGAAGATAAGTGGAAAAATTCCAAAGCAACAAGAGAAAAATAATCTCTCTGAAAATGCCCAGATTAAGGGTGGAACCTACTTTCCATCAGTGTTCAAATAAAAACTCCCCATTACCTTAACATTGGAATGCAGCCAGCATAGAGGAGATTTAGTCCTCAAGCGTTAGAAAAGGTGGGAAAATATTGGTCTGTTGATATTATATTGGTCTGTTGAAAATATTGGTCTGTTGGTCTGTTGATATTTAGGATCATATTGGTCAAATATTGGTCTGTTGAAAATATTGGTCTGTTGATATTTAGGATCACACTTTGTGGGAAGAAAGTTACTTTTTGTGATCATTTTTTCTATTATATGCATGGGGGCTATATGTTGTATAAGTAAATAAATGGTAAGGATGTCTTTATTTGGGCTCCCTGACATTTCTTTCTTTTCTTAGGTGTTGTAAAAGCCTCTCCTTGCTGGGTGGCATTTGTTTGGGGAGGACAAATTACACCAACATTTGAATGTATATCGTTTCTCAGTTAGGACCTCTTTGCTCTGTTATGTGGGAAAATTCCAAAGAGTCTTTAGCATGTACTTGTGGATAAATCTCCTGCCTGCACCATAAAACATTCTACCAAGGAGCCAACATAAAGCAGTCATTGCAGGAAAAGCACAAAAATTAACACATCCTCACAATCACCCCAAGTATTTTTATAATGCCTCACTTAGCAAATTAACTGTGAAAAAGGCATAGCACTGGAAAAGGCTACTTAAGTGCAAAAGGCATCTTTTGGCTCTTAATGGAATCTGTCTGTAATTAAATTTGCTATGCCGTCTTCCCTAAGGTTGCTAAGAAAATAATCTGACCAATTTTAGAGATCTATTCATCTCTATTGGATTCAAATAATTTAATAACCGGTTCCAGTAGTGGGATTCAAACAATTTAACCACTGGTTTGTTTACAAGCACTATTTTAACAACCGGTTCTGCTGCAGTCGTGCGAACCTGCTGAATTCCACCACAGCAGTCTTCATGTATAGGAGCAGGGAAACAAATCCATCCCACCAGGTAAGAGTGATGTTCATGTAGAAAAGTGGGGAATCAGTGGGGAAAAGTGGGGAATCCATTCTCCAGATTAGAGTTCACCTGCTCTTAGCCACTATGCCACACTGTCACTCTATCAATCCAGACTCTTATTTCTCTATTCCCCATCAATGGTAATAATAGAGAAGATTATCTTCTTTTTCCTCGCCAATTTCCCATTCTCTGTTCAGTGCTCTCCTGGGACCTGATCTATAAATGTAATGTATATGGAATGCTTGGCAAGAAACCACCTAACATATAATTCCCCAAGGGATAGAATGTCGTGACAACTCACTTCCCACCAATCAGCATGCAGGACTAACTTCCAGCCATGGAAGTGAGTCCTGCGTGCCAATTGGTTGGAAGCCAGGCCGACAGGGCAACTGTGCCTTGTTGCCTGCTGCCCCATCAACCCCAGCACCACACCTCCCCATTCCCACTCTGTCCCAACCCCCAAAGACCAAGCCCTCAAACCCCACTCACCACTCACTTGCCAGGTGCTCTCCATGGCACTCTCCTTACCGTTTCAGGTAAATAAAACACAGTCGCCCCCCCCCCCCCCAATCCCTTGCCATGTCTAGAGCCCGCTGTATTTCTTGCCACAGCAGGTTTTACTGTTGTAATCAATATTGGCCTATCTGCAGGGATTATTGTATTTATAAAGCAGTACTTACTATGACTGACCATTCAACCTGGACTGTATGACCAGGTCAAGTGCCCAGAGCTTGCCGCTTCATGCAGCCCAGTTTCAGTCATGCTTACTTTCTGTGTAATTTACTCCCATGTAAATGGGTATGGATTGTGCTGCTGCACTTCATTATCTTCTTCATGTTCTTGCTTTCAAAAAATTAGTGATAAGACTCAGGAATATTTTTAATTTAATTTCTAATTTAGCTATATATTTTTAGAAACTCCATTCCATTTTGGGATTAGGATGAGGTATTCTTTGGAATTTTCATGGAAGGATATAATCTGTTTTGTCTGCAATTAATTACAACATTCCCCCCCCCCCCCCCCCCACAAAAAAAATCCATTTTGGGATTCTGCCTAAACATTTGCAGGAGGTCTGCCCTTCTTTGAGAATAGCCACTGATCTTTTGCATCATATTTGAAAGCTCATGCGTTGTTTCACCTCTGTTTGAGATTCCTGTTTGTTTTTAGATTTTTGTAGTCCAAACCCCGTTATATTGTTCATTAGATGTCTCATTTTGCTGATTGTACTTGAGTTAGACTCTGTAATCCCCCTTGAGTTTCAGTGAGGAAGGCAGACTGTAAAAAAAAATATGTTACAAGGCATCAAATACAATGGGAATTGATCTTCATAAAAATTCTCCTTTCAAAGGCACTGGATCAAGGTCCTCCTGGTGGCTCTTTGTTTTTGAATTATTTTCCCTGACAACTTTGCATATGGACTAGGTTATTTATTGCTGCCTGTTTCCTTATCAACTATGTCTTATTAGAGTTACTTAGTATGCATTTCTACAGGGGTATTCTTGCAAATCTGAAGTAAATAAAGTCAAGTAAATAAAGAAAATAAATAAATATTTGCACTAAGTGTTTTGAATGAATCCTAGGTGCTCAGAACTGATTCAGGTGGGAGAACATTACATCCATATTACCTGACTGCACCCTCAAATAAAAGCCCCATATCCAGTTCACCCTACTTCTCCCTGTCTCTCCCATACAGTCAGTTAAACTTGAACATAAGAAGTGTTCATACTATTTTGTAAATTGAGCACAGGTGAATTTTTTTCTGTTCTTTCAGTCCAGACTTTCAGTGCATCAGTGTGGTACAATTGTAAACATTTTCATCATAGTATTGTTGAAGGCTTTCACAGCCGGATTCAACTGGTTGTGGTGGGTTTTCCGGACTGTGTGGCTGTGGTCTGGTAGATCTTGTTCCTAATGTTTCGCCTGCATCTGTGGCTGGCATCTTCAGAGGTGTATCCCAAAGGGAAGTCTGTTTCACACTGTTTCACATTTTCATCATACTTCAGAAAATGAAAAAACCTTGGAGCTCATTAGACAGCATTAATCTACAGGCAAATTAATTAACAATTAACATGAACTCTCCTGCTGCCAGTTTACAAGGTGGCCTTTTCATTTTATTTTTGTTGAATGTCACCACTGAAGTTCTGACTTAAATTGATGATATTTTGTTTGCAAGTTAAATAGAGCCATCAGTCATCCATACACCTTGCTCTTGTCTGAGGCACATTACTTCCACTGGGCTGCTTAACTAGGAGCTGAAAACAACTCTTTTTCGGATCCAAACAGAGGTGGGATGCAGCCTATTCGCACCTATTCGGTAGAACCAGTTACTAAAATTTTCTCAGTTCGGAGAACCAGTTATTAATGATTAACTCCACTAGGGACAAGGGGGTAATCTCTGTCCCTGGGTACAACAAATCCCATCAAGTGGGGGATGCAAAATCGCCCCCCAGGGCCCCCTGCGGCCCCCCATGGCACCCCCACGTGTGTATGAACTGTATGAAATAATACAATATATAGTAATTCTAATTTTTTTTATTCATTGGTATAAAGGTTGGGAAAGTATTACAGGTAAAGATTTTTCATTTTCTTTTTTTCCCTTGAAATTTATATTGGAAAGAGAGGAGTTTAAACTACTCTTTTAGATTAAGGATTTTGGATCTCTCCCTCTGTTAATTTTCTTTCAAGTGGAATAGATAAAGTAGTTATAGGATTCTGAAGGGGAAGTAGAAAGTAGGGAGGGAGGGAAATATGGGAAGGAGGGAGGCAATATAGATGTTTTAGTTGTGGGGGTTAAGAGAGATAGAAAATTAGATATGTTTGTAATATGTTAACAATTGTAAACAGTTTTTGGTTTCTCTCCTTACTTATGTTATTATTTAAAATCAATCAATATAATTATATAAAACAGAAATAATACACTACCTTTCGGTATATTGCTTTTTTAATACTTTAAACAGTCATTATTTGAATCTAGAGGCGGGGCGAAGGGGAACTGCACCTGGGACGTGCACACCCTGCATCCTTGCCACAGCCCCGCCCAAGAATGCCCCGCCCCTGGAATGCCTGGCCCTGCCCGTCATGCCCCGCCCAGCCCCATTGGCACTATTCCACTGTTTGAATCCCACCACCATCGGAACCTGTTACTAACATTTTTGAATCCCACCACTGGATCCAAACACTTAAAGGCAAGACAAAACACTGAAGGAACATAAATGTGCTGTTCATCTTCCTCTTCTACATTCACATGTTTCTTACATATCCATACCTGATCATTTTAATGCCTGAGGAGAGGAAATAAACCTCCCATTTAACACACTTTAGAATGTTGTGAGAGCTTTGGGAGACATGACACCAGGTATGCTGTTCTAATTGCTGTGGAGAAAAGGGTAGGATGAACATATAGTTAAATAATAAACTGTCACTTTGCATCACTGAAGCACTGTGATTTTCAGTGGTTTGACTGTGTACATTCAACTGTGAGCAGTGGCAGAGCTACAAGGGGACAGGGAGGTGTGCCGTGCACTGGGGGGCATGCCTGGGGGTGCGGAAAATCACCCCCAGGCCCCTCCCCCAAGACCAAGGCTTGAGGGCTGGCAATACTGTCATGGTTGCCAATCAAACCCTACAATGGCTACAGCAGAGGTAATTCATTTCTTAAAGGTACAAACGCTGCTGCTTTTTTTTTTTTTTTAAGATTTCAGGGTTTTTTCACAAACCTGAGATTTTTTTCCCAGGTTTGTAGAAAGACCTTTCTTGTCTGTTAATGGCTCCAGTCTACATATTTAAATATTGACAGATTGACCACACTGAGAATTAGACATAATAATATTATTTGTCAGCCTCAACAGCCTTTTTGAACTTGAAGCACAGGCTTACTGAGAGCTGGGCTACAGTTCTGCTTCTTGACATGCTACATTTCTGTGGAAAATTATGGGCACATTTAGTTTTAGTGGATGTTTACTCTTCCCCTCCCTCCTGTGACTGGTTACTAATCTTTCCAATCTCTGTGCAAATTTTACCCTCCTGAGCAAAGAAACATCTGTTATTGGCAATAGCCTATTGCTCATGGATTCTACTCATTTCCTTGCCCAATCTTGTTCTTGTTTTAGTTTATGGTTCCATCTTCTTCTTTTCTAGTTCCTTGACCCCTACCAGTTTCACTGCTTGTTTTTTTCTCCATATGTGCTTACCTAACAGAATATATTAGGTTTCACGACTCGTACATGAGTGTGAGTTTGATTTGGATACCTTATTTTCCTTTTGATACTTCAAGAATCCTAGGCAACAAAGATAACTATCCCTAGCTGCCATTCTGTGTGGCTCACCCATCTTTGATACATGGAGAAAAGAGACCATCAACCTAGTCATTATGCCCCCCCTCCCGCCCTGCCTAACTTTGTAATGTTAAGGAAGATTTTTGTGAGTTGAAAGGAACCTCTCACTTCTGTTTCCAAGGCCTAAAGGAACTGATGTGATCCATGGCTTTTTCCTAATTTAGTTGTGGTGTGACCAGTTAGTTGAGCTGCATATGAAAAGGTCACATTTTCTTCAAGAGACAAGATGTCAGCTTGAGTGATGGAGAGCCTTTGCATTGGGAGCCATAATATTCATTTCATACAATTGTCAACCCCATGTGGAAATGCATGGTGTAAAAGGGTGGTAAAAAACAAAACGAAGCCTATTCCTGGTGGGGCCATTGACATCAAGAAGTAAATTTAGAATATATACAGAAGGATGCTTGCAAACTGATAACAGAAATTGTCTCCCTCCTTAAATTATAGATAAGCAATAAAGTGTCAGTCTGTTAATCAACAGATGGTTTGTAACTGTCAGTTGGATCACAGGAGAAAAAGAAACAAAATCATGTACTACTTTTTATTGAGGACATCCCAAACATTCTGCAAGCCTCCGAGTTCTACAGAACCTAGTATGGCTGTTTACAACTTTCCCCCTACTTCACAGGAGAAAAGACACTGGTCAATCTACATCCAGACTGCCTGGACTTCTTATGCAAATAGTGGCAGCAATGTCTTATGCTTTCTTACAAAGATCACATTCCTATGCAATGGCTCATTCAGGAACTATTCATGTAATTACTTCCCCTGGTACTATAAACTTTTAATATACTCTAAACCTTATGTTGATCACACAGTTGAGTTAAAAACCAGAGGGTTTGTTTTTGACTTCCCTCTGAAAACTAATACAACATTGAATGAAAACTTCTCATGAAAATGGGAAAATGGGCATGAAAATGGGAAAAGTTGCCTGGATTATAATAATGGGAAAAGTTGCCTGGATTATAAACAGGAGGGTGCTGAAGTCCTTTGTTGTAGTTCATCACACCCTTGCCCTCTATTTCCTCCTCCTCTTGGCCAATATGAAGTCTGGCTCTGTAAATATCATTATTCAAGATACTATTCAGTCTTTGTCATTCAGCCACTGTGAAGTCAGTGCTACTGTTTCGCAATATGGCCTCTGAGGCTTGAAGCACAAACCTCTACAAACCCAGGTACATCAGGCACCAACTGGCTGATATCTGCTAAGAGAAGAAAAGAAGTCTGAATTAAATGCACCTTGTATCTGATACAGCATGGCTGGTTTTTATTATGCCAAACTCTTTTGTGCAGGAAGAGCTCATGGACATTTCCTTCGGGGGAGGGCGGTATATAAATGTAATTAATAAATAATAAATAAATAAATGGAAAATTGGCCTCCAGCTCTATCTCTTTACCTACCCTTCTCAGCTTATTGTGCATGATTTGTCTTTCTCCCTAGTTAGACACAGCAAACCTTTCCTATGACCAGACTAATGCATAACGAAGACCCCTGATGGCACTTGACAGCTCCTCATTAAAAAAAAGTGTCATGTGCCTCTCTAAGGCTATTGCAAAAGTAAAAAGATTTAGGGTCACAAAAATGCCAGGATTGAGTTCCGTAGATACACAAGTTAGAATTTGTCAGCAGCAATATAGTGTTACAGACAACTGAGCTGCTCGATACACCTTATTTGGATATTTAAGGCATTTGGAGAAATTTTATTCTAGTACTCATTTAAAGTCAGAGCAAAAAGTGTTTATTTATAATAATTATGGTGAAACAGGGACTGTAATGTTATGGATAATGCTGACAGACTTGGAATATAAAACCATAGCATAAAAGGGAGATCTGATTGAGTGTAAACATTTGGTAAGGCAAGAGACTGATGGGAGTCATAGTCCATGAACATCTGGAGGGCCAGAGTACTGTGCTTAGAATGATCAGTGTGGGTGAAATCTATGGCTTTCAAATAGATAAATACACTGATTCATTAACTCTTTGTAAAGTAGTCTAGGGCGCTGTCTGAGTTAGAGACTTGCCAAAGCCAGGTGATTTGTGCTGCTTTATGTGACTGATATATATTTAATCTTTCCACAGTAAATGCTACCACCAACATTTAATTGCACAAACTGTTTTATGATGTAAATTCAGGAGGAGACGTTAATTACTTCAGTAAGATTTGATTATTTCCTCTGTAGTAGGTTGGGCTGTCAATGCTCTTACTGAATATAACCAACAGTATCCTAGAATGTAAAGTGTCACAGATTCCTTGCAGAGTTTCTAAGGCTTCTTAACACAGATGATGGGATGCAATTTTTAATGTAAAATGCTGAAGTGAAACATTGTTGTAAAGAAAAAATGGCATTCCAAAGGATGGTGATATTAATCTTCAGCTGAGGCACACCTGTTTCAACAATGTGCTCTTTATATGAGTATTCATTTTAATTGATAATAAAACTGCAAAGATTGTCATGCCCTTATATAAAGCCGTGGTGCGACCACACTTGGAGTACTGTGTCCAGTTCTGGTCACCACATCTCAAAAAGGATATTGAAGAGATAGAAAAAGTGCAGAGAAGGGCAACGAGGATGATTGAGGGACTGGAGCACCTTCCTTATGAGGAAAGGCTGCAGCGTTTGGGACTCTTTAGTTTGGAGAGGAGACGTCTGAGGGGGGATATGATTGAAGTCTATAAAATTATGCATGGGGTAGAAAATGTTGACAGAGAGAAATTTTTCTCTCTTTCTCACAATACTAGAACCAGGGTGCATACATTGAAAATGCTGGGGGGAAGAATTAGGACTAATAAAAGGAAACACTTCTTCACGCAACGTGTGATTGGTGTTTGGAATATGCTGCCACAGGAGGTGGTGATGGCCACTAACCTGGATAGCTTTAAAAGGGGCTTGGACAGATTTATGGAGGAGAAGTCAATTTATGGCTACCAATCTTGATCCTCTTTGATCTGAGATTGCAAATGCCTTAACAGTCCAGGTGCTCGGGAGCAACAGCCGCAGAAGGCCATTGCTTTCACATCCTACATGTGAACTCCCAAAGGCACCTGGTGGGCCACTGCGAGTAGCAGAGAGCTGGACTAGATGGACTCTGGTCTGATCCAGCTGGCTTGTTCTTATGTTCTTATGTTCTTAATTATTTTCTTCCTCCAAAGAATTGAGAGCAGCAACCTTATGAGATTGGCTGGCTGAGAGAATGTAATTTGTAGGGGTGAGCCCGCGAACCCGGCAGAACCGTAGAAGGAGCGCTAGGCATGCCGGTGCCGGCTACGGCCTTCCGGGCGCACACGCTCCCCCAACCCCCGCTCCCCCATGAGTCACGGGTCGTGAACTGCCTGACCCGCAGTCACCAGGTGTCCCACACAAAGGGACACAAAGTCTCCTGCCCTCAGGTGAAGATTAGGCCCAGACATGGATGCTTCCTCCCGCACGTAGCAGCCCGATGAGATCATGCATCACATGATGATCTCCCGCTCTCCCGATCTCCCGACCTCCCGTTCTCCCGCCTGCCCGACCCCTTTTACACGCCCCCATTGAAACCCTAATAAAAGGTGTGAGGGGCGAGCGCACAGCAGAGTTGCCAGGATCACGGGATCCCGCGCTTCCTGCTTGCTGGCTCTCTCCACCAGATGAAATCTCCACGTGTCGTCTCTTCCCTGGGACCTCGTGGGTACGACTACAGTAATTCTCCTAAGCCAGCACAGGGAGCTTTCATGGTTAAGCTGGGTTTCCAAAAACAAAACACGGATGATTACTTTAAGGAGATACATTGCCAGTTAGACAATAGTGAATTTTACCTCAAAATTCCTACAGATCCCATGGACCACATAGTTTCAGTCATCAAGGAGGTGGTCCAGGAAGCCATAGTTATGGGCATCATAGGGGACAATGTAGCTAAATTTCAAATACCAGATTCTCCAAGGATACCAGTATTTTACATGCTACCCAAGATTTATGAGGAGGGATTCCCTCCACCAGGTCTGTATTTTCTGGTACTGGGTCTGTATTCGAACCATTAGCAATCTATGTGGATTCATTTCTACAACCTTTTGTAGCATGTATGGGTTCTTATAAAAGGATACTGGAGATTTTATTAGAAAGGTAGAAGGCATGATTTGTCCAACCAAGTCCATTCTAGTAACGCTAGATGTTGGTGCATTGTACACCTATATACCTCATTAATGAGGCAAGGGATGTCTTGATATGCACCTTTGAAAGAAGAACGGATTTAGATCCCCTCACTTATTTTTTGACTGAGTTAGATTATATTATTTTAGAAAACAGTTTTTTTCCCCATTTCAATACAATTCAGTCTTACAGGCGTATCTAAGATGTGGGTATGGGCAGTGGCATGGCTCCAGGCACTGCAAATAGTTTTGTGGAGTCATTGGAATTGGAACTTTTCTGTGGTGAGCACATCACACTTTACAAGCGATTTTTGATGATTTTTTATTATCTTAGATGATTAATATATACTGATGGAATTTGTGACCTGGCTCAACCATTAAATTCACGCACATTGCAAGTCCTAAGGAAATTAATTTTCTGGACACATGCATATTTGTGGATAAGGATAATTAGTGGGCAGTTAAACCCTATCATAAGCCAGCAGATAGGAATATAGCCCTACACTATTTTTCACTCCATCCTAAACATCTATGGAATAGCTTGCCTTTTAGGAAAATCAAATAGAATATATGCAGCAGGAAAACAGCAAGCAACAAGAGTCAACAACAATCTGCAATCTGCAGCAAAATAAGAGTGTCCTGTTTGGTTGGATATTTTGGACATCAACCACAACACTACCTTATAGGGTTGTTGTTTTGTAATATATTTATTTATTTATATTATAGCACATTAGGTTATATAATTTGCACTGCTTATAATGAAATATATTCATGACACTTGATAATATATGCCTTGCAATATATGCCTTGCAAATAATATATGATAATATATGCCTTGCAAATACGGCGTCCCCAGGGCGCCGTATTTGGCCCGTGCGGAAAGGGCCATAGATAGGAAACAGCTTTTATCCCCAAAATCAAGAAATACAGCCTTTTATCCCCGAAATCAAGAAATACAGCCTTTTTGTTGTTGACTCTTGTTCCTTGGTATAGCTTGCCTTTTAGAGATTAGAGATAATAGGAATTCACCTTATAATCATGACTGAGAGAGAGAGAGAGAGAGAGAGAAAGAGAGAGAGAGAGAGAGAGAGAGAGAGAGAATAGGCAATTGTTACAACAGTACAGAACATGGGGGTATCCAGAATATACTGGTGCCTCCAATAAAATGCAAAACATAGGCCCTTTCCGCACTGCGGAAAGGGCGCCCCTGCATTAGCAGGAATTCTGCTGGTGGAGGGGTGGGGGCCGTTCGCATGGGAGCGTGCGAGCGGCCCCCGCAGAGGCCGGCGCGGGAGAGGCAGCTCTGCACGGAGCCGCCTCTTCCCCATCCCCCCCACTCACCTCGTCGCCCTGCGTCGCCCTGCTGGACTCCTAAGACCCGCCCATGCTGCCCTCCGACCTCCAGGGGTCGGAGGACAACGAGGGAGGGTCTCAGTAGTCCAGTAGAGCGACACAGGATGACGAGGTGAGGGGGGGACAGGGAAAACAGCGTGTTCCTGGCGGTACCGTTCGCACCGCGCCAGCGGGAACACACTGTTTTCCAAAAACCTCCCTCCAGGAGGGAGGTTTTTGGAGGCGGCCTGACGCCGCTCTGGGGGAGGTGGAGGGGAGCCAGGTCGGCACTGCTGCATTTCAGCAGCGCCGCCTGTGCAAACGGCTCCCTGGGGACGGCGTTTTTGCCGTCCCCAGGGCGCCGTATTTGGCCCGTGCGGAAAGGGCCATAGATAGGAAACAGCTTTTATCCCCGAAATCAAGAATTCAGAATGAGAGAATCACCTTAGCACTGGAATATACAGCCAATGCTAATGAAATAAAAAAAGATTCTTTATAAGCATTGGCATCTGCTTTCTGGTGTACCAGGCTGTTTGGAGCATCCCAGAATTGGCTTTAGAAAAATTAATAACATCAGACAGATGAATACCAGGTCAGACTTTGTGTAGGAACAGCCTAAACAAGAAATAACTCAGAGATGTTATCTCCGTGAACACTGCTGTGCTTGTGCTTTGTCCATGAATATTAAGATACATACTCACCCGTTCATGGGATTTAAATGTACATTACAACATTTTACATATGTAAGATACAGGCAAATTTAATTCAATGTGTATGTGGGCATATTTAATTCAATGTTTATGTGGGAACACTTATGTAGAAATGACCTGCAGAGAATTACAGGCAAGAATTTTTGAGCATTCCTCAAATATCTGTAATAAATGGGCAGATGCCTCAATGGTGCAGCATTTTGTAGAGCAAAATTATACAGATCGAGATTTCAAGTTCTGTGTTCTATAAATGTTTCAAAAAAGTAAATATAGAATGGCTAATGTTATGAAGATTCTTTTACAAGCAGAAGCCAGATGGATTTTTCAATAAAAAGCCTGTTTAGAGTGGAGTCTTAATAATGACATAGATTTAACATGTTTTTTATAAGCACTTTAATGTTTCCCTTTGTTTGAATTTCTTTGCATGGATATCTGAATTGTTCTTGTTCTTGAGGTTGCATCATCTGTATCAAAGAAAATTGTCAATTCAATACTGTTTACATCTTTGGGTACGTTTACCTTTAAACAGCACAACTGCAACCAATTAGCTCCATTTATAGCACTTTTCATGTAGCAATACTAGCACACCATCCTGAATCCATGGGGTGTAGCCTAAATGGGATTGTGTCTGACAGGTTTTTTCTGCGTGTAAGTAACATGCACTTATTACTCTGTATTTATTGATTCATTATTTTTGTATATTTGGTCATGATGAGCTTTGAACATATATTTTTAGATGGTTCCCTTGATTGGATTGAGGCAAGGGCAACAGTGATACAGCATTAATCCACTGATGAAGGCTACAGTTGAAAATGTCACCTTGTACTGTGGAGCGCATTTTGGATTTTTTGGGTGGTTTTTTTTGTGAATGTGGATTGGAATTCTTTGTTTCCATATCATCTATTCTCAACCGGAGAGTCATCACAAGAATCTCCATTGAAGAGAACTCATTCACCAGATTTATGCTTTAGGCAATTCTACCAGCTGAACTAAAGGACAGCAGCAGTGGATAAGCTGGGGAGGAGTGAGCCACTGACTGAAAGTACACGTATTCTGTTTATACCTTAAGTGGACTAATTTATCTGTGCAGATATTATAATGATGATATAGGAATGTTGTGTGTGTGTGTATCACATTTGCATAATTGTTGCACTTTATAATTATTTATTAAATTGCACTATCAATGCTTCAGTGGTTCAAATGCTTTAGTATATGGCTTAGCAGTCAGGAGTACTGTCTTGTAGGCTGGTTTCTCACATCCCAACCAAATACTGTATCCATGAAAGCCTCTCAGGCTGAACTTTTAAGACAGAACTAGAGGTTCAAGGGATATGAGTCATCCAGTGCCTTGTTCTCCTGTCTCCATTGGCAAATGTTATCTATCTATCTATCTATCTATCTATCTATCTATCTATCTATCTATCTATCTATCTATCTATCTATCTATCTATCTATCTATCTATCTATCTATCTATCTATCTATCTATCTATCTATCTATCTATCTATCTATCTATCTATCTATCTATCTATCTATCTATCTATCTATCTATCTATCTATCTATCTATCTATCTATCTATCTATCTATCTATCTATCTATCTATCTATCTATCTATCTATTTAATGACCCCACTTTTTCCCCCTGAAGTGGTTTACATCGTTCTTTACCTTCCATTTTATCCTCACAACAACCCTGTGAAGTAGGTTAGGATGAGAATGTGAAAGTGGCCCTGTGTCACCCAGCAATCTTCCATGGTAGAGTTGGTGTTTGAACTTGGGTCTCCCAGATTGGGTCCAGCATTATAATCATTGCACTGCACTGGCAGTGTAACATCACTACACTTTAAATTTGCCTGCCTCACATTTTTGACTGTCTACACAGCATACCTAGGGGGAAAAAACCTCACTGCTCAGTGACATTGTCTCAGACATTGGGTTATACTAGACAGTATCACGGAGAAGGGAGAGCAGGCTGCTGAATGACAGTGACTTCGGGGTCTTTATACTGTGTTGTTCTATCCTTAACTATGGAACAGAGTGCAGAGAAAGCAAGGTTGTCATCACTTGTCTGATAGGACTTTTGTGCTCTAACCAGCATGCATCTTCTTGCCTGTTTTCCTATAAGATCTCCTGGCTTCCAACATACAGAACTGGAGTTTAAAGGACTCTAGTTTTATAGAAGCTATAAAAGTAGCTGTAAAGTAGTGAATATATATGGAATGGTGAAATAAGCAAATAGACTACAACAATGAATATAGTAGCATGTAATACATGATTTGCAGGTTGGAATGAACATTTGCTCTTTCTTGGCATGAGACAGATTTTCATTTGAACAGGTAGCAGTTCCAAATTCATTATTTTCTTTATTTACGTAGTTATTCCTTATTTTTTTCACCAGTGGAAACTCCAAGTGACTTACGAAATCACTGCTCCTCTTCCTCCATTTGATCCTTACAAGAACCATGTGAAGTATGTTAAGCTGAGAGTGACTGCTCGAAGTGAACACTGATGGTAGAATGGGGATTCAGAGATTAATCCAGCACCCTTACAACTATACCACACGATCTATCTACATAAAAGTACCACAACCCCATACTGTAAATAATAGTTCTACATTTGCCAGCTCTGGGATAGGAGATTCCTGGAGATTTGGTGGTAGAGTTGGAGAGGATAGGGTTTGGGGAGGGACCTCAGTGGGATATAATGTCACAAAGTCCATCCTCTAAAGCAAGGGTCTCCAAACTATGGTCCTTTCAGATGCTCATGGACTATGATTCCCATCAGCCCTTGTCAGCATGGCTAATTGGCAGTATTGATAGGAATCATAGTCCATGAATATCTGGGTGGCCATAGTTTGGATACCACTGCAAACATTTTCTCAAGGAGAGTTGTAATCATTTTTCTTAAGGAGAATTGATCTTTGTAAACTGGTGATTAGTTGTTATTCTGGGAGATCTCCAGGTTCCTCCTGGAGGCTGGCAACCCTAAAAGGTTCAATGGGAAAC
The DNA here is from genome assembly GCF_021028975.2 of Sphaerodactylus townsendi. NCBI lineage: Eukaryota > Metazoa > Chordata > Lepidosauria > Squamata > Sphaerodactylidae > Sphaerodactylus > Sphaerodactylus townsendi. The sequence continues at coordinate 84,298,181 of NC_059427.1, forward strand.
TTCCATTACTAAAATAAATTTGTTACATCTGCCAGAAATGCTTAACAATACAGAGAAGCTCTTGTTCATTTACACTGTAAATGTGCAGTTGCATATTTGATGTTTGCTTCCTGGCTAACACTGAAGCCAAACTAAACCAAGTTGAAAAGGCACCTAGGTGGTAGAAAAACCAGCCAAGCTGATTCAAATCCAGCCAAGTGGCAGCTTTGCATTGGATCAGCATTTTAGAAACAGGACATGCTGGAACCAAAGTTTGTGCATATTCATCTGGCCATTGATGTTCAGAAAACCTTTAAAATCATAGGAATCTAATAGCGGAGGGAAAATTAAGTTTGAGAACTGTCAGATTGGTCCACTTGTTTGTTCTTTGGTACGTCATCAACCAAATATCTATGGAGTTGAATGGCTATTAAACTCTGCTAGAAAAATGACTGGATTCCTTTAGTGGGTGTAATCTGCCAGCTGAGACAGGAAAACAGTAAACCGATCCCAGGCTTAGATTGAGAATACACATTTAAGCAAGAAGCCAGGATGGCTGCAGCCAGTGTCTCCCCTTGCCCTCCCAGGCATGCATGACATCAGGTTGTTTATAGGAGACAACAGCAGGGAGTCCACAGACACATTCACAACTGCCTCCAAGTTTTCACTCATACTTTCTAGTTCAAAGGGTTCATCTTATTCCTTAGAATAAAGAATTTTGCAACAAGTGCTGATATTTAGCACATCAAACACTATCTGCGTTTGCTCTGTTTAAAGAACATTTGCCAATAGACAAATTAGAGAGGCAAGGGAAATTTACTTTACTAGATTCATGTTTGCAGCTTAGCATTTTGCCCCCTTCCCTCCTCCAGGAGAAGACTACTATGCTGCTCTACTGTTGTGAGGCCTTACTTGTTTATGGAGTGCTCCGCAATTCTCTTGAGTTTGACTTCGTTATATATACACAGCTACAAGTTGCTGAAATAGTGACATTTTCTGTTCCAGCACATGCTTTAGCTCAAGCCAGAACTACTCTTCCATTCTCATTTAAATGTAGAAGTGCAGCAGTGTGTGTGCCCACACACAAAAACAGAAACTACATGCATTTAACCAGTGCTTGATTCGGCTTTAAAAAACAAAAATAAAATAGTCATTGCATTGAAGATTTATTGCAAAACTGGATCCAAAATAAACTCCAGATTCACTTGGCATATAATCACTTCAAAACAGTATAAACTGATAGAAGAGCATTGACTTTATTTTGCTTTTGAAGCACACAGAGAATTAAAGTTGTTATTTTCATATGTTAAGTGTACTTTGCAAAGTTATTTGTTATGTATACTTTTTAAAAAGTACACTTAAAATGCACATGTATGAAGTACACAAATGTCGCTCATAAATTCCGGAGCAAAGTGTTGACCACCTAACTGTGAAAACAATGGCTTAGTTGTCATTGAGGTAGTTAAGGTCTGTCTGGGATGTACCACTTCAGACTGCAAATGTAGGTTTGCTCGATTTAATGCTTTTACACACAATTCTCTACAAAGGAAAACTGGCATAGCAGAGGTACCTAACATCTTGGTTTCTATGTTAACTTAAAAAAAATTGTATATTTAGTCACGTGAGTCCCCAGATGAAAGCTTATTACCTACAAGAGAACTAAGTCTATGATTCTGAACACTATTTACATCAAAAAGTGCATAGGTTTCACATTATATATATATATTTATATATTTGTATAATTCATGCGTGGGCTGCACTATCAAAGACCCTTTCTTACATTTCATACAGAAGGACAATTATAAGTTATAGAAATTCTGGAACTCAGAATTGGGATTAATTTCATGAGATACATTTTGTGAAGCTTTTGTGAAGATTCAGAGAACTTTTTCCCCCCATTATGCCAATACCTTCTGCCATTGCTTGGTTAGAAGTTTATGAAACTGGATTTCTAAATGGGTGAATGAAAAATGAATTCTGTAATCATTCCATTTTTTGATCATTGAAATTTTTTTAGCATTGTATTGTATTGGGCCCCAGACAACCTAATACCATAGTGATCCAGTGATCAGTAGCTACAAAAGTCACTGTGCTTCAGTTCACAAGTTTGGCTTACTCTGCACAGAAGCAGCAGAGACACTGCAATCATGAGAGAGAATCTTAGAGTGATTCCGCACAGCGTATTTATAATGAGTTGCAGTCGTTATAAATGAACTAGTTTTCCCTTTTAGGGACTGTAACTCATTATAAATATGCTGTGTGGAATCCACTTTAGTGTGAAACAGGCTGTACACATGAACTGGTTGGCAGCCACTGCAACTAGTGTAGGTGCATTTTTTCCCATTCATCACAAAAACAGCCGTGACCCTACCCATTAAAAACCCAGGTCACATGGATGATTCCCCATCAGACTGCAAGTACTATCACAGCTAAAAAAAGACTGCTGCTGCTCACATGACAGGACACTGACTTTGCAAACCAGCCTGGAGTGTGAGAGAAATTGACTTTTTACTTGGAAATCTGACAAGATGCCATTTGCAAATATTTCTTCAAACAAGAAATAAAGTGACTATGTATTGTCGAAGGCTTTCACGGCCGGAATCACTTGGGTGCTGTGTGGTTTCCAGGCTGTATGGCCGTGTTCTTAGGAGAGAATGCTGCTAGAACATGGCCATACAGCCCGGAAACCACACAGCACCCAAATAAAGTGACTTCTTGGGGCAGTGGAGAGTTATAGGTAACTACAAGCTTTAGAAGCAATCTGTAAAGCCCCCAAGGTCTACAATTCAAACTTACAAAGAACACTATATAGCTCAAATGGCCATCTGACCCAAAGAGTCAATCCCTTTATAGCACCTTATAGCACCAGAGAGTGTAAACCCCTTTACATATACCAGGGTGTAAATGTCCTACATCTCATAGGACAGGATATAAAGTGTACAACTTTAGGGTAATAGGTAAAACCTCTTCCAAATGAGTATCAATTTGTATCAGAACTGTGGGAAAATGGAACATGCATCCAGAATTTTAAAAAAGGATTTGGATAGGTCTGATCCAGATAAATAAAGCTTTTTGGACATTCCCCCCCCCCCCCATGCCTTTTACCCTGATATTTGATGATCAGTTAAGAAACTCAATACACTGAAAAGACAAGTGTCTGGATTAATCTGTTGGAAGACAGTCACAGGTAACAGTCAAGGAGCTGATGATTTATCTCAATGTCCCTTATTCCTTCGCCTGTTATTGGTATTATTGGAAGAGGGACTTTCTCGCCTGGAACAATAATACTTGGTGACCACTTGTTTGCATTGTTCACATTTCACTGTGCAACACCAGTGGAATTTGCAGTTGCAGCTGGTGACGATTTCTGTCCTTTTCTTTTCCGTTTTAAGGCCACACTCAGTGCAGAGCCTCCTGCAACTCCTCTTCTCCCACTGGGACAAGTTCTTACCACCCTGCAGGCACTCTCGTCCCTCAGTGCCATGGAGGCCCAAACTGATGTTTCTCATGCAGTAGTCAGGAGAGTCCTCCAGGAAGACAAGTTCACTGGCTGGCAGAGAGCTGAAGGTTCCCGCTGTGGTCCCGCGACTTTCTGCGCTGTTTCCAGCTCTCATCCTTCTCTTGTCTACCTCCATCTTCTGAGCTTTGTTATATTTTATCTTCAGGTAATTTCCAACTTCTCGAAAGCCTGCAAGCTGGAACCAGCAAGTTTGGATGTTGCAACTCCCAGATACCCCATGACACTTGCAGGTTTTTTTCATTGTTGCCCTCACAGCCTTGGATGAGAAATAGAAGAGCAATTAGGGAATCATACTACCAAACTGATTCAAGCTGCATAGGTGGCTGGTTAACTTAAAAAATCCAATCATTCACTGAAATGTGAAAAAAGGTTTCATCTAGCAAAGTATTATGGGTTAAAATAGCAAGATCAGCACATAGCTTTTGACAGTATTGGTCCCTATCACTGTTCAAAGCAAAATGATCAAAACTACAATACTGAGTACATTTCAGTTCTCTTCCATTAAGTTAAAAGTAGCACACATGCACCATACACACCATTTAATTCTCACAGTTCACCAATTAATTTTCACAATGTAGACTCCCACAACACAGAACAGATTGAAAGGAAGGTCATTCAGTGGCACTGCTGGCTGATCAATCAGCAAGTTGAATCATCATGGTTTTGGTCCAACACCAGCGGCTATACTGTCTTATATTGGCATAAGCAAGAATTATGCTTGAGACACCCACATATCTCACAGACAACATCCCTTGAACTGATGATGAAAGTTGAAGTGGCTGCAATCGACAGTTGCTCACAAGGACATTGATTTTGCTTCAGCTTCCCCTCTCCATTACTTGTGACAAAGCCTAAAGTGACATTGAGAACCTCAAAATGTCACAACACCAGTTGAATTTCCAAGAATCAAAAAATCAAATAACATGTTTATCAGAATGTAAATGCAGTTCATAGTCTGGCAATGAACAGGGACTGATGGGAATTGTAGTCCATGAACATCTGGAGAGCCATAGGTTGCAGACCACTGATCTAGGCTAAAGTCTCTGCTCAAACCCTGAATCAGACTTCCTTGGTCCCTACCACCTAGAAAATGAGAATGCTTCTGAGAGAATGAATGGGAGTAGACTTAAAAGACATGCCATCCTAACATACTAAAGAAAACAATAAATACAATTTCCTAAGCATATGAAAGTAATGGGGAGATACAGATAAGACGGTCAGGATAGCAGCTATCCCTGTATTTACTCCAGCCAGGTCTTGAGGGAGGGTGTTTGAGAGGAGTGAAGCAACCCACTTGGCAAACATATTTCAGTGTCTACATTTCCAAGTATGTGGGAAGCTTTTAAGCCCTAGCAACCCTCTCAGTATTGAGAATTTATAGGATATCAGTTCCTGCCCTTTGACTCTCAGATGCATTTTCACTACACCGAGGAAAAAAAAACCCCTAAACATAACTGGTTAAAATCCTTTATGTGTATTTGGCATGTGCTTACACATGGTTTTGTGTAACAGAGGGCACAAATCAAAATTACAACCCTTTAATAAAGATTTTCACAAAATTCTTGTTTTTAAACTGACAAAGGACATGATGGGACTTGTGCCAGGAGCCAGTAAACAGGTTCATCTACCATTGTATTCTAATGGGGAATAGTCATTGATTTCGGCCGGAGGTTAAAGTATCTGGGTACCCAAGTTGCTAGCAAAGCTGATGTATTTGTAATATGCAATTTCTTTTAATTCTACCTTGTTTTGTTGCCCTGGAATAAAACATCATTTTAAATTAATAATTAAAAATGGTGCGTAAGAAAGTGGCTTTGGAGCCACAATCTCTTAATATGCCAAGCTTAATGTCTGATTTACTTCTAAAAGTAGAGGGCAAACTCATAAGCCATCAACTCACTATTATGCCCTGAGAAAGAAACTCTGTGCTCCCCTTCAGGCTAAGCAACCTTTGCTAACCGGTCAGCCCATACAGTGTATCAGAAAATTCATTTAAAGAGCTCTACAGAATTGCCCCTCAAGGCTGCATTTGTTGACACGTGTGTCCCTTCTAAAAACAATACTTGGCATAAAAAACATGTTTGGCTTACCTGCCTTCCAGCCTCATTATTGTGCAAATTCATTATTGCTCTGGCATCATGACCGGTCTCCAAAGCATCTACAAAGTGTTTAGAAATTCTTTCGCCAAAATCTATGTTGTCACTGCAGCCTCCCCAAACCCAGCCTCTTCCACCTGTGGGGGAAAAAATTCCAAAATTTGCAAATAATTTGGAGCAAAATCTTTGGCCTAATGGATTTGGGTGTAGCCAGACATGACCAAATCCTGGACTTGCGGAAAAGGGAGTGTGTGTTTGTGAGGGATTGGAGGAAGATTAAGGAACTGAATTTCTAATTATTGTTAGGAGCATATGCTCTAGGTCAAATTGTGCCTTGTCATGCTGTGAAGCCAGACTGACAAAAAGAAATGAGTGGCAAATCAAACTTTCCATGTTTTCTAATGCTTAGAAATGTGAAGTCTTTGACACAGCCCTTGAGTCTTCTTCCCCTGCCCTAGCAGGTGTAGGTACAACTGACATTAGCATATGTCCCAGTTTATTCCCACCTTCACCTCCTTCACTAGGATTTGTTGTCTGCCGGAAGTCACACTTTAAATCATAAGGTCCTCAGGGCAGGGAATGGTCTTTTTCTGCATTTTAAAGCACCATGCACATCGATGGTGCCATATTTATTTATTTAGAGTATTAGTTCAGCATATGTGCTTATTGAGAGTTACTGTTGTTTAGTAGTTAGAATGTCAGACAGCAGAATTCAGATTTGTTCTTTGCCACAAAACATACTGAGTCAGCCACTTGCCTTAACCCCTCCTCACAAAGTGCCTGTGGAACTTAAATGGGAGGGAACTGAAGCTCCATGAGGAAAGGACAAAAATAATAAATAATACAACTATTTATTAAGCAGAGAAGGAGTTCAAATGAGGTCGATGCCCCGATTCCAGCAGACTGTTATCCCAAGAAAGTCCAAACTCACCTACATGTCCATTTCTTGAATCATCACAACCGCAGTTCTCGAAGTCCCCCATGCTGCAGTTCCTGGTGAGAGTGTACATTACCCCAGCTGAGCTGATGGCATGAACAAAAGAAGTTTCCCTGGTAGCTGTAGTTGGAGAAAATAACTCGCCTGTTTTGAGTTCCATAATGACTGAGATTGGCAAAAACCAATTATTCACAAGATTATGTGCTACAAGGTGTTAGGACATGAAGCCAAGGGCTGAAAGTAAAAACCAAGTGAAAAAGTAAAAGCATAAAGTTTCATTCTTTCTTTTCCAGGCTTGTATGATGAGAAATTAGAAGGGTCAAACAAATATTGTGTTTGTGTTTAGATCCATTCTGACTTCATGAAAATTAAGTGGTATGTGTACCACTAAATAGAGTATTATGGGGTGGGGGGTGGGGGAGAGAGTTCCCTGTACCAACTTCCTTTACCATGTCTAGCTTTGTAAGCCTTTATTATGCCCCCCCCCCCACTTCTCACTATCTGTTCTGTAAAGTAAAAACCTCCCAACTCTCTGCTAGAGGTGCTCTAACCTGTTAATCATAATGATTGTCCTTTCTAGAACTTTTCTCAGCTCTACAACTCTTTTACAAATCTATTACAACCTGGGTATTAATTCATAGCGCTATATTCTTAGGCCAGTTTTCAATTCCAGCACAATAGGTGGCATGCATATCAGCATCACCATTGTTACAGAGTCAAGAAACTGTCATTCACACACACACACACACACACACACACAGAAATCTGAATAGAGAAACATTTACAACCACCTCAACTTTTTTGCTGATAAATCTATAATATTCACTGCCTTACTTTAGACTTCACAATGTTGGCACATCTATCTTTGGATGGTACACTTAAATTAATATTTTTTTAAACCTTGGGAAAGTGGAGGGATACTTGATACCAACACCCTCTGAGAAAAAAGTACAATTTTAAACAGAAAAGCAATGCCAGGGTTCAAGTTTATCTGGAAATACCATCCAATGCTCTATGCTCTGGAAGCCTTTCCCTATTCCCAGATGCCTCTTTTTGTAAACCACCTTAAGCAGATATTTATTTTAGAAAGACAGCATATAATTTTTAAGAACAGAGGGGAAAATGCATTCTGAACAGGTTAAAGAATATTATCTTCTCTTCTTTCTTTAAAATATTCCAGGATTTAGCCCTCATATAGGAAACAAATGTCATGGCAGAACCGTGATGACTCCTAACACAAATGAGTCCTGGATGTTGCATTTCTTTATTAGGAATTGCTTCCAACTTAATCCCAATGTACCTGTCAATAGGAAAGTACATGTTTAAATCTACTTACCACTCCGAAGTCTGTTGTGAGTAGAGAGCTGAAGTGCGCTCTCTGGGCAATTCCAGCGCTCCCAGGTAAACTGGTGCTTACACTCTTCAATCCCACTGTGAGCACCCATTGACACACTGGTAGAATATGTCAAATATGCCTTTAACAGATAAAGCAAGTATCCACTTACTCTTAGGTCTCCAAAACACGTTTAAGCAATGATTTATATTCTATCTTCCTTCATGCTACAGATGCAGTCACAGCTCCATAAACATATCACATGGTTAAAGCTGTATTTAGATGCATAATATGCAGGGAGGGGGGGAATTACCTTGGGTCCTGTCATCAAAAAGTTATTCACAGACCTAAAGAGAGAAGAAAAAGAACAAAATACCTAACTGAAGAGCACTTGTAAAGTACTGTTTAAATACACTGGTGGTAATGGGGCTTGAAGTCTTACCATGCAGAAGTGTTGAAAATAACACTGCATATGCCCACAGTAGCAAAGATGACAAAAGTGCTGCTCTTCATGGTGAAAACCACACTCTGCTAGCTGGCCTAAAAGCTTTTGACCCCATGCACCAATAGGCTGCTCTGAATGAGGATAACTCTGCTCCTTTCCTCTCAATGGCAAAAAGATATATCCTTGGTTCAAACAAAAGTTGCAGGAGCCAAGATCTCAGTTATTTATAAGGTGAGTTCCTGAATGGTGGAAAACCTTATTCATTTGCTGCCCAATGACTCTGTGTGATAAAGGAGCTTCTGATCCAATAGTTGACAAGATAGCAAAAGGAAACGCCTGATGCTGCACTTCAAAAGGCAGGGAGCCAGCTTGCCATCTGAATCTCTGTAATGAGCTTGATGAAGAGCAAACTTGCCTAACAATAGACAACTTTGAATTCTATTCAGAGAGCTAAGATGCTCTTGCTTTCTCCTGAGGAAAAAAAAGGCTTTCATCAGGGTCTCTCCCTCTCTACCTCTCCTATCACCCCCAGTGATCTTTTTTGCTGGGGGCAAGGTGGGGGGTGTCTCTGAAAAAAGCCTACAAGGCTCTTCATTCCAAATCAAGTTCCAGTTGTCACTACTAAAATACTCCTAAGTGAATGTTTTGAAGATTATGGCTTTAGAGTCTTGTTGGAATGCACCTGAACTGTAGAGACCTTTCTGCTAGGCTGAAATAAACGAGAAGCAGTACCCTCAGGTTTAACACTGCAAACTCTGTCTATGGGGATGTTCTTGTCAGGCCAAGCTTTGTTCATGCATTCTTTCTAGACAGGCATCACATACAGGCCTTGGGGACCTACTATAAAAGCTGGCAATTTTAGTCATCACAGCTCATCTGTTCGCTATTACTAACTTATTTAATTTATTAATTTGAATTAGATTTCTATACTGCCCCTCCCCTCTCAGGCTTGGGACGGTTTCTGGCTCTGGGCGGCCTCTTAAGGTGGATTGTCAGGAGCAATGCCACTGCATTTGAAAACAATCTGTCCTCGCAGATAAAAAAAGTTAAGACATTTTCTTTGGCGGGGGATAAGAGTGTTTTTTTAACTTTATTTTATTGTGGGTTTAGAATTGCAAGTTGCCTTGAGCCACAAGGGAACAGCAAAGTACAAACAAACAAACAAAGTGAGTTTCTCATGCTCACAAATATGCAGCTGGACCTATGAAGCTAACAGTACAATATACTTATCCTGAAGTTGTCTCAGGACACTTTGCCTAATGATCCTGAGCAGATCCTATCAGGAGAAGAAATCACAGTTTTACATGGGAGGTGAAAAAACAGATTTTAGTGTGTATCTTGAGAGACAAGATTCAGTAAGATCCAAAAGCTGATGCATTCAAAGTTACAATAGGAGGAAGGGCTGCATTTTAAACAGTATTTGTCATAATTTTGATTTATAGCTCACAATAGCATTGGTAGTGTTATCAAAGCAGGATGAACAGGCATCTTTTTAAAAAGCAAATGTATTTGTTCCTTTGGTGTACCTGCATAGCACATGTATATCACACATGCTTGCTGGATCAGAAATATAGGCTTGCATCCAGTGATGTGTGAGCAGCAAGCAAAATGTACTTAGTCTAGTTCTACTTGCACAAGCAGTAGCTCAAGCAAACAGAGAGCTTCGGTATAATTTTCAGCGAAATACCAATCGGTTATACCAAACGTATCACTGATGAGATGTGGTTGTAATTATTTTTTTAAATTTGTCTTTGAGTTCATATAAGAAGAAATTCCTTGCATTACATCTCGTGCAGGTATGAACGACTGTAGGAATGTGACCATTTTTATTTAGTACTAGCAGACAGCAAGGAATGATTTTAGAGCAGGGGTGCCAAACTCATTTGTTACAAAGGCCAGATATGACATAAATGTGACCTGGTTGGGCTGGGTTTTGGGCGGGGGTGGCTGCCTTGGCTGGCTCCAGGATGGAACTGGGAGGTGTACCTGGACTAGCCAGCCTGAAGCAGGGGTGGTGTAGCTCCCTTGAGAGGGCTTATCAGGCCCAGCCCGCTGAGGCAACCTCCCCCCCCACACACACACACTCGCTTTCAATCAGGAGTCTTAGCTGGCTCGTGGGTTGGATGAGCCCCCTCAAAAGGCCAGACTAATGTTTGATACCACTGCTTTAAAACTTTCTGTTACACATGGACATGTGGAAATCTTCTGTGAAATCCAAACCAGTGTCCAAGTTTGATGGAACATGCTCTTAGGTAAATGAAAAACAGAATGGGAGGGAGGCAGCTTTCCCCTGCAATCTCCAATTGGTCATGCAGTTCTTATCCCATGCATGTTTGTCCAGAAGTAAACCATATAGAACTCACTTGGATTTACTCTCAAATAAGTGTTCATAGGACTCAGAAGACCTGCTGAATTTATTGTGATGCATTTCTAATGTGTGCTAAGAATTGTAAGCTTACAGATATCTCTCATCAGTGTTTACCCAAAAGTAACAGCTACTGATTTTTATGGAGACGTTTTTCTCAAGATTAAAGCTATCATTTTAAAAAATCTTTTCCAGCTGTTTTATTGTCTACTTCTAACTTGTGAACTGTTTTATGCTCAGTGGTTGTTTTATGCTGTTTTTTTTAATGTCATTTGCTTATCTTTAGTATTGATAACTTAAGTTGCTGGTGTAATGGTATTGTTTTTAACTGTGAGCCCAGTTGGGCTGATCTGGAGAGGCAAGTATCTCTTCTGCTACCTTTGTTTCCCTTCTTTTTCAGTTTTTCTAATTTCCAGTTTTGTTCTGGGTCTGGGTTTTTTGTTTTTTGGGGGGGGCTATGTGGTATTTTTTTAGTATTTATGAGAAATTTTCATCACCATCTGAATTTGAAGTTGATTTTAATCTTGATTTCATTGTATGTATTGATGTTTGGAACCTACCCTGAGCCCGTGAGGGGAGCAGCGGCATGCACGCATAAATAAATAAATAAATAAATAAATAAATAAATAACTTCCCTCAATAAAATAATTAATTAATAAATCCCTTCATTAATATAGTAGAGTGAACAATTTTCCTTTCCCCATGTATCTGCTCCATACATTTGTGGAGCACATCATTATTATTTTCCTTTTGCACGAGAGAAAATTAGTCTGAGTGACTTGTCAATGTCACCCATTAAGTATATGGTCTTTGAGATTTATACTCAGGGCCAAATCTGATAGACCACACTTGGCTGAACTCCTGAAAACACTGACATCTTACTGACTTCAGTTAAATTGTTCCAGAAAAGTGATTTGTAAGTCTGCATTTAAGAATACCTCCAATATATTCTTAAATATGTGACATTCCCTATATGGAAGACACAATTCCTCATAATACACAGCTAAACATGGCTCATTCCATTGCTTATAAAGCACGGAAATGACAACATTTTTAGCAAATTGTTATGGTAGCCATTTCCATATTGCCGAACAAGCCATACATGCCCCAAACTGTTTTCCTCTCCAAGTAGGTCCAGAAGGTAGCCACATTAGTGAACCAGTTCATTTTGTGGACTAGAAACCACTTCTACATAGTCACTAGTCCAAAACAGTTTATACTTGAACAAAACTGTGTCACTCTTCAAGGAACTACAAGATTCCTGTTTATTTCCCCTTGGAATGCAATTCTTCCTTGACTCCAAGTTTATTAGCAAGTGATAGAAGGAACTTATCATCACCCAAGATCATGTGAAAGGGAAACCTGGAGCCAGTCTGGCAAAGCTGCAAACAAGCATTTGCAATCAAAGGATTAAACTGGGCTGGTGAGAATGTAATGAATGCAAGATGTCTCTTAATGAGCACAGAGCTTTCTGCAGTGTGGGTATTCCTGCAGGGAAGACAAAACTCTGCCCTGAGTCATTTTCTTAATCATCAATGTCCGGAGAAGACAACTATCTTTCTACAGAGTTGAGAAAGGACTTCAGTGTATAATAAAGCAATATAATATTCACAATAAACAAATGGGAATATTACCACTAACTGGAAAGCGGTTTTGTATAAAATTATACTTATTATTTGTGATCTCTAGCTTATGTTTGAACTTACACGACTCATTCTTTGTACTTGTGTTTTCCATTGATGTGGCATTGAACAGGTGTTTTCCATAACAGACATGTGTGTCTTCATTACCTGTTTGGGACCCACTGTCTCAGCCATTTGCTCCCAGGTCCATGTTCACAGGTGTTTAATGGTGTCCAACTGCTATTCATACTTCCCATGTTGACTGTGAGAAACACAGATGTAATGGTAGCAAACATGATTGCTGTCTAGACCCACAGAGCTCCTTGAGGACTATTCCAGTTTGTCTGAAACTAGGTCAGTTTCACAAATACCCTTTGGATGGAAAGGTGGTTCTTGCTGACAAATGGAATGACTAATGTTTTTTCTTATCCCAGCAACATTCCTCTGCCTGCTCCCTGAATGAGGCATAAAACAGGTGCCACTATTCCTAACACGGCAATGCAGAGACTGGTGAGGCTTCAGTTCCTGAATTTTTTTGTCTTTCATTCTGCTAAAGGCACAAGTGTCCCACCACGTAGAACAGAAGGTGGCAGCCTCGTGAAGAAGCTGTCATGCCAAGACCTATGCACACATCCCTGGGAGTGTGTGGGACAAGTAAGCCCTTAGCTGGCCCCAGGATGTGACAAGCGAGTAAACATGTTTCAATTTAAACCAACCTTCAGACATTGGTTTGGTTATATAGATTGCAAAGCCTCAGTAGCAAGAGGGTTGCACTCCTATAGCACTGTGACAGAGAGAAAAATTCTTACCTGAAAACCTTATTATAGGCAAGTCATATGAAAAAGTTGAGAAGAACTTTGAAAAACTGTACTTTGCATTCCCTCTCTGCAGTGGCATCAAATCTTGAATTGCAGGGTTTCACAATAAAAATCCACTTGGGTAATAAGAAAGATTGTCTCTTCCTTGAAGTACGTAACAAGGCCTGCTTTTATTGTGTTCATCTGCATGACCCTCCACAGGAGGCCAGAATACATCCCCTATGTGTGATGCCATATACTTTATTTGTATACAGAAACTCACAACTTGCGGGGGGGGGGGGAAGAGTGGATATTGGAAGACTCATTTCCCTGCGGTGTATTGCTCTCCATTTTAACCCCTTGTAGGGATGAATAATGTGTAATCTTCTCACGTAAAAGGACTGTCTTTGTAAATACAAACTATCCCATCTAGTTAACATTTCCAAACCTGACAGGACTCTCGGAAGTTCATCTTGCCATGTGACTGAAAGATTCTGATTCTGAGTTCTTTCCTCCTTGATAAGAGGGAAACAGTAAAGTTCCTGAAGTGCCAGAAAATCACAAAAGGGGAAAAGGGACCCAAAATTGTCAAGAGTTGCCAACTATTTATTAGGTAACTAGGTGCTGAACCAGTAAGATGTGGTTTAGTGGTGAGAGTATCAAACTAGGATCTGGGAGACCCAGAATTGAACTCCCAATCTGCCATGGAAGCTGGCTGGATAACCTTGGGCCAGCCATTCTCTCCCAGCCTAACCTACCTCACAGTGTTGAGTAAATAAATAAATTTTAAAAATACCGTTTCAACGTAGCACTCTCCCTTACAGGCATAGTCTATGTAAATGTATTTTTCAATAATATTATTGTACAAAAATTGTATGATCATTTATCCTAACAATGTAAATATCAGTAGACCTCACTAAAATAATCAATGAAAAGAGCTGTACAAATCGGTGAGAGAACTGGGGCTTAAGCTACACATGACAGCTTTTAAGTGTGAAATATCTGGAACCATGACTTTGTTTTAGACAATCATACTTCAGGTGTAAGGGATTCATTTCTCTAAGTCACCACCTCCTTCTCTAAGTCACTTCTCTTCATTGCCTTCCATCTGCTCCTGCTTGCATAGCCTGCAATCCTTCTCTGGCGCCTCCTGCTGTTTCTATAATGTCACTAAAATATCATATGACTTCCTTTTGTATAGTGATACTGCTTTTGGGGGTTGATGGTGAATCCCAGGTCTGGAAAGGTTCAAAATCACAAAATCAGATGGAACTTGTCTAAAGAAATGTTAGGGTACTATTTATGTTCTTAGACTCCAAGACTGTTTCCATGAGGCTGACCGATGCTACGCTATAGTCCAAACAAAAGACCTGGTTTAGCTCAATCCATACAGAAGGCTTTAAAATGGCTCAAGGCACATCCCAACTAGTTTGGTTACTTGCCATATCTTTATTTCACCATTCCAATTTAAAGCAACAGTTCTAAATCATCAGTAAAGGAGGTTGCTTTCTATGTAGGCATCAGTGCTCAAATTTGGAGATGGAGCATGACAGGGGCTTTCTAAATGAAATCCATAAGCTCTACGCCCCACTGTCCTCAGTTATAATCCTTCTATCTGGTTATTACAAGTCACAGCTCTGTTTCTGCAGGGTTCTGCATAATTACTCTGAGATCTTGTGTGTCAGGGAACCAGCTTTATGAGAGCGTATACACAACCATCAGGAAAGTGCCTGGAAATCTTATGCCTTCTTCAGTCCAGACTACAAAAAATAGCATGGTAACTGAGCATTGCCAACACCAGCTTGAGAAATTCCTGGATATTTGGGGATGGAGCCTGGAAATGGTAGGGTTTAGGAAAGGGAGACAGTTCAGCATCCAAAGCAGCTATTTTCTCCAAGGGAGCTGATTTCTGTCACATGGAGATCAATTTTAAGTAATTCTGGGCGATTTCTAGTCTCCACCTGGATGTTAGCAACTGTACTATTAGCCTCCTACTGTTTAATTGCACTGAAATGAGAAACCTAAATCTCATTTTTAGTTTCATGTTACACAGAGAACTGCAGTAATCGCCCTTTCCCGTTTGTGATTGCTATGCTTGTTAGAGGTGGAAGTTCAGGAAAGGAAACCTCCATTGCTTCTTAGGATGCCCCCGGGGAAGAAATATTGATGGACAATTTAGGTAGAAGGCAGGGGTGGGGCACAGAGTGTATTACTCTTTTCACTGATAAAATTCTTCTTGGTTAGTGACATTTGTCTCCACACTAATGACAAAGTAACCTTTACAGAAAACTGATCTTATTCAGGGCTGAATCTAACCTCCTACCATCTCCCTTAATAGCGCAAGAGAATTTTCAGCGAGGACTGTCTAGTTTTGGAATAGCAGTTAAGACTGTGGCATAGTAGCTGAGAGTGACAGACTCTAATCTGGTGAACTGGGTTAGTTTTCCCTGTTCCTCCACAATGGGTAAGTCTCAGGTCTCCCATAATTCTCTCACCCCCACCTACCTCACTAGGTGTCTGGTGTGCGAAGGGAAAGGGAAGGCTATTAAACTACTCTGAGACTCCTTAAAGGTAGAGAAAAGTGGGATATAAAAACCAACTTTTATTGTGCTGGAAATTTTCCTCACTCAGAGCAATACACTCTGAGGCAGGCAGGACTTTTGGAGGTTGGCAAGGGAAAAGACTATGACTGGTAGAAAGTGTGGGCAGGAGAGGAGAAAGAGAACAGACAATGAGTAGGCTAAGAGAGGGCCATAACATGGGTAATTCTGATAATAAACAAAACAATGCAGCAGAGAAGATTAGACTTCTCTGCTGCGCTAAGCACATAGCCACAGAGAGACGCTGAGAAATCTGTCTTCTACACTTTTATTCTGTGCATTCCCCAGGGAGCTCAGGGTGGCATATGTATTTATTCCCATTTCACTTGGTCTTTACAACAACCATTTAAGCTAGGTTAGGCTGAGAGATTATGAGGGGCCCAACACCCCTCAGTCATTTTTCTGGTTTCTGTGAATTTCAGTACTGGTTTTCAAGAACAACCCTTAAACAGAGGCTCATTCCGCACATGCAGAATAATGCACTTTCAAACTGCTTTCAGTGCTCTTTGAAGCTGTGCAGAATAGCAAAATCCACTTGCAAACAGTTCTGAAGGTGGTTTGAAAATGCATTATTTTGCGTGTGCGGAAGGGGCCAGAGATAGTTAAGCCAAATAACACTTCCCAAGAGCCTACTAAAATAGTATTGAAGGTTGCCCATAGTAAGAGATGCAGGGCTTGGGCTGGTCCAACTGGCAATTTTAGCTTCTGAATAATGAGAATTCAACAGATGGGACTGCACCTGACCAAGCTGGCGAGAATGACCAGATTTTCAGGACCAGTAGCTCTAAAAGTGTCCCTCTAGGTCTCCATATACCTGCTTTTACACAGAAATGGAAATAATTGTCTTCTTCATAATTAAAAAAAATCACTTTAAATAGGTTTGTACCCTCAAATGTCTGTTTGGCTATGTGACATGATATGTGACGAGCCTTCTTTACCCTGGCAGTCTTTGGAGATGATATATGCTATCCCTGAAGATGTACTCTATGTAAATGTTATCTACAGGAATTTGAACCTTTGGGCTGAAGATTTGGTGATGGAAGAAAGTCTGTGATAAGACATATCTAGTGTGCAAATTGAATTATGTAACATTCATCATCCTTGGGCTTCTGAAGGGTATCGGTTTGTGGCCTAGGGTCAACTAGCCAACAGCCTCAGGCTATAGCTAAAACCAAAGATAGTCTAGGTCAGACAAGATTAAGGACATTCTCTTATTTTTTTCCCATATGAAACCATTTTGTGCAGTTCCTTCCTTCAAGTTAAATTGTTTTCCCACTCCAAAGCTGTTACTAGTCTCTCTCTTTCCTTCTCCCTCAAAAGAAAAATGAGCTTCCTTTCCTTTCCCCAGACTGTTGTAATCAGCAGATATGTGGCTTGCAGATTAAAACAGCTTGATAACATCTGGGTATGTAAAGCAGACACCGGGAACATCCAGGGGAAATTCCAGGAAGACCATTGTATAATCTCTACCAAATTTCCCCTACAGTTTGGGGAATATTAACCTACCTTTGTTTCTTGACTAGAAGTACTCATTTACTCTTGGTGCCTTTTCATATCATACCCTACAATTATTTAGAATATTGCTAGCCTCAGACAACAGCAAATGGTGAGAAATTCCATCCTGTCTCATCTTATTGCAAAGACAAAAGTGTGGTCCTGTGATGGCCAGACAGGGAAAGTGTGTTTCTGTGCATCCAAAAGGATAAGGAAAGGGGATAAGGAATGAAAATCTATGGGAAAAGAAAGCATAATCTCAGGGAGAAGCTCTGCTTGTGTTTGACTGATTCTTAGAGTCCTTAAATATGTGGGTATGAAAAAGATGGGAGAATTCCTAAAGGACAGGTGTATCATTGGTTATTAGTTCATGGTGAAACAGCACATTGAAGGGACAAAAGCAACTTTTCTAAAATTCTACAGTCTTTAAAACTTTTACATGATGAGGGCTGGCATGGTCTAGTCTAGTATAGGATTAGGATCTGGGAAACCTGTGTTGGATTCCCCACTCTGATATGGTAGCTTGATGGGTGATTTTGGGCCAGTCATACATTCTAAGTGTAACCTACCTCACCAGATTGTCAGGAAGATACATGGAGGAGGGGAGACTGTTATGTCACTATGGGTCCTCATTCGAGAAAATAGTGGGATATCAATGAAGTAAATAAATAACTAAATTGATATTCTTCCAATTTCACAACAATCTCAACTGATGAGTGGACTTTTGGTTTAGAAATTCTAGGGCTATAAAAACTAACTGACACTTAATACGGCTGCTTTAGAAGTTACAAGCCAAGATTTGTTCAAACATATGTTTCAGGGATAGAATTTCAGAAAGTTTAAAAGTGCAGAATAGTACTGTCTCTGAAATTGTTCTAAGATCCTGTGAAATGTTTTGACTAAGTTTGCCAAGGTGATCAGAGAAGGCAGTCATTCTGATTTCTTGGCATGGGAATGAACCACAGGAAATCCCCACAACTGCCCTATTTCTTTAGTATCGCCTCTGGGGCATGTTGCGCTGGTCACTGGTGGAGAGAGGAATAAGGGGTCCGAAAAGAAGAACTGCTTTATTCACTTGGCCAAGGACTTCTTATATTCTAGCACATATTTTTTTTGTGCTGTGTTCAGAAAATGGACGCTGAAGAATTCTCACAACACTTTTGTATCACTGTGCAGCAGGGATATTTTGCCTTTTGAAATGAATCAATATGATGAGAAATGGGATCAGCAATGCTCATTTCACACATCGCAAAAGTGGAACTTGCTATAGTTTTCACTTTTGTTGCCTCTGTGTGATGTTAGGACCAGTTGTCTTAACACCAGAGAGTGCTTTAAGAAGCATTTCCTAGATTGGCTATCTCTGTGGGAAGAGAAATAATTTTAATGTGACTGACTGGAATCCTTGTGAAAGCTGAACAGTGTATTCCTAACAAGAGTTCTACATATATGTCTGTTTAGGATGGAAGGGTTAAATTGTCAGTGTAAGTATGTTTCATTATGACTACTGGAAGTAATATAGGGTTTCTATTCCCACAGGTGCTCACTGCCACTCTTAAGCAGCAGAAGAAAAAACAGCATTTTGATGGTGTTGCTATGTCACTACCAGGTAGCTCTAGGAACAGCTGGAAAAGTAGAGAAGCCTCTGACATCATGCTCTCCCATATCCTCACCCCAACTTTCTCACTAGTTGCCAGGCTCAGTCTTGCGACCCTAGTTGCTTGATATTTTTATTAAGGCATATAACTTTTTATTTAATAAATGTATGCACTTTTTTGGGGTGTGTGGTATACACAATTTTGTTTTGTGTTTCACATTAAATGTAACATATGCTGCATTCTTGTATTTTTGCTTTTGCCTTGGTGTAGTAGGCTCCCCTTTGTTCCTTATTGTAGCTCCACTACACCTTTTCATTTGGAATCTTATACTAGGTATTGTGGCTTAACTCTCAACAGCTGCTAGGAGCATTGCCCACATGGGGGTGCTGCTTCCAGAGCTACTGTCCTCTTAGCCCATTCAAGCCTTGGGCTGGGAAGATAAGCTTGCTGGATAAACCAGTCTACTAAGTGCAAGCCTGTTTTCCTTGCGCTATTTCCTTTCCTCAAGCTCCTATCAATGCCCAGGATATCCATGCCTAAAAACACTACTGCACAGGAAACCTAACAGGGAAAATCTGCAGACTACAGGACAATCAGGGGCTTCTCCTTACCCCTCTCCATCTCGTCATTATCGATCAATCATATAACAGTCAGTGTCTGAATCCCCCCCCCCCCGCCTTTATGTCCCTTTCCCATTTGGGTTATGTATACTGTACAGTAGGTGGTGTTCTGAATAGTAAACCACCTTTAATGCAATGGCAGACAGTTGGTGTATAAATATATCAAACTAGCAGTACCTGGCCACGCGTTGCTGTGGGAGCAGCAGTGGCGTAGGAGGTTAAGAGCTCGTGTATCTAATCTGGAGGAACTGGGTTTGATTCCCAGCTCTGCCGCCCGAGCTGTGGAGGCTTATCTGGGGAATTCAGATTAGCCTGTACACTCCCACACACGCCAGCTGGGTGACCTTGGGCTAGTCACAGCTTCTCGGAGCTCTCTCAGCCCTACCTACCTCACAGGGTGTTTGTTGTGAGGGGGGAAGGGCAAGGAGATTGTAAGCCCCTTTGAGTCTCCTGCAGGAGAGAAAGGGGGGATATAAATCCAAACTCTTCTTCTTCTTATTGTGGTGAAATGGGAAAGGAACAGTAGCAGCAAATCAATTGCAGAGGCCAGAAGTACATGCTCATGGAAACGCGCAGGCTGATACTGTGCGATGTCATTGATGTGTGTGACTGCATTCCTTGGGGGGGAATGGAAAGGCACCCCTCCCACACATCTAGGCTGGCTGGTCACTATCCTTTACCTGAGAGTAAGTTGGGGTGGTGGCAATGGGTGTCGCTTCTGAGTAAACCCTCTGAGGGGGGCGACGCAGCCATTCAAAGTATGTCACAGTTGCTTTACCAAACTTACTCCTGAGTAGCGCGTGCCTGGTTTTCTGAACTGTAACCTCAGTATTCTTGGAATCTAGGCTGGCTGGCTGGCCCCTCCCACCCGTCCCTTGCATGCCACCCCTCCCTCTCTCCCCTCCCTCACTTCTCTTCCCTTGCATGCCACCCCTTCCCCTCCCTCTCCCTCTGCTAGGGTGGGTGGGTCATTTCCAGATGCTGGGCCCCCTCCCTCCGCTCCCTTACATGCCACCCCTCCCTGTCTCACCTCCCTCACTTTTCTTCCATTGCACGCCTCCCCCTCTGTCCCTTCCCTCTCCCTCCCTCTGTTCACTTGCATGCCACCCCTCCCCCTCCCTCCCTTCCCTCTCCCTCCGCTAGGGTGGGTGGGTCAGATCCAGATGCTTGGTCCCCTCCCTCCCCTCCCTTGCATGCCACCCCTCACTCCCTCCCCTCCATCCCTTCCCTCTTCCTCCCTCCAGCTGTCTTTTACATTCAAGCTTGTTCAATATGTGTGTGGAATATGGGTGAGGAAGTAGTTAAGTGGTGGTTAGATGTGTGGGAGAGCAGAATGAGGAGTGTGAGGATGAGCTGAATGTGTATGAGAGTATATGTGTTGTGTAGTAGTAGTTGGTGAGGCACAGAGAGTGAAAGGTACCTGCGTGTGAGGGGGGAACCCCACCTGACATCTCACACGGCAACGTGTGTATGTGTTTCACTTCCATTCGAGTTATGACCTACGTACTGTTTTCACTTCTCATATCTGGCCATCTGTGGAAACATTCTAAGAGCACGAACATTCTAAGGATGATAGTGACACACAGCCAGCTGCATGTCCTTCACCATGGAGTGCCAGGGAAAAGGCGTTTTACCTGGGCCAGGTGTGAAATTTCAGGTATGTGAACATCTAAAAACACTCTCGCCTGGCTGACTACAGTGGCTGGGAATTTTCAGAGGAATTGGCCCAGCAGTTCCTGTGCTAGACCATCAGGAACAAACTCACGGTTTGCTCTTTATATATAACATGCAGCTTAAAAAGTGTTCCCTCAACTGGAAGGGCATCCCAGCAATGTTGGTGAGATGTCATCCCAGCAGGGGAAACAGTGACTGCAAGCATATTTGTAGGTGTCAGAAAGCTACTCCCACCAATGCTATTGCTGGTCAAACACTCTTGATACTGCCTTGCAGGATCAGATCCACAAGGAAGATTCCCAACAAAATCTGCTGACAAATTTCCAAGTAAGTTCTCTATAAGGAATGACTATATTGTGTTGTTCCCACCCCCCACCCCCCCAGTAAATGAAACCTACAGTCTGGAATCGTAAAAGGGCACAGAAACTGAAGGAAGTCCTAGGTTGTACCACACTCTCAAGTCTGCATCTCAGCATAGGTGAGAATAGATACAGAGTGCTTGAACCCACATGGGTTTGTTGCCATTGTAGAACATTATTCATTACTGTCCTTGCAGCATAAATGACAGAGAAGACAGATGAAGCACAAGGAGTGTTGGACTGAACAGCAACAGGCACCATGAATGATCTTCATGAATTCAGCAGGGGGGGTGCGATGGGAATGTGCTAGGGCAAAAGGATTGGTGTCTGATGCAGTTGGTGTACATGAATAGTTTGTTCCCAGTGAATTGCTTGGATGGTATAAAATCCCCGCTGTGGCTGGAACGTTTTGCAGGATTATCTGGTTGGTGCTCACATACTGGGCTTTTTGAACCAGGGACCCCATGCCTGCTAAGATTGTGTTGCTACGCCATTCTCTGGTAGGTATAGCCAGTTTTGATTCCAGGGCCACTAGAATGTTCCAAATGCCCCATGCTGTATTTTTCCTTATGTGCCGAGTTGTGTGTGTGTGTTTCTCCTCACTATGTGAGGTATGGATTTGTTGGACATAAACACACACATAACTCGGCATGTAAGGAAAAGCTGAGTAGAATATAAGCTGAATAGAACAGAAGAGACAGATTCTCAGTTGCTTTTTATAAATGAGTTTACAAACTGTAAGGGAGGATTAAACTGAGATAAAATAAGAAATCATTTCTTTCCTGTTACACATCTACATTACTGAAAGTTTGTTTACATCTTGCTACCTATCTGCTGTCTCATGCTTGTGTCTCCTCTCTGGTGTCATCTGCTAAAAAAACAGTTAACTTTATAACTTCAGATGTACGTGCTCACTAACATGTAAGCAATGGCTATCTGACTGACCAATAGCCAATCGATCGATCAGGTCACAAACAGTGACTTCAGCAACTTGTTTACATACAAACAGTTAACCCTTTTATAACTGAGTTGTGACACTTGCAAAATCCCAACAGGATTCTGGTCCTGCCTCTTTCTTCTGTGTTGTTGCTGGCTCAAAAATGTTCTTTGCTCTCTTTACAACTTCCCTCTTGGACGGATTCAGTCCCCATAATTTGTGTTTCTCACAGGAACACTTTTCCCTACTGAACTATGGGAGGATTAAGAAATGCACTTGGTGAACATTCTATTGTGTATCTCTTGTTATAGCCCAAACCTTAGCTCAGATGTTACCCTTTCTCTTTTCAAATAAGTGTAGAAGTACCTATGTAATATAGCTGGAGTGGCCATTTTTTCTTGCCTGTGCATTTGCCGTTCAAAAGGGAATGTGTTTTCAAGAGGGGATTTGAACAGCAATCCATAATCCTTCAAAGAATGATGCGTGCTTTGTTTCCTTTGTTCCTTCTCTTTTTCTGTTCTGTTTGGCTAAGGCCAGTTTGAAGTCTGGTAAGTATAATGGCAAGCATTGATTGGTCTCTTCCACATATGGGTGCCATAGGGCATTGTTGGCACATTGTTCCATGACTGGTAGATGGGAACAGTGTCACTATGGACTCCAGTGACACTGCTGTGTTCTCAGCTTGTGGTGTTTGGACCATTTCTGTACAATGGAATTACTCCTGATTTTCTTGGACATTGATCCACAAGCATTGGAATTGGTTAGGGCAGGGTTCGTCTGCGCATCTGCTTCACTGTACATTTTTACAAGTCTGTTTATTTTCTTCTGCACATGGCTTGAAATAATGAGGATTTTCAAGGGAGGGTGATGTTGCCATAGGTGTTATCAGTGGTGTCAGAGCACCCCTTATTTTTAAAATGGCCCTAAAATAAAAATATAACGCTGCAGTGTTATTTAAGCAGTTTCTCCAAATTCCCAGCTTTAATTAAAAAAATCTTGGAATTAATCTTCAAATGTTTATTTATGTTATTTATAGTCCACCCTTGTCATTGGGACTCAAGGCAGATTTCACAGAATGAATAAATACAGTCAAACAGGACTGGAGGATGAGCTTTCCAAGTAAACCTAGCTGTTTATCTTTACCACAAAGTTTGTGTGGTTTTGGCCTTCCGGATTCATTCAATAATTTTTTAACATCAGAAAAGGTCCCAGAATCTGTAAGGAAACAAAGCATCCTAAGATCTGAAAACCTGATATATTTTCCTTATTTCTACTTTTATTCAGAAATTTTGGAACTGTTTTGCATGATGATGGCCAAGTACCCTCTAGTGGAACACCTCAGTATAGCAAAAAGGAAAAGAAAAAAAGCCCACTCCCACTAATCTGGAGAACAACAACTGAGCAACAGGTTATATCTTTAAAAATATGTGTAAGGTATGTGTAAAATATGTGTAAAAATATGCGTAAAACATGCTGAAAACTCATCTATGTTTTTCCCAAGGCTATGTCTTTACCATTCAGAATGGACATGGAAAATCTGTAGTTAGACGAAATATATGTTCGAAAATAGCAAAAAACAGACTTTCGTTTCCCATGTACAGTGAACTTTGTGGTCTCAGGCTGAGGTCTACTTGATCCTTTCAGATGCTGACAGTTGAACCTGGGCATGTCCAGTTAAATGGATCAGGTGGAATACGATGTGAAAGACGTCAGCCTGAGACCCCAAAGAGCTGCTATGGTCTGATTCAGTATAAAGCAGGTTCAATATTAAGTAGATGGCAAAACAAAAGGCATTTTGTATAGCTTGTGCAGGTGTATAGGAAATCCCCTTTTTGAATAGAATTATATGAGCATTGCAG
The DNA here is from genome assembly GCF_021028975.2 of Sphaerodactylus townsendi. Lineage (NCBI taxonomy): Eukaryota > Metazoa > Chordata > Lepidosauria > Squamata > Sphaerodactylidae > Sphaerodactylus > Sphaerodactylus townsendi. Next base: position 84,322,413 of record NC_059427.1, read on the forward strand.
AGCCTAGATTGTTAATGGTTGCTGCTGTAGAATAAAACTGAAGTCAGACTTTCATTTACAGGGTCCATGAAATACAAGTTGTTATTACATTCTGGAAGAACAGCCATGTTGCTCTGATGCAACAAATATAACTGAGGCAGCTTAATTATACCAAGGCATCTGAAAGTCAGTAAATGTTATGGTGGCATAAAGCTTTTTGTAGGCATCTCCTTTATTAGATGCTGTGAGAGACACAGTTCAGAAGAGGGCAGCACTAAGCAACTTTAAGACATTTTAACCTTTCTATAGATCTCTACTAGGTGCACTTGTATATTTATAAGAGGAGAGCTTTGACTTGAAATTCAGTTATATAATAATCATGCTTTTGGAAAAACTACTAAAAGAAACTTCATAGTTGATGTTTTATGATAAGATTGGAATGAATCTAAGGCTCATTCCGCACATGCAGAATAATGCACTTTCAAACTGCTTTCAAAGCTCTTGGAAGCTGTGCGGAATGGCAAAATCCACTTGCAAACAGTTGTGAAAGTGGTTTGAAAACACATTATTTTGCGTGTGTGGAAGGGGCCTAAGTGAGCAAGGATTACATTCACAATAATTTATGTATTTAATAATGTAATTTAATAGTTTAACTGGCTAATTTAAACTATTACAGCTTCATACAATCATGAAGGCAAATTATTAGTCACTTTAAAATTGCTATTAAAATATGTCCTGGAGTATTTTGGACCCCTTGTTTTTATTTATTCATCAGGCATATTAAGCAAAGCAGCAGTTATGCACAAATATAGCATGAAAATAACTTTTTTCAGTTGGCAATGGATTTCCCTCCCTGGTTTCAATTTTATTTCAATTTGGTCATACCAAATATTTCAATTTCTGTAAAATTTTATTTGTCAGACACAACGGATTCTGACAAAGGTGGAGGGATCTTTGGCTTTGTTAGAGCCCCATTACGAAGAACACAGAGATTAACTTTAAACATCTCTATTGTTATTGTTTTTTACTGTATTCTGTCACTGTATTCTGCTCCATATTGAGATATCAGACTCATTTTCTCTTTTTTTAGTTAAAATGAACAAAGAGTATGTGAAGATATTTACTGTATTTTTGTCTTGGGGAAAATTTGTTGAACTATGGGAGATAAATGTTTTTTAAAATGAAATCAAAGTGCTTATGTATAGAGACTTCTACTGGCATGGCTAATTATTTGCTAAAGTAACCTATATTCAACAATTTTTCAAATCTATTAGAACACACTGTTTGTAACAAGATTGAAACACTTCCATTTCCTTTAACAAACATAAAGTATAGACTACATTTTGGGCAGCCCAATCCACAGCCTGAGGCGGCCGGGGATGGCACCGCTGCCACACTGCCTCCAGAGGGCTTTCTGGTGGTGTGGGGAGGTTGGAAAAAAAAACAAAAAACCTGCCACCAGAAAGCCCTCTATAGGGCTAAATGGACTTAGGGTAAAAGTGTGACATAAATCCAACCTCCAGACCAAAGCGCAACTGTCTGCAAAGATGGGGGGAAATGATTAGCATCACCTTCACCCCCAGGAATGCCCCGTCCCCCACGCCAGTATCCAATCACACAGTGAGAGACTTCTGGATTTTACTGCTGTGGAGCCTGCCGCCAGAGCTTTTGCCTCTTCGCTGGCAGAGAGGTGTCCCTTGTGGCAGTGGAGGGAGCAAACATGTCAATGCATCCCACACCACCTCCACAACTTGATTCAGCTCGCCCCCATAGAATTGCGCTGTATATTAGCTATTGTGAATAACTGCACTTAATAGACCATCAGACACGTGGATAACTTTATTTTCTCTTCACCCTTGCCACTCTCCACTGTACTTCAGGTAAAATTATTTTGATTAGACTAACATTCCAGCATTAAATACTTTATCTCAGCTTTCTTGTGCTAACTGCTGATTATTCTTTCCTGTAGAAACAGAGAGCAAAATGCTTCCCGGAGTTATGGTTTCAACCAGGAATGAATTTGGCCCAATAGAATCTATTGTTCTGGGGAAACTATGATTTTATTGCTTTTTGAAGCAATAAATGATGACAGAAAATACACTAAAGCAGCATGCCATTACCTGTTGTGCTTCTCTGCTGTCTGAGCCAATATGGGCTTGAAATGGTCACACTCCTCCCTCTCCCCCTTCAATTAATAATGAATGTGATATGTTTGCAGTATATGCAGTTCAGCAATTGACAGATTACTTCACAGAGCATGCTAGGTAAAGTCAAGGGGGGGGGCAGAATGGGAATATTAACTAGTGTTTTTTAAAAATACAGAAAGAGAAGCAACATTTCTCTCTTGATTTTCCTATTTGCTGAGCTTCTCTCCTATCCATGAAGCAACTAGCCGGGAGATACTAAGGGGTTACCTCTGGATGAAATTTTTTCAAAACATTTGAAGGAGACAATAATTAAACCATTGATGGTAGACAAATCTAGAAAATAGGACTGGCCCAATTATAATACTAGTTCTAACCTTCGAATTTTGGGTTTCAAGAGTTGAGCAGGTAGTGGAAAAGCACTATCAAGCTTTCTTTGATGACACAGCTGCTCTTGACTTTTTTTTAGTGTGGGTCAATTCCACACAGCATAATTATACCAGGTTACATTCGGTATTTTAAAACCTGGGTCTATTTTATCCAGATTCTCCCTTTGCACAGGTGCTCTTTTCCGTTAAGGAATTGAGTTAAGATCGGGAAGATATGCTCCAATTTGTTTCGCACAAGCCTGGGTTTTTTTGTATTTACACTGCAAGTGTACCCAGGATATTTGGGTGGAACCGACCATGTGGAACCGACCATTATTTCAGGGCTTATTTTGAGACTGAGGCACCTAAGTTGAGTTATACCATTAGCCTAGTTTAGTTAGTGGAGTTAAAAGGGATGTTACTCACCCTGATGGACAATCTCTATTTCACATTAACCAGAACCTCCATGTGAAATAGTCCCCAGGGTTTTACTTGATTTGTCTAAAGCCTTTGAAATAATTTATCATTCTCTCCTCCCAAAAGTTCAGAAACTATAAGAGTGAGGAGGTATGACACTCTAGCGTTTCAATCTTTCTTGGCAGGAAGGAGCTCCAAGAGAATCATTAGGAATACCAGATAAACTATAGGGGATTTATCCTGTGGAACACTGTAAGGTTCTGTTCTTTGTTTAATATCAAAGTCAGCATGCTGACCAAGGTTGTCTGGAGTTTTGGGGTGGAGTGTCATCAATATGCTGATGACATTCAGCTCAGTATTTCTCCTGTGCTTGAACTAAATCTCTAAGGTTAATGCATCTCTGAACTGTAGCAAATCACTTTATTTGTTGAAAATACCTACATTTCATCTTATTTGCCAAGAAGGCTGACAAAAGTCCTATCAGTCAATCCGCCTCATTTAGTTGGTCTAACACCCCATTACTATCGTGAAATACACACCCATTGCGAGAATCCATCCCCTCAATAGGGTTGTTCGTTGCTACCGTCTGAGGGGGCGAGTCATTGGGAACCAGATCAAGATCTGGTTCTAATAAACAGTCTTCCAGTGCTGCATACTCCATAAGTTCTTGTGCCCAAGATATGCCTTCCGAAGATTTAACCGTTGCTTGGCCCACTACCCTTGTGGAATACCTGTCAATCTCATAATCTTCTGTTTGAATGGTTTGTTACCAATAGTAGCGTTAGAGGTGGAAGCTGTTTAATTATTGATGCATGATTTTTCGCGGGACCGTTTGCAACTTTGCGTCTTTCTTTGAATCTCCCCTCAAAGGTCTAGGTCGAATTAAAGTTACATGGTTCCAACTGGCTAAGGGTTTGTTTTTGAGGGCTTAGGGTCAAGGGCTGCTCTGGTCTCATCTGCAGCTCCTCTCCTGGGGCTACTTGCACTTTGGTCACCGTTGCATTGGCAACTTCCCATGCTTCTCCAGATCTACTTGATGTATTGTCTGTTTTGCATGCACTTGCAGGAATCCTTTTTTCCTTTATTGATAACGTCTCAGTCTGCTTCCCCATTGGGTCCTTTCCCCTTGAGATGTAGCTTTTACATTTAGCCAGACGCCAAAAGTCCTATCAAGGTAACCAGTACAAAACAAAACTAATTGCTAAATATTGATAAAAACCCTCTAAGAAAAGAATACTGTTGATTTATTTAGTACATTTGCACTCCCCCCTTCCTCCTAGGAGCTCAAGGCACTGTATATTGTATTCTCAAAGGCTTTCACAGCCAGATTCAACTGGTTATGGTGGGCTTTCCGGGCTGTGTGGCCGTGATCTGGTGGATCTTGTTCCTAATGTTTTGCCTGCATCTGTAGCTGGCATCTTCAGAGGTGTATCACAGAGGGAAGTCTGTTACACACTGTGATACACCTCTGAAGATGCCAGCCACATATGCAGGCGAAATGTTAGGAACAAGATCCACCAGTTGCAACTGACACCTCAGCTAAGAGAAAACTCCCTGGCACCAGCACTGTATATTGTTTGTTCCACTTTTCTATTTTATCCTCACAACTACTCTGATTGGTAGGTTAGGCTGAGAGATGATGATTTGGTCCAAAGTCCTTCAGTGAGCTTCATATGAGAATGGGGGTTTGATTTCCTAGTCCTATCAGGCAATAATATCAATCTGGGGGAAAATGTATTATCCATTTAGTAGAGGCTGACTATGTGGTGATGTGTAGCTGAAGCTTATCATGGCATGGAGGTAAATTACATCCTGTTAAAAGTCAATACATTTTATTCCTGGCAGTTGGCAAACCAAGCTATTGGCCTTGTGATAAAAGCACTGTTCCTTTAACAGAGGCTTAGAGGACTTATTTACCAGGTGGTTTTATTTCCCTCTGTGTCATAAAATGCTTCAGCTGTTCATTCCCAATCACCAAGCCTCTATTACAGGGACAAGGCATTCTTCTCTAGATCTGCTGGCAACCCTACACATGTCAGGCAATTATAAACCGGGCTCATCATTATTATGACAACAAGCTTTTCAGATAAAAATGTTTTCTGTTGGGATGCAAGGGAACAAGCTTGGAGAAATATACATGCAAAGCATGATCTCTGTCATTATGCCATGGCACATTCCCAAAGTCCAATATTTTTCTACTTATTTGTTTTCAGAGTTTGTTGTTTCTTTCTTCTACAGTTGCAGTCTTTGGTTCCTTTGAAATGGTCTCCTAGCCCTGGTGATGAAACTAGCAATATACACAAATTGGATTGGAAAGATGATGTAGAAAGCTCAAACCCTAACGAACATTTAATTTACATATGGTCTCCAACCGCAGAGAGCTAAGGAGCATCCCTACCCAGAGGCAGTCCTGAATATATTGTGAGAATCAGTCAGTAGTGATGGGCCAATTACCTAATTGACTTCCTTTCACTCCCTCCCCTTTCACAGAGCTGTTTTTCCCATTTTCATTAAGCTGATTACAGTTGTCTACTGCTTATTACTTCAGGAAACTTTATTATTCAGCTCCCCTCCATGTTGAGTGGTTTCCGAGCATATCCCCTCTCTGCAGCAAAACACACTGCCCATCCCCAACAAGAATCCCATCCAGAAGACACACTGAACAGTGTATGGAAATGTACCAAAGTCTGTTAACACAGAGAACACAGCTGTGAAACAATTCAAATTTATTTTAAGTAGCATTAAAGCTACAGTTCTGAAACCAAGTCAGATGAAAGGGAATACAGTACTACCCTTATTAGTCTAGCAGGACTCCTGGTCTTTGAAACCAGTTGTCTGCTATGAGGTTAACATGTACAGCTTCCCTATAGTTACACACATGTTAAATATGGTTTTCACCCATTGCAGAACTTTATGTTGTGGCTTGCAGGACACATGAAGCTGCCTTGTACTGAATTGGACCCTTGCCCATGGCCCATCAAGCATTGTCTACTCTACTCTGACTGGAAGCAGCTCTCTAGGTTCTCAGGTCAAAGTCTTTTGCCAACCTTTTACCTGATCCTTTTAATGGGAGATGCTGGGGACTGAACTTGGGACTTCTGGCATGCAAAGTAGACATTTTACCACTGAACCATACTCCCCTCCCAAAAGCGAAGACACGTCCAAGGAACACTTACTGTCTCCTCCCATAATACAGGACCAAGTTGAAGTTTTCCATAATACAGGAGCAAGAAGTGCTTCCTCTGAACAGTCTGGTGGGTCCAGGCAGGCCCTATTATGCTAGCAGTCCTTTAGGGGTTCAGCTTTGACACATTCAGTAGTGCTGTAACAATTGCCATAGGGTTCCAAACAGCTCTATCCTTTTAACAGAGGCTTAATATGTAAAAGCAGGCACTTGAAGGTTTTCATGGCATGTGATGGTTTTTGTTGGTTTGTTTTGTTCAAATGGTGCATGGCTTTCTGGAGCTGCTCCAAGGTAGTGGTGGTCTGGCAACCACATTGCATGTGGGCCTTTTGAAATGGCCTGAAAAAATGCTTTTGAAACTGGACAACTCAATCATGCAAGTACTGTGTTCTTTATATAATCAAGGAAAAAATAAAGTTTACTTTTTAGCAAGGATTAGAAAAAACATTATTCTTTCTATGCTTTGAATTTCAAATGATCTATTTTTGTAATAATAAACCTATTTTTCTCTATTGGTTTAATGTATTTATAGGTTTGACTGAATTACTGATGTGCTTAAAGACTTGGCTGTTACACACGCTACTAATAAACAGTATTTTGGATTTATTTGAAGAACTGAGACACATCCAAATGACTAAAGAGCAAAAAGAAATGTATTATCATGTATTAATTATTAAGGTCACAACAACCCTGTCAGGTAGCAAGTGCTGAAAAGAGTGATTGGTCCATGGTCACCCATGCATCATAAAAGAAGAAGAGAAGAGTTTGGATTTAAACCCCCTCTTTCTCTCCTGTAAGGAGACTCAAAGGGCCTTGCAATCTCCTTTCCCTACAAACACCCTGTGAGTTGGGTGGGGCTGAGAGCTCCAAAAACTGTGACTAGCCCAAGGTCACCCAGCTGGCATGTATTGGATAAGCCACCAGATAAGCCTCCATAGGTCAAGTGGCAGAGTGGGGAACCAAACCCAGTTCCCCAGATTATAGTGTACCTGCTCATAACCACTACACCATCCTGGCTCTCAGGGGTGTGAACCCGAGTCTGATATTCTTACCTCTACCCCACACTGGTTTCCATGCTATTAAATAGTAATGAGTTGCCAGGCAGTTGTCACTGGGCCTGGGTGAATCAAGCAAGTTGTGTGGTAGTGAATCACCATTTCATTGCTGCCAGAACTGGCCCAGATGAATCCTCCCTCCAAGGCAAAGGGGAAAGGAACAAGGATGGTCTACAGGCCAAAACTGCCTGGGGAGAAGGCCCTCACTCCCTTTCCTTTTATGGATAGAAGCCAAGGAAGGCTGGCAGTATTGTTGTGGTTATCTAGAAGCTTCCATAGTAGACATTGAGGGCACTTGCTTCTATTATTTTGGAATTTTTAAATGTTCCCAATGTATTTTTAAAGTTTTTTTTAATATTAAGGGGGCAGAAAAAATTGGTTCAATTTTTCTGCAAATCTGGGGCTCTTCTCAGGTTTGCAGAAAAATATGTCTTGTCTGTTTCCTGTTCTAGTCTCCCTATTTGAATGTACACAGATGGGACCACATTGAGAATTAGAGTTATTCAAATGTGGGATAACCTGCCTTTGGAGGTGGGTACCGGAATAAGGACCTTTTCTGTAGTTGCATGCAGACTGTGGATTCCCTTCATTGTTCACCTGGAAGCATCTCTGGTATCTTTTAAGTACCAAGCAAAGTCTATCCTATTTGCCTGATCTTTGGTGATTTTTTATGATTGGCAGATATTGCTATTCCGCTTTTCAACTTTGTTTGAAAATTATCCTCATATTTGCAGAGTAGCCAATAATAGTTGAAGTAGGATGTATATTAGAACACTTTTTTAGATTCGATGGTTCAGTCATAAAATATACATCTGTGCTGATAATTGTGTCCAAATAGTTGGGCTGAATTAAAGAGGGACCCTGTCAGTGTGCAGAAATGGGAAGAAATACGTTCTGAAAGGCACAGTTAGAACAGACTAATCAACAGACTATTAAAATGATTTTAAAAAGGTAGGCTTGTTAGTCATTAGAAAAATCCAAAATCAAAAGCCATGTAACATCTTACTCAAAATAACACTAGAAGAGAGGAAGTCTATCAGAGTCAAGATATTTTAAAATGGTAAACTCCATAGCTATTCTCTTGATTGGTGTCGATATAGTTGATAGTAGTTCTGCTCAACATTTTGTTCAGCTATTCTTTTTTTAAAAAGCATATTAGGCTTACCAAGATTCTGAGTAGCAGTAAGTTAGATGAACCAGGTGGTTACTACTTCTTCAGGGAAAATGTAGGGGACAAAGCCCTTTAAAGAACACTATGAGGATTTTAGAGGAACAGACACTTTGGCAGATAAATGCATTTTCAAGTCAGCCAATAAGCTGACACAAGTGATTTTATAATCACATTAGTGCTGCCTTGGAATAATACACCCACCCAACTGTAAAAGCAATAATACGCTATTCAAAACTGCTGTGGTATATCTTCTGTTTCTATGGGGAGAAATCCTAATATTTAAAATTTCCAAGGAAAAACAAATTCTTTTTAAAAAATCCCTGATTGACCAATTGTCAAATGTTGTCATATAGAAAATAAAAGGGTCTGCTTTTCTTTGGATACCACTAAGTTCATGCCATACCTGGGTTTATTGTTAGTCTGCTTCCTGAGATTTCTGCACGACAACTAGGAAAACAGAATAAAAAGCACATCCTCCAAGAAAAGGATCTAATTCCTTTTCATGTCTTTTGTTCTGTTTTGTTGCCAGTAAAAATATCTAATCTTGGGAACAGAAACAGGTTTCTAGACTAGGAGACAATGGACCATGGGCGTGTAGAAAAGACAGCATGTGGGTCATGTTGCTCCAGGTTGCTGACCTTTGTCCTCCAGTTCCTGTTCTTGCCACTACTACTTGAGTTAAAACTGTGGAGCCTTTGTTTTGAAGCGGAAGTGTTTGGCAGTCATCCCTAAGTCAAATCAAAGTCCACCCCACCCTCAACCTATTCAGGCTGCTGTAATTGAGGTGCATGAGTTTCATGCTTTACAGCAAACGAAGGTTTTTGAATTGAAGCAGTCAGAAATGTAAAACGGAGTCAAATGATGATTGCTGAGTTATAAATACAAACAGGAGGGACACTAAAATCTCTTCCGTAGAGCTAAAGTAATAAAAGCTAATACATTATCAGCATCATGTTGATAAATTGCTGGAATTCTGATGTGTAAGAATGTGGCTATGGATAATTTTTACAAAGCAAGTCAATTCATCTTTTTAGGGCCCTGAAAGTATCCCCTGCCAGCAATAACCCAAGCCAAGGAATCTATAACTTGATATTCTGCACCTCTTTTTAGCCCTGATCTGGATAGCCTAGGCTAGCCTGATCTCATCAAACCTCAAAAGTTAAGCAGGGTCAATCTGGAAAGTATTTTGATGGGAGGCCTCCAAAGAATAAGAGTTATGATGTGGAACCAGACAATGGCAAACCACCTTTGAAGGTCTCATCTTGAAAACCCCTCAAGGGGCATGGTAAGTCAGATATGCTGCCCTAGACAGTAAACATCAAACAAAAAACCTCAGTGTACACCTTGTTTAGATGAAAAATTATGACCCCTGTACATGTGAAGGGTCTACAAAAAGCTGTAACATATGGGTGCAGAAAGCTTGTTTCACACCAAGTTAACCATACAGAAACATGTGCTTAGGGCATTGTGATTGGCAGTATTATTCTGATGTAAGTGCCCTCAAAGTGCAACATATCTAATTTGCTGTGTCATGTGTGATCCTGAGAGCAATAAAAATTCTAGCATTGTTGTCAATGAGGCCTGTGCATATGTGTGTTATTATATTGCTGTCAAGCTGTAGTTCAGTTTCAGCAACGCTGTAGTTTTCAAGACAACAGATGTTTAGAGATGGTTTGCCATTGCCTGCTTCTGCATAGCAACCTTAGTATACCTTGGTGATCTCTCACCCAAATATTAACTAGGACCAATCCTGCTTAATTTCCAAGATCTGACAAGATCAGACTGGCCTGGCTTATCATGTAAGGGGATTTATTAATAGCTAACTGGATATTAAATGGCCAAACAGTGCATTTTTCAGACAGCAAACCAATGATGTGGTCTTTACTGCAATATCCACTGGTTTTGTATCACAGCTGCAGTTTTAGTGGTTTGAGAATTCATTCCATTTCACCATCTTTGTTTATGGACAAAATGTATTATCCCATCATTATTAATAATTGCAAATAAAATACTAGGAGACACCAGTTACTCTGGATTATTATGGAGCATTCTGCAGTAAATGTTATTGCACCTCACAGCCAAATAACCTCCAAAAATCCAACAGGTGAAGTGTTCATCATCATCTGTTGTATTTCTGCCCGACAGAGCACATTAAAGCCTTTTTAAGGGGGAAAAAGCCTACCCGTAGACCCGCTTCATGCATCTTCCTTCCTCAAGAGTCTCTCCCCTACACCTGTCATCCCTTCCTTAAACTTCACAGGATCTATTTATACGCCACCCTCCATCGCTCACCCAACAGACATCTCTCCTCGCTTCTTTGAAGCCCCCTCCTTAAGTACGTCACCTCCTGAGGAGGGAGGAGGAAGATAAAGTAGGTAGGAGGGGTAACGTGCGCGGCGCTGCTGTCAGTCAGGAATGCGTCACTTCCCTTCCGAGCCTGCCGCTTTTTTGCTACTACGGTTGAGGCGTCTGTCGGCGGAGAAGCTCGCGCTGTAATAGACACTCGCGCGCGCGCGCCAGAGATCGTGTGTTTATCTGGCCGCGAGGGGCGGGGCCGGGATCGGGACGGCAGCTCAACACTCCCTACCCTCAACTGTCGCCGCTGGAAGACCGGCCCTTCCGAGCCAAGGGAGGCCTGGCGAAGCAAGGGCCCCGAAAAGAAAGAATCGGAGAAACCTGCTGCTGAAACTGAGGGCCGAGGGCAGAGTCACCCGGCAACGGTGAGGGCACTGCAAACAGCGCATGCGCGCCAGGGTAGTGTCCGGCGGGGGGCAGTTATGGATGCGAGCGGAATGTGAAGGGAAGGGGCTTGCGAGGGAGACAAGACCTTCTACGGGGAGAGGAAGGCGGGTTGTGAGCGGGGAGCGACCTCAGCCCCTGAGGAGGGTTTCAAAGGGAGGAGGGTGCATTTAGCTCCAGGCTGGGAAGGGGCGGTGGGCTTGGGAATGCGCACAGAGAGGGACGTAGAAGGGCAAGAGAGGCTGGGCGAAGGAAGGACATCTTTGGAGCAGGCGAGAGGATTATGTTCCGCACTCTCCGTGGAAGTTGAGGTAGTCGAAAGAGTCCTGTCAGTTTTCCCTTTTCTGTGAACCCCCAACCAGAGAACTTAAGAGTGATGTATGTGAAGAGCGATATGTGGCCTAGTGAAGGCTACATTTCAATAAACCTATTCTTCTATATAAGATGCCACAACAGGTCAAAGTATAGTTTGATCAAAGTGTAAGTATCCCATCCACCACATTGCGAGTTCAGGTATTTCTTTGGAAGGGTAATAATGAATAAGCTTCTTTTTGTCTTGCTTAAGTCATTTTCTTGGGGGAAATGACATGGCAAGGATCTTTGAGGAAGGCCTTCTTGTATAATGTAAAGATATTGCATCCTGCATTTCTCCTTAAAGAGGACCCAAGTGCTTTATAACATTTCTCTCCTGTCCTCCATTTCATCTCCTCAACAATCACCCTGAGAGGTAGGTTAGGCTGAGAGAAAGCGATTGGTACAAAATCACCCAGCAAACTTTCTTGACAGAATGGAGATTCCAGTTAAGTATCAACCTATGATGTGGGACCATCTACTCAACAAGCTATTGGAGATGAACCTACTGAATACAGACCAGATGCTATTGCCACATGAGGTGCAGAGAAGAAAGATTATTAGAGAACAAAATACTTTTATCTGATTGAAGTTAAATCACATAACAAGTAAAGGTTTTTCTATCTTCTCTGTCATTCACCAGTCTGAATCTCTGGAAATCTTCCTGATGTAGTCATTATATTAGCTTATTTAGAAGGGTTCTTAGTCATTTTCCTGTGGAATTTATGGACTGAGGTCCTGATGAGACAAGTAATGAGGTGCAGTTTATTGTCGAAGGCTTTCATGACATGAAACAATTGGCTGTTGTGTGTTTTCTGGACTGTGTGGCCATGGTCTGATAGTTTCATCTAACAATTTGCCTGTATCTGTGACTGGCTTCTTCAGAGACATGATTTTACCATGACATGTCTCAGAAATCACCAGCCATAGATGCAGCAAAATGTTGGGAGCTAAAACTACCAGGCTACAGACACACAGCCTAGAAAACCCGCAACAGCCAACAGAATGCAAGTTTCTTCACCACTGCTGATTATCTTCTGCAGTTATGATCTGCACGGAAGTATTGAATAATTGCTCAGGGGTCACTCGGTTTGCGTGAGACAACAGTGAGGTCCTGCAGCCACACAAATTGTGTTCTTTACAGCAGATCCCAAAGGTTACCGCATCATACACTTCTGTGGCCAATTTGCAGAGATTTTTCTCAGCAGACACTTCAATGTGGAAAGGGATCGCTGATGTTGAGAAGTTGAAAGCTTTTAATGGACAAAATCAAGCGCTCCCCCGCTGTTATTGCTATTATTACTATTATGTTGCCTCTGTAGCCTGTGTTTCATCAATAAATTAGCTGTGTTCTGTGTAAAGATTTTACTTTATTTCATCCTAAAATTTATGAGTTATTTCAAATGTTTTAAGTAAAATGGTTTGTCGTTTAGTTTCAAACCTAATTGCTGAGGGTACGGTGCTGTTAGATTGTCTTATTTCTGTTTCCCAGACAAATGAACAAGGAAATACCGGAATATTATCCACAGTTCTAGTGTTTCTTGCAGGAAATGCTCCTGTAATGCTGCCATGTAATTTGTGGTTCTGTCCACAGTGACCTACTCAAGGTCTCATCCAGCTGAAGTTTCTCTCATTTAAGCCCAGATCTCTGTCACATCCCAGGACTTTATTAATACTATTTACAATTAAATAGCAATCCTTTTTAGAAAAGTTATCAACTGACGCTTTAAAAAAATGATGTCAATTATTATTGTCCTTTAAAAATAAAGTTATTTTAAATTATATCTGAATTTAATACAGTTGGCCTGCTTTTTAAAAATAAAGTGAGAATTTAATAAATAATAGTAACATGAGGACATAGTTTGAGATGCCAAAAAGAGTCTGTAAAGGCCAAATATCACAGAATTCGTCATGTCGTCAAAGGACAAGGACTTGATATTTTCTTTATATTACTCCTGGTTTGCTTTGAAAAGTGGTAAGTTTTGTGTTAGTGGGATCGAAACTGAAATGGGTACTTTGTAGTAGGCAGTTCTTTAGAAACAAAAAACACTGTTGAGACGGTGAAGGTTCTGTGACTATTTCAAATGTTATAGAGCAGCAAAAGGGAGGAGAGTGCACAATAATGTTACAAAATAAAATATAGTACAAAAATAAAAAAGATCCTTAATGCACTTTCAGTCTACTAGTATACATTTCTCTATACTAAATAATAATATATACTGTCTCTATGTAAAATATATATACTCTGTGATAACATTTATCTGTACAAGAGACTCCATTCTCTATACTTTAAATGGTTTAACACTTTAAACCTTCAGCTTAAAAACACACATTTAAGGTGTTCTATGATGTAGATGGTTGAAAATTAAAGTTTGTTAAAAGAGACGTGATGTTTGAAGTATCGGGTGATAATCTTTTATTTGTCTAACTTACTAACCCATTGTACTACCAGGTTCTAGAAAACTGTTGGTGGGTAAATGGCTTTTATCGAGGGGGCCAGCCCCTTTTTCTTTTCTGTTTGGCCATACAACTTACCACAGATCACAAAAACCTAGCCTAATAATTCAGTGGAAAAAAGGCTTATTTACACACACAATCAAGCTCCCCTAACTATGCAAAAGGGCTGTTTCTCCCCCCACCCCCATAGGCTCCTCTCACTTTGCAAATGGGCTCTTCTGGCTCTTCTATGGCTTGATAGAGTTTGTCTCATGTTCTCAGGCAGGAGGTTCTTTGAAAGTTCACCAGAGGGACCTAGTCCTGGTAGGGAGAAGCACACCATGGGGGGAGAATGGGAGTATGGCTTCCTTTTTTCCCCTTCCAAGGCTCGCAGCAGCCTGCGAAAAGCACATGTGGGGAAAGGAGAGGAAAGGCTGCTGGGAAGTGTAGTCCTTGCCTCTCCAGGCAATCTGGGTTCAGCAGCCCTCACTGTTTCTGGCAAGATGTTGCTGTGAGCTGTATGAGACCAGATAAATACTGAGTGTTGGTTTGTGCCTGTCTCTAATTTATGATAGGTTTATCTGGGAGTAGGGCCTACTTTTCATTCAAACTGTTGTTCTCAATCACCTAAACCAGAGAAATACAAAGCCTGTTTTGTGTAAAAAAAAGCAGACCAAAAGTATAATTGATTAAAGTACAGCAAAGTGGCATTATTAACAAGTCACTATAAACCAGTGTCTTTGAACCAGGATTAAATCATGGGTTGAAGGGAAGAGAATAAACCACGTTTCAATAAAATGACAAATTATGACTTGTGATAGAGATTGATTTCCAAGCTCTGCTTGGGGGAGAGACGTCCCCATTTTTAAAAAACAGTTTTCCCCATAATGATAGAGTATGCCTTATTGCTGTGTGAAAATAATACTAATATTTATTTTTAAAAATTAGATAAGGTTGTACATATTAAGTCACTTTCTATTGTGGCAGCCTGCAAAATAACCCTTCTATGTGTAAAATAATAGTTAAGGAATTCTTAAGTTATTATGAGTTAAGAGTTTTGAGTTAAACTAAAGTTCTCTTCTGACTTTTCTGCTGCAAATAAAAGCATACCAAAGCAGAAGCAATGTAAACCTCCTTAGATTGGTGTTTGGGGTTTGTTGTATTTTCTGTATGAATCCCCTATTGCAGTAAGCAAAGGTGCCAGGTGCCTGTTTTAATTTACTCAGATGTATGGTCTCTATATCTTCTCTGTTTATCAGCAGCCAAGTCCACAGCCTTCATCTTCTTTTTCTCTGACACTCAGCAATATAGAATGAATGTATTTTTTATCTTGCTCATTTTTAGAAGCTGCTACAGTCCCTGACCCCCTTACCTTTCTGGTAGCCCAAACATCTGTAGTATTGTTGCTTAAAGCTTAATTGGTGACTGGATTCCCTAGCCAGCCTGCCACTGAGTTTCCTTTGCCTTGCATACCCAGAGTTTTGTAAAGGTACAGAGTCTTTTGGCTCTTCTCACCTGGGCTCTTCTCACCTAATTCTTAATCTCTTCTCTGGCTGCTCATTATTGTTTCTCTCAGTTTGGGTCCCAAAGCTGCAAGACTTAATTTATTTCTATTACCATCTTATAATAATAGAAGAAACCCCTGTTTGTTCAAGTAGCAGTTTCCCCCCATCTGTTTTCTTAACATATCAATATATTTAGTAATGGAAATGAGACATATGAATTCTCTATGACAATGATATCTATGCATTTTGTAATGAGTACTAAATTCATATGATGATGTTAACACTGAAGCTTGTAGTTTCTTGATGAAATGGTGGTAAATCATTATGTCACAAAGTGCTGAATACTTGGACATTATCCTTTGAATAGAGGGGAAGGGAACTTTTAATACAGCTAACTGTAGAAGTTTTTTTTTTCTTCAGTCACATCAATTCAGTCACACCTCCAAAGGACTTTGTGACTGCATGGAAGGCTGCTTGTAGAAACTTTGTTTTATGGGAATTGAAGGGGCAGCAACCTGTATGAGGATCTGGTGCAGGGATGATTCTGTGAGAAATGGAACCCATTGTAATTGGTAACTTTTCAGTGATGAATAGCCAGTTTTATGCAATACAAATCTTCAATCATTCATTATAACATAAAACAGGACCTGTATAAATGTGTCTTAAAAACAGGTGCAATGAAATGCAGGGTATTAAGAATTGTGTCCAACAAAATTAGATTTAAACTTGTGGACCTTTCAGTCATCATGATTTACTAAACCCCTACTGCATTACTTTTTGGATTTGTCCTAACTTTTTAAATAGCAAAAGATTTCAAGTGGTCAGGATAATTTCTTCCTGTATGTGAGGAGAATAAATGCTTATATGCAGTGAGAAATGTGTAAGTTATGACAATTAAAATAATTTCATGTTCTAAAGAAAAATATCACTCTTACAAATCCTTAAACTTTTAAATTGCTAGAGCAAGGTAATAAAATGTGACAGCATTTCTTTTTACTAATAATTAAGAGGTAGAGGATTATTTTTTAAATTACTATTAAATGAAAGAAATACTTGCCTACCTTTTCGTAAATGAGTAATATGCTTTCCATTAAGTTGGATTTAGTGATCTGTCAGCAAAAGCTGCTGATAGTTGTACATCTTTTCTCCCTTCCCCCCCCCCCCCCCCCAATACTTGGTGGCTGTTTCCAACCCTTGGTATAGTTATTCTCATGGTTGCAATTTCCCTTCTTCCCCTTATATCAGTGGAACTTCACTGATGGAAGAGGAAGAAAGCAATGTTGCCCCCTTCCCTACTTCAGAGAGCTCCATGGCGCAGAGTGATGAACTGCAGTCAAAGCTCTGCTCACAACTTGAGTTCAATCCTGACAGAAGTCAATTTCAGGAGCTAGCTCAAGACTTACTCAGCCTTGTATTCTTCTGAGGTTCGTAAAATGAGTACCCAGCTTGCTGCGAGTCAAGTATAGATGACTGGAGAAGGTAATGACAAACCACTTTGTAAACATAGTCTGCCTAGTAAATATTGTGATATGAAGTCCCCCCATGGGTCAGTAATGACCTGGTACTTACACAGGGGACAGACAGCCATTACTTTTTACCTTACTGCAGCCTTTTGACTTAAATGGCTGTTACTCTCCTTGGGTTCTATGATTCCGGGAGTAAGGTTTATGGGGGTTGGAAATGGCTCTTGGGAGCAGGAAAAGCAGGAAAGATCCTTGCACTGGGTTCAGCCCATTGCTTTTCACTGGAGAATTTTGAGATTTGATTTGGCAAAATGTGTTGTAAGTATTATACTAAATCTTAAAGATGGCATAATTGAGTGTCCTGAGTGTAGATTGTTACATTGAAATATCTTTAAAAGTGTTGAGCTTCATCCTGGAATGTGTTATAACTGGTTTGTTTTTCACCTGAAATATAATTATCTGTATCTTCTGTTTGGAAATATAGTTTTAATGTATGCATTTGTCAATGTAGTTATTATAGTAAGGAAATTAGATTTTTATGGCTTGCTTTAATAAATGCATATTTTATTAAGATTTTCTTTTTTAGCTTTGAGACTATTTGTATGTCAGACTGTTTGATCTGTCTTTTCAGTGGATTGTATGGTATAGATTCTTAAGAAAGAACTTTTACATTTACTGGGATGTCGAACAGAACGACAAACCTCTGTAGAATTTTCTTTGCGTCACATAGTGAGCAGTAGTGATATGGGCAACATTATATTTGTGGTCATGATGCTAGAAATTTCTCAAACGTGGGCAGAACTGTGAGCTGCAGGGGGAACTGGTAAAATATAAGAAACATTTTAGCTGTTTAAAAACACGATTAAACTTAATTAGCAGTAGGAGTATTTTTTAGAAATAAAGCTTTAGTGGTGTAATGATTTGGTTATGATCCTGCAGCCTGCTGTTCTTTGACAGGTTGCTTTTGATACACTCCTTCAAATATTGACCATGCATTTTATTACTGCTTTGGAATTTATTTAATTAGTATAACAACAGTATAAGGAGGAGCATTAAAAATTATGATTATGGATTTGGGTTCTGCTAGTTATGTTTACATAGGGTTTCCCTCCTTCCCAGTATTTCATGCACCTTCCACATAGAACTTCTAACTAGAATTGGGAAACTGATAATTGTCTGCAGTCCATCAGTTCTGTTAATTACCAGTCTCTGCAATTTATTTGAATGTTTGTTAACCATCATTATTCTACAAACAGACTTCCAGTAACCTAAGTAATTATATGTGCTCAGGCTTTCTGAACTGGAAAGATTCTCTCCCTTTTTGTTTATATATGTACATAGATTGATTCAGGGCGCGTGTGTGTGTAAACTACATTTATGTGCATGTGTTCCTGGTCTGCTGACATGGAAACAATAAGCTGTTGAAAAATTCCTGTTGGTAGTTACTGTTTGCCTTTATTGTTGAGGGAAGATTAAAGAGAGAAACAGCCATTTGAAAAGTAGTCATTGTTCCTTTTTAAGAATACACATGCATGTTGTTGCTTTTTTCCCCTTGTTGTGAAGTCACATCTGGCTTATTCTGACCTGTTTGGGATTTTCAAGGTAAAGGACATTCAGAGGTCATTTGCCATTGCTGGCCTCTGCATTGTGACCATGGCATTCCTTGGAAGTCACCCTGCTTAGTGGCTGAGATCTGACGAGATCAGGCTATGCACTATTGCATAGGTGTTCTAATTTTGTAAACTTTATGATGCGCTATTGACTTTATTTTCTCATGTGGTAGCCACATACTTATTTGTGCGCAGGTGCATCATTATCGATATAATGAACAGTTTCGCAACACAGAATAACTTTATAGATGTTAGAAATGAGATAGGAATGAAATGGTATGCTTGTTATCAAGAAGGTAATGATTAAGAAGTGCTGAAGTCTCCTTTTATTCTCTCTTAGGCTGATTTTTCATAGGCAGGTGAAAGGGGTCACATGGACCCGTGTTGCCTGTGTTGCCGTTTGCACAGTAGGTTTAGGGGGCAGCGAGGATCTCTGGGATCCTGGCGTCAGGAGGCAGCATAGTTTGCACAGTAAATGCAGTATTTCTGTGCAAATGATTCAGCTGAGAATCTATCCCTTCCCTCGAGAATTCACCCCACCTACTGACACAACATGGCGGCCATCTATTAGAGAATTCACCATAATGATGGACGGAAGGGGGTGGGCATAGAACTCTTTCTGCTTGTCGTAGTTTGCACAGGGTAAGCAGGAAGTGTTTTAAACCTGAGTTAATGTTTTAAAAAAAACGTACTAATTTAGCAACATTAATTTAACCCGGCTTCAGGTCAAAAGCATTTGGGGAGTGATTTCTGTGACAACCTCTCCCCCAAAATGCTTTTTTAAAAAGGCCTGAGCCTGTTATATTTGGCCTGCGCAGAATTATCCTAAGCTGAAATGTATTCCTCTGAATTTTGCCTCTAGTGACCCTATGGTCTGAGGTAGTAGTAGGATTACTATATGCAGGAAATGAGGAAATGTGGAAATGAGTAGGAAATGAGGTAGTAGTAGGATTACTATATGCCTGCTGGTGGGAGGGATCTTACTGGTGGGCCTGCACTTGCTCCCTGGACTAGTGAAAGAAGGTCTGGGGGAGGTAATGACATTGCATGATATCACATCCATCCTAAAACTTGGATTTGATGTAAATGCACTGTGCAGTGTGTTTAAATCACACCCTGAATTTTGGGTGGATGTGATGTGCATCTTTCAAGTTTGTTTGCATGTTCAGAATATCTGATGTAGCTGATAATTATACTGAACAGTGCCATATGATAAATTATAACACAATACAATAAAAACTAATAATTTTAATTAATATAAATTACTAAGATGATTCCCAACATTAAAAAATACATATTGTATTCTTAAAATCTATTCACAATATGTTTAAGTGTTTTGGAGCTCAAATTATGAGGATTAATAATAATATAAATATATAATTTCATCAGCTTCCTTTTCAGCTCCTCATTTTTACTAGTATGAATAATATGCTTTTCATTTTTCTTGGAATTTATTAGTTGCTCTCCTATTCACAAAGTTTGTTAGTTTTCCCATTACTGAATATTCAGCTAGTTTACTTTTTTAATTCTCTTGACATTCTTTTGTTTTTCATTTTGCTGCAAGAATAACTGTAGCTGCCATTGTCATATATTGAAGATGGTGAAATTCTAACGGGGCAGAGAAAAGGCAGAACTACCCAACACCTTCTTTGCCTCAGTTTTCTTCCCAAAAGAAAACAGTGTTCAACTGAGGGGAAGGGGGAATGTATCAGAAGATACAGTAGGGGAAATTCAGCATAGAATAAACAAAGAGCTAGTACAGGAATACCGGAATATTTTAAATGAATTCAAATCTCCAGGGCCTGATGTGGTACTTCTCAGAGTATTAAAAGAACTGGCAGGAGTAGTCTCAGAACCGCTTTCTATAATCTTTGAGAACTCCTAGAGAACAAGATCAATCAAAGCACTCCCAACGTATTTTCATCCAGCCTCTGTTTTAAAACCTCCAGGGAATATGTTAATGGGAGGTATTTTTCTCCAGGTGCATCCTTGAATTCTAAGTAGACCATCTCTGAGCTACCTGGCTTTTATTTTGCATTGTATCTATGGCCCTTTCCATACACGGATGGAAACGCACCTCCACCAGCATGAATCATGCCTGTGGAGGCTCAGGGACCGTTCGCACGCTAGCGTGCGAGCGGCCCCGACTTTCCCCTCAGCCAGAGAGGCGGCTCTGTACTGAGCCACCTCCAGGCGCCCCCCTTCACTCACCGTCCCATCCAGCGTCGTTCTGGAGGGCTGCAGGGACCCGGCCACACTGCCCTCCGATCTCCAGGGGTCGGAGGGCAGCGTGGGCAGGGCTCTGCAGCCCTCCAGAGCGACGCTGGACGGGACGTTGAGTGGAGGGGGAAAGCAGTGTCTTCCTGCCGGTGCTGTTCACACCACGCTGACGGGAAGACGGTGCTTTGGAAAAACCTCGCTTGTTTAGCGAGGATAACAGGGGTGGCTTCATGCCGCTCCTTGGTGGCCAGGACGGCAGCGCCTCCTGTGCAAACAGCAGCCCAGGGACGGCATTTTTGCTGTCCCTTGGCCGCTGTATTACGCCCCTGCGGAAAGGGCCTATATGAACTGACTTTTTATTCCTGAGGTAATTATGTAGATCTTCTTCCAAATCTGCAATTTCCAATTTTATTAGTCTTTGTTCTTGATTTTTGATCCAATCCACAATCCAAATTGGGCCAGCTGCTTGATAATATAATTTAATATTGGGTATAGTTAGTCCTACCCTCTTTTTCTCTGAAAATCCAAGGAGACTTTCCAGACATTGACCAGATATTCAGAGTCAATTCAGTTGTTGTGTTTAAAGACTAATTACCCATGGGACATTCTGGTAAAGTTTACACATAAGAAAACATGAGACACTGTACTAAATTAAAAAAGATAGCCCCCATTCTAAAAAGTGGCAGGAAAAGAAGTGCAGATATTCCAAAGTTTGCTGAGGAAAAGGAGGAATTTTGATTTCTTAAGACAGATTTTACAAAGGAAAGAAGTAAAGCATGGATGGAGAGTTCTATTTGCTATGGAAGTTGCACTATCCAAGGGCAAATGAATAATCACCACAGTAGAACAAGCTAAGCAATTGGCAGAAAAAGTATCAACTGAGAATCAGAGGAGAGAGTCCTGTAGTACAATTACAGGAGTAGGTCCTGTAGACAATTTCCTACTAGTTCAAAAGAAAACTCTATGAAAACAAAAGGGCGGGGGGTGAAATATAAATGAGCACTAGAAAAAGAAGATGACAAACTGGATGAGATCACATCATTAGAATAAAATGGGCAAAATGAAAATTTTATTGTTCAGTATTAATGGTCTACATTCTCCATCTAAGCGAACAAAAATATTTAATCAATTAAACAAAAATATATTTTGCATTCAAGAAACACATGTGAAGAAGACATGAACGTAACATAAATAATAAGTTGGTTAAAGTATTTGTGGTATCAGTGCATTAAAAAGGTGTTGCAGTTTGTATAAACAAGTCACAAATTAGAAGAATTAAGGGACTTAGAAGGAAGATACATTATTTTGAAAATTAGGCTACCGGATAGTAAGATGTCTATATTAGCCACAACTTATGCCCCAAACCATTCAAGAGGAACATTTTAATGAAAATTTCTTTCCATCCATACAGGATTTTCAAGGAGAGAAAATTATTTTTGGGGACATGAGCAGGGTAATAGACCGCCCCCCCCCCCCCGATAAATCCTGAAAAACTGGAGGAAGCAAAAATGTCTTCAATGTTATGGAAATTTTACAATTAGAGGATGCCTGGAGGATCAGAAATCCAAATACTAGATACTGTACTTTTTTCTGATAAGACACCAAACATATTCAAGGATAGGTATGTGCTGGGTATCAAAAATCGTAATTATCAATCTAAAGAATGTAAAGATACAAGTAAAGACCTTTGCAGATCACAATAACTTGGCAGCAAAGCAAAGGTACAAGGGGAGGGTGGCGATTAAATGACAGTCTTCTATTCCAAGAAGACATTGTGGCTGTCTTTCGCAGGTGGCTGTCAGATGACCTGACCCTTGTATATGATGGTGAAATGCCCATTATGATGGAGTCAAGTGAGGGAGGAGGTCTTTATATTGTTGGGCTTCTCCCCTCCCCCTTTGGATCTTTCTCAGTGAACTCTAGGCTAGTGATCTTTATGAGTAAAGATTTTGCCCTTGTGATATAGTATCCCAAGCGAAGTGGTTTACTTTTTTTTCTTTTTGATAGGAGTGAATGGCAACTATTACTTAGGAAAAAGTAAGCAAGTTGGTGAAGGAATGCAGTTTGGACAACTGCTGTATCTGCTGTAAGCCTGCAGTGACTAGTTTTTTTCTATCCCAGCTTTGTTTTATTTGGATAAACTTTGTGAAATTCTGAGTGGATTCTCCTGGACTCAGGAAATGGATTCCAAACCCGGTGTTGATTTGCTAGATCCTGACACCCAGTATTGAGTGTATTATATATTAAATATAATTTTCGTAGAGGAAGGAGTAGGTACAAATGTTAACAAATAGATAAATTGAGAACATAGCTGTTTACAACTACTATAGTGCTATGTTCCTTCTTCATTTGCATGTAGAACACACAACATGTATGACAGCCAGCATTATATAATGGCTAGAGTATTGAACTAGGTTATGGGAGACCCAGGTTTGAATCTGCACTCAGCTGTAGAAGCTTGCTGGGTGACCTTGGGATAGTCAGAAACTCTTGGCGTAATCAACCTTACAGAGTTGTTATGAGGATAAGATTGAGGAAAGGAAACTGTTTTTAAGCCTGTTTACATTACTGTCGAGGATAAAAGTGGGATATAAATCAAGTAAATTAAATAAACAGCTTCAGGTTGGTCTTGCAAGCTTAGAGTAATTCTGTCAGTACTTGATTAATTTGATTGTTAGTAATTGAAGTATATTTACAGAAACTTGTGAAGTTGACCACTAAATCTAACCCAATGACTAGAATTCCTGGTTTAATTTTCTACTACTTTATCTGTTGTTACCACATAAATTTTATAAAGGTGGAACAAAGTACCATATTAACAATCTGATGAACTATGCTTCTTTTCCTGATTGTATATTACTTTCATTGTTAACTATTTGTTTTGTAGCATATACCATGGACAATTATACTTTATGAAACAATAAAGCAGTTGTTGTTAGGATTATACAGAGCTGGTTGTTTGATGTATCCTTGCCACTCATTGCAACATTATATCCCAAAGACATAATTGCTGGACTTGGTATGTTCCATGGACATGTTTTCCTTTGCACATCGTAGATCTAATTTTGAACTGGGCCATAGAGTGTAGATAGAAAAATCTATATAATGGAGCTGTAGGAGGCAGGAGGGATTTTTGAGAATGACTGCAAGTTTTCAGAAAGTTGAAAAAAGGTAGATTAAAACTCTCCACCTTCACTGCCTCCATTCATGTGGGTCCTCCAAGCCCTGGCATCACTTTTTTGCCACTCAGTGGGGTTATAACAGGAAGATGCTGATATATATATCGAAATGATGTTGATGGCATCACTGTTTTCAAACTTGATATTGAAAGTTCTTTTGATATTTCAAAACTTAAAGAGTGTTTAAATCTTTTTTGTGTATATATTTTTCAGGTTAACAGCTGAGGTACTGATCGAATTCTGCTCTTCTTCAATGAGGAACTACAGGCTGATCTTCTGCCATAACCTCAAGCAACCATAAATGACAAAAGAATGCTTGGTCAGTAAGGGTAGCTGGCGTAGAAAATATTTTGTAAACATAGGTGTTTAAGTGGTCTGAGGTAGGTTTTCTAAGCTGTTAACATGTTTTCTTCTAATAAATTACTTGAGGGCTTATTAACTTCATGTATTTGACATGAATCATTTGTTAAAAGTGTGGCTGCGGTTCTGAGGCACATCTGCTCTATAGGCGCAGGTGTGAATCATGCGAAATAGCCTCTGGGAGTATACCTGCTGACAGTTTAGCAACAGGCCTCTGGTTCTTGTGTTCCTTCCCAGCCCCTTCTGTATTTATCTCCAATTTTGTCATTGTCACATAACTGAACGGAAAATTTTTTGAATGCAGGGTTTCCTAAAGTAAATGCAGGTTAGCATGTACTTAACTGGGTGTTTTAACATGTGGGGTCAAGAAGACTGGGGTGTCTATCCTAACTTACGCTGAATGAAGTTCCATTCTCCAGCCGTTGTCCAGGTTAAGTGGTTGTTAGAGGAAGGCTTCTTCGTCTAGAGGCACATTTTCCCCAGGGTAGATTATTTGCCATTGCTTTCAAATGCATATGGAATGTTTCACATTTAGTTACTACATTGTGCAGGATTAGTAAAAAAAAAATACTGTGCAGTGATAAGACAATGAGTCATTCCAGGGCTTTCTCCTGTACACTCTGGATTAAATTCTGGAGAGTTCTTTTATTTGATCCTAGTTTGCTGGGGTTAGAGACAACATTAGCAACTACCGTATATACTCGAGTATAAGCCAACATTTTCAGCACATTTTTATGCTGAAAAAGCCCCCCTTGGCTTATACTCAAGTATGTATGGTAATTCCAAAATGGTGGCTGGAGCTGCTGTGGAGATCCAGTAAGCATGTTGCTGCTTTTTTTCTAACTCACCAGAAAGCTGTAAAAACAAGCTGTAAGGACAGCCTGCATAGCAGTACAACTAGGGTGTGTGTGTGTGTGTTAAAAGAAACCGAGGCATTTCTCTCCTAGGGGTTATTAGTGCGTTGCATTCTAGATGAATACAATACTTCATACAATAGTTTACTGCCAAATACTGATGTTGCTGAAGACAAAGACTTTCTTTGGAGCAAAGTTTAGGCTGACATGTCTATGAATCCCAGAATTATTCTACATTTGGAGGAAAACAGTGGTTCATTTGTGTTCCCAGAGTGCTGAAAAGCTGCTCATCCCTAATGCAAACTCTGTTAAGCAACACTATCACATCTTGCTCCCAAATCTTCTGTTTTTAGCTGCTACTGAGTCAAGTTCGAAGGCTTATACTCAAGTCAATAAGTTTCCCAGTTTTTTTGTGGTAAAATTAAATGCTTCGGCTTATATTCGGATTGGCTGATACGCGAGTATATACGGTAGTTTAATACTACAGTGCTGTATTAGGTTTCTTGTGGCAAAACAGTTAGTCTTCACAACATTACATGCAATTTATTGGTCGTAATTAACCTGTCCTCAGAGCAGTTAATGATGGGTTTTGCCACTGAGTTTTTTCCACTATAATGTGCTATTTATTTTCTGAATTCTACAGGTGTTCTGTAATGGTCATTTTGCATACTGGTCATTAAATGTTCAAAATAGTATAAGTGTACAAAATGTTTATCATATTCAATATTTTCTGTATAGTGTTTTTTTGTGAAAATAGAGTCAACAGTATAATCAACAACAAATTGTTCCAAAACACCTTTGCAAAAAACAAAACAGAATATCAAATAAATGCCCACAACACTGAATAATTTAATATCATAATTTATACACTCATGCTTGCATAAAATTGTACTGTATTGAGGTGTGTTTGCATGATTATGTGTGTCACTTGATTTTACATTATTTAATTATGGAAGAATAAATGGTTTGCAGCTATATGTGTAGATTGATTCCATTGAAAATGTCTGCTTGATGTGATAGGTAAATGTGCCCACTCTGAGAGAGAGGGCATCTTGTGATGGATGATTACCATCTGTTCATCAAGGAGGCAGAACCAAAACTCAAACTTGTTTTTTGAGTGGAAGCCATCCAGGGACATAACTACAGAAAATGGCACCCAGGGCAAGCAGTGAAATCCCCCCCCCCCCCGGAGTCCATTGCTCCAGCACAACCTCCACAGTGGGGCAGTGGAGTCTGGGTCAGGGGGTTCCTAGCCACCGTGTTGTGTTAATGAGAAGGAAGAGAAAAAGGAGAGGAAAGAAGGAAGGAGGGAAAGAAGGGAAGAAATAGAAAGAAGGAAAGAGGGGAAGAAAGAGGGAAAGAGAGAGAGAGAAAGGCCCACCTGGACTCCTCTGCTCCAGCCTCTTCAGCATGCTGTGGTGTGGCTGAGTCCATGAGAGTAGTGGGGGTGG
Source organism: Sphaerodactylus townsendi (assembly GCF_021028975.2). NCBI lineage: Eukaryota > Metazoa > Chordata > Lepidosauria > Squamata > Sphaerodactylidae > Sphaerodactylus > Sphaerodactylus townsendi. The sequence continues at coordinate 84,348,899 of NC_059427.1, forward strand.
GGGAAGCTGGAGTCTGGGCAGGGAAGTCCTCAACCTGAGGATTCCCATCCCCCAAACTCTGCTAAGGCACCATGGTCCCTGCATCTTTCTTCTGCCCCGCCCCCTGCTATGCCTGTGAAGTCATCGATTGATTCAGTTTGTTTCCTGCCTTACTAGAAAGCACAAAGTTCCTTTTAGAGGAACTCTCAATAGTGTTCTCTGCACAGAGGACTGAGACCCTTGTTCCTTCTCAAATTGGGAAGCAGGAACTGCTGCCCCACACAGCTGGGTCAGTTGAGTCCCACTAGAACATTCACAGCCACTGATATCCATAGGAATTTGGGAACTTCATGGCCAGGAGCAGGATTAATGGAAAAAACAGAAACTTGTGGCAGAGCATGGTAAAGGAGGGATGGGTAAACCCCATTATCTTTGTGGACTTTGTGGAGGAAGTATCTAGCTGGCTTAAACGAGTGATTCTAGAGAATTTAAACTCTTAGAAACAGTGAAACCTCTCCCATATGCAAAGGCAGAAAAATACATTGTTCTTAATCCCAAACTAGGTCTTTTATAAGAGAAGAGTTAGAGATGAATATGAGAAATAGAGAAGAGATTCAACTTTGCCCTCAAATGCAATTCAGAAGACAATTCCGCAGTATGCATTTCCCCCATCAGGAGAGAGAATTGGGCTGTGTCTGATATGGCTCATTGGCTTCTTCTGATAAAGGAGATGTCTCAGAAAGGGAAAAGAGGATAGTATTGGATTAGCCCAAGTGCCTGTTTAATTTGGAAGACTATCAAGGGTTGCTAGGCAAGTCAGTAGTGGCTCTACATCTCTCAGAACCCACTGACTCTGGGGAAGAGGGAAAAAAAAAGTAAGGTGGAACCAAAGAACTGAAGGTTACCTGGAATGGAGAAGGTAGTGCCCCTACTTAAATCCTTTGAACACCAAATGAAGGAAAAGTGGACTAATCCTCGTTCTGTTGAGCAGAATCCTAATCTAGATATTACTCTTTACCTAATCCAAGTGATGGATGTTTTGTTGATTCCATTAGTAGATGCCCTGGTAGTAACTTTCTTATTAGGGGGCCTAATTAGTAAGAGCCCCGACCTGGATAGCCCCAAGCTAGCCAAATATCATCAGCTCTCAGAAACTAGGCAGAATTTAGATGGGCCACTCCAAGGACTACCAGGGTTGTGATGTGGAGACAGGCATTGGTAAAACATTTCCAAGCTTTTCTGGAATCATCCCTACATGACCAACTGGATTGTAAATCAGACTGCTCTCAGAAAGTCAGATGAGGCTCCCGTTATGGCCATTTTGTATTTCCATTTTAAGGTTCTCTAATGTTTAACAGGTTGAGCATTATTTAAGTGTTTCTAGCACAGATTCTGCTTTGGGAGTTACTAATCTGAATTAACAAGTGACTTCCACCCAGGAATTTTAGTCCTGCCTCCTTGATGGACAAATGGGAGTCTCCAATGACAAGATACTCTCCCTTCCTCAGAGCAGAAGGACCTTCATGGGGTCAGTGTTCTGCTGTTACACATACAGGTCATCTCATAACCTGAAGTTGCATTCATCAAATAGTGGGTGTCCATATTAATTCATATCCTTTAACTAAATGTTATTTAATATATGGATATGAATCTTCAACTTTTTATTTTACAGAAAGACAGCTTTGATATTGGGCTACATAAAGATATGAGGAAGAGCTCCTCCCCTTCCTTGAGTAACTGCAACTCTGTTCTCACTAACAAAATATTTGGAATTCCACTTGATGAACTGCAGCAGGAAGGACAGCCAGGCAATGAAATTCCATTCATAGTTCGCCATGTTGTGGACTATATTGAGGAACATGGTAAGTATAATTAAGCCAGTGGCTTAATTATAAACTTGAAGTATTTAGACATATGCATTATTCATTTATTCTTTTTGCCTTGATCTTAAGAATTTCATTGATTGATTGATCGATTGATTTTAGAGAATGACATGCCACCTTGTCAAGAGACTGGCTTGCCTACCTGCCTCTTGTATTTCTGAAACATTAGTTCAATCTTGAGGCCTGCATAAAAATCATACCAGTTTTTCTTTCTGAGAACTCAAAGTCATGCTGACTGCAGTTTCAGAGAACAAGATAAGGAAGTCCACCCAGATTCCGGTTAGACTATTAGGCCTAGTGGTTTCAAGGCCAAAGAATCCAGAGAGGGCTACACATAGCATCTCGTAAGCGCAAGGATCCATGGGTGGGAGAAGCTGCTAGTTTAATTAGGCCCTTTATAGTACATGGCCTCATGATGACAATACACCTGATTGGTTAAGTCACCTGGTTAGCAACTTACCTGATTAGTGAAGTTACAATGTTCACTATAGATTAGATTGGTCAACTAGTATCATGCCAATCATGTGGGTTGTTTGTCATGAAGGAAGGTCTTTCATGCCAGTCTTTGCTGTTTGGATTACATCTAGACCAAGTGGGCTGTAATGACTGGAACACATCCCTTGGATTTGGGGCTTTAAAACTCCTTTGGACTCAGTCTTATTAGGTAACATTTGGATGTAAAGAACCAATGCTTTTAAATGTGCTAAGGTTAGATATTCAGCTTTTATTATTTTATCCTTGTTCACTGCTCTTTTATCATATATTACTGCACGTTTCGTTATTAAACATTATTAATTGTATTTTGTGGTGTTGTGGGTTTTGGTGCTTCAGTCTGAATTCAGTACTGTAGCTCTATTGGTTATAGCTACCAGAATAACTGTTTTGGAATTCATCCTTTCCGGGTTGACTTCTTGATCTTAGACTTGGAAGGGCTAGATTGGTTGGTGGGTTAATTAAGGGGTCTGGTGGTAGCATGCTACCTGTGAAGATTCACACTCTAGCAATTTGTAGTTTTGTTCCTGACCAACCTGTCACTCACTCAAGGAACTCAATAATTTTCGGCATCTGGTTGAGTTGGCATGCGGAGGGCCTAATTAAGAAAATTGAGACAGCAGTGTAATATCTTGTTTTGATATCTTGTTTTATCAAAGGGATAGCAATTTTGCCAGAACTGCAGCCCTTGTTTGTCTTTGAAAAAATATTCTTATTGACTGAAAAGTTAATTAATTGGTGTGGGTTGTCTGTGTCTTACCTTGCTTGCCTTTCAAATGGGAAAAGACTTTTCTGTGGAAAAGTGGAACTTTAGCAATAACTGCAGATAGGCCGGTTTTTCAGATACTACCTGGCTAGATGACTGTCTTTCTACAGATGTTGCCTACCTCTGTTTGTGTTGCTGCTTCAGTCACTCCTGACTTATTTATTTGTTTAAAAGATTGTTTAAAATTTTTTGCCTCATCTCCTTGGATTTCAGATGGAGTAAGTAATTTTATTGGGGTGTGTGTGTTTTTTCTTTCTAACTTAAGGAGGTCTAGAGCAAGAAGGACTTTTTCAAGTCAATGGGAATGCAGAAACAGTTGCGTGGCTTCGGCAAAGATATGATAATGGAGAAGATGTGGACCTGGTTAAAGAAGCAGATGTACCTTCAGCTATTAGTCTTCTTAGATTTTTCCTTCAAGCACTTCCAGAACCAGTTATTCCTGGCACTCTTCATATGCATTTGATACAACTTTCTCAAGGTAGTAGAATAATCTTAATAAAGTTTAAATAGCTTCAAGAAATGATCAAATCAAACCCTTCACAAGTGATTTTATCTCACTGTCACATTCCGTATGTTTGCAGAGAATTTTGCTGCAATTTATTGCTTTGGTTTAAACTATATATATATTATGCCAGGTTGAAGGAAATGGGGTTATCATTTTAGAGAAAAGAGCACAGTTTTCACAGTTGTTTTTTTTCCTTTTGGTGGTCTTGTGGATAGATTTGGGAGCAGTGGCAATGTAAAAGTTGGTGCAGTGTTCATAGTTTATGCTACTCACATCTTGGTGAAAAGTTCCTTGTTTTCTTTGCTAGTCTGAGATTTCTCTGTGTTCCTTTATTGTAAGACCAGTCTCTCTCTAATGGTGGCTTCTCATAGAACCATAAAAGCAAATTTCTAAGTATAGTTGAAAACCAGTTGAGCCTTACATGGCTCAACAAGGAAATAAAAATTATTACAACCCCGGAGTATCTGGAAGAACAAAATTCTTTGGCAGTCTTTCTGAGAAGTATCTCCAGGTTTCATATACAGAATCATAGAGTTGGAAGAGACCACAAGGGCCATCATGCCCAATCCCCCGCCATGTTGGAATACATAATCAAAGCACCCTTGACAGATGGCCACCCAGTCTCTGTTTAACCCCCCCCCAAAAAGAGACTCCACCACACTCTGAGGCAGTGTATTCCACTGTCGAACAGTCCTTACCATCATGAAGTTCTTCCTAATGTTTTTCTGCACCTTGAATCCACTAATCCATATCCTAGTCTCTGAAGCAGCAGAAAGCAAGCTTGCTCCATCTTCAACATGACATTCCTTTAAATATTGAAACATGGCTATCATTTCATCCCTTAACCTTCTGTTCTCCAGATTTAACATACGTAGCTTCCTAAGCCTCTTCTTGTAGGGCAAGGAATCCACACCTTCTACCATTTTGGTTGCCCTCCTCTGGACCTTTTCTAGCTTGTCAATATCATTCTTGAATTGGGGTGCATAGAACAGGACACAGTATTCTAGGTTGGGTCTGATACATGCAGAATAGAGTGGTACTATTACTTCACTCGATCTGGACACTATATTCCTATTGATACAGCCCAGAATAGCATTGCCTTTTTTGGTTGCTGCATCACACTGTTGACTCATGTTCAGTTTGAGGTTTGCTAAAACTTCCATATCCCTTTCACATGTACTGTTGTTAAGCCAGGTGTCATCCATCTTATATCTGTGCATTTCATTTTTTTTCTGTCTAAGTGTAGTATCTTACATTTATCTCTGTTGAAATTCATTTTGTTAGCTTTGAGCCAACTCTCTAATCAGTCCAGGTCATTATAAATTCTGACCTGGTCCTTTGGGGTATTAGCTACCCTTCCGAATTTAATTTGTTGTCATCTGCAAAATTGATTACAATGCCCTCTATTCCATCAGCCAAGTCATTGACAAAAATATTGATTAGCACTGGGCTCAGGACAGAACCCTGTGGCACCCCACTAGTCACTTCTCTCCGGAATAAAGATGAGCCATTTTAGTTCACCTTTCTGTCATCTTAAGTTACGGTGAGCATGCTTCCACTAATTTTCTTCTTTGGTTACGTTGCTACGAAAATCAGCCTCCTTATAATCGCAGCTTAGTGTATTACCTGATGAGTAAAACTGTTTGTCTTACATTTCTGTTGCTAGTAATTTACAGTCTACATTACAATAGGAAGGGAGATAAATGTATGCCAAACCTTGATACGTAACTAGGAATATGAAAGATAAAATGAAGCATAAGACCTTTCTTCTTCTGTGTAATCTGGTAAATCGTGGTTGTACATCTAATCTCCTTTTTAAATGGTATGTATTAATAGGCTGCTATCAGTGTACATGGCACTTTACAGAATAACAAGAAGATAGGAGAGCTTACAGTCTGAAATTAGACGTGGGGAGATTCTAGTGGGAGCGAAGAAGAAGGATGTGAGGGTGATCAGGCACAAATATGTTCCCTGACATATACTTGAGCCTAGTTTCAGTGGTAAGGCGCTGTACCAAAGGCTTCATGGAAAATGTACGTTTTGAGAAGTGAATTATGACAGGAAGTTCCAGGGATAAGGGACAATGGGGGGAAAGGGCAGTCATTTGCAACAGAACACCTTTGGACAGATGACGACTTCTGATTTGTGATAGACAGTTTGTAACCTCAAATGTAACCTCAAGTGTATTTGCTAACTCAGTGGTTCTCAGATGGTGATTTGCTGAGAACCTCTGAGTCTACAAGGGAATTCAGGGTTTTCTTAGCAGTTACTAAGAATCTTAGCAGTTACTAAGAATTGGCTGTCCCCCAATCTCTGTGACCACCTGCCCTTCTGTCTCCTGCTGACCGTGCCTGCTATGGATTTTCCATCTGTGACCATTCACAACCAAGTATCAATGCAATCCACATTACAAGCAATGTGGCAATACCAGCATTTCTTTCAAAGCTAAATGTAGTCTTTGATTCAGCCAACTTACTGCTTCATGTCTTCGCATTTCTCTGTCCAGTAGGAACCAGGCTCAAACTATTTCTGCTAACAAGAATCTTACACTGCAGTCTGTTGAGTCTTATTGTTATAAGTGACAAATGCCCTCAAATTTGACACGTCCCTTTTTTCCTCCCTTCTTGGAACCCGTCCTGTGCCCCTTTAAAGGAGGAGATTTGAGCATCAGTTTTAAGGACAGGATAGAATTTTCATCAGTGGCTTCTTTCTGGGTACAAACACCACATATTTGATGTTAGAAATGACCACTTGAAGAAATAATTGCAGATAACCAACTTGTTTTTAGTAGTCTGTGTGCAGACTTTGTTCCCAAAGGATATTTTCTGTCTTTCCCTGCTCGTGGGAACACATTACTGTCCACCTGCAGTACTATTTTTTTTACAAAAGTTACTACTGTGGTTTTAGTAAGTTTCCTGCAAAATATAGTTTATTAGCTCATGTTAACTACTCTTATTGATATCAGTGCCATCATTGTTGTCAGGATTGTGGACTAATAGCTAATAAGGATAGTTTTAAAAGTATATTCTGAATGGTTACAAAACTGAGTGGGTTGACTGTGTTTAGGACTATATAAATCCATTGTTTAGGTCTATGTAAATCTATTTTACACCAACTGGGTGTAATCCTTCTTTGTGCACTGATCAGTATAAATATTCTGAATAAGAAGAAATAATAGAGCAGGTATGTAGAATCAATAGAACAGATATGTATGGAAAGGCTGAAATAATGTGGTGTGGGAAGTTGTATATCCATTAGAATGCTTACATACTGTTTAAGGTTGAATTTAAAATTTGAAATCAGCATTGCCAAAAAATTCCTTCATACTTTTTTGGTATTGAAGTGAAATTTGTCATCTTGTTAAATGTTGTAAGATGTTGTTGTGCAGCAGCCCACACACAATTTGACTAAACAGTTCTTCCGTTCCATTTTACAGATTATAATGAAGATGAATTTGGAAGAAAGTTGAGGTTTCTCTTGCAGCAGCTTCCACCTCTTAATTACAGTTTGTTAAAATTTCTATGTAGATTTTTAGCTAATGTAGCATCACATCATGAAGATACTTGGTCTGCAAGTTCTTTGGCTGCAGTTTTTGGTCCCGATGTCTTTCAGTAAGTTAGATACTACAGAATTTTGTTATGTGCTTTTAATGCAACTTTGCAGTAAATACATTTAGACTTTTCTGAATGATTTGGCAGTTAAATTATTTGACAGAACAAAATTTAGTTTCCTTTGCATAAAATTGGCTTTATTGTTGTTTAGGCTATTACAGTGAACACATTGATTAAAAATGATTGACTAAAAGTTCACTGTTCATATCGTTTTTTGAAGTTCAACTATTTAATCTAAAAATCAAGTTTTATTTTATTTCATTTACACCTTGCCTTTCCCCCTCACAACAACCCTGTGAGATAGGTTTGAATGTATTTGTCTGACTGGCCCAGCAAGCTTCCATGGCAGGTCCTAGTCCAGCACTCAAATCACCATACCACAGTGGCTACTATTTTATCTTAACAACAGCTCTTTTAATTGTTTTAACTTATTTTTATGTATATTTTCAAACATTGCATTTTGCATTGCAATAGAAAATTGTAGTAGTAGTGTAAAATTAAAGTAGTACTACTTTAAAAGTAGCATAATTTTTTAAAACAAATGGTGTTCCTGTTTACCGTGGTTGTTGTCCCAAGATTAATGTGTGTGACCAAGTGCTTCTGAGCACATATTGGGGCTTCTGTCATTTGTTCATCATGTTGCACTGGGAACAGCTCTGGAACATAGTGGTCTTCACCACATGGTTTATGACCCTCAAGAGGGCCATAGAATTCCAACTAGTGGTTTACCTGGCCCTGTAGGCCATGTTGACTGTTTTATTGAAGAACCTTGTGTTAGTGTGTATGCATACAGAGCTAGGACACTATGTCTTTTCTTTCTTCATATATGTGCCGCAATGAGACTGTTCTGTAGTAAGGATTACTTTTTAGAACAGGCAGATTCATAGGTCTCCCTCCGCTGCCTGGGAAAGCTCTCCCTTGCTTTCTGCTATTTCCAGGTCATTATTTTCCATTGCAGCCCAAAGGCCCCTGTCTGAGAGCATGATATTTTGCAGATGGGGGAAGAACCCCATGCCACAAGCAGGGGCAAGGAGCCTCGGGTGCCTGGTGGGTATGGGGAAAGGGAGAAAAAAGGCAAGGGAGAGCTTTTGCAGTGAGAATGGTTTCTGAATTTGCCTTTGCTGGTTTGTCCCTCCTGTAGTGCTCATCCCCCACCTTGTGCTCAGCTTGTGTCCACCTGTTCTTGGTTCTCTTATGTTGCTGCCACAATTGTAGATCATAACTCTACCTCCTTCTTTTTCCTGTTTGATATCATGAGAGCATGATGTTACATGACTTGCTTGTAGCTGATTGGGTCCTAAGCCTGTGTGATAATGGTGATTGCCTCATCTGGAAAGGATGGAGATAAAATTGTTCTAGATTACTTTCATGAACTTAGAAACAGAGATGAGAGATATGCAGATGGAAACATAGGATCAGAATTTGTAATATGTACATTTCTGACACCCCCCCCACCCCCCCCACCCCCCGGTAAAATATCTACAGAGCAGGCAACTGTTAGTAATCTTTGGAAAATGCGTTTCAGAAATCTTAACGTTTATTTTGACCTTTTTTCTTAGCATTTACACAGATGTGGAGGATTTGAGAGAGCAAGAACTAGTTAGCAGAGTTATGGCGGGACTGTTAGAGAATTATGATGAACTTTTTGAAAATGAAGAGGAAGATTTCTCATCTAATTTAAGTTCAATAACTGAGCAGGTAAGAATATCAAAGTACTGTTTTAAGTTTAAATATTTTGTAAATAAAAATGTATTATTAACACTAGTTCACAAATATGTTCTTGACTTAGCTGTGTGTCCTGCTGTGTAGAGGTTCTGCGCCCTTGTGAGCAACTTTGTGAAACCCTGTTTATTAGATACAAACTTCAGGGTATTGCTAAGCAATTCTGTAACATGAACACTCATGAAACTACCTTATATGGAGTCAGACCATTAATCCATCAAAATCAGCATTGGCTAAGAGTGGCAGCAGCTCTGCAGGGCCTCAAGTAGAGCTTTTTCACATTGTCTATTGCCTGGTTCTTTTATCTGGAGATGCCAGGGATTGAACCTGGGGTTTCTACCTGCAAAGCAGAGCCTCTTCTATTGAGCCACAGCCCCTCACCTGTTTTAATTGTTATGAGTGTAGGTTTTTTTCCTAATCACTTTTAGGCCTCAGAAAGCATAATCTAGATCCTTGGCTGCGGCATGTTGAACATTTGAGCTTTGACTTTCGTGAAAATAGGGTCTTCTCATGTCATCATTGGCTGTGTAGCCCTACAAGTTCACTGACCTGTGTTCTATCCCGTTGGTCTCCTTTTTGTCTTCCCTTTCTAGTGACTTCAATTGCATGGGCTTTTAAACTTCATTGCACTTGGTCAGTCCTCTTATACCTTTTTCTTTGTCCCAAGTACTTCACCCTTTTATGCCTAATAAAGGTGATTGGATTGGATTGGTACTTCACCCTTTTATCACACTGTGGCTCACTTGTCCTCAGCATTGCCTTTTCCTTTATTTCAGTTTCTCCCCGTTGTTCATAAGAGGATTTTATACATTATACCACAGAATTTTTAGGAAACCTAAATTTATTATCACCTGTTCCTCCACTATCGACTACATAAAGCATACTTTTTCTAAAGATTTGAGATGTTACTAATCTGATTTTTGGGGACATTTGATTTTTACTGATTTTTTTTAAAGATAAATGATCTATTGGATGATGATGTAAAGCTTGACCAGCCAGAAATGCCAGAAGAAGAAGAAAATATGGACCCAGAATATAAGCAAGATATAGAGCCTCGAGATATGATGGAGAGCATCTTGGAGTCATGCAGTGTTGCAGCTTCAACAAGGTATTGATGATATTTCTACTATAGGCAGCATTAGCTAAGCAGTACATTGTTGTATTTTTTTACTCTCGAGAGCCAGTCAACATCAAGTGGAATAGCGTCCATTCAGAGTTCTCTCATCTGACCTTTTTGTTAATTAAATCTATATCTTCTTACCTAAGGACCTAGCATGAATATTTTAGCCACAAGTATCTTATGAGACAAACTGAGAGATAGTAAGCTTTGCAGTTGAAAATGAATTGCCCACACCCTGCTCCAGCATATATGTATGAATACCCCGCCAGCTTTTTCTGTTGCTGACCATGACAAAATCGTTCTTAGGCCCTATGATTAATGGCAAAATGTATGTATCTAGTATCTTACTTGTGATACTTCAAAGAATCCGGTCAGAGAGTAGTTCCACATCTACTTCTTTTCATTCTCTTGTAAGTTTAGAATTCAGTGGGCAAAGTGCAGTCAGAATTAAACACTTTAACACTCCATTAATTTCAGAGCATGTGTTAAGCACATGCCTCATTCTCTTCTGTTGAAGTCAACAGGAATTAAACACATTTAAATTTTGATAGATCATGCCATATATGCTAGCTTAAAATTTTATTTACCAACCTTTTTGACATTTTAATAGAAATTAGTTTACTGCAAGAGAAATAATCATGACATAAAACACAAATTAATTTCTGACTATTTCATTATTGGTGACTCCAGCTTTATAAGATAAAAGTGGGGGTTCCTCATGGACTGGCAAGGGGACATCTCTCATTTCCCTTTCTCCCACTGTTTGTTCTTTCCACTCCCTAAAAGCCCTCTAGCTTCTTCCCTGTTTGTGATTTCTTCTCTCTTTCCCACTCACCCTCCAATCTACATTTATCTGCTTCCTGTTGCCAGCTTTCCCTTTTCCTCTCCCCCTGGCTTTCTGTCCTTGGAAAAATTTTGTGCAGTCCCAGCTGCTGAACTGGGCCCAGTTGTGCAGTAGGGAACAAGCAAGGATTTCTGAGGGCACCTCACCTGTATCCCCCTCCCCAAACTGTTTCCTCTTCTCTATATCCATAAGTTCAGTTCGGTACATATTTAAATCCAAAGACTGGAGTTATGAATAGACAGGATGAATCTTTCTACAAACTCAAAATAATGCCCCATGTTTTCAGAAAACCCGAATCTTTAAAGGATATCCTGTATTTTGTGTGCCCTACATTTTGCTGGGGGGAGTCCCCCCTCCCCCCCCAAAAAAAATAGAAGCAGGGCATACAGGGTAAGTAAGGTATTGCCACACCCACACAGAGGAGAAGTAGATGCCTATCAGATTTTTTCCCCTAATGGCATCCTTCCTGGTTTGCTTAGTGCCTTTTGGGTGCCAGGTTTAAGAAATTTTTGTTCAGGTGTTTGAATTTTATTCCAGATCATCTTCTAGTACGGTGATGTCTGGCCATTTTATTGCTGTATATAACTCTGGATTTTTAAAAATCATATTCTGGCTTTGCTCACAATCTGAGTTGGTTTGAGTCCTTTCTGGTTGAAATTTCATTACTTGCTGAAGTTTTGTGCTGACCTTCCAGTTTTAAACTATTGCTGCTCATCTGATTTATTGTATGATTTTTCCTTTTGTCTTAAATGCTGGAGATTGTTGTAATTCTCCTTGAACAGCCCTTGTCCTGGAAGGGGAGCAACAAAGAAGTAAGCTCAATAAATAAATAAAGGATTCTTTTGAAGTTCTTACTTTTTTAGATTTTCTGCCTTTTTCTGACAGCATAATTGTTCAGTTGTACAAAACAACTAGCACATGAGAGGAGATATAATACACCTTTTTAACACTTTAAAATTTGTTCTTAGATTTGTGGCCTTGTTGCAAGTTGGTCCTTTGTTTTCCTGATCTTTTAGTGCTTTTTTTCCTGATCTTGTAGTTCCTGTAGTGGGAAAATGTACATAGAAACAGGTCAGTCTAGCTGCTTTTAATATTTTCTTTGTTTACTCTTGTGCTATGAGAAAACACTTACTGAATTACACAGAACTTATAGTTGCTTCTTTCATTAACTGAAACTCTTTAAATGGATTAAAATAAAGTACAGTAAGATAGTTATAATGGAACAAAATTTCATCATATGCAGATCTCTTCTTAATGTACCCTTAGAACAGAATGTTTTAATGTGCCCTTAGAACAGAATGTTTCACACACAAAATTCTTGCTGCTTAAGATTTGCTTGAGAAATTATTTGTATTTAAACAAAGCAGAAAAACTTTCAGATTATTACCGTATGTGTTTAGGCAATTAGGCATCAGTCTCAGTTCAAAATTGGCCTCTTATGAGGATAGCATTAGGCAATGATGTCTTACTCATAGCATTAGGAGTTACAGGATAAGGGCAGAATCTCTTTAATGTGAGTTGAGTCCACTTAACTGTGAGCTTGCAAAATGACTCTTCTCCTCCTAAACAGCTGTTCCTGACGATTACTTCCAGGGAGTCTGCATGAGAAATCAAAATTGCTATAAGTCATTCCCCACTCTTGGGTGAGCAGAATTGGTCTTCTGTTTGTTTGGATCAACCCTACATTTGCAAGAGCCTTTTCTACCTGGGATGACTTGGGAATTACTTCCTCTTCTCCCAATGTTAGATGAAGGGCTTTTAAATAATAAATTAGATGTAAGAGGGGAACCTGTCAGGTTTAGTAGGTGAGAAGAGATCCAGTTTTCTGCCCTGTTGTTCTGGCTTCCTATCAAATCTTCACCACCCTTCCCAGGCCACTGCCATTATGTTCTTCTCTATCCTGGTGACCTCTGAGACCCCCATTCCAAATATCCAGGCAGATGGATTGGCAGTGCCTGGTTGTTGTGGCCACTATAATTGCCAATCTCTGACCAGGGTGATTTTTTAAAAAACATTTACACGTATGCAGATATTACAGCTAACGTTTCCCTCTTTAAAATACAGTGGAACCTCGGTTTTTGTTGGTAATCCGTCCGAAAAGAATAGATGAAAACCGAAATAAATGAAAACCGAGGCAAACTTTTTCATAGGAATCAATGTAAATCCAATTAATCTGTTCTTGGCAGTCCAAAAAACATACCAAAAACACATTTTTTGGTGAATAAACATAGTGTTTAATGCTGAAAACAGTAACAAACAATAACACTGGGACCAGGTTCAGAGCCAGTGGACCAATGTCGCATCAGCAAGCTGTCCAAAGAGGTCTGTTTCTGATGGCTCTTTAAGATTTGTCTGAAGTGGGGCAAGACATTGTCATTAAACAAGTTGCAGACACGGCCTGCAACAGCTTTGTCCGGGTGATTTTTCTCCACAACCCTCTGCACCTTGCTGCAAATCGATGAAAACCGAGGCAAATTGATGAAAACCGAGATAAATTTTTCACTGAAAAAATCGATGAAAACCGAAACAGATGAAAACCGAAGGCAATCAAAACTGAGGTTCCACTGTATTTTGAGAAGTTTAGACTTGTCCCTCAGATTTGCAGAACCCTCAGTGGTAGCTGCGGTTGTCCCTGATCACACAGGTTTCATTATCCATATGGGCAGGATGAAGCTGTTATTACTAACATGTATAATGTATAGTGCTAATATAGTAACTGAACTATTAGAAGACTTGTTTTTGAAAAAAATGAAGTTGCATGATTAACTCAATGGTTGTGTTGGAGGACAACTTCTTTCCTTTTATCAGTTATCTATAGCTTTAATATTTCCTTATACAGAAATCTCAGGCAGATTACCCATAACCAGCTCTGCCCTGCCTTTGCCCCATTCTGGCGCAAAAGTCCCGCCAGAAGTGCTCCTGCTTTCTGAGGGGAAAGATAGAAGTACAGGCAGGGCAAGAGGAAGCGAGTCAGAGCAAGAAATCTTGTCCCAACGTGCTTCCTCTTGGCGTGCTGCAGGGAGGAAGCGTGTTGGGACAAGATTTTTTGCCCCAACGAGCTTCTGCTCCTGGCACATACCAGAGAGGAAGTGTGTCAGAACAAGATTTCTTGCCCCGAGGCATGCCAGGTGACAGCGCGCAGCAGCTGCCCCATGGATAATCAGCCACCGATAACTATTTGAGGGTTGTTGACTACTGGAACAAATCTACCGTGGTGAGAGTGGTAGAGGCTTATTGGCAAAAAGTAAGCAGTTTTATAATGAAAGGGCTTTAGAAGGAAAATAATAAAACATTGGAAAAGATTTGGGTAGTATAACTATGAAATAATAGAGCAGTGTATAATTTTATTCAGATACTTCTGTTTGATAGTCTGTGTTGCAGTGACTTTAGGTTTGTGAGAGTTGGATTCATGACACAGGGAATTTGTTACATGTGTTACATTTGGTGTGTGTGTGTTGTAATTTTCATTTTAAACACTTTTGAGAACATTCCAAATTTTGTTGATATGATTTTTATTTGATCTCAGATTCTCTGAAAGCTTGATTTTATTTTAGTTAGAGTTTCTTTGTGGTTGTGTTCAGTTCTTCTGCTTTGTAGCCTGTCTGTCCCCTCCCCCAGTTCAGTCATAGTTTGTCTAAGGTAATCTCACAGTTCCCTTACTGCTTACGGTTTGTTCAAATGTCTTAAATTTCACCATATGTTATCTTGTGATTATTTGTGATTATTTTCTTGTATGGCACTCAAACTGGGAAGATTGATGTTATTCTCAGGAATCCTTAGGATTTACCATCTTGCATCAAGAATAGGTAGAATGAAAAGCACACCAGAGCTAAAATGTTGATTGGGCAGCTTATTGTCAGTAGTGACCTCATGTTGCAGTCTATTTCTATGTAGACTGCAGGGCTTAGTGCAGCACTCCAGAAGTGCCATCTTGCAAGCAGCTATTGAAGTCGTTGAGAAAGCAGAATGAATAGCCAACAGAGAACTCCATACTGTATTGTTTTTCAAATGAAGTGTTTTTACATGAAATGCTCGTTTGGAATAGCAAAAATAATCAGAATGGCCTGCAAAGTTTTACTGCACAGGTAAATATACTAAAAGGACAGTTCTGTATGATTGAAATAACTTTTAGAATATATTTGACAAACATAAATGTTCTTTGAATTTATTCACTGTAATGTGAAACACAGTTTGCATGACATAGTTCATACATAATCTACAGTGAAGCTTGTGATTTTGTTCTAATTGAGGTTTTCTGCAAATTTCAGACCTTTGAAATCATATTAACAAATAACTTACTCGACTAAGGTAGCATATGAAATGTTTGCTTGAGTTTTGCTGTGTCATGCTTCATCAGCAGTTTCCCCAAGTAATGGCATTTGAAACACAAAAAAAGTATGCTAGTTTGAGCATGACAAAATATATATAGATATAGATATAGATATAGATATATAGATATAGATATATATATATTGGACTAAATTTTTTTTGGACTAAAATTTGCCAAAGCCTGTTGAAACTGGTGAGATAAATTTTAAGTGGTGGAACGACTCTTTATACTCCGGAGTAATGCTGTTCCATTCTCAATGTTTTGAGAACCTTCATATGTGTACAATAAGAGGGAAGAGTATGTGTGGAGAGAACTGCAAAATGTATTGAAGTACTCTTAGGCTACTGTCAATTATTCATATTGGGAGCTAGAAGATTTATCACCTCCTCTGTTATGATTTGAGTATTTCAGAATTCTAGATGTGAATTCCTCCAAATGTGTTGTCCCATTTTTTCCAAGTTCTGTTTGAAATAGTACCTTTTCTAGAATGACACATTCCATAAGATCATTACTAAGATTTGCTTTGTCCCTTTCCCTGAGTCATCCTTGACTTTGCACTAACATTTATATACTAGTTTCAATACAAGATGTCTACTATTTTACAGTTAATCTGGATCATATTAAGTTTATATTTGATGTTGTTATTTAATATTATTCAAACCTTCTCTCAGTTTTTTTTCTTAAGCATTTTACCACTTCACCTGTTTCCACAGCATGCCAGGTTTTGTATTTGTTTTGACACAGGAATTGTCTTGGTATAGAAATTGGCCATAATTGCCATTTATCTGTAAATTTTTAAGAATAATATTTGGAGTTTACGTTCAGAGTTTTGAAAACATGTGTCCAACTATGATACTTCGTTTTGGTACTAGTAAATGAAATGTTAGCATATGTAAAATATTCTTTGGTACATTAAATACTTATATTGTAAAGCATGAATGGACATAGCTGACTATTTGTGTCTAGAACAGGAAATCTTAATTGTATTCCTCCCAAGATATAGCCCATAGTTAATTATATTGCTAGATTATCGCAATTTCCTCTGCATGTGAGCCCTGTGGTGCTCTTGTATATACTCTACACCTTGCTGTACTCCTCTTCCAACCCCAGTTTAACTCACGGGGCACTTTTCTCAGTTAGCTCTTATCTCAAAATTCACTGAGGTAGTTTCTATGTTTCTTGGCCCTGCCTGGTCAAATTTCCATCAACCATCCTTTCTCTGTGCTTTACTGGGTCTCCAATTTTTTACATATGCTAGGGCGTAAGTAGTTCCTGACACATTTCCTCTATAGCTTGTCTTCCTGTTCTCATAATTTTGCTTCCCCCCACATCATGTGTATGCTAATTAAGCAGTAGATTAGCCCTCCGGGGATAGGGCGGTATATCCCCTGAGCCCTCCGGGGATAGGGCGGTATAGCAAGTTTAATAAATAATAATAATAATAATAATAGATGCCTCAGTCTATGTAATGATGCATCAAGAAATGTTGACTGGAAGAAAAATTTGAAATTGTTGCTTTGCTGTTACTTTTTCTAGTCCATTGTGAATGTTGGCTTTGAAGTGGACTGAGCTGTGTTTGAAGAACTGTAGCACTTTGCAGTGCTGCTGTGTGTGTTTGTGTGTACAGATGCTCTCCATAAGAACGGCACCCCAAGAAATCTTTTTGTCCTTTTCCCTCAACACTGTCATGAAGATTTGAAAATACAGCTCCTGAACCTCTGTCCTGGAAACCAGTTGGTAGACTTTAGGAAACAAAATCTTTATTACTGCAGCAGCAAAGGTTGATCTGCTGAATTTTTGGTTGGGGAAAATAGCTGCAGTTGTCACTCACCAGTTCTATCTATCTCAGGTATTGAGAATCTCCTTTACAGCAAAAGGGAGTTGTCTAAAGCTTCATTCAACTTGTGTTATGTCTGGAGTATGTCTTCTCTGCTTTGGCAATTATTTAATAAGAGTACTAGTTGGCACGTGTGTACAGTTGTTTCCATATTAGATTCTTAGTGACTAATTTCTTAGGTATTTGAACGAGTGTGCATGCACACAAAAGCTTATGCCAAGAATAACACTTTGTTGGTCTTAAAGGTACCACTGGACTCAAACTTCTAAAAACTTCTTAGGAGCTCATTGTTTGTCTTGTGAAGTAATAGGAGTGACATACTTGTAAAGATGGTGGCTCTGACTGACCTGTATTAGAAGATGTGGTAATCATATCTGATACAGTAGCATGTGCCAAATCGTGGTATTATGTCTTCCTTATATAGGCAAGTGGCTCCTAGATGAAAATATTCTACAACAGCTCAGAAAACCTTGTTTACTTTCTATAATGGGTATTTGCATCAGTAGACACTAATCATAGCTCATCACTGCTGGGTGAATAAAATTTAACATCAGGGTCTTAGGCTTATCTTCCTTATAACCAACTGGTTTTTCAAGGTCCCTGTCCAGATAATTCATTAAATGAAGTTGCTTCAGAGAACTGGTGTGTCCATTTTCATTGGAACATACGTTCCAAATTACTCTGAATGTTTCAGATAGTAATATCTTTCCTTGGAATATCTTGCCTGGAAACTTACCAGAATGTACAGCAAAGAATTCTGTCCCACATAGATCTAAGTCATGACAAATGTGTTCCTCTGAGGTGAGGGAGCCTTCAGTCAAGCTTTGGTGATCACTGGAGCTTGCACTTCAAACAAATACCTAATTAAAACTATGCAGTGGTCATGGTGGACAAAGATGGCCTCCTCCTTGGTTCTCTGTGTAGGGAAATTTGTCTAGGGTAATTTTGTTCAGTTGGATTATCAGGTGAGATTCTGTTGCCATGACACATTTCAAAAATGAACAAGAGCGTAACATTATGTTCCTTTTCAGTTTACTTGTATCTGCATCATGGAATCACTGGTAATTCACACTGTTGATCAAAACAGTTCTTTTGTAGACGTGTTAAACAGAACTATTGAGATGTCCTATTAGTGGTATCCTTCAGCTGTACAACATCTGATAGAGAAAGGGGCCATAGAGGAGGTGCCAGTCGAGAACAGGGGAAAGGGATCTACTCACCTGTATTTGTGATGCTGAAGAAGTCAGGAGAGTGGGGAGTGATCCTCAACTTAAAAAGGCTTAACCTGTGAGTTAAGAATTCAGAATGGAATTGCTCTACATGATCTTGCAAACAATCCAAAAGGAGAACTTCATTTCTTCTTTGGACTTAAAAGAAAGCTTAATTACAGGTGACCATCCATATGGCTTCTTGAAGGTTCCTTTGCTTCTGAATTGGCAGCACCCATTAAGAAGGAATGGAGATCTTTCTCACCTGACCTTACTAGCTTAAAAGTCAAATGGAGCATGTGACCACTTTTGTGAGTAGATACTAACGTGATCATAGGATCATAGAACTATAGTGTTGGAAGAGACCACAGGGGCCATCAAGTCCAACCCCCTGCCATGCAGGAATGCACAATCAAAAAAAGCCTTGACAGATGGCCATCCAGCCTCTGTTTAAAAACCTCCAAAGAAAGGATACTCTACCACACTCTGAGGCAGTGTATTCCACAAGTCACCCTCCATGTGACTACATAGTAGGGGGTTGTTTGGTTCTCTTCTCCCAGGCTTGGGAGATGTCTGCTACTAACTGGATAGTGGTGGTACCCCTACCTTACCACAAAGTGTACCTGTATCAGACAATTGCCTTACAGTCTTCCAAACAATCTACAGCATATTTTTCACCCTAGCACCTCAGAATGCTTTGCTGTTATAATCTGAAAGTGTTGCCCCCTTTGTGGACAACTGGTTGTTGCTGGACTTTGCTTTAAACCCTTCTGCCCTAGAAATGGATGACATGAGAGTTTCTCTGGTTGGAGGTGTCTGTTTTCTCCTTCCACATCTCAGTTCCTGTTTTGTTTTTTTGTCTTCCCTTTTAAAGTATAGAAAATGGGAAAACAGTTCAACAAGAATCTCATCAACATATGTGTAGATTTACATAAATATCAAGATATCAGCGTTATATAAATATGTATGTAATCCCATGTCCAGCTGCAAAATCTAATTAACTGGTCCAGTACCCTTTCTTTTTATTATATATATTAAGATGCAACAGTGCATAATCAACCAGTATATGGTGCAAACCCGTACAGTTGATGAATTAAATAAATGAAGGAAGAGAATATACATAACTATAGTTATTCCTCTCATCAGTTTCTGACAGCATAAGGATTTTTTTAAAATGCCAATTTTTGTAATCTAAAATAGGCTTAGAATTTTGAATTGCTGTTAATGTGAGCATTGATAACAGTTCTTTAAAAACCTTACAGTAATATGCAAATTGTTTACAGTGATAGGCAAATTTCACTAGTCCAATGTGCTGTATCAAATTTAAGATTGATATCTTTACTGGTTCCTCTGAAAACTTCTTGTTCCAATATTGAGTAAAAGGAGACCAGTGTGTATGTATTTTTTTAGTTTTTCTGGTGCAATGTTGATAGCTTGTCAACTGTTGGTACTACTATTAATGGCAACAAAAGATACCACTTGTATTGTAAGTACCCCATCTATAGTAAGTAACCCAACAAGGGGCCCTCTAACACCTTTTCTGACACCTGCCAAGAGTTTTTAGGAAGTGGGCAGGAACATGTAGGGTTTTTGCTCAGCAGGACTTCTGATTGACTGTTGGAGATTTGCTTGGCTGTGCAGAATTTTTTAAATATTGCTTTGAGAGCAGCTGCCGCTGTATCACAAGGCTCTGTACTATGTTACTAAAGTTAAGCTGTGGGACTGGATTCACCTCCTTCAGCAGCCATTTTGTGGTAGCCATTTTGTTGCTGTACCCATCATGCTGTGTAAAAATCCCAAGTGTGCCTGCAGGCACAAAAAGATTGGGAACCCCTGTTGTAACCTAACGAATACAATAGTAGGGGCTGAATCAATGTCATGCCTCCTGTATCACAGATTTCCCCTACAGCCCCATTCCTCTGTTTTTCTTCTATCATCAGCAAAGGAATTAGGATGGAGCAAGAGATGACTGGCACTGTGACTGCAGCCTTAACTGCCTCTGGTACTCCCGATGTTGATGTGTTTTTGAATGTTGGTTTCAAAGCATTTCTGATATATCAACTTAAAAGGTTAACGTTTCTGACGTAAGCAGCTCTATTTATATAAGTGTTTGATGTATGTTACAGTTGAGTTACTTTTTGGTAGCTGTTAATATTAACAAATTTTTGAAGGTATGAAGTTGTTGTGTGGCTTCTTCTCTGACTAGGTTGTTGCCTCCTGAAGGATTAGGAAAGGCAACTTTTTCAAAAAGAAGTTGCCTGCTGGATTTATGATCTGTCCTTTTCCTAGGATTGTGACTTGAAGGTCTTTTGCCACTGAAATTTAATTCTGTTTTTGTTAACTACATTGGCAGTTTAGATACATTATTATCAAATGAGTTTGATATGTACAAGATAGAACTTTATGGTTATTGTAATTGGCTTAGGCATTTTAAGTGGAAATGGTTTGGGCATTTTTTTGAAGTTTGAATTGGCTGGTTAATACACTGGACAGTTTATACTGCATAAAAGTTACTTATGTCTTATTTCTGCATTCTCAGCAATTATGTTTAGTACTGAATTAAGGTCATGTTCAGACATTGTCCAAGCACTTTGCTTGAAGTGAAACCAGGAGTGAGTTTTAGCTCCAGCTTTCTCCATTCTCCACTGAAAGCAGAGGTCAGCTGGTGAACTAGAAGTGTGCTTTGAGATAGATGTAAGATCTACCACTTTGTGGGTTTTTAAGTTCCACAATTGTTTGATATTGCACATTTATGGTAAAGAAAGATCATTCCTTCTTTTTTGTTACAGTGCTCATCTCTCTCCCTTAAGCATCTTGCCAGCCTCTGCAGAGTAAGTAGAAAATCCTTATAGAACTTCTAACCAGTACTTTTTTTGTATTATGGAAATGTTGCATTGTTTGAGCCTTCAGTGGATAAATTCTGGCAGATTTGATCTAATTGGAAAGTTGTGCCCAAGACTGAATTCATTTTGTTAGCACATATCTTACCCACAACACCTGAGCTTTCAAAATGCTCTTGATTCCCTATATGAATATACAGCCTTCCCTTTTTATAGATTCAAAATGAGATTTCCCCCCTTATCATTTTTCATTACTAGTCTCACTGTCCCTATTTCCCCCCTCATCATTTTTCATTACTAGTCTCACTGTCCCTATTTCTCAGACCACTGGCTTCTTCAGTAACAGTTCCTTGAGCCCACTCTTGTTCAGCTCCTTAGCACATTGCACACACGCTTCTGATCTCCTTGTATTCCAAAGAAACCGTCTCCCATCTAAATTGATTGTTCATTTCCTCACCAAATGCTGTTTCTCCCCCTATGGCTCATACCTTTAATTATTGAAGATATTTCTGTATTTTCTATATCATAGCAGCAGATCACTAGCAAGACACAGATTTCCTTAGTATTTTTAACCTTGTTAATGATCTTACAAATAATATGAAGTTAAATAAAATTATCAGTGCTTCAAAATGTTTTATAATCAAGCACAGTAAGTCTGGCTTATACTTTAGAATTTCTTCCCTCACCAATGAACTTGAACCATCAGAAAAAGGGTGACAGTATTACTATGGAAGGATCAAAAACTGATACTTGTCCTAAAATATTCTAGAAAGCACAGCCTGGCAGAAATCTAGAAACATATTGAAAGATTTATGCATGTCTCGTGCAGTTGTATCCTTCCTGCAGAGCTGCTTAAAAAGTCTTGTACTGGATTGTGCTGGATTGTCAGGTGAGATACCAGGCGCTGCCTAAATGTGATGGATCGATTTAGTAGAATAGTTGTGTTCTGCCTTCCTCTAAGGATTTAAAGACTCTAGCAATATAGCAGAAAAATCTAATAAAGACATTATTATTCATTAGATTTATAGCCCACCCTATTCTGAATATAGTTGGGCTAAGGGCAGGTCACATCATGGTTAAAACAATATATACAAATCAGTAACAAAACTATAATTAAAAGTTTAGATCTCCCTGGCACCCTTAATAAAATTTAAACTCTAACAGGAAACAACCAGGGAAGGAGAAAAAGTAGAGAAGGAACACAAGGAAAACACAAGGCACACAATGGAAATAATTAATCAGAATGAACAGTTAACAAATAAATTAACAAATGACTGAAAACAGAAACCAAGATAGGAGTAGGGTGTTCAGCAAGATGGAACCACTGCTGCCTCAACTATAGGCCTGGTGGAACGCCTCTGTCTTGCAGGCATTGCAGAACTGGGCCAAGTCCCTCGGGTCCAGGGTCTCACTCAATAGATATTGAGGCCGGAGCCAAAAAAAACTCTGGTTGAGGACAGCTGGATACTTTTAGGGTTAGGGATCACCAGCAGATTATTACCAGCAGAGCATAACGCTCTTTGGGGGATGTATTGGAAGAGGTGGTCCTGAAGGTATGAAGGTCCCAGACCATTTAAGGCTTTGAAGATTAACACCCAAACCTTTAATCTGCTTCTGTACACCACCCAGAGCCAGTGCACCTGGCGGAGCACTGGTTGTAAAATATCCTCATGGATGGGGTCTATGGAAGGTCTCTTACCACTACATTTTGACCCTTCAAAGTTTTGGGAACTGGCCCAAGAACGGCTCTACATAACCAAGTTAAAAGGATCCTAAGCGTGAAGATGCATATTGCTTGGATGTCTGTGAAGTTGCAGATCAAAAAATGTGACACAGGTAGGGCGGCAGCTGCCTAGACTAACAAAGAAAGAAAAATGCCACTCTGGCTGTATTCGTGATCTGATCCTCCATAAAAAGGGAGGCATTCAAGATCACCCCCAGGGTCCTGAGTGTCGGTGCTGGTGTTAATGTTACCCCGTGCAAAATTGGAAGCTGTTGACCCAAACTGGTGGCTTCCCAGCCAGCCGTAGGACCTCTATCTTAGATGGAGCCTTAGACAGATTTAGTTTCATCCAACTGTTTCAAGCATTTCACCACAGCTTCCAGACTACTGGCCAGTCTATCTGGGACAGTGTCCATCTATCTATCCATCAGCACATGTAGCTGGGTGTAATCTGTGTACTGATGACAACCCAGCTTAAAACTCCAGACTAGCTGAGTGAGGGACCACATATATATGTTAAATAGCATTAAATAACCCAAACATTCAAGAAAATAGAGTTGACCAACAGAACATCCACTTCAATTAATATGTAGGTGCATTCTTCTGCATCATCAGATTAACTCAACAAAAAGACCTCTGAAAGAGGAAGGCTTATAAGCATTCCTAAAAGTAAGTGGTAAAAGTGCCCTGATCTCCAAGGCCATTTCAAAAAATCAGTCCCATGATTTAAAATGATGTAGCCTAAGCAAAGGAGGTAGAGGCAACTTTGTGAAAAGGTGGTGTAAGCAAAACTGACTATAGAGCAGCAGTTCTCGAAAGGTTTACCAGGGGTCTGCAACCTGTGGCTCTCCAGATGTTCATGAACTACAGTTCCCATCAGCCCCTGTCAGCATGCCCAATTGGCCATGCTGGCAGGGACTGATGGGAATTGTAGTTCATGAACAACTGGAGAGCCACAGGTTGCAGACCCGTGGTTTAAATAATGAAGACTATTCAGTTGAATGAACCATTTGCTGAGAATGTAAAGTAGTGTTGGAAAGTGCCATCAAGTCATAGGTTTTCAAGACAAGGAGACTTTCAGAGGTGGTTTGCCCATTGCCTGCCTCTGTGTTGGCTGAGAGAGTTGTAAGAGAACTGTGACTGACCCAAGGTCACCCAGCAGGGCCCATATGGAGAAGTGGGGAATCAAACCCAGTTCTCCAGATTAGACTCTGCCATTCTTACACCATCCTGGCTCCCTGAGAATTTATAGTGGATCGTTATAAATGTCCATGCATTGAGAAATACTTTTAAATCTGCTTTTCTTTTGGCACCGATAACCTCTGCATCCTGGTTAAAAAAATTAGCCAAATTTAGAAAATAGTTTATTAATAAGAATAATCTCTCTTTTAAAAGCATCTTGGAAAGAACAATTAGAGCAGCTGTAGAACAACACCTCTTTGATCTGCAGAGCAGCATAGATCAAGATCTCAAGGATTTACAGCACATAATGGTGTGTCATGAAGCAAATATTGAGGGGGATGAAGGAGGATCTAACAACCAGTAAGATTTTATTTTATAACATTGCCTGTTTGAGTACTGAAATTACAATGAATGATGTAAAATGCATTTTATCAATCTGTTGTTAGGGTCATTGGGATTTTAATTCATAGACTAGAAAAGTAGGATCTGTTTGTCAGTTGATTTAGTTTAATGTAGAAACCTGGAATTATATTAAATATATGGAATGGTTTAATTGGTTACAGTTTAGTGTAAATATAATGTAAAACACATGGAATTGTATTCTTTATAATGTTAAAATACAGTTGTGTAGGGCTGGTATTTGGCACGCATATGGATCTCCATTATATGTTCAGTAGTGTTGTGTCCTCTTTTTTTAACTTAAAACCTGCTACAGGTATAAATTTTTAAAAAGTGAATTATGAACTCATCTTTACCTTTAAAACAATAACATCAAGAAGCTGTGGTGTTTTTTCCATGTTGGGAGAAAGCTAGACTGTGAATAAGTTGATATGCTGTGATTTACTTCACTCACTTTAAATAATTATATTCACTTTAACAATTTAATAATAATAATTTAACATGCTTGTTTAGTATTATCTCATTTTTTTAAAAAAAGTTGTGCGGGAAAGGAAACACAGCAAAGTTGTATATCTCTTTATATTAAGAGAAAACATAGTCTCTGAAGTGGCACAAACAAAGGAAGAAACAGACTGTTGTAATATTCTGTTGTGGCCAATTAAATACATAGGAGATTGTGTTCCATAACTGGTGAAAGCAAATACAAAGTGTTACATCTAGTCTGTTGAAAAAGCTGGAGCAGTGATCTGAAGATTCAAGCCTATCTATCTGAAAATGGCTTGGTTGAACATCTATGTAGATACTGCCTGATCAGTACCTGCTCCATTTGCAAGAGGGATGGCAGAATTATCTTAGCTTTCCATGTCTCCCATGGGTGGGTATAAGAGAGAGCAAACTTATTTGTGGCAGACTGGAGGGAGTATTGCCTAGAAATGTTGCAGAGCAGGCTGTTCAGTTAATTCGTTCCCTTTTCTGAATGTAGTTAAATGTACTCCTATGAATGTATTTGACAAATTATTAACTGTGTTTATATTCTGTCTTTTCTTCATGGAGCTCATAACTCTCCTTCCTCCATTTTATCCTCACAACAGCTTTGGCTGGGAGAGGGGATTGACCCAGGTCACTCATTTTGCTTCACGGCAGGGGAGGGATTTCAGCAGGTTCTCCTCATCCACTGATCTAACTGTTAAACAACACTGCACTTATAGGTTCTTCAGATACCATTATTATAATATCTCCTTCCTCCAAAGATTAACATGGAATTCTTTGTTTCAATACCAATAGTCAATCAAATGTTAATAAATGTTATGATTACCTCTCCCATTTTAAAAATATGTTTTGTTCCTTTTAGAAGGGGTAATACTGAAAAGAATGTTACTAAAGATGATGAGAATTTTGGAGACTGCTCTGAAACCGTGGATTGCACTAGTTTAGACAATGAAGTTGTACAACCTGATTCTGTATCTGAAGAAGAAGACTATAATCAGGTAAGGGAGCACAGAATGCTTGCTCTATGTGAATGCTAAGTTCTATAGCTGTAGTCTGGAAATGTTAGATTTAAGTATTTTGAACAGTAAATACTTTCCTATCTGTATTGTACAAAGTGAAAATGTGAATTAGTACAGAATTAAGATGGCTTTAGTCTTTATTCTCAATCCAAATTATTATTATTATTATTATTTATTCAATTTCTATACCGCCCGATCCCCAAAGGGCTCCGGGCGGTGAACAACATAATATATAAACAATAAAAAGGAGCAAATCCAGTAAAATACAAACATAGGCTCCGTCAATAAAACATCTTAAAATACATAAAAACAGCGGCTAACAATTAGCAAATTAAACAAGAGGCGTCCAGGCTCAATTTAAAAACTCACCCCAAGAAGGGGGGGACGGCAGGGGAGCTCTTCATGGAGCTTCATTTCTGCACCTTAACAGTGAGTCTAGCAGATTGTATCTTGTTGAAAACATGAAGCATATGCACCATGTGATCTTGCCACATGTCACTGAGTAGGCACATGCAAATTCTGATAGGCCCTGTAACAATTGATTAATTGCTGGAAGGACTTGGGTGTATTATGCAGCCCAAACACATGGTCACAAATTGTAATCATGATAGCTTTAGAGAAGTCTCCTCATCCCAGCACACTTGCCAATAGGCCAATAGCTGTTACACAGGTCCACCGTAGTGATGTACTTGGCCCTGCCCAGTCTTTCAATCAGATCAGTGATGGTGAACCTTAGAGACTCAGATTAGGCATTGTCATGTGTACTGCAGATTCATCAACTTTGGTGGGCCTGCTGAGGCTACATTGTGTTCAAACAGCATAAAATGTGCTCAGTATCTAGGACCGTGGTGGCGAACCAACGGCACTCCAGATGCTCATGGACTACAATTCCCATCAGCCCCTGATGGGAATTGTAGTCCATGAACATCTGGAGCGCTATAGGTTCGCCACCACTGATCTAGTGTGACATATAGGTCTTACCAACAAATGGAAAAACAAACAAAAAACCCCAGACCATTTCCTGGCACTACACATATTGAGAACTGTATTAATTATTTGTATAACTTTCTTAAGCCCCCTCATAATCAATTTTCTTGCAAGCAGTTCAGTAAAATAAGCAAAACTGAACAATAAAATCATTAAGGCTAGTAACAACTATATTCCATTACTTCCAATAAATATAACATTTCCAGTGGTTCTGATGAATAAGCAATAAAATATCATAATAGCAAACATAAAAATCTGTTAAAGCATTTATATCTTTGCAAGTGGGGAACCTGCAGGGATTTGCAAGGGGCATCTCATTTTTTCCTCCCAAACTATTTCTTCTTTCCCTTCCTTGAAAGCCCCCATAGCCATCCCATTTCTCCGCTTCCTTCTCTCTTTCAGCTCCACCAGTGAACCTACGTATATCGACTCCCATGTCTTCAGCTTTTCCTCTTCCTGGCAGCCTGTTTCTGGGAAAAATTGCCTGGTGCTAGCTTTCTGGACTGGCCACAGTTGCTCACTGGGGAACCCACAAAGGGGAACCTCATTTCCCCTTTATCCTTTCTCCACTATTTCTTCTCTTCTTCTTTTTGGCAGCTCCCTTATTATCTTTTCCTTTTTCCTTCCCACTCACAAACCAGCAAACCTACCTTTTATCCTGTCCCCCTCATCTTCAGCTATATTTATTTATTTACTTCATTTATACCCCACCTTTGTCACTAATGTGGACCCAAAGCAGCTTACATCATTCTGTCTTCCGTTTTATCCTCACAACAATCTTGTGAGGCAAATGAGGCTTTGTGAGTTTGATTAGTCCAAGATCACCCAGTGTCCCTCTGCAGCAGAATGGGAATTTGAGCCTGGATCTCCCAAATCTTAGACTGAAATGTACCGCACTGGCTTTTGTGGGAATTCTGCTGCTGAATAGTAGTAGGCAGCTGTGCCTGAATGAGTCATGTAGGTCACGTAGTAGCAAATCATCTGGTGGATGCTGCCTAGGATGAATCCTCCCTCAAATGCCAGAACCGCCTTGGAAAGACCCGTTCCCTCTCCCCCTACCTTTCGGTGGTAGAAAGTGTCATCAAGTTGCAACCAACTTACAGTGACCCATAGGGTGTTCAGAGATTTTTTTGCCATTGCCTGCCTCTGCATAGGAACACTGGACTTCATGGTGGTTTCCCATCCAAGTACTAACAAAGGCTGACCCTGTTTATAACTTTTGAGGTGTGACAACATGGTCCATCTAGATCAAGACTTCCCAGCCTTTTACTGATATGAAAAAATGGATCAAAATCTGACAGCCTCCACAATGCCCACTGGGATCTCCTTTTTTTTTTTAAGTACAGGCTCTGCTTCTCTCATTTGGAAGGGGGGGGGGGATTTGCCCCTAATAGATTTGTTTTTAGATTTCAGATTTTTCTGCAGATTAAGACTTTTCACAATTTTGTAGAAAGAACTGTCTATTTCATAGCTCCAGTTTCTGGATTTTAAACATGCACATATTTGGCCATGTTGAGAATTAATTATATTAATATATTTCTATGTTAGCTCCCCTTCTTTTCAAACTATTAAGATAGGTTGTACAAGCTGTGGAAAGTTTAATATGGGCTACAATGACTCTGTAACATTTTTCCACTGCTGATGTGTTTTATAATTTTTCATGGTTTTCAACTTGTTGAAATTACAAAAAAGTTTCCAAATAAGTCTTAAAGAAAATAAGGTTTGAGGGATTAAGAATGAAAATTATTAGAGTATACTGGCAAACAACCTTGGAGTGTTTTGACCTTGTTACTGGGGTTTAATAAATGATCAAAATGTGGTTGGTCCTACTCAGTTGCTGCTTTAGGCAGGATGAGTGTGCTTGTTGCCAGCAGCTTTGCATCTCATTCTACCCTTGTTGCTGCTTTATTTAGTAACAAGGATTAATAGTACCTTTTAGAAAGTCCAACAGACTTGTTTCATTTTACGTAAGCTGAGGACAAATCCTCAACATGTTTGTCACTATTATTTTATCCTGATCTCCAGGCCTCAGATTTGATCTATGACTAGTACATTTCAGTTCTTAGGTTTCAAAAATCTGCTTGCCTGAGCTGTTCAAATGAGCCAAAAATGAGAAGGATGATATATGGTATGATTATCTATTTTGATATGTTGTACTTTAGCCATGTTTGTATAAAGTTAAAGGAGCTGTAGTTCTTGAAATATAGAAACTTATTCGGGTCAGACTTCAAGTCACATATAAAACTGTAACTTAGTTTATTACAAGCATGCAACTATGGATGTCTTAACTTTCATGAAGTATCATTTAGAGGTCTCTGTTTTTTCCTCAACAGGTAGTAGGCATATTGTTGAAGCCATGTAATGGAGGAGGAGAAGCCGAGGGGTCCCTTGGAGATAGGTATGTATTTCAACATATGTGACAGTATTGGGGAACCAGATGGTCTTGACAGTTTTATTCTAATCCTCAGCTTTTGCATTTGTCTATCAAAATGCTTGTGACTATCAGAGAAAAACAGCATTCTTTTTTTAAAAGTTACTTTTGGAAGCTATTTCCAGGGCGTGAAGAATTTATATTTGTTGGCAGGTAGTGTAAATGTCAATACTTTTTTGTCCAAAGTTATTATGTGAGGTCATTAAAGTATTAAGCCTGTATTTTGTGATATTGGGGTAGGGGATGCTTGCTGATTTTAAGTAAATGAGCTTTTATTATTGTTGGGGAAGGCAAAGCATATAAGGAAATAATTTAATGTAAAACCAACTGGCCTCATGTCCTTTTCTGCTTTGTTAATAACTTCAAGCATATGAATTGTGATGTCAGAGAATCGTTTTTAAGGTAACTTTAAAGTTATCTGAAGTCAAGCAAGCTTTGGTAGTGTTGTACATTGTGGCTAAATTCAACTAAATTATGGTAGTGACAACCATGGCTTGATTTAGCTGCATTCAGGAGTCACACATAAACCTTAGTTTGTAGTATGTCCAAACCTGGTTCATGGTCATGCTCATTATTCTATGGCCATGGAGATTGAAGACTGAAGTCTTCAGGTAACATCTGACTTTGAATGCCTGGACAAACCAGAGTTCTTCTCTCTCACAAATCAGGATTAGAAACCACAGTTCAGTTCAACCACTAGCTAGGTTCATGTTTATCACACAGGTTGATCTGTAATGTCTGAATTTCCAAGCAACAATTTGCTATAAATAGCAAACCAGAAGCAGAAACCAATATTTCTAAGTATGCTTGTAAACCATAATTTTTGTAAATTGTGATTTCCATGATGTCTAAATTAACAAACCAAAAGTTGTACAGCTCAGTCTTCACAGCACAAGTTGCTCAACCTTTGGGGACTATTACACCAAGAGAGAGGAATGATGGACAAACACATAGATTAAAATGTATTCTTTTTTTTGGTTGTATGCTAGTGGTAAGTTAAACTTGCACCCCCCAATGTGGTTCCCATGGGCACCCTGGCATCTGCTGACACCTTTCCTGGAGCCCACCAAGTGATTTTAAAAAGCAGCCTTGTTCAGGTGTGGCTTTTGCCCAGCAGATCAATGGAGATTTGATCGGGAGGCTTTTTTAAAATGTTGCTGTGGCAGCACAAGGATCTTCACTTTGTGACTGGAGGTAAACAGCAGCAGCAATTTTGTGGCTGGCAACTGGAAAGGCAGTGGCAAACCACTCTATTAACATAGCCTGCTTAGTAAACATTGTGTTGTCAACAATGACCCAGTACTTGCTTCTTACCTCCTGTCTCCTGCATCAGCCTTCACCCACTACCTACTGCCTTCTGTAGCAGCCATTTTGTGGCTGTGTCCACCACACTGTCAGAATTTTAAAGGTACCCACAAGCTTAAAAAGGTTGGGGACTTCTGGCTTAAGAGTGTAGCATAAAATAATAAATTGTCTTCATTCATGCTTGGCAGGGACATTGGCTCAGGCAGTAGACTGAGATGTTATGGTCAAGTAGATGGTGCATCATTCGATGATGGCAACAGGCATTTGACCCTCAGGACTGGGCGTTCTGGTAAGACTTTGCTCCCTCCGACCCCAGTTTCTTTTGTACATTTATGCTGCAAATCTTAAACATGTATTTATACTTTGTGGCTTCACTTGGAAGGGCATGCATGTTTCCCTAGAATTGGTAAGGTGACCATTTTATGGAAGTGATGTTTTCTTGGTCAATATTTACACTGCAGTGGTGGCGAACACTGTGGAACTCCTGATGTGTGGACTACCATTCCCATTTGTTGGGCATGACCGTGGCCATTCTGAAAGGGGCTCCTGGGAACTGTAGTCCATCAGGAGTGCCTGAGAGTTTGCCCTCACAGCCCCTAGAAAAAACTCAAAGTATTACAAATTTACACTAGAGAATATGTATTACACTAGAGAATATGTATTACAAAAAAACTAACCAACACTATAGAATATATACAGCAAGCTAGTCTAATGTAGCCAATAGCCTAGATGTAGTAGGTCTTCTCTAATGTAAATATTGTATTCCTCTACACCCCCCTGCCTTTTGAATATTCTTTGGTCATTTTCTTGTTACGGTCTGCAGGGTTTTAGCGAAGAGGCACAAAGGGATTTTTAGTGTAATATTTGGTTTATAGTTCAGATTTGAATCAAACATTTAATTTTAGGGAAAGAAAAACACACAAGTAGCATAGAAAAGTTTGATTGAAACTGTTACAAACTGATTAAAGTATCTTTGCTACTTATTTATAGGGTTTTGATAGCAAGATTTGTGATTCAGATGCTTATACGGAATCAGGAGAACTGAAAAACAGAAATAATAATGCTCCAGAAGCAACACTATGTGTCCCTGTGCCACATCTAGATTTGAAGAATGTGAATGATGGTGATAAATGGGAAGGTAATTCAGACTGCCTTAATATTTTTTGATCAACGTAGTAATTCTAAAATATACACGGTTCAGAAATGCACATTGGATTCCTCATAATATTAGTCTATTGGGATTTGCTATCAGTATTTCATTGATACTTCACCATGAGCTTTTTAAAGTGAGAGTGACAGGAAAATAAGTTCATAGTACAGTGAGAGTTATATTTTTTGCAGTTGAGGCTTCCAGATCAAAGAAAGCCCTTGCTTTTATTTTATTTATTTATTTCTTCAATTTCTATACCGCCCGATCCCCGAAGGGCTCCGGGCGGTGAACAACAAGAATCAAA
Organism: Sphaerodactylus townsendi; assembly: GCF_021028975.2. Lineage (NCBI taxonomy): Eukaryota > Metazoa > Chordata > Lepidosauria > Squamata > Sphaerodactylidae > Sphaerodactylus > Sphaerodactylus townsendi. The sequence continues at coordinate 84,381,025 of NC_059427.1, forward strand.
CAAAATTAAGCAGGAGCAAATAATATACAGTACACAAACACATAGGCTCCATCTCGTTAATAATCAATAAAACATCTTAAAAACTCTTATAAAACAGCGGTTAATAATTAATAGATAAATAAATAAGCAAGAGGCGTCCAGAAAACCCCAATTAAAACCTACCCCAAGAAGGGCGACTGCGGGCCCCTCAATATGAGGGGGACCCTGATGTAACAGCGCAAGGGCAAAGATCAGTGAGGGGGCACCACATCAGCGGCTGGACACTCCTAAGGCCTGATGGAACAACACAGGGCCCGGACAGCTGGAGGAAGGGTCCTGGTGCCAGCACTGGCCCCAGGTCGGGGCCAGTGCTGTAAAAGTCCTGGCCCGTGTGGAGGCCAGCCGCATCATTGAGGGGCCGGGGACCACCAGCAAATTGGCCTCTGCTGAACGCAGAGACTGAGTAGGGACATATGGGGTGATGCAGTCCCGAAGATACGAGGGTCCCAAGCCGCATAACGCCTTGAAGGTCAAAACCCACACCTTGAAGATGATTCGGAATTCAACCGGGAGCCAATGCAGCTGGCGCATTAAAAAATGAATCCCTGTACAAGTCTATAGAGGAGAAATAGTCCAGACCCTAGTGATGTCCCTGTATGTATAGGTATTTGCAAATTTGCTATCTTTTTAAAAGTATTATGTACAATTAGAAATACATTTGTAATTCAGTTAACATTTTGAAATACATAATTCCTTTAATTGCAGAATTGTTGTGTGCTCATGGTACCATAATTCTGTTTTGTCACAAGTTCCTGTTAAAGGTAGCCATAACAAAAAAGGCAGCCCAATCCATTTTTAATTTTTGAAAATTATTTTACCAACAAAAAAGTTACAGAAAAGGAAAGTAAAAAGCGAAGGAAACATAATCATGTTCATCACAATAAAAAAATTCTAATAGCAAAACAATCAACATAAACTGTATCAGTATTAAATATAAAATGGATAGGGCAGCCCAGTTCTGAGGGGGAGGGGATAGATGTGTGGTGGCTAGACAAGGCACAGCCTCACTAACTGCACAGAGGTTTGCAGTGCAATGCCCAGAAACAATGGAGGCAGCCTCCCCTGATATCTGTGAGAGGCCCCTGTGTGGTCCAATGGGCTGTACCACCCTTTTTGCTGATGTAAGTGCATGTCAGCAAAAGGGGGTGTTTGTGGGTTGAAAGGGCTCAAAAAGCCAACTAAAGTAATCTCTGCCCCCATTGATGCTGGCATGGACTCTTGCACTGGTGCAGCGCTAATACCACATTTGCCCTAGCGCCTGGACATCCGGTAGCCATGCGGCTCCCCAGTGCTGGCATATGTGCTCCTGAACCAGCATAGATGTATCTTATACATCCAGCGCAGGGGTCATGCTGTTTCCAGAGCCCTTTTGCCCCTCCCCTTAGGACTGTATTGTTAGTAATGTTAATGTCAGGCTACACTTTTTGCTATAGTATGGTAACAAAAACAAAGATTCCTCTAATTACTCTTGAAAGGCAAACAAATAATTGTACATTTGGGGAATTAAAGGTGTTTAATTTTTATTCGTCTAGTGAGTTTTTGAACAATAAAATTGGTACATGTTTGAATTATGTATATTTGAATAACTCACTCCTCAAGTAGTTTATACTGTTGCAGTGTTGAGCGTGCAGTAGTGTTGATGGATACCCATGTTAACCATGCTTTAGATTCAAATGAGTGAATAGCTTTCGTACTAAATTTATTTTAAATACGAGCATAAGAAATAACTTTCTGCCCACTGATCCATTTAAAGGGATGGGGAAAGCTGGTTGTCTGCAGTGGTGGGGGTGTCCATTTCTGACTTTGCTTTTAGCCATGAAGGTGGGACAAATAAAATATTTTGTTCTGGGTCTAGTTCTATAATCTAGGGGCAGCATCCACAGAGGAACGATGGGGTACATTTCCCCCCCACATTCTGGAACCAATGGATGCTGCTGCTAAAGAAATCCTGACCTTTAGTAGTGGTGGTGTGTGTAGAGGGAATGAGTACTGCTGCACAAGCCAACAGGCTGAAACCCCCTGTGCAGAGGTATTTGTGTGGTCCTTTGGATCCTGGCCGAAATCTGATCATCTGGGAAAGGAGTTCTCATGTGCTGAAATCTTTATTTCAAAAGGCTTTCTAGATTTCCTCTGTAAACTTGTGGAAATTCACACTAGTTCAGTGGTATAAAGAATCCTTTAGTACCCTACGATGAAGAATCAGGTCCAGATATGTTTATATTAATGATTGCCATTCTAAGTCAAACAAATGTACATGTTGAGTACATAAAATAATCTTTAGGGCTATGAACTTGCTTGTGTTTTGAATGGGATTAATGCTAAGCCAATGTGTGCAAAAGCTGTTATGTCAATCCTATTTAAGTTGTTTTCTGTGAAAAGATGGGAACACTTGGTGGCGTTTTTGTCTGTGAGCTGTGATTACCATTTTTGGAAAGCCTTTTCATTAATAAAGGGCCTAATTCTGACAAGCACTGTGTGATCTTACTACACTTTAATGGGAGCTCAGTGCTCACACTTGGCCCAGAGTCAATTGGAAGACTTTCCTTATGGTGTCCTACATGTTTTATATGGTTTGTTCTAACTGCGATATGTTCACTTCAGTATTTTTTGCCATTTTTTCATTTATTAGCGCCATGCCCTATCACTTTTCCCCTCATTGATTTCAAAACAATGCATCTGCAGAGAGAAGGGGAGGGTAAGTATGGTTCGCCATACATTCAGTTATCTGCCTTTTTCATGGTTGCTTTCAAGTTACCCCTTTACCTGCTGCCTCCTGAGGAGCCATAGCACAGTCACAGAGCCTATGCTGTAGTCCAAGATTTTTCAGTTGAAAAGGATCTCATGGGGTCGGCCTGAGAGAGGCCTCTGCGTGAGACTCTTGAAAGATGCTGCCAGCCAGACTTCACCCAACTTGGCTAAATCAGCTAATGGTCTGATGTAGTATAGGGCAACTTTATATGTTCATGTTGTAATATTTTTTTTAAGAAAGGTTTTGTACATCGTTTCACCCTTGAGTACAGTTTTATTCTTGGCAGAAAACAGGTAGAAATGGGCTAATTGACATTTTGTGGTGCATTCTTTTAGTCTTTAATTTTCAAATATTACATCTGCACTGGAAATTGAAATGTAGTACTTGTTTTTCACCCAGACAGCCCCTGAACATTGAATGCCCCCCTCCCAATGTGAATAAATTTCAAGGGACTAACAGCTGAAGGTTTTTAATTTTTGGAATCTCCTACGTACTTTAATTTGGAGCATCTTCAGAACAATTACATTCTTTTATATGACATACATGTCAGAAAAATGGTGTGTTTTAAGTTACTTTAGTCCATGCTTGAGCATAATTGTTTCTTCGTTGTCACTCCAAAAGTCCAGTGAGGTGTTCCTACACAGTGATAGATAGCAAAGGTCAGAATTCTTCAAATATTGCAGCATAAAAATTGTTTCTTTATTTTTTTAGAGTTGTAAAAGTTTACTTTATTATGTAAAATTTTATACTGATAGATCTAAGCACTGATTGTTGCATTCCAGCATTTTCAGTATGTCATCTTTTAATATATCTGTTGCGTGATTAAAAACCTCTCTACTACCATTATTCCAGAATTTGTAGAAGGTACACACTAATTTTGTTTAGTGTGCAAAACTGTACAATTGTAATCTGATACAAATATACAAGTGTTATACACCGAGTAGGTTCATTTAGTCTGAGCATGCTGGACATTTTTTTTGGCTTTTCCATGCTGATATGTTGATTTCTAGTGCACTTCACTGTTCATTTTGTTATGTGCACAATATGTAGCACTTAAGCACTGGGTGGACACTTGCTTGTCTTAATCAACTTTTTAATAGCCCAGTTTCATTTATTTCCAATTTTTTTGTGTTTTGTAGAGCCATTTCCTGCTTTTAAATCTTGGCAGGAAGATAGTGAATCTGGAGAAGCTCAGCTTTCTCCACAGGCTGGAAGAATTAATCATCCTTTGGAAGAGGACAATCATCCAGTACTGTCACATCGGAGCCTGGATTTTGGGCAGAGCCAGCGTTTTCTACATGATCCAGAAAAAATAGATTCATCTAAAGCACTTTCATTTGTTCGGTGGGTAGTGAATACAGTTTTCAGAGAACTTCTTTATCTTCACCTCCATATTTTTTGTCCAGCTGTAATGCGAGTGCTGTGTAACTATGACTGCGCAACCAATCATATAAACCTCTCTTATGAAGCTGCTCTGTAAATCTACATTGTTGAAAGATCTATATATTAAGAGCGAACCATGCATAAAATTCAGGTTAAAGGGATTTGCTTTATCGGGCTCAGTTCAGGCTCAGAGGTAAGCAACATTTCCACTGATTTAGCTGCCTAGGAAAGCTGCTTTTTAATAGTAAAAAAACACAGGAGCTCTCACGTTCCACAAATATGTTTTGATTTCATCAGCGGTGCAGCTGCAGTGCTTTTGTTGTGTCAAGCATACATTCCCCACTCCCAGATAAGACCTTCTATGGTCGAGTGGACCTGCTATGAAGAATACCAAATTTTGTGATGGAGACTTGCCTTGAGTTGTGGCTAACTTTAATTCTAGTGCCTAGGGATATGTTAATTCTTTTCTGGTAATGAGGGTTTTATTTAAAAAAATATGGACAGTGACACAGTATGTTTAACAATGGTCAATATAAATTTTCAAAGTTTTTCTGAAGAGGAAGAATTGATGAATGTGTGTGGAAAGTATAGTCAATCAAGGCGTAAATCCTCTTTTGGGCTTTGTCCATCTTCTTGCCATAAGCTTTCTCCATAGTGAGCTGCAAGAGCAATTTAAAATGGTTATAATTTTACAAAGAATTCCAGGCTTCATAAATATTACAGTGGCAGAAAGGATTTTATTTCTGTGATTTTTTAAAACTAATGTTGAGCTTCAGAACCAGAGTGAAGCACCGGTATTCTTTCATAATGCATTTCATTTTTAAAAAAAAAATTCTAAAGAGATTGTTAGACTCTGGACTATCACTGTGCCTGAATTCTTCCTGTATATTTTGCTGATTACACTGCCCCTTGAGCATATTTTGAGAGCTGTGCAACCCTCTAGGGCTTCCTTAGTTGTAACCCTGCATCTTGGGCCGTTTCCGCACGGCCTCCTTGCGCCCCCACGCCGCCAAGAGTGCGGGCGGCGTGGGGGCACAAGCCCATTCGCATGCAAGCATGCAAACGGGAGAAGTGGAGGCCGGCAGGCGGCAGGCGGCTCCGCACGGAGCCGCCTCTGCGCCCTCCCCCGCCCCACTCACGGTGTCCTCCTCGTCGCCTGCGGGGCGTCGCAGCCCCACCCACGCTGCCCTCCGACCCCTGGAGGTCGGAGGACTGGTGGGGGGGGGGGGGGGTGGGGGGGGGGGGGGGGGGGGGGGGGGGGGGTGGGGGGGGGGGGGGGGGGGGGGGGGGGGGGTGTGGGGGGGGGGGGGGGGAGGGGGTTGGGGGGGGGGGGGGGGGGGGGGGGGTGTCTCGGGGGGGGGGGGCTGGGGGGGGGTGCTCTGGGGGGTGGGTAGGGTGGGGGGTGGCGGGGGGGGGGGGTGGGGGGGGGGGGGGGTGGGGGGGGGGGGGGGTGGGGGGGGGGGGGGGTGGGGGGGGGGGGGGGTGGGGGGGGGGGGGGGTGGGGGGGGGGGGGGGTGGGGGGGGGGGGGGGTGGGGGGGGGGGGGGGTGGGGGGGGGGGGGGGTGGGGGGGGGGGGGGGTGGGGGGGGGGGGGGGTGGGGGGGGGGGGGGGTGGGGGGGGGGGGGGGTGGGGGGGGGGGGGGGTGGGGGGGGGGGGGGGTGGGGGGGGGGGGGGGTGGGGGGGGGGGGGGGTGGGGGGGGGGGGGGGTGGGGGGGGGGGGGGGTGGGGGGGGGGGGGGGTGGGGGGGGGGGGGGGTGGGGGGGGGGGGGGGTGGGGGGGGGGGGGGGTGGGGGGGGGGGGGGGTGGGGGGGGGGGGGGGTGGGGGGGGGGGGGGGTGGGGGGGGGGGGGGGTGGGGGGGGGGGGGGGTGGGGGGGGGGGGGGGTGGGGGGGGGGGGGGGTGGGGGGGGGGGGGGGTGGGGGGGGGGGGGGGTGGGGGGGGGGGGGGGTGGGGGGGGGGGGGGGTGGGGGGGGGGGGGGGTGGGGGGGGGGGGGGGTGGGGGGGGGGGGGGGTGGGGGGGGGGGGGGGTGGGGGGGGGGGGGGGTGGGGGGGGGGGGGGGTGGGGGGGGGGGGGGGTGGGGGGGGGGGGGGGTGGGGGGGGGGGGGGGTGGGGGGGGGGGGGGGTGGGGGGGGGGGGGGGTGGGGGGGGGGGGGGGTGGGGGGGGGGGGGGGTGGGGGGGGGGGGGGGTGGGGGGGGGGGGGGGTGGGGGGGGGGGGGGGTGGGGGGGGGGGGGGGTGGGGGGGGGGGGGGGTGGGGGGGGGGGGGGGTGGGGGGGGGGGGGGGTGGGGGGGGGGGGGGGTGGGGGGGGGGGGGGGTGGGGGGGGGGGGGGGTGGGGGGGGGGGGGGGTGGGGGGGGGGGGGGGTGGGGGGGGGGGGGGGTGGGGGGGGGGGGGGGTGGGGGGGGGGGGGGGTGGGGGGGGGGGGGGGTGGGGGGGGGGGGGGGTGGGGGGGGGGGGGGGTGGGGGGGGGGGGGGGTGGGGGGGGGGGGGGGTGGGGGGGGGGGGGGGTGGGGGGGGGGGGGGGTGGGGGGGGGGGGGGGTGGGGGGGGGGGGGGGTGGGGGGGGGGGGGGGTGGGGGGGGGGGGGGGTGGGGGGGGGGGGGGGTGGGGGGGGGGGGGGGTGGGGGGGGGGGGGGGTGGGGGGGGGGGGGGGTGGGGGGGGGGGGGGGTGGGGGGGGGGGGGGGTGGGGGGGGGGGGGGGTGGGGGGGGGGGGGGGTGGGGGGGGGGGGGGGTGGGGGGGGGGGGGGGTGGGGGGGGGGGGGGGTGGGGGGGGGGGGGGGTGGGGGGGGGGGGGGGTGGGGGGGGGGGGGGGTGGGGGGGGGGGGGGGTGGGGGGGGGGGGGGGTGGGGGGGGGGGGGGGTGGGGGGGGGGGGGGGTGGGGGGGGGGGGGGGTGGGGGGGGGGGGGGGTGGGGGGGGGGGGGGGTGGGGGGGGGGGGGGGTGGGGGGGGGGGGGGGTGGGGGGGGGGGGGGGTGGGGGGGGGGGGGGGTGGGGGGGGGGGGGGGTGGGGGGGGGGGGGGGTGGGGGGGGGGGGGGGTGGGGGGGGGGGGGGGTGGGGGGGGGGGGGGGTGGGGGGGGGGGGGGGTGGGGGGGGGGGGGGGTGGGGGGGGGGGGGGGTGGGGGGGGGGGGGGGTGGGGGGGGGGGGGGGTGGGGGGGGGGGGGGGTGGGGGGGGGGGGGGGTGGGGGGGGGGGGGGGTGGGGGGGGGGGGGGGTGGGGGGGGGGGGGGGTGGGGGGGGGGGGGGGTGGGGGGGGGGGGGGGTGGGGGGGGGGGGGGGTGGGGGGGGGGGGGGGTGGGGGGGGGGGGGGGTGGGGGGGGGGGGGGGTGGGGGGGGGGGGGGGTGGGGGGGGGGGGGGGTGGGGGGGGGGGGGGGTGGGGGGGGGGGGGGGTGGGGGGGGGGGGGGGTGGGGGGGGGGGGGGGTGGGGGGGGGGGGGGGTGGGGGGGGGGGGGGGTGGGGGGGGGGGGGGGTGGGGGGGGGGGGGGGTGGGGGGGGGGGGGGGTGGGGGGGGGGGGGGGTGGGGGGGGGGGGGGGTGGGGGGGGGGGGGGGTGGGGGGGGGGGGGGGTGGGGGGGGGGGGGGGTGGGGGGGGGGGGGGGTGGGGGGGGGGGGGGGTGGGGGGGGGGGGGGGTGGGGGGGGGGGGGGGTGGGGGGGGGGGGGGGTGGGGGGGGGGGGGGGTGGGGGGGGGGGGGGGTGGGGGGGGGGGGGGGTGGGGGGGGGGGGGGGTGGGGGGGGGGGGGGGTGGGGGGGGGGGGGGGTGGGGGGGGGGGGGGGTGGGGGGGGGGGGGGGTGGGGGGGGGGGGGGGTGGGGGGGGGGGGGGGTGGGGGGGGGGGGGGGTGGGGGGGGGGGGGGGTGGGGGGGGGGGGGGGTGGGGGGGGGGGGGGGTGGGGGGGGGGGGGGGTGGGGGGGGGGGGGGGTGGGGGGGGGGGGGGGTGGGGGGGGGGGGGGGTGGGGGGGGGGGGGGGTGGGGGGGGGGGGGGGTGGGGGGGGGGGGGGGTGGGGGGGGGGGGGGGTGGGGGGGGGGGGGGGTGGGGGGGGGGGGGGGTGGGGGGGGGGGGGGGTGGGGGGGGGGGGGGGTGGGGGGGGGGGGGGGTGGGGGGGGGGGGGGGTGGGGGGGGGGGGGGGTGGGGGGGGGGGGGGGTGGGGGGGGGGGGGGGTGGGGGGGGGGGGGGGTGGGGGGGGGGGGGGGTGGGGGGGGGGGGGGGTGGGGGGGGGGGGGGGTGGGGGGGGGGGGGGGTGGGGGGGGGGGGGGGTGGGGGGGGGGGGGGGTGGGGGGGGGGGGGGGTGGGGGGGGGGGGGGGTGGGGGGGGGGGGGGGTGGGGGGGGGGGGGGGTGGGGGGGGGGGGGGGTGGGGGGGGGGGGGGGTGGGGGGGGGGGGGGGTGGGGGGGGGGGGGGGTGGGGGGGGGGGGGGGTGGGGGGGGGGGGGGGTGGGGGGGGGGGGGGGTGGGGGGGGGGGGGGGTGGGGGGGGGGGGGGGTGGGGGGGGGGGGGGGTGGGGGGGGGGGGGGGTGGGGGGGGGGGGGGGTGGGGGGGGGGGGGGGTGGGGGGGGGGGGGGGTGGGGGGGGGGGGGGGTGGGGGGGGGGGGGGGTGGGGGGGGGGGGGGGTGGGGGGGGGGGGGGGTGGGGGGGGGGGGGGGTGGGGGGGGGGGGGGGTGGGGGGGGGGGGGGGTGGGGGGGGGGGGGGGTGGGGGGGGGGGGGGGTGGGGGGGGGGGGGGGTGGGGGGGGGGGGGGGTGGGGGGGGGGGGGGGTGGGGGGGGGGGGGGGTGGGGGGGGGGGGGGGTGGGGGGGGGGGGGGGTGGGGGGGGGGGGGGGTGGGGGGGGGGGGGGGTGGGGGGGGGGGGGGGTGGGGGGGGGGGGGGGTGGGGGGGGGGGGGGGTGGGGGGGGGGGGGGGTGGGGGGGGGGGGGGGTGGGGGGGGGGGGGGGTGGGGGGGGGGGGGGGTGGGGGGGGGGGGGGGTGGGGGGGGGGGGGGGTGGGGGGGGGGGGGGGTGGGGGGGGGGGGGGGTGGGGGGGGGGGGGGGTGGGGGGGGGGGGGGGTGGGGGGGGGGGGGGGTGGGGGGGGGGGGGGGTGGGGGGGGGGGGGGGTGGGGGGGGGGGGGGGTGGGGGGGGGGGGGGGTGGGGGGGGGGGGGGGTGGGGGGGGGGGGGGGTGGGGGGGGGGGGGGGTGGGGGGGGGGGGGGGTGGGGGGGGGGGGGGGTGGGGGGGGGGGGGGGTGGGGGGGGGGGGGGGTGGGGGGGGGGGGGGGTGGGGGGGGGGGGGGGTGGGGGGGGGGGGGGGTGGGGGGGGGGGGGGGTGGGGGGGGGGGGGGGTGGGGGGGGGGGGGGGTGGGGGGGGGGGGGGGTGGGGGGGGGGGGGGGTGGGGGGGGGGGGGGGTGGGGGGGGGGGGGGGTGGGGGGGGGGGGGGGTGGGGGGGGGGGGGGGTGGGGGGGGGGGGGGGTGGGGGGGGGGGGGGGTGGGGGGGGGGGGGGGTGGGGGGGGGGGGGGGTGGGGGGGGGGGGGGGTGGGGGGGGGGGGGGGTGGGGGGGGGGGGGGGTGGGGGGGGGGGGGGGTGGGGGGGGGGGGGGGTGGGGGGGGGGGGGGGTGGGGGGGGGGGGGGGTGGGGGGGGGGGGGGGTGGGGGGGGGGGGGGGTGGGGGGGGGGGGGGGTGGGGGGGGGGGGGGGTGGGGGGGGGGGGGGGTGGGGGGGGGGGGGGGTGGGGGGGGGGGGGGGTGGGGGGGGGGGGGGGTGGGGGGGGGGGGGGGTGGGGGGGGGGGGGGGTGGGGGGGGGGGGGGGTGGGGGGGGGGGGGGGTGGGGGGGGGGGGGGGTGGGGGGGGGGGGGGGTGGGGGGGGGGGGGGGTGGGGGGGGGGGGGGGTGGGGGGGGGGGGGGGTGGGGGGGGGGGGGGGTGGGGGGGGGGGGGGGTGGGGGGGGGGGGGGGTGGGGGGGGGGGGGGGTGGGGGGGGGGGGGGGTGGGGGGGGGGGGGGGTGGGGGGGGGGGGGGGTGGGGGGGGGGGGGGGTGGGGGGGGGGGGGGGTGGGGGGGGGGGGGGGTGGGGGGGGGGGGGGGTGGGGGGGGGGGGGGGTGGGGGGGGGGGGGGGTGGGGGGGGGGGGGGGTGGGGGGGGGGGGGGGTGGGGGGGGGGGGGGGTGGGGGGGGGGGGGGGGGGGGGGGGGGGGGGGTGGGGGGGGGGGGGGGTGGGGGGGGGGGGGGGTGGGGGGGGGGTGGGGTGGGGGGGGTGGGGGGTTCTACTAATTTACCAGGAACAGATGTCAAACTGACTGGCCTGTAATTTCCCGGGTCCCCCCTAGATCCTTTCTTAAAGATTGGTGTGACATTGGCCATCTTCCAGTCTTCAGGGATGGAGCCTGATTTCAGGGAAAAGTTGCATATTAAAGTGAGAAGATCAGCAATTTCATGCTTGAGCTCTTTAAGAACTCTTGGGTGAATGCAATCTGGGCCAGGGGATTTGGTAACATTTAGTTTATCAATGGCTGCCAGAACTTCTTCCTTGTCTACCACTATGTTCGCTAGTTCCTCGGATTTGCCTCCTAAGAAGCTTGGTTCAGGTGCAGGGATGTTCCTCACCTCCTCTTGGGTGAAGACAGATGCAAAGAATTCATTCAGCTTCTCTGCAATCTCCCTGCCATCTTTTAGCACACCCTTTGTTCCTTTTGCTGCATGGAATTTATGGTGTAAATGTATGCCTGCTCTCTTTTGAACATACATCAGCCTAGTATCTATGTGTTTTTCCCCTTCTAAAATTCAGAACTCGAAGAGCGTCATTTAGTAGCTCTAAGGATGACAGAAGGGAAGACAAGACTCCTTATCAGCTCGTGAAAAAATTGCAGAAAAAAATCAGACAATTTGAGGAACAGTTTGAAAAAGACAAAAACTTCAAGGTAAGCTTGCTCACTACTGCATGCTGTTAACCAGCTACTTCATTCAGAATATTTTATCTATTTTTTAAAAATGGCTTCTTCATCTGTGACATTTAAATCTAACCACCCCCTTATCTGTCAACAACTTTTTTCTTTTAGGATTATTAGGCAGGAATTACTATTTACTTATATATAATGCTAACAGGGAGATGTATAATGTTCCAGTGTTGCCATGTTTATATTCATTGTTCCTGAAAGGAAAAAAAGGATAATGTACATTTATCTATTTCATTCTCACAACAACCTTGTAGAATTTTGACATTTCTGATTTTTTTCCACACGCTAACATTATGCCTGCTTGTTTGCAGCCCTCATATGGTGATATTGCAGCAAATCCAAAGGTTTTAAAGTGGATGACAGAGCTTACCAAATTGAAAAAGCAAATAAAAGGTAAGAGAGGCTAAAATGTGTTTCAGTCATCTTCACTGGAGAGTGTGGAATATCTGAATCTTGATCTCCTTCTAAGGGGTGGTTTATATTTGCAGTCCCTGGGGCAGGGGCAGTGCTATCGAAAAATAAGCGTAGAAGAAAAAGTACAATAACACAAGAAGTGGCTTGAAAAAGGCCACAGGTTTATTTATTACAGCAAATGGATCCAGACATTGGCTGACTACTCTGTTGGCTGATGAAACGCAGTCCCAACTGGAGTGTTGGGAAGCCAGTGGTTCCACATGGGCACAGAGCTCTGATTGTACCTCCACCACCTGGGAGTGGAACCATGTAACAGCCCCTGAGTTGGGCATCTGAAGTAGGACTTGGTCCCCAGGATTAGTGCTGGGATTCAGCAGGTTCGCACCACTTCGGCAGAACCGGTTGTTAAAATGGTGCTTGTAAACAACCAATTATTAAATTATTTGAATCCCACCACCGGAACCAGTTGTTAAATTATTTAAATCCCACCACTGCCCAGGATCCTTATGGGGGGTCTCGCAAAGGGGTGGGCAGGTACAAAGGCCCACAATGCATTCAGCCCAATGCCCAAAACTGCCTAAAACTGACAAATAAAAACATAACATAAAGCTGTGAATGCAGTGAGGGAGGGAGGGTCTGCTCTGCTTGCACACTAAGGCTGAGGACAGATGGCAGGGACTTAAATTTAGGAGGGATGGGCATGATGCAACCATGGTTGTGTCATGCTCCACCCCATCCTGTCCCCAAGAGGCTGTCCCCACCCTCACAGAGCAGCTGCAGGGTGGATGGCCAGCCCAGCCCTGTTCAACGTCCAGGTTGGTGTTGTGGCATGAAGGCGACCTCCGGTAAGTCTGCGGCCACAATTTATCCCCCTAAAGAATATTCTCATGAGCATGATGAGAATTCTCATCCCTTTCTATTTTGACTTAAATTATTTTTAACTAGAATAATCACAAACCAATTGATTTGAGGATGGATGATTTTTTTGGCCAACAGATACAAAGCACAAAAGCTCAGATGGAGAATTCATACCTCAGTCACGTCCACGAAGCAACACACTTCCAAAAAGCTTTGGCTCCTCTCTGGACCATGAAGATGAAGAAAATGAAGATGACCTGCGAGTTGCTCAGAAAGAGAAGAAACCTACCAAGGAGGCCACAGTTGAGCTCATTTTAAAAAGACTAAAGGAAAAACGAATTGAAGGATGCCTACCAGATGATATAAAAGTATGTATATTTGTCTTTACTGCTGCATCAGAAAATGGAAATGTTCATCTCAGGCTTGCTTTATTATGACACTTCTAAAATTGTTGATATGTTAATGCAGTCACTTAAAGTGATATCATTTGTACTACTTTTTGCATTCAAACATTTCAGATTATTGCCCTGATCTAGAGTTGAGAAGCATACATTCAGTTTGTATGCATGAGAGTGACCATTCAGTTTTAAGGTATATGAAACATTGCCTGATGGTGGAGTGAAGGGAGAAGGCATGTTTAGAAAAAGCAGTTGTTTGTGTTGGAATTTGTTTTAAGGCTAATGTTCAGACGTTATTCAGCATAACCTTTTAAATCTTTTATTGTTATTCAAGGATGCAATAGACTTAAGTTTAAATGCCTCCTTTTTTTTTTTTTTTTGCACTGCAGAAAATGACAAAAGACCATCTGGTGGAAGAAAAAACTTCACTCCAAAAAAGTCTCCTGTACTATGAAAGTCAGCATGGGCGACCGGTAATGATTCAGATTTTTTTTCTTGTGCCTGCAGTTGTTTAAGATGAAATTGTCATGACAATGCAAGATCACTGAAGAGCTGTCCTCAGTGGTTTTCTAGGATTTGGTTCCTAAAAAGCCTGTTGGCAGAATTCCTGCTACATGGCTCATGCTCAGAGAATGAACTGCAAAATAGTGATCACATGGAGCACACTTAATCACTGCAGCCACAGCATTCAAATGATTTAAGCGGAGTTTCTCCTCAAGGTTAACCTGAAAATATTGATGCTGTTATTTAATTTAATAAATATGTATTTCAGTATCCAAATGATGATTTTGTATACTTTGATTCTGACTTAGTTTGAATTATTCTAATATTATATATTACAGTACCCTGACAATTCCAAATTTTTCAACTGTTAGGCGAAAGAATGCATGCCAATATTATTTACTTATTTATTTACAAAGCACAGTGTTGGATCCAAAGGAGTACAAGTGGAGCAAAGCTTACAGACCAGATCGTTCTCTTCTGTACACCCTATTTGCAAAATTCTGCTCCCAGGGATTGTGGGAACCCTGAGGATAACATTGGGTGTGATGGGAGGCAAATGATTGGCAGTGGGTGGGGAAATAAGCAGAAATCACACATACCCTCTGGTCACAGATGTGTTTTTCTATGCGCTGAAGATAACTTTGGGCAATTCAGTCGATCACAAAAGTACAATAACAAGGTTGTTAAACCCAAGTTAAAATTAAGACAGCACTTTAAAACCACAGCTACAAAAATTGAAACTTAACTTGATGCTGAATAGGAGTGGCAGGAGGTTGGACCTTTTAAGGTGTGTCAGAATCCAAAAAAGAAAGGTGAGCTGTCTGGATCTGAGGATACAAGAGATAAGGACCCTCAAAGTAGATTGTTTTCTTTGGCCTTGCAGGACAAGCCAATGACTGAGGTTACTAAAGCTCTGTATTTATCTCAAGATGTTTGGTCCAGTTGCCATCTTAATCTTCAAGTTTCATCCACAATTATACGTTAGAAACCTTTTAATAGGAACTATCTTTCTCACTTGCATTTTGTGTTGGAATGCGTAATTAAAAGTGAGTGGGAAGAACCATCTTTTTTCTCTTCTTTCAAAAAACAATAAAAATGGTGAAAGGGGAGGGGATCTAGTAACTAATAATAAAAAGAAAAGAGAGGAGGAATGACATAAAAATAATAGAAATAAAAAAATATCAGAAGTGGTGCTTTTTATAAAAGGTTTCCAAATATCTAAAAATAAGTTCATACAGAATTGCTTTCTATATGCCACTTTTTCTAATACTGATACATTTATAATATTGTCAATCCATTGATTTACAACAGGTAAGCATTTATCTCTCCAATATTGTAATACAAGTATTTTAGCAATAAGGGCATAGGGGGTCCATTTAATTGACCATCAGTTAGTCTCCAAGAGATGGGCAGATAGTTTTAAAATACATAAGCATCCTAAAAAATTAAGGAACTTTCTAATGCAGAATTGGTTCATGAAAACTGAAAAACTGGACATACCCAAAGCATATATTTATGAGATTAAGAGTTACAATGACAACAGGGAGACCTTTCTCTCCCCCACCCCCCAAAAAAGAAAAAGAGTGGAAGAACTATCAAACTTCATTTTTCCTAAAGTGACATGTTGAGTATCTTTTCTTCATTCAGGTTTCCAGAGAAGAAAGACATGCTGTTAAACCCCTCTATGACAGATACAGGCTTGTGAAACAAATGCTGACTCGAGCAAGCATTACTCCCATCCTTGTGAGTAGTGTTAGTTTGTGTGTCATATGTTTGCCAAATACTTGATGTTGAGTTAGCAAAATAATGTGTGTAATAATAATGATAGCCCAGTAATGTAATTCGTTTCTCATAAGGAGACATTTGTAACTAACTTGTATGCTGAAGAGATAGGTATCAAGGCTATGGAGTAATTGGTCGAACATTTCTTAGTCCAATTATTTTATAGATACTCCATTTTGGATAATTGATGACTGAGTTAAATATTTATGTTTTAGGGATCACCATCAACCAAGAGACGCAGCCAAATGTTACAACCTATCATAGAAGGAGAAACAGCCCACTTTTTTGAAGAAATTAAGGTATTTTTATATCTGTAGATAGCAATTGTCCCAATCCAATAATGCATGAGTTTTTGAGTTTCACTAGAGCAGACTTCACATTAATCACTTTTCCTAACAGCAGCAAAAACGTAACTCTGTCCAGAACTACTGTGCATACTGGGACTCTGACTGGATGATAAAATGCATAACACATCTTTTACATTATGTTGCAGGAAGAGGAAGAAGATGGTGATCTATCATCAGAACTCACTGATCTCCTGAAATCTAGTGCCCAAATACAGTCTGCTAGTCCAGTTGAAAACTCAGAATCAGATGTTGAAGAAAGTCAAGAGAAATTGACTCGAGAGCTTCGCCTCTCTAGTACCCGTGCAGCTTCCATGTAAGCAAATATGAGCACAAAGCAGCAGTGTAATTTCATGATTAAAATAACTGCCTTGTAGTTGTTTATGGGAGTACATTGGAGCAGTGAAAGAGGAATTTTTATCTGAATTGATGTTCTATGTTAGCAGTTCAAATAAATTGCTTTCCTTCTTTGGCTGTTTTCTGTCTCATTGGCAAGGGAATTTTTCCACTGTGATACCTGTTAAAATATGAAACAACTTCTTATCAAAAGTCTTTTGTCATGTAGCTAATCACTTTTGTACTGAATGAAATATCTGTTGTGCTGTTGATGTTTTGATGTTCTTTTTTACAATGCATTTTAGGCCTGAATTATTGGAGCAACTTTGGAAAGCCAGAGCTGAGAAAAAGAAATTGCGCAAAACACTACGGGAATTTGAAGAGGGATTTTATCAGCAAAATGGAAGGTCAGTTTAACATCCAGTCATTGTGAGATTAAATTATTGTTGATAATGGAAACAGTGAGATAAAAATAGTTATACCCTTTTCTACCAAAAGATCTAAGTGTGGTCAGTTGTGGTGTGATGGAAGTAAAAGTACTGTGTTTCCACTGTTGAAAATAGTCCTGAATGTCCATCAGCATTAAATAATCAATTTTGTCAAAACCAGTATTCTGTGCACTATTAAACATTATAGATTGATAAAAGAGTATTTATAGTGAACGACTATCAGCAAAACTTGCCTCCCCTACCACCACCTTAGAGCTCTTATTTTTATTTTTCTAGCATCAATCATTTTCTGTCAGCTTCAGGTGCCTCTGTGCTGGTGCCACCAGTTGCAGAATGTTTCCCAAGAGTTTCCTCTGTTTGCAGCTCATCCAGTGGCCATTTCATTATAAAAAGTTGATGAAAAAAGTTTGTTTTTCCTGTTGATCCTGCACACGTCTCAATTTTCTTCTTTGTTTTGGGGGAAGGTGTCTTTGTAGCTACCATGACACCATCTAAGAATCACAGCCATTTGGAGGGCAGGTTTACCTCCCATTAAGAAGCAATGGGTAGACTTGTCCTCTGCAGAGGCTGGTCTATCAGCGATTGAAAATAGTGGGTAGACCTGTCCTCCATGGAAGACAGGTCTACTTGTTGCTTCTTAATGGGAGGTAGATCTCCTTTCTGCAGATGGATTTAGGATTCTTGGTAGGTATCATCGACAGCTAGCAAAAGAGACCTTCCTCAAAAGAAAAATGACATCAAAAAAATACCAAAACTTTTTTAAGGATTGTCCAAGGGGAGGGGAGGAAAAAAAAAGAGCACTTTTGTTATTCATCAACTTTTTACAGTGAAATGGCCATCAGATGAGCTGAGGAAACTCCTGGGAACATTCTGCAACTGGTGGTGGCAGCACAGAGGTTCCTGAAGCTGACACAAAATGGTGGACGCTAGAAAAATGAAAGAAGAGCTCTTGGGGGAGGGGGCAGGAAAAATGAAATGCAACTTTGTAGGCCTCTCCCTGGCCTAATCCTCAATCTCCTACAATGTGGTAAGGGTGATTTTTTCTTTTTTCTTTGTTCAAATGGAGGTGGGGGAGAGGTGGGGTGGGGAACAGAACAAGGCAGACACTATGACCCTGCGAAGCATTCTACTACAGATAAGGTCCAGGGCGAAGTGGCAGATGAATTTATAATTGTACTTAAATTTTTTGGTGGAAAAGAGTATAAACTACTGCAGTGTGCTTTTTAATGTGGGCCTGCCTTTGAAAATAATTGGGAAATTTCACTTGGATGTCAATTAGTATATCCTACCAGTTGTGGAAGAATTTCACTAGTTTCCAAGTTGTTGCTAGATGCAATACAGACTGCCAGTTTAAAGCCCTGTAAGGTTTGGTATCACAAGATACCTGAAGTATGTCTCTTCCCACTGTTCTCCCCTCACTTTCTGAAAGAAGGTTGGGTATGCTGTCAGCGACATCTGTTGTAGCACCTTGTTTAGGGAGGTTTTTTATTATTTCTGTTTCCATAGTGCTGTCTCTCTTGAGATTTAGAAAGCGGGTAAAAAGCTGTTTTATACTTCCTTGCTTTTGACAGAAGTGAATTTCTGATTCTCTCCCATCTTATTTTAGTGCAAAATAATTTGCATTTTAATTTTTAAATTAAGAATTTATGCATTTTTATTGCTGCTGTATTGTTGGTTTTGGACATTCTATAATATGTGCCACATAAGAAACATCTGTTGAGACACAGCATAAGCATCCCTTAAAAATAAAATTTGTATATAAAATAATACAAAGAGGATGCCATGCCTAGTCTATTGTAACAAAATCTGACTATTTAATGGAGCAGCATGTTCTCAATGATGAACATGAAAAACAAAGGACTCTGGGAAATGTAGTTCATATGGTGCCATTTCTCATGTACAGAGAGGCTGATGGGATTACATCTTTCTCACTCAGCCAGCAACACTTCTTAAAGCTCTGGGGTCCTTACAGGGCTATCCTATTCTTTGCCTGAGCCAAATCTCAAGTAAGTCAGCAGCGAGCCCAGTGCCAACTGCTACGACTGAAAAGGCCCTTTTTTTCTGTTTGACTTTAACTGAATGCCCTTCCCTAATAAGTAGACCTGAAAAATACTCTAGAAAAAAGTATTCTCTTCAGCCACATCATCATTTTATAATTACACAATTGTGATAAAGGAAATAAAAAGAGAAAATAATCTGTCTCTTTGACTGAAAAAAAGAACTATACTTTAAATCCTTCCAATGAACAGATAATTAAAGTAACTAAACTGGAAATAAGTAGGGAGCAGCTGTAAGATGGAAGAATGAAACTTAAAGGGCTGGTAACCCTGAGAGGTCTCTTGGAGTGGTTTCCCCATTAAACTAGAAAAGGTGGTGCTACGGCTGTGCTAAGAGAAGAGAAAAAACACACGAACAACTGTGAAAAAAGATGTGAAGGCAGCAGGAAAAACAGAATATCAAGGACTGGCAACAGTGTCAGATTATCCGGAAAACTGAAGGAATCATATTGGGGAAGTAAGATCAAGAGGTTGTTTTGTTGTTAGGTCACAACAATTTTGATCATACATTCAGGAAAGGGCTTAGCCAATAGAACTCATTTGTACTTTGGGATCATACTTTATCTAGCTGTTTTCATTTAGATATGGCCCTTAAGATTGCCGGTTTGATTGTATTGTTTCATCTGGCTTTGAAATGCTTGTGTGAAGTATAGTTTGAGTGATTATGATATATTTAAAGTTCAGAAGATAAATTTGGCCATGTGAACCATGTTATTTATTGTTTGTTTAAATTATTTATTTACTTAGGATATTTCTATGCTGCCTCTTCAGAGTCCTGCTTGATGCTGCTTACAGTTAAAGCCGCATCACAAGATTAAAAACAAGCCACAAGAACAAGTTAGTGGATATAAGCAGTACAAAAACTATTCATAAAATAGAAGCATGCCATTAAAAAGCTAAGATAAAACTGCTAATTAAAAGTTTGGGTAAAAAGATGAGCTTTGGCCTGGTGCCTATAAGAAAGTAAGGTAGGTGCCAGGCAAGCCTCAAGGGGGAGGGTGTTCCAAAAGTGGGGTGTTCCAGAGGTGAGGTACCCCCCAGTCTCTAGTCACTACCTGCTTTATCTCTGAAGGTGGGGGCACAGAGAGCAGAGCTGGAGAGGCAGATCTACTTTGAATGAGCTGAGAAGAATTAGCTGAGAAGAAAAAAAACCTATCAAATGCCCAAATGAAGCATTTGCATTCAGTGACCACCTCTGATTACTAACCTTCAGGGGCAAATGAGAAGTTAAACAACTTTTATGACATATTTGTAAACTCAGGTCACTATTGAAAATACAGCAAACCATTTTTTTTCATATTCTTATCATCCTGCTAGAAAAATTGTAAGAATAAAAATGGTAAAAATAGTAAGAATGCCCTAACCAGAGCTTCCAGTTTAGCTTAGTTTTCTGTTTCCTCTCTTGGCCTAATCTTGGTTTATTTTCTGTGATACACTTCTGAATAGTCAGAGCAAGGGACAGTCTGTACTTCTTCAGTGAGATCAAACAGTGTCTTGTCACATCTTTAAAGACTAACAACTGTATTACAGCCTAAACTTTCATGATCCAGAGCCCATTTCATGAGAATTGATGCTGCTGTAAATTTGATCTTAAGATATTAGACCAGTGGTTCTCAACCTGGGGGTCGCGACCCCTTTGGGGGTCGAACGACCCTTTCACAGGAGTCACCTAAGACCATCGGAAAACGGTCTTTTTATATTTTATATATACCAATTTTATGGATGGGGGTCATGACAACATGAGGAACTGTATTAAAGAGTCGTAGCATTAGGAAAGTTGAGAACCACTGTATTAGACACTTCACTGTTTTGTCTAAAACAGAGTAAAGTAATACAGCTACTTGTAGAATTTGAATTGCATGCTTTTGTATCAAGAAGCTGAGAAAGATGAACAAAAATAATTGAAAGATAACAGGATTTGGTGTGGACTGCATTACCTTATGAGATCACTGATGCAACATGGAAAATGACTCCCCTAGATATAGCCAGAATTGGTTTAAACCAGTTTGAATTGGCCAGAATTTTCTTAATATGGTTATCTTTTTTGCAGGAATGTTCAGAAAGAAGATCGTGCTCCCATGCTTGATGAGTACAGAGAGTACAAGAAAGTTAAGGCCAGACTTCGGCTTCTTGAAGTTCTCATCAGCAAACAAGATTCTTCAAAATCAATATAAGTTATGTTTCTTCATAACACTGAATGGTTGTTTTCTTATGCTGTCATAGTACTTGTTAGGTGTTTGCTTTGTCTTGCACAGTTGAAAGAATGCTGGTTTTGTACACTTTATTATGGTGCCACATTTGAAGGGCAAGTAGGTCCAATCTAGAGAGCTAATGAAAACCTTACCCATTTGAGACTGTCCAGCTTTAGCAAACCCAGTTTTCTTCTCTTTTTTTTATTACATGTGAATCTTGTTCCCAAAAAACTGTAGAACAATAACTGTTCAAAACTGTGGACCTGCAATCTTCGTTTTGTCTGCATTTCTTAGTATAACACAGAACTACTCAGTTGCCTTTTTCTTATGGGGAACAATGGCAGCAAATTAAGAACACAACTGTGTTCCTGGGCACCAAAACAGAACTGAGATGCCTTTCAGAGGACAGCTATGGAATAACGTTGTTTGGTTTCAAATGACATCTGTCATGTAATAGAATGGTTTGTGGCCTGTGGATATTGCAGCTTAAAACTCCCATTTGCTCTTCAATTTCAGATTACAATGGACAAACCAGAAAGTGACCTTGCTTGTTGTATTTTTAAAACTTGGAAAACTGAACATTAATATCACATATTGCCTACAAGACTTGCATTACTGTTAATTTATCAGTTAATCAGCTCATGGTGACCTAATGTGTGGTCTGAATTGGATTCTGCATCATCCCCTTGATGGGGGAGAATGTGATGGTGCTGTACAGCTTCAGCAGGCCTGTGTTAATTATCTAACTGCTGTATCTGAAATAAGTGTATTTTATCAAGGGCTAAAACCAATATAATTAATATGATGGACTTAAGATGGATAGAATCATCTTTGAAGGGAGTCTTGCTACTATGTCACTGTTGGAGAAATGGAAAGCAAAGTGATTTAACTTTTGGTATTAAGCAGATATATGATTCTTGCATGATACAGCTTCAGAACTGAAACATTTTTGGTGATGTTTACCTTGTCTAATGTAGATGACACAACAGCCTTTTAATGTATTTCTTTTTGAATATTGCAAAACCCGAAGAGTTCATGGCAGTGCTGCTATGGGCATCCCACCTGCCCATGGAGGGATTCCAGCTTGGGAATAACAGAACTCTCTTTTCATCTTCTTCCCCCACAGTGTCTGTACATGATCTGTCTGGGGCCTTACAAGCAGCCAGACCAGATGAACACCCATGGGCAAATGCTGTGTGGGAGTCAAGGGGGATCATCTGTATTATGACATTAGGCACTGCGTCTGTGATAGGATTTAGCTGAGCCCTAAGTGTTTAAATTGGTGCGCTTTGGGATTTTTTGAGTTGATTGTGGCCATGTTTTGCATGTGCCTATTTGCTGCATGTATTTATGATCAGCTGATGTCAGCACAACCATTTTTTCTCACTGCTTTCTGAAAGACCAAAAATGATTTTTTGCAAAGTAAGAAGCGACTGGCATGTAAATTCATCAAGTCTGCCTGCTGACATGGGATAGTTTTTTTTTTAAGTAGGGTTTTGATACTCCAGACGTCTGTTCGCTACGGAAAGGCTTTCTCTGTGTGTGTGATTGTAGGCATGTAATTTTGAAACCTGAAAGAGAGCAGTAAAATGATCTTATATTCTGATGCTTTGCTTTTTTACAGAATTAGAAGGGTTTTTTTAGTGGACCATAGTAAATTGCAAGGTTGGAAATTTAATCTGGAGATCATCTGTGACTTTTATTCAGCTCCACTGTGCAATGTACACTTCAGTTACTTTTCTATCAGTCTGCAGACACAGGTGCATCCAAACATTATGTGTACTGTATAGTGTTGTACATGAATGTTTTATATACCACATGCAAAATGTCAATATGCACTATTTAAATGTTTTAAATAATATATTCCTCCTTTATAAAACTTAAATCTATATGATTCCAATATTTTTATAAAGTGAGTGATCCACCTGGCTCAAATTCAGAATTAGCAGCTGCTTTTGTGTATGTGTTATGCAGTGTTTGGCTGTTCAGTATCATAGCTAGCATGGCCTCAGTTATGCTGACAGTGTGTGTTGTACCATTTTTATTGAGCAATAAATGGTAGGCTTAGGCATTTTGTGATATAACATAGTTTTACTTTGGTATAAGTAAAAACTATATATGTGGATATATAGATATATAAATATATATAAATAAACCAGATATAAATGATTGCTATGTCTGGCATTTCACTGTATAGATTTTTATAATAAAAGTAACTTTTATTGTTATATTCAATTATATATGTGTGTTTTCCAAAAAATATTCTTGTGGGGGTTTAGACAAAAGCCTAACAGAGCATCATTTTGAAAGATTACTTTTTTTAAAAATACACGCACACACAGACACACACTTAAAAAATTAAAATGTGGCACTTCATAATCAGAGCCTGCACACATAGCAAACTGTAAATCTAGTCCGTGAATTAAAACCAAATTAAATAAAAGAATGTACATAGTTATTTCTTTCTAACAGCTTAAGGGCTTCTTAAAAATGCAACCAGTTTTTGTTAACTTTTTTGTCATTGAAAATATTCTTAGAATTTTGAATTGCTCTTAGTTTGACTATTGATAATCCCACACCTTTAAGAACCATTCTCATTCACCAGGCAACATCAGCTGCTTCCAGTAAACATGCAGATTCACTCCTTGCAGATGCCAGTACCTCTCTAGGATCAGCAGTAAACGCTGTCCACACAATTTAAGAGATAGCATTTAACGAGATTCCAAATTGTAACCTGATGTCATCTTCTTTTAATATGCAGTTCTGGCTAAGAAAAGAAAGTCTCAAGTAGTGGCAGCAGATTAGTCAGGAACTAGTATTTGCATATCAGGCATTCTTTCCTAATATTTATGGTATTACATGGTATTACCCCTTAAAGAGACAGCTATTGTACTCTGTGTGAAGAAGTGCAGCGAGGGTTCCCTTTGCATTTCACAAATGGGTAGCCCAGTCCAGAGGCCGCCAGGGATGGTCCCAGTGCTGCACTACCTCCAGAGGGCTTTCAGGCAGCGCCAGGGGTGCTGCCAAAAAGAAGAAAAAAAACCTGGCTGCCTGAAAGCCCTTCCTGGCTTAGCTTTGCACTACACTGCGCACATTTATATCCAATGGAATGATCATTTTTAAAAGGATTATACTACAAGATTATGTGGGGGGGAAGGTGATCCTTAACACTGTAAGTAAGACGTACACTGAAGGAGTGAAAAAGATTTCCACAAAATGAGCATTAGAACCACAGGGCTCGTCTTGGACTGTTTCTAATTCTTATGGACATTATATGCATTTGGTTGTATACACTAGATTTTGCCTACTTGCATGATAGGATTGTTTATGTCATCATCATGCAATAAATTTCCGTGCTGTTAATGTGCACGTGCGCACATGCACACACACATATGTACTTTTTATACTCAGGTATTGTCTTTGGTTTTTTGTATGTGCATCTGAAGATGCCAGCCATAAATGCATGCAAAAGATTAGGAGCAAAAACTACCAGACCATGGCCACACAGTCCAGAAAACAGCCAGCTGGTTTCAGCTGTAAAAGCTTTTGACAAGACATCTGCCTGCCTATTTTTCTTGCTTCTCTTCAACCAGCAGAAGCAGTATAGATTATACAAAAAAGTATATTTGTAAGATTCTTTAATTTTATACCAGCTGCAGGATTTAGTTGTTCTTGACACATCCTGCTTTTGTTTAATGGCATTCCTAGATTTTGATGCTTTGCAATTAAGGTACTAAGAGCACGTTGTTGCTTGCATGTGTGAATTATATTGCTCATGGTAAAAACACTGTTTGGCTGCATCACAATTATTGCACTCTGTTGTCTGGAAGTGACAGATCACACCTGAACATTTTTTGAAGCAGTATAGGGCCATATTTTTCAAATGACAGTTGGCACTTAACATAAGACTGATCTCATTTAATGCTGTAATTTTATCTTAATTTTTTCTCATCTGTTGTATTTTCAATGTAATGCAAGAGACTTAAAATAGAATAGGATTATGAATATAAAAATGAGTTCCAGAAATTACCTCTCAGCTCCAGAGAAGGCAGCCCATGTGCGCATTATATTGCTCATGGCAAAAACACTCTCTGGCTGCATCACAATTATTTTGTGATTTTTCCCATGTTGCAGGAACACAGAGGTTGAATTGGATTCCATTTCAAATGCATTTTGTGTATAGTTTCAACAGGATGTACATGTGCATACCTGGAAGTTTGCATTCTCATTTGGATGTTGCTCTGGGTTATACTTATTTTCAGCACTCATAGGGAAGCCTGCCTTAACGAGCATATTAGCTTTTCTGAATGGGGCATCTGTCTTGCCCTCCTTTCGTAAAGTCTCTTGAATATATAATACTTTTAAGTAGTTATCAGGTACAAAATTAAAAGAAATTTATTTTTCTGTTACATTGGATAGTCTAACACCTTGCTAGTAAGCCATCCTTCCACAATATTCTTTTTACTTATCTGAAGGGATTCCAGCTTCCAGTATGAAATGAAACATTTGCTCCTTTTTTCCTGCCCAAAGGAACAGAAAACCAAACAATTAGTAGCACATTTTGCCCTTGGCCCTCTTTAAAATTTCTTGTCTCATGGAACATGTCTGACAGCTCAGACATTAAACCCAAGTAAATTACCAAATAAGACACTGGAGGTAGAAATCAGCAGATCAACAAGTTTAGTAGCTGCTTTATGTAACTTGTCATTCTCACAATTTCCAAAACAAACTGGATATAAGTTATGGGAAGCTGCATTTGTGCCTTACTTGTAATCTTGACATTACCTAGAAGAGATTGGTTGTCTGTGACTTTTATGTGGTCCCATACTAAAAAACGTGTACCTTCTCTCCACCATGGAATTTCAATAAACATTAAGAACTTAGCCACCCATCCTGTGGCTCATAAGCAGAAGTGACAATATTTTGGTTACGGAAGAAAGTCTAGTGCTCTTTTGTCACAGTAATAGAATTTACGTATTATGGTCTACATACTCCCACATATGGGTCTATACCAGTGATTCCCAAAGTGGGTGCCACCACCCCCTGGTGGGTGCTGCAGCAATCCAGGGGGGTGGTGATAGCCACAGGTGCATTTGGGGGGCGATGAATAACTAAGGGGGTGGTGAAAGCATAAAAGAAAGAAGATAAGATTTAGAATAATTGATTTATGTATTCCGCTCATAACGCTTAATTTTTCTTTGAACAACGTAGTTCATAAATAGTTCATAAATAGTTTCATAATTTCAAAGTTCAATGTTTCTAATTTACACCTTTCTTTACTATATTTTACGAAAAAGGTAGAAACATTAATACATATATCTTTCTGTTTAATTGCTATTAAAATTTAAAAAAAAATTAATTTCCAGGGGCCGCTAAGTAATATTTTTTCTGGAAAGGGGGCGGTAGGCCAAATAAGTTTGGGAATCACTGGTCTATACAGTCAATGAATACAGTAATAAAAGATAAGCAACCTTGTTCCTTCCATATGAAATACATTTATACATTTCCCTATTCCACATTAAAAATACATCTCTGAATACAAGTTGATATCCCTGGTTATGTGTAGTGGAAATCCAAAGCAAAATTTTAGCTTTTTCTTTCTTTCACAGAATGGATCAGACAGAGCAAATGGGGATTTGTGACTTCTTGATTACAGCTGGTCCTTCCATCACAATCAAGCAGATTTAGCTGCAACAAGCAAATCTGCCAAAGCACTGGAACAGGCCCAACATCTTCAGTTTAAGCCCTCTGTCTGGGATACTTGACAGTGGGGTTTAATGTACGGAGAGATGACTTAAGATCACCCCACCATGTTTTTTCTGACACTGAGATAAGATGTTGTAAAAGTGTATGTTAATGTCATGGTGATGGCATATTTACCACAGAAAGGAACTACCCCGTTTCCCCGAATATAAGACATCCCCTGAAAATAAGACGTAGTAGAGGTTTTGCTGAAGTGCAAAATATAAGGCATTCCCCGAAAGTAAGACATAGCAAAGTTTTTGTTTGGAAGCATGCCCGACAAACAGAACACAGAAAAATAAGACATCCCCTGAAAATAAGACATAGCGCATCTTTGGGATCAAAAATTAATATAAGACACTGTCTTATTTTCGGGGGGAAACGGTAACACAGAAGCAACTTCCCAATCAGTGTACCTTTGGGGGAAAACAACTGTACTGCTATTAAGGTATTTATTAAGATATTTTACTGTGTAAAAGTTGAAGTATAGATTTTTCACTTTATATGTCTTACAAATGCAGAATAGCAATTAACTGCAGAAGCTGGTTTAGACCCAGAAAAGAACAAAGCAAAACTGAAGATTCCGAACGTAACCTGATTGGTTTCTATGAAAGTGCAATATCCTAGCTCTAAACTTATGAACTTGTGAATGTCATGTATCAGGAAAGAGGTGGGGAAAGAAAAACAGTTTTAACAACTTGTGATAACTCGAGGAAGATGTAACAATTGAAAGCTGAGGGTTTATCTTCTATTTATTTCTCCAGGACAATCATGTAGTCCAATGTTAGTTGGTGCCTACAAATGCTTAGGTTTGCCTTCCCTAAACTCCTTATTGTTTCATATAGTCTTCTGGTTGATTAAATCTTTGGCGGTCTTCCATCTCTGCTAGTCCCTTGCCTGGGGAATTAATTTTCTGTTTTGTCAGTAAGTTCAGATTAGCCTGTGTACTCCCACACATGCCAGCTGGGTGACCTTGGGCTAGTCACAGCTTTTTGGAGCTCTCTCAGCCCCACCCACCTCACAGGGTGTTTGTTGTGAGGGAGGAAGGGCAAGGAGATTGTCAGCCCCTTTGAGTCTTCTATAGGAGAGAAAGGGGGGATATAAATCCAAACTCTTCTTCTTCTAAAAACTCATTAGCAATATATAGTGCATGTGTACGTAAAAGCGTGGAGAAAAGTATATGAGACTGAGAAATACTAGGATTTTTAAAGTGCCAGTTATTTGAACGAATCACCTAGAAATAGACTTAATAACCTGCAAGCATTAGAATGAACTAACCGTCTGCCCACCTTGAAAAGGACCATTCTTCCTATCATGCTACACTTCCATGTGTGGTGTTAGCCAATATTAAAGTATGTGCATTAGTGTAAATGCACAGAGTGGATTCAGGGGATCAGCACAAGGGCTCTTCTGTGTGCCTTGATAATTGCAAAGTACAAATGAGGCAAAATACAGCTAACAATCCAGTCTATTCTATTTACTTCAGCAGATGTGAAAGCCTCTTTTTTTTCTGTGTCAAGTCACATTTGATTTATGCCAACTCCTGGCAAAAGATGTTCAGAGGTCCGTTGGTCCAATGAATCACTTATGGTGCTCCAAATAAACCCTCATGTTGAAAAAGAGTTTGGGTTTATTCTCAGCTTTTCTCAACTGTAAGGAGTCTCAAAGTGGCTTACAAACTCCTTCCCTTTATCTCCCCACAACAAACACCTTGTGAGGTTGGTTGGACTGAGAGAATTCTGAGAGAACTGTGACTAGTCCAAGGTCACCCAGCTGCAAGGAGGAGTGGGGAAACAAATCCAGTCTACTGCTAATGTAGGACTAGGGAATCATCTGGCTCTCCAGATAAGAGTCTGCCGCTCTTAACCACTACACATCGCTCTGATCCAATAATGGATAGAAAATCTATTCCTGCTATAACAGGAACCCTCTTGGGCCCAAGCTGTAAAATTGGCTGCTTCCTCTCACCTCTTTCTATTTCTACTTCTTATCTCCTGATCCTGTGCTTTCAGGTAGCTTTTTCATAATTAAGTCAAGCTTAGTAGTCACTTGGGTCAACTGTTTCTCCAGTTCTGCTGTATATCTGGAAAGCCTAGGGGAGAAAGAAAAAAAACCCTTCAATATAATGGAAATACATACAGCTTATTTACATGGTTTTACTTGCCTTTTTTGATTGAACCTGGAACATCAGGGCAAACATTAGGAAATCAAAATAAGGTTCTTTTTCTTTTGCCCAGTAATGCACATTATTTTTCAGCATGCTTCTTACGAGGCTGCTTGAGCATTACAAAAACCATTTGTGCTGTTTTGGCATTGCATGTAGGAGACATTTTACATGTTTTCCTTTAGACTGTGGTTAGTGTACCATGTGACATCAGTTCCCTTTGGATCGCTTCTTTCTCCAGACTTGTACTGTTCTGTTCCCTCTCCTCTCCTATCAGGGTTCTCACATCTTTTTAGTTTTTCTTTTTACCCCATAGGGGTACATGTGGGAATTGAGGCACTCATTTATGACTGTTACATAGGAAATAGGGTGAGACCTCTTTGATGTGGAACTCAGCCCATAGTCAAGTTGGACACAGCACTGTCTCCATATTGAACCCACAATAAATTAATATGTTAAAAGGCAAACATGTTAGGACGGAAAACTGTCCAGGCATGAGCCATTTATTCTTCTCATGCGGGACTAAGACTAAGAAGACCCAAGTTCAAATCCCATCTCTGGCTCAAGCAAGATGTTATGACTTTTAATGAGATGGATCCAGTTTTCCCACAGTATTCTGTGTACATGGAACTCTTAAATGGAGCAAATAATATCCCTGGGACTGTTTTGGCTCAGAAAAATGGTCTGTTGGGGCTGGAGGTGGAAATCCCTCCTCCTCCCACATTGTGGCCCCAAGTGAAATTGGTCTCTTGTGGCTCTTTTAAACACAGTTCCTCACAGCTCCTGTTTGTCTGCAGAGAATGTAAGTTGGGTTCTGGGTTTCTAACTCATTAAGTCATAGCATCTAGTTTGAGCCTCAGCCAATCAAGTTCTTGCTCTAACAATCCAACTTTGGAGAATTATGACAAGAGCAGCTAATCCAGATTTTTTTTGTGGGGGGCGGGAATTGTGCTGTGAAAGCAGTGGAGGACTGTGCCAATGCATTTGCCACTTCTGTGGGCATAAGGGGCACCCACACAATCAGAGAGTGCAAAAACACACGGCATCCCACTGCCCCATGCCAGTGAAATCTGGAAGTCTGGGCTGCTGCAGGGCTACACTGGTATCCAAGTGGATCCAATCACAGGAAGGAGCGGGGCAGGCAACATTAGTTGGCTTCCACTGGTATTCCAGCCTGGAAACACTGGGCCCCCGACGGTGTAGAATTGCCTGTTTGTCCTATGGAGGGAATTCAGGCAGCCAGAGAGATTTAAACTTTCCCTTCTTTTTGTGCCGCTTGAAGCCCCTGCAGAGGCAATGTGGTGCCACCTTTGCACTGCTGTCCTCAGCTGCCTCAATGCATGTAGACTGCACTGTAAAAAAGAAGAGGATAAGTTTGTGCACTTCCCTGAAGGGTGGGATCAAAAAGAGATTCAACACGTTGCTAAAAAGCTACCAACTTTAGCCAGAGACTATAGTACAGATGGTGAACCTATGGCACGGGTGCCAGAGGTGGCACTCAGAGCCCTCTCTGTGGGCACACACAAACAGAGTCCCCCCCACCCCTGCCCCTACACATCTAGGCTGGCCTGGGCCGCTGGGCTAGATTATTAGCATTAAACCTAAGACCTAGTTTTGCAGAAGCAGGGTAGGTAACCCTGTTAAGCGCTGTTAAACCCCACTGATTTTCATGCAAAGAACTACAGCGCGATCCTTTACCTGCAAGTAAGCTCAGTTGCTGGTAGTGGGGCTTGCTTCTGAGTAAACCCTCCTAGGGTCATGATTCACCCGTTGGAAGAGTTGCATGGTTGCTTCAAAGCAAAGCCACCGACAACCACCAAGCTTACTCCCAAGAAATGCACGCCTCAGAGCCAACTGTTTTTTCTAAACTGAAACCTCAGTATTCAGGTTAAATTGCCGTGTTGGCACTTTGCGATAAATAAGCAGGTTTTGGGTTGCAATTTGGGCACTCGGTCTCGAAAAGGTTCGCCATCACTGCTATAGTACCTGTGGCACCTAGCTTACCTTTGAAACTCTTCAGGAGAAACTGAATCATGCAGTCTTGAAGAAGAACCTCGTTGCCTTCTCACCTGTCCGAAATAAACAGCCATTATCATTTTCAAATGCAAAAATGGCCATAATGAAACAGGTTTTTTCCCATATGTTGGAGCTGAGAGGGTAAGATACTTTCTACTACAATGAGGTCTGTTATAATTTGTGCAAACAAAAGGGAAAAGCTTGAAAAAAGTATGAAGGACAGGATGAATGTAATGATTTTTCAGGAGCACAGAAAAACTGGACTGGATTGTGCAGGAACACAGAAAAACTGGATAGGATCCGGAATTCACCTTCCTGACAATGCCACCTTCCATTTACACAAAAAAAGTCACATTTTTAGCTTTCATGTGCTTGAAAATGTCTGCAGCAACTGGTGGTTACTTTGACATGACCAGCAAACCCAAAATATATTATGCAAAATAAAATCTATACAATTGTGATCCATCCATAACTTGTGCAGATTGCATAATTCAGCTTGGTGCAGAATTCTGATTACCCTGGCACAGAATATTAGATATCAAAATACACCCCCTGAACTGGAGGCAAGGAAAACTCTTGGTCACCATGCTAAGGACAGTTGTCAAATTGCAACTTACGGCAACTCTTTAGGGTTTTCAAGGCCGGAGGTGGTTTGCCATTGCTTGCCTTTGTGTGTCACCTTAGATTTCCCTAGTGGACTCCCTGCTAAGTATTAACCAGGGCCGATCGTGCTTAATTTCTAAGATAAGATCTGACAAGTCTAAACTATCCAGATCACAACACCATCTGGGTTTATGAGGGGTTACAAACCCCAACTAACATTTATGAATAGAATTTTATCTAGATCTAGGTACTGGCTTTCAGATTTAATTCATAAACCACCAGTTGTGTTACTTCAGACGGTTACCATGCCAGCTAATAGTTAGTTCTCCTATTGTAGATTGCAAAATTATGGTACTTATGTATCCTTAGGAAATTGTAAATATGTTTTGTTGTAAAAGAAAATTAATAGTTTCACCATATCAAAACTATAAACGTACTCCTGAAATCTTAAAAACTATTGCAATATACTGTTCTTTACTTCTTCCTGAATAGATATAATCTGTACTATACCCTTATCTTGCAACTGGATATTGTTAGTTCATTAGTGAAAAAACTACAACATAAAAGTCTTACCCTCTCTGTACTAGTGGTTCTGGAAATATCTGGATCCATGTTTGCTCTAGAAGTTGACTGTCCTCTTCTAAGGCTTATCTCAAACAAACAAAAAAATCCAAATGGGAAAATGTCACTGAATTCTTTATATTGTGTGAAGAGGGTAAATATTGAGACCTTTTTCATAACTGAAAGGAAACAATCATAATTTTTCTTCCAATAACTGACTACCTAAAGCTCTACCACCTAAGGGCAAAACTACGCATTACTGAATATTGTGGCCTTGCCATTCCACGTATGTATCTCACATCCCCCTTTAACTTGTTGTTGAAATAGGTATGTGACATCTCATCACATTTATTGCTTATTTGCTCCTTATATGCAGTGGGTAATACAGTAAATGTACCACTATAGAAGCACCACAAATGTCATGCAGTTAGAACTAGACTAATAACAGCTGGGTACTCAAGATGGTCTCATATTCTGGTCTTACTTGCCTTGACTGGTGGGATTTATTTCTACAACTGTAGCCTCAGCTTTATCAGGAGACTGTAAACTCCAATCCTACCAATGGTTTCTATTTCTCAATCATAATGTCCTTGCACTCATTGGCTAGAATACTGACTGAAAGCCAGGAGCAGCTTTCATTCTTACTGAGCAATTGGGTATAATGCTCTTTGTGCATCTTTCCTTATATCTTTGTAAGGAAACTGGTTGGCAACTTCACTCACCATGCAGGGAAAAAAAAGATAATTCAAAATCCTGCTTTCAGGTCTCCCACTGAAATTTCTGATCAGCTTGTGTCTAGAGCAGCACTTATCGCATTTTATTTCAGTGACTCACTGTTCCACACTACACATCCCTTGGACTTGTGGGTTTTTAAAATTATTTTTTTTCTATCAAATTTGTGCAATGTTATCTGTATCTCCCACCTAAATAAATGAAATTACTATGCCCTCTCCTTTCTACTGACACTAGAATTAGGGGGTGGAACCATGACCAAGAAGAACAAGATTTCTGCTATGTAGGACTTCTGACCAGACCAACAGTAGATGATGTAAAAGTGTACATGATTCTTAATGCTTGTTCACATTACCCTCCATGCCTTGGAGGAAGAGGAAGAACAGTTACCCCAGAACTGCCACATTAAACAGAAATCACAGATAGGTTAGCCACTCGTGGTCTGCATTAGGGTGCTCCATGCTGTCTGCTTCACAAAACGCACCCAGATATGCATAAATCAAACCAGTCCTGAATGGTGCCTTAGCAGGGAAAGAAGGGTTCCTGTTTGTGCTGACCTTCCATCAGTGACGAAGTGAGGGAAAACTGTGCCCACTGCCTGGGGCATGCGTGTGCCCTGTGCCCCTGCTGCAGCGTTGCCTGCCCCACCCCAGAATGCTCCTGCCACGCCCCCTTGACGGGCCAGCCATGCCTCCGCTGCTGCTCCGCCCGGGGCATCCCCCTGTCCTGTGGGTGCTACACCACTGCCTTCCATGTCATGATAAGCTGTTCAACCAAGCAAACTGCTGGATGAGAATTCCTGCCTTGCATGTGTGGTAAGTGGTGTCAAGGCACTTCTGACTCATGGCGACTCTATAAATTGATATCCTTCAAAATATTCTATTGTTAATAGCCCTCGCTCAAGTCTTGCAAACTGAGGACTGTAGCTTCCTTTAAAGAGTGAATCCATCTTACTTTGGGTCTTCCTCTTTTCTTGCTGCCTTTGACTTTCCCTAGCATTATTATCTTTTCCAATGATTCTCGTCTTCTCATGATGTAATCAAAGTATGATTAGCTTCAGTTTACTCATTTTAGCTTCTAGGGAGAGTTCAGGTTTGATTTGATCTAGAATCCCCTTATTTGTCTTTTTGGTGGTGCTTACCTTACTGCATACAAATCTTCTGTCTGTGATGCACTCTTCAATTTCAGTTTCACCAGAGCTTTATTGCAACTCTGAGCATAAAAGAACAAACAGCTTAATTAAATGAATTGTGGTCGGATGTTAGATTTTGAACAGAGAAAGAAACTTCCAGTCCAAGCACTGAGCAGAGAGGATTTGCATTTTGTGATAAAGGCAATGCATGTACATGCAGTATGTTAAATGAACTTTTCCCCCAATGGGGACCCAAAGCTGCTTACGATGTTCTATTGTCCTCCGTATTATCCTGACAACATCCCTATGAAATAGTTTAGGCTGAGAATGTGCAACTGGTGTAAGGTCACCCAGCAAGCTTCCATGGCAGAGTGTAGATTTGAACCCAGGTTTCCCAGATCCTAGACTGACACTTTTAATACCACACTAGTATATAAAACCAACTGGTTTTAATGCCATGTGTAATCTCACCGCAACTAGAGGTGTCCATGCTATTATTGGAGACGTTGCACTTTCATCACCCACACATATTAAGTGTAGGTCTGTCCAAAGAGTCGTTTCTAGTGACAACCTTTAAAACACCATATTTTCAAAATGAGCACAAGAACAATACAGAGAATGGGTGCTTTCAAAAGTCCCCAAACATATGCTACATATTTCTAATGCAGGGAACACAAATACAAAATATGAGTTAAACAGTACATTTGCTGTGAAAGAGTGCTGCTGTTCTGAACTTTTTGTGCGGGCAGGCACAATTTTTCTTTATCTCAAAACGGAACAATGGCATCCAGTAATCAGATGAACAATGAAATCATGCAACCTAATTCAATGTGTAGATTTCTGAGGCCAGGAGAGTTGTGTGTCCCATTCAAATACATCACACTCTGTAAATTTCCCCTTCACTTTCTTGACAGTGAACAACTAATCTGGTAGGACAGAACTGTAGATATGGAAAAGGCCCGGGGTGGTTCATCTAGATCAGGGGTAGGGAACCTGCGGCTCTCCAGATGTTCAGGAACTACAATTCCCATCAGCCCCTACCAGCATGGCCAATTGGCCATGCTGGTTGGGGGGTGGGGGGGGGGGGGGGGGGGGGGGGGGGGGGGTGGGGGGTGGGGGGGGTGGGGGGGGGGGGGGGTGGGGGGGGGGGGGTGGGGGGGGTGGGGTGGGGGGGGTGTGGGGGGGGGGGGGTGGGGGTGGGGGGGGGGTGGGGGGGGGGGGGGGTGGGGGGGGGGGGGGGTGGGGGGGGGGGGGGGTGGGGGGGGGGGGGGGTGGTGGGGGGGGGGGGTGGGGGGGGGGGGGGGTGGGGGGGGGGGGGGGTGGGGGGGGGGGGGGGTGGGGGGGGGGGGGGGTGGGGGGGGGGGGGGGTGGGGGGGGGGGGGGGTGGGGGGGGGGGGGGGTGGGGGGGGGGGGGGGTGGGGGGGGGGGGGGGTGGGGGGGGGGGGGGGTGGGGGGGGGGGGGGGTGGGGGGGGATACAATTCCCATCAGCCCCTACCAGCATGGCCAATTGGCCATGCTGACAGAGGCTGATGGGAATTGTAGTTCCTGAACATCTGGAGAGCCGCAGGTTCCCTACCCCTGATCTAGATATACCCCATACAACATCTTGTATCTTACAGCACCCCTGATCAGGGGCGTAACAAGGCAGCCCTGGGCAAACTGGCAGCCCTGAGCCAAACCCTAGAGTTGGATCACCCACCCCCCATGGTGACCACTCCACCACGACCAATTTTTTTTTTTGCATGGGACATTTTGGGTACCTGCAGGGAGTGCCACGAACCTTATCAGCTTTTGATAATTTCAGCATATCATCAGGAGACTGTCCTTATGCTACTTCCCAAGTTTGGTGAGGTTTGGTTCAAGGAGTCCAAAGTTATGGACTCCCAAAGGGGGTGCCCCATCCCCCATTGTTTCAAATGGGAGCTAATAGGAGATGGGGGCTACAGTTTTGAGGGTCCATAACGTTGGCCCCCCTGAACCAAACTGCACCAAGCCTGGGGGTATCATCAGGGCAGTCTCATGATGAGACCCTGAAAGTTTTGAGACTGTGCCTTCAGAAATGCCCCCCCCCCCCAGCCAGCAACCCCCATTGACAGCAATACAGAAAACTCAATGCAGAACAAAGATTCTTGGGCAAATTTATTGGATGTTCCTGCAGGGGGCACATTTTTTGATGTATCGGCACCAAAATTTCAGGGAATCATCTGGAAACTTTCCTTATGGTACCCCCACATTTTGGTGCAGTTTGGTTTAGGGGGTCCAAGAGGATTGCACTATGAGACCCTCAGCAAGGGGGTGCCCCTATCCTCCAATTCCCTCTTGCCCCAAGGAGATGGGGGCTACCCTTTGAGGCTCCTGAAGCAACTTTGGACCCCTGAACCAAACTGCACCAAAGCTTGGGGGGTGCCATCATCTCAGATGATATCCCTGCACCTTTACCGGTGCCGGCATACATCCAAAAATGCACCCTAAGCAAGGAACATCCTAGAAATTTGCCCAAGAATCTTTGTTCATGCGTTGAGTTTTCTGTACTGCTGTCAAATGGGGCTGGGTGCAGGCTGGGGGGCATATTTCTGAAGGCACAGTCTCAAACTTTCGGGAGGTCTCATCAGGTTGCTGCCCTAATGGATACCCCCCAGGTTTGGTGCAGATTTGGTTCTAGGGGGGCCAAAGTTATGGAACTCTCAAGCTGTAGTCCCATCTCCTATTAGCTCCCATTGGAAACAATGGGGGATAGGGGCACCCCCCTTTGGGAGTCCATAACTTTGGACTCCCTGAACCAAACCTCACCAAACGTGGGGAGTAGCATAAGGACAGTCTCCTGATGATACGCTGAAAATTTGGTGCTGCTAGCCTAAAAACTGCGCCCCCTGCAGGCCAAAAATGGAAAACCACTAAAATTCCCAAAAACTAACCCAGCATTTTGATGCCCCCCACAAGGTGATGCCCTGGGCAGCTGCCCACCTTGCCCAATGGGCATTACGCCAGTGTCCCTGATACATAGTCACCCAAGCTTTTCTTTTAAAAAATCCCAAAGAGATTTCACAGCCTTTCAAGGCAGCATATTTTATTGCTAGCCTGTTCATATAGTGTATTATTTTATTAAAAGCTCGTAGCTGAAGGTATGAGGCCCCTTTCCACTCATGCAGAGTGCCCGTCACTTTTACCCCTTGCACAGGCAGGGTGGGCACCCATGTTGGCAAAAGGTTGTGCCCCTCCCCCTCTGAATTGGGCTGCTCACCGATTTGTCAATATCATGGCTGACATGCTATAGAGCAGTGATGGCGAACTTTTTTGAGACCGAGTGCCCAAACTGCAACCCAAAACCCACTTATTTATCGCAAAGTGCCAACACGGCAATTTAACCTGAATACTGAGGTTTTAGTTTAGAAAAAACAGTTGGCTCAGAGGCGCGCGTTACTCCGGAGTAAGCTTGGTGAAGCAACCATACAACACTTCGAATGGGGGTGAACTACTGACTCTGTGGAGGTTTTACCTAGAAGCAAGCCCCATTAAGCCAGCAAACTCCCAGCTTGGTCTGCAAAAGGATTGTGCCCAGGCCAGCCTAGATGTGTGTGTGTGTGTGGGGGGGTGATTCCCCCCCCCACATGACGAACTCTGTGCACGTGTGCCCACAGAAAGGGCTCTGAGTGCCACCTCTGGCATCCATGCCATAGGTTCACCACCGCTACTATAGAGAAAGAATCTGATACACTGTTCTGTTGCTTAGAATGCTGTAAGACCAAAACATTTAAACACTTACCTGCCTAATAAGGTCACTGATCTCAAATTCTCTGCTAGGGATAATTGAAAAGTCAGCTTTCACTTCAGAGTATGTGTCATTAATAATTGCCAGGAACATGTTCTGTCCAAAAAAGAATCAGAGAATGAATGGAAGGGTAGGATCTTAAAAGTTATCTACTCTGATCCATCTCACTCAGAAGTCGTAACATGGCACAACAACACTAATCAAGACTAAAAATCACAAAAAGTGGCAATCCTCATTAGAATGGGATTACACCTGCCCACAAAACAGCTACTTTATAATTGGCACACAGATAATGTCTACTAATTCACATTTGTATTTATCCCCTTCTCCTATTTATCCCAGTGTATATTCTAGGAATCATCACAGAGATAACGGTTTTCAAAATCTGTATTTTATATCAGTAGATTAGGGGTTCGCTTTGGAGCTATGCTGTAGGAAGTTGTTGCTTCATTAAAGAAATATTTCACTGCAATGTTCCCATTGATTTTTGGACAGACTCTGCAAGGAACAAGGTGGGATTAAAAATGGTTTTCTTTTGTCGCACAAGCACAATCCAATTCGGGACCCTCTGCAGTTTTTACTTCGGAAAAAATTATGGGATATCCTGTGTCATATTCCATATTTGTACATGTAAAATTATATCTGAGGCTAGTTAGGTCAAGATGTCTGGCAGTGATTGGATTGGCTCCTCTTTCTAGGTCACTGTGACAATTATGAAAAGGTACACCAGCATTTTCCACTCATGCCTGCTTTTACAGAAGAAACTTTTTGCATTTTCTCTGTTATTTCACTAAAGGTATCAAGACTCTTCTTGGAAGTGCTACATAACAAAAACAAAGCATTAAAAACTCCATTTATATCACAGCCAGACTACCATGCCTTCTGATTTCCCCAGAAACCAGAAGATTAGCTAAGCAGGAATGATGGACATGGGTTTCATATTCAGTTGGCTTCCCCAACAGAATACTTGCAGTCTACTTTCTATCTCTTGGCTCCACGCCTCGTTACATCCTTGTTTCCTGAGCTCGTCTCCCTTTTCCCTGACTCATTAACAAATCATTACTAGTGCTTCAACAGCAGAATGGTTTCATGCTGCAGGTGATAATGTTCAGCTATGTATAAATCTTTCTCATGCACACACACAAACATATACACACAAAGCATTCTAGTAGAGATGGACATAGTACTGGTGACATAGCCCTGGGATAAAAACAGATGCCAGTACTCATGATTTGATGAAGGTAAATGTTTAGAATGCAAGTGTGAGATTTTCAGATCTATCAGGATGTTACTGAGATGTCCTTAAAAATAGAGAAACACAAATTAAAAAAATAAACCCTCATACAAACCAGCTATAAACACATGCATGTTACTGACAACAGTAGTGAACAGCTATAAAGGTGGGAGGAGGAAGCTGCAAGTGAATTAAATCCATCCCTTCACTCTCCTTCCTGATTATTTTGACAATACAGCTTACTTCTGACTGGTTCTATGCAAGTGTAGATTGGGCTGCTAGATTGGACTAGAAAACACTTAGTAGTTCCAGTCTGAATTAATAGCTCCTCTAAGATAGGAATATATACATATAAATCAGGTCCATGAGGCCTCAAAATTGATGTAGTAATTTTAATGTCCTGGAACCACAGCACTGGATTCCACTTGCTGGTGTGCGTAGGATTTCCTATTTACTTAGGCAATGGGGCCTTTATAGAGCTGCTCAATCACTGAAGTGAATGGAGACACTTTCACAGGTGTAAACTTCTGCAAATTCACAGCACCCCCTACACCTCAAGAATTTGCAATTTGCAAGAATCTGTATTAAAACATTTGTGAATAGTTAACAAATACTACATTTTACAGGAATAGTAGAGATGGTTTTTATACCCTGCTTTTCATTCAGAAAGGAGTCTCAAAGCTGCTTACAATCACCTTTTCTTCCCCTCCCCATAACAGACTCTTTACGGCCAGCGAGCGTAAACCTGGGACCGTTCACATAGACGGTCCCTGTAGGGGCACAGGCAACAGCGCAGCCTTCACACAAGCTACGCTGTCCCTGACCGGCTTACCTGCTCCTGCTGGCTTCAGTCGCATTGTGGAAACCAGGGGACACACCCCACTGGCCAGAGTGACGGCTCTGGAGACGGAGGGCAGGAGGCATGTCCCCTGGCCTCCACAATGCGACTGAAGCCAGCAGGAGCAGGTAAGCCAGTCAGGGAAGGCAGGAGGGAAATGCAGCCTTCCATCCGCTGCCATTCGCACGGCAACAGGTGGAAGGTTCCACTTTTGAAAAACATCGCTTGTGGAGCGAGGTTCAAAAGTGGTGTTTCTGCGCCGCTTGGGCAGCACACCTCCCCAGGGACTCAGTTTTTGCCGTCCCTGGGCTGCTGTTTACCGCCCGTGCGGAAACAGCCTTTGAGAGTGTATGTGGGGCTTAGACAATTCTGGGAGAAGTATAACTAGCCAAAGGTCACCCAGCAGGCTTCACGTGTAGGAGTGGGGAATCAAATTCAGTTCTCCAAATTAGAGTCCACCGCTCTTACCACTATACCTTGTGGAACTAGAATGCATTAGTACAATTTTAAGATTGTGGACCTCCCAACATCTTCCAATCTCATAATTGTTAAATTTGTGTTCTTGGCACTCCTAGGCCACAGCAAACATTTTTGCTAAAATATAACTTTGGTGTAAATTAAAACCCAGACGTAATGACCCCTGAACATTTTTGATGTAAATTTTTATTTTTCAGCCAGTTCAAATTTAAAAGACCAAAATCTTTTTATGTTTCCTATTTAATTTTCCTGAAACACCACTTACCAGCAATACAAAGAACACAAAGAATACAAATGTAATGAAGTAAATGGGTCCAAGGATCCGGTTTGCTTGTTCTATACTGGCAAAGTTAAAATCTCCAAGCACAATGCGAAACTGGGTAAAACTAGTGAGGAAGAAATAATATAAAATAGGTGTTTTTAAAGAAGTATATTGTATTACATTATCATTCAATTAAAATCTAAACCAGGGTTTTTGCCATTTATTTTGTTTGAGTTACAAATGACCCCTTTAAATGTTTGTTAATTGTAATGATATTATATCTCTTTTCTGGAAAAGGGGGACACACATTTTAACTAAATAAATAACTTTGCTTCCAGCCAGGATCTGCTTAGTTCTCTTACTTTGTATGTTGCTATTTCCTGTCAACCCTTAAAACTTCAGCAAAATCTATGAGATTCAAAAACAGTTCAGGCCATCCACAACATGCTAACATCTCCCATGGACCTAATCATCCAACAGCTAATGGCCTCCAGCAACCTACTGTAGGAGAACCTGCTCTTACTGATGATAGAATGGTACCAGACAGTTTGGAATGCTTCATACATGCAGTTCTGGAAGGTGGAAAACTCGTCCACTTGTGACCCGAACACCAGGTAACCCAACTGTGCATATGCAAAGAAGATGATAAAGAACATGATTGCGAATCCTATGATGTCCTTTGCACAGCGGGATAGAGTGGAAGACAGCTGAGTCATGGTCTTGTTAAAGCTTATGTATTTAAATATCTAGAAGAGAATAGACGAGGTTACATTATGATGGGGATTCACTTATTGGACTGAATCCCATATAAAATTTCCATAGGCACAACAGTACTTGCACAGGCAAAAAACACACACACTTATTCCCTTATGTCTGATTGCAATTAGTGCAAGTAACCCCACTATCTTTTCTCCGGGTGAAAGCCATGCCATAGCATAAGGCATTTCTTCCAATAAATTTCAAAACCAAATGAAATGAAATCATGTGAACCACCTGCTGTCAATTTCATAACTTCATTCACACACTGTTCTTTAGTTTAAAATTATATTAAAGGGCTATGTGTTACTGCTGCCATTGTGCAATTGCTGGTGCAAACAGAACTGCATTATGTACATTTTTTGTCTGTTCATGCATCACTGGATCCAACCCACAACAAAACTACCTAATTAATATGGAATCTGTTGGTGATCTGACAAAAGTAGCGTTGACTCTCAAAAGTGTACACCACAAAAATATTGTTGGTCCCGAAGGTGCTACTGGGGATGTTGAATAATATAGTATAGCCTAATCTTGTCAGATCTCATCAGCTAAACTGGGTTGTTACTTGGATGGGAGACCACCAAGAAAGACTTTTCAGAGGGAAGTAGTGACAAAGCACTTTGCTTAATCACTTGCCTTGAAAACCCTACTGGGCTGGGCTATGACTTGATGGTGCTTTACATATACACAAACAGATGAGGTGCTACTGGGCTTGAATCTAGCTTTTCTACTGCAGACCAACACAGCTACCCCCTGAAACTGATCAACAAGAAACTCAGAGTAAGTCCCATTTAATACAGCGTGACGTGCAGCACAGTTTATTCAGAAATAAAACACTCTTAAGATTTGGCTGAAAATAATATTCAATTGTACAAAACTACTTAGTGTAGAAGTGGAAGTATTAGCAGATAGAAGTGAAAAGTATCTATAGAACAAAGCTAGAGCCAGGTAAAGTAGATTGGGTTGGCTTTATTGGCCTTAAGGGACCATTAAGCCCAGTTTCACACATAACCTCTCCCCTGGGCTGAGATTTCTAGAAGTCTGACAGGCATTCTGCTGACTTGATGCCTGGCTAGTTCTAAGTTTTAAAGATCATGCAACAAAGGAAACGATGTGTGCAGGAAGTGGGGGTATAGAAGAAATAGGAGCAGTGGCCATAATATTCCCTTCCCTGTCAACAAATAAAAATCCCAAGTACTGGACATAAATCTAGCCTTGAGGGTAAACATATAATATAGTGAATTTTCTTGTGGTAATTAGTACTTAGATGTAACCAAGTGTAGGTGTATCAGCAGTTCTTTCAACACGTTTACAGATAAGCCGCTGCACCAAGGCTGTGATTTTTGTGAGCATGGCAGCACATTTCACTCAGTACTGGATTAGATGCCACTTCTTCTCTATGGCTGCCACTAGAGTTTTCCCATAGGAAGCAATTTAATGAATATTATAACTGGCTCTAAAACAGAAAAGCAGAAAATTACACCCACGGATACCATTCTGGCAGAACTGAATCTTCACTCAATTTTAATATCATAAATTCTGGAAAAATAAGCCGTACAATCGTGAAATGGAGAAGACATTATGTGAGGCAAGAACTAAAAATGGGCAGGTGTGTTGCAAGACCCTGCCTCTCTTCCTATGAGCCAAAGGAGAACTTGTACATATTCCTCATGGTAAATTTCATGTATTTCGGCTTGTACGTCTCA
Organism: Sphaerodactylus townsendi; assembly: GCF_021028975.2. Classification (NCBI taxonomy): domain Eukaryota; kingdom Metazoa; phylum Chordata; class Lepidosauria; order Squamata; family Sphaerodactylidae; genus Sphaerodactylus; species Sphaerodactylus townsendi. The sequence goes on from NC_059427.1 coordinate 84,423,437, forward strand.
TGGGCGGAAGGGAAAAATACTTTTGTTCTTTCTTTGCACATTACCCAGAAAAGGAGAAAGTAGCGATTGAGTCATTCATTTATGCATAGTGTACAAACACTGTGGAAGTTGGTTTAATTGTGCCACCAGTCTGAACCAAACCAAAGACTGTGGGTTTCTAAAACAGTGCACGTTTACTTTAGCAGCCCACTGATATTATAGACTTGTCATGGAAAAGGATGTCCCATATCTAAAACCTCATCTTTAAGAAGCATTGTGTAAGACAGTGGTTCTCAACCTTCCTAACGCCACGACCCTTTAATACAGTTCCTCATGTTGTGGTGACCCCCAACCATAAAATTGGTATATATAAAATATAAAAAGACCGTTTTCTGATGGTCTTAGGTAACCCCTGTGAAAGGGTCGTTCGACCCCCAAAGGGGTCGCAACCCCCAGGTTGAGAACCACTGGTGTAAGAGCAAGGTTGAGATTTCCAGATCCTAAACTGTATGATCAACTGCTATGGGAGAGGGTCACGTATCAGATACAATCTCATGGAATTCCAGTGATGGAAGAAGCCACTGGCTGATTCTGCACACACAACACTAATGGGTTAAATGAACCCATGTTACCTGTGCCACTGTTTGCACAGCGGGTGCAGGGGCCAACTGAGATCGCTGGGATCCCGGCTGCATGAGGCAGCACAGTTCAAGCAGGAAATACTGTGTTTCCCTATTAACTGCGCATTTGAGAATCCCCCCACGCAATCCCCCCCACACTTACTGGCACAACATGGCGATCGCCTAGGGAATCTACCCTAATGGTGGCCGCCTGAGGTATCCGCCCTAATGGTGGATGGGAGGGGGAGAAATTGAACGCTTCCTGCTTGCCATAGTTTGCACAGGCAAGCAGAAAGCATCTGAAACCTGCATTAAAGAAACAAGTCAATAATTTAGCAACTTTTGTTTAACCCAGGTTCAGGCAAATATAATGGGTAAGCAGCGTTTGGGGGGGGGTGAGTTCTGTGGGAACTTCTCTCCCATAACACTTTTTTTAGAAGGCCTGTGCCTGTTATATTGGGCCTGTGTGGAATCACCCTCTGTCCCACCATCTGTTTTTGAACTTCTCCCTGATAATAAAGTAACAGTGCTTTATTCAGAATAAGTTTTGTCAGAAATAATGACTGGACATAGGAAACAGAAATGATCCTATTATACCAGTGGTGGCGAACCTATGGCATGGGTGTCAGAGGTGGCACTCAGAGCCCTCTCTGTGGGCACGCACAAACAGAATCCCCCCCCCACACACACACACATATCTAGGTTGGTCTGGGCTGCTGGGCTTGATTATTAGCATTAAACCTAAGACCTAGTTTTGGGAAGCAGTGTAGGTAACCCTGTTAAGCGCTGTTAAACCCCACTGATTTTCATGCGAAGAACAAAAGCGCAATCCTGTACCTGGGAGTAAGCTCGGTTGCTGGCAATGGGGCTTGCTTCTGACTAAACCCTCCTAGAGTCATGATTCACCTGTTGGAAGAGTTGCACAGGGGCTTCAAAGCAAAGCCACTGACTACCACCAAGCTTACTCCCGAGTAACGCATGCCTCAGAGCCAACCGTTTTTTCTAAACTAAAACCTCAGTATTCAGGTTAAATTGCCATGTTGGGACTTTGCGATAAATAAGTGGGTTTGGGGTTGCAATTTGGGCACTCGGTCTCGAAAAGGTTTGCCATCACTGTATTATACCCATGAAAATGTTCTTCAACTGTTGCTGTCTTCCACATTAAGTTTACCTTTTAAAGTTTTCCCTCACAGTATAAAATAGAAACTTTAATATGCTTGGAAATAATGAGCTGAAGTACCTTTATCCATGCAAAGAAGACGTTCACTGAGATCATATTATTGTAACGCGTCTGCCAAAATGCAAGAAAATAGAAGTCTGGATAGGCAAATGAATTGGAGAGCAGATTTTCCATCAGTCTGGATACTTTTGCAGTGCGGTAAACATTGAAAGCAATAGCAAAAACAGATAACTGGGGGGGAAATCCACAAAAATGTTTGTTATACCAGTAAGGTCCAGAAGCTTCTTAAATTTTCTTCACATGTGAGGTTAATCAGTAAAATAGTATGGGATATAAATCATGTGTGTTTGCAAGCCTTTTATGTTTTAAGAGAAATTGATGGAGGTAGAGTATTCATAAAGGGAGTAAATGGAAGACGCTTTTGCTTGGGGAGAGAGTTCTGATTTCTCCTACCTCTTCTCCTCCACACACAAGTCTTTCCCCCGTATGCATACACACATTAAACCATTCTAGAGAGTCTTAGGATCTTCTTTTAATGGGCTGGGTGGAGGCATATGCAAGAGGCCCCAGTGGGAAAAAGGAAACTGAAAAGTCCCAATTTCCACGTGAGCTATTCTGAATCCAACATCATCACTTCAGTTATATGGGTATGTCCAGAGAAGGGGTCTTTATTGTTGCCTTTGTGTGGTGGTTTTAATATTTATCATTGTATCACTTTAAGCTACATAAAACAGCCATATGAGAGATACAAAAATGAAACAAATCCTAAGACTCTTCTAATTCATTTTCTAACCTACCAAAATACACCCTTATACTCCCATCCTTCATGCTTCTGGCCCCTTCCTCAGCATTTTCACTTCCCTCTATGTTGACAATAAAGATCTTCCTCGTTCCTTACCTTTCCAATACGATATCATCGTTATCTTTTCCTGCAGTTGATTTCAAACTTACATACAAAGCTGAGACTTACCAGGATCAATAATACATCCAGCCAGTTCCAAGCATTTTTAACATATTCCTTTTTTTGTGTTTTAATTTTTATAAATTCTTGGATGATGAAAGTCAAGATGAAGAGGCAGAAGATAACTTCACAAGAGGCCAAGAAATAATCATAGTAAGTGACATATCTGAGAAGCTTTACTGAGTAGAACTGCCAAGAAGGGAGTATTCCACCGGTTGCAGGAAATTCCAGAACCAGCCTGGAAAGAAAAGCAGTAGCATCTGGGGTGTCCCATAAAACTATCATACATGCAACCACTCTGGTTCTTTAAAAATGCATTATGAAATGCATACAAGTGGATTCAAAACCTTGAAGGTTTCCTACTGTAATCTCAAAAGTCTTCACTATTACCTGTAGATTAGGATTTCCTCCCTCAAAGTCTAGTTTTTATTTACCGGTAATTTATCTAGAGGGCATATTAGCCACATTCTCTTAAAATGCTCAAATTATTGAACATAAAAATTACAACCAGAACAATAGAAATATAAAGAAAAATATGCAAGTACAGTTAATCAACTTCTATTGGAATTAAAAAGGCACAATATTACAAAAGAATTAACACACTGTTTGGTACCTTATTTATAGTGAATCTCTGTTCAGAAGACACTTCACAGTCAAGATAACATGGAAAAAGCCATTTCTCTAGCCACTTACCATCTAACTTTTGAAAATGCAGAACTGGATCTTTGATGCTCATCTTATCTGTTGGCCAAGTTTGTGCAGGACATGGTGTTCCTTAAAACACGTAGGACCCAGCCTATTTAACGGCTTAAGAAATAAGCACCAGTGCTTTAAATTGTGCCTGGAAACAAACTGGCAGCAATAACGTTTCTATGACCAACACAAGCCTTCTACTGCAAGTTGTACCATTTGAAGTTTCCAAACAGTTTTTAGAAGAAACTCCATGAAGATTGTATTACATCTGGATGTGATAGCTCTTTGTCTATTTTAACACCTAACACAATTAGCATAATCTGGATGATATATTTTTCCTGAACTAAATAATGATGATGATGAGTAGCAGTAGTAATACATTTTGAATAATAACAGTAATGAATATCCCATGAAATAGTGACTCAAGTGTCTTAATCAACAGTTTAGTACAAGAAATAAGTATAGCAGTGGCTACTGAATAAGGCAAATATCAATTTGACTATAGTTGAAATACTGATTCCAGATAGTACAAAAAGTAAACAAATACCTTGTTAAAAATGGTATCTCAAGACCAGTGAATATGAAAGCTTACCTGACTACACAAAAGAGGTTTACATTGGCATTATACATTGAAAAGTCAATGAAGACTATTCTTGTCCCTCGAGTGAGCCAACCTTGTTCCTTGAGATAGGCGAGCTTCTCTATACTTGCATTCTTTGACTTGGGCAAGGTGAAAGTAAATCCCCCATTACTGTATAGACCAATCCGGCCCCAATGCCACAAGGATAGTGATTTAGGATTGGAATAGCGCCACCTGTTAGAAAGAAGAGAATGGGGTACCTGCATGTGTGTGTTATTGCTGTCAAATGATAACTGACATGGTGACTCCATAGGATCTTCAAGGCAACAGAAATTCAGAGTTGGTTTGCCAATAACCACATTCCTATTCCCATGATTTATTCACTTTGGAATGTAACCTAAATTCTTTTCAAAGTACATGGGGATTTCTCCTCTTCTCAGAATGGCATTTAACAGCACACACATAAAATATAGTCCTTTTTTACATCGGTGCCAGTCCAGTCACAGCGTGGTCCTAATGGAGTCTTGTCTTCCTCACTTTCTTAGTGCCTGAATATAAGTCTGTACACAAACTCTGCAACAGAGCAGATCAAGCAGGATTTTGGAGATGTTTCCATCTCTCCTCTATCACATCATGTAACTACACAGAGCACAGGGGGAGGATTGGATATGGTATGGAAAATATGGGAGGCATTCAGGTACTTTCCAATGACCATAATGGTCCATTGCCTGCTAACGTTCCCAGGAAGGAAAGGGGAGAAACAGACTTGCACATGAGCACTTTACCAATACGGGGACGGATCATGCTCTTTACGTTTAGTTCATATATATTCCACTTCTGTGATCATTTGCCCAAAACAGGGGACAAATTAGTGCCAAAACAATTCTACAAGTGATTGTAACAAGGCAAGTGAGGGAAATATGAAATCTTGCAACCAATAGGCTCAACTAAAATCTGTTTTTTTAAAATTTCATTAGGCATTTAAAAGATATTTATTATAATAATCTCCCACTTTTATTTGGTGGTTGGAGTGATCCAAGATCCTGACTAGGTCCATATCTACTCAGCTTCAGCAACAATGCAGCATCTGGTGCTTCCAGATCATTCCTTTGCTCAGCTAGTTTTAAAGGCGATAAAGGGGAAACTACAGCAAATAAATTTGGGAAAGTGAACTCTATGCTGAGAAGCCCACCGTAAATCAAAAGTAAGACTGCTAATTATCTTGGCAAGACTCTAAACTTGCATGGAGCTACTTATACAGACCTATCTGAGAACACATTACATCAAATCATTGAATATTGTGCACCCCCATTGGGTAATTCAATAACTATTCTGAATTTTGCCCATGATGTGTGTGTTATGTGCTATCAAGTTACTTCTGACTTACAGTGACTCTATGGCAACTCGAAAACATACTACCATTAACAGCCATGGCTCACGTCTTGCAAAGAGATCCCATGGTATAGTAAATGAATGACTATGTCTTAGTCTAAATTTAAAATATTAGCATGGTGTTTATATACATGGTTAACTGGTATGTTTTATGTATGGGCAATCTCTTCCCCAAGGATACTGATTAACAGCCTTTACTACATTTATATTTTATTTTCTTCTCAATGGAGAGCCAAAGCGACTTATACCATTCTTCTTTCTACCTATATTTTCTTCTTTCTTTAGAATATTTTATGTCACTTTTCCACCCAATCAGGTTCTACAAGGCAGCAAACATAAAAAGCATTAGAATACTTAAATTAAAATACAGTTACAATATAACATTCAATTAAAATATACAGACAAACAACATTAGAAGCTACGATCAACAATAACTGTTATTGGGGAGCGGTAAGTCAGATGGAGCAAAAAAGTCTTCACTTGCTGATGAAAGACACCAATAGAGGGAGCAAGAGAAATCTCCCTGGTGAATGAGTTCTAAAATTTTGGTGCCATGCAGGGGCATATGCAGTGGTGGGATTCAAACAATTTAACAACCGGTTCTGGTAGTGGGACTCAAATAATTTAACAACTGGTTGTTTACAAGCACCATTTTAACAACTGGTTCTGCCAAAGTGTGAACCTGCTGTATCCCACCACTGGGCATATCTATAAAAAATATCACCCGGGGCAAGAGTAGAAAGAACACCCCCCATGCCAGGCGGCATTTGATCCTATATGTCCTCCTGGGTGGTATGCCCCTTGTGCCATGACAGAGCTTTGGTGCCCTTCTCAGATTGCCACCTGTCTAGCTTCAGATTACGAAGCAACTAAAGCACAACTGAAGCAGGGCCTCCATGATGACTGGAGTGAGCAGATTTCTATGAAAAAGGTAATCTTTAAGGTATACTGGTTCCAGTCCATACAAGGCTTTAGAGATCAACAACAGCACCTTGAATACAGCCGAAAAGCAAATTAGAAACCAATGTAGATGGATGAAGAATGTGGTGATATGGTCCCTTTGACCCACTCCAGTCAACATTTTGGCTGCAGTACCAACTGCAATTTCTGGACAGTCTTCAAGGGCTGCCCCACATTCAGTGCATGGCAATTATCTAATTTAGATCATAACAGGACATGCATCACAGTGGTAAGATAGCAGTCAAATATGGTGAAAGGGACCCCAGTTACTTCTGTTACCTGTTTATCCAATGGCAGGCCCAGCTCCAGGAGCACCCCCAAGCTATGTACCTACTCCTTTAGGGGGGAGTACAATGCTATTCAGAACAGGGGCTAACCTATTTCCCAGGTCAGACCTCCTCCCCACCATAAGCACCTCTGTTGAGATTCAGGTTGTTAGCCTTTATCTGTTCCAAAACTGCTTCCAGTCACCTATTCATGGTTTCTGCAGCCTCCTTTGGGTCTGCACATAGTGCAAGATACAGATGACCATCATATTGGTGGCAGCTCAGCCGAAATCTCTGGATAGTCTCTTCCAGCAGTTTTACATATATGTTGAAAAGTATGGGGGACAACAGCCTTGGGAGACTCCCCAGATCAAAGGCCAAGGGATAGAGCAACAGTACTCCAGCATCACACTCTGAAACCTATCCTCAAGGTAGGACTGGAACTACAGCAGAACACTGTCCCAGTCCCGAAAGGCCATCCAAAAAGACACCATGACTGCTGCCAAGGGATCCAGGAGAATTAACAGGATTGCTCTCCCCCTGGCCATCTCCTACCACATGTCATCTATGAGGGCAATCGAAGTTGTTTAGTCCCTTAACCAAGCATGAAACCAGATTGGAATGGATCCAAACAATATACTTAATTCAGGAATCTCTGAAGTTGACCAGCCACCATTTATTCAATCACCTGCTCATGAATTGTACGTTTGAGATGGAACGGTAGTTATAAGTTCTCCTGGATCCACAGCAAATTTCTTTAGGAGTTGACACATTACTGGCCATTTCAAGGCAGGAGCAGCCACCCCCTCTCTCGGGGAGGCATTTACTGTCTCCCGGACCCAGTCTGCCAGCTCCCCAGCAGATTTATCCAAGAATCCTGTCCATATTCTTAGATCGCACAAGCTGAGAAGTATTCCACACAACTGGACAAATCAGCATCCTTGGACTATCCAGTTCTGCTGTTGCTAATGTAGACTCCATGTCAGGACGAATGCAACAGACTTCATCAGCAAACTGCTTAGCAAAATTGTCACAGCAGGCTGCAGTCCACCTCTTGTTTTTGGCCCTATAGGTCCCTGACTACCCGGAAGAGTTATGCAGCTCCATTTTGTGCAGATGCAATGTTGGCAGAAAAATATTGCTTCTTTGCCAGCACTGTCATGGACTAGGCATTCAAATGAGCTCTATCACATGCCTTATCAGATTCATTCTGAGTCTGTCTCCACAGTCACTATAGTCTCCCATCTTTTCATCATCCACAGTCCCTCAGTTTTTATCTTCACCACGGCAACTCTGTGAGACTGAGACAGACTGCCTGGGCCAAGGTCTCCTGTGAGCTCCTGTAGCACAATACAGATTCAAACCTGGGTCTCCCCATAATCTTAGGCCGCTTCCATATGGCCACGATGGGGGTTGGGTTGGCGTACATGACGGGGAGGACGGCGTAGCATCCGCACAGGCTGTGCCGTCCCCCAGATGCCTTACCATGTCCTCCGGCCTCTGGCACGTCGCACAGGCCAAGGGACACGCCCCCTGCCCTGCACGACAGCTCAGAAGTCGCAAGGCAGGGGGGCCATGTCCCCTGGCCTGTGCGATGCACCAGAGGTTCGCACGGCAGCGGCTGGAAGCCTCTGTTTCCCAAAAACCTTGCTGGGGAAGCAAGGTTGGGAAACAGCGGCTTCACACCGCTGGGGAGGCGTGAGGGCGGCATGGCTGCGATGCAGCTGTGCCCCCCATGCGCACAGCTCCCTGGGGACGGCATTTTTGCTGTCCCCAGGGCGCTGTTAAAGGCCCGTGCAGAAAGGGCCTTAGTCTGACATTTTAACCACTGCAAGCGCACAGGTTTTTGGGTGAATATGGAGATTAGATACACTTCTGTTCTCTCCCCAATCCTTTTTGCATGTAGGTCCTTATGTAGCCCGTCTGTCAAGTTCTGTTAGATTTTTGCATGGACAGAAAGTATTAACAGTGGGATTTTCCAGTCCTTTCCAATGAAGGCAAATTCCATTGTTAGTTTCACTTTTCATAAACTGTGTTCAAAATAGGTTCAAATCCATAAAAGAACCATCATGGAAGTTCATTGTCACTATACTTACTCAGTATTATTCTTAAGGCCAAAGGGTTGTTTATCCTCTGACAGATAGCGGTACGGACCATAGCACTCTTTTATAAATGCCCGAAACGAGGGATAGATAGCACATGTGTCGTTACGGATTTTTAACTGCCGGACTTGGGCTACTCCTAACAGTAAGTTCTCATAGTAGATATGACTGGTATTTCTGTGAACAAACGTAGAAGAACTGGGATAAGATGTGTCCCAATAAAGGCCATCCATAAGAGGTCCTTGTGCAAACTGTATTAAATAACATAAGAGGAAATTAATGTTAGATTAAACATAGCAAAACTTCTTTATTTTAACTTTTTAAGTTTAGCTTATAACAACAGCAGCAAGAAAATAAAAATTCAACAGCAGTAAGTTAAACATTCTAGTACAGTCAAGGTAAATTCCAGTACTTGACATATTATACATTAGTGCTTTCTTGCAGAAATCACACAATGTGTTGTATTCACTTAGCAAAATTTAATAAATGCAAATAATATGATAGTTTAATGGGCTTAATTTACTTTATGATGCCCCCTTCTCTACATATTCTAGAAAAGGAAGCCATCTATTTTAAGCAAACATACAGCAAGATGATTTATTTGCCACTTTTAAGTTGTGAAGATATTTTATCTAAAATTAAAAGATTCTACACTTTCTCATACCACTGCCCAAGGAAAGATCTTTTTTCCAGTATGAGGCAAACAGATATTTTGCTGCCAGTAGTATCTGCAATGACCACTCTCTTATTCCTTTGTAAATACATATGATAAGTGCAAAATAATTTTCATTTATTCCTTTCCATATCTATATATAGCTGCAACCAGGAATTTAATTTCAAAGACATTTTTATTTTCTCCTAAAGTAGTATGTCCAAGTTTAAAGCAGTTTCAAAGGATTATGTGGTCCTGAGGAAATTATGTGGGATTCCAGATTATGTGATCCTGAGGAAATTATGTGGGACTCCAGGTTACATTTAACAAAATTTTATTTATATATGTTCTTTAGCTTAAAGGTTGCAAGAAATAATTTACAATAAATAAAACAATCTGACAACTTCTGTTGAGGTGACTTTCACTTCACTACAATCCATACTCTCACTCCATTATACCTCTGAGATAATATTAGGATTTGTCTCCAAATCTTTCAATGTTTCTACCTATTTCTTTGGTTAGTTCTACTCTTTATATAACAATAGGCTGTTAATATCATCAAGCCCTCTTCTAACTATCAGTTTAGCACAGACAGTTTCACTTCCAGTTCAGCACAGACTCTCTCAGTTTTTGCACACACTGACACTCTCTCTCTGTTCAAAACCCTTTACACCCTACAGTGTCAACCAGCCACCTCACTCTCTCAACCCCTTTCACACCCTTTCCTTCTACAACTTACCTCACATTTTAAAGAAACACACACAGCATTTTAAATCCTTACAGTATCAAAATCAGTTACCTCTTTAGGACATATTGGATTTTTAATATCATTTTGTTTTCTAAAATGACAATTAAAGTGTCATGGTATTTGTATTGTATGATTAATTCTCTCTCTCTCTCTCTCTCTCTCTCTCTCTCACACACACACACACACACACACACACACACACACACACACACACACACACAAGATCTTGTCCCAAAGTAACTTTTAAGCATGTCCACCAGCAGTATAGAAAATTAGCTGTGTCGCCTCAGTCTTTCAAGGGTAGACTTTAGTGCCCTGGTATCATTTGATGAAGGCAAGAGGGCATGAGATACCACTGGCCCATAATTTTATAAACTAGTTCTTTAATGTTGGTAGAAGCTGATTTAAGAGGGTATATCTTTCAAATAGACTGATTCTGACCCACCCTCACCAAAAACCTATAGCATCAACTATCTGTTCAACAAAGGATACCCTCATATGCAGCAGTATGCATGCAGATTGCTAGAGCATGTAAGGGAGCCTGTGCTAATTAGAACGGTACATGCTGAATGCTGGTGTGGTTACAGTATCGGACATGGATCTGGGAAACCCATATTTGAAACCACATCTTTGCCATCAAAGCTTGCGGGGTGACAGTGGGCTGGCTACACACCCAGTCTTCCTCAGAGTGTTGCTCTGAGGATAAAATAGGAGAGGAGAAAATAAGCCACTTTGGGGCCCCGTTAGACAGAAAGGGGTGTATGAATGAATTAAATAAAACAAATCATGAGGACACTTTTGTATGAGAAACAAATACTACTTTTTTGTTGGAGCCTTCTTAATAAACATGTCGTTGGACTTCTGAACAAAATCATTAATTATTGGGAACTATAGTTTTAAAAAGTGATCTCTCCCGCAGTTCCTAAACAAACAGGGGAAAGATTAAATAAAAGCTTTACCTGCCAAAAGTGAGCAATGTTTGAAATGGACTTGAAGTCAATATTATCTGTTTCTGACGCAGGGGTGTCCAGAAAGAGAGATGACATGACTTTATTTAGGAAATACATATCTGTGCTCACCATTCCAAATGTCACTAAAAGGGAAGAAATTAGAAAATCCTACACAACCAAGTGAGAGAAGAGGCCTGTTCAGATTAGTAACCAACCTACCTACCTATCATATTTATTAATAGGAATTCAGAACAGACATTCTTTCTATTCTTTTACACAGGTCAAATATAATAAAGCACTGCTTCAGCTACATTAATAACATGAAACTCTTGAAAGGCACTGTTACATAGGGAAACTTCATTCACATCTTCACAGGCTTCCAACACTAACAGATAACAGAGGATTATGTTGTGTGTGAGAGAATTAAGCCCAAATCACATGTGCATTTGCATGCCCTTTAATAATGACTGAATAATATCCCATCACTTCAGTATATGAGCATTGTCACTGTTCACCAGTTATCATTTTGCTACTTTAGATCACAGCTGCTTCCTACCACACCCCTCTTACCAATTCAATCCCACATAAAACCATATATTATTAAACTCTTTCCATATGACAGTGCTTGAGAAATTGCTTCAGGGCAGTTTACATGCAGCACACAATCTTGGGTACATCTAGCAGTTTGCAAATATGGTTTTCTGAATGATCCTCTTTGCTCATTGACTTACATATACAGAGATCAGTAAGGAAAATGCTGTAGAACAATAGCTCTTGGAGGGTAGTTTTCATTTCTAGCTCTCTGCTACGGCTCAGTCGCGGTTTCATAACACCTGTAATATGTGACATTTTCAAAGGCAACACAAAGGGAATGTGAATAACTAAAAACTTGACATAATTGGCAGGCCTAACCAAGCAACATGCTATTAACTGTGGATTGGTAAAAGAGGGTACTGGTTTGGCATGAGGCAGGGATATAGGTATAGATTTTTTATGGGGGGGGCTTGGGGTGGTGCCACACCCCCACTCACACCTAGGGCATGGCCACGCCTCCCCAAACCCCGCCCCCGGTCTAGCGCTTATAAAAGCAGCTCTCCGAGGCTGGGGACGGTAGACTCCCCTGCCCTGCCCTGCCCTGCCCTCCACCAGCTGGGCTTCCAGCCTGCAGCTGGCCGTTCCTTCTGCCCTCCCCTCTGGGCAGAAGCATAGAGGGAAAATGGAGCCTGGTGCAAAATCTGAGTTTTGCGCCCCCCTCCCCCCCAGGCAGCCGCTATGATGCTGGAATCCACCCCCAAACAGCATCACTTTCAAAGGTGTTTAAACTAGAGAGACCACATTCTCCTTTTAAATCCACCTTACAGGGAGAATCTGGCATCCCCAGTTAAACAACATTGAAAATGATGCTGTTTTGGGGTGGATTATCCCCTACCCTGAAACAGCATCACTTTCAATGTGGCGTAGTGGTTAAGAGCATTCTAATCTGGAGGAACCGGGTTTGATTCCCTGCTCTGCTGCTTGAGCTGTGGAGGCTTATCTAGGGAATTCAGATTAGCCTGTGCACTCCAACACACGCCAGCTGGGTGACCTTGGGCCAGTCACAGCTTTTTGGAGCTCTTTCAGCCCCACCCACCTCACAGGATGTTTGTTGTGAGGGGGGAAAGGCAAGGAGATTATAAGATCCTTTGAGTCTCCTACAGGAGAGAAAGGGGGGATATAAATCCAAACTCTTCTTCTTCTAAACTGAGGACTTCAGATTCTCCCTTTAAATCCATGTTGAAGAGAGTGGATTTAAAAGGAGAATCTGGGGAAATTTGGGGGGTGCCTGCTGTCAGGGTGCAATTGTTAAGCTAGAAGCAACAAACTTTCAGGGTATCTTTAGGAGACTCTCCTAATGATACCACCCAGGTTTGGTGAAGTTTGGTTCAGGGGGGTCCAAAGTTATGGACCCTCAAAAGTGTAGCCCCCATCTTCTACTACCTCCCATTGGAAACAATGGAGGATGGGGGCACCCCTTTTGGGAGTCCATAGCTTTGGACCCCCTGGACCAAACTTCACAAAGCCTGGGTGGTATCAGTAAGAGACTCTCCTGATGATACCTGCCCGGTTTGGTGAAGTTTGGTTCAGGGTGTCCAAAGTTATGGACCCTCAAAGGTGTAGCTCCCATCTTCTATTAGCTCCCATTGGAAACAATGGAGGATGGGGGCACCCCCTTTGGGAGTCCATAACTTTGGACCCCCTAAACCAAACCTCACCAAACCTGGGTAGTATCATCAAAAGAGTCCCCCAAACAATCCCTGAAAGTTTGGTGCTGCTAGCCTAACAATGCGCCCCCTGCAGGCCAAAAACAAAAAACACTAAAATGTTTTTAAAACCCACAAAGGAGGGTGCGGAGCTTCGGACATGAAGGGGGAGGGGGGTTTGAACCCGAGAACCCCACCTTACCTACGTTCTTGGCATGAGGGTTGCCAGATCTTGGTTGGGTATTACCTAGAAATTTGGGGGTAAAGCCCGAGGATGGCAGTTTGGGAGGGGAAGGGCTTCAATGGGGTATGATGCCAAAGAGACCACCTCCCAAAGCAGCCATTTTCTCCAGGTGAACTGATCTCTGGATACCAGTTGTAATCCCAGGAGATCTCCAACCACCACCTGGAGGCTGGCAACCTTATTTGACATTGCCTGCCTCCACATCATGACCCTGGAGTTTCTTCACGGTCTCCCATCCAAATACTAACCAGCGCCAATTCTGCTTAGCTTCTGAAATTTGATGAGATCAGGATAGCCCAGATTGTCCAGGTCAGGGTAACTGCCAAATATTGGAGGTAAAAAAGGCAAAGGCTGCTGTCTGCTTTGTCTGCCAGGTTCTCTGAAAACTCTGGCTAACAACTCTTAGAAAGTGGGGCTTTCCCCACTCATCTTCTGCTGCGCGCTGCTTTCACGCCTCCTCAGTGCGCGTCATTCCTGGCACGCTCTCGGGGTTCCCCAAAAGGTGCCGTTTCTTCAATGCCAGGAATGACGCGTACTGAGGTGGTCCTAGAAAGAACAGTGTTAAGGGCAGCCTAAGTAGTTTGCAGCCCCTTACAGAATTAGGGAGCGCTGCTGGACCCCGCACTACTTTCCTGGAGTAGCGCGCAGCAGAAGGTAAGTGGGGAAAGCCCCAACTGCTGTGCTGTGTGGATCTTTTATCTAGGCCAGAAAGATAGTTAAGTTTTTATGTCCTTATGTTAAGGACAAAGAATCATTGTGGAGGACAATAGATTATATGAGGACGAGCAAAGCAAGCAGGCAATACTTGCTCATTCTGATCAGTGCTCCTCAATGTGGTGTCTGTGGTGCCATGGTGCCCATCAGCACTTTCTGTAGTACCCACCAAGTGTTTTGGAAAGTGGGCAGAGGCAGGTGGGGCATTTGCCCAACAGGACTTCCAACGGGCCACTGGAGATATGATTGTGCAGATATTTAAAGATGCTTCAGCAGCAGCTGCCAGTGCAACACAAGTATTTTCACTGCACAGCTGAAGATGTGTATGCAAAAAAATAGTTTCAAACAATTTGTTCATTTAAAAAGGCATCCTGTTAAACACAGCTTCTGATTGAAAATGGTGAAGAGTTATTATTAGATTTACGCATAACCTCACTCCCACACATTTTATTGTTGGCTCCATCTCTTGCAGCTACCATTCCCACAAGCTAAAAAAGGTTGGGGACCCCTGTTCCAGAATGTTAGAAAACAACCATAATCTCCTTCATATTATTATGCTGATGGGAAAGTGGGTGGTGGCATATGGCTTTTGGACACTCCAGATTGGACTTTTTTGACCTCTATGGCTGAGGGTTTCCCCAGGAATCTAAAAGCAGCACATACACGATTAGCCATGACTAACAGGTCCTTGATTCGCCTGTGGGGGGGGGGGGGAGCCACCCCTCACTGTCATTCACAAATATTTCAGGCAGTGACATCAACAGGCTGTACACATGGTTCAGGATCGTGGTGCTAAAGCCCCTTCGGGTAACATTTTTGATCGGCCCCACATTACTCCCAACAGAAGGCTAGAGAGGAAGACGGCGGAGGCGGTGAGCGAAGAAGGGACCCCATCCGTCAGGAAAGAGTCAGGGTGGAGAATGGCAGGCTGCTGGGCTCGCCCCCAAAGGGCGGGAGGTGAGCGTGGCCCTACCCACCGGTGCCTCGTCTCCCTAGTCCTGCTGTCGTGCTGGTATCCTGGCTGGTGGTTTTCGGCAGATCCATGGCGGGAAAGAAAAGGAGCTTGGAAAGAAAAGGATTGGAAAGAAAAGGAGCTGCCGCGCCGCCGCCGCCGCCGCCGCCGCCTCTTCTCCCCTCGGCGTTCGAATGTAGCGTGTTCAGATAACGAACAACGAAGAACCTCTTGCAGTTAGCAAGGAAGAGAGTCGACTCCGAGATCCCAGCAGTCGCTAGGTCAACTTGTGCTCGCTTCTGCCAGCCTAACCTCCCGAGTACCCTGCCCCGGAGGAAGGGCAGCGCATGACCATAATTCACCTGTCCTGGAGGATATTAAGAGGGAGAGGCTGCTGCACCTTTGCAGCCCCGTTCGAAGCACCTTTCCTCAAATGCAAGCCCTGCGGAATTAAGTGCTTAGAATCGCCTCCCCCTTAACAGTTGAGGGGATGTCGGAGTTTCACCAGGTGGAAGGCGGCAGTGTCATCAACAAGGCGGTACGCATATTTCAGGATCGTGGTGCTAAAGCCCTGGAGGGCATCCGTGGAAATCATCTCCGCAATTATTACACGTGAAACAGCCCTGTTCGTTTCTGATCTCTCACGTTCTTTGAGTTAGTTTGGAGGTGGAATAATACTCTCAGAACGCTGGTTGTTAAGATATATATTTTAATTTGTATTTAAACTTGAGTTTGAGCCGGGAATAATATATAGAAAGTACACCTCACAGTGATGGCAAAGTTCTGATCACAGTTTGTATTTTATGCTTCACGTGAATTTCCAAGGAAAAACTATATGTGATGTATTTGGAGAGTGTCCATGTGCCTAAATTGGGTATTGCTTGCTGACAGAATACATACAAATAAGGTTGTTCTTTACCTGCTGTCTGCTTACTAAAACCCAAAATTTGTACACTTAGGGTGGCATCTGTTGCTGCAAATTGTGCTTTATGGGATTTACATTCTGTTCAACCATGTACTGTATTACTGAATGTGAAAAAATATTTTGTATTGCATATAAACACAGTTATATACATATTCACAGGATAGTAGTTCATAGTTCGCACAATAACGCACATTCTGACACTGGAAATGTGTGAGCAGCTTTGCATCAGGACAAGTGTGTTGTGAGTTGTATCCAGACTCACTTTTTTCAGCCTTAGCTCCACCCTGGTGAACCACTCTGCCAGATAGACCAGGACCCTGCAAGACAGAGCCGTTCCCCCAGACCTATACTTGAGGCCAGCAATGGGGTTGTATCCATCTTGGCTGGCCTCCCTTCCCTTCCCTGTTCTCTCCCTTTTTTTCTCTTTCTTTATCCCATAGAATAGGGGGCATGTTGCATTGCTCTACCCTGGTTGTGTAAGTTTTTGTGAAAACTGGGGATAACAAGGGGGCTGTAAGTTTTTGTGAAAACCGGGGATAACAAGGGGGGAAATTCCCCCAATACCCAAGGGCAATGAATGTTCCCCAGAGCTGATCTTTTCTTTGCTGCTGGTTGGCTTTCGTGTGTGTGTGTGTGTGTGTGTGTGTGTGAATTGCTAGTATAACAGATTTTAAAGTGTTTGCAAAGTTCAGTGTAGATGGTAATTGGCTTTCAGAAAAGATGTCAGTTTGTCAGAGTGAGGCTATATCGCAGGCCTGTACAGGAGCATTACAATACTCAGTTTGAAGGATGTAGGTAAGGGGGCGATTCTCGGGTTCAACCCCCCCGCCCCCCGTTGCATGTCCGAAGCTCTGTCCACCATTTGTGGTTTTTTGGTATTTTAAAGTGTTTTTTTTTTGTTTTTTGCCTGCAGGGGGTGCATGTTTTAGGTTAGCAGCACCAAAATTTCAGGCTATCGTCAGGTGACACTCCTGATGATACCAGCCAAGTTTGGTGAAGTTTGGTTCAGGGGGTCCAAAGTTATGGACCTCCAAAGGGGAGGTTTCCACTGGTGAATACCAGTGTTTCCAATGGGAGCTAATAGTAGATGGGGCTACCCTTTTGAGGGTCCATATCTTTGGACCCCCTGAACCAAACTTCACTAAACATAGGTGATATCATCAGGAGAATCTCCTGCTGACACCAGCCAGGTTTGGTGAAAGTTGGCTCAGGGGGTCCAAAGATATGGACCCTCAAAAGGGGTGCCCCATCCCCCATTGGAAGCAAGTGTTGTCTCTTTGTAAGAGCTGCTAAGTTACAGAATCTCCTTGAGTACCTGCTGGAGATCCTTCCCAAATACAGTGTCTGAAATCCCTTCCCATGGACATCAATCCAAGCAAGAACTGCCACGTTCCATCTTTGTATACAAATATCTTTTGAATAATGATCTGGGTAAACTTTGCTGTGACCAATTTTCCCTGTGAAACATAAGTTGTGATGTTTTATCAGTGCCATTCTAAACTGAGTTATTCCTTTCTACGTTCATGGGCACAGAGGGTGTAACTCTGCTTAAGATGGCACTATGATTGGTTATCTGAATCTCCTTGGTATTCCATCAAGTCTGTAAAAGGAGAGTTACAGATACTAAATTAACTTCCAACAAACCAGAGATCCACTATATGGTTTGAGTATGCAAGAGGCTGGAATTCTAGTTTTCTTGATGTAGACAGGTTCCCTCTGCAAAACATTTTTTAAAATACAAGCTAAAGTAGAACTCAAGATTTAAGTTTGTCTGATACGTTCCTTAAACATAAAGTATAACTGGCAAATTCACATGTTGTATTTAAAACTTTATTTGCATCAGTATACTACTATCATCATTGAAAACACTCAAGTTATGCTTAGTATTCAGCCAGCAGAAAAATGTAACACTATTGGGAGTGGTATTAACAAAGCAGTACAAATAAAAACTACTTTTACAAAAATCTTGGGACTTCGTCTTGGTGCCATCAAGACCTCTGCACTTTCATAGTCATCCACAGCCTGGATTCTTGGCCTTTACAATTAACAATACAAACATTTGCCATTTCCCACTGTGACAGTCACACAAGATTGATTTTCACAAATTTGTAAGTCACAACAGCAGGAAGTAAGAGCCGGAGTCAAAATATAAATTAAAAATGTATTAGATATGTTTTCTATCAGTGGAACTACCACTTAATTGCACCTATGTGCCATACCTAAGTGTCTGTTGCAGCAGCTCTAGAACTTTTCTCCCTTGGTTTCAGTTAAAGTTCATCACTCTCATAGAGTCCGGACTGCACTGCCATACGCTGAAACTCGCCTTCGTCAGGCAGGAAAGCTTGTTTCACATCCAAACCTTTGCCATTCAGTGCCAAGTATTTGCTAAAAGTTGGTCGAACCCTCAGTTGCTTTGGATGTGGAACTGGTTTGTACGTGTGAGCTGAAATAGATTTTGAAAATTATATTAAAGCATTAATTCCTATCACCATTTCAATAAAGGGGAGAAAAACTATTGTACAGGTGAATGAAATATCCCCTTTTTTGCTACTGCAGAGTAGCTGCATAGTATAGACTTAAGGAACTTAATTAATAATTGCCTCTCACACCCAGAAGACATGCACATGCTTAGCGCATCAATACTGTCCATGTTGAACAGAGGCACCCTAATCCTACCTCAGGTTAGTATCACAGGTTTAGGTTACCTGTAGTACCTTAGGAGCAAATGTGGCTCTTCTCAGCACTGTTCCCCAAAGTGCCACACATTCCATGTTTCAGGAATGTAAAAAACCTCCCAGAATGTAGTGGCCCCTTCAGTATGAGAAATGAGGTCAAGGCCCTTACCTCATGGATTTGTGGTCAGCAGTCTTCTGATTTATGGTAATGGTTAATGTGGCTCTACATAAGCAGTGGAGTGAATACCAGTGACCTAAACCTACTGAAATTTTTAGATTTAGGTATAGGTAACTTATATGGGACAGGGCCATTACTTGTGTGGGGACCAATGCTAAGTGCATGTTAAAATGAGACAATGCAACTTTTAGCTTTCCTATTACCTAGTGTTCCAACTATGAAACAAATACTCCCACCCACCCCCCCTTTATAATTTAGCAATGCAGGTAACAACTTAGTTTACTCCTAATGGGTATAAATTGTTTTTAATTGGCAGTTCCCAGGAGCAAAGTGGGGTAGTAAAGACTTCAAAAATTGCAGTCAGCAATCATAGCATGTCACTTTCCATTTCAGCACTGGACTGATGTTAGTTTCCATTTCAGCACTGATGTCACTTTCCATTTTAGCACTGGACTGATGTCAAGATATTGCCAACACCAGCCTCCCTGCCCACATTTTACTGCTGATGCTCCATGGAGTGGCAGCTACAGCACCCATCTCCAGAGCAGGTAGCCTCCTAGTCCTATTTTTGCATTGCCGGGGATGTGCATTTAAAGTCAGGCTAGATGAAAGTACTCAAAAAGTTGACTCAAAACATTAGTCTACATCAGGGGTAGGGAACCTGCGGCTCTCCAGATGTTCAGGAACTACAATTCCCATCAGCCCCTACCAGCATGGCCAATTGGCCATGCTGACAGAGGCTGATGGGAATTGTAGTTCCTGAACATCTGGAGAGCCGCAGGTTCCCTACCCCTGGTCTACACTCACATTTTTTTTAAAAAAAAGATTACTTACTGGCTACATCCAATCTGGCATGACAAGTCGCCACTCCTGCCTCATTGACTGCAGATACTGTGTACCAGCCAGCATCTTTTTTAATTACATTGTGGATCAACAGGCAGACTTTCCCAGAAGCATCATGAAACATACTAGGGGAAACAAATATGCACACAAATTGAATTAACAGTTTACATTTTCTCCCCACAATGAAACATCAATGTACTTAAACACATAGATGCTAATCATTCTTCAGAAATGTTCAGACATTTTCTTTTCTCCAGATTCAATCGCAGCTAGATCTGGATTTTTAAGCAAGCAAGGTGGTCAACTTTGTACTCTGTAAACCAACACTTTGTAAAGAGTGCTAAGTGAACCCAGGACAAATTCTACTATTAATTTTTCTATACCATTAACCAATCAATACTTATGCTAGTGTATGGAACCACAGAGACAACAGCCTATATTAAAAGAGCATTTGTAATACTTCTAACTCTCTAGGACCACCAAAAATCTGATTCTACCTTGACTTCCAATGAGCTGAGAGTACACCAGTCAGGTAGCTACCTACCTTATTCGATCTGTATTGAACTGTACCATTTCATTATTTCTTTTCCAGTAGATCTGTGGTGGAGGGATAGCCGAGACTTGGCACTCAAGCCGGGCTGAATCCCCCTCATAAACTTTGTGGTTTAAATATGAAAGCTGGAGCTTTCCGGTGTTCTCGTGCTGGAGATTTTAACAAGAAAAAAAATTAGAATGTTTAACATGCATTAACAGATCAAAAACAAACAAAAAAAGCGAAACAGAAGGCCAATAAAAGATATATTCCAGACAGCCTGATAAAATTATATTCCTTGCTGCCTGAGGTCAATGGATCCATTATAAACTTTTTGGTGCCCCAATTCAGATGGGAAACCCTAGCTTAAACATGGATTCTTTATTGACATGTATGCATCTTTTGTCCCAATGTTTGAATAAAGGTGTGATATGGAGAAGGAGGAAAATAGAGAATCCATTAGGGATTTATTCTGTCTTTAGCAAAATTAGGTACATTTAACTAATGGCATTCAATAATGTTACTAAAATTGTTTCCAAACCCAATCCTTAGTGTAGGAATATATCACTATCATTTAAGCTTAGCCTAAAAGTAATTCTGCTGCTTCAAAATGTCCATCACAATGAACATGAGGAAGAGACAGTCAAGATAAATCAGTTCAAAAAACACACCACATGAAATATCCAAGCACTCTCGTACCAATGACATCCAGTTTTACTGTGAAAGAAGCTTCTCCGGCACGATTAAAAGCTACACACTCCCATGTTCCTGCATCAGAGACTTGAACTACTTCAAAAATGAATGAGTGGAAGCCTTTTTCAGATACAATCATTTTATGAAAATCATCTGGGTGAACCAGCCGTCCATTTAAATACCATGCCACATCTGGAGCTGGTAGTCCACTGACCTGCAAGAGGAAAGATAGTGGTGGAGGAAAGTGATGTCAAGTCAGTCAACTTAAGGCAACCCTTCCTTGGTGGTTTTCCATCCAAGTACAATCCTGATGAGCTTCTGAAATCTAATGAGGCTGGGCTAGCCTGGTCAGGGCAAGACATACTGTGGGGCAATGCCATGTGTGAAAACTACCACAGTTTATGCCCAAGATCATGTCTGTATGGGACTACCTTGTGACTGTCCCAATATATAAGTCCCAAAATAAAACAAGTGGCATGCTCTATAAAGTATTTCCAAGCAGGATATAGTGTATTTGAGAATTTAATGTTTGAAAATCATAACAAGTATATCAAAATGTGGAATGATCTATGGCAGGGGTAGGGAACCTGCGGCTCTCCAGATGTTCAGGAACTACAATTCCCATCAGCCTCTGTCAGCATGGCCAATTGGCCATGCTGGTAGCTGATTCTGAATTGTAGTTCGATCTAGTTTATAAAATATAATCTATTTTGTAATGTATTAAACAGCCCTGAAAAACAGTTAAATGTCATATTATGTGAAATAGAACTATGTATTGGTAATTGATCTAGTTTTGCGACTTGTGGCTTTAGGTGCATTTACACATAGTCACTAAGATTTTTAAAGGAAATTTTGGCCTGTAAGTTTTTAGAGCACAAAGCTAAATACTTAACTTTGGATGAAGAAAAGATTGGGACAAAAATGGTCACTATCAAATTATATACACAGTAGCGTATGCAGCATATAAAAGAAATGGTATAACACAAAACTAGGTCACAAGAAAGAATGTGAAGATAGTAAAGTCAAGCCAGGGAACTATTCAATTTGAGAATTTGCAACAAAATACCAACTTCTTGGCTCATTTGCAGATTCTGTCAATATGAATCAAGACTGGAGAAAAAGCGAAGGATAACAAGAATGTTGATAGATATATGTCCATGTTTTCCTTTCTATACGATATTGGCCACTTGTCCAAAGCAACAAGGAGCTATAGAAGAGCTTGGCCTATAGAAGAGGAAATGCTCCATATTTTTATAGCTACATAAGAGAGCTGTTGAACTGTTGGTGATCAGACTGCCCAAGGCTTTAACTAATTCCTAATACTGGAATTCCATAAGTAATGTACAGAATTCATTACCACAAGATGTGATGGCCAATGACTTAGAGTGTTTTAAAAGAGGATTAGAAAGATTTATGGAGGATTTAGGTTTATCAATGCTATTAACAATAGTGAATTAAATGCTTGATTAGAGGCACTGTTCTTCCAAACAACAGATGGCGGAGAGAAATTTTACCACCTTCATATTCCATTTTTGAGCTTCCCAAGAACATTGGATGAACAAGAGATAATGCTGCACGGTGTCACAATGACTTGGGGGAGGGGGCGGGGATGGGATGGGAAATAGAACTATTGTAATTTCATTTATGTTGATCAGCAACTTGGAATTATTATTACCTTGAAGTCAACCCTGCAGAATCGTCCCTCTTCAACTGTTATGTCTTCAGGTACTTGAACAAAACGTGGCTGAAAAAACTTCTCCTGGATGGAGCCATGCTCACCTCTCTCCCCTCTTGAAGATGGTCTGCTCCTATAAAAGTACATTTGCCAATTTAAAGAAATGATATTTCTTGTATTGCCCATCCTCAGATAATCCCAACCTATACATGCATACCCAGTATGCTTTAATACCACTGCTAAACAGTCATCCAGGGACCAAAATTCCCAAAGGGACAAAATTATGTTCCTGCATGTGAAATTCCACTATGGTAGCAAACAAAGCCATTACCGTGTTGAATAAGAGAACTACCTTCACATAATGGAGCTCTTGGCTTCTTCATACTCAAAGGTATAATGTCCAGATTTTGCACGCTTTAAAGTTTTCCCTTACAAATGCTGAAGCAAGTAAATTATAATATGCATTTTTGTATAAGCTGCCACTGTTCCTCAAGTCATCAGTATGCATTTTGAAATGCATTACTTAAAGCATTAGGTATCACCCCACTGATCAGGCAACCGGCATATTTTGACAGCCACCCCACTAAATACAGCTTCAGGTATTTCATTCTACCAACTACATGAAATGCATACACAAACTGAAAACAGTCCTGTATCATCAGAATACACAAAAAAATACATTGCACCAGAAAAGCAGTGCATAGCAGTTACCTGGTTTGCACTGAAGGCACTTGCAGTCTTGTGCTTTCTAAAGTCTGCTGCTGGGAAGACCAAGAGAAGACGTTACCACTATCTGATCATGCTAAACAGTTACAACTGAGTCTGAGCTTTACATCCAATCTCAGTAGCTTGCTTTTCAAAAGAAACCCTATTAAAGCAAGCATTTAATTTTCTAGGGCAACAGTAAATTTTATTCTATCGCACAGTCATCAGTAGTAACAAGTGACATCAGGAAACACATATGTGCCATGATGCAATTCTCTCAGCTTACCAAAAATATTTTGGCAAAGATGTAGCCTTTGTTAGAGGAAAAAAGGGAAGGCTATTATCCCACTAGACTAACTGAAATGGGAGCTAGGGACATGGTGTCCTTCAGTTGAGCAGGAATAGAAGTCACTTTAATACAGCACTGGCAACAGCACACTGTCGTATCCACTCAAAAAGGGTACAAATGGTAATTAACACATCTTAAGTTGGAAAATACTTTCCCCATTAGATCATAGCGCCAGCTAACTTTTCCAACAGCTTTTTCACTAAATCAGAGAAACATTTTCAGCAGCTGAAATGTTTTTACCCTCCCTAACAAGACTTTTTTATGTTAGCGTTTTGAAGAACATACCAAATGTAATAGAATTCAACACCAGGTATAATTCAGGCACTGTGGTATTCCTACCATTTCAACAATGAGGACAGTTAAATATAGGAAGTGCAGCACTGACAGTTCTAAGTATTTGCAACATATAAGCTCTGTAACTAGTTCTTCACATCCACCAAGACTACAAGCCAAAAACTTTTACAAATATACTTTAATATGGGAGTTGCCACCAGAGTCTAATCTTACGATTTGGATAAAGATATTGGACACTATTTCTGCAAAAACAATATCTAGAGCTGATTTTATTTCAACTATCTAGAAATATAATGCAAAACTGATTTTCTCCATACACATAAATGGAGCAAATCTGTTATTCACGCCTTTGCTCAAGACCATGTTCCTCTGGCAGAGGACAAATATGACTTCCTGGAACAATGAAGAAACACTGCTGCGGAGAAACAAAGGGACTGACCATACCAGCTTGGATTCATTAACCCACAGGACCTACAGAAACAAGGGAGGAATGCTCTCACTACAACCACTTATGCAGCGCAATTTCACACATTAAAAGGAAGTTAAAATGATAATTTCACAATAAGTCAATACAAAGTACCATAAGTCCTCTAATATGTGTATGTATATAAAATATATCATTTCATTTCTGTTTGGCAATACGAATTAAATGAACTGCCTACATCAGGGGTGTCCAACTTTGGAACCCCAGATGTTCATGGACTACAATTCCCATCAACCCCTGCCAGCATGGCCAATTGGCTGGTAAGGACTGATGGGAATCGTAGTCCATGAACATCTGAGATGCCAGAATTGAACACCCCTGGCCTACATCCAAAAAGCCCAACACAACAACAACCCTGTAGCCACTCTTAAGAATGGTTACTGTTCAGAAAAGGCTTTTTTCAGTACAGAGAGAAAAAACTAAGTTTTATTAAGAAATTTGTTCTTGGGTTCAACCACTCAGTGTAATTTTAAAAGTTGTGAGTAGGATTGAAGTAGATGCTCTAACCAATATATTTGACAAACACCTTCTAATGCCAGCAAGTCACTCAGAACTTCTTGTTTCCAGGACATGCTCTAGTCAAGGGCAAGACATACATCGCGGAGAGGCACTGGAGGTCAGCCAGGGGCTAGAGTAACCCTACTCACATTAACCAGGCAGCACAAGAAACTGGATACAAACCCCACCTTGGCCATGACCTCAGTGGATAACCCTGGGCAAAGGCCAACAGCTCTGCTTGCTGGCTGCTACTCCCAGAAACTCTGTATATTTATGTTGAATACTGGTTCTGAAAGATGTGTATGATTATATTGTTCTCTCTGCACAGTTCCCTCTGCACAGTTCTTGAAAGGCTTAAACTTCTCCTCAGAAGCAGAAAAGCTGGGTTTTTTTCCCTTTCAGATACTGACTTACTTGCATCATATGCAGTGATGTTGCTTGATTTGGCATCCCCCCTGCCAACTCCCAAAAGGCTGAAGTTGTATCTTAAGGGTGAAAAGTTTTTTTTTTTAAATCTGATTAGCATCTTCAACTCTGGCTATCCCAATTATGGTTTATGATTTATGTTTTATGCTCAACAGCCTTTTGCCATATACAATAAAGGCTACCCACCTGTGAATCCTGTGCATTTTCCTCACTCTGTGATTCAAATACAGATGCGGCATTTTCTGGTCCAAGTAACCTACGAGCCATTCTCTCCTCGTAGCTTAAACGCTTAACAGGGCAAAGGGAAAACTAGTTAGAAAAAACTTGGTTGAATTTTAATTTCTATTCGGCATGACAGAGCTCATGGCAGAACATACAGAAAAGGATAAAAAAAAATTTATGTTGACCAAAGGGGCAAGCTGTTTAAGCAGCAGCTCTAGCCACTGCTGTCCAGGATCAACTGTTGATAGTACTTATTGCATAGAAGCAGCCTTTATGGCAAAACCTGTTAATTATGACAAAGGAAAACTTCCATAATCAGGTATGGGGGGCTGAGAGAGACAAGCTACGAATCAAGGAAGGAAATATTAGAAGGAAGAGCATATCTCTAAGCCACGGAACAAGCCCAGCCTCCTCCTCCACAATTTCAAGTGACGGATGTTCAGGCCACTGAAGATCTGAGGGCAATCTTGCCCCTACTACCATGCTTCAGGCAGAACAGCTACTGCTCTCCCCCTCCCACTTTTAAAACACCATATGAATGTGTCCATTATTCCACTCATCAACTGAAGAAAAAGGATCTTGATTTAAGTGCCAGATGCTTCAGGGCGGAAGAGATTTTCTATAGTGGGCCTACACTCAGCATGGTCTATAGACTATTGCTGCAAACATAAGGACTATTTCTCCTCATTCCCAGTGGGCCCTTTTTGTCAAGATACATTCCAAGTAACTACAGGAGGGCTGCTCTTTCCACCTGCTCTAATAGTTTTACATCTATCTTCAAACTAAGCTTTTTTGTACCAAGCAAACAGAACACTATCTGAGCCGCAATGCTAGTTTTCTACTCTTAGAGGGGGTAAAAGGGAAAGGAAGAATTAATAGGATCACCGCTTTATAAACAGACATCAGCCAAAAATTTCCAAAGAGTAAGATGTTGCCAGATTACCACATCACACATCAAAAGCTTGACAAGTGTTCATTTTTTGTTCTAAGACAAGCCACTCACACACAGAATGGACTAGTGCAGGGGAGTAGGAACACATAGGCTCTCCAGATCAGTTCAGAGGCGACAATTCCCATCAACCCCGCCTCTGTCATGTGCATGGCCACTCGGGCCATGCTGGTAGCCGATGGGAAATGTTTCTGATAACATGCTGGTAGAGCCGCATGGTGTCTCTACTCCCTGGTGGAAAAGGAAACACACTTCACCTGGAAGTCAGTTTCACTCTTAAGTTCTGACACAAGACATCATTAGGAGCAACAAAGAACACACATGAAGCTGCCTTGCACTGAATCAGACCGTGGATCCATCAAGATGAGTACCACCTACTCAGATTGGCAGCGGCTCTCCGCCTGTGGACTTTCCCATTACCTACTGCCTGGTGTTTTCAACTGGAGATGCCAGGGATTGAACCAGAGACCTTCTGTATGCCAAGCAGTTGCTCTACCACTGATCCACAGCCCCTCCTTTAACAGCACTGCTTCAATATAAATGTCATGTTTAAATAAAGCAATATATCAACACCAACACAGTGTGGCAGCTTACAATTTGATCCTCCAAAGGCAAGGTTCCATGACTTCCAACTCCCAGCAATGTTTAAAATCCAGCATTCAGCTATGATTCAGATCAAGACTCGATTGGGGAAGGGGGTGTCAAGCCTTCCACTGCTGCTGTTTGTCTAGAGAGTTGCTATTTGCTCAAACTCATGGAGCACCATGAGAATCGAATTGAATACAAGCTCTTTCAAATATGAAGCATTGTAATTCAGGACAAGCTATACACAACTGTAGAAAGCTGTCTGGTTCTTTCAGTTAAGGAGAATAGGGTTTCCAGAGCCTTTTAAAATTGACATTTTGTCTTCAAGGCTGTGTATTTGTCATCCTCCACAAGTTCTTGCAAAAAAGCCAAGCAGATGAGGATGACTCTTGAAAGTGCACAGCTAATACTGACAACATTAGCAGGTTTGTGGAGCACACACCCAACCTCTCTTATGTAAGAACACAAAGTATTGCAAGACCAGCCGCCAAACTCTGAAGTATTTCACTGTTTGATATACTTGAGGAATAGTGTTCTTATTGAAATCCTTCCTACTGAGAAAGAATAAAAATGAAATTATTCTTTCAGCCTGTTTCATGTGTAATAAATATATATGTTTGGCCACTAGTAGGTTTCTCAGGATTTGTGCAAGTGACCTACTTATTTCTGGCCATGAAGCTGTGTTGTGCTTGAATCTACACAACCAGATCTAAATGATCATCTTGGATAAGATAGATAGCACTATTCAGCAGACTATTTTCCTCACAAAAGCCACCAAATCAGCACTTAAGAGGACATCTGATCAGTAAATCAGTAAAATGAATAGTCATGTTAAAGGAGATACTAGAAAAACTACTTAATACTCAAGAACAATATATCATAGAACTTTTATTGGAGGAAAGGAAAGGAGACTTCATGCTTTTGCAGTCCTAACGTATTAATTTGATATAAGATTATCTAGTGCAATTCTACTGTCCTAAAGCAAAGTCATCCTGCCAACCACACTGTCCTGCTCCTATGGCCCTCGTGATTCAGTAGGTTGGAGAAGCCATTGCCCCAAACCCTATAGTTGTTCCATCATTTTCAAAAGACTCTGGTTGTCTAACAATGGTTTTCATAGTTACCTTAAAGACAAGGACTTGACACTGAAAACAGCAGCCCTAAGTTTCCCACCTTTCTGTAATTCCTAGAGCAACATGCATCTTGTAATGATAGCAAGACATGGAGTAAATTGAACAAAATGCTATTGAGGGAAAGGAGATGCAACTCAGGAAAATCATTCAAACTGTGGTGCTACAGTTTCACACACTTTGAAGAAGTCCATGATCACATGGTTGCTTTGAACCTTTGCACTTAGATTGCTCTCCACACACTCATCCCACGAACTTAGGTGATATCTATGATTCACAGAACTACATTCAAGAATGGTACTAGGTCAGAAGGAAGGCACTGGCAACTCAAGAGACATCTGATCCCCAAGTAGTACTACAGCCAGTAGAATCTAATGGCCCTGGGAAAGCAGACTTCCAGAAGAATCACTGCAGTTCTGAAATGAGCAGATAGTCTCCTCTGGATTGACACTTAAGTCAGAGAAGACAAATAGCTTTGTGCATCTTCATTTGTTTTTAAAATTCAAAGTTTTTTTAGCATTAATGTATTAAAATTATTTGAATAGTTAAACTTCATGTAATCCAATTCAGTTGTTAACTTGCTAAGTCTTCAGCATACACAATATATATCTTTCTTACTTGGTTGCCGTTGTGGAGAAGGTTATCTTTGCATCGTAGTTTCCTTTCCAAGTCTTGAATGAGAGCGTCTTTCGTTCCTTGTATCTCTCTGTCAGAAGTCTTCTGCACTTGCTTGGTGCTGCTAGCTTGCTTCTTGTACATAGGCTTTGAATAACTGCTAATTTAAGGGAAAAGGGAGGGGACTCAATTTGGTCGTTTGGCACTGATATAAGGTACTGAAGATAACACCATTACAAGTCCCTCATTATCCAGCTGATGTGCAAAGAGAAGATGACACCCACTAATACTATGCACAGAATTCTATGTTTCACCGAACTGTAGTACAGAGTACCACGTATCTCGCGGGATTCAACTGTAAAGACTGCAGGAACAGAAACACAGACCACTGTGGGACTTATGCCTTATGTTCCATGTGCACTTTTCCAACAGCTTTTTCACTGAAAACTTTGCTTCCAAACAATCTACATTTTAAGAGATAGATCTTACATGTGATCTTATACAGCCCTGCTCTGATCTAAGGTCATCAGTTTTAATAAGAGTAACACTTTCTAAACAGGGGTTTAACTCCATGGTTTTAGAAGGCAAAATGCTGCTTAGGATGGAGTTTTCCTCTCTCTCAGAATTATTTTTATAATGAAAAGGCGTGAAAACTGTCATCATTGCACAAGACAGCAGAACCACAAAAATGGGATTTCACTTGATTTGTTTTAAACTCAGAGAGCCAAGGTAAATGTACCTCAGTCTCTGGACAGCTATTTATAATAATATCCTCACTACTTTATTTCTTTTTATAAAGAAAATTAATCCTCTTGCTCTCAAAACATAGCATTTTAGAAGTGCTGCAACATTTAATCAGATTAAATATTTTTTGCCACTAATTCATTTAAGAGAGTATCTTTAAATAAATATTTTTAAAAATACTTTTACTTCAGTTGCTTGCCATTTACAGCTCATCCATTAAAAGGAGGAAATTCTCCTTCCACTAACACATATACATGGATTATCTAAAAATCAAAGACTGAATCTTGCTTGAGAACTACAATTTGTACTCATATAAATTCATGCTGTTTTAACCAATTTATAGTGGGCTTAAACTGGAAAACTCTGCATAGGATTACAGTCAGACAACCAATTCATACAAATCACTGGTGAAGATCAACAGAATTATCTAACCTAACTTTCAGGCCATACCAGTGGCAGCATTTTACTCTCCTTTTTCTGCCCTTCATATAAAATCAATAACCCTTAATTGTTATAGCAGGATTTATGGACTGGGAATCTGCTTCTGAATCTGCCACATTTGCAAATCATTCAATTTCCATCTTACACCTACGCAATTATACAGAAATAAGTCTCACAGACTGCAGTGGAATTTCTTTTGGGAAAGTGTGCTTTAGGATTGCAGCCCAAGAGATGAATAAGGATTTCTTTATTAATGCTGAATCATTTAATAAAAATGTAGACATATATTAATTTGTCATTAAAAACCACTAAAGGAATGCATTACATTTTACAGTGTATTATGGTGGTAACCTCAGAAATGCAGTAAGCCTTTTGCCGTTCTCTGAAACAGAATTCCAACTGGTATTAAAGTTCCCAGACTTCTTGTGTTCCTGCCACCTGTGTTTCAGTCCTATTATTAGTACCTGCCATTCCTCCTACCATTGTCCTTTGTGCCCTTCCTTCAGGCATTAAGCAGAACAGTGATGTCATTGCTTTTTAAAGCAGGAAGGCAAGAAAGTTGGGTAGATAAAAGTATGGATAATTTGTTTTTTTGTTGTGAAATAACAAAGAGTTCTTGCTATCACCCATTCTGAGTGTTTGCACCCATCCTCACCATCATTCAAGAAAACTTGCTCTCCTCATTCCATTAAGGATGAGGAACAAGAATGTTCCTTTCCCTTTCATTTCCCAGAGTTAGACCTCTACATATTCTGCTGAAAGTCAAAGCATATATTGCCAAATGTGTAATACACTGGAGAACAGCAGGATCTAGATTCCACTAAAGTCACCAGGCATTTTCCATACAGAGCTGGACAGCACCCAAGTGATGCTGCCTCTTATTCCATTCCACTGGCTTAGGCGTCTTCTACATAGGTTATCTGACAAAGTTCAATGCTTTTGGGAAGTGGTTTTTTCCCCCATTTCCCCACAGCACTGCGGTGCATCTTTGCACTTCCTGGGGTTTTCCCAGATCATCCTCAACCTTGCTTTGTTTTGAAGTTTTGAAAAATATTGCAGTAAAGCCGGGATAGCTGCTTGTGTAGGAAATTCTGGATCTTCAGCAGCCATTTTCTTTAACACTGTGCATAACAACCATTTTCTTCCCTTAAACCCAGAGACTTTTAACAGTTTTAAATAAAATCACTGCTAGAATATTATCATATTGATATATCGTTGTCACAATGGGTGCAGTTGGTTCTCTGAATTCCCAGCTTTTATTTGTTTACAAAAGGATGTGTCTATCTGCTTCCCTTACAGAGATATAAGGAAAAAAACCATCTTTTTACATTAAAAAATATATCTGGAAATTCAGAAAACCTGCTGTACCTGTTATTACTGCTGCATATTATCAATGTAACAATGTTTTAGTGCTAATTATTTTAAATATTTGCAAAAGCCCTGCTGGCCTAACTTGTTGGTTGGCCACTTCTGGGAGATTTGGACAAGGATACTGTGGGGAAACCTGCCATGTGGAAGCCTCATTGCTGCCATGCTTAATCAACAGCTATGCCAGAAACAGGATAAACACACAACTCTATCCCTGTGGATTTTAGTCTCCAGATACACCAATATGGAAACAGGAAATGCTACATAGAAAGAATCCCTAGCAATGCAACCCTAAACTGAGTTATGCTGAGTGATTTGGTCAGCAAGTGTATTTAGGAGTTCACTATAATCTGCTTAGTTGGATATTCCTGTTCTAAGCAAAAGAACAGTAATCACACTCCAGACCTGTGTTAACCCATTTGTTTTATATAATAATCCCACAATTAACATTAACTGAAAAGATACTGTCCAAGACAATGCTGTTCACAGCAACCCCTTTCACCATAAATCAATGGGATTACTGCATCTTTCACCACAAAATGACCAAATTGTTGATAAAGCCGAGGTATTTCCAGACTGATTTGGACATTTACCTCAAGTATTTCCCAATGCTAGTAACATCTTGCATCTGAGTTTGTTTGTTTTTTTAAAGCCTCATCTTCACTTTTGCTAGGTTTTGGGAAAATCCCACAGCTCATACCTCTTTTTGATTATGGAAAACAGTAAAAAGCATCCCATATTAGGAAAATGATGGTAGTTAAAAATTTGCCTAGCCCAGTTTCCCTGTTCTCCCATTTGCAGAGTCAACACCTGGACTGTGTGGAAAGGACTTGAGATGGACACACAATTTCAGCAATATGGAGTGTTTCAAGAGGCATAAACATACACACAATTCAAAGCAAGGGAAAGCATACTTACTTGGATTCCACTGAGGAAGGACCTTGGCTATTATAATCAAAGTGGGAGGGCAAAATGGAGCAAAGGAATGCTGCAGGGGATTGGTTATGCATGGATGAAATCCTCTGCCCAGATGAGGAGCTAGCAGGAGACTGTGCAGATGCAGGTGTTACGGGAAATGAAGCGCTATAGGAAGGCGAGGAGAGCGAGATTGGCGAGCTCAATGATGAAGAGGAAGAGAATTTCTTCTCACTAGGGTGACATGGCTGGATTAGAATGGAAGACTGTTTGGTTTGCCTGCTTGGAAGCGTAGTAGATGGTTCAGGTCCTGGAGGCTGTGGTTTCTCTTGATGTGCATTTTGAGACTGGATAAAGTGTTTTGGACGCTCATAGTTAAACATGCTTGGTTGATACATAGAGGATACAGATGGGAGGTTACTGACACTCATTGGGAGGCTTTCACAGTTCTCCTGTGCTTTGGGTGAAAATGGGTTTGGGGCTGGTGGTTTGGAAGAAATGGATGATAAATTTTGTGGCCTTTCTTGGCTAGGTTCCTCGGTGGAAAGGAACCCTTGCCTCAGGAAAGAGTGGCTGTCTTGATGATGATAATCCCTTTAGGAAAACAATAAAAATATAAATAAATAAATGGCATGCCATAACAACTACCAAGAGTCTCTTCAGTCCTAGAATTGGAAGGATATCAATGAAGGATGTACTCCACAGCCTTTTTCTGGCAGTGGATTCTGCAACTAAAACTTCCCTAAGAGATGTTTACCTAATATTTTCTTTTCCTATCTGAAAACTTTATACTTTGTTTTTGTCCTCAAATTGTGTTTGACCACTACTACCTACAATTTAGGAAATAGCAGAATTTTCATATGAGTCACCACCAGCATCTCACTTGTTTACACAAGTGTTAACTGAAGCAATTATCCATACACATTTACATGTCTATTTACAGTCTACATCCTTCTCCCACTGAACTTGCTGTTATATAGTGCTGCTTATTTTTAAAAGGGGAACAGTCATCAATTTACTTATTATGCTATGGTTTTATGAATGTCAGAAATTGCCCTAAACCCGAAAGGGAGGTATAGAAATAATGCAAATAAAGGTATTTGTTCGTTACATATTTGCTGTAGCAGTCATAATTGCTAGAGACCCTCAGAACAATACAATACTGCAAATGACTACAGCTGCATATGCTCTATTAGAAACTAACTTTGTGTAACAATGGTAGTAATTGTGCCCCACTATATTTTCCCCAGATGGCTGAATTTTGCATGGAAATAAATCAACATTAATATATGGCAAGAAACTCACTACTAGACTCCCCATCCCTACTTTCCTCCCAATATCTAGAGTTTTTAGATCAATAGGCACCCTTGAAGATTTCGTTGAGATTTCCTGATCTTCTGTCCAATTAACAAGCATTCTATGTTGAAGAAGGATAGTGTTATGGAATTCAACCTATAGATAACCAAAGTATTTATGCAACTCACAAAGATTCTCAGTAGCTTTATACAGCTATTTATACATGGGCATTCACAGACACACAGTGAAAGCCTTAACAGAGTTACATGTTTCTAAATCAATCTAAATAGAATGAGGTCAAGGATGTACCTCTGCTGAGGACTGCATTGGTAGTTTACAGAAATTTCCACTGTGATAGCAGCACTTGTTATATCCTGGTTGTTACAGAATCATTGCTATAATAATTAGAATCATATCTGCAAAGGAAAGTGGGGCAGCAGAGCCTGCACTCATGGAAAAAGAGTTGCTGTGCAAGGTATACCTGGAAATAAGATGTATTTCAAAACGAGTCAACTCCTTAGGTACTTACTGCCTTTTTAAAAAAAATTAACGGAATGATTATAAAAAGAGAAACTATTTAAGAAATCTAACAGAAACTACTTAAAGGATCATAGGTATAACTAATTTTTTAAAAAATTTTTAAAAATTTGGCTGTGGGGCAAACCCTCCTGTGTCCAACTCCCACACCCCACACTTGGAAAGCCAGAAAAGCAGCCTCAGAAGGCTGCTATTTTGAACAAAGCAGCAGGGGTGAGCAAGAGGATGCTTAACCTCTTCCCTGCCAGCAGCTTTTCCATTGGAAAATCAACCCCATCAGCTGCTTTCTCCAGACCAGCTGTCTAGCAGCTATATATGTACACCATGCCACATTCCTTTCATAAGAGAACCTCCATGAAGCCTCCAAGAGATCAAGTTATTAGTTTACTGATTCAAGAATTCATTTCTCTTTGTCAAGAGAACTCACAGACTAATTTCAGGTAAATATGACTTCTCCAGCAACTGGAAACAAAAACCCTCCCAAAGCCAGGAATATGAAACTGAACTGTAATCAAAGCCTTTGGCTTGCCTCAAAAGTGCTAGGAAGAACCGCCAGAAGGTTTTCACATAACCACCCCCAGTTCAGAACAAAAGGCTCCAACCGCCCGCGCATCAATGAATGAGAGACCTCCTCAACAGGTTAAGCGTTCCCGCTACTCTCAAGAAATCGTTTCACCACACCTCCCTTCCCTAAAGACTTACAAAGTTTTCCCGACACACTGTACGCACTTAACTGAAACCTCGCCTCTCTGATACTACTACAGTTCAATCAGATCTTTCTTGCAGACCCCGGACAAACGGAGCGCGGGAAAGCCAACTGGGAATAGCGGAACAAAAAAGGATCTTACCTATTAAGCCAAAGGAAGGCGCCACCTGAGGGCTTTTCAACCAATGTTTAAGGCTGACCATTCACTGGCACAGCCTACAGTCATTATAGCTGTCTCCTTATCTTAGTATTAATAAGCCCAGTGACTTTTATCCGCTGCCAAATCATGACATCTGACGGGCTCGCTTGTCCCCCCAACCCAGGCTAAGGTGTCAAAATAAAAGTCTCCGCCGTTTTTGAACGCTGCCCCTTACAACGGGACGGGGCAAACGAGCGAAAGCTGAAATGACCTCTCGACAGGCAGCTTGAACCAACCCTCACTGAGTTCAGTCAGGCTTTACTCCCAAGTAAGGGAGCTTTAGCTGCACAAATCTTTCCACACCATGGAGTGGGGAATGGGTGCAGAGAGAAGGGAGACCAGTTGCAAGCAGCAAACCTAACTATAAATACCAGCGCATAAATATTTTGAGGAGCAAACGCACACGCACCAACTAACTGGCAGGAATGCAGTGAGGTCTGCTTGCCAAAAGTCCCCTTTAAAAAAGGAGGACGCGGAAGCGAGAGGAGAGAAACCGAAATTTCCCGCAATAGTTGGAGGCAGCTGGCCGGCGCCTGGAAGCCCACTGCCAAGACTGGAATCCTGAAGAAGTTTCGATACCCGCGAAAAAGTCCCATTAGGTGAAGGACCTCGACGGAACTACTCGAGGAGCGCTGCAGACGCAAAGCGACCGGTCCCACCGTGTTGGATTTGACTCTCTCTGGCTCGGCGAGCGCTTACAAGCGAGCCCTCCCCGCCGAGCAGACTTTGATTTTGAAGGAGCCCAGCGGCAATCCTTGCGCACGCGATCAGATTTCAGACCAGGTTTGCAGCTGCAGGAAGAATCCTCGCGGCGCCCCTTTTGTTTAAACAGCCCTCAGCCTTCCTCCCAAAGAGACTCTTCAGACAGCCTCAGCAAACCACGGCCGGCCCTTCGGTTGCGCAGCCACAAGAAGCGCCTGCAAAAAGGTTTGCTCTTCGCCCACGTTTCAGTTGCTCAGCCGAGAGGCGCAAACTGCTCTGCGCCGGCCAGGCGAAACAAAAGCCGTTTCAAATCGCCCTTGCCTTCACAAGAAGCACGCCACGCTCCTCGAAGGTTTTGGCGCGCCAGCCCCACAGAATTACCCCGTCGCTCTTAGCTTACATGTGCTGCATCGCAATAAGAACATCACAGTTCAGGCTTCTTTCCTATCAGTTTCCCGCCGTTCCTCCAAATAGCTCCAAGCAGTGTTGGTTCATTCCTCATCCCATTTTTAAGATCACAGCACCCTCCTGAAGTAGGCTAGGGAGAGCTGCTGCCCAGGGTCACCTCTTAAGATTCATGGAGAGCGGGGGATTGTGTAGCTCACATTTTGAGTCAGGGGCCTCAAAGTCATTGAGCCGGTGGGCATTTTGGGAATTTGGAGAATGAAGGATGGGCACCACCTGTACTCTGGCTCACCAAAAGAAAAAAACAAAATTGTAACTTCATTCGCCACATGCTGGACCATCTTTGTTTGAGAATGCGCCATTTGGGACCTAGTGCCTACCTAGTTCTGTTAGGTATAATCTGCACAAGTGCCCTCTGATAGGCTGATGCTGACACTGTGATGTGTCACCAACGGAGGGGATTTGCGCTGCCCAACTATTCACACTTATTTCAATTGCAGTGAAGGTTGAGCACAACCCCAGCAATTGGGAATCTGAATAATTGCATGTGATTCATCTTAAAGTCAGGAGCCACTGAGTTTATTATTGTTTTTGCGGCTTAAACTGAAGTAGAAACTGCAACTATAGTCCACTGTGAAAATCAGACTTTATTCTTCTCTAGCTCTTCTGCATTAAGGCTTCAATCCTTGATAAACCTGTTTGCCCATAAGTCCCACTGACTTCAATGAGATTTATGTTGCTGACAAGGATGCTTTGATAGGGGTTCTATTGATTCCATAATGCACTGCCAACATACTGTTTCCTTTATATAACAATTTGAGTGCCAATAAAGAATCAACATTTGTTTTGCAGGATCTGCCTGGTAACAGATTTTTCATGACATATTATTGCAGGTTTATTTTCCTTTGGTCATCATCACTGTAATGTTGAACATTTTTTTGGAAAAAGAAAGAATGCCACTCCAAACAACATTATGGGTAAGTGGCACTCTGCTGCTTTGATCTTGGTTTCCTTCCAAGAAATGAGTGGAAAAGATGAAAAAGGGGACATAGGTGGGTGGAGCTTGCCCTCCAAATGTTTATTTCCTCCTATGTAAAAATCTGAAAAATGTTATGCTTCCCTGATCTGGATAGCCTAGGCTAGCCTGATCTTGTCAGATCTCAGAAGCTAAACAGGATCAATCCAGGCAAGTATTTAGATAGGAGACCTATACCAGGGTTGTGAAGCAGAGGCAGTTAATGGCAAACCACCTGTGAATGGTCGATTCCCCACAGGAGAAATAACATGTGATAGCCCTGGTAGGTGTCCCGGCACAACGGGAGAACTGCCCATGGCTCCTGAGTCGAATTTGACTCAGTCCCGTGCCAGCCCTGCAATACCCCCCTCATCCAGGGTTTTTCAGAAACCGCCAGGAAAGTACATCTTTTCTGGCATTTTCTGGAGAACACGGAATGAGCCTGGTATCATGGGGAATCGTTTTCCTGCCCTGAGTCTCTGTTTGTTCTGTCAGCCAATCACAACTAAGTCTCCTGGGCATGCGCAGAACGGGAGATTCAGGGCGGGCAGGAATGCGCCTTTTAATTTTTTCTTCTTGCATACGAAGCCGCATGCAAATAATGGGCACATGTTTGTGTGCTGTTCTTGGTCATGAAGCTCTATGCTTTGTGACGACGTAGCTACATAGCCATTACATTAAAAAAATCGTGGGTGGGTCTAGAAACGATTAGCAGTCCTTAATAAAAACTGAACCTGAACTTGATAATAAATGCAAAAATGATTGAACATAATGAACTATGATTTCTTCTGAGTTCTTAAGATTTTTTGAATTGTGAGATTGCAAGTGTGGTGTAGTGGTTACGAGTGTTGGACTAATATCTGGGAGACCCCTGTTTGAATCCCCACTCGTTCCATGAAAAATTACTGGGTGACCTTGGGCCAGTCATGCTCCCTAAACCTAACCTACCTCACAGGATTGTTATGGAAGAAAGGTGAATGATGTAAGCTGCTCTGGGTTGGCAGCATAAAAAGGGATTTAAAAAATAAAAGGAAGAAGAATCTTTATATGATTTTGTGGGCCTGTTCTCCAAAATATCATCATCAGGTTACAAACCTAAACATATTTACTTGAAAACAATTCTACTGAAGTCAGTGGGGCATCGTCACAAAGATTTGTAAAGGATTCTCTAGGATATATGGCTTACTTTAAGAAAAACATATCCCTCCTCTTTTGTAACTCTGATTTGACTTCTGGAAATGGCAAGGCCCAGATAAACTTGGGGTCAGCCAAAATACTGTTCTGCAATTTCGCCTATAAGATAGAGAGCCTGAACACAAATGACAAAAAAAGAATGCAATGATTTGTTCCGCTGTTTGCCTTTACAAACTAAATATTTTGAAGAAATTCTTTCTTCCAATTGAACTAATGGTTCAAAATACAGTAAAATCAATATTACTTTTTAAGGCTACCTTAAGATTTAGGGAAGAGAAAAAACGTTTCTAAATAGACCAACTTTCAGATTGCTTGTCTCCTTTTTTATTGTTTGCCTTTTGTCAGAGATGAAGGTACAAGGTTAAATCTGATTCCAGCAGTGGCATAACTAGGCAAACTGGAGCCCTGGGCAAAACCTGAGTTTGATGCCCCCCAGGCATGTGCCCGGTGCAACATGTACCCCCTGGTCCCCTTGTAGCTACGCCCAGTGGCGTATCTAGGTAAACTGGAGTTTGGCCCCACATGAGCAGCCGCCCTCCCACACTGTGACCAAGCAATGATTTTTTACATCAGGTCATTTCCAATTCACCATTACATTATTGAACATGCCCCAACTCACAAATCTAAACACAGCAATAGGCCATGCCACACAGCAGAAATATTTTTTTGAAAACATTTTCAAAATGCTTTCAAAATGTTTTATTACTGCTATGAAAACATTTTATGGTGTTGTGCCAAGTCCCCCCAGTTAGCGGAAACAACATCATTTTCAATGTTATTTAAACTGGGAATCCCAGATTCTCCCTTTAAGGTGGGTTTAAAAGGAGAATCTGGGCTCCCTAGTTTAAACAAGTGATGCTGGAATCCACCCCCAAACAGCATCATTTTCAATGGTGTTTAAACTAGGGAGCCCAGATTCTCCTTTTAAATCTTCCTTAAAGGGAGAATCTGGGATCCCCAGTTTAAACAACATTGAAAGTGATGCTATTTTGGGGTTGATTTTCCCCCACCCTGAAACAGCATCACTTTCAATGTTTAAATGTCCCTCTGCGCCCTCTGCAGGCCAAAAACAGACATTTAAACAGACATTAACTGGAGACCTCAGATTCTCCCTTTAAATCCATGCCAAAGTGGGGGGGGGGGGGTTAAAAGGAGAATCTGGGGAAATTTGGGGGGTGCCTGCTGTCAGGGGTGCAATTGTTAAGCTAGAAGCACCAAACTTTCAGGGAATCTTTAGGAGACTCTCCTAATGATGCCACCCAGAATTGGTGAAGTTTGGTTTAGGGGGTCCAAAGTTATGGACCCTCAAAGATGTAGCCCCATCTTCTATTAGCTCCTTTTGGAAACAATGGGGGATGGGGCACCCCCTTTTGGAGTCCATAACTTTGGACCCTCTGAACCAAACCTCACCAAACCTGGATGATAGCATCAGGAAAGTCTCCCGAAACATCCCTGAAAATTTGGTGCTGCTAGCCTAAAAACTGCGCCCTCTGCAGGCCAAAAACAGAAAAACACTGAAAATACAAAAAAATCCCACAAACGAACTTGCAGTTTTTGCACCCCCGACAAGGGGGCGTCCTGGGCATCTGCCCTCTTTGCCCAATGGGAGGAACGCCTCTGGATTCCAGCTTGCATACCAATACTTGGGACG
The DNA here is from genome assembly GCF_021028975.2 of Sphaerodactylus townsendi. Lineage (NCBI taxonomy): Eukaryota > Metazoa > Chordata > Lepidosauria > Squamata > Sphaerodactylidae > Sphaerodactylus > Sphaerodactylus townsendi. Next base: position 84,463,621 of record NC_059427.1, read on the forward strand.
CTCACTCTGGGTGGTGTGTTAATTAGGTACCAATCAACATAAATTCCTCCTCGAGAAAAGTGGTTGTGAGAAGGAAATATGTCCTGACTGAAGCCTCACAGGAGAAAAATTTTTTTAGTGCAATAATCATATTCATAAAATGCTGTGAGGGTGTTAAAGGTCACATTCTCTGGTCAGATCCTAGCACCTTTGATTCCAATAGGAATTCAGAATGCTTAGTTGAAAACCATTTTTGATAGCCCAGACATCAATTAAAAAATTAAAAAAGAGTTCCCATTGGGGAGAAAAGGGGGGGGGGTCTAAATGTCTAAATAAATAAAATGCAATTGAGGGAGTTAGTTATTACAATAGTGGAATATTCAGTGATATGTGGATTCTGACCATAATACCATTTAATTATTATTTAAAAGATGTATACCCTGCCTGTGCATGTTTCTGAGGCAAATTCTGTATATGTTTTCAAAATAATTTAATTCTCTAAAAAGAAATAAAACCATGGTGACACATTTCAAAAACCACCAACTCACACACAAAACCCACAATCCAAATCACCTACAACCAGTTAATAAAATGGTCTTAAAGCTAATAATATAAACATACATTTAAAACATATAATCTTAAAAGGGTTCTGAGAATCAGTAGGACCTAGGTTTCCTAGGTTATTTGCTGGGTGAGCTTGGGACTGTCATATTAGCTTAACCTATCTCAGAGGTAAGTTTGCAAGGGTAAAATGGAGTACAGTGATGTAAGGACCTTTCAGTGAATTATGCAACAATGTGCATAATTACTATGTAGTAGCCTCAACAAACACTACAGGATTTACCAGCATGGTGTAGTGTTTAAGAGCAGGTGGATTCTAATCTGGAGAACTGGATTTAATTCCCCACTCCTCCACCTGAGTGGCAGAGGCTTATCTGGTGAAGCAGATGTGTATCTGCACTCCTACATTCTTGCTGGGTGACCTTGGGCTAGTCCCAGTATGTTCAGAACTCTCTCAGCCCCACCTACCTCACAAGGTGTCTGTTGTGGGGAGAGGAAGGGAAAGGAGCTTGTAAGCCACCTTGAGTCTCTTTATAAATCCAAACTCTTCTTCTTCTTTTAGGGGAGCATACACTGCTGAGAGCACAGATATTAGTTTGTTGTAATGGTTCGGCTTTTTCTTAAGGGTCTTCTAAACATTCTCAGTAGTAGGCTTTTTTGTGACAATATCCTCTTTATATGCTTCTCTCCTTTTCCAAAACATTTGCATTCAATGGACGATGTTTGGAATTATTCCCATGGTTGTGAAGGTGCATCTCAATGTCATCCATGCAGCTTGTTCAGAGGCAAAACTTTGATATGGTCTGACTGCATTCTAGATTCCAGTTTGATCCAGCTTATAGAACCAACCTTGGATGATGAGGACTAAATATGCAGCAGAAGGTCAGAATGCTGAGTTGCTTAGCCTTGGTTAAAAGGAAGGGGGGTGGGGGAGGGGGTGGGGGAGATAAACCAGGCTGTTCAAGCCCTTCCAGAAGTTTACATAATCCAGGAGGGGGAGATTTGGGTGTGACATTTCCAAATTATTCCTCCCCTCCCCTCTTAGTCCCCTGCAAGCTACTATTTCTGATAAGAAGGTAAATTCACCAAGAAGGGAAAAAAAATACCTTCAGGACAGTACATGATGAAAACTGAAAAAGCTCCATAAAGGCCAGAATTTTGAGAGCAGTGAATGGCAATTAAAATAAGGGGTGGGGGAAGATGGCAGAGATACCAGCCCGCTCAAGCCCCTAATAATTCAAAAGTGTCCTTTAGCTTGCTCCTTTGTTAGCTGTAGCTGTGCTTTCAGATATTTCATAGGGGTATCTAAAAGCATAGCTAGGGGCGATTTTCCACTGGCGATTAATTCTGGGATAGTCACTCAAAATATCCAGGTTTTCTCACAATCTCCCCACTGCCGAACCGAGGAACGCAGATCAGTCCTGGTTCTGATCCCCCCCCCCCCCCCGCCCCTTATCACAGGATTTTCCTGGATCTGCTTGTATATGCACCTTTTTGAAAAAACATTCCAATGGGAGATAATAGGAGATGGGGGCTACTCATTTGAGGGTCCATAACTTTGGCCCCCATGAACCAAACTTCACCGAACCTGGGTGGTATCATCAGCAGAGTCTCCTATTGATACCACCCAGGTTTTGTGAAGTTTGGTTCAGGGGGTCCAAAGCTATGGACTCCCAAAGGGGGTGCCCCATCCCCCATTGTTTCCAATAGGACCTAATAGGAGATGGGGGCTACACATTTGAGGGTCCATAACTTTGGACCCCCTGAACCAAACTTCACCAAACCTGGGTGGTATCATCAGGAGGGTCTCCTAAAGATACTCTGAAATTTTGGTGCTGCTAGATTAACAATTGCACTCCTGACAGCAGGCTCTCCCCCAAGAGGCAGGCCTAGACGTCCTCAGTAGAAACATGCTGCAGTGAGGATGTTGGAACGTGGATGAAAAGGTGCCGATTCTTTTGAAATTTGGTTGTAGCTAGATTAAATTTTCAGTGGGAATTCAGTCTAGAGCTACTGTGAGGTAGATCTGAGGTACTATAAGGCTGCTGTTTATGGTACCCTGGACTTCTGAATAATTCTTATATATTTCTATGTGCACAGGATCGAGTCCATCTCTTCACTGTGCAAGTTCCCTAATCCTGAGGAAGCTAACTGATGAGAGTAAATAGATATGACCCTAAACTGAAATGAGTCATAATCCCTTTATGTTTTTACCTTTAATTACAGCTGTTTTATACCCTGTTTCCCTGAAAATAAGACCTTCTCTGAAAATAAACCCTAGCATGATTTTTCGGGATTTTTGGAGGATGCTTGAAATATAAGCCCTACTCCAAAAATAAGCCCTAGTTACAGATTCTCCGGCGCGGCTGATCTGGTCACATGGGGGGTGCAAAGTCATGAAAATAAGCCCTAATGCATCTTTTGGAGCAAAAATTAATATAAGACCTTGTCTTATTTTCAGGGAAACACGGTATGCAAATTTCAGTTGGAAGAACCAGATTAATTAAAGTAACATATCAAAAATTTGTTCCAGCAAAATGAAAAAAGGGGGAGAGTTACTGAAATCTTCCGATAGGACTGCACCTCTGTTTTATGTACAATCCTGCTATTACAAATAACGTTTTGAAGATTTAATCATTCCATGGGATCTTTCTAATTAATCCACCTAAACCCTTGTATGGCTTTCTGATAATTATGTGTTATGAACAGGTAATTTTGCCTTAGAAGGTTGATTACTAAATCTAGAAATGGAATAATTGATTCCACTGAAATTCTCTTTTGTAACAGGAAACATATGATACTGGGATGCCTAGGTATTGTTAGAGTGCAATATTAGCTATTTAGCAGAGTTGGCAAGGGTATTTGCACTGGTTCTAGTTTGCTCTGGTGTTGATCTCCAACAGTTTCAGAGCTAATGTGAATTTTCAGTTCCATGGATGGCACAGTAGCTACAGACAGGAGAGATTATCTGCATACTTTGCATATTACTCTGGCAAATCTGTGTGGCTACATTTCATGGTTAGTATGTTCATGCCCTGTGGTTGTGCAGAAGTCTTTTTAGTCTGTCAAAATATCATTCAATCTTTCTTTTGAAGCAAGCTCTTGCAAAGGATATGTGGCACAAAAGCTTCCCTGCGCATAGCATGGGTAAGTTTACAGCATGCATGCAAAGAAACTGACAGCTAGGCTTTTATAATGCATACATAGCATACACTCAGGGCAGGTTTTTGGAATACTGTTTGTAGTTTGTTTTCTGGAAATGCAGTTGCTGCTCGAGAGGCTATTCAGTTTTATTGGCTTACCAGTAACTTGAGTTCTTTGAAGGGTTTTCATACATGCCACAGAAATCCTTGCTCTCATCCCCATAATTCTGCCACCAGGAATTTGTATGCTCCGCTTGGTTTGCTGGGCCAGCAGCATTGGACCAGTAATTGCTCTTAGGTGCATAAGTAATGTTCATTATAGTTGGTACTGATACTGGAGTGGTTTTTAAACCTTCTTCTGTTCCTGGAAAACAGTTCTTTTAGTGACACAAGTAGAAATTAAACCAATGACAGCAACTCTTACCATTATATTATTCTTCTGTGGAGGTAGAAAGGCAATTAAAAAAAATCTTTATTGTAAAACTGCCTAATCTGTCAATTCTTTACTCAAAGAAGTTCTATTATCCTCTCTTGGTTGCCATCAGTACTTTAAAATGAAACCTGAATAACTGGCTGACATTGTGCAGCTAGTTAGGATCACATTTTCAGCCAGGATAGAGGAACTATTATTTAGATGGAAAACTTTCATGGTGCCAGCCTATCCAAGAAAATTGCCTGAGATGGCTTACTAAGATTGGAATCCTTATGGAATCTAGTATATAATCTAGAGCCAATAAAGGGAAAATAGAAAGTGTCTGGAGTACTTTTTTGAAATTAAAAGGCACAAGTCACATGAGACTATTTTCTCTCTCCTTTTCTTTGCATCCCTTCATGAGAATAAGCCATAGAAATCCATAGGGTCAAGTAACCCTTTCCTTTCACATTAAGCATTTCCACTTTTGTGGCCAGTCATAGTTTAAGTCAGAACTACAAACTGTAGGTTTGTTCTCCTGCTTCCAAAATGTGGTTTGGAATTCAGGATTTGAAGTTTATAATTTTAGTGAAATGGCAACTGTTTTTTTGTGAAAGCGATTAATTTCTGAACCATACATGAGGAGTAGAGGGGAAGCATAAGGCTGAGCATTTGTCATGACATATGAACCATGCCAGAGCCCTGCACTGTTTTTGGAACAGAACCAATCCTGATTTAATTCAGATCTTCACTGACAGTGACCTACAAGCCTGGGAACAGCTGCACTTCACCACCAATGACCTCATAGACTGTACCAGCCAAGCAAGTTGATTGATACAGATAAGGATTTAAAGGAGGAGGAGCCTGTGAATTTGTCAGGGATGTTAGCTTGAGTAGATACTGTGCTAAATGTCAACCCTTTAGCAGGTAATGACAGCAACTTACATTTCTTACTGCCTGTCTGAGGGAGCTCGTATCAGAAGGTGGGCTGTACCACTTTGGACACTTTCTTACCAGTTCCCTACACTGATCTGCACCACAAGACATGTTTTTCATTTCTTTAAATGTATTTCTGTTCTGATCTTATATTCTGTGATAACACTGAACCCTGTCTGTCCCAAGGTTAAACAAGGAGAGGTTGAAAAGAGTCATGTTTCTAAAGCAGAAACTTAACACTGAAAACGTCTTGTACTCCCTAAGGACTGCTTAGGGGGAGAGAAATCTGCAGTTACCTGGGAAAACAAAAAGGTATGCACTGGATGCCACTGCGCCAAACTCATTTTCAGCCACACATCTAAATAAGCCAGAATCTTCAGGGAACGCTTCTGTGATCACCAACGTGCAAACTTCCTCTGAAAGGAGGAAATTATACATGAGGCAGAAACCTGTGAGCCGAAGGTTACACTGCTTTATCACTCGCACACATGAAACCAGTAGTGCAAATTTATCTAATTTCTCATAGATTCAGGACTTAATGTTATGAGTGATGAAAACAAAACAGCACCAGGAAAAATATTTCAAAAGTATGCAATAAGCTTTTGCTGTTCATGCTTGTAATTAAAACTCAGGTATACTTGGATATACTTGGTGCTTGATTACTCTTACAAGTGCTACTGCCATTTCATTAAAACTTCTGTTTATATAATAAAGGTTTGTGTGCAGTATGGAATGTTAATTCTGTGCATTGCTCTACTCTGCTTCTTATTTTGAGTCTTGCAAATGTGTCTGGAAAGCATGGATTCCTATCTACCAGTAGTCTATCACTGAAGACAACAAAGGCTAACTCCCATGAATCTTGCCATACTTATGAACCTTGTTGACTAACATCAGCAAACAACTGTTTTGTATGCAACCCCCCTCCCCCCCACAAACTAGGTAATATTAAGTAAAAAGGACTTGTTCTGTGGAGCTATTTTCTATTTCAAATGAAAGTGAAGACTTCTCTGCAAACTTGTCCATATTGTTGCTGAAACCTCTGCAAGCTTCAAGCCAATGGGCAGCCCAATCCAAATGGCCAAGCAGATGACTGCAGTGCTGTGCTGCTCCCAGAGAGGCTTCCTGGCAACCTCGGGAGTCTTGCAAAGAGAAAAAGCTTTTCTGCTGCCAAGAAACCTATGGGGTTATATAGATTTGCATCACCTTTTAGGTGGCTTAAGTGTAAACCAACCACTGACAGCGTAAGGTGGCAAATGGCCAGGAGACAGCTGACTAAACTTGGCTCCTCTCCCCACCTGTGAAGGCACAGGTGCAGGGATGCTGTTCCAACATCTTGCACCATGTCCCACTGCTGGGGAAAGTGGGGTTGGCTGCATAAGTGTCTCAGGGATAGCAAATTCATCGAAGTGAGCACTTACCGCTCCCACAGGCAGATCTGCCCTCCTTCTTTGGATGGAGCTGTAAAGTTTTGTGGACTTTGTGGTAAAGAGTTACAAAGATGATAAAAATAAAAAGTTAATATTTGGAGAAGACATCTGTCTCTTGGTGGTGTCTGGAAGGAGCTGCAGCACTGTTATTAAGGTGGCTGCTGCAATTGGTGTGCTTAGGGCTTTAGGCCTCAGTTGGAAGACCTTCCAATGATCCCATCATAGCAGACTGACCATGGCAGGCGACTCAAGGACGTACAGTGAAACGGATAGGCAGTGGATTCAGAATGGTGAAAAGGAAATACTTCTTTACACAGCTAGTGATTAAATTGTGGAATTTGCCAAGGAATGTAGTAATGGCCACAGGCGTGTATTTGTATGTAAAGTGCTGTCAAATCACAGCCAACATATGGCAACCCCATTGGGTTTTCAAGGCAAACAACTTATCAGAAGTGGTTCAACATTGCTCAACTCAACTTAGCTTCCGAAATATGACAAGTTCAGGTTATATCAGTGGTTAAACCTGCTTAACTTTATTTTACATAGAATAAACGTCAGATGTTTGAGAACAACTAGATATGAACAAATACTACACATTTCTATAATTACATGCACATTTTGTTACAAGCCTTTTATATAAATATTGAGAAATACAAATATGTAATAATAATTAATGTACATAATTGTTATTAATATTAAATTAGACTGCCAAAAATAAAAACAAAAGGGGCAAAAACATATATTGCTAATGGTACTTATTTGGCTAAAACTAAATATTTGGTCAAAACGTGGAGAAAAATGTGTAAATTAGAGATAGTTACTGATTACTGCTGCTAGTAGAAATATTGTGAGTCGTCATATTTGCTGCAAGCAAGGCTTCTGATTAACTATTGAGATTTAATTGTCAGTGTGGATTTTTAAAAATGTTTCTTTGGCAGCAATTGTCACCAAAGCACAAGGATCGGCACTGTGTTACTGAAGTTAAGCTGTGGTAATCATTTTGTGACTAGCTCAGCCTCCTGCAGCAGCCATTTTGTGGCAGCCATTTTGTTGCTGCATCCCCCATGCTGTGTCAGAATTCCAAATGTGCCTGCAGGATCAAAGACACTGGGGACCCCTGCTCTATGGTTTTAAACACTAAGAAGGGGCTCTGTAAAAACTGTTTCCAAATAATACTGTTTCCTTTAAAAATAATTTCTATATGCATCTTCTGTTTCTATACATAATGTCTGCTAAATTGTTTTAAAATATTATAATGAGTAGCAAAGATGGAAATTAATTTAATTTGAAAAAAGAAGAGTTGGTTTTTATATCCCTCTTTTCTTTACCAAAGGAGTCTCAAAGTAGCTTGCCGTTACAATTTGGCTAAATGCTTTAGAAGTAGCTGTGTTGTAAAACAAAGTTGGTCACTAGAATTCTTTCTGTGTGTCCATCAGGGACTTCGAGCTTGGGCATGCACTTGGGCATACAGGCCCCCTACTTACACATCCTACATGGTAAGCCACTTTTAAAACTCAGCTATTTTACAAAACAAAACCCAAAAAGCTCATTAGGTGAGTGTAAAGTAGGACTTTGGATTCCAGTCTCAGGACAAAACCAGAGATGCTCAGAAGTTTGGTATTCCACCCTCCCAGAAAATTTTAAAAATGTAACTTTTGGGGGCACAGTTTGCATTGAGACCAGTGGTGGGATTCCAATAATTTAACAACCAGTTCCAGTGGTGGGATTCAATTAATTTAACAACTGGTTGTTTACAAGCACCATTAACAACCGGTTCTGCCGAAGTGCTGTGAACCTGCTGAATCCCACCACTGATTGAGACCCATGGGGGAGAAGGGGAATTAAGCCTTGCCCCCTGTTTTCCTGCCCTGAAATGACATCAAGAAAACCACTGAGTTGGCCCAGATCCAAGTCAATTGCTGTCTGCTCCCAGTGTCAATTTCCATGAGATAGGCACTCTCCTAGCCTCTGAAAAGCTCTGTGCAGGATGCCTATCTGCCCTCCCTAAGACCTTAAGTTGTCCTGTAGCAAAAGAAACGTGCAGTGCAAGACAGAGGGCATGGATGAGAACATATGTGGAAGGAGACAGTGCCAGGAGGGAGGCTTCAATTTCACCTGTAAAACCACCAGCCTACCCAGCTACAGGCCACACATTATGTGGTAAAGAGCTGCATGGGACTCACAAACCACAGTTTGTCCACCCTTAGGCTATACTATACCATATTCTCTCCCCCATCCTTTGGGCCCAAAGGCACGATTAAAACTTTAAATTAGAACAGAATTAATGATTGTTCTGGAAGGATTTAGCTGTCTCATGGTGGCTTTGACTAGGGTCATAGGAAAGATTAAATGGAACCTCTGCATTCAGTGGCAGTAAACCTCTGGATACCGTAATTTAGAGAGCTAACACTTTGAAGGAAGGCACTTTCGCTTCTCGTTGCCTTGGCTTGTTGGCTCTCCAGGCTAAGTCGGATGGCCACTGCATTTCCATAATGCATCATGAAAAAGAGCTGAGTGTATGCAGAACACTATCAGCTTTTGTAAAGGTAGCCTTGGAAAAATACAGCCTGTATTTTTCATTTAGCTATTGGCCTATTTATTTATTAAACTTTTATACCGCCCCATCCTCTAGGGGCTCTGGGCGGTGCTCTGTACTCTGTACTGAATTCTGTACATTACTCTGTACTGAATTCTGCCTAAATATGATTGCAGCATCGTTAACCATATAATATGTATTGTTTCCTAGGCTTCAGCTACATAAGCTTATTCAACTCAGTGGGACAGGGCAGCAAATCATACCCCTTTTGAATACTACTGCTAAATGTCTGACATGTAAGTACCTAAGAACTAAGTGAGCTTTATTTGTGTGCTGCTTTGTCACTTTTATCTGGAAGGCTGTTTTTGGTAATTTGTTTATTTTTATCGACAATATAATAAGTAACTTGCTAATGTGCAGTCCAGTGAGGGAGACTGCACATCTGCATTGAGACCCTGAAATATCAAACAGTCTTTGGCACATGGTCATGCAATGGATGGCTGAATGTATGTGTTGATGTGAATGTGGATTGTCACTAGTTGTTGTACTAGCACAGTTCTGTGTAACTTTAGCTAGATTGGCACAAATGCCTACTTATTTACAAATACTTACCAGGGACCAGGGATAAACAGGCCTCTGTAGGAAAAAGAGAGAATCTAATTATGGATTGTTTGTAAAATGTGATCCGCCTTTTTTTTTTTAGCACAGGCAAACTTAACTGGCTGCAAATTATGTGCTGTTTTCAGGACCATTTTACCAGGTTGCATACCTGTATTTGCTAATGAGTGCCTATTTGTAGTGCAGAGCCAGCTGAAGATATTTTGGAGTCTGAGATAGAAAATCTTATGCTCTCTTCCTCTCTGATTGGAAAAATGTAATAAAGCATAGTACTTCAGGGGTCACATAGTACTGCATTTTGCCTCTATTGTTGTCTCTGATCCCATCCCTAAGGAAGGAGTCACCATGGTGGAAAATGAAATAACTACCAATGCCAACCTCCAAGAGTGCCCCATATACATTACCTAAGACAGTTTCCTCTATCTACCTTTTGGTAGGGGAGCTATTTGTAGTTCAGTTCTTGCTCAGTATATTTGTTTAAACAAAAATACCTGAGTCTCTGTAAATGTATTTGTTGCATCTATACATTACATTTTTTGGTACATAAACCATTTTATTGGTATATCTCAAAATGAAATATGAGAAACAAGGGAAGATTAAATATTGCAAATATTTTTATATTCAAGTATTAACATTTATAGAAATCACTTTGGCAAAAGCCTACATATATATTCTATATATTTATTTTATTTTATTTTATTTGTATACCATTTTTCTTGTTTTTCCACCTGGATTTGAAAAAACCAATCATATAAACAAGAGATTTGAAACAATGTTATAACATTTCAGAAATCTAGCCAAGAATCTCTTAAATGATTTTGCTTTATTTCTCTTTCAAAGGAACAGCAAAGACATCATGGCTAGGCTCCCTCACTGATATGAAGTCAGTAAATTCTGCCTGGATGAGCACAGCACTCTTGCAAGCTCATAGCTGGTTCCAAGCTGCATCCGGTGTTAAGGCCAAAACCAGTAAATGTAGATATTCTAAAACTCAGTGATTAGTTTTGCTTGTTTCAATCAACATTTGTACTGCCGCATGAATGAAATTCAGGTTTCTGAACTGTCTCCAAAAACAGCCAGCCAAACACATTCTGCTTCCATATGGATGATTTACTCTGCCCCTGCTCCCAAATTGAAGTGCGTTTTTAGGAGTATCTACAAGACATTTCCTCCTCTCATTACTTTTCCAGAGCTTTCCTTCCTTTCCTCCATTGTTTCCAGAATCTGCTTTGATCCAATGTTTTGGAAATCTTGGAGTCAAAGCATATTAGCTGTCATGTGGATGGAAAGGTGCAAACCTCAAAGCTTCCCTGCCTACCTCTGGCATCATTTCCCATCCCATCACACTTGCTGCCAGGCCCCCCCCCCCCCATTGCCAAAGTGTTTTTTCTTTTTAAAATATTGATAGTAAGTATAGTAATATATAGATAGACAGATAGACACACAGACAGACGCAGAGACACACATACACACACTACCCATTTCTTTTAAAAAGCTGGTTATATATAATTTGTAGATTGTCTCTAAAATTTATCTCCATGTTCCCATATGATAATTCATGGCTACTTAGCTGGCATTTGGAACTACCAATGGATCAGCAGAATTCTGTCACTGGAAAATCAGTTTTAAGCTGTGTGCCATGGAAACTGAATCATACAAGAATCTAATGGGACAATGGGATCAAGTTGGCCCATGGAAACTGAATCATACAAGAATCTAATGGGACAATGGGATCAAGTTGGCCCAGTTTTCCCTGCTCTCCGAAGACGATGTTGACAGAGCCCTGGCTGCTGTTAGACCTACTACCTGTCCTCTGGATCCGTGCCCCTCCTGGCTTATTAAAGCATGCCGGGAGGAGCTACGACCCCACCTGTTGGCTATCATCAACTGCTCCCTTGAGCAAGGAGTTTGTCTGGGTGGGCTGAAGGAGGCAGTGGTCCGCCCACTCCTAAAAAAAGACCATCTTTAGATCCTAGTGATCTGGCCAATTACCGCCCGTCCTCCGAATCTTTTCTGTTTCTGGGGAAGTGCAAAGAGGGAGAGAGTGGGTGTTGGGCAGCTTCAGTGAAGGTTTCTGGAGGGCTATTCGACGCCTTCGAATCCCTTCCAGTCCGGCTTCTGTGCTGGAGCACGGGACTGAGACTGTTCTCGTCCGCCCGTGCCACAGATCACGCTCCCGCATGCAAGCTTGACTGAGGCGGACTCGGCGGCTGCTGGTGTTGTTAGATCTCACCGAAGCGATTTGATGTGGTTGATCACGACCCTTCTTGACCCACCGCCTGGCCGTTTCTGGGGTGCTGGGTACTGTCCCTTCAAATGGATTGCCTACTGTTTCTCTCGGGACCGACCGAGGTCAGCAGAAGTAAGTGGTCGCGGGGGGACCCGAAGCTTCTCCGGAGGTGCCAGCTTTGTTGGCGGTGTTGCCTCCCAGGAGCGCTGTTTGTCCCGCTTTGTTATTTAACAGATCTAGTGATGCGACCCCTTGCTCAGCTGAGTACGAGCTTTGGGCTGGAGGTGCCACTCAATGCAGCTGATGGATACCCAGCTCATGGTCTTGTCGATGGAGGGGGGAGCAGACACCGCACTTCTCTGCAGCTTCCTACAGCATTGTTTGGAGCTGCTTGGTTGGCTGGTTAGATTGACACAAGAGCAGGTTAAAACTGAATCCAGCAAGGATTTTGAGAATCCCTTTTGGCTGTAGGCAGCTGGGAGGGGGGTTTCCAGCCCGCTGCCCGGTGTGGGAAAGAGTGGGGTCTCATTGGTGGCCCTGGCCCCACAGGTCGCCCAGCCTCAGGGTCCACCTGGATTCTATCTCTTTCCATGGAGATCCAGGGGGCACATGTAACCCTGGTTCGCGCTTTTTTCCATCTTCATGAGCTCCGGCTGGGCTGGCCCCCTTCACTCTCCCAGGCGGGATCTGGCTGCACAGTATTGATCCATGCAACGGTCACCTCCAGATTAGCGACTATTTACGCAACTCGCATTTCTATGCAGGCCTACCCTTGAGGTTGATTCCGGAAATTGAACTACGTTGGTCCTAAAGTAATACAAGCGGCGGACTGCGTCTGCTCACGGGAGGTGCCTCCAGAAGATCACATCGCGCCCGATGTTGTGCCGTTTGCGCACTTGGCTCCCAGTTGAATTCCGGAATCGTCCTTCAAGGTATTTGAATTATTAACGCTGCTTTAAGGCCTTACGGCGGTCCTGGGACCTTCATAATTCCTCTCAGGGACCGTCTCTGGGTCCCTATATGTCTACCAGCGATCGGTCTCTGCAAGTGTCAGGGCAGAGGCCAATTTACCATTCGGAGGTCCCCGCCCCCCTCGCCGTCTCATGATCGCGGCTGGCCTCCCACCAGGGCCGAGGGCCTTTACATGCCCCTGGCCCTGCCTGGTGGAATGCTCTTCCGCCAGCTGTCCGGGCCCTGCGGGACCTAAATGAATTCCGCAGGGCCTGTAAGACTGAGTTATTCCGCTGGGCTTTTGGGGAGGCCGGCTGCTGATAGGTGCCCATTAACAACTGCGATCCGCTGTTCCCCTCCCAGAGTTAGAGGAGTTAAAGGTTGAACGCCATCTGTTTTAAATATCTTATGCGAATTTGGAAGCTGCATTTAACTGAGTATATAAATTCAGTACCGCATTCTACTTTATGTATCCACTTGTATGTATTCATGTTGTAAACCGCCCTGAGCCCTTTGGGGAAGGGCGGTATAAAAGTGGAACAAATAAATAAATAAATAAATAAGTTGTGGAATCAACAAATGGGAACCATGCCCCTTACTGAAATAAGTGTGTTGGCATGCCCATTTGACGACCCTATTCATTTTAGACTCACAATGTTGGTCGGAGAAGCAGTGTATTTATAATGCCCAATGCAACACAAGAAGCTTGTGGGATGATGGAATGACTTTTGCCCTGAGATTTAACGGGCTCTTATAAATACTTATTCAGCTACTAGAGAGCTAAAAATCAAACATGTGTTTTTAATGATGTAATACTAGTAAACATTACTGTGAGATACAAAAATAACATGCTCATGTTCTAACGTAATAAATGAACCTTGTGAATCTCAGTGATAGCCCCACTGAAATCAATAGCATGTCTTTCAATGGAGCCTTTTGCGGATTTATGTGGAAAATCTCTTAATATGAGAGATGCTTGTGGTATGATTTCAGTGTTGATGCAGCCTGAAATGCCACGAAGGCTTAGCATTTCATTATAATCATTTCATCAGATCCTAATCTATGCAGCATCACCTAATACAACACATTTGTTCTAATTTTAATGCCTGTTCCACTTTCCCTCATTAGCTCTGCATTGTCCCACCTATTTTTAACCTCTCTGTACCCTCTGCACATCACCTGTTAGACAACAGTTGGGGAGAAAAGATGTGAGAAGTATTATGGAAAAGAACCAAAGCACAGAAATTTGGCCCAGTTATGCACAAGGTACCTGCTGCGTGGTGGGGGCAAATGTCTGTCACAGTAAGATTTCTTATATGGACATATTTCCTCACGCCCCTCTTTCACCTTCCACTGTCTCCATGGCAAGTGACACCACTTTTAGCATGACTTGTAATTTGCCTTGCCACCAGAGTGGGCATATTTGCCAGTGAGCACAGCTTTGCCCCAGACATGTTCTTTCTGTCCACAGTCAGCTTACTTAGCTCCACCCTTCCCACTCTTTCACACTGCACACCTCCCCCCTTGCCCTCCACTTCTGTGTTGCCAGAAACAGAAAAGAAGCTCATTCATGGGCTTAGACAAAACACTCCGACCTCTTGATATATGGGTACCACATGCTGAGGCTCAAAAAACTTGATTTACATAATATCTCCTTTTTTAAAAAATGAGAAGAACTGCATCATGTGGATGGCTGCATAGACAGGTCTCCATATGAGGCATACATACATAAGCCTTTATTGACATACAAAAACAAAAACAAAATCCATAGAAAACAGCTACAGCAGAAAAAGTAAAAAGAGTAAAAACATTAACAATTCATAATTTTAAGAAGAAAAAATTAGCAACTGTTTCACAGAATGATACCTCAGGATTGTTCAAATATGGAATTTTGTAACAATCTGGTAAATATAGGCAGTACAATGAAATAGAATCCTTGTATTTCAGTCTGATTTTATCAAATTGGGAACGCTCAAATAAAGAGTGGATATATGTTTCAATAGAGGCTGTATTACAGGAGCAGAATTGTTTGAACATTCCACATTCTTATGTCTCCCCTCCAGTAGAGCCGAAGGCAATACATTACATCTTGCGATTGCCAAGGTTCTTCTTTAATTGGAATTGACTAGTACACGGAGATATGACGTCATAACACCCCACTCATATAGGATTAGCATAGTGGTGGGAAAACATGTTGTTTTGGCAGCAAGCATCAGATTCTGAAAGTCTAAATCCAGGAGTCTGTTCTTAACTGATTTAAAGGCTTCCCAATAAGTAAGCATGAGCAGTGAATCAATAGGCAAACCTATAGTTTCAACATTCTTGAGGATCAAAGTATGCCATTTTGAGATGTAACTATCAGATAAGAGTAATGTGATATAGTCATTAGAACCTGACTGATACAGTATGACCTTTATTAGACATATTATATAAAATGCTACATACGATATAGTCATATAGATAGGTACAAAATAATGGAATAACCAATGAACCAGTTATATTAAAATACTATATATGCAAGTCTGCAAATACATGACAAAACATTTAAATAGTTAAATCTACTAATTAAGATCAGAATTATTAAAATTATCAACTTTCATTTGTCACTTCGACTAAAATCCTCAATTATACGGCGAAATATTTCGATACTTAAATCAACTAATTCAGAACAGATGTGTTAGTGCTAATGTCTTTCATTTATCACCTCGGCTAAAAAGGTAGCAATCTTAAGTGTTATCTTGGAGGAGAGATCATTTAATAGATAAGGCACCAGATATGTCATAGGCAGACTATTTTTTGCTTTGAGAAGCGGAGTTGTATATGTATTATGTAAAGTGGAATGAAGTTGACAATCTAAGAGAATATGCTGAATTGAGTCCACAGAAATAGCAGGGCACAGACATTTGGAATACCTTGGTATCTTCCAGCCATTACTTTGGAGGGAAAAACATTAACCCTAGCAAGCATAAATGCTCCGCGATTAGATGGGTTATCAAGATTGAAGAAATATTGTGCCATTTTTCCGTGGGAGGTGGTTAAATTCAGTGTCTCAGGTGAGCATGTGGCCGGCTGTGATGGGTGAAGTTTTTGATGTTCCATATCAAAGATTCTTTGTCTAAGCAATCGAAGTATGTAATCATCATTTAGGGGTTCAAAAAATTCCATGGAGAAACCTAAGGACTTTATTTTGATTTCTAAATTGGAAAACCAGGAATACCAAGCAGATCAGTTTTGAAATAGGGCAAAAGAGAGTTGGCATTTGCTCTAAAGAATATTTTTAACCAAAATCTTAAGAAAATAATCCAAGCTTTAGTTTCAACATAATGTAGGCCCAATTCCACATAAATAATAGTATTAGGAACACATTTTGGGGCTCCCGGAATTTTCCTGTAAAAGGAGGACTGTAATTTATCAATATCGCTGTCAAAATCCTAAATCCATAGAGTAGAGTTCCATAGAGTAGAGAGGATAATATTTTTGCTTCAAATATTTTTGCTTCAAATATTTTGGAAGCGGCTGGAAGTTTCTTTTGCATAAAAGAATTTAGTCCAGTCTTGCAAATTATAGACCCACCTAATTATTAATCAACATTTCACTAATAGGAACAATGATCATTTTCTTTTAAACACAGCACTTACATTAGAAGTGGAAATATATATGTATATATATATATTTTAAAAATCCTACTTTTTCTCAATATCCGGAAGTCTGCAGAATCAATTATCTGATTATTCCCTCTGTACCAGCGAACTTGAAAAGTGGATGTTGCTTGTATTCGACATTCAAACACCACTAGCTGTCCTTTGGTGGTTTTAATGTTTTGTAGGCCCTATAAAAGGTGGAAAACAGCTGTAATTTTTATATATGAAAAACTTGTCCATACAATCACATCAACCTAATTGAATATGGTAAGAGATAAATTAACAAAATACAAATAGAAATGGGAAACTGTGGGAGTCATCTTAATCATGTCTACTCAGAAGACAGTCTCATTTTATTCAGTGGGGCTTACTTCCAGGAAAGTGTTCTTAGGATGCCACAGTGCTAGGGGGAGGGGAACAGGTGTAGCACAGGCCGATTACCCACCGTGATCTGGCAGGTGGTGGGACCGGAAATGCATTGGGTCAAGAAATCTTGTCCTGATTCACTTCCTCTTTGCAGCGTGCTGAGAGAGGAGGTGCATCAGAGTAGGATTTCTTGTCCCAATGCGCTTCCTCTCGCCCTGGCAGAGCTTCTTGCTTTCTGTGGGAAAAGAGAGCACTTCTGGCACAACATTTTGCATCAGAGCAGGGAACAGCCTGCATTGGATAATTGGCCACAGGTACACAGCAGGTAGCGATGGGATTCAGCCGGTTCGCATCGGTTCAGCAGAACCGGTAGTTAATTTTTTGTGCAGGTTGGCGAACTGGCTGAATGAATCCCACGACCCCAGGGCAGGGGGAGTGAGGGGGCTTTCAGAGCCCCGGAGCAGCTGGGCACAAGCAGGCCTCCTCTAAAAGCAGTGCTGCCGGCCCAGAGGCTTGCGGCCATGGGGGCCTCTAGTGGCCACAGCCCAGCTGAAACCTGACCAGGCCTCCTAGTTGCTATCCTAGCCTGGGAAGGCCAGCCTGGCAGGCCTTGCCACTGGCCCAGGTGCGCAGCCTGATCTGCAGCCTGCCAGCTTCCCAAGGGGCCTCTGGCAGTTGCTGCCCACCCAGGCCTCCCGATCAATGCCAGAGAAAGCCCCCCTGGGCTGTGCAGCCAGCCTCCAGGTGTGCAGCCCACTCTGAGGCTGGCTGCCTCTCACGGCTGGCCAATGAAAGAAGCCCAGCCCCTTTGGTGGTCAGGCAGGCGGGCCCGGTGGCACATGGGCCGAGCCGCCTCCACCACCTTCCCTCACCTCCCCCCAACTCAACATCCAAAAGAAGGGGATGCAGCAGCCAGGTAAGTGGGCGGCAGGGGGCACAGGCAGGGAGGGGGGAACAACAAACCAGATGTTAAATTATTAGAATTTCATTACTGATACCTGGGCTAAAAGCAAGACAGGGCATCTTCAACTGACGAAAGAACATGTGAGGGAAACAGTGGAAAAAACTCTTTCCAATATCTGCTTTTCAAAGCTAAATTATAAGTTGAAGAATGCAATCACGGATTCCCAAAATGACATATAATTTGATCCCAAGGCAAACCATCTCATTAGGCTAAACAAAACTGGAGGAATTAATGACAGTAATAATTCATTGATATCTCAAATCATTACATTTTCCCTCCCACAGTGATGAAGGGTGGGGAAACTGCTTCCAGGGCATCAACTGCCCATGTGCTTCCTCCGCACCCCGACATGCCCAGTCTCCAACATGCCCCGGCCTCCAAACAACCCCACACGCTCCCCGCTCTCCTCTCCACGTGACTGCAATGGCAGCACCCGGGACAAGCCGCCCCAGATGTCCCCATTGCAGCTACACCCCTGCTCTCCCCTCTCAACCTTTTCTCTTCCCTTTCTGTAAAATGTTCAAAAAGATATTGAACAAGGCTGGTTTTTGAAACTGTTTGACTCTTTTCTTCAGTGGCATAACAAATAAGAACGATCATGTAAATTTTAAGGGCCAATCATAGGCCCTTTCCGCACGGGCCATTAACAGCGCCCTGGGGACGGCAAAAATGCCGTCTCCAGGGAGCTGTTCGCACAGGGGGCGCAGCTGCTGCCGTTTTCCGACCTCGCCGTTTTCCGACCTCGCTTCCCCAGTGAGGTTTATGGAAAACGGCGGCCTCGAGCCACTGCCGTGTGAACGGCAGCGGCTCGAAGGCGCCCTCCCTCCCCCCTTTTAACTGTTGACCTACCGTCGCTGCGGCCGTCCAGTGTGTCGCCGAGGCCTGGGGACACGCCCCCCCTGCCCTGCGACGCTGGAGCGGTCGCACAGGGCGTGTCCCTGAAACTGGGTGATCTCGTCAGATGGCCGCAGCGGCGGTCGACCTTGGTGTGGCCAGCTCCCATGGCGCCCGTCTTCCGGTTGTTTTCTGGGACTGTTCGTGTGTATGGTCCCAGAGGGTTAAGGTACAAGCGTCTTGTAACGCCGACCCAACTAATTGTAACCCCGTCTTGGAAATGGCCATAGTTACCCTTAATAAATGTAAACTCACTTTCCTTTCTTCTTACTCTTACTTTCTCATTTTCTATTCTCTAACCACTATTTCTTCTTTCTCACCTTCTTCTCTCTTTTCTTTCCTCTCTTTTTAATCTCATCTCTCTTACTAGTTGTATGTCAGTAATGAATTGTTTGAATGTTGTTTCTATGTCATTAATGTCATTTATTATATATTATAACTAATAAAAATACTTAAAATATGTATTTGAGGTTCTGAGGAATTTTCTCTGAGATCAGTAGTGACCGCAACACTTTGCATGCATTACCTAGCAAGCTTGACTGGCAATTCTGGGGACATTTTCCTTTTTGGCTGGTATAGCCAGACATTTAAGCTATTCGCGCTGTTGAGAATGATGGTTTGGTTCAGGCATTTTGCAGTGGTTGATATGGAAGTTTCAAAAGTTTGGCTACTGATCTGCGAGGGGAAATGATTGCTAAAAATGGTGCTTTGACATATTAAACAGCGTAGACATAAAGATCCCCCTACAAAAGAGGATTTTCCAGTACTCTGGAATCAGTTTCCTGAAGGCTGTAAATAAGGGTTTTTTTCCATTTTGTGCAGTGGGATCTTGGATCCAAACACATCATGCTGCTTACCTTTACAAAGACAGGGGCTGCTTCAAAGGCAGATCCAGTCTGCTTTTTCAATGGAGTCTGCATCTGTATATTACACAAAGGGCATGCATTGCAGTAGCTAGCCTTGGTGGCTGCTTAAATCTTTCATTTAATCAAAACTGTAATGGTGTAAGAGCTGATGTTAAATACAGTGGATATGGACACAGTCAATCAGAATAGAAATGCTACTGTAACATTTCATAACTGGCTAGGTAATCAGGGAAGAATCCATGCTGTATGTTTTGGAGAAACTGTTGCTGTTACTAAGAAGTCATGCATAGATACATGAGTTTTACAAAAATGCTGTAAATTTCTAATATTCTCACCTCATAAGGAAACATTTGCTTCAGTGGCTACCTCAGAAACTTCTTATTGCTCAGCAAAGTTCTAAACAATCCAGATAATTGATATTGCTGAAAATGCATCTGCTTTTTGCTTTAGCATAATCATATAAAAAGAAGCTTATGTAATCTCTCTCTGTACTTCTCCCCAGCCACTTGAAAGGCATTTAAATCCCTGAATGTTTTGAATTCTCCACCTCTATACTAAGTAGCTGCTTTGATCCAACTGTCCTTTCTTAAATGTCTTTAGAAGAATATGACAAATGGCTAAGCTTCAGGACAGCCACATGACTAGCTCTAATCCTTTCACTGAGTGATGCCAAAAATGTTTGAAATGGGAAAAGGAATAAACAAATGAAAACAAACTTAAGCCTCAATATGGGGCTCAATATTTGCAGAACGTTGTTACATGTTTTCAATTAATGCGAAGAGAAAATGAATTGTTTAACCTACTCTTTGAAGATCAATGGAAAATGGGTGAATTAATGTGAAATAACTGTGACGTGCTTTATTGCTGCTGCTAGACTCTTCATTGGCTGGGGAACCAATGGTCAGGGAAAGACTGGAGGTTTTCCGCTTGGTCCTATAAGAAAGGTAAACAATACACATGGCTATAGGGTGAGACAGACATTTTATTGGGTGATTATATGGAGCAAACAG
Organism: Sphaerodactylus townsendi; assembly: GCF_021028975.2. Taxonomy (NCBI): domain Eukaryota; kingdom Metazoa; phylum Chordata; class Lepidosauria; order Squamata; family Sphaerodactylidae; genus Sphaerodactylus; species Sphaerodactylus townsendi. The sequence continues at coordinate 84,484,155 of NC_059427.1, forward strand.
CCTCTGCACTTACTGTGACATTCCTTGGTGGCCTGGCCTGAGTGCCAGGACTCAGAGGGAAGAGCTTGGTCAAGATTTCCCTATAAACGTACAGGAAACAACATATAAATCAGGCTTGTATGTTAGACCCAAAGATCTTCTACGTCCCTTGAGGGGTAATAAAAAGCAAGTTTAACAGATAAGGTGCAAACTGCATGGTAGGCAGACATCATGTAATAGAAAGGAATGTGCTATGCCAAAATTAGCAGTGTTGCCACTGAGTACAAATAGAAGTAATATGCCAGCCCCTTCATTAGGTGGAGAGTCCTTTAGTCTTAGTTTTCAGTTTTTGTTAGACTTTATTTCCTAGAGAGGTTTGGGTTAACTTCTATTGAGGTATTCAGTTAGTATTACCACTTTAGCAACTGTTACCTGTATGGTGTTTGTCAACAGTCAGTTGAAATTTAAAAGACACTAATGCCTTATTGAATGTGCTAACAGGATGAAAACTTTCCACTCTTTAAGAAAAATTTCATAGGAGGAAATGAGCTTGGCTAATCCAAAGGAATGGGATGTCTTAACAGCAGAAACAACCTTAGAAATTACAATACCCTTTGAAAATAAATGAAGGTTTGAGACCTAGCCATTCACTTTGGAATGCTGAAACACTTAGCAAGAAAGGTTTGTTTGTTTGTTAAAATACCTGGCTGGGGAGTGAGATCCTATATTCAGATGCTTGAAACTCTGCAATTAAAATAAGGTGATCTGCATAAAAGGATATTACTCTCCATGGAATAAAATCTCATAAATCTTTAAAACGCCATAAAACTTCTCTTTGCCTGTGAGTGAGCAGACTAGCATGGCTACCCCAACAGCAGATTTTCAATAACTGAAAACAAATATTTTGCTCATTTGGAACAAAGGTCCAGTTGCATCTGTATGAATTTACAGAGCTAATGCTGCCATGGCCATTATAAATGGCTTATTTGTTTCTCCAGATTTGCTTAAGGTGACTCACAAACCAAACAATAAAATCATGTAACCACAGTGTAAGAGAAGCCATGAAAACAACTCTTAAAGTCACAGAATAAAAACAACTGGGGCATAAAAACATAAAATAACATGGAGCAAGTTAAAATGATGTTCATGAGACAGTCCGTTCAGTCTAGAAGCAGACCACAAAAACTGCCAAAAGAAATGGAATACTAATTTAAAAGCCTAAGCAAAAAACCCAATTTGGCCTGGTAGCTAAAGTAGAGTATGGCAGGGGCAGGGCAACCTCAAGGGAACTCTAGATGTGAGGTGCCGTCACTGAAAAAGCCACATCACTGGACACAAACTGCCTCACCTCCAGAGCCGTAACAAGCTAATTTTGCACCCAAGGCAAGAATATCAAATTGTGCCTCCCATACTTTCATAATAATTATTTAAGTAAAAAGGAAAATATATAAATAACAAGAATAAGGTTTATTTTTGTCAGAAAATCAATACACACAACCAACTAATGCATAAGTCAGCATTTAACTATTTAAAATATACAAACTTAAACTATATCAGGTGCAACCTTTTTTTTACAATTGCACTTTTTGTGTTTTTAAATTACTATTAACATTTTTTAAATGTTGAAAGCCTATTTACTGCCAGACAACCAGGAACATTATCAAGAATATTTTTCCAGACTTTCTCTGATGCCACAAAACAACCAACCACTATTATTGGAAAGAGTGGGGGCACTGAAGAACCATGTACATAATAGCACATAAAATTTTGAAATTTGCAACACTTGGTTGCAGGGAAAAATTTGCCCAGTGTGGTTGATAGGGCTAAAGGCAGGCAGCAAGCGGTGGGCAGAGCCAGAGCAAACTGATTTTGTCCCCATCCTTACCCCTTATACTCAATCACAGTGATCAGTTTAAGAGAGGACATGTCAATGAAGTGAAGAAGGGTTTTCATGAAAAAAGATTGTCATGCCCTTCTATAAAGCGATTAAGTGCGACCACACTTAGAGTACACTTGTGTTTCCAGTTCCTTAGGTAGCCACATCTCAAGGATGTCTCGAAGAGATAGAAAAAGTGCAGAGAAGGGCAACGAAGATGATTGAGGGATTGGAGCACCTTCCTTATGAGGAGAGGCTGCAGCGTTTGGGACTCTTTAGTTTGGAGAGGAGACGTCTGAGTGGGGATATAACTGAAGTCTATAAAATTATGCATGGGGTAGAAAATGTTGACAGAAAGAAATTTCTCTCTCTTTCACACAATACTAGAACCAGGGGGCATACATTGAAAATGCTGGGGGGAAGAATTAGGACTAATAAAAGGAAACATTTTTTCATGCAACGTGTGATTGGTGTTTGGAATATGCTGCCACAGGAGGTGGTGATGGCCACTAACCTGGATAGCTTTAAAAAGGGCTTGGGCAGATTTATGGAGGAGAAGTCGATCTATGGCTACCAATCTTGATCCTCCTTGATCTGAGATTGCAAATGCCTTATGCCAAACAGGTGCTCACGATTTCACGCTTGGCAACGTATATGAAATGGCCATTGCTTTCACATCCTGCATGTGAGATCCCAAAGGCACCTGGTGGGCCACTGCGAGTAGCAGAGAGCTGGACTAGATGGACTCTGGTCTGATCCAGCTGGCTTGTTCTTATGTTCTTAAGGGTCTCTGTACTGTCATACTTTATACCCTTAGGGTGAAAATGGTCGGGTTTCTACTACCCCTTCTAATCACCTCATTCTCAACCAGCCCCTCTACCCGTTTGGTAATACTACTCAGTTAGGCCTCTCTGTCAATTGTGTATTTAATTTCTTGTATACACAAAACAATAATAAGCTTTATTAAGCTTACTATTCTTTTCATGCACTTCTTTCCACGCTTATTTGAGAACAGAGCCTACAGGACTCATTGTTTATAGACATGCCAGCCTCCAGGTGAGATTTGGGAATCCCTTGGAATTACAGGTCATCTCCCGACTACAGAGGTCAGTTACCCTGGAAAAAATTGATACTTTGGAGACTGGGTTCTGTGGCATTGTATCCTGCTGAGGTCCATGTAGTCCCCAGGCTCCTTCCCCAAATCTCCAGGAGTTTCCCAACCTAAATCTGGCAATCCTATCCCTACCCCCAACTATTGGGCAGAGCGGACCTGACAACCTACTTTCCAAAGCAATGCCCTCCCAGGCTCCACCCTCAAATCTCCAGGTACTTCCCTTCCCAGAACTGACAACCTTCTTTGCATCCTTTGTGTATAACAGCTGTAGGAAAAATAATGTTATAATGGGGGACACTGATCCTAGGTTACAACAGGACAACAAAGCAAACCGTATTTCTTTACCATATCTCTACATAAACAGTTCTTCCTTTAAAATGAGTTAAAATGAGACTTATGGGGATTGTCATAGATTGCTTATTTTTACATACTCTCAAATACTTCCATCAACTCAGTGTTCCTTATCTTCAACTTTATCATAAAAATCACACCACACCAAAATCTTCTTCGTCAGGACAAATAAGTCAGGAAACAACTCCACACATCATCTTCAACAACTACAACCTCTCCTTCCCCCCTATTCCTTACCAGAAAGCACAGCAGAGACCTAGGTCCTTCAAGAGCAGCACAGCAAAGGCCCCAGCCAGGCCAGATCCTGCCTGACCTGCAAAGCAACACTACACCACTGACTTAGCCTTCACTTTCCAATATCACAGTTGGACACTCAGCAGCAGGTTCTGCTTGCAAGTCTCTGATTGATCAATACGTTCAATAAGAATTTACTGACTGTCTATTTTTCCTTACTTTAATATATTTCACCCTCTTTCTATAGTGTTACATTAGGTGCAGTGTGGATTGGAGGGGGTTCACTAATTTGAGTGTGGAGAAATCCAAAAAGACAAGAAAGCAAGAAGACTAAGATTGATTAAGGAAGAATTTGATCTGCAGTAATGAATGATCGTTACTGCAACCATCCTCAATTACATGCAGTGATTACTCTTGGTACTCATTTCAATTGCCCCAGGCTTCAACATCGCTCTCTGTTACATCGGTAGTTCTATGTGAAATTGACAAAACTGATCCAATTGACAAAGTTTATCCGATCGCCCATACGTTCAGACTTAAGTGTAAAGGTTGTAAGAATGTAATATGTAAAAATAAACAAACTTGGCCATTCCTCTTGGTTGCAAGCTCTATTCCTCCTTCCTCTTGCAAGCAACTTGGAAACAGACAACTTCCTTTTCTCACAAATCACGGTTTGTGATTATGGCTGAATGACAAACTAAGGATAGTTTCTTGGCCATGAATCAGAAATCAAAATGAAGATTTAAACAATTAGCATGACAGCAGGATAGCTAAAATCTAAAAGGTATCTGTCTCTTTAATTATACCAGATTTAGATATTTATGTCTCCTGTTTAATGTGACAAAACTACTATTGCACAATTTTCTTTTCCTGATTAATCAGGCAGGTATTGTGATCAGACAGTTACTGAAATTGGGTTGCCAACCTATAGGTTGAACATGGAGTTCTCTTACAGCCCAGTCCATGAGAGTGGGGGTAGTTTCCTAGTGGCTGAAGATGGTGTAGCTGCCTCCAAAGAGGAATGGAGTGGTGCAACAAGGGAGGAAAAACAAAAAACTCAACCATGGCCCAATACTTCCCATTGTATGCCAGTGGGCTACTCCTACATTTTTGCAGGCATAAGTCACTGGCAGCAAGAGGAATGTCCCCATCAGTGTCAGTGTGGACTCCTGATGTAGAGGAGTGCCAACACAGCGTGAGCTTTCGTGCCTGGGAGCCACACTGTATGGTCTGGCAATGATGCAGGCAGCAGAGTCATGTTGGCTCAATAGCCCTCCCCCCATGTGGATTGCACTGCTAGAATTACAACTGACCTCCAGATGGCAGAGGTTACCCTGGGAAAAATGGCTGCTTTGGAGGCTGAGTTCTCTGACATTATACTCCACTGAAGTCCCTCCGCATCCTCCCTAGGTTTCACCTCCAGATTTCCAGGAATTTCCCAAGAAGGATCCGGCAACCCTATGCTGAAAAGACATTCTATAGAATACTGGACATTATTCCCAAAATACCTATTCTGTTGTGTAAACAAGTTGTCCAGTAATCGATGAACAAAGTAAGATGGTTTCTGTCCATTCTTATCCAAAAGCTTTGCCTTGTCAGAAATGTAAGCAACACAAACATAATACTAATTGCTCTGTTGATGATAACTCCAAGTTCTGGGGAGAAAGGTAATGTGCATGGGTCAAATTGGCAGATATAGCACTGATGCATCATGTAACTTGATCCTGAGAAGGGAAGAAGTGTGGGTGATCACTTTGGAGCCTAGGTGTGGATTGCTGAGACATCAGGTCAACATCTCTAACTTCCATGCTGGACACATCCTTCTCTTTGGGCCAATGAAAGGGAGGAGGTAATTCTTGCTAGTATTTGTGCTGTAGCAGCAAGTGTGCTGGCATTGAGTGTAGCCATGACTTCTAGAAATTATGACACTACGAGATCTGGTCCCACCCTGTGTCATTCCCTGTATATAGCAGTTACTGCTGCATTCAAAGAGTTTGAAAGCATACTGAAAATTACTGTGTCAGAATAATACATTTCATCTTACATCTTTGTCAATCTCTTGAATATAATGTGGCTCTGAGTGCTGCTTTGAGAAAGGAAAAAAGGTATCTTTTAATGGATTCTCTTCTATGGAGAGGAATCAAGGTCTTTCCATTGAACATTCATCTAAAAGAGGATGCTGAATTCATAAAATAACTGCAAACTTAGCAGCCCTACAAAGACTGAACAATTTGGACTCAGTTTTAGAGCTTCTTGTGAATACCAAATCTCATGTCTAGGACATGCAAAATCATATGTTCAGAGTGGCATTGAACATGCATGAAGGTTGTTTCAGTCTCCATTCAGTAATCATAGTACACTCCATGGATTTGGGATGAAGAAATAGGGTTTCTGGTATGTAGTTTTCAGGCAGACTTCAGTGGTTGATTGTAGAACATAATTTCAACTGTCAACCAACTTAGACAACAGAAGGTTAATCAGCCTTCCATTAGCTGACCTTTAAAAAAAAATCTAAGCTCGCTTGTTTCATGTTATTCAAAAACCGCTTTATCAGTCCAATGGTACACAAAGTATTTCGTAGACAATGTGATGCTTCTTGCTATGCTCTCCTGCTTCAAAAGATTATAATTTGATTTGGCAGAAACCTCTGTATTGTAAATGGTTTCGTCCTTGAAAGAAGAAATAGCATGCACTGTTCCTAAGGGAGTTGTTTTAACAACCACGGTATGCCACGTAAATGGCAACCTTTACTTGGTGTAACTCTAGATCTTAGTGAAGATGACTGAATTAGATTCTGCCAGATGAAGAGAGGTGGATCTTTGCAACCCAATACCAGAAGTATTATAAGGTTCATACCAGTCATGCTCTCAGTTGACAAGAACAATAATTACAACTACCTGAATTGCTAAAATGTTTGTACAATTATTCTCTCTCCAGTGCAGGGACAAATGTAATGTAGAGAGGGGTAGGAAAATATCAGTAAGGCTTCATGGAGTACTTTGCCAGAGATCTAAAAAGTAGACAGTATATTACATCTATTTCAGCAACAAAGAGTTCTTTGGGTAGATGATAAATAAATGCTGTTGGGATGAGGTAGGGGTCAGAGGGAGGGGAAAAGAATATCTGAAACTTCCGAGTAAAGAGGTAAGACTGGCTCAATTCTAATGCATGGGTGTGCTGTTAAATAAACATGCTCCATCTGTTGCACCTTCTGTTCAACTAGGATGCAATGAATTCAGCAAACAGTAGTGTTGTTGTATGTAATAAATGAATTCAGAACATTTATAATGTAGCCATGGTTTAAACATTTACTTGCATTTTACATTCTATTTTGTGCTTTTTGAAAGTAATTTTCTTGGGTTTGAATCAGCAGAACAATATGATAGAAGTAATTGTACTGTTTTAGGGACTTGCAACTTGCTTGTTTACTAAGCTGGAGAATCTGCCAAGAAAAAATTACTTAAAAATAACTTCAAAAATCTTTGTCAGCAATATATAGACAATATTTCCAGAAACCTCTGAAACAAAAATCCCATTCATGGAAAATGAGCTTATAAGTGCAACACTGATATAGAAAATTAACATAAATATGAAGTCATCCAAAAATGATTATAAGGACATTTTGTTTATCAATTTTTGTCTTCTGTGACTTCTAATCCTGCCTTTTCTTATCCAAACCCAACAGAACATATGGAAGCATAGAAATTGGGCATACATTTTTTCACTTTTGATTTTTTAAAATTCTTTTAAAATTTTAAATGCAAAGCAGTCTCAACAGATGTATTGATTTAAGCATGTAAACTGCACCAATATCTATATTAATCTGTAACCAATCTAACATAAACATCTGGAGAAAGCACTTAAATATAAAACGTGTGGCTAGATCAGTCATGTCATTTTCATATTTTATATAGCAATGTATGAGAAATAATTAGTACTATTACTGCCCTTTGATGATGCAGATAGACTGTAAAGGCTAATCACTGTTGCTTAATTTTGCTTTCATTTGTGTGGTTTTTCTTTATTTGAAAAAGGATTGGCTTTATTATTCTGAGCATGGATTCCAGGAATGCTGAAAGGTAATTCCCCACCCTTCAATATGCCACCAGTTTATACTGACCCTGCAGAGTTTGTTGCTCCTTTAATTTAGTTTGCTAGAAATAATTTATGTGGTGGGTGATTCTGTACAATAATTACCGTACTGATCGAATTCCTTCATTACAGAATGAGAATTTTAAAAAAGAGAGCAAATTAGTGAATGATATGAGACAACATGCAGGCAGCAATAGATAAGGAACAAAATTACGATTCTGTGATTAAGATATTCCAGTGGATTTCTTATACATGTATTAGATGTTTGTTCTCCCATGTATACCAAAGAGATTCAAAATGCAGGAGATTTGTGGCTGTGATTCTGAATAAATCTTTTAACATATGGTGGGATTTTTAAAAAAAATTCTAGCTCAAACAACATATAAAACTATAGGCTTTGTTTCAGATCTGCTGATTTTTGTGTGAAGAAATATTGCTCAAGTTGTAGATACCAAATAAAAGCCCTTCATCATTTTTACTTTAAGGAACTGACAATTCTGAGATGAAGACTCTTAACTTTAATTCATGCTTTGTGCTATTTTGTTAGCGAGCTGTTCCTAAAAGACAAACAAATGTATTGTGGCATTAACTTCTAAGAGCCAGAGTCCCCTTCATAAAATGTATATGATTTGGGGGGATTAGGTGCCTACAGAATTTTGTTTCTGTGCAGAATTATTGGAGGTCTGTTGAAGAATGCTCAATTCCTATGTAAATTGTACTCAAGTCTATAAATTTAGAAACAATAGGCTGCTAAACCATTTCTAGTGCTGTGATTGAAGATGCTTTAATGAAGGACAAGGACACAGTTATTCTTGGGGAGCCTCCTAGTGGTAAGGATTTTCTGCTTCAAAGATCTATTTTATTTATTAAAAACAGAGGAAACAACTAAGGGGTATGGTCCTTTATTTATTTAGACAAAGTGGGCATAGATTGTGACCCTCTTAGTAGTATCTGGATCTTAGTATTTGTCAGGTGTTTACGGACTGCTGATTTTGGCCATAGTGTTTCAATTAGTCCTTTCCTCCAATAGTAACATTTCCCCCCTTAGGAGACTTTTGTGTGATAAATGTCCACAAGTACTTCCTGTTTCATATTTAATGGGTTCAACTTGTTTTTGGATTAGGGAATTATTTGGGGAAAGGAAGCATATTTGGGAACCCCTTTTCAGTATAAACAACACACAGCTAGTATCACCAGAGTCAGAGCTACCAGAGGGCCGGGGTGTGTGCGCATTGCACCGGATGTGCGCCTGGGGTGTGTGTGGAAAATCATACCCTGTACCCCTCCATGGCGCCCCCTGCGGCGCCCCCCAAATTCACTTACCTTTGTCAAACTGCAGATTGGAGAAGTGGCCTGTTCCCTTTAGGCTGAAAACAGTCTGGTGGGAACTATACTTCCCATGAGACCTTGTAAGCCCCAGAGTCTCATGGGAAGTGTAGTTCCCACAAGGCCATTTTCAGCTGGAAGGCAACAGGCCACTTCTCCAGCCTAGAACTAAGGTAAGGGGTGGGGGAGGCAGGGTGCCACGAGGGGGCGAAAAACACAGAGTGTGCACCTGGTGCCCTCTGGCCCAGCTACGACTCTGAGTATCGCTAGATTTGTCCATTTTTAAAAAATCAATGGGATGTAGAGAATAATGTTTCTGCTTTCTTTCTAGGAGAACAAAATAAAATTGCGAGGGGGAGAATGGAGTTTACAGAGTAGATGGCCTTTGTGGGAGTCTATAAACTTCACGCAGCTGGGTATGTTTGCAGTGCAGTTGCTTGTATGTTGTGTAGGTTGTACTGATTAGTAGAATGGGGACAAAGTTTAGCTAATTTGTTTTTATGCTGTATTTCAACTAAAAAAGTCCACAAGGTGGTTTTTATATAATTGTCCAGAGCTGTTTCCTCCTCTTGCATTCAGACCTGATATTCTGTTGGATATTAATTTTATTTATTTAAAACATTTATAAGCCACCCTTCTCATTTGTAGAATTTAAGATGGCTTTATAAAAGCACATTAAAAGCAACATAAATAAAATGATTATAAAACACACACAAAAGGACACAATTTAGATTTTAAAAATTCAATTGGATACTAGGACCCTTCCTCCAAACCATGCCAACAGCCATCAGTAACCAAGTTTCTGGCATAGGCAGTGGTGTATCTGCCTATGGAAAAGGGAGGGCACTTGCCCTCGGTGCCCCCTTGTGGCAAGTGCCAAAAATGCAGGGTTTTTTGGTGTTTTTAAAATATTTTTAGTGTTTTTTCATTTTTGGCCTGCAGGGGGTGCAGTTTTTAGGCTAGCAGCACCAAAATTTCAGGAATTTTTTGAAAGACTTTCCTCATGATATTACCCAGGTTTGGTGAGGTTTGGTTCAAGGAGTCCAAAGTTATGGGCTCCCAAAGGGAGTGCCCCCATCTCCCATTGTTTCCAATGGGAGCTAATAGGAGATGGGGGATACACCTTTGAGGGGTCATAACTTTGGACCCCCTAAACCAAACTTCACCAAACCTGGGTGGTATCATCAGTAGGGTCTCATGAAAATACTCTGAAATTTTGGTGCTGCTATCTTAATAATTGCACCCCTGACACCAGGCACTCCCTAAATTTCCCCAGATTTTCCTTTTAAATCCACCCCTTTCCTGCCAATGCTTGTTTTCTTTCTTTCTTTCTTTCTTTCTTTCTTTCTTTCTTTCTTTCTTTCTTTCTTTCTTTCTTTCTTTCTTTCTTTCTTTCTTTCTTTCTTTCTTTCTTTCGTTGGTTCGTTCGTTCGTTCGTTCGTTCGTTCGTTCGTTCGTTCTTTCTCTCTCTCTCTCTCTCTCTCTCTCTCTTTCTCTCTCTCTCCCTCCCTCTCTCTCTCTCTCTCTCTCTTTCTTTCTTTCTTTCTTTCTTTCTTTCTTTCTTTCTTTCTTTCTTTCTTTCTTTCTTTCTCTCTCTCTCTTTCTTTATTCTCTCAATGCTTAATAAAGGTTATTATTATTATTATTAAATCCACCCCATTCGGCATGGATTTAAAGGGAAAATCTGAGGTCCCCAGTTTAAACATTGAAAGTGATGCTGTTTCAAGGTGGGGGAGAATCAACCCCAAAATAGCATCACTTTCAATGTTGTTTAAACTGGAGACCCCAGATTCTCCCTTAGTGGATTTAAAAGGAGAATCTGGGCTCCCTAGTTTAAACACCATTGAAAATGATGCTGTTTGGGGATGGATTCCAGCATCACTTGTTTAAACTGGGGAGCTCAGATTCTCCTTTTAAATCCACCTTAAAGGGAGAATCTGGGGTCCCCAGTTTAAATAACATTGAAAGTGACACTGTTTCCCCCAATTGGAGGGACTGGATACAACACCATAAAATGTTTTCATAGCAGTAATAAAACATTTTGAAAGCATTTTGAAAATGCTTTCAAAAAAATTTATTCCTGCTGCATGGCATGGCCCATTGCTGTGTTCAGATTTGTGAGTTGGGGCATGTTCTATAATGTGATGATGACTTTGAAACGACCTGGTGTAAAAAATAATGGTTTGGTCACGGTGCGGGAGGGTGGCTCCAGTTTGCCTAGATACGCCTCTGGACATAGGTCAGGGAGACCTTCCAGCCCAGAGAGGCATTGGGGTGGGGGGTGCTCTATGGACCTGTGGCAACTGGCAAGGTGATGAAGGCAAGGCCAGATCTTCTAAACAGGTTGTCTTGAAATTGAAGCTGTCCCCAGATCTAGAGATCTCATGATCAGTGATTGAGCAAAGGTCTATTTAAGCTTTTACAGCCAGAAGCTGAGGATTATAATGAACTGACTCCTCTCCTGGAGTGGAAGCCAAGAGGGAGACAGGACTTCACTAGGTTGCCAGCTGCTTGGAAAAATCCAAGTTCTGTATCTCTGATCTCTGGTCAAATGGGATATTATTATTTACAGCCCAAAAACCCTAAAACAGCCCAGAAAACCCTAAAACAGCCCAGAAAACCCACAAATCAATTGATTCTGGCTGTTAAAATCTGACAATATTTCTGATCTTTTGATATCTAAGACAGTGTTGAATCTAAAAGTTGACCTAAGTTGTGCACCTCATCTTTCAGGAGGATTACAGTCCCATTTCAGCATTTGAAGAACCCCCATTCTCAGATCAGCTTTAGTTACTCAGTTGCACTACTTCTGTCTTGCTTGGATTAAGCTTCAATTTATTAACACTTATCCATTCCTTTACTATTTCTAGAGATTGGTTTAATACTTCCACTGCCTCCCAGGATTATGATGGAAGGCAGATAGATCACTCCGTCATTCGCATAGTGATGACATAGTGCTCCAGATCTCCAATAGATCTCTTCCAGCAACTTCATGTAGATGTTACAAATTATTGATGACAACTTTACAGTACCTTTGTATCATGAAGAAATCAAACTACTACAATGTTGATTTTTCCAGATTCAGTATAGCTAGGCTAGTTTCTTCAGGAGGGGGGTTGACTGTAGCCTCTTTTAACATTGCAGATGTAATATCTTCCTGCAGTGAATAATTAATAATTAACACCATCCAGTTTGGCAGCTCTTCTGTGGTAAATTACACTAGCCATGAACTAGTGAACTACATTAGACTGGTGGGAAGCTTCAGTTTTTCAGTTATCTTATTCATGTCCTCAAGTTTAATTAATTGAAAAGTGTCCTTTTGAACTAGAGAACTTAAAATCTTGGTTAGTGCAGAATCAAAATTGGATCAGATGCCAACAATTTTATCCACAAAACACATAGTAAAATGGTCACAATTAACTGTAGAAGGTTCCACTATCTGATCCTGGGGCAAGCCCCAGCTCAAGAGAGAAGGTGCTCAGGAAGAATCACATAAACTGCATGATGGGCATCCCAGATTCAGAGGCCCACTAGCTTTCCCACACAATTGCTAGTCATAGCAGCAGGAAAATATACCATAGCAGTCAAGAAACCATTTGGATGTATCTTGCTCCAAGGGGAAGCTCTGCTAATTTAAACCAAGTCTTAACCCTTGAACAGTTTTAAATGTTCATCAGGGAAGACTATGGTGAGTGAAGAGGAGGAGCTAAAGGTTCCTGAGGAGATTTTTAAAATGTCAAATTTTGTGCAAATGGCAAACATAGACCCTTAGACAACCTTCCTTGGCCTTGTTAATCTCCCTTCTTTTATTGGTTGAGGCATCCTCCCCTTTTCCACCTGCAGGACCTCCCAATTCCTTGCCTTCCCGCCCACCCTTTCAAAGACTGCGCTGAAGTCAGATGTGAACAGGCAGACTGGGGGACTCCTGTACTGACCAAACTCTTCTCATTCATTGACCAGCACAGAATAATGCCAGACTTGGGGTATCTTCAGTTATCATACCAGTTTATAAGAAGGGGCCGCCAGATTGTCCAGAAAATTATAGACCCATCAGTCTTTTGTTCATCCTGGGGAAATTATATGCCAAACATTTTGAAAAGAAGCTAATGGAATGGATTGTGGAAAATAATGTCATTGGCCCGGAACAAGCAGGCTTCAGATTGGAAAAATCAACAGTTGATCACTGTACAACCCTTTCCTTTTTAATAAATAGATAAATAAATAAATAGATAGATAGATAGATAGATAGATAGATAGATAGATAGATAGATAGATAGATAGATAGATAGATAGATAGATAGATAGATAGATTGATAATAATGAACTGAAGACGTTGTATATTGCAGTGCAGTGCTTTTGATATAGTTTCTAGAAATATTCTCTGATCTAGGTTACTCCAGGTGCAAATAGATCCATGATTACTTATGTTAATACAGAAGCTAGATGGTACAATGTCTTGCCAAGTAAAATATGACCAACATGGTTCCTTAACACACAAGATATCAACATACCAAGGTGTTAAATAGGGTTGTGTGCTGGCAATTCACTTATTTAATCTGCACATCAATGATCTGAAGGTCCATCTCTGCAAGGTCAATGGTCATCCCCCTAAATTAGGCAGTTGTACCATTCTACTCCTGCTGTATGCTGACAATACCACTATTCTTTCTCGTACTAGAATAAATCTCAAAATAGAGGCTCTTGCTAATTACTGCCATTTAATGTACTGAGAATGAACTATTCAAAATAAAAAATGGTTGTATTTGCTAAGCATTGGCACCTGCTTCCTTGGAAAATTAAGACCTTTAAATATCTAGGGCTCAGTTTCCAATATAACCATAGATGGACTTTTCATTGATTTTGTATAAACTTGTCTGGCAAGTATACATCCACAGGGGTAGCCCAATTTTATTACAGGAAGGCCAATTTTAAAAGGTCTTCCAAGCTAAGGTAGTACTGAAGACCCTCTCTGGAATTCCCATATGAATAAAGGCATTTAACAATTACATTGAGCAAATACAAGCCCTGTTCTTAAGGAGAATATTGGGAGTACCTAACACTGTCCCCTCTTCTACTCTCCGCCTTGAAGCTTGATTGTCACTAATTGAAACCTAAGTATGACTTGTAATGATAAAATATTGGCTCAAAATGCACTATAGACCATTGACGGGAGATCTAATTTCTCATCTTCTCCCTGACAATTATGTTTCACAATGGTCTAAAACAATTACCTCTGATCAAGAATGTCAGAATATCCCTTGAATCCTTACAACAATCTGAATAAAGTTTTATTTTGAGACAAATCCAAGACAGACCCGTTAACCATGGATAGCAGTTATTCTATTCAGTTAAGGAGCAATATGTTACCCCCATGTCTTTGGAATTCAACCCAACTGCAGGGTTAATGTTAATTATCTTATAAATGTGACAACTATCAAGCAATGAAGGGCTTTCATGCTAGCACCATTTAATAGTCTTCCATCAACCACTACAACTAACCACCTAGTAGTAGATTTAGCCCCAGCACTTCCCTGTTTAGAAATTAAACACCCGAGCATAACGAAAGAAGTTTAGACCCAAAAGCTATTTGGTCAGTCATAAGAACATATTGCCTTTCTCTACCTGTTTCTTTCACATCTATGACAGCAGTGCCTTGTATGATACTAGCTCCTCTATATCCTCCCCTGACAAATTTACAATTTCTCTGTGTTAATCAGGGCTGCTAATGGGAACTAAATGTTAGAGGCTCATGGAACCAGGCCAAGGAATTAATGTAATTTGAGTTGGGTTTGTATGGTTGAGGGGCAGGGGGATCTTTGTCCGGTGATGGCTCTTGGCAGCCTTGGTATTAATGAGAGTTGGTGGTTTCCCCAAGGATGTAAGGCGAAGCCCTGGATCTTAGTTGCTTGTAGATGATACTGCCTCAGAATAGAAACAAAAGAGAGAGGAGAATGCCAAGACACTTGTGTCCATAGGATTATAAAAAGTTCAACACTCAGTTAGTGCTGCTCTCCATTTTGCTTGCTTTGCAGGCGGGCAGAACAAAACTAACTGCAGGAAGTTATAAAAAGAAGATATAAAATTTGCCCATTAATTTGTTTTGAATAATTTGGGATGTAAATTTATTTTCCTTTGTAAATCTGTGCTGCAAACACTGGACTTTTTTAACATGCTCCACTTGGTCCTGATTTTCTTGGCAGTTGATCTGTAGGCATTAGAACTGTTTGGGAGCAGTTCTCCTAAATGTCTGCCCTCTTCTGTATTTTCACTGTTGTGGAGTCAGTTTATTTTCTTCCACACATGCCTTCAACAACAATGATTTTTGTGGGAGGGTACTGTTGTCATTGGTGGTATCACTGGCAGCATTACAGCAGCACTCCCTCTTTTTTAATTAAAAAATGGCACTGAAATATTGATATACAGTGCTGGAGCACTGTATCAATAGGTTTAGCAGATTCCTGAGTTACCAGTTTTCATTTAAATAAAAAATCTCCAGTCTCTTTTTCCTTATATTTCCATTATGGAAGGGACTAGAGATTTATTTTTAGTGCTGTTAGAAAAGAAATCACTTGTCTTCTGGGTGAGGGTAGAAGTTGAGGGAGTGGTTTCATCACAAAAGTGGGCTGGAGGTGGAGGGGATTGGGTGGGACAAAGAAAGCCAACAGAAACCTTACATATGAAGAAAAAGCTGACTCAGAATCAGCTTTGATCAGGGTAACCCCCCCCCCCCGGTTTCCCCCCCCCAGTTTTGTTTTGTGGGAGGTGGGGAGAAAACCCCCCAAATAAAAACTAAAGGCATAAAAATCCATTGGAAAAAATATGATATAAAAAGCAAACAAAAACATGCTTAAAAGCCTATAAAGATATTCAGTATATAATCAATTCATTTTGTGCATGCAAATTCTTTTCCAGAGCTAATAAATATGCTGTCTATTGTTATTCTTTTAATCCTGCACATTCTTTTCCTGTTCTTCTTTACTACCATCAGTTTAAGCATGTCCCAATTAAGCTATCTTGAAGATGTTGGAGACATTTGCCCTCTGCCATTCCACCTTTAAAACTGAACCAGAAATAGTTTTGCTTGTTTTCTTGAGCAGCTTTTCTGTCAGCTGCTAAGGAATAGTTCCACATCATTAAGCAACTGTTTAAATTACTAGGAAGCCATAACAAATTGGCCACCCTGTGTTAAAACCTTCATTTCATAAACCTTCAGTTTATGAAAACCTTCATTTTCATCTTCCACTTTAAATTAGCTTATTGCAATTATTACTGTAATGGCTGCAGTCATGACCAGCAACATCCTTATTAACATTTTCTGTCTGGTGTTATGTTCAGTTCTGTCCTTCTCTGCTTCATATAGTACGTTCTTTGGAAGTTGCAGGAGGACAAACACATAATCAAATGACCATCACCAGACCCCACCCTCAACTCCACCCATCTCAATTGCACCTCTTGGATGAACTTTTCTATAAAGGCCAGTGTGTCATTCAAGGAGACATTGCAAGGACTGTGTACATTGCCTATAAGTATAATTCAGAATTTTTCTGTTCTGGAATGACATGGTCACTGCTGCAGTGTTTGATACAAACACTAGATATTGAGCTTTTCTATAGTACTAAATGTTCAAGTTTCTAAAGCCCACATGGCATTCAGAATATATCAACAATACTCTCTTATATCAATATTACAGTTTAAAGTAATCATTCTACCAAATGCAAAATGGTGAGGACACTTTTGGCTGCTGATGCCAACTTCAAGGATTTTGAGCAAATACAAACCTTTCCAAAGCCCACCAACCTGCAGTCCCAAGAGACTGAAGATTTAGGCAAAGGTATAACTCAGTTTAGGATTGCATTGTAAATTATTGTATTGTAATAATTTTAGAGCTCCTTGTAAACCTGACACCCCTACTGCTGATGGTTACAGAGAAAATTTTGTCAGAATAGAACACATTTCCCTTTGCCTTTCTCTTATCTGAAAATGAGAAATCATAAAACACACTTACCTGACACTGTTGTTCAACAAGTGTCTTTTGTGCAGGCACACATGCAGACTGTGCATGCACAGGCTGGCCACAAAGAACTGACTAGAAAGCTTCTAAATGATTTAGGGCACTTGGAGGGTTCTCTTGCCCCTCCATTTTGAGAGAGGTTGAGAGTGTCTGGGTTTCCCACCCAAACGGTCCTATGATGGAGGCGAGGAGAGCACTCCTCCCTTAGTTCTCTCTTTGCTACCTAACAGAACAAATGGCAGTTCCCAGCGGTGAAAGAAGGAAAGGATACATTTCTGCAGAGAAGACACTCAATGAACATTAGTTGCAGGTAAGTGCAACTTTATTTTCATCATCATGTCTTCAATGCAGTCCAGCATGGGAGAGTAGCCAACATACTTGGAGGCATGTGTGGGCTGGTCAACAAAATTATGACCGCAAAACTGCCCTCCCAACAGCTGATCCTCTCCTGGAATCCACATCAATAGAGTAATGTGGGAAAAGTGGACCAGGTTGCCACTTTACAGATGTCCTGGAGATCTACACTGATTAGGAAAGCCAATGACAAGGCTTGAGGACTGGTGGAATGAGCATTAACTGGAATAGAGAGTCACTCTTTTGCATTGTCATAATCCAATCTAATTGCAGAGACCAACCACCTAGAAATTGGGACGTGCCAGCATAGTGTAGTGATAAAGAGCAGTGGACTCTAATCTGGTGAACCAGATTTGTTTCCCCACTCCTCCACATGAAGCCTGCTGGGTGGCCATGGGCTAGTCACAGTTCTCTCAGAACTCTCTCAGCTCCACTTACATCACAAATGTCTGTTGTGGGGAGGGGAAGGAAATGTGATTGTAAGCCGCTTTGAGAAGAACCAGCCAGCTGTGGAACCATGCAATCAGCCTGTGTGTGCTGTTAACAGGCAGGGGCGTGGCTGGGTCTGACCCTGCAGGGCAAAGCAGGTGGCAAGCACAAGCGTGGTCAGGTCACAGTCCAATAGGTCAAGGAGAACTGAGGAGCAGGCTAGGAATCAATGCAGAACTACGCACACAGCGGTGACAGGTAACACACTTGTTGCACCCAGGCAGAAGCAAGCTCACTGCAAGGCTCAGATAGAGAACCTTGTTCAGGGGGCTGGGATTCTGTGAGGAGTTAGTCCTCATCAGATGCAGAGATTTCTAATCTCCCATACCTTGCTGTCAAATGAGCACTCCTGTGCTTCTGCAGTCACAGCCTCTGCTTCTGCCTCCTATGCACAGCTGGCTTCACTGGATTCTCTAGGAGGAACTGCAGGCTCCTCCACCTGTATGTCATCAGGCAGGGAAGGACTGGACGTTTGCTCTGCTGCCTGGTCTTCCCCAGAAGCAGCCAACTCTGGCTGCACTATGTCCTCAGGTTCTGCCTCAGAGTCCTCTGAGTCCCGCTAAGTACACAGCAGTTGGCTCATTACTCTGTGGATGCATCGGAGATGAGCTTCTGCATCAAGGTGACAGAAATTTAGACTGAGAAGTATTCTTAACCTTTTTAGCCTTTTTAACAGGGGGCTCAGAGGTTGCCTGTTTGGTGACAAAGGCCGATTCAGAAGGTGAGCTGGATGGAGCCACTAAAACTGGAAGAACTGAAGGCATACGATCCCTCTTAAGAGGTTTCTCTGTAGGAGCACCTATTGATGGGAGGGATTTTCACCACAACTCAGCCTTAATCTAGGAGACCCAATCATGCCTGGCTTTTGGAGTAAAAGGGCTGAAAGATAGACATGTCTCAGAGTTATGAGTCTCACCAAGGCAAAATAAACATTCATTATGCTTATCATTCTGTGCCATCTTTGTCTGACACTTCATGCACTTTTTAAACAATGCCTTATCAACAAAGAGAAAGAAAATGGCTTTGAAGCAAATAAACATGCTCTGATTAAACAGGTCCTCTCTATGGTGGCAAAGAAAAAACTGAGGGAGGAGTGCTCTCCCTGCCTCAGTCACGTGACTGGAAGGAAGCTGCACTGCTTTCAGCTTGAGACAGAGGGGAGAGGGAGCACTCCAAACACACTGGAGTTCCTGGAAGCTCTGTAGTGCCTGCACAGTCCCCATGTGGGAGTACATTGAAGACATGATGATGAACCATCAGTTGGCTCAATAGACCTGGAAACTGACTGAATGGGTCATGTCCAATCCATTGCACTCTAACAGAATTTACTGCATGTGACATGCTAGTTAATCCCTTAAAAAAAAACAAACCCAAAGACATTCTTGAGACTCCTTAATCACTTGAAGCAACTTCTTCCACTGATCTAGTTGGCCTTGATTTGGACGTTTTCAGTCAGCTCACTGAAAATGACAAGTTTACAATGCTATCCTGTACTTGCAAGCAGAACTGATCTCAGAACTCAAAGTGAGACTTAGAGGCAGTACACATTAGAAATTCGAAAGGGTTAATTAGATATATTCTTCACATGTGCATATTTCAAGCCAAAAGCCCTGTATTTTAATGCAGATTTTAATGCAGATTTTAATGCAGATTTCAATGAAAACAGTAATGAATGTATGTTATTAAAATTATTTAAATATTTATATCCTGCTTTTCTTTGTAGCTCAAGGTGATTTACAAATAGCAGTTTAAAACATACAAAACCCCCAGTGCCCCCACACCCTGTTCCTCTAAAGTACAGTTTAATTTTTAAGATGTAATTAATTTAGCACATAGGCTTTGCACATGATCTGTCCTCATGCCCGGCTACTGAGCCCCATAAAGGAGAATCATGACTGGATCAGTTTATAGGGGATGTGATTGGGGCTAGATGTAACTCAGTGTGCTGCAATACATGTGCACTGAGGCCAAGCAAAGGGTGGATACGAGAAGGATACACTGAGCCCTATATGCTGGTTTTCCCTCTTAACACAGCTATAGATCATATGCAAACCCCAGCATAGTATAGTGATTAGAGTGTAGGACTGGTATCTCGGTGATGTAGGTTGAAATCCGTGTTCAGCCATGGAAACTTGCAGTGTGACCATGCGCTAGTCACAGTCTCAGCCTAACCAACCTCACAGGGATGCAGTTGTTGTGAGCCTAAAATGTTGTAAGCTCCTTTGGTTCCCATTGGAAAGAAAAGTGGTATAGAAATATTTAAATAAATAAATAAACACCCAAAGTTAAAATTGGAATGATTCAGAATTTCAAAACAGAATAATGCAGAAGTCTGCCTATTAACTGAAAGTTGAAGGAACTCAGTATATAAATTAGCTTTTCAGTATATAAATTAGCTATTCCTTTTGACTTCTGAATTGATCACACACTGTTTTTAATAAAGGATACAGTGATACTGGATTAGACTATCCAGCCCACTAGACTTGTTGATCAACTTGGGGTTTTTTTTAAAAGAAAACTTTAATTTTAGACTGTATTTTAGAACATTATATCCACATCTTCTATATAAAAGCCCATTTTCAAAATCTAATTAGCTTAAAAGCCAGCATCATTCTTTTACAAAAAAAGTGCTAAAAATTATGCAATAAAAATGTGATTGTCCCATTTCATGTAGGTGAAGAATTGTTTACAAATGGCCTGATTTGCTGTGTCTTATCCCACTGTAAATTCTTCATCAGTGCAAGTGCCTCAAAATGAAACGTAACTTATCAAACTTAATGAGGTGTTTTGATAGCAAGTGGATGTAGATTTTCTGGATTAATCAAATAGCAGCGGTCGATGTTCTTGCCAAGAAACCTATCCATTAGTGTCGGGAGGCCCAAGCCATGGGCCCTGTCTGTCTGAGGGATGTATCGCAGAATCCACCCTTGGAAACTTGATCTTATTAAATTCTAATTTTAACTACATGTGTCGCATTCAATATAGAAGCAGCTGATGGTGTATAAATCTACTGGCCTGTCAAGCGGCTCAAATGCATTACTAAAGCAAATGTATTTCTTTCAGCACAAACGCAAGCCGGAAAGCAGTGCTTTTCTTTTTTAAAGCTTGCTGCCATTGCATTTCAACAAACAGAAATGAGCATAACAATCTCCATATACACAAATGGTGTGTATCATCCCGGAGTCCTAGCATTTAACAGCAGGGTATTCATCATAGACATGATCAATTTACTCTTTTTGTTTAGCTTTTACCCCATGGTTAAATGACATGCTATTACCTACCTGTTCGTGTGTTTGTAAGCAGTTAAAAAAATCTTTCTGGTCACACACTCTTTCTTTCAGAAGCAACTCTACAGTACAGATCTGAGTGGCTGTGAGAGATTCATCAATCTCCTTGAAGAATGCTGCAATCAAATCACACTACAAAAGTTTTCAAAGAGCTGCTTCCTTGATCTGAGACTAAGCTGCTGGTGGACCCCCTGAGTAACTGGGTGTCACTCTAATCACTTAAGAATAAATTGAGGAAGTGATCTCAGGGTATGCTCAAATTTCTGTCTTTTTTGTCAGCTGACTCAAGATTACTAGGTAGAACAGCAGAGCTTGGACTGTCACTGCCAGAAGATATTTGAGCAAACTCATTTAGTAAACTCTTGGTGACAAGATGGCCAGTAAACAAAATAGCTACTATGGATGTAATGTCTTTTGCTGCAGTAAGCAGGATAACGTTCAGGTGTCTCACACAACAGCAGATCAGTTTATTATCATCAGAGAAAGCCTTGACACATCAAGAAAAACTTGAATTTGGATTTATACCCTGCCGTTCTCTCCTGTAAGGAGACTCAAGGTGGCCTTCCTTTCCTCTCCCCACAACAGACCCCTTATGAGGTAGGTGGGGCTGAGAGAGTTCTCAACAAACTGTGACTAGCCCAAGGTCATCCAGCAGGAGTGTGGAAACAAACCTGATTCACCAGATAAGACTCTGCTGCTCATGTGGAGGAGTGGAGAATCAAACTCGGTTCTCCAGATTATAGTCCGCCTGCTCTTAACCACTGCATCAAACTACCAACATGGAAAAAAATGAAAGAACAACAATCATCAATGCCCAGAAAACACCATACATAAATACATTTCAGGTGTGGTGGGAGAGCAATCTTATTTAAAGGAACATACATCATGTGTAGCTCTCTGTAAGTCTGACAGAAATTGTCTTCCTGCTTTTACTTGTATTTGCAAAAATGCAGAAATTACACTTTAGGGTAAAGTTTAAAGCCCTTTTGGATAAAATACAACTAGAAAGTGACTGTAGGATGTGACTTTTAATAATAATAATAATATGGACAACAGGGAATTCTCCAGCTTGCCTACAGTATCACAAGTAGACATAGAAATTTCCACACAGTACTACTGTCTGGGAATATAAGTAATGCTGCAGCATACTGCTGTTTAATGATAAACTTAAAGCATTTAATTTCTATAGAAAATCAAAAATTGCCCTGAGGGATCAGATCACAGTAGGTGACATGACAAGTTCTAAGGGACAGCTGACTAGCAATGAGTGCTAACTAGTAGTGAGGCCCTGACCAAGTTAAGTAGGGTGGCCAGCTGCAGCTGGCAATCTGATAAGAGAGTTTGGGAGATGGAGACAATGTCTTCAGCATTGCACCGATGAGTGGAGGCATTGCTAGGGTGACATTCTAGAATCCACCCCAAATTGTATAGTTTTGTGCTGGAAGTTAGATGGGGTTGGGGGGCTCTCACCATAACAGAGACCATCCAGGATACCTGCCTTCCCAAGGTTTTCACTTTACAGTTCACAGGATTTTATATTATATCCTGAAACATCTTCCTTTTTCTATTTTTAATTATTTTAAAATATCCAGCCTGAAGAAGAGCTGTGAATAATTCAGACATTTGCACATTGTTAAGTATAATTTAGTTGGTCCTAATAAAAGTTAGGAGCCGCATGGTGTAGTGGTTAAGTGCTTTCACTGCCACTCACATGGTCAGGAGTTCGAGCCCCCTGTAGGTCAGATATCCTGGCAGCTGGCTCATGGTCAACTCAGCCATCCATCCATTCCTTGGTCAGTAAATCAGTACCTAGCACATAGCTAGGAAGTAAAGAATAGCTGAGTAAGCAATGGTAAACTACCCCACAAAAACAGCTTGCCTATGAAATCACTGCTTGCAGCGGTACCCCAGGGCCGAACCCAACTGAAGGGGAAACTTTACCTTTTTTAAATAAAGGTTATAATACATATTGTATTCTCAGAATCCCTCCAAACATTATTGGACCAATACTTAAACTTAATGATACTCTTCTAATGCAATTGGTGTTGCTGGAGGCACAGAGACTAGCTTCTCCATTAACGAAAGTGAAAATCAAACTCAGCAGCAAATAGATTATGATGAGGTCAATGAAAATGCAGGTGCTGCTGTCCCTGTCTATTGCTACAATGAGGCACACTAAACAAATCAGTACATGTTTGATCCTCAGCGCATCTACTAAGAGATAATGCCTCTGTATGTTGGAACATTAGACAGAGATGCAAGTTCATAAATAATGTAGCATCAACATCATAAATAAGAATGTTGTTCATCTAGTAAGTTTTTAATTTTTCTTAAATTGTGTTTTGAAGGTAGAATTCTGGAGTGTATAGTAAATCGTAACTCTTCATTCTGGAAGCCTAATTAGTGATGGGAATTTTACATTGCCTGGAAAAGACAATTCTGAGTAATAATTTTTTTAAAAAACAATAATTTGGCTCTTCACTTCAAATAAAGAATGTGGACTGATATACGATGATCTGCAAAATAGGTTATATGCTGGTACAGCAGTGTTTGTGTTATGTCTCATGCAAGCAGAAGACAATGATTGGACCCAATGAAATGCACAATCCTTTTTCACCAATCTGAAATGTCCTTCAGCTTCTGCATGAAAACCTATGCAAGTGGAAAGGGACTATAGGAGACAGTTCTCTGTTCATAGTCTTCAGTCCCCAGGATGTTGTAGGAAGAGTCATGGTTTCTCTCACTTGCTCCCTTACGGACCAAGCTACCTGTACTGTCTATATGACATGCTTTGGTGAGTGGGACAGTAATCCTAGGGGCTGTTTGACCAGAGCGTCTCCACTGTTGTGCTACAGATGTTTGCATAAAGCCTGGACAGAGGCACTGCTTTCAGTCTTCAACTAGCTTGGCCTCACATGAAGTTGTATCATATCCTTTTGTTACAGCACAAAGCTCTCCGGGGGTTACTAGAACACTGACTAAAAACAGTGTGGTTAAAAACAAACTGTCTCTGTTCTGGGTGTGTCCTATGTAAAATGGAAGTTTGCCCACTCCATGTAGCCTTTTGAATTGCTACATTTTACACACAAAATTATGCTAGCCAAGCCACTACAGTGCTAAAGTGGAAGAAGCACTTTGTCAAAGTTGTCACAAAAATCTGGAGCTAGCTTTGGTTATGAGTAGTCAAGGAGTGCTCTTACAAACTGAGAGATTATTTGCTTGACTTCCATCCGACTTTTGTTGAGATTGTCTCTTATACCCTTGAGCTAAGAAATTGAATTTCAACTCTCCTGAATCTAATCTCCTGTCTCCTGGGAAATTAACATGGCACTGAAATCCTTTTTGCTGATCAATGCAAAAGACTTGATTTGTTTTGGAGGGAGAGTTTTTGGAACATTGCAAGCAGCAGCTAAGACCATCTTATCCAAACATTTAGGTTGCCACCACTGATCCATTTATCCCATGCTAACATAAAAGCCAAGCTTCATCCGTGGACTTAATAGAAGGACTGTAAGTCTTAAGAATACGGAGTGCTGCTTTAAGCAGAAATCATCACTCACCTCTCTGAACCATAATTTGAATTTAAAGAGAAAGCTTCTTCCAGAATGCAGCAAAGCCTTTTCCTTCTCTGGAGTCTAGAGTGGTTCTACATTTCTAATGTACAAATCCCTGCTTGTGAGTGATGGAATGGTAGGAATGTCAGCTGTATGGGGTTAAATGAAAACAAATCTGCTGAGTGATATTCTAGAATCAGAAATATATAAGCAGTTGCTGAAAATATAGCAGTAGTTCTTGTACCCAAAAGATGGCAGATTAATAACCGATAATTACACTTTAAATCTTATCTGGTATAGGGTAAAAAACAAAGCAAAATAAAAAGTATCTGAAGCTTTGGCATTCATTTTTGGAAGTGAAAGCAAGTCAAAGTTGCTACTGCTATGAATCAGGCAACTGAGAGCAAGAATTTCTCATAATCATCCAAAATCATAAAAAAAGCAGTCATGTACATAATACTGACTGCTTTCTCCCGTTTTCATCAGCATGTAGGCCAGGGGTCTGCAACCTGCAGCTCTCCAGATGTTCATGGACTACAAATCCCATCAGCCCATGCCAGCATGGCCAATTAGCCAATTAGCCGTGCTGGCAGGGGCTGATGGGATTTGTAGTCCATGAACATCTGGAGAGACACAGGTTGCAAACCCCCTGATGTAGGCAGTCAGTGCAAAATGCTGCATTAGTATCTAGGGTAGTGATGGATTGGAAGAATCAGATGAGACTTATCTCAGACAAAGAAAAGTAGAATAGATGGGGGCCTACCAGATTTGGGAGTATGTATTCTGCTCCTTTTAGATGGGATTGTACTCACACTGACGGCACAGGTTTGCAGCTTGGGTTTGTTCATGGATCAAGTGTTATTTTTTGAATATCCAAGTAGTGTTAGTGGTGAGACACACCATCATTCAGGCTGGTTTAAATGGGTTTTCTGGATAGGAAGGATCTGGCTACAACATGGTTACCTCCAGATTCGACCACTATACATTGATGTTCATGGGACTGTATTCAGATAGTGTTTCAGAGGTTTCAGCTGGTTCAGAATGCCATTACCAGACTGTTTATAGGACCAGGCCAAATGCAGCATTTTACTCCAATTTTGGGGGAAACAAGATCAAAAATTTTTGCGCTAGGTTCCAGCTGGTTTATGGAGCCAATACAAAATGCCTTTTTTGACTTTTAAATAGAAAAGTGCCTCTTCTTATATAAATCTACCTGAATCAGTGACGTAGGTATAGATTTTGTAAGGGGTAGGTTCGGGGGCAGTGCTACGTCCCCACCTGCCCCTGGAAGCATGGCCACGCCTCCCCAAACCCTGCCCCCCAGCCTCAGTGCTTATAAAAGCAGCTCTCCGAGGCCACAAACAGCAGACTCCCCTGCCCTGCCCTGCCCCCCCCCCCACCGACTGGGCTCCAAGTTGGCATCTGGCATCCGGCATCCGGCAGTCCCTTCTTCCCTCCCCTCTGGGCAGAGGCATAGCTAGGGAAAATGGAACCCAGTGCAAAATCTGAGTTTTGCGCCCCCCCCCCCCCATGGGTGGCCACTGTGATGCTGGAATCCACCCCCAAACAGCATTACTTTCAATGGTGTTTAAACTAGGAAGCCCAGATTCTCCTTTTAAATCCACCTTAAAGGGAGAATCTGGGTTCCCCAGTGAAAACAACATTGAAAGTGATGCTGTTTTGGGGTGGATTCTCCCCCACCCCTAAACAGCATCACTTTCAATGTTTAAACTGGGGATCTCAGATTATCCCTTTAAATCCATGCAAAACGGGGTGGATTTAAAAGGGGAATCTGCATAAATTTGGGGGGTGCCTGCTGTCAGGGGTGCAATTGTTAAGCTAGCAGCACCAAACTTTCAGGGTATCTTTAGGAGACTCCCCTGATGATACCACCCAGGTTTGGTGAAGTTTGGTTCGGGGGTCCAAAGTGATGGACCCTCAAAGGTGTAGCCCCCATTTTCTATTAGCTCCCATTGGAAACAAGATCTCCCACTAGATCTCCCTCTCTGTTGGCATTTAGAAGGTAAGAGAAAACTGAACTATTCATTGAAATGATCAAGGCCCACTGTCAACCCTTTTCTGTTTTGCTGTCTGTTTGTTCTGTTGTTATGTGTGATGGGACTGCATGGTGTAGTGGTTAAGAATGGTGAATGTTTTTCCCATTCCTACACATGAAGCCTACTGGGTGACCTTGAGCAAGTTACAGTTCTCTCAGAACTCCCTCAGCCCCACCTACTTCACAAGATGCCTATTTTGGGGGGCAGGAGGAGAAGAGAAGGCAATTGTAAGCTGCTTTGAAACTCCTTATTGTTGAGAAAAGCGGAATATAAAACTAACTCTTCTGCATTTTTGTTCAAAGGCTCCATCTAGTACTTGCATCTTCTGATACCCAGCATGGACAATTTATCACACTTGTACAATCTTGGGGAAATAGCAGTTTAGCACAGTTGTTCTCAACCTGGGGGTCGGGACCCCTTTGGGGGGTCAAACGACCCTTTCACTGGGTCGCCTAAGACTCTCTGTATCTGTAAAATGGTTAAATTTTAGGGTTGGGGGTCACCATACATGAGGAACT
The DNA here is from genome assembly GCF_021028975.2 of Sphaerodactylus townsendi. NCBI lineage: Eukaryota > Metazoa > Chordata > Lepidosauria > Squamata > Sphaerodactylidae > Sphaerodactylus > Sphaerodactylus townsendi. The sequence goes on from NC_059427.1 coordinate 84,511,397, forward strand.
GTATTAAAGGGTCACAGCATTAGGAAGGTTGAGAACTTCAGGTTTAGCAGCTGACTACCTCCCTCCTCCGTGCCTGTTTTAAATAGTTTGTTTGAACAGTGGCGGTCTATGTGACATGGACCATTTAAAATAGTAAAGAATTGATTAAAAGTAAAAAGCCACAGATATACTCTCTACACAGCAACACAGTGAGCAAGGAATACACAAGAAAGATGCAGATGTGCAATCCCTCTGTTCTTCACTCTGTACAAATCCTATTAGGTATTATTCTAAGGCCGGTTCTATAACACAGAAGTTACAATATTCTAAAACCTTCGATTACCTTGGGATCTCTGTCCAATCAGCAAGCTGTTTGTCTGCTGTACATGGCAATGAAAATAATCAAGGCCAGGTGTGAGAGTTTTTTCCTCCAGATGTATTCAGCTGGAATGGAGCTATCAAATTGGATCCTCTCCCTCCATTCTAAGGGATTTTATCGCTTCAATTTACCACCCATTGTGGGTCAAATAACTCTTTCCTGAAATCTCTAGGAAGATAAAGGTAGCCCTTTGCACCTGTAAGTTTCTGTGTCCTTTCTAGGTGTCAAATTCCAATTAAGGTGTGAGTTGACCATTGCTTCTGGCCAGGATGGCCAGAAGCATTTCCAGTGTTTTGATGGTTGGTACTTGGAGGTGATACTTGAAAGCAACTGATTTCTACCTTCCTGCCTGTTTTATGCCGGGAGAGAGAAAAACTTTTAAAATTAGACCCCCCCCCCCCAATGAATCTCCACATTATTCAGTTGATTTTGTTGAGTTGTCACTGTTTTTTACTTTGCTGTATTGAAAGGTTCATTGATGTGAACTGCTTTGTGGACCTATGTTATGTGGAAAAGCAGAATAAAATATTGTTAATAATAATCTATTAAAAACATGGCTTTGCAGAGGATCTATGGTGCCATAATGGTAGTCTTGTACCTGCCCTAGATCCCATTTGCCCAGGAAGTGCAGCTACAAAAAATAATAATTTCCCAGAATTTCCCTATAACTAAGGTACATTAAAAAAGGGTTCTCAGTTCTGTAAACATGCTAACAGTTCTCTATTTAAGGTACATGTATCTGAAGTACTTACTGGCAAATGGTGCTGTATAATCTAGACACTGCTGGGGAGATGTGTGAGTGTATGCATATATGTTTGTTCATGTACACACACACTAATCTGTGGCTTCAGCTTCTCCTCCTTGAAAACATACCTCCTGACAGCTGGCCACCTCAGATGCAAAGTGGTTTTTCTTTCTCCATCTCAGGCACTTGGCTATGGGATACTTTTATTCCCACCAGCAGCTGCTGTGAGAAGCAGGTGAGTCAGCAGGAAAAGAAAATGATGTGCAGCCAAACTCAAGGCCTTTTCTTCCCTTCTTATTTACCTGACTTCTTACAGAAACAATTGTGCTGTTGGGAATGAATACATCTCACAATCAAATGCCTGAGAAGTTGGCAATTCCAGCTTCTGTTTACTAAAGTACTGCCACTGAAATCTCATTGGTCAGCCTTACAGGCAACTATTGGCTAATACATGAGGCATCACCAACTGCTAATGATAATACTTCATCTTCCCATGCATATGTTTTTTGTGCTTTTAACAGACAATTTAAAAAGGTCTGGTTCATCTCACTGTGCTTCTACAATGCAGGAGAGCTCATCTAGATGTGTAAATTACTGAGACATACAAATTAATGGCTTGATGACTAATTAAAAATAAGGTTTTCATTAATCAGGGCTGGCCATCTGTGTTTTATCATTGGCTCTGAGGACCCGGTCATTCATTTTACTACTTGGGGCTTGGGTGTTTTTTTTTAAAGGTTGCACTTTCTTATATTTCTCCTTGCATTTGAAAGGTCTTCTAAACTTTGCTGTGTTTAAACTGTATTGTATTTTCGCTCCCTCAGATTTATTCAGGACAGTAAAATATGTTTAAAAACAATTTATTTTAATAGTATGGGGGAGTACAAACTATGATTCCCATGAGGTGGTGGGAGAATGTGAATGCATGAGCTACCCAAGATCCAGAAATGTTAGCAGCTATTAATAGTCAAATAGTCCGACAGACTCAGATGGATACTGACAGTAAGAAAAAAAGATTCCACAAAATTCTTGATGTACATGCTATCTTGCAACTTACATTATTTCAGTAGGCTTAAGCACACCCTAGCTCCCCTCACCATATACATAGCATATATGCAAACAGCATCAGTCCATGACTGTTGCAAGCGACACTTGCGTGCTTTCCAACTAATTTCAGTAACTTACACCACCATTTGTCGCTACCAACTATTAACTCTAGATGTCAAGTGTGCTGCAGCTGCTTGTTCTGGGGTGCCGGTGCCTGACTTTAGTCTCTCAAATAATGTGTTATGCCTGAAGAGCTTAGGGGAATGTATTGTTCAGCCCTAAGATTCACTCTCCTTCCTGGGCAGTAACTGAAGGCAATGGGATTCCCTTAGATCCTATGGCAGGATAGTCTGGTGTGAGGAATTTCAACTATTATTCACCTCTTGGCATTATAATTACTCAGTGAACTTTTGACATTGGCTTGAATGCAAGGATGGTAAGGAAAGAACAGCTATTCCAACTATCTTAGATTGTTCACACAGTAAAACAAAAACAAAAAGCCCCAAAGCTGGCATAAAGTCTGGTATTTGAGGCTCTGTCTTCCCTCCTCTTTTTGATTGCCTTGACTTTATGAAATAATTATATTCCTATACCAAAAACATATCTTGGAAATATACTCCACCTGCAGAAAGATAACCAACTATTTTAAAATAGTTGGTTTCACATCTGGTGAAATGAGCGCTAATCCATAGAGCTTTACACAGGAATAAAATTTGTCAGTCTTTAAAGCATTACTAGATTTAAAAAATCCTCAGTGAATGCATTCGTTCATTTTGTAAGTTCTGCATAAGCTTTGACATTTTGGAGGAGTTTGTCATGTAAATACAAGGTAGTCCATAGCTGGCTTTAGCTAAGGCCACACAGAATGGATCTGTTGCAATTTAGCTCAGTGTCTTCAAGAAGAGCTCAATAAGGAAGCAATGACTGTTGGTCTCAAGCCAGGACAGGTCAGCAACAAACAACACTTGTACTGATCTTTTCTGAAATGAATTTGGCTTCCAAATAATTGTTCCCTGTGCCTCTAAACAATGGTTGTGTTTGTGGGACCATGGCTTTTCTCCTATTCTGCTCTTTCAAAATAGCTTCATTTTTCTATTCTTCTGTTAGTTCCCTATTGAATCCTTTACTTCGACAGCTTTACTGGTAGTCCTGTTTGGATGTTGACTGACCGTGTGTGGAACAAGGATGCACTAGTACCTCCTCTTGCCTCTACATGATCATCAGGTTGTCTGCACAGTATAAATGCATGAAGGAAATGTCTGCATGTATGCTTCCTGTCCGTGATCAGCAACGTTCAGAAAGCAACATTCCTGAAAACAGAGCAGGAGTGTACACATGTGTACTTCCTCCATATGTAGGCTTACCAGTCAATGATCATGCAAAGGTATACTCATGTTCTTCTTCCCCACATGTTCAATCAACATGGTGTAAGGCTGGACACACTCAGACAAAGTCGACTTTGGAACAAAGAAACGAACTTTATTGAATTGTGTTGCCCTATGCTACAGGGTGCTGGAACTGAGGGTTCTTGCCCTCAGTTCCAGTATATATAGGGGTTGTTGGGGGCGGTCCCTCCCAGTGGCGGGAACAAGAATAACTGGGGAAACAGAAACTTACTGGGAAATAGAAACTTACTGGCAGGGCCGCACCCCTGACACATGGGTGTTGTTGCCCATACCGGGCTAGTGTCAGTGGCTGTTCACTGCCTGTCCTAAAAGTGTAGTCTGAAATTCCACAATCATGCTTCTCAGTCATTATAGCTGACATGTTGATCACAACCTCTTCATAGACTCCAGATTTTAGATATAAGATGATTCAAGCTAAGATTGCCCTTTAAATGTACTGCAGCCTGGAGTGTAACTTGACAGTGGATGCTCAACTGGACGCTTCTTTCAAGATGGACATATCATCCTGTCAGGAGTCTGACCATTCAACTGGAGTAGGCCCTGCCCTTGCTTCAAAGCAAGAGGTTGGGCCTCTGCAACCTTTCTGTTGACAGAAACAAATGAATATAATGGAAAGGGAGGAGTGTTAAATAATCAAGGAATCCATCTAGAAAGAGCACAAGGACAGAGTCTGTTACTTCTCAGCTTAGGGCTGGTGCAATTTGGAAGCTGTTTGGACAGAGGGTTATAGAGATTGCCATTGCCAGGCAGAGTCTAAGGAATTCCACTTCCATATGATGTCAGTTTTATAAACTAGACAGTTGTATGGTTACCTTGACCACAAGGTTATCTGCCTAATGAAAGCTGACTTACAGAATCAAATGTTCAGAGACCTTGTTCAGTTTCCCTGAGCATGTATCTCATTGTTTGGCTCCTATCTTTAATTCAAGAAGTCCTTTCGCTTATTAAATGATATGACAGGCATGCTTCCTGGCAGCCTATCAAGTAATTTGCTGATTTATATATACTCTCAGGCTGTGCCAAAGTTCAAGCATTTTCACCCATCATATATATTTCCTGTTTTAATTTAAACTATTCCCAGTCCAAGATGAAAGTAGTACCTGCTGCTATTTTGAGAAGGGTTGGGATATGTTTGGATAATTGCCAATTCAGAGCAATACTGCATGATTACATTGTAATATTTTCAGTCTGTTTTAGGGCGCTTTATTCCCTACAGTGTACAAAACAATTTCTTCCAAAAACTTACCATATCCTCTCCCTCCCTGTCTCTTTCAAAGAATTTCTACTTACACTACTGCAAAACCTGATAGGTTTCTTTGTATGGTAAATTCAAATGTATATATTGATTTGATTTTCTTGGTAAAATATCTTGATTTTCCCAGTTTGAAATATTTTATTTAACAATTCTCACACTTTTTTTTTCATGTGGTAGCCACTGGTATATGACTTTATGCCTTCATGCAATATCTGATCTGCCAAGACTTATCCCTCAGCTTGTGCAACAGAGTCTACTTCATATTCTTTCCTTTCAGGCACCCTGACAGACAAGGAGAGCTGCTGGAGCCAAAATGCTTGATCTGATGAATGCTCACTGAGAAAAATCCCTCTGAATTCAATCCAACAGATTGCCAAATCACAAGTATGCATGGATTAGACTGTGGCCTTAAATAGCTGGTTTTCAAACTCTGTTCTGGAGGAACTCTAAGGTTCCTTGGAAGCCTATCTGGGGTACCCCGATTAGGATACAACAACTGAGAATCTCTCATCCGTTACTAGTCCTTCCCTACAGTGTGCAGATATAGCAAATTACTGAGCATTCTACATCACACTCCCAACTCATGTTTGGCCACAGAAAGCCCTGGCTAGTCCAGAGCCTTCCATGAACTAAAATATTCCAGGTTTCTAGAGCAAATCCCTGGGATTTGTCTGCAGGTACATAAATGGAGGTGTTCCTGATGCAGAAAGTCTTGTTAAATATTACTGAAGAGGAGGGAAAGTAGAACATTTTTATAAACGCTGACCGAACTGATCAACAGATTCTGGGGCCATACAATGCTTTCCTCTGAAGGGTCACAGAAGCTATAGGGGTGTGCTTATTGTATACCCAACTAAGAGTTGTATTCTAATAGTAGATATCTGTCCAATGCCTAAGACAGGATGAATTAGATGGAAAATAGGGGAGCTCCACAACAGAATACACCTCCTTTTTTCAGTTCACAGCAGCAGAATGCACATGTGTGTGTCCTGGATCAGAGAAAGAGAGTTTACACTTCCCCTATTCTAACTTCTACTCTAAACCTTTCCCTGCCACCACAGTTACTCTTTGATATTAATTCAAGGTAGTGTTGCCAGCTACCTGGAGGAAAAAGTCCTTTCCCTTTGATAGGGGCTTAAAGAGATGTTATTTATCAGATGATGTTATTTACCTCCATGCCATGAAAAGCTTCAGCTGCCCGTTTCCACATATTAAGAAGAAGGGTTGGTTTTTATATCCCACTTTTCTCTACCAAAAGTAGTTCCAAAGCAGCTTACAATCACCTTTCCTTTTTCTTTCCACAACAGACACTTTATGAGTTACATGGGACTGAGCAAGTTGTGAGAGAACTGTGACTCGCCCAAAATCACCCTGCAGGCTTCATGTAGAAGAGTGGGGAATCAAACCCGGTTCTCTAGATTATTGAGTCTGCTACTCTTAACCACTATACCATGCTGGCACCTGTTAAATGGACAGGATATTATTCTTCATGCCTGTTGGCAGCTGTAATTCCAGGTGTCACTTCACTGACCTTTTGGATCTGTACTACTGGAAAGATGGTTTTATAGGTCTTTGCAGTGGATATGTATCCCAAAGGTTTTTCTGTACATTTACAGGATCCTTTTAATGATCAAAGTCAGTATGGATCTCAACAATTTTAATTTAGTAGACCCAGCCATGGCTTTTATTATGACTGTAGCCCATACGATTAAATTCTCAGATCTAATATACTGGATTCATAAGTGCCAAATCATAACTACCATTTTATTTATGCTATTGCTTATGGAAAACGTTGGTCCTTTCTGAACAGCACAAGCAAAATGTCTTGAGGACATTAAAAGAAGCATTTTGGGAAGGAACTCCTTGGGGGAGGGCAGTGTATAAATCCAAAAAACAGCAACACAGCATTTTGTCCCCAGCAGGAACGTATTTGCCAGAGGAACATGGCTGGTCCAGACCTCTGATTCTGGAAACCATCTCATTTCCTGCTTTGCTTTGGCATTCTGCAATTATGCTAACCACATATCTTTGATTCCTCATCCAAGGCCCCTTTTGCTGCTTCTGCTCTCTGTCTCTGAATTAGTTGGTGTTGGTAAGCCTACTGGCACCTCCTTAGAGGAGGAGAAAGTATAAGAGGTCAGTCCCGCTGTTCTTGATAACATTTTAAAGCTTTCCCCTTAAATAAGCAGAATTCATTTCAATTATGGGCCCTCCGTGTGTATTTCAGAAATAATGCGCTGTTATTAATCTGTCCATGGCAAATTTTGCCGGGCTCCAGATTATTTTAGAGAAACTGAATAAATTTTAAAGATAAAAATGTGGTAGTCTTTATACATGACTGCATAGTCTCTGATCAGCTTCTGACTTAAGTTAGATCAAACTAATTTAGCTTCTTAACAGACAGGGTTTCTGTTTTTAGGTCTTGCAAAACCTTCCTTGAATGTGTGGGATTCCATTTGACAGCTGCTTGCTAAGCTTATCTGTATGAAAACACCTTTGGGCACCTTAGATCATTTTTTAAATTAGCAGGGACAGTCAAATAAAAAAGACCAGCATTTTAAATGATAAACAAACAAACAAACAAAACACATTCTCTGTTCATAAAGCTGTAATACTCTACAGAAGTACTCATATAGTAAAGGCTATTGAACTCAGTGGCTTTACTAGTGAGTAAATACAGATAGGACTGGGCTCCCAACATAAACAAAGTTGCTGTATGCGGAGTCAAACCATTGGTCTAGCAAGGTCTTTCTTTCCTATTATGACTGGTAGCCTTTCTCCAGGCAGAGGTATTTTACATCCCCTACTCTCTAATCCTTTTGATTAGAGATTCTGGGGACTGAATTTGGGATATTCTATATTCCAGGCAGAAGCTCTGCCACTAGGCCGTGGACTCCACCCACATCTGTTTGCTGGTACATTGAAGCAAAAGTCTGTGTTATTTAGTTTCAGCTGGAATGATCAATCAGATGAAATTAATGGGATCCCTTTCCCCCTATGCATCTGTGTGCTAAAATACACAAAACTGAAGTTTTCCAGTGCAACGACCAAAAGAAAAAGACAATAATGCTAGGAAAGGTTGAAGGCAGCAGGAAAAGAAGAAAATCCAACATGAGATGGATTGACTCAATAAGGGAAGTCATGGCCCTCAGTTTGTGAGACATGAACAAGGTTGTTAATGATGGGATGTTTTGGAGGACATTGATTCATAGGGTCTCCATGAGTTGGAAGCAACTTGATGGCACTGAACACACACAACACATTGTAACAGCAAATAAAGACATATTTAATTTCATAGCACACTTAATTATATTTTCCTATGTGTCATACACATATGTATAATATAGCAATGAAAAAGTGAGCTATAAATCTCTGAAATTAGTCAATAAATATGAAGACATTTACTTATACTTATTTAAGAGTATGTTACAAATAAGTGGAATATATAGGGAATATCTATGATTTCTTAATTAAGGAATAACAATTTTACACCAGAAGCGAGGAGAAGATACTGATGAAGAAAGTCTGGAAAATTAGTGGATGAAAAAAGTTTGTAAAATTAGAGGATGATGTTTGCATTCTTTCAGAAAACTACAGCAGTCTGAAAGCAGTCCATACAGATGAAGCCAATATTTAGTTATAGAGTAAACATATTTCTACTCCGCCTTATCCTTAAGATCTGCAAGGCAGCTAACAAGAAGTTCTTCAAGATCCACAATACAACCTAACATCACATCAAGTACTTTCGGCTAATAAGAAAGCGCTTCGTAGTAAGCCTAAAGCTGGTTACAGTGACCAAATCCAAAAGGGATGACTAGAAGCAAGTGAAATGTAAAGGAGAGGAACGCCTAAGAGGTTTTGCCTAAAGCTCTAGCATACCCCCAGGTCAATAATCTTACACACAAAATTACCTAGTTGTTTCTGGAACTGGAAGTTTTACACTGATTTTGTGTGTGTGTGTGCGAGTTTGTGTAGAAAGTGCCGTGAAGTCGCAGCTGATTTATAGTGACTGATTTATGGGGGGGGGGGGGGCAGTTTCAATGCAAGTGATTAAGCAGAGGTGGTTTGCCATTGCTGTCCTCTGCAGAACCTTCCTTGAAGGGCTGCCTTCCAAGTACTTACTCATCTTAGCTTCTGAGATCTGATGAGATCAGACTATACTATATCATCTCACATCCTGTGGCTGATAGTATAGCCATGACATAACAATGGCAGCATTCAAATAACTTTCTCCACTTATATTCCAACAGCAGGTGGCAGCAAAATTCTGTCTATTGTTATTAGTTGCTCCACAAGGTTCAACCAATTTTTTTTCCTTTGTACCTCTCTTATTACACATGGACATTCCTTGAATGTCCAGAATGACTGAATGGGGCAATCTCACAGTTCCCTTCTAGAGAGCTTGCACTTTCCCTAGAATCCATGCTTCTTGAGTTGCTAATGCAGTGCATTGCTTCAATGTATGCACAGCAACTATTACCTATTCCCAGGACAGTCTGAAGACAGTTTGTTGAAGTGAATAAACAAATATTTAACGAGGCATGGAAAGGGACTATCAAGGAAGAGGGCAAGTAGTGTAAAGAACTGAAGAAACCATGTAGTCAGTAGGACTTAGCAGTCAAATTGGAAGATGGGGGTGGAGTGGGGGATAATGATTATGTTAAGAAGGAAGGTTGCCGATTACTATTCCAAAGAGAACTCCTGTAACTTAAGTAGCTTCCCAAAACTGAACACATATCGTTCCTGTCAAATTAATTATACAGTCATACACTGTTAAAAGAGCCATAACTGTGTGATTTCCTCTGCCCCATTAGTAACCCTGATTTTGTGGTTCTTTTAAATATTTAGGTCTTCTTTTACAATGCCGTTTCTCTATTACTTGCTTGTTTGGGGTCTCTCTAATTTATCTGTAGTTATCTGTCTAAGGTGCATTTGGGGTCATGGTTGATGTCACTGTATTTTTAAGTGCTAAAATCTCTGCTTATGTGTAATTATTTGAAGCTGATGATGACTTTGTCAAAAAACTTTGTTGAAGTCTGAAGGCATCCAAAAGACATTTTCCCACAGAAACATCTATTGACCAAACACAGAAATGTCTGCAAAATATTCTGCTAAGGTCCTTTGAAATCTCCAGTAATGTTGATGCCCATTGCTTATCACCAGTGGTTTGACTACACTGTTCAGAAACTAATTTCATGTCTTCAAAGCCATCTAATGGGAAATAATTGAGCCGAGCAGTTTAACAAGATAAAAGCAACTGTGAGTATAATTTTCAGTAACTTGCTCCAACTCTGAAGATGCTAATCATAAACTACAGACACTATCAAAAGACTGCCAGATTTTTCTGTCTCTGGGAAAGCATATTATCTGTTTTGATTTCCTTATAAGCAAGTGTTGTTTTTATTCCCAGTGACAGAAATCATGGGGAAGACGAAAGCAGTCACATTTTAAAATTCTCTCTCACCATCCTCTTTTTGAATGTACAGCTCCTGTCAAGGGGTTCTCTGAAATGTTTTCTTTTGCATCAACAGTGCTAATGTTGTTTAGATTAAATGACTCCAGGAGTGCTCAAATCATTTATCCACACCACTTTGTAGTAGCTGCAAAGTTGGTGCTTTCTCTTGTGTTTTCGTTGTTATTTTTTTTCTTTTTGGTGCGCTCTGCAAGGAATAGGATTGTTGTCTTTTTTGTTTAACTAATTTTACTCCTGTTCCTTTAAAGTACAGAAATCTGAGTGACTGAAAGGCACAGGAGCAAGGCCAGAAAGAAAAGCTGGCAGCCTTTAAGTCCCACTGATTTGTTAAGAAGACTGTATCTGATCTCAGTCATAAAGTCACATTCTACCTGATGTAAAAGTGGCCAGAACTCATTGCATTGTACACTGCATTTGTCTCCTGAGTCTGTTATGGACTGCACTGTAACATTGAACAACTTGGTTGGGTGAAACCTAAATGCAAAGGATATTGCACAGTATGGGAACTCACATTACAGAAAAAGACTGAAGTGTGTATTAAACTCCCTACCACCCCATTTACTTAAGTGTCTGCTGTCTGAATTTTAATCACCACAATCTCACTCAAATTGCACGCCACTAGAAAATATGATAAATGTTCTAGAATCTAAACATTTTGGAGCAGGCAGAAGCTTTCCAATCTGATTAATATTCTGGTGCCATGTTGTCTGGTTTTAATTTCCTAGGAAGTAGGAAGGTAATGAGATGACAGATGACTCAGCAGGTTGCTAAGTGTCAAAAATAAAGTCCATCTAGAACAGTGGTCTCTTCTTTTTGCCAAACAGGTATTTCTGTGCACTTTCTGCTCATCACTGCACCATTTCATAGGCTTTGGGAGAATGTTGATTCTATATGCCCAGAGATGGGGCTGCCTCCCAGCACCAGTCAACTTGTTTCACCCCTCTCTTTGTCACAGACACCCACCCTAGTACTCTGGAGCACCCTACAACTGGCAGCTCCACCCTTGGACTTACCAGCAGGAGCAGGGACATTCAATAAGCCAGGAGCTGGGAGAAACTACAGAGAAATGGCAGGAGGGCCTCAGCAGTTCTAGGGAAAAGGGTGGATATAGCACTACCCTAGCCAAGTTGCAATCAGCAGCTCACAGTAGCCTTAGAGAACGGGATCAGGGTGGCACAGCCTCAACCAGGCTTCAATCAAGGAGGAGGGCCAGTCTCAGGCTAGGCAATGACAGACAGATCAGCAGCCACTAGGAGGCTGGAGCAGGGAGCTTATGGGACAGAGGGAACCTCCTGAGAGAGATAAGAGGGAGTCAGGGAGAGAGGTGGGTTTGTGTGATGTGGGAATTTATGCTTGTGGGAGACTGTCAGCTATCACCTGTGGGAGATTGGGAGATTGTCAGCTGTCACCTGTAGGTTGTCAAAAAGCTAATTGCAGGGAAGCTGCTGCTACCACCGTCACCCACTCCCTTAACCGTGTAGTATGGTGAAGCTTCAGCTACTTATGCCGCCCTCACTGGAGCTGGATCTTACAGGCACCACATCTCTCAACAGATTTGGAAGCAAAAACTGGTCTGGAAAAGTCTCTGCCCCAACTCAGGGAGGGTGGGGAGTGGGGGTGGGGAGGAGGAACAGGTTCATCATCGGCCTGACAGTGTGGGTTGGCTGACAACAGAGCTGGTTTTGGCAGCCCACCACCTCTGGACAGTCTAGGCAATCATCTGTGTGCATCTAATGAATAGGTCAGTCCTAGTCCTCCATCTTCCATTTTATCCTCACAACCAGGAGGTTGATTAGATTGTGAAAGGCTGAAAAATGATGTCTGCCTCAAAATCACATTCTGAACTCCAGGGATGAGTGCGTTCTTCATCCTAATTTGGTATTCATATTTCTGTACTAGATCAACACCCCCATTTTATTCCAGTGTTTTCAGTATTTTCCCCCAGCCCAGATGACTTCTGATATTGGAGCCATACTGAGGAAAAATCACTAGAGTGCAAAAAAAAAAAAAAGCCAGGTATGTTTAGATACAGGATTTAGATTTTATCACCTGTGTGTTCCAATATTTTTTTCAAAAACTGACCCCCAACTACACCCCACTTCAGAAAGAAGTAAAAAAAAAGTCACATGCTGGGGAAATGAGAATTTTACATGACTTTAGGTTCTTTAGTTTATCTTCCTTATTGTTTTGACATGCCACTGAGATTTCTCTCAACACAGTTAATCACTTGCTTTGAATTGTTAACGGGAAGGGTTTTAAGGAATATCTTTGTAGCACTGGCCCATTTGTGTAAATTCATCCTTCTCAAAAAGATTGGAAATTTTTCATCCTAAGACCAATTATGCACAGGTCTCTGCCATGTGGCAAGGATGAATGTATGTTGGGGCAAGACTTATTGTACTTCTCCGAGCCCTGCTTTCTCGTATTTCCCCACACCCTACTATCACTTTTCAGTTTCTCCATGCCAAGCAACACTACAGAGCAATGGTGATTTGCCAGTGAGCACAGTTTTACCCCAGACATCTTCCTCTGCCAGCCTACCTAGCTTCATCCCTCTCACTCCTTTGCACTCCCATGCATGCCTCTCCCTTTTCCCCCTCCCTGTGGCTGCCTCCTTCATCCTCATTCTGCCTTGATCACTCTCCCCCCTGTTTTCTCCCACCAACTGTTTTCTGACCCATATGGGTAGCATTTGGACACAGAAAGATTGTTAGGGCTGTCTGCTTGGACAGATGGGAAACGAATCAGTTTGTGTTAAACAGAACACATTGCCAGCATCGCAGCCTGTGGAGAAAAGGGAGGATTGGGGATTGGGAGAATGTGCCAAAAGGTGGGTCACACTATTAATGATTGTCAGCGCCCCACCATCACTGCTCCCTTACCTCACACCAAAGGATGGAAATGATGGGCAAACAGTGAGCAAAATCTTTTCAGATTTGTTATTACTTTAATATTTGTCATTCATTATAGCACAATATCGACATATCAATACAAACAGAGAATCACTGCAAATTGCTGTCTTTTATTGCATTTGAAAACATGGTATTTGGCTCCAAATGGTGGATTGGCCATTTTTCTTGCCTTCTGACTTCCACTAGCCATTCCAGTTATCAACAGGCTGGGAGAGGATGTCTGTAGGATGGATTGCAAATGGCAGGCTACAGTAGACACATTAGATTGTGGTGGTGTCCCCTCAGTGTCGTGATGGAAGCTTTCCTTTCCCTCCTAAAAAGCACCAATATTATTGTAAGGGGATTTTTCCTGCCATGGTTGGATAAGTACTTGCATTGAAGTCCACCTCCCCATTGGTGAAAAGAGCACTCTCTCCTGAAATCTCACTAGCGAAACTGCAGTATAAATTGCAATATACCCAGCTCCATAAGATATTTGAATTATTATAGCTATGAGCTACTAAGATTAGGTGATTTTTTCTGAGTGGGGGGAGGGGATATCTGATCACATCCAATGGGAACACACATGCGGCTGGGCTGGCCTGTACAGGGTGGAATTGTCAATCCGATGAACATGATGCTGTTGAGAGGAAATGCACCGAACCCCAGGGTAAAAGGTAATGTCTGCTCTGCTGCAGATAGTTGGAGAACTGAAGGAAAACAGGACAATGGGTAATAACAGCAAACATGCCCTGAAGCAAAGACTGGGCAGTGAATTTTCCTTCTGGTCGCGGTAAGCTCTCCATGCATAATAGCCCTTAGTCTGCTGTTAGCATTTTCCATCTTTAGAGTCTACCAAATAAATGCTTAACAGGAAAAAAAATGGATATACAGGCAAGAGGTGCCCTGAGGTTGCAAAACAAAAGTTCATTAAAAATAAAGTTAACTGAATTGCTTGTAAAGATGGAAAACTGTAAATAATCTCTTAATGGTGTACGATTTAGATTTTCCTATATCAACTTTCTCAAATGGAACATACCATCAGTAAAAGCAGCTTGTTATTGTTAAGAGCTGGGTGGGTTTGGAACTATGACAGCTTCTGTTTAATATCTTCTTACGTTTACAATTAGAAGGTACAGAATGAGCAAGTCTGGCATTCATATGGGAGATTTCAGAACTCTGATCATCTCAAACTGAGAGAGACATGCCTCTCATCATGGTAGGATTTCAGAAACTCATTTTTTGACCTAATGGGGATGAGATCTGGTAGATTTCCAGGTTAGTTCATGGAGAGCAAAAGAAATAAAAACTTGAAAAGTTAAACAAGAAAGGATGCAGAGGTAGGCAGAAAAGATGAAGCCAAGGGAACTTTCACACGAATGCATACATTGGAGATCAATGTGGTAAACTAGAATGTCAGTTGCATATATGGCACAAGTTCTGATTGCTGCTAGTCCTATTTTGTAGGCTTGGCAGAGGAAGATGAACTACATTCCCATTCTAATTGTAACTGTAAAGCACCCCAGGAAGTGCTTCAGCAAGAGATCCCTGTTCGCACCCCACTATAGCTCACCTCAGTGTTATCTGAAAGTGCCTTAAAACATTGGTTTCCAATCTTTCTTCATGCATGTACCCCTTGGCAACCAATTTCCCTAAATTGTATCCCTGTGTTAGCAAACCTGTTATGTAATTATTTTTGCATACTCCCACTCTGGCATGTACCCCTGGGATACATCATGCACCCCAGGTTGGGAACCACTGCCTTTTAAGATTAAAATAAGATAAATAGTGCAGAGAAGGAAAAATTCCATTTCAGTTACGTTTGTTTTGGAATCTTTTTTTAGAAAACAGATTGCAAAGATCTTAATGTGGTTATCTATCCCCTCAGTATTGTTTAATTGTATAGCAGACAGGGCAGTCATGAATTTATATTTTCATATGTCCATTTCATATTTAGAATTTAATTCACAGCAAGAAACTGATAAAATCTCACCTTGCTAATGCATGGTTTCTCAGCCTTAGAGTAAATATTGAGATAATAATATCAGGCTTACTTTACATTTTTAAGACAATGTGTGTGAATTATATTGAGCACTTAGAAATTGCAGTCTAGTTACCAAAAAACACAATGAAATGAAAGTTAACAATTCCTAAACTCCATTAAAGCAACTTTCATCTTTTACTTAGATTCTATTGGTGTGAGTGACTTGTTCACCCATGCAGGTTTGTCGCTGAATGACTACATCAGGTGGTGGTTTACATGTGTGAATAAACAGTCATTGGTCAGGCAGCACAGAGCGAACTTTCATATCATGAAAAGTATCTGTTTTGCAGGCTACTCATTACTAAATCATATGGTGAGAATTCACCTGACCTCCGTGTTTGTACAAAGCAGCCATTAAGACAGTAATTAAACAGCGTCAGTGTAGGGGGAAGAATCCATATTATCTGAATTGTTCTTAAATTATTTATTATTTTTGTTCTCCTCTGATATGTTTTCAAACTGTTGTTCTCTATAATTCAGATAATTGAACTCAGGGCTGATGTACAACCCATGTGAGCTGGAGCACTGTTACTCTGCCTACCCTGCTCACTGTAAATCACCATACACGGTCTAGTTTTGAGGCATTTTATAATGTATCATCGCCATCATCATTGTTGTTCCTGCTAATTGATATCACTGCATCATTATTCTGTGGATGGTATGAGCGCTGTTACTTTGCCTGGTTATTACTTATGCTATAATTGTGGTCTTGGTCCTGCTTTCTTATAAGTAGTACTTTATATCTGTCATTGGAGAATTCAATTTTCTTGCTATCTGGCAAGCTCTATGGTTTATTAAGATCACATTGATTAGTTTAGTCAGTCCAATAAAACATATGAACTCCTTACCAGTTTCATTTTCATCTACAAATCTGATAAGCATGCACTCAATTTTAAAATCAAATTCCTACTTGGAAAGATAGCATTGATCTGAAAGGCCGATCCCATGGCCCCACTAAGCAAGCTACTCTATGCCACGATGCTCTGCTTCCTCAAGCAGAAAAGTCAAAGCACAATGTGAAGAGGTGGGTTGGTGCTAGCAGCGCCCAGGGAATGCCATTTAGTTATTTAGTTATTTGTTTGTTTGTCTGTTTATTTATTTTTATTGGATTTATAGGCCGCCTCACCCCCAAAGGGCTCGATGCATGTACTACTTACCCTCTGGCTGAGAAGCAGTTCATTCTGTAACTTTACTCTGCAGTGGGGTTTTCCTGTCTACCCCATTCTATTTTCCTGTTGTTTTTTGTTTTCCCATCTGAGCCAATCCATCATGTTGCCAACCCACCTCCTTTTTGGGAGATTGCATGCCCCCTTTTGACATCTTTTGTCTATTGATACTTTGCAGAGACGGCTTGATTCACTAGCCAGGGCAAGGTAAGCCATGCTGAACAATAAAAGCCTAAAGTCTCATGGCGGGGAGAGGAGGGAGGAAAGAAGGTAGCAGCTGGGAGTGGGAGAGT
The DNA here is from genome assembly GCF_021028975.2 of Sphaerodactylus townsendi. Classification (NCBI taxonomy): domain Eukaryota; kingdom Metazoa; phylum Chordata; class Lepidosauria; order Squamata; family Sphaerodactylidae; genus Sphaerodactylus; species Sphaerodactylus townsendi. Next base: position 84,528,075 of record NC_059427.1, read on the forward strand.
GATGAAGAAGGCTGGTTAGAATTTTCTTAATAAACCTAACCTTGTTAATTTAACCGAGTTCACCACTCCATTGATAGGCTAGGTTCACTGCCCCATTGATAGGCAATATGAAAATAATAAAATATAAACCTGTGTGTGTCTGTGTGTCTGTGTGGAGGGAACTTCCCCAAACCTTCGGATCCTTCTGAAATGGTGGCCAGTAGAATGAGAGAACTACTGTAGTATGGGCGGAGGGAACATGAATAGGAGCGAGAAAACCAAAGGAAATGTTAATGCATATGAATCTCATTTGCTTTCCCTGTGAAGGGAGGGGGAAAAGACACATTTAGAGGGCTCTTGGAAATAGTGGGGATCCTTCGATCTGAGAACGGGGTGAATGCCTAAGAGGGAGAAATGTGTGCATAAACAAGACTCAAACTTTAATGGAACATGTGCTTAAAGTGAAGGAGACTGGATAAATGGCCTAAGTCTGTTCAAGAACCAATAGTGAACAGACCATTGAGCACAAGCATTGCACATGCACCTCTCTGGAGATAAGGCATTCCAGAGGGCATTGCAAGTTCACTCTCCACCCCCGCAGAGGTCTCAGACTGAAAGGAGGCAGATTGAAACATCAATCTGATCCATCTCTTCCCACCTGGAAGAGATATCTTCACTTTCACTCTCCTGTCCTTCTCTCTGAATAAGCTGCTAGAAGGAGAGAAGAATATCTTTCTTGACTCTTGACTGGAAGAGAACAATAATTCCTCACAGTACTGCATGTCCCTGCCCCTTTCTCTGGTTCATGGGGAAACAGCCAATGCTTGCTGTTGAATCTCATCTCTGGAAAAGACTTTAAAACAGTTGCATTTTTTGTGACCAACTGTCTTCTAGCCTACTCTGTGGCCTGACCACTCAGGACCCCACTGGGCTGTGGAGACATGGCTTTGGTTTCTGGTCTATTCGGCCCCTTCCGCATTGTAGGAGTCGACCTTAGATCGATTTGAGTCTGACCCGAGTCCTCCGCACAGACGTAGCCTCGGACTCGTGTCTGACTCGACTCACCCCCCTCTCGCCGTTGAATTTCTGAGCTTGACTGGGGGGTCGAGTTGACTGGCAGACTTGGGTTGCTCTCGAGCCGAAGCCGGCAGAGTGCGGAATCTCCGTCGACTCGACTCTGCCATCTAGCCAATCACAGTTCAGTATTTCGCCCATGCGCAGAAGGGGAGACTCGTGGCGGCGGCGAAAAGCTTTGGGCAAGCGCAGAATGAAGGACTCAGCAACCAATCAGAACACAGTGCAGGGAGGTGGTCCTGCCCTCTGAGCTCGGCTCCAGAGACATGAGTCAGCTGCTGTGCGGAGGAACGGGAGGACTCGAGCTGAGGTACGATTCTGCCGACACGAGTCGAACCTGAGTCGCCTCATGTGTCCGGAAGGGGCCTTAGATAGGGTTTTCCAGACTGAAAAATACCTGGATATTTTGAATGTGGAGACTGAGGGAGGTAAGGTTTGGAAAGGGGAAGAACTTCAATGGGGTATAATGCCATAGAGTCTACCTCCTAAAGTGGCCACTAGCTCCATGTAAACTGATCTCTGTCATCTGGAGATCACTGTAATAGCAGGAGGTCTCTAGGTTCAACCTGGATATTGGCAACTGTACTACTAGGGCTTCACAGCATCAGCAATTTGCCATCTGCTTCTGCTGACCTGAGGCAACCTGGTCCCACAGCTGCACTGACCACTGGCCTTGGCTCTAGAGCCACAGATAAGCACTTCTCTTATGTCCAGGGATGGGACTGCCTCCCACCTCTTAACAGTCACCCTCCTCCCTGTCACAGATGCCTGTTGAGGGACTGTGGAACACCCCACAACCGCCAGCCCTTTCCTCAGACTTACCAGCAAGAGCAGGGACCTCCAGAAAGCCAGAAGCTGGGAGAAATTGCAGAGAATTGACAGGAGGATCTGAGCAGCAGGAGCAAGCCTCAGCAGTTCTATGGTGAAGGATGGAGCTGGCACAGCCTCAGCCAAGCTGCAATCAGCAGTCTTCAGCAGTCTCAGAGAACGTGGAGAAACTGGAATTGCCTCGACCAGGCTGCAATGAAGGGGGAGGGGCAGGAAAGCTGAAGGTCAGCAGGGCTCAGCAGACAGCTCACCGGTCACTGGTGGGCTGAAGCAGGGAGCTCCCAGAGGGGAGGGAACCTCCTGAGATGGATAAAAGTGGGGAATCCCAGGTGGGTTGGTGTGCAAGCAGGGGAAGGATGTGATGTGTGGAGCCTGGGCTCGATATAGCCAGAGTGATGTTAATTGCCTGACCAAAAATAGAGCATGTAAACGGAAGCTAAAGTTGTGTCTTCATTGATCTTGAAGGTAGCCCAACTTCTATGTGGTCAAGGTGACTTATCCTGCAGAGGTGGCAGGCAAAGGGGGTGCTTATATCTTATCTCTGCCAAGGGCCAGTGGCCCTGCCTGCCCTCCTGCCCCACCTTTGTGGTGGTTAACAGGGACAGAGTCAGAACCCCTCCCCCAGTTCTGTGCTTATAAGAACAGCCATACAAACAAAAGCTAACACAACAGAACCAAGAATTCTGCAGTGCTCCTGTCAGCATTGTTGATGGCCTCTGATTAGAATGCTTTTTGCCAGCAAACCCACATAGTAAACCTGCAAGGAAGGCTTTAACAGCAAAGAAACACTAAAATGACTTCAGGGAACCCACCCCACACTCTCTTCTCCATACAATAAACAAATGGGCTGAAGAAACCATAGACCATCCTTCCCTGCAGTCCTGCAGATTCCAGTAGTTAGAAACTGTGTATGTATAGCCCAAGGGCTGTAGGGATCTGTGGAGGAAGATTCAAATGTCACTGTGCTGACTGCAAAGGCAATACTTGGAAACTGCACACAGGACGTTTGAAGTTGTATTTCTACCGATGAGTGCCAGCACAGCCAGCCATCCTCATGTCTTCCCCTTCTGAATCTCCCCAGCTCGTTATCACTCAAAGAAAGTAATGCTGCTGCCTATCACGCAGGTGACTCCACTGCTTGCCTGGTGCTGCTTCCTAGCCCCTGCTTCTGGTGCAGAGGATGCAACTGGTGGTTGTGACACCTCCTCCCCTGCCTGGCACTGTGGTTGCACTTTATCTGGGGGCCCTGGCCTGCAACCCTGGCTTCTGCATACAGGCAGGATGCACTGAGTTTAGCAACAGGCCCACCACAAAAGGGGAAAAAGAGATCCGTCTTGGCAAGGCACTGGGCAGGTATCTACTCCCATAGTGGATGCATTTGTAAACTATTACTTCAATTTGATACAGACACATAACAAGTGGAAACATGTATAGTCAGATGGATGCAAGTTTCGAGGAAGAAATTTCCTTTCAATAATTGGAAACTTTATGGACAAAAGTTATAGCCAGTCAAACATTAAAAGAAAATTCCCTCAATTACATCACTCCAAAAGGTAAGAAGTAGATGGATAAGAATTATAAAGGGAAATGTTAGAAATATAGGCCGTTTCCGCACGGGCAGAAAATGACGGCCTGGAGACGGTAAAAACACTGTCTCCAGGCCGCCATTCGCCCGAGAGCGCTGCAAGGCGCAGCAGCGCCTTCAGCGCCGCCCGGCCGGCCTGGAGCCGGCGTTTCCCCAGAGCGCTTCCTAGCGCTCTTTTTGGGGAAACGCCGCAGTGAAGCTGCTGCTGAGCGAACGGCAGCGGCTTCACTTCGACTCCCCCACCCGGCACTCACCTTGTCCCTGGGCCTCCGGCGCGTCGCCGAGGCCTGGGGACATGCCCCCCTGCCCTGCGCCGCTCGAGCAGGCGCGCAGGGCCAGGGGGGCGTGTCCCCAGGCCTCCGCGACGCGCCGGAGGCCCAGGGACAAGCCGGATTGTGCGGGCTCCGGCGCTCCGCGGCGCTGGCTGCCCGCCTCTTCCTGGGACCGTCCGTGTGGACGGTCCCAGCGTCTTCGGGTCGGCGCGAGAAGCGCCGACCCAGCCGTTTCCGCTGCCATGTGGAAACGGCCAAAAAGAAGTGGATGGTTCATTTTACCATATCTGGTGGACATGCAGGAGAATTTTAAAAAATTAGAAACAAATTCATGCAGAAATTCAGAAAATTTAAAAAATCAAATTTGTGATGGATGTTAAGATTACTAAACATATTGCTGAAAAATTCACCAAAATTTTAGAAGAACTTTTTCAATATCTGATAATGGCGGCCTGAGTAGTACTTGTCACAAAGTGGAAGATGGATGAATATCCAGTTCAAAAGAACTGGGAAAAAAATTTTCTCTCTGAATTTTATAGTCACTCCATAAAAATGGCTCTGAGCAGATCACTTGGCCATTGATTAAAAAAAACAAATCATTTCTTGAGTGGGGTGAAAAAGAAAGTAGATATAGCTCTGCTGTTTAGTGGTCAAAGGTTCTAGCATATCTCTGCTACTTGGTTTTTCATTGTCTTTATATAACAACCAGCTGGTATTAAGAATTATTTTCAAATATGAATAATTAAGCAAACATCACTCGAATGCTATATAGCCTATATGTCTTCATTGCACTTGATAGCTGTATCGAAGTCCACACTATCACTGGCATGCTATCCACACGTATTCTGTGACTAAGAAAAAGTTCAAATAGAAGTGTCATTAATGTGATTTGGGTACATCTTCTCCAATATGAAGGATTACATCAAGAACTGTGTGAACGGGATCAGCTTTCTGCAATGAGACAGACAGTCCTATCTTATGTTTACACAGAAGCAAATCCCACTGAGATAGAGTTACTTCCAGATAAATGTATGAAATATTGTAGCACTACAGAAGAAATATACAGAACAATCATATTGTACATCAACCTTTTTTGAGGGAGGGGGTGAAACATATCAAATTCTTGTGGAGTATGTGATTCACTGGCCATTTAAGAAACTCTTTACAAATGGAAAACTGGTAGAGCAAGACAGTACATTAGGCTAAAATATTCTTCCTTTTGTGCTAATTTTTAGTAGCTAGAATTTTATTTTATTACAGGGGAGCAGTTAAAATGGCATAATTCCACCAATTGAAGTCTAATCTGAACACTACAGTACTAAAGAAGCTGAATACTACAGAAGCTGTACCACATGACCCTTCAGATCATGTGTTTCATCTCTCAAGGCATTTCTGTAGCGGTCCAGTTTCACATATTAGAATGCTTCAGCACTTACGGCACATAATGCAGATGGGGAGTGGAAAGGCAGTTAAGTCACAGCCAACTTATGGTGACCTCATAGTTTTTTTCAGGGCAGAAAACATTCAGAGGTGGTTTGTAATTTCCATGTAGCAGCCCTGGACTTCCCTGATGGACTTCCTTCTCTCATTCAAGGGCTGAACCTGCTTAGCTTCTGAGATTTGAGAATACTATGGCCATTTCCCCAATGAGAAATTAAAGCGGATATAACCAGGTTTCAAAAGAAACAGCACCTTTTCATTGCGGTTTCTCCCTCCCCACTGCAGCGTGTGTCTAGTGAAGACCTCGATGTCTATTGTGGTTTCGAGCAATGCTGTGACTTGTCGTCAAGTCAAAGCTGACTTATGCGACTCCATAGAGTTTTCAAGGCAACAAATTGTTATTTACATGCCATCAAAAGCTTCACCAGTTTATTTTGACACATTAAGTTTTCATTAAAGGGGCAGCATCTTTCTACAGGAGTGTTGTCTGTCCTAGTTGAGTACAACTTTGGCAGAAGATGCATTAACTTTAATAGTGTCAAATATCCTGAGGACTGATACCTCACAGGAAAAGATCACGAGTTGAATGCATAAAGTTGCAAGTTCATCCTTCACCTAAGGGATACTGAGTTTTGGAAAAATCTCAAACCCAATTATACAAAGCTGCTTCCAGTTGACAGTGGGGTGAATCTAGCCTTCAAGTAAGCTTTCTCAATCCTAAGCAGTTATCCTCCAGTGTTAAGTGGAAAAGCAACAATCTGGAGGAAGGCTTCACGCTTGAGCCGAAAGGAAATGGGTATCTATCTATCTATCTATCTATCTATCTATCTATCTATCTATCTATCTATCTATCTATCTATCTATCTATCTATCTATCTATCTATCTATCTATCTATCTATCTATCTATCTATCTATCTATCTATCTATCTATCTATCTATCTATCTATCTATCTATCTATCTATCTATCTATCTATCTATCTATCTATCTATCTATCTATCTATCTATCTATCTATCTATCTATCTATCTATCTATCTATCTATCTATCAAGCTAACAGTGTTTTTGTTAGTGGTAGTATAACTCAGTAAATTCCCAGCCACTATAGTCAGCCAGGTGAGAGTGTTTTTAGATGTTTACATACCTGAAATTTGTTAGTGGTAGTATAACTCTGAAAATTCCCAGCCACTATAGTCAGCCAGGTGAGAGTGTTTTTAGATGTTTACATACCTGAAATTTCACACCTGGCCCAGGTAAAACACCTTTTCCTGGTGCTCCATGGTGAAGGACATGCAGCTGCCTGTGTGTAACTGTCACTCTTAGAATGTTCATGCAGCTTAGAATGTTCACTCAGATGGCCAGATATGAGCAGTGAAAACAGTACATAGGCTGTAACTCGAGTGGAAGTGAAACACATACACACACATACACACGAGGAAGAGGGAAGGGAGGGAGAGGAAGGGGTGGGATGCAAGGGAAGAGAGGGAGGGAGAGGAAAGGGACGGAGGGGGAGGCATGCAAGGGAAGAGAAGTGAGAGAGGGGAGAGAGTGAGGGGTGGCATGCAAGGGAGGGGAGGCAGGGGGCCCAGCATCTTGATATGACCCACCCTAGTGGGGGAAAAGGGAAGGGAAGGAGGGGTGGCATGCAAGAGAAGAGAAGGGAGGGAGGGAAGAGAGTGAGGGGCAACATGCAGGGGACAGGAGGGAGGAGCCAGGCACCCTAGATTCCCTGAATACTGCAGTTACAGTTAAGAAAACCAGGCACGCATTACTCAGGAGTAAGCTCGGTACAGCAACCATGACATACTTTGAATGGCTGCGTCGCACCCCTCAGAGGGTTTCCTCAGAAACGACACCCATTGCCACCAACCAAACTTACTCCCAGCCAGCCTAGATGTGTGGGAGGGGTGCCTTTCCATTCCCCACCCCAAGGAATGCGGGCACACACATCAATGACATCGCACAGTATCAGGCTGCATGTTTGCATGAGCATGTACTGCTGGCCTCTGCAATTGATTTGCTGCTACTGTTCCTTTCCAATTTCACCACAATAAGCCACAGCAACGTGTGGCCGGGCCCCGCTAATATTTTAATAAGCAACAAACTTTGCTCAGCAGAATTGTGGGATGGGGTAAGATCTACCCCAGTGTTGTTGACATAGGAGGGATAAGGCAGTTTTGTTCCTTTACATGATATAGTTGATGACGCAACTCCAAACAAGAGTACATTTATGGTGTGGATTTTAAATTCTTGATAATTACGGAAGACACGTGTGCAGGGCTTCCAACAAACCTGGGCTCATTCCGCACACGCAGAATAATGCACTTTCAAGCTGCTTTCAGGGCTCTTTGAAGCTGTGCGGAATGGCAAAAACAGTTGTGAAAGCAGCTTGAAAGTGCATTATTTTGCGTGTGCGGAATGAGCCCTGGAGAAATAGAGGCTTCATGTTTGGAAATGAGTACCTGCAGTTCTTCGTGGTATGGGGATGAATAACGTCACAAGGTAAATGTGTGTCCGTAAAATGCTGTCAAATCGCATCTGATTCATGATAATCCCAGCAAGGGTCTTTCAAGGCAAGTGAGAAGCAGAGGTGGTTTGCCATTGCCTTTCTCTGCAGAGTCTTTCTTGGAGGTCTCCCTTCCAAGTCTGCTGCTTGGTTTCTGAGATCTGATAAAATCTGACTATACTATACCACCTTTCTTCCCCACATGGTAAATAACATCCCATTAAATTAATGGGACAGAACATTTTTCTCCAGGTCTGTTGTTAATTAAACCTAATAAGGTGTGATACCAGCAAGATTGCAGTAAGTATAATTAGGAGCAACCTGACATAATTTTTTATACAGACACATCTTTGAAGTCAAGGAGGAGCAATCTTGAACAAAAGCAAACTTGATTAAGAGGTCTTTTCATTAATATCTTTAAAAAAATTTGCCTTATCAAATACCTAGCCACCTCGAGAAGGAGCTGTCAAAGTTTGGACAATTAGGAGTAGGCTTCATAAAGGAAAGACAAGCTATATGAATCTAAATACCTTACCTCAAAGGCAGAGTTGTTGATCAAGCCAAGCTAGAAAATAAACCACATATATTTCTCATGTGATAAGCAGGAGAGGTAACACTTGCTGCTTTCACTGCAAGCATGAAGTCAAGAGAGTAGTAAGCAGAAATGCCTGATAGACTATTTCAGCACCGCCTGACAGCTGGTCTAGTTTATTATAGAAAGTAGCTGTGTGCTTTTAATATACAATAACATGCATTTTGGCTAAGACATTGAGTTTTGGTGGCATATACAAAACCTGGTGTCTGGATGGAAACTTCAAGAAGATAATCTTCTTTGCAAAAGATATCTGTTAAGACTAACTATAAGCATATAAATTAAACTAGAAGTTCCTTACGCCCTTATATTGATGGGGTGGTGGTGCCAACAACCTTGTGAACAAATGCCTTGCCCTTTTAACAGAGGCTTAGTTTATAGAAATGGCCAGTTGAAGATGGCACAGAGGGGGGTAAATAACATCTGGTAAATAACATCCTCTCTAGCCTCTATTCCAGGGACAGGGCATCCCCCCCCCCCCCCCAGGTTCTTAGCAACCATAATATTGATTTATATAAAAAGATCACTCGGGGAAGATAACTGGCAAGTTGAGTATTATGCCATCCCTGCATTTCTGGGACAGCTTGCTTTCACTAATTCAAAATACTTTAAAAGATTTTTTAAAATAAAAGACCACAAAGTAGGATTACAACACTTTTCTGGCAAAATTCCTGTGACAGCTGCCTGAGGAGGAGATCTAGCAAATGAAACTTTTCCTAGCATGGATATTCCCTGACTATAATAATGTCCATCGCAAATGTCTGCGTATTAGCCAGCTGTTAAAAAACCTAATGTGTGATATCTTGGCTATGGGGCTGCAGATAGCAGGTGAGGGCATATCTGAACTATAGGCTTGTAATAGTTTGATATGCATTTAACTATGAATTGTAATTCAATGAAGTGACAAGAATACCCTTTTACTTATACAAAGTCTCAAACTATATTTTTAATATACATTTCTGCAGAGAAAGAATGCTTATGAAACCAGATTAGGATGCTTTCACACATACTCAATAATTCATTTTCAATCCCTTCAGGGCACTTTAGCCATCATTTGCAGGTGGATTTTGCAATTTTAAATAGTAAAATCCAGTTGCAAAGTGCCATGAAAGTGAATTGAAAGTCAGTCTGTGTGAAAGCTGTGATGGTATAGATTGGCACTTATAATGTGTGTGCCATAGTGCTTAATCTCCACTGAGATGCAGAAAACACATGCCTACCTTTGCTTGAACAGTTTTGATTATCAGCAATAGGTAGCAATATCTGTTGGATGGCAACATGAATATATCAGTGGAATGAAGGGTGTTAATATCCTACAAGTTGCTTGCTGCTAAGTATAGCCATGCTGTTGCTCTGATACTGTTTACTTAGTTAAAACATCACTATTCTTTCTACAGCTGGTAAATGATGCAGTTCTTTAAAATGTTTGCTCTCCTGAATGTTCTAAGAACCCAGTAAGATTCTTGTAACAAATATCTGCCATTAATCCTATTTTTGTGTTGGCATTCTGGACATGCTTGACAGCAGAATGTCTCTCTTTTTTATAATAAAGTAAATGTCAACCTAGTTAGAGGAATAAAAGCATTACACATATATGAGCAGGGCACCTGAAATGACTTGTGGGGGGATTTCATTTACTCCTATGTCCACTACCCTACTTTCCTTCTTTCCCTCCTCTGCAGTCCCCATAGTCTCTCCCTTTTCCCTGATTCCTTCTCTCCTTCCCACCTACCAGCCAACTCTGCACCCCTCCAGTGTTTAACTTTCCCTTCTTCCTTCCCCAGTAACTTCTTCCCAGGAAAAGTCTGGTGAAGTAGTATGGTGGCTGATGCTGAGCCTGGCTGAGTTGTGTTGATATTGCCAGTAGTTTCTACTGGGCCTGGTCTCAGTTAGTCCTCCTCCCAGTTCACCTCTCTTGCCTCCCTCTCCCCAATAACTATCCTTTACAGAGGTCTCCGAATGTAGTATTGTGAGAATGCAATGGCCTTCTTTTCTTAAAGTGACAGGTGGAGTTTCTAATATATTGGGGTTTTTAATCCCCTGATGTATTTTTTAAGATTTCAGATTTTTCTTTGAACTGGGGCTTCCATCAAGTTTGCCTTTGGAGTCATTCTGCATCAGTCAGGTTTACAGCTGAGATCTGGTTACAAGGCACTGGGCCAGAATATGAGAAAACAGATATCAAAAAGTCAGTTCTGTCAAAATATGATACAGTGGTACTGGTACAGCTGGGCATAAGCTGTCCATGAAGTCAGACATCTGAGGAAAAATTGGATTTGTAGCCTGCAAAACATACCGAGTAATAAAATCAGTAGGCATAAGTTGTTTTGACATAAGAAAACTATAGGAGTAGGTAACTGAGGTCACCCAGCTTTGTGTTATCATTAATGTCTAGTAACCCAAGGACAAACTCCTGTGACAAACCATATTAAAAATATTTTGTAGGATCAAATTCAATTTCCAGGAATACTGAATTGCTTTCTGTGTATCTCATACCTTTTCAGAAATCAAATTAGCAGCTACAGTATGAATGCCTTTTATGTCACCACAACCCCAAATCAAATTAACTACTGTTGTGCTAACAGCAGAACACCATTTCAAGTGGCTAAATGAATGCTTTATCTGAAAATCTAATTTTCAGGCTATGAAAGTGCAAAGATTGCTATGCAGACGCTTAATTTCTCTCTATCATTTCTGTGGGAAACAGAGCCTTGTTTATCCTGTACAGGGATAAACAGTATACAAGGCCCTGGCTTTCCCTTTGCAGCATAGGATCCTATCCAGTGGCTCTGCATGGCAGTACATCATGCTCTGTGCTGGAGTATTAAAGTTTAGAAAGAAGAAATTATGTACAGAAAGTAGAAATTATCTTTTATCTTTGTTCAACATTTTCCAGGCTTTGGTCATGGTGCTTCTATATTTTGCCCCTATTTGCATTGTGAATTGGTCGAATCCCCACTTGAAATTTGCACGCAGATCCAAACCTGTTCGTTGTTAAACCTTGTCCTCTTCATCGGAGTTTCTCCCTCCCCACCACAGCAAGCACACAGCAGACACACTTGGCTGCAGAGCTCTTAGCAATCCCCACTACCAGGTGAGCTCGCTTCACCGGTTTCCCCTGATTGGCTGGCGTGCCTTAATGGGGCGGGACCTTTTCCCACTGCGGAAATGTACATTGTAGGGGCATGATAAAAAAACCCCAGTGTGTAAAAGTTTAACATTTAACTGTTTAACTGCAAACAGTTAATCATTACCTGTGTAAACATTAACAATTCAAAGTTACACGTTTGACTGTTTAACGTTTGCGTCCTCTTCTGCTGGCTGATCGCAAAAGCAGAAACGAAACTAAGGAAAGGCTGAGCGCGCATTGCAGCGCTGATTGGTTGCCCGAATTCCACGTCACAGTCTAGGGCGAGAAACGAGTCAGGGTTTCAACCCTCATCCCTCCCCTCAGATCAGCTCTGAACTGTGTTGATGGGGTCTATGCCACTTGCAACCAGGTCCTGCCGGAACGCGGATTAACAGGGAGAACGAGCACCAGAAATGGAATCTGCCACGCAAGCAATGGGGAGGCCGTCCCTCAAACCTGGTTAGTTTGTGTTCTGAAACCTGGCTAAGATGGTAGTGGGGATTCAACCAATTGACAGGAAACTAGCATGGATTGATGTGATCATCATGTGCATTGGTTTGTAAGGATTGTAACAGATAGCTGACTTCCTCATAAGTTCTGCATGCAGACATGCTGTAAGAGGAATTGAATCCACAGTGTTCTTTACTACAGACATGTTCCTCTCACAAAAGTGCTTGTGAGAGCTGTAAGTATCCTCTGGAGTAATGATGATGAGATGACAACTGTGCAACACCCTGGAGTACTGGTTCCAGGTTCACTATTATAATATTCCCATCTCTGGAAGTGTTAGTGTTATTAGCCTTCAAGAAAATCTAAGTAGTGATGATAATATATGGCTACCTCAACTTTCTGAAGTAAATGCCACCAATCAGAAAGCTGCAGAACTTCTTCTGACACCAAAAAAAAAAAAAAAACCACTGGCAAAAATGTATACAGGAATATCTAATAGATGATGGAAATGCCAGAAACATGAGGGATATTTTTTCATACATTGTGGGTATGTACAGTGGCTAAATCCTTTTGGGGCATGATACTCAAAGAAATAAAAAAGATACTGAAAATAACAATGGTGAAAAAATCTGAAGTTTTTGTGTTGGGACTAATGGGAGATGACATCTCAAATCAATACAGCTTTCATGTATTTGTTTACTGCTGCAAGGACAATGTATGCACAGAAATGGAGATGATAAAATCCCAACAAATGAAGACTGGATACAGAAAGTCACAGAAGTTTCAAAAATAGCAACATTCACAACTTTATTAAAGGACAGTAATACAGAAAACTGGGAACCTTTTACAGACTATCAAAAATATAGTTTTAGTTGCAGAATTTGAGATTTAAAAGAGAACAGCAGATTGAAATAGGATATTAGAAATGATTCAGTGTGTAACTGGAAAATTGTTTAATTATAGATGCATGAATTTAGAGTGGATTAGAATTCAACAATGATATAACACAAAGTCATTATTTGGTGTTATGGTGTGTAATTAGGTTGAGTCTAGTTTATGTATGAGTTATGCTTTAATTTTTGTGTGTGTTTTCTTCTGTATTTCATATTTTTGCTTTGTATTGATGTAACAGTAGTGTGGAAGTATATATGTTTTTCTGTATGCTGAGAATATAAAAAAATTACATAAAGAAGACAGTTGCAGAACTTTTCCCCAACCTACCTCGATTTACATCCTAATCCCTTAGATTAAGGCTTAAAATAACCCTCTCCTCTCTAGTTCTAATGCTTTCTTTGCTACAGAGTCTAATGTGCTTCCTAGAGAAGATTTTTTAAAATCTTTGCTGCTTTCCCCTTGCACTCTCTACTTCCTCTGTTGAGGAACCCTCCATCTTTAAGATTAGACAATAAACTCCTTGGGGCAGGGATCTTTTTGCTTATGTTAAACTGTAAACTACCATGGAAACTAAGAGTGCTATATTATAGAGCTGTAATTTCTGACCTTTTCAGAAAATAGAATATAAAGGCTGTCCTATGAAGTCAGGGCTGTATTGCTTCTAGTTTGACAGCCATCTCTGTAGGGGTTTCAGTTGACGGCACTAAGACCCACACTGCAGGTGAACTTTAAGGCAGGAAGTTGAAATGTAATTATAATTCTGCTTTTCTACATGATCATCAATTAAAGTCGCCAACAACCAGGGGGGAATGGATTATTTATTTTATTTTAAAATGTTTTAATTCTACCTTTCTATCTGATCAGGGTTTCCTGGAAAGCGCACGTAAATCATTAAAACATTTGAACAATTAAAAACAATGTTGAAATTGTAAAACAATTTGATAAATAAGCATACACAAACTACATCAGAATCAGGGAGGAGGGCCAATAACTGTAATTGAGGATGTGCCAAGCAATACAAAAAAGTCTTACCCTCTGGCAGAAGACACCAATAGAAGGAGATAGAAGATTCTCAGTGGGAAGGAGTTCCAAAGTTATGGTGCCATGAAAATCCTTTCTTGGGTTGCCACCCATCTACTCTCAAATGGCAAGAGCAACCAAACCAGTACTGCTGAAGTTGACTGGAGTGAGTGGGTAGATTCATATAGAAGAAAGTAGTCCTTAAGGTATGCTGGCTCCAAGTCATCCAGGACTTTAAAGGTCAATTCCAGCACCATGAATTAAACCCAGAAGCAAATAAAAAGCCAGTGCAGATGGAGCAAGAATGGAGTGATGTGGTCTTAGGGACCCATCAACACTCTGGCCACAGCATTCTGTACCAACTGCAGTTCCTAGACAGTATTCAAGGGCAGCACTACATGCAGTGCATTAAAGCAATATAATTTAGAAGTTACCAGGGCAGCAACCACAGTGGCATGATCCAGGAAGGGTTAATACTGGATCACCAGCCAACACTGGTGGAAGGCACCCCTGGCCACTGTTGCCACCTGTTTATCCAACAGGAGACTTTGGTCCATAAACACCCCCAAGCTATGAAACAGCTTTTTTAGGGGCAGTACAACCCCATCCAGAATGGAGAATAACCCATTTCCTGAGTCAGACCTTTCCAGTCCCCCACCAGTAATACTTCTCTTTTGTTAGGATTTTCAGTGTATTAGTCCTCCTCCATTCCAGAATTGCCTCCAGGCACCTTTTCATGGTTCTCACAGCATCCCTGGGATTTGCTGGTAGTGCAAAATAGCACCGAGTGCCATCTGCATATTGGTGGCAACTCAGCCCAACTTTCCATATGACCTCTCCCAGAGGTTTTACATAGATGTTGAAATGTATAGAGGACAAAATGGAAGCTTGTGGGACTCCACCAGTCCAAAGGCAGAGCAGCAGTCCCCAGCATCATTCTCTGAAACTTAGCTTTAAGGCAGGACCAAAACCACTGCAGAACAGTGCTTCCCAGTGCCAAAAGGCAATCAAAAAAGGATGTATTGATTGGTGCTATCAAAAGGTGCCAAGAAATCCATGAATTTTAACATAATTGTAGTCCCCTTATCCTCATTCAATCAATTGCTCAGGAATGATGCATTTTAGATTACTGCTACTAGTAGTTATTCAACTCTCCTAGCTCAGAGTAGATTTCTTTAGGAGTGATGAACCACTGCCCACTGCAAGACAGGAGTGACCCTCCCCATGGAGGCATTTACTGTCTCCTGGACCCAGTCCACCAGCAAATATAAACAGGCAGGAGAGGTAAGGGTCACATAAGCAGGTGATAAGTACTGAACTTCCAAGAATCCAGTTTGCATCCTCTGACTGCCCAAGCTGAAAGGAGACCTACACAACTGGACAAATCAATACCCTGGGACCATCTGATCCTGTTACTGCTAATGTAATTTTTATCTTCAATGTGCTCAGCAAAATGATTGCAGCAGGATGCAGAGCAGACTATCTCCTCCTTTTCTGATTTTTTGCACCATTATTAAAAGGCAATGCTCCTTCACTGGCAATAAGGCTATCCATGTCCTTCTGCTAACACATAGCAATAAGATAAATCAATATTGGCAATAGAGGATGTTAGTGTAAACGAAGCACTAAGGGGAAAAATTCGACACTTTTTCTTTGCCTCCCATGCTGTTTAACATTTACATGAGATTGTCTGGTGATGACAATCAACTCCAGTTCTCTTTTTCAGCTGCTCAGGTGAGACAGTGGAAGTTCTGGCAGGAGTCAGTAAAAAACTAATAAACGAATGCTTAAAAAGTTTTCCAGTACAATAGTCCATACAATAGCCAATAGTGGCTAGTTGGCTGAGCTCTGTGTAAATGTTCAGTAATCTATAATATGCATATAAAGACAATTTAAAATCATAAGGTTCAAATAATAAAAGGATGAAACTAATATTTTTAAGTTAGCAAAGATATTGATAGGCCCACTATAAGAATTACATCAAAGTCCTCAGAATCCAATCAGTCAAGACAGTTTCAGAACTTGGTCACAGTGTTTTGGAGTCTGCTGTTTCTGTTGTCCTCTTGTCAGACCCAAAAAGAGATTTAACAAATGGCAGTCCGCTTTCTAGCCACTGGTGAAGTAATATTCTTTTTCTCTCAGCTTTGAGAACTCCTTCTTTCTGGCCCTCTGTTTTTCTCAAACTCTATCTCAATCTCTCTCATGAACACACACCCTCTGGCTCTTATAGATAGCTGCAGCTCAGCCAGCCAATCAGGTGGAGCTCTGGATTATCTTTTTGCATATTTTTACTGTCAGAACTGCACCTTGAAATTAACCCTTTTACTGCAGTCTGGCATAGATCTAACAGTACTATCAAGATATGAACCTGCTCTTTCAAACTTAATGCAACTCTATCCAGAACAAGCTGGCTCTTCCTAACTAGCAACTTGATCAACTAGCCTAAAATCTGCACCCCTAGAGCCCAAAAACTGAAAAAAACACTAAAATCCAAAAAAACTCACAAACGGGTGCAGAGCTTCGGACATGTAATGGGGTGTGTGTGTGTGTGTGTGAACCCGGGAACCTTTACCTACGTCCTTGGGAGAGTCTCTGAGGGTGTGTGTTTTATAATTGGCAGAGTCAAGAAAGGGTTTGTAGGAACTTTATAGCCCAGTACTCAATCACCAAGTTTGCCATTGCAAGGAGTGAACAATGATCAGAGAATAAGAGAATGAGAAACTGGGGGTGGGTAATGGGAGTGTTTGGTCAACATGTAGCTGCCAGCACACCATAAGCTGATACAGGCTTGATCATACCACTTTTTATTTCTTTCCCCCCATTTCTGACCCCTGATTGATATTCTACTACCCCCAATATTTTGTGCTTCCTTGAAAGGAGTATGCTCAGTCCTCATCATAACTTAGGGTGTGGTGATGAGAATGAAGTCACCTTTTTTCTAATTTACCAAGTGATATATGTATGGGTATGGAGGGGGCTTTATATGTATACAAGATCTCCAACCTTGTTTGTGGATTAAGCTCACTCAGTCATGACATTTGTTATTATGATTATATCTATATGACATTTACTTGGCTGGTGGACAAATTTGATGTGGTGAGGTGATTATGGTCCTTACCATTTACCTGGAGCAAAAAAGCACAACGCTATGATTAGCAATATTTGTACTAGCAATATTTTTCCTAGCAATGAAGCCCATTGTGCAAAAAATACAACAGGCTCTAGACAATCAATCCTCCCAGGGCAAAAGATGTGGATGGGGCATATCTACAGGAAATGGTGCCCCTCCTAAATATCCCAACTATGCCAAGGAGGGGCATCCCCATCTCCATAGGCATACTCCCCCATTTGCAAAGGGAGGGGGATTCAGCAGGTGGTACCTGTGAAGAAGAGGAGAGTTTACCCTATCACCATAGGCACCCCCCACCACCCCATTTTCAAAGCTTGATCCTGGCTTTGCAAAGTGGGGCAGCAGAGTGTTCAGTTCATGCTGTGTTAAAAGTAAAATATTCATCTCACCACATCAAATTAGTCTGCCAGCAAAGTAAAAGTCATGTAGGTGGTTATCAGAATAATTATCATAATGTCATGATTAGCTGAGCTTGATCCATAAACAATGTAGGAGATCTTATATACATATAACCCCCACATACCCACACATATATCACTGGCCCCACCCAACACCGAGGCTTCGTTGGCCTCTCCCTGTCTTCGACTGCCTCTGTTGCTGCCCACCAGTCCCCTCATCTGCTTCTGGGGCCCACCCATACTAGAGCAGCTCACCATTGTGGCTTCCACTGTTTGCAGAGCCGGGCAGTTTTACACCACGGCTCAGTGCTCCTGCTCTCTGGTTCCTACCTGGTTGCTACTGGTGGAGCTGACCTGATGGGTGAGTGATGTGCCGCTCTCCCTTCATGTGGGAGGAGGTGACAGGGATTGGGTCTGTGGTCCTCTGGGGGTTAGGGCTACCTGCTGGAGGTGGGTCAGGAAAGTCCAAAGCTGCAGCCCCAGCTGATAAACCATTTCAGGACAGCTATCAACAGCCTAAAAATCAGAACTGAAAACCTCAATTAGAATCCAATGAGTAAAGGTGTAATGCCAAACTCCAAGGCCGTTTCCGCACGGCGGCGGAAACGGCGAGGTCGGCGCATTGCGCGCCGACCTGAAGACGCTGGGACCGTCCGCATGGACGGTCCTTGAAGCAGCTGGGCAGCCGGCCCCGCGGAGCGCCGGCGCCCAGCCGACCCGGCCTGTCCCCTGGCGCGTCGCCGAGGCCTGGGGACACGCCCCCCTGGCCCTGCGTGCCTGAAGCAGGCGCGCAGGGCCAGGGGGGCGTGTCCCCAGGCCTCGGCAGCTTGTGCCAGGAGGCCCGGGGAGAAGGTGAGTGCCGGGTGGGGGAGGCAGCATGAAGCCGCTGCCGTTCGCTCGGCAGCGGCTTCATGCCGGCGTTTCCCAAAAAAGAGCGCTGGGAAGCGCTCTGGGGAAACGCCGCCTTCAGGCCGGCCGGGCGGCGCGAGGGCAGCGCGGCTGCGTTGCAGCTGCGTCCCCCGTGCGAATGGCGGCCTGGAGACGGTGTTTTTACCGTCTCCAGGCCACCATGAATTGCCCATGCAGAAACGGCCCAAGTTATTTCTTAACTCAACTCTGCACCAGACCAAGACACAAATGACATAAAAACCTCAAAAAGTTCCACAGCCAGGGATGGATGATAGCAGATGGCAGATTATCCTGTAAAAGAGGTATGTTTAGGATGTGACATTGGTGGCATTTTTAAGGAGACTTCCCCAAGTTTTGTGAGACTTTTGTTTTCACTGACACACTGTCCACAGCAATTTCACATTCAGCTCTGAAGAGACAGATTTTATACTTCAAATGTTATTGGTCTTCACATTATTTTAATGAATAACAGTTTATACAGCCATAGTGTATAACCTTAATGAACAAAATAATTTCATTCTGCTTTAATTTTATTACTCATTAGTACAACAGTCAATGTTAACACAGTGCTGTTGCTATAATGGACAATAGTCACATAATTTTTAAATTTTCAGCTAGAAATGCTGTATACACAAACCCCAAAGTATGCAAAATTTTATGACAGAGGCGGGAAGCCGAATCCAGACCCCTAGGGCACTCTGCCGCCTCCACAGGGCTTTTTGGTGGCACAGGGTGGCAAAAAACAAAAAAGTCCTCCATTGGGCTTTTGGGCTTACATCACCCAAAAGAGTGGTAAATCCATGCCCCAGGTGCCGAAGTCCCAGTAGGCAATGCTAAGGTAGAAGCCAACTTATGTGGCTCTACCCCCAGTCATGTTTCCAGAATGCTCCCTCTATGCCAGCGTTGTGTGTGTGTGTGTGTGGGGGGGAATGCAAATGCAGCACTTGCACTTTGTCGGGGTGTCCCGGGAGGCTGCACTGGCTGCCTGCCAGCAGATTTGCCCCTCCACCAGGGTAAGTGAACTGGAGAGGGCAAATCTGCCAACACAAGGTCTCTCTGCCTCCACAATTGCCTTCACCCCCCTCCCACACACACACTCTGGATTGGGCCATAAATATCTGAATACACCTATGTCTTTGTCTGTGACTATAAGCGCACAATGTTATGCAAAGACTTCCAATGAATAGGTTTAGCTTTGAACACCAGACTCTTTGTGTCTCGTGGTTTCTCTTCCCTTTGATTCCATCTTATACCATAATTATTCACTTGATCATCTCAGCAGGGAGAACATAGACAAGGAATATAGGCAGTCACTACCATCTTCTCCACTTCGAAGTTGTGGAAAGTCTCTCCATGAAACACTTTGTTTTATACAAAGCTAGATTTGTGGAAAATAATTCTGTCAACACCTATGAGCCAGGGGAGATGCATATTCAGAGTCACATGAAACAGACTTTATGCAGCATCCAGACTTATCTTCAGACAACCCTGGTACTTTGAAATGCTTAATGTTTGAACTTCCTTAGCTCCTGAGAAATCATGAACTTTTAAAATGTTTTTCAAAGTATGTGCTTAATGCGAATCACAGTAGTTTAGCATTCCAAAGTACAAGACTTAGGGAAAAAAACTGTACAACATTTGGTATACAAACTCAGAAATGTACAGATCAGATTTATCCACAGTTAAAATGTGTATCTATAATTCCAAATGAAAAAGATACAAACAGTTCTAGTCAAATGTACATTATCAAAGACATAATTGTAGTATGCTTTATGCATTTAAGACACAATGTTGTATTCTCAATAAATGCCTTTAAAGGTTGAATTAGACGGCAATCTGCCTCTTGCAAACATATTTTATATATAGACATTATATTATTTTTAGATTATTTCCCTTCCACGCTTCAACATCTGCAGTATTCTGTATAGTATATGAACTGAACTTATCTTTTTGAAGATCTGTCAAACTTTTTAACATTTCAAAGCCTTTAACTTGTTATTACAATGGCTTCCAACAGGATCTTGTTCCAAAATCTAGACCAAACTGGAACCTTTGGAAAATGCTTCTATATATGAACATTTTCAAGCAAAGTTTTAGAAAGTGTCATACATTTTCAAAAATAATTTGGAGAAGACAAAGTGAGTAAGCTGTAAATGACACATATCTAGGCTGAATCTCTTGATTTTTTTACAGCTCACAAATGGTGTTTTCAGGCAATGCACCATCACAGCTAGATCTTCTACAAACAAGACACTGACGAATCACCAAGAAATTAACATTTGACTAGCTTTTATACTTTATCGTATGGCTAAATTTAGAATGATCTACACTCTTTCAGGCATCATTGCTAGGAATATTTATTTTACAACAGATCCTATGAAAGCAGACAGAAATATTAACAGCAAACTTGTTTAGGAACAGGTTTAGGAACACACTAGTTTTACAGGGTGAGTAAAAACATGGAAATACTATTAATGAAACAATACTGTTACTGTATGTTTTATGTTCTACACAGCAAAGTACGATTTTCCTTCCTCATTGTCTATAGACCATCAGCTACAAACAATCAAGATAACTGTACAGTCAAAAGCAAATTTTCTCAGAAATATCCCACTGACTTTTATGAGGCTTACTCCTTTCATAAGCAAATGTTGAAACTGTAGACTAATTTAGATACCGGTATTCATAAATATGGAACTGATTATTGTGCACTGTTCATTGAGCTAAAATATCTTTTGGCCCAGAAAGTCCAGTGATAATATGTTCAATGGCTCTATCAAAGTATGTGATGTTGACAAAAGTAATGTTAAATCTAACCTTTAAATATTAAGGGTGTTAGAGTACAAGACTAATATGTAATCATCAGTAACCCTCTTTTTAAACAAATATAAAATGACATACATTAGAATTTCAAGGAATCATGAGGGGCAACAATTTGAAAATTTCAGCAGTTCATCCTCCAAAAAAATCCCCTTCCAGGATTATCTAAGCCAGGGTTGTCAAATATTTGGCCCAGGGGGCTGGATCCAGTCCCTTGAGAGGGGGCTTATCAGACCCATGAGCCAGCTGAGGCAACCCACCCCCAACCCTTGCTTGATGAGCCCAGTGGTTCACCAGGCCAGATTGGGAATGAAGGGGGAATTGCCACAGCTGGCTCACAGGCCTGGGAAGTTCTCTCAAGGCAAGTACCCCACCCTGCTGCTCTCCAGTCCAGGCACCCCTTCAGTGCCATTCTGGTATCAGCCAAGACAGTCACCCCCTTGCTGGGCCTGGCCCAACCAGGTTACTTTCATGTCATATTTGGCCCTTGAACCAAAAGAGTTCAACACGCCTGCATTAAACTTTCAGGAGCTTGAGTTGTCTGCTCTTTAAAATCTTTCCCCTACCCCTTTAATTGTCTTTCAGCTGCTTTCAATATTCTGTCCCTTTTGGTATACATTTGTCCACATCAGGTTTCTCCAAACTTTTGTTTAATTTATAAAGTCAACCCTACCTTATCTTTGAGTGGCCCGGTTTTGTGGCTTTCCTTTATCCACACAGGAGTCAACCAGTTTACTGTTAGATGTGATTTTGGCATGTAGTTGCCGAGTCGTCATTTATATTCTTTAAGAATACATTCAGAGTTTCATGCCCAGGATACATGTCTATGATATATGAGCTGCACTCCGAGCCCACACCTTACTCTGTAGTGATTAGTTGGAGGCTTTGATTTCTCTAGGTCCACTCATTTCACATTTATCATTGAAGTCCAATTTTGGCAGTTCCCTATTCATAACAACTGTGTGGGTGATCAGCATGCGATGAAATTCTGTTGCCTCCTTATAAGAAAAAACAAGTCATTTTTGCAAAGTGTTAGTCATGTATTAGGCTCTTACTTGGACCTGATGTACATAATATGCTGGGAAGGACAGAACACTTAATGGTGCAACATTGCATTCACTCTGCATCTCATTGAAAGGGAGCTGTTAAATTAGCATGCCAGGGGTCTGTAGTCCGAATGGATGTTGCACTGGCATGCTAATTAAGCACGCCTGTTTGTTTTGCTCAAATTACAGCCCAGTTTAAATTTGTCATTATGCCAATGCAAAGCCACAAAGCCAAATGCTTTTGTCCTATCAGAAGCATGGTTAAATCAGGCATAAAATGCAAGGATTATGATTCGGAATGCTCACCCAGTAGATCACACATTAATTTATCATAAGATGGCAAGGAACATTTTATCCATTCATCATGGCCTTTTTGTACATAATCTAGAAACAAATCCAAATTGTCTACTGAGTCTTTCAGGGTTTCCATTCTCAGCTCACCTTCTTCCTCCCTCCTGACCCCACAATCCACCTGCAAGAGAGTTGTGACCAACTGTGGTGATCCTGGGCCACATTTTAAGGACAACAGCACTAATGGGAAAAAGAAGCTTGTATATTTGGCTTGCCTTTCAGGAGTCTTTGCTTGTTCCAGTCTTAGTAATTAATTACTGATGAGAAGGTGGAATTGGACCTGCAATTAAAGCTCAAGTTGATTAATCTACCTATTGCTATTAATTAAAACTTGCAACCATACTTGCTATAAACAAAGACAGAGGAGGACCTCAAGTATCAACAGAGACAAAAATTAAAATCTCCTTGCTGGATGTGTGGGGAGATCAGCCTCCTCTATGCTGGTTTCTGTTCACATGGAATCATTTGATGACATCAGAGGCACCCAAAAGGGCAGCCATTATATACACTGGAACATGTGTGGAAGCAAGCACAATGTTCCTGGCACTTGTAGAAGTCCATACCATAGTAGTGTGAAGCACAAACAACTAGACAGTATTACCACTATCATGAGAGGGTCAACTCGTGTGATAAAATGCAATTCCAGTCCGCACACTATGGACAAAATAACAGAATGGCCTTGGAATACAGAAACTGGCTTTTAATGTTCTGTTAGTTTGGATATTGCTTGAATAACTGCTTGAACAAAAATCTCGGCAAGATCTGTCCATTCAAAAATGCCTCAGGTCTGAGTACAGAAACAACTAACAAAATGTCACTCCCGCCACTCAGTGCTATCCTCATCACTCCACTGATTTACTCAAAAAGTGATCAGTGATCAGCTCAAAAAGTGCCACTCTCATGACTCCAGGGATCAGGACTCCCATGCCTGTGAACATCTGTGGATGTTCCATTTAATTGAAATGGTTCATCCATATAAGCATAGCCCATATATGGCTCCAGGCACATCTGAGACACTAGCAGGGGAGCTAATACATGTCTGATTTGGCCATTCCTAAGGCAAGTTGAAGGCAATGTCTCAAAATGTGCTTCAAAATGA
This sequence comes from Sphaerodactylus townsendi, assembly GCF_021028975.2. Taxonomy (NCBI): domain Eukaryota; kingdom Metazoa; phylum Chordata; class Lepidosauria; order Squamata; family Sphaerodactylidae; genus Sphaerodactylus; species Sphaerodactylus townsendi. The sequence continues at coordinate 84,551,597 of NC_059427.1, forward strand.
GCATGTATGGTTCAGCAATATGTACTCTGACGTGGGCTTCTAACATTGTGTTTCTAATCACAACCACTGAAAATCTGAGAAGTCACACATTTGTCAATTTGAGATCAGTGCCAGTGATAAATAAGATAAAGTGCTTGTTGAGCTGCACTTATCTGAACTAATTTGCCTGAAGTGGACAGGAATGCTTCAAGCAGTGGTCACCAGAGTGATGTCTAATCTAGTGAAGCACTTAAATCCATTATCCTGAACAATTCTGACTGATCTCAGGAAATATCTTAATTGTTGTCATTAAAGCATTAGTTGACATTTAATAAAATGGTTGCATTCCTTCTGCACCCCCCCCCCCATTCTTGCCTCTTCTGCAATGACAGAATAACTTCATCATTTGCCAGTACAAGCTACATATTAGTAGACAGAGCAACAGACAGCAGCTGGCCAGTGTACAGTCAGAATGTTGGAAGAGAGCCCTATTCTTCCATGAAGCTTGCTGTGTAATCTTGGGCTACCCTCTCTCTCTCAGCCTAACATTCCTCACTGGGTTGTTGTGAGGATAAAAAGATGAAGGGCTAATCATATATGACACCTTGCAAGAAGAGCAGAATAAAACTGTACTAGATAGGTGGGTACATCGACAGACAGATTTGCTGCCACTTTGAGAGAAGAAGCTACATTAGCATTTACAAGCAAAGATTAGGAATGGAAAAAGAGCATGCAATTTGGCACAGAACTGAATAGATTAGGTGATCAGAGAAAATATATTACTTAGGAGCAATTGTTTAAAGATGCTAACTACTAGTATAACTTTATCAGAGGTAAAAGTATTGGCAGACCAGGAGAAGCAGTAATCTTTGGGTTACATTTCTCATCCTGCCTCTCTTCCACGAAGCTCAAGGCAGAGTACATAAGATTTTCAGAAACTTAAATTGCTGGGCTAAATAATTATTAATAATTATTTTTATTTTACTTATTTGCAAGATAGTTCAGGTTCCAAGCAACACAACTAAAGCCAGTACAATACAAAGAACACAAATGTTTTCAGCCAGAGCATTTGGGGTACACAAAAATAATGTAATGGGTTTGCTTATATGGGGATACAATTTTAGGGAAACAAGTTTCCAGGGAGAATGCAAATTAATAAAGGTTTGGAACCACTGTTCTAGACAGATAAGTAACTGTTGGGAAATTGCCTGTTTCAGATATTTGCAGGCACGTTGTTCAATTTTAGGGATCCCTTGGACACATCAGTGTTCAGAGTTGAAAGGGCAATGTTCTCATATAACTCTACAGATGCAAAGCATTTAAACTTGTGAAGCAGAAGAACCAAATCCTTTTGAAAATTCTTGTTTAGAAACCCATAAAACACTGGATTGATGCATGTTGCTATCATGGCTACCAAGTGGCACAAGGTAAAGACCACATTATGGTGGCAGTTCATTAGTGCCTCATGATGCCAGTCAAACAGAATGTTAAATATGTTCAGAGGTAACCAGCATGCTGCAAAGGTCACAACAATAGAAAAGAGCATAATATTAATCCTTTTGCTTTCATTTAGCCTGCTCTCATTCTCCCTTATGTGATCAACTTTAGCATGCCTCTTTTGAAGGCACATGTATATCTTGATGTAACAGGCAAAAATGAACCCCAGTGGGAAGAAGTATTGGAAAAGCAACATGGCTGTGGTAAACACCCGTCGCTCTTCAACAGATGGCCACACTTCAATGCAGACAACCATGTTGATATAGGCATCAGTGTGGGAAGAAAGGTTTTTAAAGGGTTCATCACTAACTTGAATGAACACAAAAAAGGGAACTGATATTATCATAGAGAACCCCCAAATGAAGACAATTCCCCAGTATGCATGGGAAATGTTGGGCTTCCAGCCACGCGGGTTCACTATCAGCTGGTACCTCTCAACAGCAATTAGTATAAGTGAGAATATGGAGGCAGTGACAGACATACTTTCAACAAAGCTAGTTATTTTACACATTGCGTCTCCAAAAACCCAATAGTCCATCAGAGTGTATGAAGCGGTGAAAGGAATGCATATGATGCAAATGAAGATATCAGACAAGGAGAGATTGGCAATCAAAATGTTGGTAACGTTTTGGCTCTCCTTTTGTTTTCTGATGATAATAATCAGGCACAGGTTGCCAAAAAACCCCACTAATACCACTATAGCGTAAGCTGTGATGAGCAAGAAGACTGCAGGAAAAGATGATGGACAGGATTCAAAGTGCTGAAACTGTAATTTACTGCTGTTTGCCATAGACAGATTCATGCTGGGCTGTGTTTCACCACTCATGAAACAACTTTGAAACCACAGACATAACTGTAGATTGAAAGCCAGTTTTTTTTTTAAACCTCCTTTGATTTTATTATTTTCTTGGAGTAACTCAACAAGTGTACTTAATTTTTTTTTCTTCATGAGCTGCTTCTTGGAGCAATCTGATCGTGGAAGAATTCTGAAAATACAAGGGAGGGAAAGGGAAGTTCATTTATGCAACAATTTTATTATTATGTTTTTGGAATTATGCTTTTTTTAAAATTCTCCAGGAATTTGATACTTCTAGAACAACTGGTTCAGAGAAACACAAGTTGCTAACTAAAGATTTTCCAAAAGTTATAAAATTATGCTTAAACCATAAATCTTAAAAAAAAGACACATCAGTCATCCCAAATACAAAGCTTCTCTGTAGAGCTTCAAGGCACAGAGCTTCATGTGAGCGTGAACACCTGGCCACTTGTATCATGTATAGGATGGCCTTTGACACTGAAGGAAGAATTACAGGGAATGCTGTTTGTGTGTGACAGCCCCGACCTGTGTGCTGAACAGCTGATCTGAGATTCAAACACCTAGCCGTTTCCGCACGGCCCATAAACGGCATCCTGGGGCGTAAAAACGCCGCCCCAGGCCGCCCGTTACGAAGCGCCGCTGCTGCAACGCAGCAGCAGCGCACCTGAATGCGCTTCCCTCCCCGAGCATCAGGGTCGCCTCTAAACAACAACCCTTTAAAGGTTGTTGTTAGAGGAAAGATCTTCCAGCGGTCGCGAACCCAGCGCCCGCCCGGAAAAACGCGTCGCCTCTCCTTCCGTTTTACTCCGCGATGTCCTCATCGTCACCTGTTGGCGTTGTTTACATACACTGTCCTCCGACCTCCAGGGTCGGAGGGGCAGCGCATGGGCGAAGCGATAGCCAGCAGGCTTAGCGACGAGGACATCGTGAGTAGAAAACGGAGGAGGGCGAAGAGGCGTCGCGAGCCACACCTCTCCTGCGGTAACCTCCGCCCAGCCTGCTTTCGCGACGCTATGCGTCGGCGAATACGCTTCGCCGCCAGCACTCTTGGCGGCGTGAAGAGCAGCGTCGGTGCAGAAACGGCCCTAGTTTTCAAACAAGTTTGCTCAAAAGTCTCAATGAATTCAATAGAATTTTCTTCCTAAAACATATGCTTAGGGATATATTCCAGAGTCATAGGTTTTTTCCCTCTAGAATGTCAATCCTCACAAACGGCAGCCATATTATGAGAACAATATGCAAAACAAGGAATCAGGTGCAAATACCTTCCCAGGAATACAATGGCAAATAGAAGACCAGCATGGTCATAGCCATCAGCAAGAGAATGCGTTGCTGAAGGTTGTTTGCTCCCCTCCTGCCCCCTTAAATATCTGAAAAACATCTCACCATAGTCCATTAAGAAGTGACACTGAAACACATGCCTGGATCAGTCATTCTTCACCTCTATCATTAAGTATTCTTCACTTCCAAGGCAAAGCCAAGATTTGGAAACACGCTGTAAAAATATAACAGAAAACAAAGCAAATTACTTGGACAATCATTTCTATCCATGTTTTTCCCATGCAGGCATAAGCTTTTGAGCAGCACGTTCCACTTTATTAGTAGCTTGAAGTTTCCGTGACCTTTATTAGGCATTTACAACATGAGAATGAAAAAAAAAGGTAAATCCAAAAGTAAGCAGTGTAAATAGTATAAACAAGAGCCAGGGTGACCTAATCCAGAACACACAATAAAAATTTGGCTACAGCTTTAGTTATCTCAACCTCAGGGTTATTAAGCAAAAGAAATCACTTTTGCATAAGTAGAAAGAGTCAAGAATCCAACCAAGGTTAAGGCAGAAAAATCAGGCCTAAAGCTGTCACATTTGAGGCAAAAGAGCAAGATGTATTCAAGGGAGTCGGTATAAGAGGGGCAGAAAGAACAATGCCAATCATACCGAGGGATGTTTGAAAACCGACCTTGAAGTAATGGTGATGGAAAAGAATTACATCTTGCTCTTGTGAATGTCCATCTGAGTTTATGATTGTCCACATAATTAGCAGCACATAACTTCTGGGGAATAATCCCAAAGTATAGAGGTTAACAAGAACTCTGTTCTTTGTTCAAAAGATATTGATATTCATGATGAATTAATTTATTTTTTAATTGATGATAGATCTCAGTGGCAGTAAGCATGAGCAAGGAGTCCCAGGAAAGGCCCAAGGAGGAAATCCTAGCCTCAATTAGTAGCCACCTGTGAGTAATCACACATTGCAGGTCACCCATATCAAGGTTATGGGCCATTCTACAGGCTAGGCTGAGTTTGCTAGTCCGGGTAACTTAAATTGTTCAACTAAATATGTTGCAGCTGAAGATGCCAATAAATTCCACTAAAAAGTAACATTGGGTAATATGAATATTTTAAATGGCTTGTTGAAACATGCAAGTGAGCACTTGATAATGTTACCGTCAATGGATGGTGAACATACAGGGGTGAATGGTCCTTAGTCTTCTGAGCAACGCAGACAGGGATTTCCTCTGGCCACACATGTAGTTTTAGCTACAATGTTTCCTTTCCATTTCTGTATCACTTCTAAGATAAGGTACTTTTTTACTATTTTACTGTGCAAACTTATCTTGAAATTTAATGGAAATAAAGCTTTAGATCAGCTAGTAGTAATTTCTCCATACACTATTGCTAAGGAATACACTTTATACACGTAGGCTCGTAATAAAAACCTGGTATTTGCTTTTCCTATGGAAATGCGACTTCAGAAGTGCACAAGAGGAAAATCTGTGGAGGGCAACTTAGACTGAAGGATACAGAAAAGGTTAAGCACTCTTCCACACTCTGCTCCAAATCCAAGATTCCTCATACTGGGGAAATTTTCATAATTTGGATTCTTTTATATTATAAAAATATTAATGGCTTATATCCAATTCCTTCACCCCTGACAAGTGGAAGATACTTGGGTGCATTCACAGAGATGTGTTTGCTGCAGTTTTCACCTCACCCCAAACACTCTAGTGAATTCCTTAAACTTTGGGAGATTTTTTTGGTTATGAGTATGTGTGCATGTGTAGGTGGATGACAACGGAAGGGAGAGAGAAAAATACCTTCCAAGAATTGAAGCATTCTTATTCACTTTGCATCTAAGCCCATTTACTATTTTATACTGTTATTACCTTGGATTAAAAGTAACCAATTCTCAGTGTTCTGCATCAGGTAACTTGCAAATATGAATTAAGTAAATCAGTTCAGATGTGCAGACAGACAGTGGCTTTGGTGAGGGTTTCTACAAGAGTTGGCCATTTTAACAACTCTATATATCCATATGAGGAGACGGTGGTGGCTCAGTGGTACAGCATCAGCTTGCATGCAGAAGTTCCCAAGTTCAATCCCTCCTGGCATCTCCAGTTCAAAGGACCAAGTAGTAGGTGATGTGAAAGAACTTTGCCTGAGACCCTGGACAACCATGGCCAGTCTGAGTAGACAATGCTGATTTTGATGGACTAATGGTTTTGATGGACTAATGATTAAGTATATGGCAGCTTCATGTGTTTGTGTGTTCATAGCTATCTATCGTTGAATAAAATAGTGGTGGCTATAATTAAAGGTAAGGATAAAACAGAGAGGCCGCAATCCAGAATATATCCACCTGTAATAAATGCAGCTGCTTGGGACATGTCTTTATTAAACAAATCAGTCCAAAACATATGTTAAAGATTTGAACACTTTGTTTTCTTTCATTATAATTGTTAATTCCGGTAGAAATTATGTAGGCAAGGTCTCTCCGTTTCAGTCATTTTGCTGGCACTGAAGCAGAGGTTATTATTTCCAGTTTTTTTCTCTTAGCCAGGATTTAAAAAAAATATCTCTGTCCACTGTTTTTCCTGCTACATGATTTGTTCCCTTTATTTCTTGTACTTTGAAAGATGAGGGAAAATACATTCTAAACAGACAGAGTCTCTGTAGGATTTCCTGTGTCCAACAGTTGCAATACAAAACATTTTAGCATTGGAATGGAGCATCGGCAAGGTTCTTTTGGAGTCTGCAGTTATGAAATCCTGGCTCCACAGAACTCAACAAAATTAATTGATATTGTAAAAAATCTGCAAAACTATTCCAAGTGCTAAAGATACGATTGGAATAAAATAAAATGCAAAAGTGTTCTAGGATTGTCCAAGGGGGCTAAAAAAATGTGGGGATAGCAAAAGTCTTCTTGGAATCTCATTTTTCAAAGGTCAATGACCCCATTTCTCCCACCCACCTTCTTTCTCCTATATCTATACAATTGTACTGTGCAACAAGAACCATCTGCATTCTAGTATAAATAATATTATTCAAAGTTCAGACTTAATGTATTTGGTAATTGTGTTTATTTACAAAATTTACATTTGTCATACTGCATGACAAATTCCTTCCCTTACAAATAATACATGCATAAATGTTTATCTGTCATACACAGCCACTCAAAGAAAAAAAATCTTTAATTACAACTGCACCACAAATTGATTCAACCTACAGCTTTCATTCAGGGAGATGCCGAAGAATCCTTAATAAGACCACAGATAAAAGAAGTCTTCATAGGAACATCAGATTCGGAAAATAAATTTTCTATTTCTATCCTGTTTTACTTGTTTCCTAAATAATCTGGAGAAGGTGATACTTTGTCATATACATTCATATGATTCTGCAGTTGCTGGGATCCAAAATAGTACACAATGTTGTGTTTGCACACAGAGGTTTTCCGCTCCCCTTTCCAACAGCACCCCATCATAGCCCCTCAAAGTTAAAGTTTTCTACAGTGGCACACTACGAGATGCAAGGCTCTGCCACTGAAATGAAATGTCCTTTCCCTTTTGCACATGTGAAAGCACTTTCCACTTGCTCATAAGGAGGGAATTGGATCCCAGCAGTTACCCATATGGCAAGTAAAGGAAAACAAACGATAATCTTACTATGAATTCTCCAACATCTTACCTTCTGGAAATTTCAAATAATATTTCCACTCCCTTGTTTTGAATGGTCTTCTTTTCCTTTTCATGCTAAATTGTGGCAGAATCAAGAGACTTGTATTTTGTGTCCAAAGAAATCAGAAGTATATAATCTCTCTTACTAAAACCAGATATAAACTAGCAAACTGATTGACTGACATTTCCCTCTGGGAACTGAAGCCACCACACTGAAGAGCCACAGCTGAGAAATGGAGAAATAAAGTGAGCTCTGGAGTCGGAGGGGAGAGGAAAACCAATGAGGAGGCAACTGGGAGGAGAGACCAGTAGTCATGGGGATGATGTTTTCCATGACTTTTTTTTCCCAAGTGTTATCTTCCAACCTGATTTGCAGTTATCTGTTTTATAGCACACTTGTTTACATTTTAAAAAATCCATGCTGGATTTCAGAGCTGTGCATATTTGCTGATGTTTATCACTTCAGAGTAGAATGTGGTGTATCAAAATATAGTAGACATTGTTAGTCTTTTTTTTTTGCAGTGTTACTGATGGCAAAATTAAAACTATATTTATTTTTCTACCTTACTGTTTCACGACAACCCAATCAGATCAACAGGAGTGTTGTGACTGGCTTCTAAGCAATGTGGTGTATATCTAGTATTTGGGGGAACTTCTAGAATCACAGATAAGATTCAAGAGATAGTTCTTATAATAATAGTTAACATATATAGCACTCTCTCAGGACTAAAGCACACCACATATCTTATTCTGGTAATCCTTATGTCAACTTTGTAATGTATGTCGTTATTATTATTCCCATATTGTAATGGTGATCAAATGTTTTTAGGCTGAGAAGCAGAAGCTTGCTTAATGTAATCCAGGTCAGTCCTCCAGCAGGGCTACACATGTCAGAGTGCACTCTATACATACACAATCCACACACAGCATCTGAAGCTAATTGAATTTGCTGCTTGTATACACTATTCCTGTTTTTTAAAACAGCAGTTCTCTCAGCTAGGGGTCCCCAACCTTTCTGAGCCTGTGGGCACATTTGAAATTTTGGAACAGCAAGGAGGGCTCAGCAACAAAGTGGTTGCCACAGGAGGTGGAGCCAGCCACAAAATGGTTGCCGCAACTTAACTTCAGTCACACAGTGCACATCCTTGTACTGTGGTGGCAGCTGCTGCCAAAACATCATTTTTTAAAAATCTGCATGACCAATCAAATCTCCAGTAGTCAATGAAAAGCCTTGCTGGATGAAAGTCCTACCTGTCCCTGCCTACTTCCTAAACTCATTTTAAGAACTCATTTTGCAAGCACCAGAAAAGGGGTGGCAGGTTCATTGCACTCATGGGCACCACACTGGTGACTCCTGCCCTGAGCAATAAGAGAAGTAACCAGAAAGTAACGTTATTGTCCTAACAAGGTACAAACAAAAAACAAAACAATAGAAATAGAAATGGTTGGAAGCAAATAAAATAACCAATTTTATCAATCCTATTGTGTAGTTGTATAATTTTAAGATATGTTCCCAAATAAAGTTACTGTTAGATCCTAATTACGTTGTTGCCACTTGGGTACTCTATAAGAAACGAACCCCATGAGAATAGGTGATGGGCTGCCTGAAACGGGACTTGAAAGTATAGGGATATGGACAAGGATGGAGTTTAGGATAACTGGAAGGAATTTCCTAACCAGGATGCAATGAGAAGAACAAGACTGTAGTAAGATGAACCAGTTTGCAATGAGAAATTGGAAAGAAAAAAGAAGGGGAACATAAAAGGGGATGTGAATGGTTACATAGGGAAAGGAAAGCTAAACAGGGGAAGAAAAATCACTCTCTGTCTATCTTTAAGTAGATAGGTCCCGTGTCAAGGTGTTTGTGGTGATTCTCTTAAGGAGCCTCTCTTATGCACCTGAATTTACCTTGGCATCCATGGGAAGAGCTGCTATTGGTCTGATGTTGTGATCTCTTTTGCCATTGGTCTAGAGCAGGGGTCCCCAAACTACAGCCCGGGGGCCAAATCAGGCCCCCGGAAGACATTTATCCGGCCCGCTGGGCAGAAGCGGATCTCCCCCTTCTCTATCTCCTTTCCCCCAGGTTTACAAACAGCATTAAGAGCTGCCTTTCTCCTCCTCCCCCCCTTGCCGCATTGGTATGGTCCCCTCCGGCCGCAGAGCTGCCTTTCTCCTCCTCCCCCCCTTGCCGCATTGGTATGGTCCCCTCCGGCCGCAGAGCTGCCTTTCTCCTCCTCTCCCCCTTGCCGCATTGGTATGGTCCCCTCTGGCCGCTTGGAATGAGCAGCGAGTTGCCCGCGCTTGAGGCTGTTTGTAAACCTGCGGGTCGGGGTGCCAAACTCCAGGCGGCCCCTGGAGCTTGGCACCCCGACCCGCAGGTTTACAAACAGCCTCAAGCGCGGGCGACTCGCTGCTCATTCCAAGCGGCCGGAGGGAACCGTACCAATGTGGCAAAGGGGGGAGAGAGAAAGGCGGCGGAGCTTCAGGGCCGGATTGGAAGGGAACTGCGGGGGTGGGGGGCTCGGCCAGGGGCGGGTCGAGGGCGGATGGATGGCGCCCCCCCCACGGGCAGCACTTGGTCCGGCCCCCGGCTGGGCTCTGGCCATGCGTGAACTGGCCCCCTGTTTAAAAAGTTTGGGGACCCCTGGTCTAGAGTTTTAGAGACTGAGTGTTATTGGTGAACTTTGGGCTGGATCCAGATTGGTTCAGTTCTGGAGCCATGCCCTACTGGAGTATTCTGGTCTATGATAAGTGTTTGTCCTATCGACAAGTGCTTGTTTTATGTATGAAAAATGCACCTGGGTAGGTACTCAGATTGACATCAATACGTTCATGGCCTCTGTGGGCTGAGCAAATGGTCCTTCCTGACTTGACTATAAAGTTCCAGAAACTGTCGTTGTAAAGGAAACCTAAATAGTTTTGATTATTTATTTTTCCAAACTAATATACTTAGATCCAAGAAGGTGAGAGGGATTGCAAGAGATTCAAAGTGGACAGTAATCCTGATGTAAATTAGCAGAGTTGCAAAAGAGAATGCAGAGTCAGTTGCTGTTATAAGAAAAAACTTTACTTGGTATAAAGGGAGAAAAAAGTTACTTTAGGAGGAAAAACAAGAAACTCCTTTCTATCTATGCTAACTGTGAGCTAGCTTACTCTAATCTCACATTAACGACTGCAATGATCACTACGACTGCTATATGCTGCTCCTACTGTTATCTTAACAAAACATTAGGTTAGCTCCCCAATAGCTAGTCAATAGACTGGTACAAACACTCTGACCTCACTAACTAATTAGCATGAACATTTAACTCTTTTATGTCTGAACTGTGTGGCAGACACTTGCCAAAATGCTAACAAATCCAGGTATCTATGCAGCTTCTGGGCTCTGTGATGTTTCCCATATAAAGAATGCCTTTAATTAGTGATGTGCTTTGATCAAGAGTATGGGAACAGAGTGACTCTGAATTTCTAAGACCAACAGTTCTTGTGCGCTGTGCTTCCATATTCCTGATGTTTTAAAGTTCAGATGTCATGCTGCCCCATGGCTTCAGTTTTATATTGCATTGTATTATTGTTATTGTGTTATTCGCTACCCTGAACCAGGCTTGGCTGGGGTAGAGCAGGATAATCTAAAATAAAGTTAAATCTAAAATAAAGTTAAAGTTTAAAAACGTTATTTTGAATACATCCATAACTGATGTTGATGGGGCCCTTTGGCCTATGCCACACTAAGGTTGCCTAGAAAGCTCATGGCCAGAACAAGATTTTTGGCTAGCAACTTCCTGGTCATAACTCAATTACTTTGCCACTGATAGTACATTAGTTCTGAATGAAAGCCAGGATCATGAAGTGGTTAAGAGGGGAGAAATCTAATCTGGAGAACTGAATTTGATTCCCTACTCCTCCACATGAAGCCTGCTGGCTGACTTTCGGCCAGTCACAGTTCACTCAGAACTCTCTCTGCCCATGCAGAGGCAGGCAATGGCAAACCTGAATGTTTCTTGCCTTGAAAATCCTACGGGGCAGCCATAAGTCAGCTATGACTTCACGGCACTTTCTACCATCAGTTTTCAACATTACAATAAAAACTTGAAACTCACAGATACTAATGATGCATATTAAACATACAAAAGACAACCACTGAAATTACTTCTGCAGCCAAGCCACCTCAGTTGGGAGATTTGGCTTGCTCCCAGACGTTAGCAGTGTAAGAGAGGACTAGCATCTCCTCGTAGCTCTGCAACTCAACTGGCTGTCTCCCAGTCAGGCCCCTGCTGGCCACTGATGGGGCAGGCACTGAAGGTGATGGTGTTCCTTCAATCATTCCAACAAAAATGTTCTTATTTGAAAAACTCTGCACAGTTCTTGTTGCTATTGCTTTAAAAAGATATCTGGAAAATTTATAGAAAGGTAAAGGGGGAGGGGAAAAAATGACTAGAAAGGTTGAATGCCTTTCCAACTAAAAAAAGCTAAAAGACTATGTTGCTTTTCTAATTAGAAAACAAAAATGGGCACGGTGGGGAGACAGAAAACTTCCAGGGCAATCCTAACAAACAACACCTTCCTGGTGTAAGTTCCTTTGAATAAATCTGAGTAGGATTCAGAAAAGACCTGCCTAGGATCGCACTGTTATTTTTCTGCCCCCCCTCCCCCCCCAAACTAGAACTCAGAGGCATCCATAGCAGCTGAGGTGCAATAGATTCAGGTCAGAAAAAAGAAAGTATTTCTTCACAAAATGGATAATTAACATTTGCAATTTATTTATTTATTTATTTGCTTGCTTATTTATACTCATACCTAGCCCTTCCCAGCCAAACCTAGGCTCAGGGCAGCTTACATAAGAAATAAAACATTAAAATTGATAAAATATAAATGATTCCCCAAAAATCTGGATCTAAAATACATAAAATGGCCATCTAATACTAATCCGAAACCCCAAGCCTAACTATTTATTTTAGCCCCCCTCCTAGTTTGCTCTGATTCTAAAATCCAGGGAAGGGAATGCACAAATGAGCAGGATGACAATTAGGTAGAAATTAGAAGGCTGGCAAGATGAACTTTTGGACTAGTGAATGGCCTCAACCAAAAGCCTGGTGGAACATCTCTGTCTTGCAGCCTCTGCATAACTAGTTAATATTGGTATCTACACAGGGTTAGTGATGCAAATAAAATGCTAATTGAGTCATAATAAAAATGGGGAGAATGTTGTAAGCTGCTTTAGATCCCCATTGGGGATAAAAGCAGAATATAAAAGGGGAAAGTAAAAATATTATGAATAAACATAATCCCAAATCTTTATTCAAAAAGCAGGGGGCGGGGAATGTGAAGAATGATAGCACTGAACCAGTTATTTCTGCACTTACCCATTAGATTCTCCTTTTGAAGTTCTTTTGTGTAATAGTGACTTTTAGATCAGCCACAGAATATCCTTGAAGATAAAGGGCATGCTTTCACTGTAAGCTTAAATCGGTGTGAATGGCTAGGGCTCTCAAGAAACTCCTGTAGGCCACAAATCTGCTGTTTTCAAAGTTCCAAGAAAAAAAATGCCACGAAATTTAAGATCAGGTTGAAGCCTGTTTACAACTGAAGTTCCTTTGACATACAAAAGCCCATCTTTTAAACTAGGAAGAAGAAACAAGCAACTCTGCATGTTTAGTAGTAGTTTTACTAATAGTCAAAGCTCAGGACAAGATATTGGGAAAACCACACTTCTTAGAACTGAAACCTAAATAGAACCTCCAGGTTCATGGGCAGTATACCTTTGAATACCAACTGCAGAAGCCGAAGCAACTGGGATGAATTGTTGCCTTCATACCCTCCTTTTGGGCTTCCCAGAATCATCTGCCTGGGAATCTTCTTATGTTCTTCTAAGTCAAAACATTCTACTATAGCTTAAACATATAAATAAGTTCCAAGCTATACAGGTTAAACATCCATTAGTCAAATCTTCAAGCAGTGTCTCCCACTACTGGGTGACTGCAATATTAAGGAGTACCAAGCTGTAAAGGTTTTTACTTAGATTTGCCCATTCCTGTTCCATGTTTTGGTGAACATCTCGGTTCTGTGACTGCAATTTACATATAAAAACTTTATTACAGAACAGAACATGTGGAGAGACAATAAAGTTAGTAGAATTTTGTTGGACTTTTACCTTAATATATTTAGCAGAGTAGCACAAATGAGACCATGGACAGTTGCTGGTTTTTAGAAAAGAGTTTACCGGTACTTTCTATTAGGGAGGTTTACATGGAAGAAAAATAAAGAACAGCTTCCTATCCAAAAATTAACTTGGTTACATATTGTCGAAGGCTTTCACGGCTGGATTCAACTGGTTGTAGTGGGTTTTCTGGGCTGTGTGGCCGTGGTCTGGTGGATCTTGTTCCTAATGTTTTGCCTGCATCTGTGGCTGGCATCTTCAGAGGTGTATCACAGAGGGAAGTTACACACAGACTTCCCTCTGTGATACACCTCTGAAGATGCCAGCCACAGATGCAAGCAAAACATTAGGACCAAGATCCACCAGCCCACGACCACACAGCCCGGAAAACCCACCTGAACCAGTTGGTTACATAGCTTAGCACCGTGTGCTCCCACATGGTGCCTACCTAGCAAGACAAAAAGTTTTTACCTCATGTAGTACAAAGAAACATACTTTATAACTTCTGACTACGTGACTTGTCTCACATAGGCAATGCTGGGGTTAGCTAACCAGTAGCTTAATCAATGGACTGGCCATAAAACTCTGACCTCAGTAGCTAATTAGCATGCACACAGTTACCCCTTTCATGTCTGAATTGTGACAGACACTTGCAAATACCAACAAATTTTCCCATCACAGCATTGGAGTGATGTAAAATACTGCTGTTGTTGAAATTTTACATATGTACTGCTTCTCACATTCCAGCACTATAAAGGAAATAACTGTTCAAAGTCTTCCTTCTACCCACTGTGAAAGAGACAGGCACCAGTCTAACTGAAAATCTGACTGTTCTGGACTGTCCAGAGGTGTTAACATTTTTCACTATCATATGTCCTCCTTGCCTCTCCTTCTATGTCAATCCTACATCTTATGCATACAATAAGGAATATATATATACCATAAGAAATTTCCAAACTGTCCATCCCTTGCTCTTCTCCCTATGACTCAAGCAAAACTTGTAAGCAAAAACAGCCCAGGAAAAGGATCTCTCCTCTTCCCCAATGGAGGGAGGACTATCTGCTGGCAGTAGCTGTGGGCATCATGCAGGAATTTCACTTGGGGCCAGAGCATGTGAGTCTTGCCCGGGGGCTCATCTGATGCTACCATATGTAACTCTGGGTTGGGGGAGTCAAAGAGTTGCTTACTCAGAACATCACTCCACTGAGATATTTCCTATTGGCCAGAATGACCAATTCACTCGTTCTGTGATTCCTCACAGTCCCTTAGATTGTTCTCATACTGAAGTTCATGATCAGGAGTCTATCAATTGGATTTGAAGGACCAGGACTGGAGAAAAACACACACACACACATACCCCGCCCTACAATTTGTTAAGCAGCACAAGTTGTGTGCAGCCCCTCACACCTTATGGCATCCCGAAGTGGATGTATGAATGAAATGAGGGTTGGAAAATGCCTGCCCTTTTAAACAGTACTTTTCCTCCAAATATAACAGTGTAATGCATACTACTGTATTATGGGGGAAATTTCCTAATTGTTTATAATGCTGCCCATCGAGACACCTTACAGGTCCCCAACTTTAGTTCGTAATCTCATTATTTAATCCTCTGAGTGAAAACAGCATCTGAAGACGCATTAGAAATAACAGTAAAAGGCAAATAAAAGACTTCATTCATCCATAAAGACCAATCAGCAACATTAGATGGTAACATAGGGATGATATGGTGGTTTAAAGAAGTGATTGCACTTGAATGCAACTCCTAACAATTATAGATAGACCAGTTATAAACATATCGATGTCAGTATAATTTTACCAGCTAAAAATAACACTAAAATAACAATATTTTTTCTCTATACCAACCATGTTTGCAGTAATGGTTAATGAATAGCAGAACTGTGTTTGCAGTACTTGAATATTCGTGCAACTTTTAAATTGCCAAGTAAAAACCTACCTCCAAGCAGCCTTCAGCACTAGGTAAACACAGATTGATGGTTGAATAGAAGGCACGGTCACAGCTTTATTGGAGAGTTAATTTTATAATCGCTCCAATCTGATGAAAAGATTAAGCACATATTGCAGATAAAGCCCGGCAAAGCGGAATCGATGCTAAGTGTTAGACACCAGACATGCCTACAATAGGATGGCAGCAGAGCAAATGTGACCTCGCGTCTCAGGATGTACGCAACTTCTTCATCATCATACTTCTGATGTTTCGCTTTACCCTCTTGCATAGATTAGTATCTGAACACCCAATCCATGTTTAATTTAAACCAGATCTGCAGTTCATGGACTTGCTTTCAACATCATAATGTCTGTTTAGAAATTATAGTGGAGTGAGAGGAGCTAATCCAGTAATCTTCTACTTCTTCTCAATCACTTTACTCTCTAGGTTCAAAATATAAAATGTATCTATGGTACATTCAGAGGCTTTGTAGAGATTTATTTTGTCAGCTGAAACCTATTCTCATCTCTCCTTATCCAATGGCCTGTTAATTCATGCCTGCAAAATTAAATAATTGATGGTCACCCAGCACTGAGTTTTGGCCTATGTAAGTTTGAGCTTCATTTTGCACCATTTTTTTAATATGGCCATTTTTCAGCACAACCACTTTATTAGACTTTTGAGCTGAATGATGTTGACTAATTTTCAGCAGTGTACAGACACATCCTCAAAGCCTCCGTAAAATAGTGAGGATTGGTTATTTGCCAAATTTGTTCTTGCAACAGCCTTTTAGGTGGAATATCTAGCAACAGCCTAGTGTTAGAATCCTTGGGATCCATCACAGATAGGTTGCGTCTTTAAGTTTCAGAGTGCTCCATCAAGTTCAACCTCAAGCGTATTTTAAAAATAGTTGTTAAATTTTAAGCAATCCACACTCCCATACATTCTTGGCTTTTTATCCCGTTAGTGAGGTTTTCTTAGGAGAAAGCTACCGGTAAGCGACACTGGGAGATTTTTGATCTTAACTGCAACACGTTTTTATTTTAGTGTAAATGGCAGCTTTAGGGGGCCTCAACTAAGATTGGGATCATTGTATGGGGAACTGAAGTAACAACCGCTGCTTCCCCACCCTGCTATCTGTCCTGTTGTTAAATACACAGGTTGCCTGTATAGTGCTTCAGTGCTTTCTCCGAAGGAACAAACAGTAGCTACAGATGAACTGCTAGTTTGTTTTCAAAGGGAGAGGCTCTATTTTGCTTATTGTTTTGAATATGGTGACAAAACAATAATCCAAAGAGGAAGGCAGGTGAAAAGTTGTGTCGCTAGTATCAAGTCATTTTTGTGCTAGATTAGTTGCTAGTATCAAGTCATTTTTGTGCTAAGTAAGAGTGTGCAAGGGAAGCAGGAAAAATGCATGTGAAGACTGAAGAAAGACAGCATTAACCCCCCCAAAATATGACCAACGGTACAAACCAAAATATGCAGAGTTAATCCAATCCTGATCATTAAAATTAGTGAGGCAAACTAGTCACTTGATTTATATTATGAACACCTATTTCCTGAGGATCACCCTTCTGTGGTGGGGATAGTGACTTGGATCTTGTTGAAATTTATCATGAGTGGTGGAATTTCTTCCTGTGAAACACAACTCCCCCCATATAGTTCCTCATGCTGCAGCCCCAAATACCCACTTCTGAAATGCTGTTCCTGGGAGACAGGGGACACCCAGGAACAGCATGAGGGGAATTGAATGGCAGCTGCAGGAAAGCGAAATTAACTAGAATGCCCCTCGCCTCAACTTGTGTGTTCAGATCTCTCTGGATGCAATTCACTGTATTGTTCAAGCATTCAAATTACAGATGTTTGTATCTTTAGAGTAGTCTCAACCTTCACAGCTTCTCTAGAGTGTTTTTGGGGATAAGGCAAGAAATTAAAATTGCACTCAGCCACCCTAAAAGAGCAATCGAAGTCTAACTGCATCTTACAGATGACTCTGCCCTTAGTCCATTTAATGATGGTCTTCTCACATGGAATATAGGTGTGCGATGTTGTAATGAATGTTTGGAATAAGCAGTGATGCTGATGGAGCAGCCCTAGATAAGAGTTGCTGCTGTACAGAGAATCCAGTTGCCAGTCTTAGTCAAAATGACAGGAAACACTGTTAGAACCTCTTTTGGACATTATGTGTAGGATCAAGAGAAAACAGAAAGCCTGTGACTTCTAGTAGGTAAAGTTATGAATTGTCTACATGAATGTACATTGATCTTTTATGCTACTCTGCCACCATGTGGTTCCTCAATAACATTTAACATGAAATTATATTTTGGAAAGGGAGATTGAAGCAACCCTAAGCAGATTTATTGAGAAGCGAATTCCATCACAGTCAGCGGGATGTTGTTTGATGTACTTAGGATCAGACACCAAAAGAATCACAATAATGTTTGCAAACTTTACAGATCAGATAGGGAGAGACTTCCAAGGCATCAGTAATGAATCTGGTCAAGTTAATGAGAAAAACTAAACAGCAGTGCACTTTGAAAATTTCCTTATAAAGAAATTATTAAATATGCCAGCCAGAACCAGCAGTTCAGCCAAAACGTTATAGCTTTGCAGGATATAAAATAGGAAGTCCCATCTATCACCTAGGATTTCCAAACAACTAGCTTATACAACCAGGATCTGAGCATACTGAACCGATGATTGTGAATGCACAGAGAGTCAATTTTCTGCATTGTAGTCAGGCATTTTTAAAACTACACTTGCTTTGGTAAGCACATTTGATGCTTCATATCTTTTTTATTTATCTTGATAACTTTTTAAAAATCCTTGGAAATAAATAAAATAAATAAAAATCCTTGGAAAAAAATCCTCTTAGCACCTCAGCACCCTTCTTACATTTCAGGAAGGTTCCGAATGCTGCTTTCTGACTTAAATACTTCCTAAAATCAGTGTAATACTTTTGATTAGTACCAATCAGATTGACCCCAAATACTGTACAAACCTTTAAGCTCAACTGAACTCTTGATCAAGCTGAATGTAACAGAATTTAAAAAGACACACAGGTGAGAAATATCACTCTAGTTATGATATGAACATACAGTTTATAATGTTTGAAGCCATATATTTAATCACATAAAGTATATTAGAGGTAATTCAAAAAAGGATCAGTAAGTTGCTGTTAGTTAAACAAAGAGCTGTACATTCATTAGTTGAGGCCTTGCTTGGGAGAAGGGGGGTGGAGATTTCTGCACTTTTTAGTTCAGTCTAGTGAACACGTTTTGGAATTTAGGAATGGCCTCTCACTAAAATATAAGAAGTTAGTGGTTGATATGGCCACCATGTCAAAGTGACCAGATGGGCAATTCAAATGGTAATATATACGTATTCCAAATCTAGCCAATGGACAGAGTAAGAGGGAGGTATGTTTCTACAGGTGTATAAATTATGTTACGCAAACAACAGTCCCTTTGAACCTCCTCTCTGCCCTGCTTGACAAAGGAGAGTTCCCTCTTCTGCACAAAATTGAAAGAAAACAATAAATCTCTGAACACTGAAGAAGCTTTTGGATGGTTATTGGTAACCGGCTTTTGCCTCGGGGGCAGGGCTATTGCCCTGTGCCTATCAGTTATATTTCATTTATGTTACCTGCTGCCTCAGTACTTACCTTTTTGTTTTCCAAATTCACATGCATTTCCTTCTTCTATAACTTCCCTTTACTCCTAGAATAGCACTGAAATTGCTGAAAATGTCTGTTTGTAGGGAGGGGATTGAACCTTGAAACTGGATAGTGAAGGGGCTAGATTTTGGTTGATTTGACACAAGCTGTTTTGCCTGGAATTTTCACCATTTGTTTGTATGATTACTAAGGAGAATCTGAATGACAATGCTGCAAACAGTACAATGTTTTCTCTATAGTCTTTCCTATTTTTTCAGAGCGGGTTTCAGATATTTTGCATTTTGACTAGAATTCCAATACTAGCATACCTAGTGTAGATGGGGAAATGTTATAAACCTATTAGGTAGTGGTTGTGACCAGGTTGGTGACATCATCGCCATTTCCTGGATGAAATGCTATTTTTAAATGTCCTGCAGTACAGCCCCTCCTCCCATCATTCTTAAAACAGCCACCACCAAGAGGCAATGAGATCAGGAAACATTTAACTAAAATGGCAATTATAACAAAGAATGGGGAAGACTCTAGATCTGGGAGTGGACTTAATTGCCTTTCAATAGAACACTGAGTGGGTGAAGAAATCCTGGCAGGGTATATAAGCTGTGTGTATGTGCTGACAGTAAGAGAAGGGTACCCAGGTGAGACTAGGGAAGACACCTAATACTTGCCTCAGCTGGCTGTTTGCAGTCCTGCCTTCTGGGATGCAAAGTCAGGAACTTGCTCTGTTCCAAAGAAGCATATTTTACAATGCAATCCCAGAGTTAAACCTTTTGAAATCCATTCAAATCAGTAATTCACAATCTACTTGCTGCTGTTCTTCTCTCACTGTGGGGGCAGAAGCTGTACAAGAGTCCCCTGATGATTTCATATGAGCTTCTCAATTATTTCATTTTCACAAGAAAGAACATCTGCACCAAATTTTCCTTGCACTCTGATGACTCCAAGTCTTAGGGGATAAACCAAGTTGTCTGATGCTAGACTGGGTAGAATATGTCCCTGGGGATTAATGAACTGCCTTCAGACCATATTACAGAAAGATGGGCCAAATCAAAGAAACAAATTAATAAAGGTACGCAGATGAATCTTAGATTTTTGAAACGCCCTTCATCTCTGTTCAAAGATAGCTGTGACTGTCCTCATACTTCCTTGAATGATTGGCAGAAAACCCAAGTAAGAATGACTTCTCGGCTACCTAGAAGAGGGAATAAGATCAAAGGAGAGCAGGTGTTCTGATATTTGTCCTTGTTGAGCAGCATAGCCCTTAAAAGGGCACAGGAAATTGAAAAGATAATTATTTTACTCCTCTACATCATCTGAGGACAATTTCATCACTTTCTCTCCAACCTAGCACAAGCCAGCCTTGGCATTTTTTTTTTGGGGGGGGGGTGTCAAATGGGAAGAGAGTAAGCTTCTCCCCTCAGTTCCTAAATATTGCAAATGTTGAATCCCTGGAGCTCTCAGGGCAATATGGCTTGCTGAGTTCACCTGTTGAGCCCAAGATAAGCTTCTGTAATGTTTGTGGAGGCACAGGACGACAAGTTCATGTATATATCTTTCCCCATTGCCCCCAAAGAAATAATGGGGGCTGGCCAGGAAAAAGCATTCTGGCCAGATCAAAGGGGCTGCAGCAGCAATGGCTTCTCAGTGCTGTACCTACAGCTTAGTCTGGAAAACTTCAGTAGGACACCTGTGCTTACCAGCAGTTTTAACAAGCAAGTACCCATAACAGGAGGCTCCATTTCACCCTGCACTCCATAGCACCATCTCAACCTCCCCTCTCCAGCTCAAATGGCGGCTCTCAGTCCTTCAATGTCAGCTGTATGTGGTGAGGAGGATGGATGCTGCCTGGTCAGGGAAGACATGTGGTGTGCACGAGGGCAGACAATGATCCTCCAGTTCAGATTTTTCTACAAGTCTGGGTGGAGGGAGGTTGCACAAAAATCTTCCTTGTGTGTAAATTGCCCCAATTAACAAATAGAAGTATTGGCAGATCAGGGTAAAGTTGTCTATTAGAAAATAATAACAGCCGTATTCAGAAGATTTCACAGATGTTACCAATAATACTCCTTCAAGCCTGTAATATTCCTAGTTAACCTTGCATCTAATTTTTAATGTTATTCTTTTATACTGCAAAATATAATAAAACTTAATTCCATGCCTCTTTCCTAAAATTCATCTAAGAAAATAAAGATTAAAATGGTGGGGTAAAATATAGCAGCCCTGATCTAGCCTGATCTGATCAGATCTTAGAAGCTATACAGATTTAGCCCCTTGTAACTATTTGGATGGAGACATCCAAGAAATACCAGGGTCATGAGTGGAGGAATATCAGGGAATCCAAGGAATACAAGGGTCATGAGTGGAGGCAGGCAATAGTAAACCATCTCTGTATGTCTCTTGCTTTGAAAATCCCATGAATTGCCATAACTTGGTGGTAACCCCCCCCCCCCCCAAATCAAGCATTATTTTGCATCCGTTTTAATGTTTTTAAAACACTTTTTCTTTACTTGAAAAACGTTTTTACAAAACAATCATTACCAAACGCCATGCCCAAATACGGATAGTCCAACCTAGCCTAATCTTGTTAGATCTCAGAGACTACCGTTAAGCAGGATCAACCCTTGGTCAGTATTTGGATGCGAGACCAATAAGTAGTAACAGGATTGCTATGCAAAGGAAGGCAACTACATACTGTCTCTTGCCTTGAAAACTCTATAGTTACCATAAATTGGCGGCAACTTGATGCCCCGCCCCCCGCAAAGCGAAGACAGATCTGTGCTATGTCAACAAACTCAAAATAATCGCAAAAGGCCAGGTATATAAGGCATCTAGTCAAAAAGTCACCAGCGGGTAGCTTTTGTTATCTGTAATGATAGAACTTTGGAATAATTGAATGCAATTTAATTATGGCTATAACCAAGCTTCTCCCTTTCTCAGCAACGATCCGCGTATTGTGTTGTTAGTGAAAAAAACCACATCGATTTGTTCTTTTAAACGAAGCGACACAACAGTCCCGAGTAATAATGAGGCGCATAGTGCTTGAGACATGGGGAAGGGCCAGGGCTTTTCGGATGGGCACTCAAATTCTTTCCCCACATATAGCAGAGGGAATCGGCTTCACGGAGCCTCCCAGGAATGTTGTTTGTTTTGTTTTCTGCTTGCTTGCTCGTTCCAGTTCTAACTTGGTTACCAACAAGTTCGAATGAGAACCCGGCAACGGCCGCAAAAAACTCGTAACGGTCACGCTCGTTCAACTTTTCAAACGAACTTTGGTACCACCCCTAAACCTGCTATCTACCCCCCTCCCGCGGACGAGAAAGCCCGCGCGTCGGCAAAAGAGAACTCTCATTGGCCTATGTTTTTACGCACCAACGTAGTGGCATAACTGTCGCCTTTTTCCGGCTCCCTGTCAGCCCTAATAGGTGCCCGCCTCTTTGTTGCGCAACTCCGTTAAGGTGAACCGGATTGGGTGTTTCAAACGTCCTTCCCGTGTATACTTTTTAAAACACTCCGGTTGCGGCCGGAAGAAAAGCGATTGGCTTTCCGAGCTGTCACTCAAAACAGTGTTTGACGCAAAAGTAGCTGTAGAGTCGCTTCAGGTCTTAGACTAGGGGCGTGTTCTGCAATGCCATGGTAGGCGGGCCGTCTAGCGTTTCCTTTGTGTGTGGGCACCACTAACCGGCTGTGAGCGCGCCTGAGGAGGAGTAGGCGCCGCCATTTTGTGCGTGTGCGTTTCCTCTTCCCCACCCCCTTCCCCCGTTCTCTGCCGGTTAAAGTAGGTCCGGTCTCCGCGGCCGCCCTCCCGCCTGTGACGATCGCTTGCTGTGTAGCCGCCGCCTTTACTAGGCCGCAGCTGCCCCCTGCCGGCGGCCGCAGAGAGGAGGCGCGGAGGAGTGTGGCGGCCGCGGCTCCGGCATGGAGAACTCCCAGCTGTGTAAGCTGTTCATCGGCGGCCTGAACGTGCAGACGACGGAGGCCGGGCTGCGGGAGCACTTCTCGGCCTACGGCACCCTGACCGACTGCGTGGTGGTGCTAAACCCGCAGACGAAGCGCTCCCGCTGCTTCGGGTTCGTCACTTACTCGGTCGTGGAGGAGGCCGATGCCGCCATGGCCGCCTCCCCGCACGCCGTGGACGGCAACGCGGTGGAGCTAAAACGAGCCGTCTCCCGCGAGGACTCGGCCCGGCCGGGGGCGCACGCCAAAGTGAAGAAGCTCTTCGTCGGGGGCCTCAAGGGGGACTTGGACGAGAACGACCTGGTGGAGCACTTCAGCCAGTTCGGCCCCGTGGAGAAGGCCGAGATCATCTCCAACAAGCAGAGCGGCAAGAAGCGCGGCTTCGGCTTCGTCTACTTCCAGAGCCACGACGCCGCCGACAAGGCCGCTGTGGTCAAGTTCCACCCCATCCAGGGCCACCGCGTGGAGGTCAAGAAGGCCGTGCCCAGGGAAGACATCCAGGGAGGCGGCGGCGGCGGCGGCGGGGCTTCCCGGTCGGGCTGGGGCGGCAGGGGCCGAGGAAGGGGCGGCGGCGGCGGCAACCGAGACCACAACGGGCTCTCTAAAGGCGGCGGCGGCGGCTATAACAGTTACGGAGGCTACGGTGGAGGCGGCTACGGGTCCTACGGCGGAGGAGGCTCCTATGGAGGCGGCGGCGGCGGCGGCGGCAGCGATTATGGCAACGGGTACGGCGGATTCGGCAGCTACAGCCAGCACCAGTCGTCCTATGGCCCTATGAAGAGCGGAGGCGGAGGGGGCGGCAGCTGGGGGGGCCGTAGTAACAGTGGACCTTACAGAGGCGGCTATGGCGGGGGAGGCTACGGAGGAGGCCCCTTCTAAGCGGGGATTTCCCATGCCCGCTGTGGGGAATGTCAGTTTTGTCTGCATGGAGTACGCTCTCCGTTTGTACCGGGCCGGATTCCTACTCCCCTACTCTTCGCCTGCGGGCACCTCCATATGAAAAGCTGCCATGAGGTGGAGCAGCTCTCCCATGCCCCTGCTGGGGTTACTCTGCTGCCCGGGACTCTTCTTTCTTTCCGAAGATGGACTGGGCCTCACACAGCGGTTTTGTGTTAGTCATTGATGGACTCTATTTTTTTATTGCTTGGACATTGGTCGTTTTTTATACTAGGAACAAGATTGTTTTAATTTTGGTTTGTTTGGGGCTGGGAGGGAATGTTGTGCAGATTCCGGAGTAAAAACTTGGGAGGGGAAAGGGGAATTAACTTTGTAAGGACTTGGATACCTACACATTTTTTGCTACAAAATCTACTCTGATCCCATGGCTGTAAGGGGGGAATCGTTTTTACATTTTTATTTTTTAAATAAATCATTGTGTTCATTGACCTTTACATGTCTTTTTTTCCTAGAGTTCATTCCATACAGTTAAAGCAAAGGCTCTTTGAGTCTGCTCAAACTTCTCCACGTGTTTAGAGTAAAATGCTTCATTTCTAGCAAAGGCTTCAATTACATTTTTGCTGCCCTGCTATTATTGGATTGTTACTTCAGAGTTATAGGCTGAATTTTGACATGCCCCTTGGTGGATGAACTGTTTAAATACTTTATTGTACATCCACCATTTTGTAAGTGGGCCATTTGCCTTGCTGACATAGTTGGTCTGCTTTTTGTGCAAGGAGTTTTCTATCAGTATATGTAGTTCTAACACATTTAAAGCATGTGCTTTTTCATATAAGTGTTCAAAACTTCAGAGTGCTCAGTTTCACACTGTGTTATTTATTGGCTTGCCTGTAAAGGATCCAGAGTTTCTTCCCTTCTATTAAACACTTTGTTTGCATAGCATCTGGTTGAAGTGACTTCACTATCTAAACTGTCCTTATTAAAGAATCCTGTACAGTGCCATCTGCTGGCAGAAGAGTAGACTATTGTAACCATCCAGCAACATGAAAAAATCGCTTTCAAATCTGTAGTCTATTAGGTCTTTATATATGGCAAAGGTCAAACCTACATTTTGTCAAAGAATTTGTGGAACTTGATTCAACAGATAGAAGTTTCTAATTCCCAGCAAAATAAGCATTTTGAGTACATAGTTAAACTGCCCAATCTTCCAACTTTGTGTTAGGTGATTGATAAATGAGCCAGCAACTTAGGTGCCAGTTGTAAAAAGAAATCTCTGTAGCCTGCTTGATGTATTTGTAGCCCTTTCACACAGTAGAATTGAAGTTTGTTGTTCTATTACCAATGTTCTAGACAGAAACTGCCTTCCTGATTAGAAATATAGAATAGTTATGGATATTGCAAATAAAGAATTCAATTCTTCACATGCTTCAGTGAGTATGTATGAAATGGCTAAAATGTTAATGGTCTTTAAGTATTGAGACTTCTTCAACAAAATATTGCTGCATTTTACAGGGCCTCTGCTATGGTTAAATTTCTGGTTCAAACTTTTTTATAGTATTTATGACAAAGCATATTTGACTTATTTGCAAAAATGTACTGTAAGGTAACTTTGGATTAGTAACTAGCAAGTCTGACAACTTGCACAGTTAAACACATAAATATTCTACATCACATGTTCTAGTGGCTACTCATATAGCTGTTTGCAGCTGTAAATTAAGAGATTAACTAATTTTAGAAATAATTTTGATTTTTGTATTATGGTTTTTTGATTTTTGAAAGTGAGCACGTGGATCAGCCACAGTTCTCAAATTTAGCTTCACTTGAAATGGAAATATCAATTACAAGTCTGCTTCATAGTATCTTACGCTCTAGGAAAAGCATTAAACGATGTTGATTTAGCTGCAGTTTTGCAACATGCTCATAGCAAAGTACTAGTTCGTAATATGGCAGTTTGTGCAGATTTCATGCTGTTTGCACAGTTTACGTGTAAGAAAAGCATAATGTGAAAGTAGGCCTCTATAATCTGTTCAGCAAAAGACATACTGTGTTGGAAATTCTTGCAGCATCTGTACTTGTAAGTAATTTAGGATTCTGCGTATCCATTAATGAGAAATGTGAATTCCAATACATTAAATGTTCCTGGGTTTTCCATATTTGCTGTTGCCCTTCCCTTTTAGAGGGAAGGTAAAACTTCATACAGATAGGGCAGAGCTTTGGTGTCTGGACACAATGTCTGGAATATTTTGTTTATTGTTTGCTGTAGAATACTGTTTCAGTACAATGAGAGGGTGTTTGAGAAGAATGTATATTAAGCTGCTAGTGTGACAAGTTGTCATGAGGGAAAGGCCAATGGTGATAAACTAGAAAGAGGTGGAATTAGTGAAAAATCAATGTGAAATGAGTGGTATTTATGCCAGTTAACTACATTCAGTAATAGTACTGGGGTTTTTACTTCTACATGCATGTCTAGAGGAATACTTGGAGAATAAGTCTATATCCGGCAGTATGTGATGCAGAATAATACATGCTGTTAAAGAGGTAAAGATTAAACATTTTTATTCCCCAAATAATGTTAGTGCTCATTCCTTTATATGGGTGTGAGATGACCTTGATAGCACCACAGAGTTCACTACTGCATGGTCATGCAGTTCTTCAGGCAAGAAAACAGGAAATAGTTCTGATTTCTATTATCAGAATATCTCTTGGGGCCCATATGTTTATGCTTTGTTACCATTATGGGCATTCAAATGTAAATAGTTGTGCCTTCTGTAGTATAACTGTAAAAACTGAGAATGCACCATGGTGGATTTCACCAGCTGTCTTTTCAAAAGAATTACTTTTAGCATAATCTTGAAACAATAAAGCACTTATCCATATTGGAAAATAGGCATGATAGCTGATCTGATCCTTAATACTAAATTCTCTGACAAATATATTTCTAATTTAATCCACTTTCCTAAAAGCTAATTCCTGGGGAAATTTTTGAACAGAAGCTGTGCAAACTATGTATTTTAGCTTCTGCTTACTTTTAATGCCAAGGTTACAAAGTGCACTTATATCTGCAAGTGTTTTTATAGACAAATCCTAGTACTGCAATATAAACCATACAAAAGTGGCCTAGTTTGTTTTAGTAATTGTATAGTTTGTTTCTAGTTTGTTTTAGTAATTATATACACCTGACACATTTTTTAAAAAAATCCTGAGTAAAAAACTTCAATAAGCCATGGCACCTGAGATGAACCACTAGGCTCCACTGTATAATTAGTCGGTTCAGAATGTGTAGCATGTTAATATCTTATATCAGGCTGGAGCACATCTTGTTGAATACACATATAAATCTAAATTCAGAAGTTGCCTTAACATTATTTGGATGGATGTTTTCACTTTTCTTTTGTCATGAAGATGCAGTTACAGAGCTCTAAATTTGTGAACATTTCTGCAAATGTTCACTGAAATGATTAAGAAGCTTGGTTGTTTAAGATACAATTATTCAATGACAAGTTAACTTGATGAGATGTTTGAAAAAATAAGCCATCTTGTGCTTACTTTAAGCGTAGACTATTGTTTACCATTGTAAATTAGTTATCCTACCTGCCTGTTCCCTAGTTATTCAGGAACATCCTCTGTTCTCTTGCCTTTCCCTTTCCATTTTCAACCATCTTTATGGGTAGGAAATTATGCA
This sequence comes from Sphaerodactylus townsendi, assembly GCF_021028975.2. Classification (NCBI taxonomy): domain Eukaryota; kingdom Metazoa; phylum Chordata; class Lepidosauria; order Squamata; family Sphaerodactylidae; genus Sphaerodactylus; species Sphaerodactylus townsendi. The sequence goes on from NC_059427.1 coordinate 84,579,151, forward strand.
CTAGAGCAAAACTGGCCTTTGTGAAATGATCAGATTCTAATGGCTAAAGGTGGTTTTAATTTCTGTGATGCAAGGGTTCTCTGAATCCTAAACATGTTAATATTCAATAATTTGTATTGATAATGTGTATTGATATGGTTTTCCCATATCTTCTTAGTGAATGCTGTTTCCAGATTATCTTTAATCTTGAAGCCTCACTTGCGTAGTTCCTGCACAGTTGACAAACTCAATCAATTAGCCGGTAGTTCGATGGATAGGTGAAAATGTCCTGTGTCACAATCTGGGCTGAAGAAAAGCTCGCACAAGATGATATAATTACATGAGTACAGACTACCTGGAAACATAAAGTGAAATCTTGAATAGCCATATCTAGATTCATGAATCTAAATATGTTACAAGATGAATCTCAGAACTTTCATTTTTCTCTTATTAAGATACTGTCTATCTCATGTGGCTTTCTAGCATACTTCCATCACTTTATTACAAAATAGGCAGAATAGTATGCAATGTTATGCGTGCCCATAAATGAAGACATACGCTTGTGTATTCATATGGCATATAACATTTTGCTTTTATATGAAAACCTGTTCTAGTTTTAAAACCCAGTGGTGGGTTACTCGTTCATCAACAACTTAAATCTCAATGTATTTGATATTTTATTAACTGGCTTGTTCATACGATTAATTACTTGTTTGTATGAACCAGCTTAGGAGCCGCGTGGCATAGTGGTTAAGTTCTTGCACTGCCACTCACAGAGTCAGGAGTTCGATCCCCCTGGGGGTCATCTGGCAGCTGTCTCATGGTCAATTCAGCCATCCATCCATTTCTTGGTCGGTAAATGTGTACCTATGTCATAGCTAGGGGATAAAGAATAGCCGGGGAAAGCAATGGCAAACTACCCCACAAAAGCGGCTTGCCTATAAAATCACTGCTTGCCTATAAAAGCACCCACAGGGTTGGATACAACTGAAGGGGAAACTTTAGCTTTTTATGAACCTATCACACAAAATACCAAATAAATTAAAAACCTTCACATGGCCAGTAATTCTATGAATGAATGGATTTGAATTAAAAATTCCTGCCTTTAACAAACTACTTAATTGTACATCTATAGCACCTAATACTGAATTTTGAAAATGACACAAATGGAGGCTAGAGTTCTTGTGGCATACTTGTGGAATCATGCTAAGTGGACATGCCTTTTCATTTAGTTAGCAGCTCCTATAAGCACCCACAAGGCTTAAAATGAATACTGGTCTGTGCTCAAGCCATGAACTAAGCAGGACTCTGAACAGGTGGCATAGAAAAACTCTTTAAAACTGCTGGAAAAGCTTTACGTGAAGTTCAATGACGCTTGGGCTGTTCACTAGAATGTATTGTACCTGACCAACAATAGGCTGTTTAAAGAAGGAATTCCCAAAACAGCAGCTGTGGGGGAGGAGGAGGATATTTTTCCATGGATCAAGATGGCTACTTTCTTTTTAATAGATGAAGTAAGTAGCTTTCTTGATTCATGGGAAAAACTACCCCCATCCCAAGACCTGCAGTGGAACTCATCTTCATGGGTTGGTTTTACTCAGTGCAAAAGCTTTGTTATTCTGGTACAATGAAATTGCAGTAGAGACAGTGTCAGTCTAACGCTGGTATAATACTCAAGCGTTCTTACTTCCAGTCTGGGAATATGTTGGGATAATTTAATGTGTTTCTGTCAAAACAATTTCAGGATTTTTCTCCAGGCTACAGCATGGGAACTTCCAATCTTATTAACATGCAAGGTTATTTCTTATTTGTTTTAACCATTATGGTATAATAACTATTTTAAAATGTTCTGCTTAGGTATTAAAGGCTGATGTTAGGAAGGCTTATTGTACCATTATCCAGTAGGGGGTGACACATTTCCAAAGTTCAGGTACATCAAGAGAACAGAGGAAAATTAATTTGAGTTGTAGACCATGTTTTTATTTTTGCCTTTATTTCTTTCATGCACTTGGAAAAGTAAAAGACAAACATGAACATCTGCATTTTCAGCCCTTGTCACAGACAGGGTGTGTGTGCAGGTTGTAACCCTCTTTCATGAATTAAGGTACCCCAATGTACTGAGTTAAGCAACTATGGTAATGTAAAAAAATAAAAAACAGACTTTCCGACTTTCTCTAAAATGTGCAGTTGAATGCATGACTAATGATGACTCTGGTCAGAATGTGTCTTCGTAGCTAAGCATACCTTAAAAGCAACATAATACAAATTCAGAAAAGTTACCCTGTATGCAGTTCTTAATCCAAGTGATATTCAACTTAAGATCAAATATGGCAGAATGTTTTAAACAGGAACTGGGGAAACAGGGAAAAGCAGACAGGGAACAGGGAACAGGGAAAAGCAGACAGGAACTGGGGAGCCTGTGGTTTGGGACAACTCAGCCAAAGGGATGATTGGTAGAAGCACCATAGAACTTGTGAGTGAACGTAGGAGGGCAAAGGTTTTGAGGGAGATGAGGGTTGTTGGAGAGGGAAGCACATAGCTTCCTATTCTGAAAGCCCCTGAGCTAAGATCAAGGAGCTGGACTGCTTGATGCTAAATGACAATTGAGATATTTTGAGTGTCTATAGGCAGGATGGGGAGTTATTGCTTCGTATATCAGAGACCACAGAGTTAAATAAGTTAGGAAATGGGGGGGGGGGCACACATAAACTCAACAGAAGTAATATGGATAGAGAGACTAGGCTCTAAGTTTAAAAGAGTTGTACAATTGCATACCTGTGGACTGTGGACACCTATCCAGGCCACAGGCAGGAAGGAAGAATGGAAGAACTATCAAATTAAGGTGTATGAGGATACGTCTGGAACAAAAAATCCCAGCTTTAAGAATATGCTAAAGGGGTCTGAGCTTGCTGAGAGGTTATCATGGTGAATAGCTTGATGAAAATATCTACCCAGTTTGCTACAGCACTGAAAAAGGCAAATTCAGTATTGGGAATTATTGGGAAAGGCCAAAGAGTCAAACTTCAGCTTAGAAAAGAGACAACTAGAGGGGAACACAGTACACGTTTATAAAATTATGCATGGGGTTTAGAGAGCAGGCAGGAATAACTGTCTTCTTCCTGAAGGGTAGTCAATAATGCTAATGAGCAGTAGATTTGAGGGTCCATAACTTAGGACCCCCTGAACCAAACTTCACTAAATGTAGGTGCTATCATCAGGATAGCCTCCTGCTGATACCAGCCAGGTTTGGTGAAGTTTGGCTTGGGTCTTTTTCCAAAAGTATGGACCCCGAAAGGGGGTGCCCCATCCCCCATTGTTTCCAATGGGAGCTAATAGTAGATGGGGCTACACTTTGAGGGCACATAACGTTGGACCCCCTGAACCGAACTTCACCAAACCTGTGAGCTATCATCAGGAGAGTCTCCTGAAGGTAGCCTGAAATTTTGGTACTGCTAACTTAAACATTGCTCCCCTGACAGGCACCGTCAAATTTTCCCCAGATTCTCCCTTTAAACCCCACCTCCCTTTTTGAGTGGATTTAAAGGGAGAATCTGGGCTCTCTTGTCTAAACAATATTGAAAGTGATGTTGTTTGGGGGTTGGGGTTGGGGGCAATCCTCCCTGAAAACTGCATCACTTTCAATGTTGTTTAAACTAGGGAGCCAAGAGTCTCCCTTTAAGGTAGAGTTAAAAGGAGAATCTGGGCTCTCTAGTCCAAGGGTCTGCAACCTGCAGCTCTCCAGATGTTCATGGACTACAATTCCCATCAGCCCATGCCACCATGGCCGATTGGCCATGGTAAAAGGGGCTGATGGGAATTGTAGTCCATGAACATCTGGAGAGCTGCAGGTTGCAGACCCCTGCCCTATTTTAAACAACATTAATAGTGATGCTGTTTCGGGCATGTTCTATAATGTGATGTTGACTTTGAAATGACCTGGTGCAAAGAATTGTTTTTTGGTCGTAGTGGAGGAGGGTGGACTTTGGTCGTGGAGGGGCACAAAACTCAGATTTTGCACCGGGCTCCATTTTCCCTAGCTACGCCTCTGCCAGCAAGATTCTTATGTATGGATGCAATTGTGTTTGAATGAGCAGCATTATGAAAATAAATAGTCGTACATTGCAATCTTGATGTTTATTTACTCTAATTGTACCTCTCCTTTTTCCACAATGGAAAGCCAAAGTGGCTTATGTTTTCTCATCTCCATTTATCTCCATAGTGACCATGTGAGATAGGTTACACTAAGTGTGTGTGACTGGCACAAGTTCACCCAGCAAGCTTCTGTGGCAGAGTGGGGATTTGAACCTGGGTCACAATATTCTGAGTCCTGCACTATGATATTATGGAGATATATTATGAAAAAGGTTTTCAGTTTAACTGCACATACAGGGTGGCAGCTACTGGCAATAAAAATATGAGTGTTTTGAATAAAAATAAGGTGTTTCAGTTGGTGTTGAACTCTATGCACAGTTTTGTCTTTGAACATTTTAGAGCACCAAGTTCTCTGACCACCTGCAGACTGTGTGGTAGGTCATTAAAACAGGAGCATAAAACAGGGGGAAATTAAATTCTCATAGAGTTCATTGCTGAGCAAGAATGTGATTACAGTAACTGCACATTCTACCAAACTCTTTTGTTTTCGAATTATCAATTTAAAAATCACAAAGGGATGACTTTGACAACCAGAAGACATTACAAGGTGAATGCTATCATAGAGAAATGGGCCGTTGACTTAGATCTGTTCAAGAAGATTTAATTAATTAATTAATTTGTACACCTTTCTCCACAATGCGGACCCAAAATGTCTTACATAGTTCTCTTTTCCATATTATTCTCTCAATAACCCTATGAAGTAGGTAAGGCTGAGACAATGTGACTGGCCAAAGTCATCCAGCGACCTTTCATGACACGAATAGGGAATCTGAACCTGGGTCTCCCAGATACTAGCTTAACCACAATACCATCCTGGTTCTCTAAAACTTTAGAAGCCTGTGAGGAATAGTGCTTTGTGAAAAAAATAAGCTGCATTGTTGGAGAATAGCTTTTGTCAACCTGTGGAGGAAACACCAGTAGAACTGTTTTGAAAAGCACCACAGTTTCTGAATTGGTTCCAGATATTTTGAATAGAAAGATTATGCTCCTCAGCCCTGGCCTGTTTTTGCTGTACTTCTAACAGAAGCCTGGTATAACAATGCAATCTGAAAAAGAGTCACTGCATTATAAGCCCATTTATTGCTTAGATTGCAATAACTCTACATAGGATTGCAGTGTTAGTAACCTACTTTTCAGTTCTAGCTCTGATGCTGCTGTGCCTTTAACAGCGTCCTGATACGCATACATTAAATAGACAAAGAACTTCCTAGTAGAAAGATGAAGAGATAGGGAGTAAGCCATGTTGAAAGCAAAGCAAGCTTGTTTTCTGCTGTTTCAGAGTCTAGGACAAGGAGTAATGGATTCAAACTACAGGAAAACATGAAGAACTTCCTGATGGTAAGGGCTATTCAACAGTGAAATATGCTTCCTCGCAGAATGGTGGAGTCTCCATTGGAGGTTTTTAAACAGATGCTGGGGGGTTGTTCGTCAGGAGCGCTTTGATTGTGTGTTCCTGCATGGTAGGAGTTTGGACTCTACGGCCCTTGTGCTCTCTTCCAACTCTATGATTCTAAGTATCAAAGAGATGTTTCATACCAGGTTCATAAATACACTAGGGTAGAAAATGTGGTACAGTATACATGATGAAATTTGTTTAGCAACAGTTTGCAGGTGTAAATCAGCAAAATCTAGCAAATCATAGTAACCAGAACTAGAGGGCTGTTATGTAACATTTAGTGCCTAGGGCTAGGCCCTGGAAGATTGGCATTACTTGTAGTTCTTTGCATAGCCATCTGTTTACGTTTCCCTGCTTATCACTTCAATTGTGTCCTACCCCGGAGCTGTTCCATTTCCATGTTCTATTTATACTGTCAGAGTTTGAATGACAGCTGCCTTGCTCCTCAACTAGAAGCTTCCTGCTTATGGGATAAGTAAGCATCTTTTAACTAACAGCCCTTTATTTGTTTTTTTCAAGAGTACTTTTGCCCTGACATCTATAGACAAGGGCCTCAGCCAGTGGTGTAGCACCAACGGGACTGGGTGGGGCTCGACTCCCTGGGCAGAGCAGTGGAGGGGGCGTGGCCGGGCTGAGGAAGGGGTGTTCGGGGGCAGGGCTGGACGGCACCGCGGCAGCGGTGCAGGGTGCGCACGCGCCTTGGGCGCAGTCCCCCCTTACTCCACCTCTGGCCTCAGCCTCTTGAGAATTGTTAGAATTCTATTAAATGGCTTCAGAGGTAAAAATGGCAGTCCTGGTGAATGGGGGTCGCAAACTTGTCAGGGACGCTGCAGGCTGATCCTGCATTGAACAGGGAGTTGGACTAGATGGTCTATATTTTATTTTTAAAAATGTATATGGCCTCTTCCAGCACTATGATTTTATGATTCATATGATAGAAGTCACATGACAGAAAATGGGCAGTTCTGACATTTTTACAGTGACTAGGCTAGGTTTGTGGGCAGCAGGCCAAGAGAGGGGCAGGAACACAACTGGTCATGGGGGGTGGTATTCTGTACTAAGGAATGAGACAAGGAGCAGCCAATAAGGAATTATTTCCATCGTTTGCTTACTTCAGCTACTTTTTCCAGGCATGTGTAAAGACTGAAAGGGGAATGGGCATCTTGTCCTCTGCACAACTGTGTAGGCAAAAAGGTGACTCTGTAGGCACTCATAACCCACCGGGGGATTCTGAACCATAGATAGCAGGTCAGTCAGTGCTCATTTTTTTCAGTTATAGCTTTTATTATAATAGTACTGGAGTGGTAGGAAAAATGCATCTATAATGTATCTGTGGTATAGTGATTAAGAGCAGGTGGACTCCAATCTGGAGAACCAGGTTTGATTCCCCATACATCCACATGAGCAGCAGCCTCTTGTCTAGTGAACCAGATTTGTTTTCCCACTGCCTACATTCCTGGTGACCTTGGGCTAGCTAGCCACAGTTCATTTAGAACTGTCTCAGCCCCACTTACCTCACAAGGTGTCTGCTGTAGGGAGTGGAAGGGAAAGGAGTTTGTAAGTTGCCTTGAGTCTCCTTACAGGAGAGAAAGGCAGGATATAAATTCAAACTACTACTACTACTACTACTCCTCTTTTTTTTTGCCCTGATTTCCTTTTGGAGCTTAGATTTGGCAGACCTTGGGTCAGTACATTCTTAGGATAATATACCTTCAGTTAATATTTTGCAACCTAGTGTTTTCTCTGTGTTCAATGGGAACTTTGACTCTGTCTTGGTTGTGTCTGTAATAAATGTAGTGTAGTATGTTTACATTATGGTCTGGGATTCGGGAGAGATGGGCCCCAATCTCCATTCTGCTATGAAGTTCACAGACTGACTTTCAGCCAGTCGCACAGGCTTCTTATAAGGATAAATTGGAGGAGTGGAGGGAGATACACACCACCTTGAGCTTCTAGGGGGAAAGTGTGAAAGAAAATGTGCAAAGTAAAGAAATAATGCAAAGGCAGAAAGTGTGAGCTCCTAGTAGGTGACATTGTCAGCGCCTGTCCCCTTTGCCCAACTGATTCAATATCCATGCCTCATAATGGGAGGAAAGGAAGAAAATGGGGGAGTGGCCAGTCTGTTTTTGGTTCTCATGCTAATTGTTTTGACCTATATTTGCCCCCTTTTCAAAAAGCTGAAGTTCTTTAGTGCCTTGTATTTCAGTGAAACAGGTACAGATTTTGCTGGCACTGAATTATACTTCAGAATATTCACTTGTTGAATTTGTCTGACATGCAATTTAAAATCACAGCCAGAAATTGGTAGAAGGAATCCAAAACAGGTTAGCAAAAATAGTAAATATGGATAGGGATATCCTTCCTTTTGACCCCTCTTGTCTTCTCAGAATGCCTTCTCAAGCTACTTAAAACAGCCTAACTACATTAATCCTAAAAATACTGTCCAGGAAGTTAGTCATGCTGATTTCAATTTAACATCCAGGTAGGTCTGTTTAGTAGTGTTACACTAATCTTGCATCGCTAGTAAGGCATGAGAATTCTAGCACAATTTCCCACCGGTTCAGGTTTCATCAAGGCTGTCTGGAGCACACAAAGGACACTTTCATGCTTTCCTGAAGTGGCATTGGATCAGCGTAACACACACATACTCAGGCCCTACTTTGTGATGTGTGAGTTCAATAAGTATGTGTGCAGTTAAGCTAGTTGGTAACAATAATGTCAGAGCCAGCACAGAGAATGTGCATTAATAGAAAGTTGCCAATTTTGTCGGGTGGCATGTTCAAAAGGTTTTGCTCAGATAATTGCAGCTGTCACAGCAGAAAACTTCAGAAAAGATGGTCCTGCAGGTATGTAGGTCCATTTAGAATAGAATGGGGAATATCTAGGAAAAGTGCCAGGAGGAGGAGGAAGAGCATTCTTCAGTAATAATACTCCATGCAAACAAGTTCATAAGTGCATTAATTTCTGAGTATGATTTCTGCAATGAAAAACTGATTCTAATACTTACCTTGGCTGTCCAGGCCATCATGAATAGTTTTAGAGTTAGTTGGCACCAGGAACGTAATCCTTAGTATGTTTTCTTGCAGCTCCCACTGAGTTCAGAGAGATATGAATCCTAACAGATATGCTTAAGAATCCAATCATAGCGGATACTGAATATTTAAAAATACATAATTTCATAAATGTTTTTATGACTATTAGCTAAATTTCAGCGGGAGCACTTAGCCAATCCTTCAGAAGAAGCACAATTGGATAAATAATAAATCCCCAGGAAAAAAAATGGAGGTGGTTCAGTGGGCTGCAGCAACCCAAGGAAGCGGTACAGTCCCACTCTGTACAAACCTGTGGATTCCACATGGGGGAGCAGAGCTGGAATAGGAAAGTGAATAAAGTTTCGAATACTGTTACTTTTGGGGGCATATTAGCTCACTTTTAAAGCCAGTTTTTAAAAATTCTTTAAATGGAAGCTCTCTTCTCTAAAATGGGGGGAAAAGTTTGTTTTAATAAAAATTAGACCGGAGTGCTTAGTATTTTCTGTGGTATTTATTTTTTATTTTTCCTAGCAACACTTACAGTATTAAGTTTTTCCTAAATATTTTTGTTCTAATGTATCAGTCTTTATCCTTTTGAGAGCAGGTACCCAGCTTTAACCTGTGGCAGTATGGGTCACAATGATGAACATGAATTATATCAGTGGGAGGATGATCCTGTAGAAATGTGTACAAGATTACGAAGAGCCACACTGAGGAAATGGATATAATTGCTTTTCACAAATGAACAAAAAAGAAACCAAAAAAGAAACCATCTGAATTGAAAATACAGAACTATTTTCTTATATATTGTCTATTTGCATGGTGGGAAGGGCTATTTCTTCACATGGACATGAAATTCACATGTCACTTGTTGCACTACCTGTGTGATGCTTAATATATTGTGTAGCCAAGGTATAATGTTACTTCAGTTTGTGGTTGTTCTGGCTAGTCTGTATCTTGTTCTTGTATTTATCCTTGCCTTGTCACAATGAACTGCTACCATGTGACAGGAAGTCACATGACATCACACTCATGTATCAGTACAGCATGACAGGAAGTGCTGGAGTTATGACCCCACTCCTGCAGAGGCGGCCTGTGCCTAACTTGCAAGTTCAGAGTGTTGCAGGACAAAGTGCATCTCTGAAACTGTCATAAAAAATGAATTCTAAACACTGAGTGACTGTGCCTCAGCATCCTGCTACTCCTGCTAGTATGTCTGCAAAGAGACCCAAGAGGCATGGTGTCTATCCTCCCTAACATTGTACACTAACAGCACATCTGTCTGAAAGGCAGGCCTACCTGAAAGCCCAGATCCAAGCTCTGAAGACTTTTATACTGGTGCTGCATCATGTAACTTTTCAAGATGTATGTATTAAGTATATCGCTACCACAATATTGCTATATTGTGGATAGGGCTGGGATAGGAATCCAATAAACATTTGGGAAACTGCCAGTTCTGAGCCCAAGAGTCCTTTGCTTTGCAATTTTTGCTAGTTCCCTGTTGGTGTGTGTTCTTTAGACAGCCTAAAAGGATGCACTGTACAAACACAGCAGCTGGGGCGGCGCAGTGTACCTATGCCCACAGCTGCTGTTGCCAGGAGACGGAGTAGCAAGCTTGGAGGGAGTGGAGGAGGAGGAGGAAAGAGCGAGAAGGGAGTGGGCTGCCGAGGCTGGGGCAAGAGCGGCAGCGGGGAGCTCTGGGTAAGGAGCGTGCTGCTGCTACGTTAAGCTGCTGCTGCTGCTGCTGCTGCTTTAGGAAGGAGTGAAGAGGAAGCCGCGCTGCGGAGCTACAGGGGGAATCCGATTGCAGCCATGCTGAATCACAGGCGCTGATTAATTCGCCCAGCTTGCTGCACCCAGATCCGGACGAACGGGGGGAAAACCAGGGGCACAGCCTGAGGACTGAAGACGAGGGTGCATGCAGAGTTCAAGCTCCTCTCCGGCTACGCACAATGGACGACGAAAGGTTTGTTGTGATCGAGGTGTGTGTGTGTGTTGGGGCGCTACTGGAAGAGTGCCGGCGCCTTTGTGTTTGCGTGGAGGAGATGACAGGGCATTCTGCTAGCGAGGAAGACAGCTTCGCTTGATTCGTTAGCATCCCCCTGAAGTTAGCTGTAATCTTCCCGGCGACGCGGAGTATTATCTACGTAGCTTTCCCAGTCACGGGCCCCGACGGCTGCCTCCCCCAGTCCAGCCCCTGCACACTCGACGGCTGTCATGCTCTTGTTGGGGTGTGTGTTTGCGTGTTGCCGCCCGTTCGGTGTGGCTCATTCACCAGGCAGCCCCCCTTCATCAGTTCCATGGATTATCCCTCCACTTCCTGTCTCCGGTGGCCTCTGTTTAAAAGTCTCACCCTCCCTCTTTCCGTTTCTCTCTCTGTGGGGTTTTATAATTGAAAATCCTTTTGTCAGCATCTGACCCGGGATTCCCTGCAGTTGTTTGTAGCTTGCAGGAACTTTATGTCAACAGGCAACCGTTTGAGCAAACACTGCTTTTTCACTGGGACAACTTCTGGAAAGCTTATTCTGAGTTACCTTACTAGAAAGGTGAACTTACTTGTGAGCACGGAGTGGTGGCCAACTGGTAGGGTGGCCAGTTGTCCCATGGCCACTGATGGGCGATGTGGGGGTAGGGTTACCATATCCAGGTTAGGGAACTCCGAGAGGTTTGGTGATGGATCCTGTGGAGGACAGGGACGTCAGTGGGCTTCAATGCCACAAAGTCCATTCTCCAAAACATACATTTTCTCCAGGGGAAGTGACATCTGTAGTCTGGAGATGAGCTGTAATTCTGGGGGATCCCCAGGCATCACCTGGAGGCAGGCATCCCTGGTCATATGTTACAGTATGAGAGTGAGTATGGACTTCTAACTGATCCTTCTCCATGGTGGAATTCACTTTCTAATCCACAGACACATGCCTGTTTGGTTCCTTGGCATAGCAGTAACATAGGTGAAAGGCTAACTTGTTACAGGCTTAATGGATTTCAAAAGTGCAGGAAGTGTATGTGTGGGAGTAGTCCAAAAGGTTGCTATGGAAACACATTCGAATTTTACTAAAGTAACACAGGGTTGATTCATGCAATTTGCTTTCCTGGTGTAGGGTGCCAGAAGCTATTCTTGCACCTGGGATTTTCTCGGCCACAGCTGCTGACTGAATTATCTTGGGATTTGTGGTTGGGAATATTTCAATGATCAGGCAGTCAGGTAGTGGCTGCACATGAGATGCCTGTGGCTTCTTGATGTTCTCATCTTTATGTCATCTCTTTGATTGTGCAGTATTATTGTTTGACATACTTGTTTTCTGCCTTTCTGTCAAAATGTTCCACAATGGCTCACACCGATATTCTACCGTAATGCAGGGTTGTTCGTTCTCAGCTCTCTTTCTCTATGTATCATTTTTTGTCTTTTGCAATAAGTGTGAAAGGTGAGCTTTCATGAGGAGGAGGCTCCATAATCTGGATGCCATTACTGGGAGTAAGAAACCTGTTTTTGAGGAGCCCATTCCAGCCTGTGGGCACACCAAGCAGGGCCTCTGACAAAGATCATAACTGTGAGAGTATGCTCTTTCAGATACTTGGGTGTGAGACCATATAGGGCTTCATAGGTTATAACAAGTCTGTTGAACAGTGCGCAGAAGAAAATTAGGATTAAGGAAACTCTTTTAACATTGGTGTAATAAACATATGCCTGCTGCAAGCAACTTCACTGGGGTATTTCGCACCATCTGAAACTTCTAAGCAGTTTATCAAAGTTTCCCCACGTAGAATGCAATGCAGTAGTCCATCCTGGATGTAATTAAACATAGACAGTCATAGCCAAATTATATCTCTCAGGATAATTTACAGTAGGATTTGATATAATTGGACTATTGCAGTGATTGATCACTTGGTATACTGCTCTCCCATGATAATCCCTATTACTTTCTAGAAATCTGTTATACTTAACTATACAGAAAAGGATAGTGAATTGGTATTTACAGTTCAACTGTGAGCTGGCATTCGCTGAAACATTACAAAGTGCAATTTCCCCTCTTGTATATTCTGTTTCTGGTGGTTTATTTCAAATCTTTTAAATCTTAATTGCCTCATGCTCGAAGTTACCAAGGCACTTAAACTAATTAGAATGTAAAACATTTACAGATCCACTGTCAAGATATTACATATTGATCCTTTAAAGCAAGAACAAGAAAAAAAATCAGTGACCTGAAACTTATGACAGATGACAAGGCAAGCAACAATAATAACAGGACTGATGCATCGTAATAGAGCCTTGCCTTTTGGATTGGATTGTCCACTTGTAGTTTCTGTGATGCTGAACTATGGGTGTTTTATTATGTTAACAAATACACTGTAGTTGGAAGTCTCATCAGTGTTTCCTGTTAGGCAAAGTGCAAATGATTTCTTTTCTTGTGTGGCTTGAACACAGCTTCATTGTGTTAGGGCTCAAACAGATTGAAGTAATGACCAAAACAAATTCCAGCAGTTTTACTGTCTTGAAAACAGGATATGCTGACTACTTCCTTTTGACATTTTGAACAAAAGTAATGTAAGGGGGAAAAAAAAGAACTTTCAGGCTTTGCTACACATGAATGTGGTAGACACACAGGTAGACACGCAAGACATAGATAAGTAGACACACAAGACATAAAGTTATCCACTTTACACCTGCCACTGGTTATGGTCAGGTGGTGTAAAGGAGCTCTGCTTCCAGTATTACTTTAAGTCTGTAATGTTAATTGGGAATAGTTCCCATTTAAATCAGTGGAATTTTCCCCAGTTTAAAACACTTTCCATGTGGATTACAACATATTATAACACCATTAAGCGACATTTAAAATGAATAACCTCAACAAACATACCTGAGCAATAAAAAATAATTACAGGAGTTAACAACACGAAAGAAGGTGAGGGCAGAGAAATTAAATGTGACCATCTAAAAAAAGGTGAAGACCTTTCCTAAACCACTTGTAGAACTAAGTAATGATGAAGATGACTTCCAAGAGAGGGTGTTCTGTATTGCCAGCCCTGAAAAGGCCTTGTCATATGTTCCAACTAGCTTTGTCTTGGTGGTGCAGGGGCATGTGGCAGTGTTTCACATATAAGGGGCTAAGCAGATATATCTGGTAAGTAATGTTCTTTCATTCTTCCCCCACACTATTTGGGGCTTTGAGGGTCAGCATGAACTCTTTGAGTTGGGAATATAAATAAATAGGCAGCCACTATAGATTAAATGGAATAATATTTTCCTTTTTGCAAACTCTGGCTAGTAATCTGGCCACAGTATTTTGTATCACTTTCCACCACTCTTCCGAGGTGGTCTTTCTTGGAGTATATTAGTCCAACCTGGATCTTACCAGGGCCTGGATCTTACCAACCTGGATCTTACCAGGGCCTTTTCATATAATTGTTGCACATCTACCTGGTGGTGATTCAGTGGGAAAGACCTGTGGATCAATAGATCACACCATAGAGAGGAAAGATTTGCTGGCTCAGATTCATAGCCTGGGGGCACTTTTTCAAGAATGTGGGTGTTGCAGAATGATCTCTCTTCTTCTGTACTGTTGGTCAGAGAGCGATAAAAACTTGGCTGAGTGAGCTGACTTTCAGCTAGGGATTATTGCAGAATCATGGCAGCATGTTCCAGTCTATTGACAATGTGCTGGGAAATGCATACACTTTTATTGAAGGCAGTGGTTGCAGAATCACAGTCAGTAGTGTCACTTGTTGTGTATTGGTGGTCTTGATTAGGTATTTGTTTTGAAATTCTTCATGGGCCTTGGTCTGCTTTGCTGATGTTACTACCAGTTAGGAGGCTGTGAAGAATGGAGTCCCTGGTCTCTGGATTATTCCTGCGGGGGAGAGTCTATTAGAAGTAAACTTTTAAATTGTATGCGTATGAAGTTTGAGATCAGGGGGTAACATCTAATAGCACTTTCACAAAGTCCATCTCTTAAAATCCAATGAATCAGTGGTTTGCAACCTTTTTTTGCTCCCTTGGTAACCCATTTCTCTAAAAGTGTACCTCCATATTAGCAAACTCATTACATAATTTTTTCATGTAACCCCCCTCCCCACCAATGCTCTGGTGTGCACCCATGGATGTATACATACCCTAGATTGGGAATGACTACAGTGAATTATAAACACGAAATTTGTGAAAACTGTAAATTATAAAAAGTGCTAGAAGGGAGAGAGTGAACAAACCCTTACCAGATTTAAAGCTTGGAGTCTTCAACATTTTGAGGGTTTCTGATATCCTAGGTAGTTTTAATGGGCTTATGAGTATAGGCTGGAATCCTAAACGTGCTTATGAAGGAGATGTAGTTTTGAGTAAACATGCCAGGTTTTTCCTGTTCTAGTTTGTGGGAAATAAATGGAACTGGAACATGTTTAAATTAGAAGAAAAGGTGGGATGAACTGAAGTGATACATTCATTTCCTTTCAGGTAGTAACTAGGAGATGGAAAGAAGCTTTAGAAACTCCAGTACTTTATGCATCCTCATTTTGCAGCAGAGCTGAGCAAAGTCGCCTGAAGGCAGGATTCCTAACAGAAGTTGTTTCTTCTGCAGTGCCATTAACATAACATAAATAATATAATAATATTTAGCATTTATTTAGCTTTGCAATTCAGAACACTTCAGATATATTCTCTTATTATAAGGCTTGCAGAAGTTCTGAAAGGTAGGCTATTATTATTGTTATTTCCATCCTCTTCCTCTAATTGTGCACTGTGTGGTAGGGACAGGGGGACTGAGATGAGGAAAAGGTGGCTTGTCTAAGTAAGTTCATGGTAGAGATTCAAATTAAGGATTTCCTGTTTCATCTCTTGGCTCTTTGGTGGCACTTGAAGAGCAAAAAAAAAAGGCTTGTAAATTTCTCAGGGCAGGGACAGTCTTTCAAGTGGAAGTGACAAAGAGAGAGGAACGAAGATTTACAAGGCCTAGATCACTTGAATTAAAAAATGTTTCTGGTTTCCAAAGTGTAGAAGCTGCTGTGCTGTAGTGTGTATTAGACAATGGCACCTGTGGCAGGACAATATTATGTTCATAGCAGCCTTGATCCTTAGTAGAAGGTGACACATTTCTTCAAGGCAAATAGCTTGCTTTGCCCCATCCTGTATCAGACAGTTAGATGTGGATAGGCAGTCTGGTAAACATGACTGCTTTATGCTGCTTGATGTTAATCAGGAAGAGACTTCATTGCTTTTAAAGGGAAGATTTGTGACTATAGAACTTCACCGAGTTCAAATTGTACATGTGATTTAATTGAAAGCTTGCATGGAAAGCACCTCTGCCTGACATCTTTTAGTTTTATCCATTGCAAGGAGTGGGTAAATTAATGGGGTTAAGATACATTAAGCCAGATTTAACTAGAGAGGGGGCAGGAGCCAAGATTTGTACGTTAATTATATCTGCTGACCAGAAAGAAAACCAAAATGAAAGTTTATTCATAGTATGTCCTTACCTAGAAATCAGTTGCTAGAGTTACTCTCATCTTCATTCTTCTAATGTGGTATAAACCACAGAGGATTTTTTGCATGTCAGAATGAAACAATTCTTCTCACCTAGATGATACAACAATAAAAGCTTCATTCTTTTTGTTGGGGATCTTAGTGGCTGCTAGAATAATAATAATTTGTATTTATAGCTCACTTTTCTCTCCTAAAGGAGTCACAAAGTGGCTTACAAATTCCTTCCCTTCTTCTTCCTGCAACAGATACCTTGTGAGGTAGATGAGGCTGAGTGAGGTCTGAACAAACTGTGTCTAGCCCAAGGCCACCCAGCTTCATGTGTAAAAGCAGGGGAAACACATTCAGTTCTCTAGATTAGAGTCTGCCACTCATGTGGAGGAGTGGGGAATCAAACCTGTCTCTCGAGGTTAGAGTTTGCCACTCTTAACCACCATGCTAGCTAGTGTTAGTTTACCTAAAGCATGTTGACTTGACTGTTTTTACTCATTATTATGTTAGAGGCATCATAACAACAGGTAAGTGAGATTGTCAAGATACTAGAAACACAGCTTTTCTAGGGAGTTAAAGGGAAATTGTTGATTTTAATAGCAAAAGAAGGGAAATCAAATCAGCTAAAATAATTTCTGAAATAATTTTAATAGTGTTTCTAATTTGAGAATTCTGTCCTTTGCAGTGGTTGAATAATTGATTAGAATATTGATTAGCTATTGATTAGAAGTTCTGAAGGAAAAGATTGGTCCTGCAAATGAGTCCTGAGCCCATGAAAGGAAGGGCAGCGTACAAATAAAATAAATAAGTAAAAGCTGATTGACCGCACGCACATGTGCACTCACACACTGAATATATTGCCATCCCAGTTATTTTGCCCTTTCTGGTAATATTATGGAGCTATAAATATAATTGATAATGACATGCCCATTCTTGGTTGGTACTACTTTGGGTATGATAGCATTTTCCAAAATGGCTACTCAGGTGATGGATTTTGAATAAATAGTTGTGAACATTGCCAACAGCGGAAACAAGAAATAAAATGAGTAGCCTTAATGTGGCTGCAGCAGTCACATCTGTAATGAGGTGCATGTGTGTATTGTTGTAGTGCATTTACACAACATAACATAAATTCCTTGCTAATTCTGACCTATGTGGGGATGCAGATTTGTGCACTGGCAGTTGATTCTTTTAGCAGAAACAGTTTCCAGAGCTGTTTTAAATGCATCTAGGGTGAATCAATTCATGAAAACAGACCTGAACCCATGGAAGAGTAACAGAGGCATATCGGGGCCGCCTGCTGCTGAGCCCCCCACCCTCTGTGCAGGCTGAGACCCTCCATCCTCTGTGCAGGCTGGCAGGGCCTGGGGACGGCAAAAGTCGGCCTGCATGGAGGCCGGGGGGGCAGGGCTCAGGGGGCGAGTCTGCCCACTGCTGAGCTCGCCCCGGCCTTCGGGTAGGCCAAGTCCCCACGTCCTCCATGCAGGCTGGCAGGACCTGGTGAGGGCAAAAGCCACCCTGCATGGAGGCCAGGGGCGGGGCTCAGCGGCAGCAGGCGGCCCAGTCGGGTGCCGCAGCCACACTCTGCTAAGCCTCGTCCCCCACCTCCATGCAGGCTGGCTTCTGAGTTGGCCTGCGCGGGGCTCTTTTGGTCATGTGTGGTCGGTCGCCTGGTGGTTGTCTCCCATGCAAGCAGTCTTGTGGCTGGCACATAGGAGAGTGCCCTTGCAAGGTGTTTGTCATTGGTGGAGTGTATTCAGTTGCTTTATCTTTCGAAAGCCATACTTCCTCATCTCTTTTTGCTGCCAAGCAATCACTATTGCAGCCATTTTGCTGTTGTCTAGCCACTGCTTAAGTTCCTTTCTAATTGATAGTAAAAGTAAGTTAATATGTCTTTGAAATTTTGGAAAGCCCGTTCTATATCGCACAGTGTTATTTTCTGTTTTCTCCCCAAAATGACCCAGTTCTGCAATTAGTACATTCAGGAAAGCATAGTGAGGCCTTAATCTTCTCCTTGCTAAGTTTCATGGCTACATCATGAACAGTTGTGTATCTAAAGTAATACTGAGCTGAATATTCTTGAGGTTTGATTTTTGTAACAGTAGTAGTTACTTTCCCCCCACCCCCAATATGCTGGCTTTTCCATTACTTTTTGGAGTATTTCCACCACCACCCCTTTTTTCTACTGCTGGTTTGACAATCATTTTTCTCTTCAAAATAATTCAAGGATTGCATATTGGACATGAGATGATGCAAGTCAGGTTTATCTATATGTTGAAGTTGCTAAAGATGGATTTAGTACTTCCTGTTAATAATTCTAAATTGCTTTCCAGACATTTCAGAATGACCGCTGGAATTACTGAGGATTCAGTTCTGATAAACATTTTCATGAAATTGTTCCTTCTTCGGTCCCAAGTCAATATTAATTTGAACTTCTTCCCAGTAACAAAGCCCAGGCACAGGTATTCTGGTAGTTCTGATCAGGGTTCTCAAGTGGTAGCCTGTAGAAGCCACATTTGATGCTTGTGGGTCTGTGTCTCTCTTCATGTTTGTGTAGAGCAACTTTCCTCATGTCAAAATGACTGACACTGGAAATAACTAGCTTTTCACATGCAGTGCAAGAGGTAATTGCAGCTATGATTTTTCCAAAGTCTAACAGTTCACTCTGATACTTTCACTCTTAAACGATGGGGCCAGTGAGCAGGCAGTTATATTGGCAGAATCACTTTAAATGTTACACCTTTGCCTTACTTCGATCGTACTCTTCAGACTGTCGTTGTGATAACCTGCCTCAAACAACATCAGTTCATTGGACTGCTGCATCCTGTTTCACTGTACTGGGCAAGAAATCTACTTAGTATATTTGCTGAAGAGTTTGAACACTAACAGTGTATAGTCACTAAGGTGGAAGACAGTAACTATTGAACAGATGTCAGGTGAAGTGGTTCTTGTTTCCATAAAATCTGATGGTTCTTCACTATTTAGCCTCTCTCTTGAGTCAGGATGAGGTCAAGACTTCTTCAAACAGGAAAGCCATCTCTGGCTGCCATCAGTTTCTGCACTTGAACAACTCAGGTGTGATACAAGTTGGGAGCTGAGCAGCCATAATATGCTCTGGGTTATGGGTAGCGGTACAAAACTCACGGGTTTGTAGAAAGTAGAATAGGCAGTTATCACTCTGGAAAAAAAGGCTTATCCCCTCTTCATGATGGGCAAGCAGTGAGAACTCCTGAGAGCTGATCCAGATCGTTTTTAATGGCAACACTGTTCTTTCTGTTTGTAAGCAGCATCTTTTTTCTGTTCCCACCCCCCCCTCCACAGAACAAAAGCAAAACCCTTGAGAAACTTCCTGGAAATGAACTGTGTTTTCTTTTGACTGTCAAGAAATCTTTTTGCCAAACTTCCTGGACTGCACTTGTCCAGCATTATACCTGCTTTTGATTATCATAATATTTTATTGTATTATAACATCTCCAAGAGTACAGTAATAGATTCTTCAGAGTTTTGTAGGTGTAGGTTACCTCAGCTTAACAAATCCAATACCGTTTTCAGAAGTGTGGAAATTCCATTGTGTGTCTGTGCTCTGGAGCAGAATTGAATTACTGTGTTAACCTGAAAGATTGACAGTCCTGAATGTAACATGATCCTCATAAAACTTATAGACAATTTTTTTTAAAGTTTAAACTTATAGACAAACTTATAGACAAAAGTTTTTATGTGAATTTAAGACACTTTCATTTGGTCTGAGGTAAGTGTGTTCCCGTCCTTTATCAACTAAGTTTTTACTTCCTTCAAACCTTTATTGGGACCCAAGAGAGAAGGTAAACTGTTGTTAAGACATCCAGTGAGGCTAATGGGGCACAGTGTGTTGTGTACAATGTAAGGAAGTAACAAGAGTGACAGAACCATATATGTGGGTTTGCAGAAAAAATGAGTGTATGTGTATGGGGAACATGGGCTTGTTCTACAATAATTATGTCATTGCTGCAGGGTGACCATTCTTTAGTTAACGGCCAATTGTCAACTGATATTTCCTTTAATGGGCACTAATTGTTGTGAGGAGATATCCCAATAACTGTTGGACCCTGAGGGAATGTATGTATGTATGAAGAAGCGGCAGAATTTCAAGGGCAGGAAGAGAAAAATAGACAGTTGTGTGTTGGCTGAAGGGTGAAATCCATGGGGAGTGCAGGATCTCTCTGAGGATCCAGTGTGGGGTAATGAATTTGCAGCTGTTGAGGAGTGCCTTTTTGCCCCTGTGAATGCGTTGCCTTTACATTTGTAAATATAGCAAATATTGCAGAAACACAATAAGGCTCCAGTACTGTCTCAGTTGAAAGGGATCATCTTGGGAGTACTGTCCCGAAACTTCTCACTGGTTGGTAAAATAGAGAGCATACAGCTAGCAAGTCATCCCCTTGAGAAAAAAAACTTCACGTTCAAAGCATACTGTATTTCTGAACCAAACATTACAATAATTTCCAAATTGTGTGCCAAAGCACCATAGTGTGAGAGAGAAACAACTAATTAAATGTACCCACCCACAGAGAATGCTGATGGCTACATCTCTGCATGATGTACTGTTCTGGTCTTGCCTTTTTCCAGCCTGTCTCTCTGACTGATGCTGTTGCATCTTTGCATCAGCCAAGGTTGGAAATTAGCTTGGCTGTTGCTTAGGCTTTCTGGTGTTGGAGGTGGCAGTCTTTTTGAAACAGGAAGGCTTGTGTTTAGCAGTGTACAAATGGCACCCAGCATGTTGGTTTTCAAATTGCAACTTTTGGGTATACCAACAGGGATCAAGAAGAAATGTTTTGTGCATTGGCTTTAATGAAACCCTTGCAAGGCAAGGTATATTTGTGCAGGTTCTGTGAATAATTAGGTTGGCAGCAGAAGGAAAAAGTGCACAGTAAGAAATAAATGGTGCTTGATGGTTTCAAAGCATTAAAAATACAGAATGCAAGCTGATTTTCTTTCCCTCTGAAAACCAGGTGCCCTTCCTTTTGTGCCAGTCTTCCATCACACTATAGAGCTGGGGCATCAAATGAGTTGCAGGGCCAAATTCATTCAGCAGATGCCTGTGATTTTTCATCAAAAAGATGATGGACAATAGCATAAACCAAGGTTGGTTTCTAAAAATGTCACTTGCTGCCCATCTCTGGTGTGTCATTCTTCCTCTTTTCTTTTAACTGCTGGCTTCTACCCCCACAAAATCCTAAATACCAGCTCCAATTTCCAAACTCTTTCCAAAATCCTCTCGCATACCAAAAAACTCCACAAGACTATTCACTTTCATTGCCTGAGTCTTGTTTAGCACTGACCAAAGACTACCTTTTCCAGTTTGGTAGAAGTATTTTCAAATGGTAATCACTGTACTTTCCAGGTTCTATGTTACTGATTTAAATGAAGGGGAGGAAGTTTCTTTTGAAACATTCTGTGGGAACCAATGGATGGTGAAGACCCCTTTCTGTGTAGTAGAAAAGGTTCTGAAGATTGCTTGATAATCTGTTTAGAGTGGTAAGCTACCCTGGTGCCAACCATATTTTGCCATACCTCTTCTCATGCCCTCCAGGCTCCAATATGTGGAGCCCGATGGTGACATGTATGGGGATCATACCTTCTTTCAGGCTGCCTGTGTTATCCCCAAGATGGGCTGCAGAGGTACTCAGTCCAATGCTGGCACAAGTAATGGTTGGATATGCCTCCTCCTTTGCTGCTTTTACTGACTCTCAAGGAGGATGCAGCATCTCTATAGCCTGTGTTCTTCCCAGACAAGAGTGGTGCAGGTCTGGTAAAAAGTGCCAGCCAGCGCTTGTCACAACATTTGCCACCTCCCAGTCTGTTTGTGCGCCCCCTTCTTGTTTGGTGACCCAGGCATCTGCTTGGATATTGAATTGGTTCTGATAGCCATTAGGTATACCGGTGATCTCAAAGGGTCTTGAGCTGCAGGCCCTTATGTTTAACAACATGCTTAAGAGTGAGCATAGAAGAGAACTGTGCAATTGGAGAACAACAGGATTGATGTTGGAAAATGGCATACAGCTTTAGCTTGAAAGCATCTCTTTACTTTTTCTTATGTAACTGAATGAGTGCCATTAATTCATATGGGAAAATTAAAAGCTTGCATTCGATGGAGGGAGCAAAAGAGTTGAGGTGCTGCAGCTAAATATATGCAAGTTTGAAAAACAACTGGGAAGTTTTGGGACAAATGTTTTTTTCCTAAATACTTAGAATTATTTTTCCAATAAAAATTTCAGGGATTGCTAAGGGAAGAAAAACACTCCTATGAAATATTTCTCTTTTGAAATGGGTCCAATTATTTTATATCAGGAAATCTGCAGAATTAGATAATGATAATTCTGACTGATAATTCCAGCAAGCCTATTTAAACCTATTCAAGAGTATATTGTTTTAACATGCTAAATTTTGTCTTCTAGGAATACACACTGTAATGTACATGATGATATACTGATGACTGGTTCAGTGTGTTTACTATTATGATGATTACTTGATGTCTAACTTTGTGAGAGTGTTTCTTTACAAATAGCTCATTTTTAACTTTAGATTTTGTGCTTTCTGTTTTAAACCTCCCCCCATGTATATTTTTTAAGGATTTCAGATATTTCTACAAACCTGGGGCATTTTATAGGTCTGTTGAAAGATCTGTCTGTTTGTTTATGGCTCCAGTCTTTAGATTTAAGTGTCTACAGATGGGGCCGCATTGATGAAAAACTTACCAATCAATATATTTAATTCTCAGTGTGGCATTTTGTGTAACAGTGACTTACCAACAGTGATCGTGGAGGCACTTGCCTCCATCTGCAGCTTTGCCACAACAGAGATATGCTGCCAGTTGAAGGCCAGTGGAAATGTAAAATCCCCTGCTTAGTGCCCTATGGCTACTTCACCCGCTGGCCACAGATTCCTGATTCAATGATCTTGCCAAGAAAGGCAAGGTGACCCATTTAACTGTGACAAGGGTCAAACAAGAATGAATCCACATGGGTATATCCTTTGTTGATTGGCATCTTATTTAAATGAGGCCTCTCTCTTTAGGAAATGGTTCTGTTAGGCTTCTTCTTTGAGGAAATGTTTACATATGACTGAGTTGGTGCTTCAGCTCAATGTATTTTTTGTTTAGTGAGGTAACTGGTTTGGCAAGATTTTATGTTTGTTTCTGGGCTGTGTAGAGGAATGGTATTGCCTTTAGACAATCTTTTGGATTAAGAAAATATTTTCAATCAAAGTGACTTCATGCATTTTGAATTAAACACGGTGTACGTTCCAACCAAAGTCCAATTCACACAGCCCTGAAATATTGGGTAAGGTTTGTCATTGCTTCCAACCCAAAAGGTATTGTTTGTGTACAAACCAGGGTTCCAAACCATTCAGTGAGGCTTTCCCCACTACAGAAGGGAGCTAAGGTTGACTTGGTTCCCTTCAGTGGAGCGCGATTCCAGGCTGTCCTCACAGCAACTGAGTTGGCCCCCTGGAACCGAGCTAAGTGGGCGGGATCATCTTGGTGCCTGTTTCGCTCCTCAATTGTGATTGGCGCTTGTGTTATGGTGGGAAACGGGAGCGTTCTTTTTTTTTTAACAGTTTTTACAGTTTACAGTTACATGCGCTTTCTGCCCGCCACGACTCTCCTGTTCTGCGCATGCTACAAAAGCGGCTCGTGACTGGTTGAATGGATGAGGTGTCGTTTCGATGCTTCCCCACTTCGAAGCAGTATCGACCTTGTTCCGGCAGAAAAGTGCAGTTCATAACTGCGACAAGGATGTCGCAGTTCTGGGGGGGGGGGGGGAACTGAGGCAAAACAATGTTGAGCTCGGTGGCAGTGGGGATTCACTGAGATGAACCTAGGTAGAAACCAGTTCAACTCTGTCAGTGGGGAAAGCCCCAGTGTTAATCCTGATGTATAGGGATGAAATAAAGCATGGTTAATGATTTAGAAATCACAACCAGCTATAGCTTCTTTTGTCTGAGCCATGTGTTGGGGGTGGGTGGGGAGGAGCGGAGAGGAGGGTTGGGCAGTCAGGACACCGAAGGCACTTGTAATAAAAACTGTGGTCCTTGCTTTCTTGTAATGCAAATTTGTTCTCTGGCCTGTTTGCAAGGAGGCTCTGAATTAACAAAACAATGCATTTTGGCTGCTGCAAATGGATTAGTGGTAAATCCAATGTGGTTATGCTCTTGCATTTTAAATCTAAGATAATATAATTTTATCTTAATTTTTTGGAAGTGGTTAGAACTATATCTGTGGGTCTAATGTAGATTTTACAAATCTGTGTCTGGTGTTTGCAAATACTGATCTTGGCAAAGAACTTACTCAAGTATTCCTAGCACATATTTCACATAGTTTCATAGAAGGCATGTACTTCAGCATAGTTGAAATCTTAAAAGTGTATTCCAGTTACAGTTTACAAATGTGGTATGAACAGCTGCTTGTGCCAAATAAAACTCTGAACATTTGAGATGGATGGCATGATTGAGATTGTGGTTTTGTACTGTTCTGTCATATTTTGTCAGTCTGTTTCTAGATCTTGAGAGAATAAAATAAAATTGATAAATGTTTATTGCTTTTCCTTCTTGTCTCTAGCATCAAGAGGTCCCCTGAACCACCTGAAGCAGCTGGAGATAAGGACCGAACAGTGACCATCAATCCTTGTCACATGGGAAAGGCGTTCAAAGTCATGAATGAATTAAGGAGGTACTTCTTTTGGATTATGTTTGCATCCTCTTACACACATCACACACTTGTTACTTGGAGCTGGCTGGCATTCAAGTTTGAGTTTTACTTTAAAAATAGCAACAAAAGGCCTGTTAAAGCATTGTTCCAGTAGCATTTAAAGTTTCATATCACATGGGTATTTGTTTTCCATATCTGTAGTGCCTCTTCATTAGGGTGGCTGAAGTTGGTGTGGAAAGGACTTTTTGTGGTTCAGATGACTCCCCTGCTGCAGAACTTCACTGTTATGACATTGAGGTCACCATAGGGGAATGGCAAGCAACTTACAAAGAAAATACTTGAACTGAGCCAGAGTTCTGCTCCCAGTACTTCTAGTTCCTGATGGCATTTGGGTCAGGTTATGTGGAGTATTTTTGCTGAGTCCCTTTGCATTGTGTTAGGTCCCACCCCCTCCCCATGTTAAGCTTATTAGAGATTTTTGACCTCGCCTTTGTTCTGTCTGGTTTTTACCATTTGTCTTCTGCGAGTATTCACATTCATTTTGTGCGCTGTGTTTTATGTTTAAGTTTTTATTGTGAGCCATCTGGACTTTCTGTTTAAGTGGCATATATTTTATTTTATTTAGTTTGTTCATTTATATCTCACCCCTTTCCTCAGTTGGGACCAAAACAGCTTACTCTCTCTCCTCAATTTTATCCTGATGACAACCCTAAGGAAGGTTAGGCTGAGGGGTTTGTGATTGGCTCACAGCGGTTCTCAACTTGTGGGTAGGGACCCCTATGGGGGTCGAATGACCCTTTCACCGGGGTCGTCTAAGACTCTCTGCATCAGTGTTCTCCATCTGTAAAATGGATAAATGTTAAGGTTGGGGGTCACCACAACATGAGGAACTGCATTAAAGGGTCGCAGCATTAGGAAGGTTGAGAACCACTCATCTAGCAAGTTTCCATAGCAGAGTGGAGATTCAATCCTAGGTCTCCTAGATCTTAGTCTGGCACTCATAACCACCGCACCACACTGGACGAATGCTTTTGGTTCAAATCACAATGGCTTACAGGTCATTTAATAGAAAGAAAGAGAACTATTATCAACTTAATGACTTGCATTTTCCACCAGGTACATCTGACTGTTGTTACTTGGTTCAAAACAAACAAAACCTCACTCTCACTAGCTTCTTTAAAAGTATTTTTTCTAGAAAGATAAGCTGTCCTCTGTGGCTTCAGTGTACTTTCTTTTCTTTTAACTTGGCACAAATCTCCACACAATCAAAGTTTCCAGCATGGGAACTGATTTAAAAAACAACAATGGAATATCACACCTACACCTAACTACAGAGAGAGAAAAAAAAACTGCCAGGGTGCCATCTAATCTGTTTGACTGCCAGCCCTCCTACAGACCAATTAAAATGTTCATGTTAGCTTGGAGAACACTCCATCGTGCCTTCTGCTACATCATTCTGGAGCATTTTTGTAGTAATAGGCGAGAAGAGTGTTTTGTGTTTAGGGATCATGAAGTGTTGCTCAGCCCATATTTATTTTTTGAATTTATACCCTGCCTGGGTTAAGCAGGCTTGTGATCAATCACGGATGATAAACATGACAGTCAAATCAAGACAATGTAAAGAAACTGATACGCCAACAGAACACCTGATAATGAAGCTGAAGGAAATTTCTAAAATAACCCCACCTATCGAAAGGACTACTTGGCAAGCCCCACAAAGCTCTTGCAATAAAGGTGCGTTCTGTATATCTCCTGGCTGCCGATCCAAAGCATTGGAGTTGCTACTTAAAAAAACCTTGCTCTTGCTATTGATGTCTTTACCTGGCAAAGAAGAAGCTTGGTTGACAGGGCTGGTTGGGCAGACCCAAATCACTGCATGAGTTCATATCATATGATGCAGTGGAAGAGCAGGATGTGATGTATGTAAACAATTGCTGTACAAGAACTAATGTTCACTTTTGTGATTAAGAAAGTCTTATTTGGTTGAATTCACATGTAGTCTTTCCATAGAATTACATCTGTTTGTTTACCTGTCCAATATGTATTGTTTATCATGGGGCAGTGTTGACAGTATATGATATGGTCTGAAAATGTATTAAAAAGGTAACCGCTGCTTAATGTGATTTCATATAACCAATTGTATGCTTATGTACATATGCATGTCTGTCTGGATTGTGCAAAATATGTACATGCTAACCCACACATAAAATCTTTGTATACAGACATCTTGGAAATACAACAAAAGAGTACATTACATATCAGGGCAGGGATATTTTTCCTTGCTTCTGCAAAAAGTAAAAATGTTATTTTGCTTTTTCTTGAAGATGAGTCTCTCTGTAGAGGCTTAGTTATTTAAATAGATCAAAATGACATTGCTAAATAAGGGGTTGACTGTGTCCATTTAAATGTTGCATTTATGGATATGTACATACCTCATTATTAGTGAGCTTGTGGATGATTTCACAACATCAGTTAGTTAACATCTGGCATACTTTAAAACCTTTTATGTTTTCACAAACGGTAGATTTTTATTCTTTAATGAGAGTTCCTACATTTGTTTAAAAGAAGTTGAAAAAAGCTAGATGTACTCTAACCGATTGGCAAGGGAGTTACCCCTTCAGCTATTAAATGTTCTTTGGAAGAATTTAACTAAAGTTTCCAGCCTCAATGAGTGTGATCAATGTGTGTGAAGTGGGAGCTGTGACCTTGTGAATGTTACCTTGGTAGAATGGAGCTACTTTAATCTATGCACAGTGGAAACTAGCTTTCTGTTTTTTGTGACTTCAGAAGGGAATATTGAACTGGTGGGTCTGCTGCCTTGGCTATCGCATAGTCAGACCTACACTCTCGCTTGTCTTCCCCACATTGTGCTGCTGCCTGCTCTGTGACTCAGGAAATGAGGCAAAACCACACCAAAGCATCAGAGGGCTTTGGGCAGGGGTGGGCAATTATTTTTTCCATGGGGCCGCATAAGAAACAGAAAATATTGTGGAGGGCTGGGCCAAAAGGCAGGGGGGCGAGGCGCTTTTGAAAACCCCACAGAACCTGGCAGCCAAGGCAACCGGCTTCTGTGGGGCTTTCAAAGACGCCTTTCTCCCCAGCACAGCAGGGGGCCAGTCAGGGTCATCCAGCAGGCCGGATGTGGCCCGCGGGCCGTATAATGCCCAGGTCTGGCTTTGGGTCTATTCAGTGGTGGGATTCAGCCGGTTCGCACCACTTCGGCAGAACCGGTTGTTAAAATGGTGCTTATAAACAACCAGTTGTTAAATTATTTGAACCCCACCACTGGATCTATTAGAGCAGCAATCTCCAACATGGGGCTCAGGGACTGAGGTCTTTTCTGACACCTGCCAGCTCCTTTTAGAAAGTGGGCAAGGTCAAGTGAAGGTTTTTGAGTTTTTTATGCTTATGGTATAATTCAGACATGGCTTTGTGCAAGTATGTTACCCATGCAAATAGTTGAGTGATATTCTGAAAGCACAGTGGGACCTCATTCTGATTAAATGCAATAGGGCAGCGTGACTAAAGTGCTTACATTTAGCTGGAACTTCTTCAAATATTCCAAATTTGAATGTATTTTTATTATTCAGGGGAAGGTGATTGTAACATTGCTACAAGAGAGTGGCATTCTCTTACTTTATCTCTTTAGATGATATAGTAATACTGTTGAAACAGCCATAGATTTATCTCATTGCATTGCTTGTAATGTTGTTGCCATGTGGATGGGTCCTATCAAGCATTATCATTACCATCGAATGGCTGTCAATAATCCTGGCTGGAGGATGTTAGCCTCGTAAAGACATGCGGGTTGTTCCACCCAGATGGGGGTAGGACTTTAAATATTACAGCAGTTCTGGGGGGTCATGGCAAAGGACAGTGGTCCCAACACTGTAATATCTGCTGTAATATCTAAAGGGCTCTAGAATTCTGTGGGGAAATAGGAATCATCCTATTAATTCCTTGTTCTGGTAAACTAGAAAGAGCTTTCCCTTCTGCTGGCACAGTCATGAGGAAGTCATCATAAAACTATGTGTATGCCTGAGCACTTGGGTAGTTCAGTTATGTATAACATGCGTAGGTTGATATACATTAGATGAATCCTTTTGTGTGCAAATAGGGGATAATGGAAGAGTGACAGAGCAGCTTTCTCAGTGGATGCTAATGGTTTGCCTTGTGCATACTGCACTTTTAAACATAGCAGACAACAGTTGCCCCTAAGCCTCTTTTGCCTCTTTATTTGGGTACTTACAGATGATGGATTCTTAGCAATCTGCTACTGCTGTTGAATTGTTATAGAATTAAATATAGTGGCATTTGTGTGAGATTCTGGAAATGGTTGCCTTTGGCCAAGGCAGTGCTCCTTGGCAATATTATGTTGTATGACAAATGGAGACCTGTGAGAACGGAAGTTGGTTTGACAGAGAGAGAGGGAGGAATAAGGTTGTATAAATAGTGAGTTCTACTGCCTGCCATGGACGTAGGTAAGGGGGGGTTCTCGGGTTTGAACCCCCCCATTCATGTCCAAAGCTCCGCTCCTCCATTTGTAGGTTTTTAAAACATTTTAGTGCTTTTTTGGTTTTTGGCTTGCAGGGGGCGCATTGTTTGGGCTAGCAGCACCAATCTTTCAGGGATTGTTTGGGGGACTCTCCTGATGATACTAGCCGGGTTTGGTGAGGTTTGGTTCAGGGAGTACAAAGTTATGGACTCCCAAAAGGGGTGCCCCATCCTCCATTGTTTTCAATGGGAGCTAATAGAAGATGAAGGCTACATCTTTGAGGGTCCATAACTTTAAACATCCTGAACCAAACTTCACCAAACCTGGGGTGTACTATCAGGAGAGTCTCTTATTGATACCACCCAGGTTTTGTGAAGTTTGGTCCAGGGGGTCCAAAGCTATGGACTCCCAAAGGGGGTGCCCCATCCCCCCATTGTTTCCAATGGGAGCTAATAGGAGATGGGGGCTACACCTTTGAGGGTCCATAGCTTTGGACTCCCTGAACCAAACTTCACCAAACCTGGGTGGTATCATTAGGAGAAACTCCTAAAGATACCCTGAAAGTTTGGTGCTTCTAGCTTAACAATTGCACCCCTGACAGCAGGCACCCCCCAAATTTCTCCAGATTCTCCTTTTAAATCCACCCCCTTCGGCATGGATTTAAAGGGAGAATCTCAGGCCATCAGTTTAGAAGAAGAAGAAGAGTTTGGATTTATATTCCCCCTTTCTCTCCTGTAGGAGACTCAAAGGGGCTTACAATCTCCTTGCCCTTGCTCCCTCACAACAAACACCCTGTGAGGTGGGTGTGTCTCCGAAAAGCTGTGACTAGCTCAAGATCACCCAGCTGGCATGTGTGGGAGTGCACAGGCTAATCTGAATTCCCCAGATAAGCCTCCACAGCTCAAGTGGCAGAGCAGGGAATCAAATGCGGTTCCTCCAGATTAGAATGCACCTGCATAACCTAACCATGCCACATTGAAAGTGATGCTGTTTCAGGGTGGGGGATAATCCACCCCAAAACAGCATCACTTTCAATGTTGTTTAACTAGGGACCCCAGATTCTGCCTTTAAGGTGGATTTAAAAGGAGAATTTGGGCTCTCTAGTTTAAAAGTGATGCTGTTTAGGGGTGGATTCCAGCATCACAGCGGCTGCCCAGGGGCACGTGCGCAAAACTCAGATTTTGCACCAGGCTCCATTTTCCCTCTATGCCTCTGCCCAGAGGGGAGTCTGCCATCCCCGACCTCGGAGAGCTGCTTTTATAAGTGCTAGGCCAGGGGTGGGGCTTGAGGAGGCGTGGCCATGCCCTAGGGGCGGCTGGGGGTGTGTCCCCACCCCTGAACCCCCCCCCCCACATAAAAATCTATACCTATGTCCCTGCTGCCTGCAAATCCAGTCCAGAATTCTGGGTCTTGCTGATTGGTTATTATCATGGACATAATTTTCTGTATCTTCCTCTGGCAAAGGGTAGAAACAGTGCAAATAGGCTGGTGTAAGTAGGTGACTTGCTTAGGTGGAGGACTTGACAACCTCCTTTGTGATTTTTGGTTCTTTAATTTACTCATTGTTTGAAATAAATTTCATAAGAGTGTACCCTAAAAATTCCTTTAGCAGATATGCTGTCTGTTAAGCCAAGTGAAATGGGTTTCTAAGTTTTTCTTTTAAAGAATGTTTTAATTAATAGCCAGCATGAATTTAAAGTTTCTGCAAACCTGAGATTTGTGGGTTTATGCTGGCTGAAGGATTTTTTCCTTCTTGATGTAAGTCATTGTATATAGTAGCTTCAGTTTGACCTTATAAACCAAGTGTGTGATACCTAACGGCACTTCAGAAGTTTGCAGGGCTGGTTCTGGTGAATGCCTGAATGGGAGATCTCCTTCTGCTAATGGAGTGTAACTTCAGTGCCTATCCTCTCCTGTTTCAGCAGACTGAACTCCTGAAAATGGTGTGAGGCAAAGGGACCTTAGGAACAGTGCGGAGTGGGTATGAAGTGGTTACCTGTGGTAGGATGGGGAAATCAACACATTGTCCCCAATTCTTCCACGAATGAAAAAACGACCTTTGGCTTCAACCCAGAATTAGTCAATGAATAACAAAATGTTCCTAGCTTTTCTCTGCCCTCTTGAACAACTTTGTTTTGCATGTGTATTTGGATCTCGAAACAGTAATGTTACATTGGGTTTTATGAAATCTCTGCTTATGGATTGCTAATGTCATTTGCTCCTCAGATATTCTGATTGTTTCTCTCCCAGGTAACCAATACTGTCATAACATATAAGAGATGAGCTTATTAATGAAATTGCTTGTTCTAAGCCACACAATTGAGAGAAACATAGGGACAGTATTAAAATACATTTGTCTATCGCCGTGGTGGTGAACCTTTGGCACTCCAGATGTTATGGACCACAATTCCCATCAACCCCTGCCAGCATGACCAATTGGCAGGGGCTGATGGGAATTGTAGTCCATAACATCTGGAGTGCCAAAGGTTCGCCACCACTGGTTCGGGATCATGAACTCAGCCAATTGGAGGAATATTTGGCTGTCTTCAAACTATGCATAAGAATTTTATATTTCTTTTCTGTTGGTTTAACTCCATATTCCCATTATAACAAATTTGAGTAGCCATATATACCAAAAGAGACATTTCCTTCTTAAAGAGAAAATATCATCTTGCATTCCAAGGTATGATTAAGGAAAGATTTGATTTCATCTCTCCCTTATCCAGTTCTCTGTAAGAGGTGTACATTTTAGATTTCTGTCCACTTCATTTGAAGGAATTATAGATACACAGACATTACTTTGAAATCTAATTATGCAAGCAATCTTGTTCCCTTTGATAACAAATATGTTGTCAGATGTGTGCCTTATGGAAACTTCAGTATAAGAACACTCTGTAAAACCAGCATTGTTGGTATCTCCACAGCAAGCAACTTCTCTGTGATGTGGTGATAGTCGCTGAAGATGTTGAGATTGAAGCCCATCGTGTTGTCCTATCAGCCTGCAGTCCATATTTCTGTGCAATGTTTACAGGTAACCTTGTATCGCTTAACAAAGTACCATTATTGCTTGACATACGCATTCAGTACCAGTGTTGTGCTTGGTGCTGCTACTAATGGGAAATGCAACTATAACCCCATTTTCTTCTAATCAACCATTACAGTTTGCGTAGAGGCCAATGATTGTATGGACGTGTTCCTCTGGACCAGGGACAAACATAAGGTTTACGGCAGTACAAGTGGGCACTCATGAGCCTTTCTAATGATCAGTTATTGTGAAGTGGTTCATCCCACAGATTGGACAAATTTAATTGAGGTATTGCTGATCTTTTGTTTTGAACATTTGCAGTGAAACTTGCTCAGTCCGTATGGTGGGTTGTTCCACATGAACAATTTGTCTCAAATTAAAAGCTGCCAAGTTTTATGATATAATTTGCCTTGTTGTGTGTGCTGTAAGTAGACCTTATGAATTCTATTGAAATAGAATATAAGGAACAGCACAGAGCATAACCCAGATCTGTGGAGGAAGTGTTATGCACACAGTATAATTAACTTTTCGTAAAAAGACACAACTTCAGTGGGATAGGGAATTTAATGTATTGCTGACGACTTTCATGGCCGGAATCAATTGGCTGTTGTGGGTTTTCTGGGCTGCGTGGCCATGGTTTTGTAGTTTTTGTTCCAAACATTTCAGCCGCATCTAGGGCTGGCATCTTTAGAGGCATGCAACTGCAAGATGTGTTTTTCTCCATGGCATAGTGTGAAGTGATTGTTTGATGGGGTACATCTTTTGTCCACCTAATGGGATGAGGTCCATTTACTGGGTGGAGTTAATGCAACAACAAATGCAACTGTAAATGCATTGGCTTGTTTAGGGTCAGGCAAGCCCCAGTATGAGCTCTGGTGCAAAGAACAATGCAATTGCAGTGCCCCACTAGCCTCCACCTCCTTCCACTGGTCTACCTGCTGCTAAGTAGCAATGGGTAGACTGGTCCTCTGCGGAGGCCAGTTCCTCGTAACAGCGGCTACACCTGCTCTCCACCCATAATTGAAAGTAATAGGTAGGCCTGACCTCTGCTGAGAACAGGTCTACCAATTCTGCTTAATGGTAGGTTGAAATAAATGGGTAGTGGAGGCCCGATCTACCAGTTCTTTGTTACACTGGGTAGACCAGCTCTCCAAATGGGCCTCATCCCCATGTGTAATAGACAAAACGTATATCCCACCACACAGTCAGTCTATACTGTGCCATGGAGAGAAACTCATTGTGACATGTCTTTGAAGATGCCAGCCATAGATTGCAGGCAAAACATTAGGAGCATAAGCTACTACACCAGGGGTAGGGAACCTGCGGCTCTCCAGATGTTCAGGAACTACAATTCCCATCAGCCCCTACCAGCATGGCCAATTGGCCATGCTGACAGAGGCTGATGGGAATTGTAGTTCCTGAACATCTGGAGAGCCGCAGGTTCCCTACCCCTGTACTAGACCATAGCCACACGGTCTGCAAAACCAAGAACAGCCAGCAGATAGGCAATTGTCAAAATTTCCACCACACTCCTCAGGAAAACTTAAATTTTCTGAGCTGCATGATTGGATACTGGCCAGTATCTTTTACCACTGAATATTTGCTTTTTGCTACAAATTCTAGCAAAGCATCTCTGACTCCATTACCAACCAAACATAGCCCGGAACTTAAGGCAGGGACTTTGTGTGTAGAGATATTGTTATAAAAGTTTTTACCATATAAAGGTTTTATAAAAGTTTACTTCCATAACAATATGACTTTTGGTCTCTACCACATGCCAGCTGGAAACATACCTTGTGTATTTGATGAAGTAGCCTGTTGTCTGCAAAAGTTTATGCCCCAGTAAATTTGTTTGTCTATGTTTGTATTATTTTTATTAGACAAAGACACACATAGCGAACTAGAGGTGTGAATTTATCATGTGTGGCAATGTTCCTGTGGGATACAGAAATTAGCAAAATAGTAAATAACCTATAGGAAACTAGTTTCGTCTGAAAAGGCCCTTAGACACAAGAGGGTATAATTTTGAAGCCTATTAGAGGGCTAAACTATACACAGTGCATTTTTAAACAAGTTGGGTCAGGAGAAAAAGGTGCCCCTGGGTCCATTTCAGCTTGGGAAAGTGGCCTGGGAGGGGAGACTAGAGCCCCTTGTTCCCCTGGTGCCAGGCTCTCCACCTAAATGGAGCTCTGCAGCTCTTGGTGAAGTTTCCTACAATTGCCATGTGACTCTGAAAAAAAATATGAAACCCCCTATTTGACGCACTGAATAATAAATTGTGTTCTAATACATTGTTCCTAATCTACACTGTGCTTTCTACCTGTTTGATCTCAATGACAGTAACATATAGGTGACATCTGTGTGGCTCCCGGTAGCCTATCAGCAGTATCTACTACACAAATTCTGGTGTCAGGAAGTGGGGAGGGGAGAAAAGATTGGGATGCAATCCTCCTTTTCTCCACTGGTATTTTAAATGAAGATGTGGTAATGACAACTTCTTCATTTCCAGTTGCATTTATGCTGGCTGCGAGGAAAGATTATGTTGGAAAGGGAAGGGGATTGTTAAGTGCAGCCATTCAGGCATCCTGTAGGCTTCTGGATTAGCAGGAGGCATTAAGCCTGTGTTGTTGCCAAGCAGTAGCTTACATGATTGCACATTTCCCCCTCCAGCCTTCCATTTCCCTCTTCGCTTTGGCACCATGAATATAGCAGGGAAAGGAAGCAGCTTCTGCCACATTACTGTTTAAAATAGGGGGCACAGGGAGCATTGCCCCCAGCGCCACCATCTGAGGGAGGAAAGGGAATATGGAAGATAAGATTGGGCCTGCATTCAGTGTTTTGACTGGGCCAATTCAGTGTTGATTTAGCTGCCGACATAATGAAGACTAGAATCAAGTAGGCTGCATACTCAGTTGGTCCAAAATACAGCTATTTAGCTAATGTATGAATGCTTCAAGTACACAAATAGCTCAGAGAGCCTTGCCTGATATTCCCTCTCTCATAGCCAACAAAAATAAACACTCAGACTCCCACCCTCAAGCTGCTGCCTCCATGCATTAACAACCCATGGAATTTTGCATAAGACTACAGATTTGTTCAATTAATATGAGTGCAATTGTGGCTGCTGTATTTCAGTCTAGTCACTTTATCAAGGTGTCCATGTATCCCTCAATTATGTGTTTACCCTGAGTTGGATCCAGAGAATAAGCTTGTGGGCGGGTTCCATAGAGCAGGTCTGTCCTTCCCTTCTTTCAGCTGCTTGCTACTTATTGTCTATGACGGTTGGGAGATCTTCCTGAACAGCATGCGCCAACCTTCAATAAGGTAGGGGGGAATGGGTTGAAATCTCTTCCATCTTTGTCACCTTACTGCAGTACCTTATGTTGTGGTGCATTTTGTTCATGAGACTTTCTTAAACCTCACAGAGTGTTTGCAAGACAAGCAGAAGACTGTTGAGGGAAGAAGGAAGGTTGGCACAGGCCAACTCCTTCCATGAAGATTTCCATGTAGAGATCAGTCTTGAGCACAGAACTCAGCATTTGCAGCATCTCAGTGTTCGTTTTCTATTTCAAGGAGAAAGTTCCAGCTCCTTTAAACTGTGGTTTTGGGCTTGAGGTTGTTAAGGCAATGCCTGATTAAACCTCAGAAGCCAACCCTAGGGTGAGAATCAGGCTTGAGCAGCTGGTAGTGCGCGGCTTCCATCATGCTCTCCCTGATCAGTGCTTTGGCCCTGTCAGGCTCAGCAAAAGTAAATTGCACAAAACAGGCAAATATCTGCACGTACATTATACAGGGTGCAGAATTCTTTCACGGTGCAGAATTTTGAGGATGATATGCACACGGTACACAAAACCTTTGCTAGCATCCGCCAGAGCGCACCACATAGAAGCTCTTGGCTGCGAAACAAAGGACCTTTAGAAGTCTCCGGGGGTTTAACTAGATGCGAGGCAAGAGATCAGAGATCAGATCTCTTGGTATCTTTAGTTTCATTTAAAAGCAGCCATGGGGGAGCCCAATTTGGATTGGAGCCATGATGCTGGAACACAGAGGCAGTTTCTCTCTCTCTTCCCCCAGTGTTAAAATTCATCAGGTCAAACCCTAGAATGAATATGGGGTCGGAAGTAAGTAGTGAGTACATATACATGTGGCATGACCTTGTTTATTCAGACTTCTCAGGAGACATCCAGGATGCCTGAAAAATCAGATGTTCGGGGAACTGGAGTGTTACACTGACCGTGAGATTAATACTGGCTTTATGAAAAATTCAAGTAACAGAATGGCACATTCTGTTGTACTTCTTTTCAAGTTCTAGTTATTTGTGTATTACAAATCAAGCAGCTTATCAACGTTATGTAATCTTTTCTGTAGCAGTTTGTGGCATGCAAGCAGGATTCTATTCTGGCAGCCCAGCATCTGGAAAATATGTAGTGACAAAATGAGAGGATGGGACTTTCAGTAGTTAAAGGGAAGGGGTGGGCAACAGTCATTAAACAATGGCATCAGTCTTGCTCTTTAGACATGAAGAAAGCCCAAAGCCTCATATAAAGGCCAGAGGAAAGCTGCAGATTAATCATGATTACTTGCAGTGTGGAAACACATTGTGTGTGGGTGGAAGCACTTTCAAATCCATAATCTGCTTTCCTTCAAAACAGCTTCTGTGAAACGGACTCCTTCAGATGGCCCTAATGCAGGATTGAGAGAAGCTTGGTATTTTATGAAGTATTCAGGATTACTGGCAGAACTTCTAAAAGGCAGTAGAATATACGTTTGAAACTTCCACTATAATGCTGTCCTCCATTTTTTCCCACATGTAGAAAAATATAAAGGCCCTCAATAACAAGCATAATTGTATTAAAGGATACCTCTTACCTATGCAGACATCCCCATCATGTGGGCAGTCACCACGTAAGGAGGGAGAGCAGGCATGAATATGCTGGCACTATCTCCTGTCTCCATGCAATCTCTGAGTAGTCTGCATGGGGCAAACGTGGAGGAAGTGTCTGCACACACACCCTCTCCCTGTGATCAGCAATATTGCAGCATTCTTCACAGGGAGAGTCTGCGTGTGCACGCACTGTGCATGTGTGTACCCCATATAGACCACTCATGTTTGCATGGAGGCTTATTGTAGGGCCCACATTCTTGTCCCTGCTTTCCCATGTTAAATGCCTATGCAATCTGCGTAAGGCTTCTGTGCAGTTCGGACTGCGTACGCACATTCTCTGGCCTGTCCCTTATGTAGGCTTCCTGGTTTGGAGGCTGCTGTTGCAGAACACAGAGCCTATCTACTTTCCAGCATTCAGAAGGTATGTGGTACTATATACTGTACATGTGCTGGGCTTTAAGTACCATTATCAGTTTTCTTTGTGGTGAAGTTTCCTTCAAATAGAGATCCTGTTGAGAGAGTACAAGCTAGCTACCTCTTCACTTCTGTTCCTTTAAGAATGTAGAAAAGAGAATAAAGCCCCTTCCCATTTTTCTTTGTGGAAGAGTATCAATAGATATATATCTGGACCTCTTGTTATCAAGCATACTATTAAAATGCTTCATGTTCAGTTCTTTGAATAGTAGGAAGTGGTTCACATTTTTGTTCAGTTCTTTGAGGTGTGACAAGCCCTTCGGCAGAGAAACCTTCAATTGCCAAATAGACCTTAAAAGTAGCTTTGAAGGTAGCACTGACCAACTTGGGAGCGTGTCTTAGATTTGACAAAATTGAGTTTGCTTGTATCATTCTGAAGGTTTGGACCATTCTGGGGGAGGTTTGGGGGTAACATTCCTATTGAACGTATGGAGAAGTGAGGGGAGAAGTCAAATTCAGAGTATGAATAAATTTGTTGTGTTGCTTTTTTAAGGAGATATGACTGAAAGCAAAGCAAAGAAGATTGAAATCAAAGATGTTGATGGACTGACATTAAGTAAGCTGATTGATTACATCTATACAGCTGAGATAGAAGTCACAGAAGAGAATGTTCAGGTGAGGAGAGCTTAAAAGTTTACCTGATTATTAAAATTAGAGATCTGTATGGATTTGTTTCGAATCTAAGGCAGTGCTTTATCATTGTATACTGCAAAATACATCTGAAATATGTTGTTCATTTTTTGGCAGTGTAAAGGCATGCTGTAAACTAATGCCAAACTTGATACTCAACGTATGAAGCAACCTCATTCCAGGTATTGTCCATTCTGACTGGCAGTGATTCTCCAAGGTCTCAAGCAGAGGCATTTTTTCCATCTAGGCATGTCAGGGATTGAACTTGGGAATTGTGTTCTGTCATTGGCCCATGGCTGTTCTGCTAATGTGTGTTCTGTCATTGACCCATGGCTGTTCTGCTAATGTTATAGCTTTGCTAGAACATCGACACTTGGAAGTTTTGGAAACTACATGTTTTGTAACTTAATGCTTTCCTTTAAAATGAGTGGATTTTGTGGAAGTTATAGTGGCTGGGTTGTTGAAACTTTCTTCCCCTCTCATTACATTTCTCATAATGTCATCTGGGGATTTGGAATGAGGTGTCACCACTGTGAATAATTTGCTTATCCTAAACCATGGTGTAAGTTGCACTTAAATTTTGGAGTCAATTACAGTAAGGTATGAAAGTAATTCATAGATACTTGATGTAAAGGGAACACTCATTATTAGTTTCAGCTAATCTGTTGTAGGGATCTGTTCTAGCTCTGGAAACCCATAGCTTAATTAATTTTCTGTGTTTTATTGTTGCCTGTTGGGGTTACAGTGCTCTCTGAGAAAGTTACTGATTTATAATGTTCTCATGTGACCCAGCTGGATTGGTTTTTTCTTGTTGGAATTGTACAGTGAGTGCACCTTAGGGCATGTTTCACTTTTACTACTGTTCTCTTGGGATGTAGCAAGTTAAGGCAGCGGTCAAACACATTTGGTCCTTCTGAACACAGAATTGTAACTATACTTGTCACGTTTCTATGGATCATTTCCAGCAGAATGAAAAATAGTAGTTTTTTATGGTGGAAAAAGCAAAATTAATACTGGCCAACCATTAAATTGAGAACAGTGGATAATTAGAGGACCATGAACTTTTCCCCCCCCTGTCAGGGTCTTTTTTACTTTAATAAGAATGTGAAAGGAGCCCTCTAACTGATAAGCACATGTGAGTGCCTCAGGTCATATTTCTATGGGCCTTTGCTTGGTACATTAGGGTGATGGCAGCTTTACACTATTAGCATGTCACATGCTGATATGACTTTTATTCTTCAGATATGTAACCAGTTTGCTGGCTTTAACAGAATACAATTTTTTGTGGGTTTTGTGAGGATGGGGTGTGAGAAAGACATCCCCTTCAACCTTCTAAATCACCAAGAGAAACCACTCACTCCTGCTTCAGGGTCTAAGGCACTTCAGAAATAAGACAGCGTTTGTTTGAAAGTGCTTTCCCTCAGCCCTCTTATCACACACCAGAAGAAGGAGATTCGCTGATTTTTATTTTTCTTTTCTACAGGCACTCCCTTCACAAAGGCACACTACATTAGTTACTTAAACTTAACAGTAACACAGGTTTATTTAACAGGTAGAGGAGATGGTAATGGTAGGAATATTAACTTGGAGATGGACTTGAATGAGACAAATAAGGCAAGAGGAATATATTTATACTATTCACAAGAAAGTTTGGCACAGAGAGTTAATAGTTTTTGGTTTCTTCAGCACAGATTTAAGATTACTTAGTTCAGTTTAACTTAGACGTTTCAAAGATGTTTCACAGTTTGTACAGTTCCTTTGCCTGGATATTCTGGCTTATGGTACCCACATAGAGGGTCCTAACATAGCTAGGTACATTCACTCAGTACACTCACACAGCCCTCCCAGTTAGGTAAAACCTGAAAACAAAACACAAACTCTCTACTGAGGTAAACCAAAGCAAATTCTAATACTTCAGACCCATTGGCACACTGGAACACTTCTCTCCCTAGGAGATATTGCTAAATTAGTTTATAAAGTCTCTTCAGCTGGCCTATTATTAAACATTTCCCACCAGTACACTCTGTCTGTGTATTTGATTGCTTTCACCCAGCACACTGGTTGATAACAATAGTTTGTCACACTCTTTGACAGAACTATCTCCTTAGAGATGATTAATTTTCACTCAGTTAAGACAGGTCTTAACAGCATGAAGGATTCAGACCAAAAACCTCTCAGCTTGTTGTAACAAGGAGTTTAACATCCTCCCTTTCTCTGCATCATACAATTACTTGCTCAGTCAGAGAGTAGGAGGCCACAGCCAATCAAGTGGCTCCTCCTGTTTCCAGGCCTCTATGCCTCTCTCTGAATGAATACAACAATGGCTGCAGACAGAACAGCAGTTTTTTTAAAAAAATTATACTTCTACCGCTGTCTGTCATAAGGTGCAGTATGGCTACCTCTTTCCTGTTAATGTATCAGTGGAACTTATTAAGAAGAATGTTTCTGACATGGCTCACTGTTATGACTATTCTGAGTTCATGTCACAGAGGGCTACAGTGATTCAATTATAGCACATGAGCATTGTTGTATAACAGTTGAGTGAGATGGGTTAGTATGCAGTGGCTGCTTAGCAGATATACAACAATTATTTAATTTGAAATGTACGTTCTGGACGGAAGTGTGCATGTGGAGCAACAGCTGTCTCCATCTGTCACATTTTATACTGCCCTTACTCCAAGGAGCTTAAGATGACTCACATAATTCATCCAGCTTTTATTTTATTCTCTCAGTAACCCTCTGAGTTAGGCTGGGTTGAGAGAAAGTGACCAGCCCAAGTCCATCCAGTCAGCTTAATGTGGCTTGAATCTTCCTAGTTCGACACTCTAACCATTACATCACATTAGTTCTCTAGTGTAAGGGTTGTATATTATATTGGGGAAAGCTGTAACTGGGATGATGGACTAAATGTAGTGAAGTCAAAACACTGAGGAATTATGCATGTTAGTTTATTGAGTACAGGAAAAGATCAAAATGGGCAAATAGAGATAGTATTCTATTGTATTCCTTGTTTGGGAACACCAGCTGTTGCCTGCTTTCTAGGGAAATCTTAGTATTTGGGTGAATTTGCTTTGATGTGCATAACCAGTACTGTTCTGCTTCTGAAAGGTTTTTTTTGCCCTTAATGGAAAAGTGGAGGAGAAATCTCCAAGGACAACTGCATACTAACTGTCCAAGGATCCTTCAGTACCGATAACACCTTTGTCTGTTTCATAGTCTTTCGTTAAAGAATGCTGCATCAAGTTGCAAGAGGTTCTTTTTTGGGGAATACAGTCTAGCCCTTCAACTAGTGACTCTTGCTTTCCTTTCTCTGCTGTTCAGGTGTTGTTGCCAGCAGCCAGCCTATTGCAGTTAATGGATGTCCGACAAAACTGTTGCGATTTTCTTCAGTCTCAGCTACATCCCACAAATTGCCTTGGAATCCGCGCCTTTGCAGATGTACATACATGCACCGAACTACTGCAACAGGCCAATGCCTATGCAGGTGATCACAGCAGTTTCATGCTTCAGCATAAGCAAGCAATGAGGGAGGAGGGAAAACTAAATAACTTGATGAAGTTGCTGATTATTAAAAGAACAGAAGCTTTAAAAATGTGATGTTTTAATATTAATTGCTTGTTTTAACTGTAGCAAGACACAAGTAAAAATACTTTTGTGTGTTTTGATGGAACAATCATCAATATGTGTCATTCTCAATATGGCCCATCTGTGGATCCCTAAATTTGGAGGCTGGAGCCATGAATAGACAAAGATGTTCTACAAACTTGAAAAAAAGCTCGAGGCTTGCAGAAAAATCTGAAACCTAAAAAAAGGATGTTAACACCTCCCCCACCTCCAGTATTGGAAACAGCACATGTAGTTTTAAGAAACAAATGTCCTCAGTGAACATTGCTAGGAAACCACAACAGTAGTACCATCCTCTAAGGCTTAGTTTCAATTTGTGAAGGGCAGGGGCTCTTTCCAAGGCTGCTTTGGCAGCAACCACTGGACAACTTGCTACCACACATCTTGCAGGAGTGGCTGTTTGCTGCTATTCTACAACAGCCACTGTACCAAAGCCAGCGGGGCTTAGCAGTTAAGAGTGCAAAACTAGGATCTGGGTCTTCTAGGTTTGAATCTCCATTCTGCCATGGGAACTCACTGGATGACTTTGGGCCAGGCACACACAGACTCTGAATAACCTACCTCACAGGGTTGTTGTAAGGGTAAAATGGAAGAGAAGAGAATGTTGTAAGTTGCTTTGGGTTGCCATTATAGAAAAAGGCAGAGCATAAATGAAGTATATAGTAAATATAGCTGAACATGGGAGCAGATAAAAGATAACGTGATTAATTGATTGGTGGGAAGGACAGAAGGTGGTGGATATGGTG
This sequence comes from Sphaerodactylus townsendi, assembly GCF_021028975.2. Lineage (NCBI taxonomy): Eukaryota > Metazoa > Chordata > Lepidosauria > Squamata > Sphaerodactylidae > Sphaerodactylus > Sphaerodactylus townsendi. Next base: position 84,621,734 of record NC_059427.1, read on the forward strand.
GCTGGGGAACAGTGGGAGGGAAAAAGGAAAGTGCAGGGAGAGGAATGCAGGGGAAGTGAGGCACTTCACCCCACAAGTCCTTTCAGATTCCTATACCTCCCAACTGGGCCTAGCCTGGAAGCTAGCACCAGACAGCTAGGTCAGAGTTTTTCCAGGGAGGAGGAGAAGAGTTGGTTTTTTACCCTGCTTTTCTCTACCTTTACGGTATCTCAAAGTGGCCTACAATTGCCCTTCTCTTCTCCTCCCCGCAACAGACACCTTGAGAGTTGGGTGGGACTGATGGAGTTCTGAAAGAACTGAGACTAGCTCAAGGTCACCCATCAGGCTTTATGTGGAGGAGTGAAAAAACAAACCCATTTCTCCAGATTAGAGTACACAGCTCTTAACCACTGGCCATGCTAGCTTTCATGCCAAGGGGAGGGAAAGAGAGAAAGCTGAAGATTGGGGGGAGAGATAAAGATAGCTTGGCTGTTAGGTTGGAAGGAGAGAAAGAAGCAGGAGAGAGGAGATACTATATGAGTTTTCAGGGAACAGAAAGACTTAATAGTGGGGGAGAGGAAAAATGCTATGCTTCCCAGAAGTCCCCCTGCTTGTATGTTCTAATAGCCAAGTTGGGCGTATTTGAGAATACAAATCCACTGACTGTAGCTATGAATGGACAAGATTGGTGTTTCTGCAAACCTGAACTATGCCCAGGTTTCAGAAATATCTGAAATCTAGGGAACAAGAAACATTGTGAGGGTTTAAAAAAACTTCAATGTGATAAAAAGGAGTTCTTGTAGCTTTAAGAAATGGAAGCCCTCTGTAACTATTGCTAGGCAGCCACAGCATTCTAGGCTTAGATTTCTGTCAGTGGCAGGCAGGAGTAACAGGGTCTGTTTTGGCCTTTGTGGGAGGACTTACCAGGGTTGGGCCTGGCAGCAACTACTGGGTGACATGATATCACCCAGCTTACTCGATTCACCTATGCCTATGTGGCGTTCCCCCTCCTGCGATTGTGGCTGACAAGCCGTCCCACCATCCCTTTCCGAGGTGCTGGTCTCCTCGTCAGTAGCCCCGGTCTTTGGGGCACTCAACACAGTCAGCTGCCTAAACCACAGGGTGCCCTCAGAGGGAGGAGGGGAAGAAGCCCCTCCCTTTCTGCTGGACTCTCCCTACTTGCCCCTGGGGTCTGCAGCCCCTCCTATAGGGGGTCTGCTGTCCCTTCCCCGGTCAGCCTCTCTCCCTCCCCTCGTCTCCTTTCGTTTCCCTACGTTTCCTCTGCTCTCTCTCCTCTCTCCTCTGCTTCTCCGCTCTCTCTCCCCCCTCTCTCTTCCGCTTCTCCGCTCTCTCTCTCCTCTCTCTTCTGCTTCTCCGCGCTCTCTCTCTCTTCTCTCTTCTGCTACTCTGTCGAGCCACCCCCTTGCTATCCTCCGTGCTCCTCTTTCCCGACTCCACCACCCTTCTCCCACGGCTCTTTCCCCATCTTGTTTGGGCGCCCGCAAAACCCTCCCAAGCCCCGTTGCGGCCAGCCTCTCTCTCCCGTCCGTCCTCCCCTTATATAGGCTCGCCGGGTTCTCTGGGGCGTTCCCGGCCTTGCCGGCATCCTGTCCACGCCCCGCTGATGGCGTGATGAGCCGCAGCTGCTGGTCAAGCTGCAGCTGCGCCTCTTTGCTGCCGTCATCTGGCCGTTCCGGCCCCCCGCTAGCGCCTCTGCTGCGGGGACGGTCGTTGCCGGGTCCTGCCGCCGTCGCGCTGTTGGCCCCGCCCCCCGACCGTCCAAGTCCGGGGCGAGCTGGTGCGGCGACCCCCGGACAGCCTAGCTGCATACTGTTGTTCAGGAGCAGCAGTGGCGTAGTGATTAAGAACAGGTGTACCCTGATCTGGAGGAACCGGGTTTGATTCCCTGCTCTGCTGTCTGAACTGTGGAGGCTTATCTGGGGAATTCAGATTAGCCTGTGCACTCCAACACATGCCAGCTGGGTGACCTTGGGCTAGTCACAGTTCTTCTGAGCTCTCTCAGCCCCACCTTCCTCACAGGGTGTTTGTTGTGAGGGGCAGAGGCAGAACTACCAGTGGGTGGGGGTGTGCGCTTTGCACTGGGCGTGCGCCTGGGAGCCCCCAGTGGAAAATCACCCGCCACGGTGCCCCCTCCCGCCCCTTCACGCTTACCTTAGTGAAACAGTGCAGGCTGGATAAGTAGCCTGTTCCCTTCAGGTTGAAAAAGGCCTGGTGGGAACTACACTTCCCAGAAGACCTTGCGATCCCCAGGGTCTCATGAGAAGTGTAGTTCCCATTAGGCCGTTTTCAGCCTGAAGGGAACAGGCCACTTTTGCAGGCTGAACTAACGTAAGGGAGGGGGGGAGAGCGCCATGGCGGGGGGGAAACACAGAGTGTGCATGGGGTGCACTCTGTCCCAGCTACGCCTCTGGTGAGGGGGAAAGGGAAAGGAGTTTGTAAGCCCCTTTGAGTCTAGGAGACCTTGTTCAAAGCAGTCTGCCATGGAAGCTCACTAGGTGATACTGTGCCAGTCTCATACTTTTATTCTAGCCTTACCTCACAGGGTTGTTGTGAGGATAAAAAGTAGGAGAGGAAAATGATGTAAGTAGATGGGGGAACCACTGGAGAAAGATGAGGTATAAATGAAGTAAATAAATAATAAACATAGCTGAAGATGGGAGGCAGATAAAAGATGGTTAGTTAATGGCTGAGAAGGTGAGAATGAGGCAGAGAAGGGGAGAGGATATCGGGGGTGCTGGGCTAAGGGAAAGAGTAAATAATGTGTGTGTGTGTGTGGGGGGGGGGAACATGGGAAAGTGATGTGTCCCCACAAATCCTTGAGGGTTCCCTACCATGCAGGTAGCCCTGGTCCAGAGGCTGGCACCACACAACTATGTTATAGTTTTCCCAGGTACAGATTGCTGGGGTGAGGAAGGAAAAAATAAAAATAGAGGGACTGAAAAAAGGTAGGTTGGTTGTTTAGTGGAAACAAGAGCACGGAAGTGGACAGGCCATAGGAACTTTCAGAGAGAAAATGAGATGCTCCCTGCAGATTCTTGCAGGTACCCACTTGTAATGATCTTACTGCACATTATTAATTATTATTCTGATTATTCTAAAGATTTATTTCAAATGTGATCATGCTGGCTTAGAGGACACCATTTATTGTATGCACTTGTGTTCACATGATAAAGCAAACCCACCAGGCAAGCAGAAAATTGCTTTCTTTCTGACTCCTCAGATCCATGCTTAGTCCAACCTTTTCAATGCTCTCAAAGTGAGATTTAAAACACAGTAAATGAATTGTACTAGCTGGTATTAAAGGCTGGGTGTGTCTCAAATGATTTTCAAATCTTGATAAAACCTTTTTATGTACTCGTTTGGCGTTTGCCCAGCAAAAGAAAAGCTGGTTCGGGACAAATGGCTGGTGCTTAAAAGATTTTTCTTTTCTTTTGTTAGGACTGTTCAATCTTTAACTTGACAACTCTTGCATTTAATTTGTATTTGGCTTTTGGGTAATTACAAGACCTGCATTTGTTGTTTTATTGGCTTTTGTGGGGCCCTTTTAGTACAACATCCTATGTGATGTTAATGAAATGCCGTTCAAAAATGCTATCGAAATTCTTTGGCTGTACATTAACTATGTTGAGTCAAACATCTGCCTGTTAAAGTGAGAGTAAAAGGGGAAACAAGGAGTGCATGAGGTCACCTAAAACAAAATATCCTCTAGATCAGCGGTGGTGAACCTTTGGCACTCCAGAGGTTATGGACTACAATTCCCATCAGCCCCTGCCAGCATGGCCAATTGGAATGCCAAAGTTTTGCCACCACGGCTCTAGATGGAGCCTTGAAGCAAATGGTTTGAGTTTGTTAGCAGCAGGAAAGAAATGTATGTTTTATTCTGCTGGTTTATAACTGTAATAAAGAATTGGTTGATGGATATTATAGAGCAATGGATAGGTAAATTTCTGTGTTAAATTATGAATGTTTAATGAGAAATGCAGTATTCTCACACATGTTTGTTTATACAGAATGATCTGTATGCCACAGATTTTGGAAACGTGCTCATTTTTGAGTGCCATCTGCTGGCCGACACAGATATAAGATCTACAGTAATAGAAATATCAGCATTTTTAAAAGAAACAATATGAGAATAGCAGCAAAAATTGCAGACTTGGGGGGAAAGGTAGCACCATAATATTTCTGTTCTCTCTCTCATACCTCATTTCTTATCTTGTTCTTCCATCAGTTGAGCTTAGTCTGAGGGAGAGGGAGAGTGACTTGCTGGCCAGAGTCACCCCTTGAGCCCAATGTCTGAGAGAGGATTTCAATCCATGTCTCCACAGTACTAGACCATCACCAACCATTACACTGGACTGGCGGCGGCTGCTGCTGCTGTTGTTGTTTGTTAAATTTAATAAACTGCCCACCCCCAGAGGGCTCTGGGCAATGTACAACAAACAGTTGGGTAGAGGAGAAGCACAGTCTAGCAACTGGCAGATGAAAAAGAGTTTTCTATGTGTGGATTTCTAAACTACTAGATTTTGGAGGGGAGCTGGGAAGAAGGCAGCCCCACATCTAGGAGACCTTATTGGTTTTCTAAAATCTGGAGATACTGAAGATGTGCTTGGGAAACCCTACTTCTCTAGCTAATTCAGGGCATACTTGTGCTCCTGCCAGACAGATTATTCTTCTGTTATTGTGCTCTCATAGCACAACCATTAAGGTTGACTGTTGCTAATTTTTTGTTGATTTTAATTCATGAATTTCATTATAATCTCTCTTTTCTTAAACTCTGATTGTTTTGAACAGAGCAGCACTTTCCTGAGGTGATGCTTGGTGAAGAATTTCTCAGCCTTAGTTTGGACCAAGTTTGCAGTTTAATATCTAGTGACAAGCTCACAGTTTCGTCAGAGGAAAAGGTATGTTTTGCTGACCAATCTATAATCTGGAAGCCATGGTTTTGAGATTTATTCACAGGTGCAGGTGTGTGTTGTGCGTGATGTCAAGTCTAGCAGCACAGGCCCTGGAAGTCAAATCAGATGCTGACCCTCTAATGGAGATGGTACCCAGCTAGAGTCACGAGGAACCTGTCGTTTTTGTGTAGGTGTTCAAGGTTCAACTGCAGGCTCCTACTTTTATGAAAGGACAACCTGTAGAAATTTACAAAAAGCAATATTTTCAGAAATTAGTAGAAATTTAACATTAGGAGACTTGTCTGCTGGCACAATTATGGCTCAAGAGGCTCAAAAATTCTATGTTGAGCCATTCAAGACTTTTAAAGCCAAGTAAAATAATTTTTGCATGTATGATTACTCAAAGCGACCAATCCTGATTACTCCTATTTGGAACTTCATACCATGTGTGTCTGCTGCTCAGAAAATGCTTCCATAAGAAAACTCGTTTCAGAGCATCTCTTCACAGAATAATTTACATGTGCCTTTTATGGGATGCGCTTGTTCTCAGAAACCATGATAGATCATCTGCTCTGCACATCCATCCAAACTTGCCGTGCTGAGTGCACCTCAAAAACTTACTTCCATTCCCAAACTACTACAAAATTGTTTTAAAATATTTGATGACAAAACTTAATTTTTTAAAAAATGCCCCTTAGCCTTTATAATTATAGAGAAAATACCCATCTAAGTTTATGAAAGTTCGTGGGTTTAGCATTGTGTAACTCTGCTTAGGGTGGTGTTGTGGGACATTTCAGATAGGTCCTGGATAGGAAGAAGAGGAAATCAAAGACATTAGGCAAAAGCTTATTTACTTTAGTTATACTCTATTTTTTGTCAGTGGCCATCTAACGTTGCTTATGACGTTCTCTTCTTCATTTCAGAGCTTTCATTTCAAGGGTTTATTTGTGCACAGAGATTAAAAGACAATACCATAATATTGTCATTGTCAACTGACTTTGCAGCTATTATTTCTTAGAAATACAGTATGCCCACTCCTGTGTCATCCAAGAGTATAATTGGAATTTCTGGAAAAAATATGTAAAAAATATATGAGATGAATGAAATATGCGGTTTTCAAATAGGTGTTAACTAGTGTGCTAGAAAGACTTAATGCAGATTCAAGAATGCCCCACCTAAAACATCTAAGTAACGTGTATAATTGGACAAAGATCACCCCTTAACCAACCACTAATTAAGCTGGAGATATGAGAAGGCATCAAGTGCATGATTTAACCCACAGTTAAATGAGCAATTAATTAACTTCTTGCAGAAAATGCTACAAGATTAGAATGTAGTTGATGCCACTTTGGATTAAAGGCCCCTTCATGAATTTACTCTGGTCAAATGATATGGTTTTTCAAGTGATTACGTGAACAAGTGTGATTGTTGTTTAAGTCCCAGTGGACTCCTTTATCCCATTGTTCTCTCATTAAATCAAACACCCCTTCTCTTGAAAACGTCACAAGTAAACCCTGCATGATGTATTTTCAGTTTGGAGCACAATATGTAGCATTCCTTGTCAAAAGACATTTAAAATAGTCAGCTAAGGGGCAATATTTCGGACTGATGTTGCTTGTGGTGCTAACTACCAGGTGCTAACTATCTGTGTGTCTGGGACTTCACTGGGTCTAGATTGTATTTGTGGCCTTCAGCACAAAGTTTTATGATTCCTTCAATGTACAGAAAATCTCTATTTTAAAATAGTATGAGTTGGCTTTCAGAATGCCAGTGGCTCATTCCATTTGCAGAGCTGCAATCCGGGCCTCTTGCCTAGAGAGCGCATAAAGGCCTGCCTGGGACTGGGAAGGTAATGGCTGCCATCACCTTAACCTGCTGCTTGCAAGCTTTTATTAAATGGTTGTTTGCATAGTTATTTTTGCTCACATAATATTTTCCTCCTCATTTTTGAGTTTTAGAATAGGGATGGGAGCGATGAATTTTTGATGCATTTGGATTGTGGGTGATTATATTCTTATTTGTAATTATTTATCTTATTATCTTATTTGTAATTATCTAGATCTCTGTGAGGGTTACTATCCTAAATAAATAAAACAATGAGTTAGTTATCAAAGCTGTGGAGAAAAATGAATGTAACTAATTAGAAGTGGGATGGGGGGATAGGCAGGAAATTCCCCAGGTGTGTTTTTAAAGTTTGTGTGAAATTTGAAGCTATAAAAATGCTGATTGAAGTAATATATATTTGTGTCCAAGTGAACATTGAACAAAAATATACTACACTGATTCCTTTTAAGCCACCTCTGAAACTTCTTTGTGTTACTTTCTGCATACCTATGGCCTGGCTTTCTAAACTCCTGTTTACTATGTTGGGTTTATGTCGCTTCACCTAGTTTTATTCTTACTCTGTTCAGGTATTTGAATCTGTCATTTCTTGGATAAATTATGAAAAAGAGTCCCGCTTGGAACATATGGCAAAGCTGATGGAGCACGTTCGTCTCCCCCTCTTGCCCAGAGATTACCTTGTACAGGTTAGTGAGCTTCAAAATCTTGTAGGATTGAAATGTATACATTATATGCTTGGGTTGCTTGTGTTCTTTTCATTGTGACTTGCTATTTGTTGACAACCATGCATGGGCTTTAGACAAGAGAACAGTGGATAACTCTAGTCTCTAAACATGCTGTTGTACTAGGGATACACATTTAGAGCCCTTTAAACTTGAAAGCACAGCTAAACAGAACTAGGGTTGAACTTGTACACAGCAATGTATTGTCGAAGGCTTTCACGGCCGGATTAAACTGGTTGTGGTGGGTTTTCCGGGCTGTGTGGCCGTGGTCTGGTAGATCTTGTTCCTAACGTTTCACCTGCATCTGTGGCTGGCATCTTCAGAGGTATATCACAGTCTATTACACACTGTGTCCAGTGAGAAGGGAATGTTTAGTGGGGATATATTGTCCATGTCTCAGGGTGGGGAACCAATCAGTAAGTGTTTGGGTGGAACTTGGTATGCAAAGGTGTGGTTGACTGCATTGTATTGTGGGTGGGGTTTTTCAGTCCATGGAGTGATTCACATTTGCATTCCCTGCAGCAGCAACAGTCTTAGTGAATGCAAACCCTGTGTCTGGGTGGAGTCCATTGTCCATGAACCTAGCATGCCCTTGGCCTTTGATTCTGGTGTTTTTAATTACTGGTAGCCTAGGACATGGACAATATATACTCCACTAAATATTCCCTTCTCACTGGATACAGTGTGTAACAGACTTCTCTCTGTGGTACACCTCTGAAGATGCCAGCCACAGATGCAGGCGAAATGTTAGGAACAAGATCTACCAGACCACTGCTACACAGCCCAGAAAAACTACCACAACCAGTTGTACACAGCGGTTAGTGGGATATGAAGCTGTGTCCTAAATGATGCATGGAATTTTGGTAAAAAAATTTAGGAGTCACTGTTTTTAGAGTTTGTTTTACTGGAACATCAGAGCAGCCAGCCTTTCAAGCTTTAGGTATCAGTTCAACATTTTGATTCACTCAAGCTTTGAGTTGGCTGGTTGTGCTGCATTAGTGTTTAGTGGTTTTTTTTAAATTTGCTCTTCCATCCTGATTTCTCTTGGACCCACTTGTACTCATAAGATGGTTCCAGTATATTATTGTTATAAATTGATATTTTAAATGACTTTGTATTCTTTTATTCTTATGATATTTAATATTGTTTTAGTAGTTGCCTGACTGACATGTAGAATAAAACTCCTCTGTATATAAAACAAATACGTGTTGATGTATATTTATGAATTTCTGTATATGAATGTAGCTTCCCCAATAAGCACTGGGTTTCTCAGACTATAAGGTTCAGAACTGAATTATTTTTTTGACATACGTATTATGGACCTTGAGTTAATATTGTAACAAGTACAGTTGTCATGAGCATTTTAACATAGGACTGCTGTTCAATACGTAAATTAGATAATACAACAATGTTTGACTATGCGGTACTATCCTGTTATAAATATTACTGCCCTGTTTAAATACTGCTCTCATGGATGAAATATAAAGATGGCATTATGAGATCATATCTGGATAAAGTGGCACAGAATTTATGAATTATGTCACATCAGAAAAAATTTATTAGTGTTAAGTTCATCTGTAGCACTTTTAAAAGTTTAACAGCTTATTTTCACAAGTGACCGCTATGCTGACTTTTTACCCTGAATTTTCAGACGGTTGAAGAAGAAGCTTTAATCAAGAATAATAATACATGTAAAGATTTTCTTATTGAGGCCATGAAGTATCACTTACTTCCTCTGGATCAAAGGCAACTGATAAAGAATCCTAGAACAAAGCCAAGGACACCAGTCAGTCTGCCAAAGGTAATCAAATAATAAATCAATAAAACTGAGTCTTGTTGAAGAAGAGGCCAGGCGCAGTTCACACATTTGCTAAACTTAAAAGCACAGTATATTTAGCGGAGCACGGTCCATATTCCCATGTACCACTGCTTATATAAAGTCTGCATCAGATATTCACACGTGCCTTCATGTGCTGTACTGCCTGACAGTTCCAGTCCTTTTGTCTTCATCTTGTGGTGGAGCAGCTGCAAGAGTTGGACTTATGTGAGTCATAGTGTACAGACGTTATCTCCTTGGACAGAGTGGTCCAGTTCAGATGTTCTCCTGGACTAGGAAACTTCTTGTGTGGTTGAAGAGTAAGCACTTGCATGCCTTTCCATTATGCTCCTAATGCAGTATCATCTCTAAGGAGGTCTGTCTGCAGAGCCCCAAATTTCATAATTGTTTCCTTCCCAGTGGTGAGAGGGAAAAGTACAACTTGGCCTTCTGTGTAAGAGGATAGTTGTGTGGACTGTCCTCATTGTACTCTTATGAGCTTGTTGGGGAGAGGGACTCAAACAAACAAAGAACCTTTATTGGCATAACAACATTATATACACAGATCCACTTAACCAAGTAGAGGGAAGCTAAAATAAATGGACAGGTAGAGAAGGCTGATGTTCAGGATTTGCTCCTAAAGCGCTGTTTTATATACAAATCCAAAAATTTGGTGACTGCATCGTTTACATTGCTGCTGGATCTGTCCAACAGAAAGGTAATCTTTTGCAAGTCAGCTGCATACTCTTTTTTGAGTAGCAGAGGTGACCGGTGTTTGACTCTGGGTCCTGTGTAAAGTGGACAATAAAGTAGAATATGATCTATAGAGTCTACACAGTTCCCATTGCATATGCATAGCCTTAGGTGGTAAGGGGTTTTAGTGAATCTCCCTGTCGATACGGCTGATGGAAGGGCATTGCAACGGGCCAACATCATTGCTCTACGGAGCCTGGGCACGATTATCTGGTGCAGGTATTGAGCCCCCTTATTACCAGTGTAGGTGATGCCTAGAGCTAAAGGAGAGCAAGTCCTGGAAGCCTTTTCGAGTAGGATCTGACGTTCCTGGTCAAACAGCCTTCTCCTCAGAAGCTGGAAAGTCTCTTTAGATGGTAGCATGGCCAGATAATCCAAAGAATAGCCTAATTTGTTAATTTTTGTTTCTATAATGCCCCACCATTCCGAGTGACAAGAAGTCTTGAGGGCTTTATATGACAAGGAGGCTGCATCATGGTTGAAACAGATGCGCAGCCAATATTTGAGCGTGGCAAGCCATGCTCTTGTCTCTAAGAGATGTTGCCCAGTTTCGAGGAGAGGGACTCTATATGCTCCTGTGTCATGACAACAGGATGCTTGAGCTGGTTAAGTGTCTGAACTGTGCCAAAGTCACGTAGATGCTATAGATGGACCGGCATATGAGATTTTCACATTAGGGCATGTTTGAACTAACCTGTAGAAGATTAGATTTGTTAGCAAATGAACGGTTTTGATACAACATTGCTTAGAATACTTTCTGTGGCTGCGGAAGACTTCCATCTTGAACACCTGCTGGTTTGGATCCACCAGGGAGTTTCTAAAGACAGAAAGATTTCCACATGTGGAGTACAACGACCTTGTCTCCTTCCCTCTGCAACCCTTCTGGGCATTTGAGACAGCATTTAGGGTTGCTGAATGAGAAGTGAGGCAAGAAAAAAGGTTGTGCTGTGCAGATGGAAATCTTTCAGTTCACAGAAGCGCTGTGGTGGATCCAAGCAAAACACTTTTCCATCTGAGCTTTTCCATCAGCAGCTATTCAGAACCCACTGAAATTATCCTGTGTGCTATGAATTTGTCTCTACCATGATATTTGCATCGCTGGAGACATTCTGTGGCCTGAATTGTGCAAAAGAAGCAAAAAAAGCAAGGAGTGAGTACTCTAAAGCCCATTAGCATTTGCCCCGACAGCCCTACTCAGAGATCCTGAATATCATCAGAATTTTGTGTAATAGTGTCTATCCTGGGGACTAACTCAGTGAGTATCTAGGACAGCTAGGCTGTAAAGGAGCTCAAGGCCCTGGCAATTTGAAGGAAGTTAGGTTTTACACATGCGTGAATATAAATGGATGTGAGACTTGCTAACAATGAATTGGTCCCCACCCCCCACTTTGTTTCATTCGAATCTCCCTGTGTTAACAAGTCTCTCCTGAAATTAAGCACCACCAGCGTTCCTATTATTCCTAGAAGTTTCATATAATTCTAGGAAACTATCGCACATTTTTAGTGAAAATGTAGTTCTTTTGGGATCTGAACTAATTACCTTTGCAAAGCATGCTAGATAATCTGTGACAGCTAGAATGCACAATCTGTGCCCAAAGGCTGCGAGCAGTGTTTTATCCAGTAATGCTTGGGCATTCCTCCAAGTTTAAAGTTACAAATGCCAACTTCTCATGCTTCTACAATAAAATGCTTTCTTTTTCATGGGTGAGTTCTGATTCTGCTGTGTGTGGTCTGCCAGCTTTGGGAGAGCAGGGATTCTATTTTCCAAATATCTGCTTGCGGTTGCTAGTACTCCAGTTTCTTTTATCCTGTAATTTCCCACTCTTTCAACCAAGGTTATGATTGTAGTGGGTGGGCAAGCACCCAAAGCCATTCGAAGTGTGGAGTGTTATGACTTTGAAGAGGAAAGGTGGGATCAGGTGGCAGAGCTTCCTTCTCGGAGATGTCGAGCAGGTAACATTTTTCTTTCTTTGCTGACCTCTGTGAGAATCCCAAATATGTATTATTTTGGGCACATTATAAATGTTCTGTTCCCTGAAATATTTATTTTAGGCTTCATAATCTAAAATAATGGACATGGTTAGAAAGTGGCCTATGGAAGGCCATGTTTCTGTGTGTTTGTGCGAGCACTTAAGATGTTTTCAGTATGCTCCTTAAAATGTACAATATGAATGCAACAACCAAACATTTGTCTATCTTGCAAATGTAAACAGGGAGCTGTTATTGTATGCATCTCCTTATTGAGTGACAAACCTGGATTTTCATAAATGTGCTATAGAACTCCTCCTGCCCCCAAATGAAATGTTTCTGCTCCATCATTTAAGGTCCCACCTTACTTTGCATTGTGGTGACTCTATGCATGCCATCACATTTGAAATCTTGCTTTTCTGTGTGGATGAAAGGAATCTGTGGCAGCAAGTATCGTGATCAGACTTTTTCATACACAACTAGCCTAAAGTCTCTCTCCATTTGTTTTTAACAGGCGTGGTGTTCATGGCAGGCAAAGTCTATGCTGTGGGAGGTTTTAATGGCTCTTTACGAGTCCGAACAGTAGATGTATACGATGGCGTGAAAGACCAGTGGACATCAATAGCCAGCATGCAAGAAAGACGAAGCACTTTAGGGGCTGCTGTGCTAAATGAGCTTCTTTATGCTGTTGGTGGATTTGATGGAAGCACAGGTATGCTCCTGCGCAAGGCCAAGAACACTGTACTAGGGCTAGGGGTCTCCACAAAGCTCCCATCTCTGAATTTCAGAGCTTCCTGTTTTGTGAAAAACTGGCAGTCTGTGCAGACTTCTTGCCATAACCTGGCTTAATTTATTCGCAGTCTCTTTGGAAAGTGTGCACAGCAGAAGTAATCTATTCAAAGGACACTTCAGCACTGCAGAGGCCATCGTTCAGCAGAAGGCCATCTTTATTGAGAAGCCTGTGTTATTTAAAATATCAAAATGCAGAAAACAGAAAATATCAAAAGTGCTGCTTTTAAAATCCTTTGTTTTGGGGAAAATTGAGAGAGGAGAACCGGGATGTAATTCCCAGATGTAGATTCACATTTAAGCCTATTAGCACTGGCAACGGAACATACAGAGGAGTATCTGGGGGGAATGGCGTCCACTGTGCCTGAGCCACACTCCCCCACTGAGCTGCACCCCCCCTCCCCCGTGCCTTCCCCGTTTAAGGAGAGAAGAGACTGCTGTCTTCCATCATCCAAGAGGTGCTTTTATAAACACTGAGGCCAGGGGCGGGGCTCAGGGAGGCTGTGCCCCCACCCCAGCGGCATGGCCATGCCCTCAAGCCCTGCTCCCAGCCTCAGTACTTATAAAAGTACCTCTCGGAGGATGGAAGTCTCTTCTGCTCTCCCCAGAGGGGAGGGCAGAAGCTGGGCTGCTGGCCTCCTGGCAGCTTGGGGGAAGGGGAAGGGGGCAGCATCCTCGGGCATCCTTGGCTCCGCCCACATTGATGATGATGACGTAGGCAGGGCCGAGGGAGCCCGAAGAGCAGGACTTCCTGCTGCCTTGTTATCTTTGCGCCAGACCTAGTTACATGGGGGGCCAATTTTGTGCCCACCACGTGACCAGATTAGTGGCGCTTGGGGACAAGGGGTACCCCTCTATCCCTGACAGATACGCCACTGGGAACATGCCAGGATGTCTCTGGTGCCTAAGTATATAGTTTCCTGGCTGTAGGTCTGTCTGCTTTGGGTTTTCCTTAAGACAAAATTGCACCTGTGACAAAGAGGACACTGTACTGTCCTAAACTGTTGAACCAGAAAATCCTTTTTGATATCCTTTTTGAAATAGGGCTGGCATCTGTGGAGGCCTACAACCATAAAACAAATGAGTGGTTCTTTGTGGCACCCATGAATACACGAAGGAGCAGTGTTGGAGTTGGCGTAGTGGAAGGTAAGAATAGCAAACTGCTGTTTCAGCCACTGGAGCTCTATTAGGTGTAAAATTGCATTCTGAGAATCAATAAATGAAATTCAGCTTGTTAAAAATTGTCAGGTGGAATTAAGTGTTCTGTAAAGAAATCCCTTCCTTGAGCTGCAGCTGGCTACACTCATTGATTACTGAAGCTTGCTTGTCAGGTTTTGAGTATTTTCTTATTTGTCATGCTAATGTGTTTCGCTGTCTGGCTGAATGGTGCTCAGGGTATCCATGCAGGTATGAATCCTAATCTATACCATTCAGTACCTCATAAATACTAAATGGTATTTGTGGGGTAATGTACCCCTAAAACCACTAAACAAAAATATATTTATAGAGAAGACTATACTAGAAGCATTTTTGGGAACATAAATCATAAATGATCTAAGCACTGCCATGACCCCAGACTCTGAGTTCACTGAAGCCTGATAATGCGACCTGTGATTCAGCATTCTATATTGTGAGCAGCTTTAATTTGTACAATAGCAGGTCGAGAACACCTCTAGCTAGTGTGAAATTAGCCTTTCACTTTCTTGAGGGGAAGGAAAGCGGAGATGTTCTGGCTTCTTTCCCACTTTAGGAAATCGGATACTTTGCTCCATTCTGTAACCATCCCTCAGTGCTCTTAAAATCCCATGTCTCTTTGTCTACAGAGAAATCCTAACTTATTCCTAGGTAACCCCATGCTCAGCCAGGTAACTTTTCAGATTTCACCAAAAATCTCTCATGTTTGGCTGGTTCCTTAGTGCCAACGTGTGTGTGTATGTGTGTGCGACTTAATGCAGACAGGTAAGGTCCCATGACAAGATAAAAACTTCATTAGATATAGTGATGTCTTAAAATGTTTGGACTAGATCAGAGAGAAATTTGTGTTCTCATTGTGTAAGAGGAAGAAAATGAGACCAACCATTTTCATTAATTAAAGCTTCTTGAAAATTTGTTGCTTAGGAAAAACTTTTCCATGTGTTATTGTTCTGTGAACCTGGCATACAAACTTTTCCATACAGGTAACAGTCAAGTGACACTTTCACACATTTTTGTGATGCCAAGCAGCAATCATGAAATATTTGTTGTAAAATACTACCTTTCTATATATCTTCTCTTTTTAACTGATCCTCTTGATGTGCAATGGTGCATATTAATTTCTTCTAGGGAAACTGTATGCTGTTGGTGGTTATGACGGAGCATCACGTCAGTGCCTTAGTACTGTGGAGCAATATAACCCAGCCACAAATGAGTGGACTTATGTGTCAGATATGAGTACTCGGCGCAGTGGTGCAGGTATTCCGCATTTGCCATCACTAAATCTCTGAACAGTATAAATTTGTTTAAAGAATCAGTAGGCTTCAGGTCACTAGAAAATATCTCCTTGTGGTCTCTCTTTCCTGCTGTTATTTGAGTAGAGATTCATTCATGCTGTAAACCTGAATTCATGCATGCTATACTAACATCTAGTCTTCTTGGAGTTAGATTGCTGGGAACATTGCTCAGTATAGCAGTGTATATTTCTTAGAATATTGATATGAGCAATATTAAATGCACACTTATTTATTTGAAATATTTTTTTCCAGCACAGCAGGACTCAAAGTGGCTTATCATTATGATATCAGAATAGCACACCAAAATCACAGAGCAGCAATGAACAAATAATGCAACCTCACAAATACCTTCCAGCCAGATACTTGAAGCCACTAATTCTGCTATTCATAGTTGGATAACAGGCAAAGCTTTTATCCAACTGTAACAATGTTGAGAGTCCTAAAAGATAAAGATAGGAATCAAGTTGCTGACTGATCCAGGTGGGTACTTGTGCCTTTGAAGATAGCAAAGCAGCCAGTAGAGCTTTCTCATCACAACAGCCCATGCCGGCAACGGCTGCATTTGTTGTGGTTGACTGACAATTGTGTTTCAAAGGCATGGGAACCCTGCTAGGATCATAGAGTCTGCAGTCCCACAGAGGGACATCTGGATGCCTACTGATAAGTGGTGTTACTGGTCTTTTTGCATTTTCACATACTGTGTGCATTGCAGTAGGAATAGGCAGTATCCTTGCTGTGGATTCCATACAGGGATTGGAATGGAATTCTGGCTGGAGTTTGATTGTTGCTCCTGGGGATTGATTGATCAGCTACTGAGGGAGGAAGGGTTGTTTATGCCAGTACCCAGGATACCTCCAAGTGCTTAGTAAAGACAAGTGTCGTTCATGTATTCCTTCTCTTTTTTGTTATCAATGTTATTTGTTTATGTACAGTTATCCCTTTTGATGGAAATTGTCCTTCCCTCTGGGTTCCCACCATCAGAACTCCTCCAACTCCCCCCCCCCACCCGCATGCAAAATGTGTAGGGTGTAAGGCCTGAGTGACTCCACCTTGCTGTTATACTGAGAGACGGAGCTGAAAAGAATGTTAAAAGGTTGCAAAATAAAATGAGGAGGTTCTCTTCAGCTTTGTCATGATTATGGATGGCAGAAGAACATTCTCTGCTTGCTTACTCGTGTGACAATTCCACAATGCTCACTAACAGCCCCATCCAAAAGGGGGTGGCGAATCTGCTACTGGGAATGGCGGGGCAGCCATGACAGTGGATTTGCACTCTCTGGGGCCCTTACCGCAGCGGAGGGTGTGAAAACGCTGCCATAGCTCAGAACATGCGCTAGTGTCCCTGTGCCTCTGCTGTCAGCATAGTAGGGGCAAGCTGGGGGAGGAGCTGACATTAGTCGGCTCTCTCATGGCCTTTACTGGCAGGCCGGAACCTGTACTTAAACCAGTCTTTTGGCTGGCATAACTGTGGTGTGACCCATGGAGGCTTCTTGGAGGCGGGGAAGCTTTTGGTTGTCTCCGTGTTGCTGATAAGGCTCTTTGGGGGCAGTGGCCAGGCACAACTGTGGCACCACAGCTGGGTGTCCAACATGTGGGTGGGGCTGTTTATGAGTGTTCAGTTTAATTAGTATTCTACTTGATTACGATTACCACATCCAAAGGAGGTTGGAGCCTATGTAGAATTTCCATAGATGGAGTGGAGCAGGCCAGACTTTTGAAAGTGTGAAGTCCAACTTTGTGATAGAAGTATTTAGTGTATCCAGTGGTGGGATCCAAAAATTTTAGTTACAGGTTCCCATGGTGGTGGGATTCAAACAGTGGCGTAGCGCCAATGGGGCTGGGCGGGGCACAATGGGGGCGTGGCCGGGCATTCCGGGGGCAAGGCATTAATAATTTCTTTGTTACTGTAAAAAAACTCTTACTGTAAAAAAAAAAAGTTCCGAATTTCCAGCTGGTATCTTTCTGTCCATAATTTAAACTCATTATAGCAAGTCCTATCGTCTACTGCCAACAGAAACAACTACTTCTCCTCTAATTGACTTCCTATCAAATACTTAATACTTTCAAATACTTAATTTTGTTTCTAGAAATCAAAAGAAGGATACTTTCCTTAAACAAGGAACTTTACCATATTTCTAAAACATGTTTTTAAAACAGCCCAACAGGGAGAATTATCCCGTTTTCTACCTTCGCTAACCAGCCCCATAGGAAACAACAGGACTTTATGCCAACTGTGAAATCATGAGTGGTCACTACAGTTTAATAAAGATTCACCATCACCGCTGTTTGTTAACTATATTCTGAAGGGTTAGAGTTACTTAAAATACTCAAAATAATTTGCACTTTAGATTAAGACACAAATTCATTAAAACATGGATCCGATGGACCATTCCTACTGCATAGGCATATTCAAGAGCTAGATATCAAGGCTACTGCCAGGATACACAGGTCATGACTTTTTAAAAAATTGAGTAAGCATTAGTAGTTAGTACCTTTAACCTTTCACTTATACAAAATGCTTTGTAATCCTTTAGCCCCATAAATACCTAAAATCAGTCATTAACACTCCCTTTTTATTCCTGGGTGACCTTGGGCTAGTCACAGCTTTCAGCCCCACCCACCTCACAGGGTGTTTGTTGTGAGGGGGGAAGGGCAAGGAGATTGTAAGCCCCTTTGAGTCTACTGCAGGAGAGAAAGGGGGATATAAATCCAAACTCTTCTTTTTCTTCTGTTTAAAGTAAAAAATAAACCAGAACATCATCCATTGTGAACTAGAATTCACAATCCATACTGTATATTCTGCAAATATTTCACATTAATTAATCCAGGATTAGAGACATAGATTAGCATAACATTCTCACATACAGGAATACAGAGCTTTTAAGTGGCCAAGCATCATGGTAAATGACAATTTATCATAAAATGAACAGACAGAGTGCCAAAATAAATAGCCTACCAAGCAAGTAAAGAGTCCCCTGGACCCAACAGTAGTTAAAGGGTCCCTCCTCTTCCTAGCCGGCAAGCTCCGGGCTACGAGAAAGAAGAGGAGAGGGGGAGGTGAGGGTGTGGAGACGGAAAAGCGGACCCAATTAGTAACCCCCTCTTGGCACACACAAATAATTAGTAACCCACTCTCGGGAACTGGTGAGAACCTGCTGGATCCCACCTCTGAGTGTATCCAATCCAGTATTGGCAGCTACAGTGTGCATCTTCCTTTCACAAATTCCCTTTCAACTATGATGACTTTGCACCACCAACCAACCAAACAAGGAAGTCTTTGTGTGCTTGGCAAAAAGTGTATCCAAAGCCATATCCTACAAAGATGGTTGTATCCAAAGCCATATTCTACTGATCAGCTTTAATTCAGCAGTGAACACAATGTGTTGGGCTTCTGCAGTTTATCATTTGCATGGCCATGGGACTCGGTTATCATGACATCTAGTCCCTTTTAACTATTAAAGGGCGGTAATATAATGATGTATGAATGTTGTCAAATTCCAGGCTAATAAACAGCCTACAGGATGGTGTCTTAATGTGTGTATATAAGGACAGTAGTGTCCTTCTTATGGTAGGATTCTGCTTATGTCATTGAAATTTATAGTGAGGGCATTGTCTGACATAGCCAAATAGGAATGGCCGGTGTAGGGAAGGCTTGATTAATGGTGTGCTCTGCTTTGCAGGTGTTGGTGTCCTCAGTGGACAATTGTATGCTACAGGAGGACACGATGGACCTCTAGTGAGGAAGAGTGTGGAAGTATATGATCCTGGAACAAATACTTGGAAACAAGTGGCCGACATGAATATGTGTAGAAGAAATGCAGGTAGTTGCTATTAATGATGTCTCCATTTTATCATCCTGTTTTAAGGAACCTTTAGAGAACTTTGCCTTAAAAATTAAGACAGGTAGGTTTGAAGGGATCTGTAAAAAGCAGAAACAGTGTTTGGATAGCAAATAAGATCCCATGTATTTTAGCTACCTGTACTGGCAGCAAGGACTCTAGAATCGAGCATATAATGTGATTTCTAGGGAATCTCACCTTTCTTCTTAATAATATATATTTTAGCTCTTAGGATTGCAAGAAAACATCGCTCTTAGGATTGCATAGGAAATGTTTTGGCTTCAAAACCATTTGCTTGCACGGTTTTTGGTTGCCCAGGAGACTTCTTTTGTTATTTGTACAATTGCCTGCTTCTGACTCCCCTTTCCTCTGTTGTCCCCTCTGCCCACCCACTCTGAAATCTGCAACAATAATAACACCACCATATCACCATTATAATCAGCCTTGTATTTTCTTGGAGTTTCTTTCGTCCATCTAGCCTGAATTCTAGAGTTGCTTAGATATAAAATATCTCATTTTAATCCACAGGAGTTTGTGCAGTCAATGGGCTTCTCTATGTGGTTGGAGGAGATGATGGTTCTTGCAATTTAGCATCAGTAGAATATTATAATCCTGTCACTGATAAGTGGACATTATTACCAACCAATATGAGCACTGGGAGAAGTTATGCAGGTAAGCAGGAAATTGAACCAGGTCAGAACAGCATGTGAGCAGACAACTCCTTGTTCTGTGATGGGTACAATACTGTGGCTTCTTGATAGGGTTTCTCTCTATTTAATGATGACTGAAGCCTCATTTGTGAACAGATCCTTTGCTTTTAACAAGCTTCTGGGTGACAAGCAGAAATCTTATTGATGCCCATCCATGTGTAGAAGTTATGGCTTGGATCCTATGAATGAGTTCCATGCACACTTGATAGTCTCTCCCATGGAACACTTTTTCTGTTCCAGTACAACTTGTTTGTGCTAGGGCCAATTGAAAACCATCGACCTTGTTCAAATGGAAGTTCAAGCAGAAGGGGAAGTGTGGTCCATAGGGCAGACTACTGTATTTACTTGAAAGGAAGATGACCCCTTAATGTTACATGCACCCCAAAATTATAATGGGATGTAAGTGTAATGTGTGTGCAAATATAAGATGATATCCCTTTTATGATGGCACACTGTGAAACAACCTAGTCTTGCATTTCAATAAATATTGTGTGTGTGGAATTGATTCCTAGAATCCAAGCCCAATCTGTAGAATTTTTGCCTGCTGTGCCTGTGCCAGGAATGGGATCGGTGCATTCTAGAAGTCTCAGTGCAGGCAAGAGATTATGAGCCTGTTCACCCCTCATGCTTGAGCTCTGCAGAAAGCACATGTGTGCTCTTTTTCTGGTAATGGCTCCATCCTTCCTAAGGAGTGGAGAGCTCATCCAGTGTCTTCTTTCTGAAAGAGTTCCAAGACTATTCTTCTCGGTGGGCATTGGGCAGCCACTTTATAAGGCAAGTTAATTCCTGCGGATCGAGCTGTGTCTGATTTTTTTTTCTGTGATTGTCCGGGGGGTGGGGAAGTGAAATGTACATTTCTGTCTGACCTAGGATTTTGCAAGCTACTCTGAGTCATTGTGGTTAGGCAGCACATGAATATTTAAATTGATGGATTCCAAAATTTGATTGAGGGCAATTTGTTAATGTATGTTCTATTGTTTTGCAGGAGTCGCTGTGATTCACAAACCGTTGTGACACATGTTAAGTGAATGCAGGGAAAAGAAATTCATGTCTGCCTACTTTGGTGGCTTTTGGAAGATACAGATACCTGACTGTTAGCCAGCCCATTGGTATTGCACTTGATGGCAGGACAAGTGTATGCTAAGACTGTCAACCTTTGCTCAGTGGTGAGCCGTGTGGCAATGTGAAAGCCCTGCTGTGAACACGCTCCTGTGAAATAAGATGTTGCTTATTTTTTTTTCCACTGGTGCAATCAGCTGTTTTATTTACAGCCAGGATCCTGAATTGAGTCTGAACTGAATTTCCCAAGTGTAAGGTCGGGAGCATACGGCTGGAAGAAATGGTATATTGGAATACTTCGCTACTGAAGTTTGCATACACACACATTCAAGAAAGCATTTGCTATTTACTGACTACACCTGCTAGAGAAATCTACTACTGACACTGGAATATTTAAAATACTGATGGAAAGAACCTGGAAGAAATAGATTGGGAGCTTCGGCTTTTACAGTTTATTGTGTTTGTCCTGTGTACACACACCGACTGACTGCTGTAAGTGATGTAGGGCACTGAAAGTGTACATAGAGCGACTTTTCATCCTAGTCACAGAACTACATTCGTGACATTGATTTTGTATATAGGGGTAAGATGAGCCAGGCAATGTCTTTTGCTAAGGTGGAAGCGTACTTCAACTTCCCAAAGACCAATAACCTCACAAGAGATCTGTGCTCAGAAGGGGTTTATGACCATTTCAAGATGAATTCTGCTCAAGGCTAATTTTTTTTTAATGTGGGGGTATCATAATTCTATTTCTCTCCCCTGTTGCCAGCAGTTCAGAACATCCAAAGTCTATTTTCATTGCCATTTAGGGACCATATGTTCTGAAATATCAACCAATTTGCCACCAGTTTCAGAAGCTACTGAATTCTGCAGCACATTCTGAAAAGTGCATCAAGCGCTGAGTTGTCCAAGCCCTGGTGTATGCTGGTGTCATCACCATGTGCCAAAGCTTAGGGACTGTAGACTATCAAATTGGATGGCCAACAGATTGTCCAGCAAATAATGTGGTAAATCTAAATTCAGTGGAACCAACTGAGTTCATCCATCCTCACATACCTCATGCATATTTGGCCTAACATCATCAGCTGTCCAAGTGGATACTGAAAGCTTTTTCCACCATATGGTTGTTTTTCTTAAAACGTGTTTTAGCAGCTGCCCTTTTATTTTTTCCAAAGTTTGCATTATTGCATACATGTAAAGAAGCTACTTGGACTTTTGTTTTAAAAGGAGATTTCTTTTTAAAATCCACTTCCAGTTACATCTCTACATACGTGTCTAGAAACCTTTCATTGTGTTTTCTGTTGAAAACAATGATCAAACTGGAAATCTGGGTTCACAGACAAGTGTTACTATTGTTACTTTTGGCCTATATGAAACCAACCAAAAACTTGAGTGAAAAAATGAAGTGTTCCATTCCTTCAGTCTTTCCTCCGTTCACCATATTTGCAAATTATGGTGAGCACTGAAGTTATTTCTGATGCAGACAGCTTTTCTCTTAAATCTTTCAGACACTAACAATGAGGAAGAAAATATATTCGGTTGCTTTTAAAAAGTGATGCAAAGGGCTTACATCCATTAATTAGATTTTTAAATGCTTGATTTAAAATCTCAGTGCTTCTTTTTATTATTATTGTACTGAGGCCCAAATACCATATGTCAAAATATACTCTATTGCGAACCTTTGGCACTCCAGATGTTATGGACTACAATTCCCATCAGCTCCTGGCAGCATGACCAATTGTAGTCTATAACATCTGGAGTGCCAAAGGTTCGCCACCACTGATATAGAGTATATTGAAATGGCATGTTCCCTTGATAATGTATTTGAGCCTTGTCTGCTAACTGTATTTTTGGAAGAAAATGGCTGTTCTTACAATGACATTCTTCCAGCAGTGGGGGGGGGGGGATGTGAAGGAGGAGGAATCTTTCCTAGAGACCTCACTTCATCCTGTCTGCATGGTCAACCAAACAGCAAAAT
Source organism: Sphaerodactylus townsendi (assembly GCF_021028975.2). Classification (NCBI taxonomy): domain Eukaryota; kingdom Metazoa; phylum Chordata; class Lepidosauria; order Squamata; family Sphaerodactylidae; genus Sphaerodactylus; species Sphaerodactylus townsendi. Next base: position 84,644,594 of record NC_059427.1, read on the forward strand.
GAGAAGACTGAATGAAGTTCTAGCACACCAATAAAAAGAATATGTGCTATGCTATCTCATTCTTTCTGATGTGCTAATTTATATATGCAGCATAAGGCATATTAAAAAATGTGGCTCTCTGTTTGTACTCAGAAATGGTTCAGGCCATTCTTCTTCCTCTGAAATCTGCCACTTAATTTCCATCTCACCTACATTCTTGACCAGGATCAAAGTGCATGTTGCGGGAATGTCTGGTGGTGTGGGGGTTCTCCATGTTATGCCCATAGTACATCTAGTCATTCATTTTAGATTTCAGAGCTACGGCTGTGGAATCACTGTTTTCACTGCACTCTCGGTGGATAATGTTATGTGTACTCAAGGACATTACTTATGACACATCCACCTCATTAACAGTGTCCTTGGAATCACTTAATACATTAAAAGACCATCCTCACTTCATTTGATGACATAAGTGTCTTCACAGGTACATGAACAGTGACAGTGAATGATTTGCCTGTTTCCCTCACTATCAAAGCTATATGCCAATCCTGTTGCAGCTTTGACAGGTAGTGAATTTTTGAGCTTACTTGGCTTATACTCAGTGGACTACTTTAAAGTGGTTGTTAGAAGTGTGGCGAGTGTCTTTGCTCTTACTTTAAAACAGCACCTGTATTTCCACATAGCATTTGGAACAATCACTAAAACCACTTAATGTGCTGGCTGTTGCTAAGCAGTCTGGACTCCTCTAGATAGTTTTGTTCTTGGCCAAGAGTCACGTACCACTAGCAAATGTGTCTGCCCCTCCTTCCATGTGTAAACTTGCAGGGTTAATGCAAGTCAAGTGACCTCATTTTTCAGCTATGCAATATTAATAATTGCTACACAACAAACCAGCTGCAATAGCTCCTTAAAGCGCTTTCAAAGTACCTTACATTGTATGTGCATTTTTAATGTTTTTACTGTGCTGATTCTGAGCATCTGAGCCAGATCCTTTCAAAGATTGCCTTTTAATAGGGCTTGAAAATATAACTTCAGATCTAACAGATTTTAATATAGCTATTTTTGTAAGATAGTTCTACAGAGTTCTTGGATCTTGGTTTATTTTGGTGGCATTATGATTAGCGTCTAATCCTTACACCACAGGCCCAGTTCTCATCAGCCATTTGTGTATGGTGGCTTGTATATTTTGCATGAAAAAGAGGGAACATTCTTTAGTTCCTCTTCAGTTCATTTAAAAAAACAACACTGCAGGACTCAGTGCTAACAGTGCACCGTTACCTCTTAGTAGTATCATAAATTGCTGGAATTTTTTAGAAAATGAAGTCATTTTTTATTTATTATGATCTGTGGCTTGCTTGTTCAGCTCAAATGCCAAACAGTGATTATTGTATATAGTCATTTCTGAACAGAATTGTGCTTTGACACTACATGCTGATGAGATAAGCTCAACTACGAAGGGGACTAGGTTTGGCTGTCCTGTCAGTATTTTTATAAGTTTCCTCAGAACACATCTCTATGATATAGGTTTAAGTGCTACGAATATTCTTTGATGGAATTTGATGGGCAGTTGTAGATTTCTTAGATTTCCAAAGGATGGCTTGTTTTGTTCAGATTAGAGCACCTTCCATTTATCTAAGGTATAAACCTAAAAGCTGTATCCAAAGGTCTGCTTGTGTGTTCATGTTGCACAGCTTCATGCAGATAGCTTGCGGACCTTCCTTTTCAGAAGCTTATTTATTTTATTTTATTAACCTTCACTTGTGTTGTTTAACACACAAACTTCCATCACAGTACTCTGCAAAAAGGACTCTTAATTTCTCTGAGTTCAAAAAGCAATTGGGGGAATTCAGCACAAGAGCAAAGGTAAACTGCTGGCAGATACGTGATACTGTATTTTCACCAGGTTTCTGATGCAGTTGCTCTCATAGCAAATCTCTCATCTGCTTTTTGACCTTGACGGAGTTCGGAAGTACAGCTTGGAGTGGGATGGTAGTGGTTCTGTGAAGTTAGCTTTTGAAAAGGAGGAGTTTATGTAGGCATGTTCCTTTTGATCTCAGCCCAAAGTAGATGTATATTTGGAGATATGTTGATATGTTTATACAAAAAAAAATCAGAAATGAACCTATTTTTGCTGCTCCAGTCTTTTTGAATGAACTGCTTACTGTATTTGAATTTTCTGTTTGAATTGGCTTGTGGGAAGCTAATTTTCAGTCCACTCAGTTCAACTGGATCCTAGATTATATATGACTGTGACACTGGTTAGCATTGCACCGCAAAGCAAGGGGAATGGAAGTGTTTTCCTTTTTTGCACTACTTGTACATTTATTTAAGAAGCTTACCAAACAGCTGCATTTGCCCCAAAGCTTACAGGATTTTTCTTTCTTACCCCATACGGCAAGTAGACATTAATACAGTGTAATACAAGTTAGTTCATTTGAATCATCTGTATGTGAAATTCTGATTTTTTAAAAATAGTGCTATTTGAATATCACCGTTCTGTTCCACTTTCCTACCACTTACTGGCTTGGTTTAACAGTTAAAGGGGTAACCAGCCAGTGCTGTAAGAACTGTAAATATCAGAATTTTGCATTGCTTAAAATGTACAGTGTTTGAGAAATATAGTGCAGACATAAAAAATCAATGACACATCTTTTTGTTCAGATTCTAAATTATTTTATTTTTTATGTAGAGTGGCAATAAATGCAAAGATGTTTTATTTGTAAATACATTGTATAAAATATGTTTCAAGAATGATAAGATTGTAAAGAGCTCTCCTTGGATACACAATTTAAAAAATAAAGTAGACTGAGATTATCATGAATAAATGTAGTTTTCTAAATTCATTTTTATTGGTTTTTCTGCAACAAGGGTGATCCAGCCACCCTATTCTACTTACACAAGAAAGGTTTGTATTACATAAACATAGACTACATATAACCAATTGATTTTGCCATACCCTGCTGTCAGTCTTATCCATAACATTTTTTTCATTGTTATTAAGCCTCAAACCCAGCATAGGTTCCTCTTTTTTCTTAAACCTTTTCTATCAACTTACTATTTGAAACAAATTAATAAAAGCTATCCTTCTAACCTAGTTTTCCATTGTCAAAGATTTTTAATATAAATTCCCCTTTCCTCTCTTATTCCCCATTTCTTATCTTTATATCTGAATTTACCATCCCAACTTTATTTATCATTAATCTCTAATAAACACATTTACTTTCCCTCTTGTTAAATAATTAATTGATCTTATAGAATATTTTTATTTAAGGTCTTTTAAAATGTTTCTTGAAAATGTTTTTGGGAAATCATTATTGAAGTAATTGCCCCTTGTAAGTGCAGTTGTGATCCATATACCAGCATACAAAGATCTAAGTAAATTTACAGTCTGATCATGTACATAATTACTTTCCTTTATTCTCTCAATGCCTAGTAAAGGTGGTGATGATGATGATGATGTACATATTCAGAAATAAATCTCATTTTCATCAGAGCCAGGCTAGTTAAGACTTGGATGGGAGACCACCCAGGAAGTCCAAGGTTGCTATTTGGAGACTGGCAATGGCAAACCAATTATTTTCTTATCTCACCCTGAAATCCCTATGGAGTTGCTATAAGTTGGCTGCAACTTGATGGCCGTTTAGACACTGTTTCCAAAATATGCGTTACATTTTGGGGGTCATAGTACACATGCAATCGATAATTTTTTGTTTGTATTTTGCTGTCAAGTTGCAACTGACTTGTGACCTCACAGGGTTTTCATGGCAAAAGTCATTCAGAGGTCCGTTATCATTGTCTATTACGGCATGATGACCCTGGACTTCCTTGGTGGTCCCCCATTGAAATAGTAATCAGGTGTGAACCTATTTAGCTTCTGAGATCTGGTAAGATTGGGTGAGCCAGGTCATCAGCTTCCATATGTTATGGAGGTGTAGTGGTTAAGAGCAGGTGCACTCTAATCTGGAGAACCGGGTTTGATCCCCTGCTCTGCCCCTTGAACTATGGAGGCTTATCTGATAAACCAGATTAGCTTGTGCACTCCAACACATGCCAGCTGGGTGACCTTGGGCTAGTCACAGTTCTTCGGAGCTCTCTCAGCCCCACCCACTTCACAGGGTGTTTGCTGTGGGTGGGGGGGAGGAAAAGGAAATTGTCAGCTCCTTTGAGTCTCCTTACAGAAGAGAAGAGGGATATAAATCCAAACTCTTCTTCTTCAATAGGTGGTTTCTGGAGTTGGACCAGCCTTGTCTGTGACAGACCTCTCAGCAGCAAAGTTCAGTGTTAGACTTAATATAAATTAAGTGTAAATATAAATTCGCCAGCACACTGCATTTTGGTTGAGTAAAACTGAGCAAATGAAAACTTCTGTGTAGTGTGTTTTGATCCAACTGAATTTTTCATGGGAACTCATTGCTGGAAGCTTGTTGATACATTTCACAAGTTAGAGGAATTACTACCATTCACTCTGTATGAATAGTATAAAATACAGTGCACGGGACACATTGTGGTGGGTATAAACTCAGCTACTTTTCTTTATGCTTAGTGAAATGATGGGTAAGCTCAGAAAAAATCAGCATCTATTAATTAACAAGGTTATTATCACTAACAAACAACCATGATAAAATTTCATTTAATAACATTTTCTTCCAAGTTGGAGAAATCAGGCAACCTCCTCTCTTCCTATAAAACCTAGGGATCCCAAGGAGAATCTTTTCTAAATAATGCTTGCCATAATCAATATGAGCTGCCCAAGAGCCTGACTGATAGAACCCCACACCTAAAAATTAAAACCAGACACCTCTTCTAATGGCTTCTCATCCATTGTCCATTTATGTTGCCATTCTAAATAACATTATCTTAGTTTTATCATAATTTACATGGAGTAGATTGCAGTAGGAACTGAACTATTTCAACAGCCTCCTGAGACCAATTTGGGTGTGGGAAATAAAAATATATCATCTGTGCAGAGTAAAATTGAGGTGGCCGTTTTACTTACTCTTGCTGGAAAAAATTGGGGTCCTGACTGATATGCTATCATATCCTTTATGTATAAATTAAAAAGTAATGGAGCTGAGATGCAACCTTGACACACTCCTTTTGAGGTTTTAACTGATCTAAACAGTTGATCATAGACACCTAATCTGATTTTTAAGCTGGTGTCTGTGTAAATGCCTTTAATATGCTCCAACAACCTATTATCACTGCTTATATTAATTTTCTCCACAAATGATATCTTGTGATGGAATCAAATTTGGCTTTGAGATAGATAAATGGCATATATAATTGCTTAGAAAATCCATTCTAGTATTTATTAATAAGATGTTGCAATAAGGCAATGGTCTAGGGTTGAATGCCCCTGTTTAATTGTAATTAACTTTGGTGCTTACAAATTGTTCACATTTCTGCATGCCTCCAGCTTCAGTAGAAGATGTCTTGCACAGAGTTTTCCTATCACATCCACCTGATCAGTATGCTCCTCCTCCATATTGACGGAACAGTAGAAGAGGTCCTGGGAAAATCTACCAGACTTATCTATATAAGTAAATAGGGTAAACAGGTGCCTATCAGTCCTGAATAGCTTTCAGCAAACGGGGCAGGGGTGGTGGAATGAAATTTTCTCCTGAGGTTTCATTATACCTGATTGCAAAAATAAGAGTTTTTGTTTCACTGATAGATACAAGAGGCCACTCTGGTATATCAGTTGATGGCATTATCATGAGAATGTAAACTCTGTTGTCCTCTTGAGTTGGACTGTTAAATAATTTTAAAAGTATTCTTCCCAGCAGTTCTTAGACACATAAGAGTCTAATGAAGTCACAAGGATGTGTCAAAAGTTCTGCAAGTCTGAGTTAAGGCCAAAGGAAGGTCCTGTCTTGATTCTCTTATTGAGATAAGTTTTTTTTTCAGAGTAGAGTTTATTTATTAAAGAGCTCAAAGAAAGTAAGCAGTTAATCTGAGTCTACTTATACAACCTAATAGTAAACCTCAGTTGATTTTTCACATTTGAGCACTCACTTTTTAACTCACTTAAGTTATTCTTAAATTGCCCTGTTCAATTTGATATTTTAATGTTTTCAGTCAAGAAGGGCCTTAAGGATTTTATTAACTCACCATATAGTGTCAGGGCAGTTTCAATCTCTTGTGCTTCAAGAACTATTTACTGAAACTCAGGAAATGGTTCACTATCCAGCACCTGTTATATTTCATGTTGAAAAGTATGGGGCCATTTCAGATGAGTAATTTTAACATGGGCTATCCCATAAGGTTTCAAAAATACAAATTGTGGCCACATTGACCTACTTCAAAATACAATCTAATATCACAAAGAGTTGATGATATTAATATACAGTAGATCATACCACTGCTCTTCTAATTGTAAGTGAATTCCCCATATTTATCATCCTCTACATTACCTTTTAATATTATAAACTTCAGCTTCTTAAACAATTGGCTGAGAATCACTCCAGGTTTATTAAATGGGGGGGAGGGGTCTTTTTATATTCTTCTTACTATTATAGAGGTCAGCATCATTGTCATGTTCCCTAACCCTTAAATTGCCATTTTTAATTCTGGCATTGAAATGACCTAACATTATTACTTGTGCCTCATGACCTCAAGATCATGGGTGTAATGTTCCAAATCAGGTTAACAATGCTCATAACAAAATGGCAAGGAATAAGATGGAATATATATATATTTTACAGCCACAATTACCTGATCAAAAGTCAAAAGACAGGCCATCGCTACAGATCTTCTACAACCCATTTTAATGACCAGTATAATAATGACGTTGTGTACATTTCCATTTGGAATATTGTGTATCATTCTCAGGCTTTTGGTTGGGAAAACTTTCACTATGAAGTTAATCAGTCCTTATCAGTTTAATATCTGATTCATGCTCTATTTGAGCATATATGCACTACCCAGCAAAAGTACACACTTACAAGATCTGTGGATTTCATATGAAGAAAGTTAAGCATGTGTTTAACTTGTCCATTGAGAGTAATGGTATAAATAGTAACTTAATATTGGCTGGATTGTGCTCTCTGTGTCCTTAGGCACTGAAAGTGGATTAATGTGCTTAGTTACATTGCATATTGATCCAGAAGCATGAAAACTGAAATGTGTGGAGAAAGAAAATGAATAATTGTTTTAATCTTTTGTAGTATGTAACAGCAGGTACATTGTTTGCTCCATATCAGGTAGCATTTTTAGAATTTATTTTTCAAAGTTATTATGTATAAATCTTTCCAGAAGGAACCTCTTAATATATCCAGACTTCCACAAAAAATAGATTCGTTTTTTCCCAGTGTTCACATCATTCATGATGCCATTCCTGCCCGTGGCTTCAGCTACGTCAATGTTTGCAAATTCCAAGACCAAACATTCTGATCTGGACAGCACTGGCACCTTTTCCTCCCAATAGTTTACTAATATAACTGTTACAACAGGAGAAGGTGCATGTGTACACCTTCACAAGAGCACGCTGAACTCAGGTGTGGGATATCTGTATAAACAAGTGTGCTTGGAAGTGACCTCTTATTTATATTTTTATAGTTTTCTTTGCTTGCTGAGACTCAATATGTTATGCAATAGGAACAGTATTAATGACGTAAGAAATACAAAAAACAACATTAAAGAAAACAAATTAATGCAGTAAAAACCAGGAATACATAGAATAAGCAGTATATAAACATTTTTCATGAACAGCTCCCATTTTACTATACCCCCGTTCTCTTGATAAAAATGTCCTCCTGAACAAGTCTGTTTTATCGTTCTGCAGAATATATAGAATTGTGGGAGCTCTTCTGACCAGCCTTCAGCCATTTGCAGGGTTGGACTATCAGATGAGTGCAACTGCAGTATTGGGTGCACTTTTCTTTAGATATCTGGGCCCGAGACAATGAAGGACTTGGTAGGTGACAGTACCTTGAATTAAACCCAAAAACTAACTGGTAGCCAACAGAACAGCTTCAGAACTAGCGTAATATGGATACTTTGCCTAGTTCCTCATAATAACTGAGCTGCAGTGTTCTATAACAGCTGGAGTTTCTGGGCTGTCTTTGGCGACAATGTAGAATACATTATAAAAGGTCAACCTTGAGGTTATGATTATTTGGATCCATGAGGCCAGATCAGCCTGGTCCAGGAAGGGAGCCAACTTCTGAACTAAATGAAGATGGTAGAAAGCATTTTATTGCTGCTGAATTAACTTGCTTCTCCAACAACACTGCTGCATCCAGTAAGACCCCTAAGACTCTTCAACTGTCAGTAAAAATTAGTTGACACCAATGAAGTGTGAAAAGCACAATGCCTTCCAAGGCCTCAGTCTTCTCAATTAACATCCCCTCTGTCTTGCCAGGATTCAGTTTTAGCCTTTTTGCCTATAACCATTTAATCGCAGTAGCCAGGCACTGTCTCAGGACGTAAACAGCAGCCCTGGGAAGTTTGGAAATCCAGAATTGGGCATTGTCAATATATTAAGGCTGATATATCAATGTTGGTATATCGTTGTGAACAATTTCTCCTAAGGGCTTTATACAAGGAATAGATAGCATGGAGAATAAGACTAATCTTTGAAAGAACCAGAAGACAGGTTCCACACTGATGCCAGCTGATCCCCAAGAACAACTATTTGAATCCTATCCAAAATAAATTATTTAAACCACACCCAAAGCACACCCCTGATGCCTACAAACAGCTTAGCAAGATGGCATGGTGCATCTTACCAGAAGCAGTAAATAAACAGAACAACAACAACAACAAGGGCACAGCTCTTGTCTACATTCAAAGGGAGATCATCTACTGAAGCCACTCTGCCCCATAGTCTGGCCTGACTCTAGAAGACCTAATGAGGCCTAAAGCAGATGAGTCATCCAGGAAGACTTGTTCTGTAACCACTGTTTTAATCTTCTTGTGCAGAAAAGGTATATTAAAAATTGCATGGCAATTGACCACAACAGTATTCTCTAGTGATACTTTTCAAAGTAGTGGATGGATAAACACCTCTTTTAATGACTGAGGAAAGATGACATGAGTTGGTGATTAATTTATGATGGGTAGCTGGGATTATGAAAAGGAAGAGAAAACAGAAATAAGTTTTTAGAAAGTAAAAGAAAGCCTTCCCCCACCCCCAAGGAAGTAGGAAGAAGAAAGAGGGGAGGATCAGTAATAAGTGGAAGGAAGACTCCCAAAGCTGGGGCTGATGGTGGGGGAAAGTTTCAGGGGCCCTTTCCCTTGCGAGGCACCAGCGAAGATGAGTCAAATAAATGTGCCTGGCCGCACCCCTGCGTGATCGCCGCACGGACGATCCCGGTGAGGAAGTCTGAGTGTACTTTGTCTTCTGGCTTCCAGCACATTGCAGAAGCCAGGGGACGCCCCCCCCCCCCCACAGGCTGGAGCGGCGGCTCTGGAGTCGCAGGCCAGGGGGGTGTATCTCCTGGCCTCTGTGACGTGCCAGAAGCCAGGAGACTAGGTATGGCATTCAGGGACGGAAGCAAGGTTCGGAAGCAGTGTCTTTGCGCCACTTGGGGGTGGCGAGGCCACTGCTACTGTGATGCAGCAGCGCCGCCCGTGCGAACCCCTGCCCAGGGATAGCGTTGTTGTTGTCCCTGGGGCGTTCTATTCCGCCCGTGCGGAAAGAGTCAGGGATAAAAAAGAGGCATAGGTCAGCTAGAGAATGGAGATAGGGACTGGATGGAGATAGGGTTTTCTTGGGAAGGTGGAGTGGCAGTAATCCAGACAGGAAGGAGGGAGTGTTACGCAACATGCTGCCATCTGCCCTTTTTAGAGTTGGGAATTAGTGGGGTCAGACCTTGCTAAGCAAGAGGGGACAACCATAAGATCTTTCTGCCTGTTTTCATGGTAGATTTTTCTCCAAAGAAACATGCAGGAGTCAGGATAAAGTTTAACAAGTTTTATTAAAAGGAAAAAAAATCATACACATGCAAATGATAACAAGCACACAAAGAGTTCACACAGTCCCAGGATTTAGAATGTGTTAAGGGGAAAGGTCTGGAATAGATCAGGTTTTTGTAGGGAAAGATGATAATTACCTTATCTTGGAGTGGAAAGGTTGGAGAAAGCAGAATTTAATGCCTGCATTGAACTCCAAAGACACAGGGTGAAAGCAGCTGGCACACAGTGTAACTGAGCCAATGGGCACTGACTGGAAGGTGGGCAGCTAATTCATAGGGAAAATCGGACCCTCAGGTTATGCTAAAAGAGCTAATCCTCCCAGGACAAACATGGTTTTTGTTCTCCGGAGGTGGACATTTAGGCTTAATGACTCAAGCCTGGGGAATGTCCAAAGATGATTAGATCTTACAGTGATCTGATGAATCACAGCTCTGGAGCTATTCCAATTCAGATGAAGGTGATCTTTCCTAAGGGTTAGTCAGGAAAAAGGAAGATTGTATTAATGCCTTGAAGAATAACTGAAAGGAAATCTAGATGATATTAGCTAGAATATCCTTTGTTGAACCAGAGGCAGCTGCTCTGCAGTCCCAAGGTGGAGACTGGTTTCCTAAGCATAAGCCTTTGTTGTTCCTGATTGTTGTAGGAAAGGTGAGGCTGGTTGTTATGCATTTCAGTGACTGACAGGGAGATATGCCTGGTAAGATTTACCCTACTGGTACCCCTGAACCAGCACAGAAGATGGTGCCCATCTTTGGCCCAGGGCACCCTATAGGGAACATGTGAGAGGAAGAGACACTGCTTTTCTAAAAACAGCACGCCCCACCCCATCTCAGGTCTGGCTGGTAACAGGAGCTATGGAGTGGCTAGGAGTGAGATTCCCAAGGGGAGGCTGAGTGACATCTAGAGAAGGTAGAATAAAGAGCCTGATCTTGGAATGTGAGCTATGTTTTAGCAGTTTAGTTGAGAATGTTATTCTTTGGGGAAAAGCAACCTCATTTGAGGGGACTAGGGTCTCTCAAACTCAATCTTGGGATTTCTGGTTATGTAATTTGAGAAGAAGAATAGGGGTTTCAACACCAATAGTCACTTTGGAGTTAAACGTTCATTGACCCAGGAAGATGGCCTTATCTTTTATTATTTAACTTGGCAAGGAGGGATTTGATTGCCCAATGTTGTTTGGAATTTTCTCAAATGTTTAAGAGTGGGTTAGAATGATTATTCTGAGTACTTTTGGTGACAATCTCAGCGGGCAACAACACAAGCCTTCTGGCAGGGAATTCCTAGGTTTTGCCTACAGTGACTAATGTTGTGCCTCTCTGAGAGTTGAACATAAACTGCTTAATTGACACATAAGTTATGGGATAAGTTATCTGAAATTTCACTACCAATGTCTCTGAAATTTCACTACCAATGTCTCTAAGATATTCTTACAAGCACTTTTTAAAATTCAGATCTATCAGTATTTTTTTGTTTTATCGGTTTTATCCAACAGTTCATAATACTCTCACTTTACCAAATGGCCTTAAGTTCATAAAACTAAAGTGGAGCATTTTCAGGGGTGCAAGCATGGCAGTGCCCAATGAGATGGGACAGAGAATGATATTCCACTGATGTTATATGAGGTTCAAAACACAGCCTCACTGGCACCATATTATCTGTGGTACAATGCCTGGATTCTCACTATGACCTTGTGGACGATACATTAACTATAAACCGCCAAATATTGGGACTGAAACATGTTTTGTAACTCCATTCACTGAGATCACCACATAGGTTGCTTTTAACCACTGAAACAAATGGAGGTATGCAGGAACTTAGTTTTCATTTCTCCCAGACTGTCCATAGTGGTGATGGCTTTTGCTGCCAATTTAATGTTTGCCTGATTTCCTAGATCAGACCAAAGTAGTGACTGTTGCTTGTGTTAATTTTTTTAAAAAATTGACAGCTGCATAATTTTTATTTTGGCATTTAATTTTTGCATCAATCTTTCAAGGGGGCACTGTGTAATTCCTCAAGTCTTTTCCTTTCATTTTCCTCAGGTGTAATTTTCAATGCTTTGCTCTGTCATGCCTGTATATTTTTTTATCTAATTAAGTTTGTAGTTTGAGGGGCATGTAGCAATTAGAACTAACAGCAGATTAATGAATGCTTCACATCACTGAATTAGAAGGTAATCAATCTAAAACTCTAATAACATCTCCAGTGAGAATCCTCCCCAGTCTCTTGTTTACAAATGGTGGCAAAAGAATGACTGACACAAAAATAAGGGTAGGAAAATTTGGCCTTGGAAAACTGCCATCTAAAATCGGACACTGGAGGTCACTGTAGCCTAATGGAACAGTACCACAAAGATCAGCTGCTGTGACTAAAAGCCTTTCCCCTCAAAATACCTTTTAATATTTGCCTAAATTTGAATGGTAGCTTCTAACTGACGTTTAGCATAATAACCTTCATTGGAATTGTCATTTTTACATAGACAAGGGTTTTGGGAGGGGGGATGTTTTCCACAACTGGTTCTAAAGCCAGATGCTTAGTTAACTTACAACATGAATTATCCTTCAGAAGGTGAATTATATAAGATCACACAAGTGAACACACACAGACGTGAAGGTGCCTTATCCTGATTCAGAGCATTGGCCCATCAAGGTGAGTATTGGCTACTCAGACTGGCAGCAGCTCTCCAGGATCTCAGGTAGAGGTCTTTCACATCATCAACAACTGGATCCTTTTAACTGGAGATGCTGCGGTTTAAACCTGGGACCTTCTGCATGCTCAGCAGAAGCTCATCCACTTAGCCACAGTTCTTCCCTTGTACAGCTGTACAGAGGTGTCCAAACCACTGCAGGTACTCCAATTTTTCAACTGGCTGAACAGGAGGAAAAGTCCTGCTGTTAACCTTTTCATCTTCTGTCATGAGAACAAGACTAAGTACTCTTGTTCCCACGGCCACTAACTATTCTCTCTCCAGTGCCTTTTGTCCATAGTCACACTGCAGTGGGCAGTCTGAGGACATGTATACTTAAATGTGGTAACCTGTGAGTGAGAAAATAATATATGGATACTTAAACATGCATGCGATGTAACTTGAACTGAACCACAATCTGAGTTCCTAACTTGGGGGTAATGAGGGTAATGAGACTGCATGGTCTGTGGAGGTCAGCTGTGCAGAATTCCTTCCCAAGACACCTTTTTAAAGGTCCTTGGGATGTCACTTGTGCTGTGAAGAATGGACCAGGGCCTAACGCACCCAAAAGCATTGCTTGTAGATTCCTTTCAATCCCTACAGATGGGTACCTAGGAATATAGCCTAAAACCAAGGATGGGAGTTGGAATGGAGAGGTTACTGCAGGCACCGAAACATAACTATCGTGGCTTAAGGAAAGAAACAGTTGTACATAGAAGTATTTTTACAATGGGACTTCACAAGTATTATTGACAAGTCCATGAAAAAGCCTCAACACATGCTTGGCAGGGAAGTTTTTAGTACAGACAGTACAAAAACCAGCAAATCAAAAGACCTCTTCGTACTAACAGCATTTGCAAAAGATACTGAGTTCTTTAAAAAGGAGGAGCACATTCTGTAATCTTCCCAGGTGAATTTACCTGGACACTTTTCTCAGACAAACGAAGCTGTTCTTGAAGCCTCTGACTGCGTTGCTTTTCTGAATTGCTGAATGTAAGAAGCCCCATACAGTTGGAAGGAGATCTTGTCAAATCTTGTTGAATAGAAGCAACAAGGCCTGTCCTTGGGGAGCAACAAGCCAGAAAGATGAACTCACTTTTGAATCATACTGTGAGAAGCTGGATCTTTGAGATGAATGAAGTTTTATATGAAATAGATGCAAAAATTAAAACAAGCCCCCACTTTGCCTTTAATTTGGATGAATCATCATTGCCATAGTGCATAATCGCTTGTGGATGCTCAGTATTTGAAGAAGCAAGGGTTTCCGAAATATGGGCTGCCAACCTCCTGGTGGGGCCTGGAAATCTCCTAGAATTACAACTATTCTCCATATAACTGAGATCAGTTCCCCTGGAGAAAACAACTGCTTTGGAGGGGTGGGCTATATGCAGTGGTGGGATTCAAATAATTTAACAACTGACTGGATACAAGCACCCTTTTAACAACTGGTTCTGCCGAAGTGGTGAGAACTTGCTGAATCCCACCACTGATTGAGACCCATGGGGGAGAAGGGGAATTAAGCCTTACCCCCTGTTTTCCTGCCCTGAAATGACATCAAGAAAACCACTGAGTTGGCCCAGATCCAAGTCAATTGCTGTCAGCCCCCAAATCTCCAAGAATTTTCCAACCTAGATCTGGCAATCCTACTGCTAGAGGACGATCAGTTCTCTGAACTGATGGTTGCAACTGCCTTCAGTATAGGTATGTTCAAGATAGGGTTTCCAACCAATGGGAAACTGGGGGGACATGAACATGGGGACATGGTCAGCAGCAGTGGTGTGATAACACTTCTGAGAAATTAATTTTTTTCTTCCTTTTTCTTGTTGGTTGCTGAAGTGCCAGCAGACAAGACTCACTGGGGGCAGGAGATCACCCACCCCAAGTGGGCACGTGGCCACTTAGTTCAAGATGCTGGGAGAATATACTGCACACAAGAAGGAGATGTGGGAGAAATTAGTTTGCATATGTATTGATGGATCACTATTAATCACCATTTGTTTTGAGGTCTGAGTATTTGTTAGGCAGGCTGCCCCCCCCCCCCATTTGCCCACTGTAGGCTTCATCAATGTGCTTTGACTGTGAAAACACTTCCCTTTGGTCTCATCAAGATTGTTATAATTGTTAATCATACCCATGGAAATGCCACGAATTCCAGAGAACTGTGTGAAGAGATTGGAACCACAATCAATGTATACCTATGTCATACAGGTGTTCAGTGGTTATTGGAACGAGAAATTGTGTTAAAACTGAGAAAGTTGTCATATTCTCAGAAAAGAGCAAAAATTCCATATGGAGATAGCAGACCATATACTAATTCTGAAGCTGGTCTATCTTGCTGTTTTTTCAGAGATCAATCAGCTGAACCTCTTGCTTCAAGGAGCTTTTATCCTCTTAACAATCCCCTGAACTATGTTAGGCTGTGAGTGGTTGGTCAAGGTGTCCCAGTTTAACCACTATGCCAATCGCTCATCTAATCTGATATCATCTTGCCTAGCATGGCCAACTAAGCTAGGGATATGGGTTCAGATACATTCAGAAATATCGAAGTCCAATATGTATCCAAAATACATGTTGGTATTTTTCAGATATATTGGAGTCTCTGGTATCTGGGATTTTTCAGGACACCAGTAAATGGATCCCCCCTGCCCCAAATCCAGCAAATATTTGGTATTAACAGGGATTATCAGGACCCTGCATTTCTAGGCACCCAGGACTATTTTTCTTTCTTTTTTCTGCACCTCTCCTCCCCAGAGTCTCCTTCTGCACATGCAGAATAATGCACTTTCACAATTGTTTGCAAGTGGATTTTGCTATTTTGTTCAGTAAAATCCAGCTGCAAAGTGCAATGAAAGTGGATTGACAGTGCCTTATTCTGCATGTGCGGAAGGGGCCTGAGTTTTCCTGAGCTTGGTATTGGCTTGCCAGGTTGATTTCTCTTAGCTTGTACTTTTTAAAATGGTTTTTGTTGACTTTACAAAGTTGTGTCCTTTGCTCGAGTTAGAATCTGTGGCAGATTCCGCATGAGCCAAAAACGGTGTGAAAATGGTGTAAAAGGGTTTAAAATGGTGTACATGCTTTTACACCATTTTAAACCCTTTTACATTTTAAACTCTTTAAAACATTTTCACACCATTTTCACACCGCTGTTTTTGGCCCATGTGGAATCTGCCACAGATTCTAACTCGAGCAAAGAACACAACTCTGTGTCCAGTTTGCTCTTTGTGGTGGATTCTGGGTTTGACTTCGTTATAGATTTGCAGTGCCCCCCAAATTCTGATTTGAACCACCTCCTGAACAATGAGGATCCCAAGCTATTAGAAACGGTGGCTAAATTTCTGCTCAATATCGTGAAATAATCCTTTGGGTCTCTTCCCTGATGTTTGTACACTCAGAAACGATGAGTGGTTGTCATTTTGTCAATTTGTACCCAGATTATACTACTACACAGTTTTATCTGTATTTCATCCTGGTGCCTAATAAAGGTCTCTGAATTCTGAATTCTATAGATTTGCAGGTTATCCATTGGCTTTAGTCCTTGATTTTACATTTGTTAGGCTTGCAACAGCATTCCTATTTGGTTTGGTGTGATTCTTGGTTCACTTGAAATCTGGGAATTAGTTAAAGAACAGGCATCAGCAGCTCCATCAAAATTTTGGTGCCAGTAGCTTTAAAAATAGCCCTTTCAGGCCCCCCTCAGAAATATTGCCTATAGGGAATAATGGAGCTGAAAAACATTGGAATCCTAGAAGTGAGGGTGGGTGGGATGGGCAGGGAGACAGGATTCAACCAGTATTTGGAACCCAGGAAACAGGGAATACCAATACTGTTCAGATCTCTAATATCTGGATTCAAATAATAATGATTTTTTAAAACCATACATACTATAAAAAGCTCCAAATGCTTTGAACGCTTTCTCTACAATGAAAGTCAGCAGCAAAAAAAAAATAAAAATCTTCCAACCCAGTCTAGCCTGCAAGATGTCTCTCTACTATGACATGACTGGTCTGGCCACCTGGACTCATGCCATGGTAACATCAAGACTAGACTACTGTAATGCACTGTACACAGCTTTCTCCTGGAAGATACTTGGAGACTTCAGTTGGTACAGAATGCTGCAGGTTGTTTATTAAGAGGAGCTAGATGAAACATTTATATTACTCCCATTCTATAGCTGCTCCATTGGCTGCCCATCAGTTACTGGGCTGAATCAGTGGTGGGATTCAAATAATTTAACAACTGGTTCCAGTGGTGGGATTCAAATAATTTAACAACTGTATTGTCAAAGGCTTTCATGGCCAGAATCACTGGGGTGCTGTGTGGTTTCCAGGTTGTATGGTGCTAGAACACGGGTTTACAGCCCGGAAACCACACAGCACCCCAGTTTAACAACTAATTGTTTACAAGCACCATTTAACAACTGGTTCTGCTGAAGTGGTGCGAACCCTGCTGAATTCCACCACTGGGCTGAATATCACATATAAAGCCCTTCATGACCTTGGTCCTTCATATTATTTATTTATTTATTTATTTATTTATTTATTATTTAGATTTTTATACTGCCCCATCCCCAAGGGGCTCTGGACTGCCTGTCTCCCTATGCTTCATCATGGACTGCCTGTCTCCCTATGCTTCATCATGCTCTACTCATCTGAGCAGGGATTCTACAGGTGCTATCCTGCAAATGGTCAAAATCAACAAATGCCCATCCATGTGCATTCTCTGTTGTGAACTCCAATTTTTTGAAGAGGTCAGGAAGACTCCCACTTTCTTGGCTTTCTGTAAACTGTGCAAAACTGAATTATTTAGGAAGGGTTTCACCCGCACAAATAAGACATGTACTGTAATGAAATGGTTCTGAAAGATGCTGTGGTAAATGCACAGGAACTGTAGACTACTGTAGTATAGTATAGTGTATAGTATAGTAGACTATACTAACTACAACCCTCTGTTGTTGTAGGTATATGCTTCTACTGGGAATTTCTGCATTGTTTGACATGTCATGTTTAAATGCTTATGTTTTATTTCAGCTTTGTATGAGATACCTGTTCATTTTCATATTTCTGCATTGCAAATCCTATTGAAGTGCTTATTGGATATCCTAGCCTTTTCATTGTATCAATTTATATTGCTATCCACCTTGAGTCTCAGAGAGACAGGCAGACTATAAATAATGTAAACAAATAAACACCTTTAATAAATTTGACTGCCCTTTTCTGTACCTTTTCAGTTCTGCAATAACATTTTTAATGGAGTGAGCAGAGTGGTGCACAGTATTCCAAACGGATATATACACAAAGGCATTAAGACACTGGCCACTTTATTTTCAAACTCTTTCCCAATAATCCCAAGCATAACATTGTCCTTTTCACAGTTGCCACATACTGAGTCAATGTTCTCATTAAACTGTCTACCATGAAACTGAGATATCTTTCCTGGTTGGTCTCTGACAGGTCAGATTTTATCATACTATATATAAAATTAGGACTTTTTTTAAACCCCAGGACCCATCACTGTACATAAGACATTGAACATGTTGCCCACTCACCAATTCTGGACAAATCCTCTTGCACCTCTTCACAGTCTGCTTTGGTTTTCATCATCTGAAATAATTGGTGATATTTGCAAACTTAGCCACATAATTACTAAGTCCAGTTTCCAGATTGTTTGCAAGCTAATTAAATTAGTATCAGTTTTAAGGCCAGTCCTTGGAAGACCCCACCTCTTACTTCACTCCATTGTGGCAACAGCTTCATTCCCAACCTCCTTTTTTCAGTGATATGAACTCTGCAACCTGTTCAGAGAAAGTTAGTCTTGATTCTGCTAAAGGTAATAAGGTAAAAAGGAATTTAAAACTTCATTACAGCAATTCCACTGATGAGAATGTGGAATAGAGTTGTTTCCTGTCCTGTGTCATGGGATTTATTTCAAATGTTTCTATCCTCTTCTCAGGGATTACCGGTATTTTTAATCCTGTGGGGAAATCTCAAATAGTTTTTGGACATGCTGTACAACTTTTTTTTATCACATTCAGTTTTGATAGCTAATGTGACCTAGAAAGCATCTCAGCTTAGCTTTCTAAGGATGAACTAATGAGGGTAGAGCAGCCAAGAGAAGATCTCCGCAGCCTCTTCTTTTTTATTTTGTGGCTCAAGGGTGGTAAGAGCAGACTTCCTACATTTTTTTTCTATCCTCTCAGGATACTGGCAATTGGGGCCCTCAGGTATCAATTTCAACCTACTGCTCATCCATGAAGAAGAGCAAGAGTAGTAATAATTTGATAACATTGCATTGCAATCCCAGTTTCCTGGAAACGGTTCTGTCACTGGGAGCAACATTATGCCTCTGCAGTACCACTCTGTATCCAAAATACTCTGTAGTGCAATATATTAGTTGGCCAGTGTTGAATGCTGAACATCCTATAATGCAGATTAGGAGTGCAAAATTACTTTCTTAATGGTTCTGGCCTTGTGAAGGATTTTCTTTAAAGTGATTGGCATAATGAATTCAAAGCCTCTCAGGCTATGTAAGGAACCAAAAATTCTCATGATTTTTGGAACTAGTAGTGGCAAAACCAGTTGTCCCCTTTTTAGGGATGATTGGCTTAACACAAACTCTGGAGAAAAAATAATCATATTACAATATTTTGATGGAGCTGCTGACCCTTTAAAAGCTTTGAAACAGGGCAATACACCACAACTTAGATTTCCACCACTGCAACAAGACAAGCTCAGATCTGGACCATCTGCCCTGTTAGGCAGAAGACCCATTCATTTTGGAATATAGCCACCTTATAAAGACAGGTGATGTCATTGCAAATTGTGGCTTGTGACACTAATTTTGCCAACTTTTCTTGGCAAGACAGCTGCATGAGAGACAGAAGTTCAATAGGTAAAGTTTCCTCAAATTCCACTTTTTGGATTCCTATTTGTCATACAAATATTCGAAGCAGAGGAGCCAAGCCTGTACTACATTATCCATGCAAATAGAATGTAATAATGGTAAAACAAGGATTGTGCAGTGAGGACAAATTTGAAATGATGGCTAGAGATCTGTGAATACATCTCCCACAGGCTTTTGTCTTCAACTTTTAATTATACGCATGTGGGGCTCCAGTTTGGTTTAAGGCCTTGTCATCATGGAAGGGAAGCAGAATGGGCTCAGTGCTTTTTTGACATCATTTTGTCCTCCTGGTAGCTTGGAGAGAAAAATACAGGTACTGATATAACAGTAGCCCTAAGGCAGTGGGAGATTCACGCTGCAAAAACAGCAAAGGGAAAGTGGTCATATTCTTTCACAGCCACAACCCCTTTCTGGAATTTACAGTTTAATAAACAATAGGTGATCTGTTCACAGTCACATCTAGTTTGGCCCCAAGATATCCAGAATGTCTGGGAAGACAGTAGCCAGATCTAGTCATAACTCCCTCTCCACACACTCCTATCCTGCCTTTCCACAGTCCTCAAATTTAGTACAGGAAATTTCATAAAAATAACCAATCTGATTAAAAATATATTATATGTTTGATGGTATCATATAACAATAATAAAGGCCATCAAATTGGAAAGGGCTCTATGATGAGCTAGAGATTAGCTTAATGGCCTCCATTTATATGAAGTGGTGATTGCTAGAGAGATGTGTGTGTATGTTTCTGCAGAACAATGAAAACAGTGGAGAAATGGAGGACTGCTTACAGTCAACAGGGCAATGGAAATACCACAGGGGGAAAAACGGTGTGATAATGATATCTTCATAGTCTGCAGATGTGAATATTAATCTTTTAAATAATTATCTATCCTGCTGAGAGCCACTAATGCGGCTTTTGAGGGAACAAACTGTTTGATTCTTTCAAGTCTGTCCTTCCATTATGTGAGTTGTAAGGTATTTATATGTCTCCTGCTTGTAATCATCTCCAGCAAAGGGAATTACTTGTATTAAATTTGGACATTTGTCCTGGCAGAACTGTTAATTTGCAAATTGGAGGTGACACATGTAGAAGTAGGGTAAGGAGAGAGATTTAGGAGTGGCTGATGAAAATTGGCAAGATATTGCATAATTTTGGAAGGTGGCTTATTTTGGACACAAAATCATATGGGCTTTGAGGGAGCTCAGTGGATTTCAGCATGAAAAAGCAGTCTATGCTGGAATTCAACAGTAATAGAACTGAAATTCTGTTTCTACTAGGAGACATCTTTGGTTCAGTGTGGTTAACACAGAGTTTTATGAGGGACAATTTGAAGTTTCAGCTTGAAGTAGTTGTAAACTTAATATTTTACAAAATCAAATCTGAATAGAACTATATTCTAAACTCATGATAAGACATCCCAGTTTCCTTTAAGCTTAAGTGAATGAAAATTTTATCTTAGAATACTATTGAAAGCTTGCAGTATACACCTGCATTCTATTTGGATTGTGGACCCAAGGGCGAGGGAAGAAGCAGGGCAGGGGAGGAAATGGCACACCATGCATAACCAACTGAGGAAAAGTAGGCCACAACTTTGAATAATACAAGTGCAGGAACATTGGTACAGCTTGGGGATAGCTCCAGAATCAGGTGACCCACTTGCTGCCTGATAAATCCATCCCCTCCAGACTACCGGGGGGGGGGGAAACTATGGAGTAGCAAACTCTTGGGATCCCACATGGGCTTAAGCTGCTGATAATGTGATTCAGCTAACAGCCCTCACCTCAACATGCTGCTGAACGGCTCCATCTCCAAGACCTATAAGGGAGTCGTTAAAAATGGGGGAGGCAGGCTTGCAAACACAACCTCCCCCCCATGGATCCATCCCAGTGCCCCAACTGCCATCCCAGCTGTGACAAAGACATAGAAAATTCATTGAAAAATAGAGCTGAAGAAACCTCAAAGGTAATCTAGTCTAACCCCTTGCACAATGCAGGACATTCAGAAGTACCTTCCCCCAACTCCCCAATGACAACTGCTCTATGCCTAAAGGAGTGTGAAAAACCTCCAGGATCCTTGGCCAATCTGGCCAGAGGAAAATTCTTTCCTCACCCCAGAGTGGTGATCAGCATTACCCTGGGCAGAGAACAGGAGCAAAATAACAACCAAGAGCCAAGATGGGTGGCAAAGTTAGGCTGAGGGAGGGGAAGAGACCAACTGCAACCTAGCCATGTAAGCGAGGGGTGGGGTAGCTTTCACCGGAAGTGTGTGTCTGACTCACCTGGGTATCATGGCTCCCCCTGCTGCAGCTGACAGCTCATTTGAAGAAGAGTTAACTGAGCCTTGCAGAGAGACGCCAGTTGAATTTGTAGAGCCTGAACCAGTACCGGCTTTTGGCTCAGAGCTAATTAACAGGACTAAGGAAAATGCCAGTAGGTCTGGATCTCCAGATGTAAGCCAGCACTGCAGACGGAGATTGAGACTGTCCTTAAAGAAGATGCTTTGCTCAGCAAGATTACAGGCTAGGCATTACCTATCTTTGTAGGAGCAGTCCCAGGTAAGTAGCTCTGAGGAATGAAAGGCCTTTGGCAGAAACTGCAGTTGTGGTTGCAAAGTGTGTTCTTCCTGACCTTGTCTGCACGCCACTGTCATTTCCAGACCTTGACTGACTACAGACTGGCTTCTTGACTTTGATTCTTGGCTTCTCCTTGTTGCTGTGCACCTTCCTGGTTTTTGATTCCTGGTTGGATGGACGTTGCTCTGAACTCTCCCATGGACTTGGTATCTCTTGAATTATTCCCTGCTAAACTATTGTCAACATAACCCTGGCTCTGATCCTCCTCAGTGCTGTGTATTGATGTGGCGGCACATTGGGCCTGCCCAGCCTGTACACTGGGCTTCCCACCACTCTTGGGCCACCTGCTTCTAGCTGGGTTATGGGACCTGACCTCCAACTCTTCCAGGATACAACTGCCCATACAGAGCCAGCAGGATCAGCCTCCCTCTGACTACTTATGACCCCGGGCCCTTGAATGTGATTTCAGCTGAATTTGGGACCATAGCTTCTTAAAGGAACTGAAAAGTTCCTGGTTATTGCTTTACATAACTAAAAACAAACTACATTTTAAAAGTTACTTTTCAGAACATGCATAGAGAGATATTACAGTGCATATTAGTACAGTCCATTAGTACAATGCCCTGATCACTTTTTCTTACATATCTAAATGTTAAATCAACATTATTCTGGAGTTTGGTCAGTTTTTACTTCATAAGAGGGGTTATAGCCTGAGCCCTTCGGGGGAGGGCAGTTTATAAATACAATTAATAATAATAATAATAATAATAATAATAATAATAATAATAATAATAATAATAAAATAATAATAATAATAATAATATAATAATAATAATAATAATAGAGCTCAGAATCAAGGTGTGCTGTGAGTGGGTTTTTAGAGAATGCATACAGGTCATGAAATGTATGGCAGCAGACACTTTTAAACAGCGGTATGAAACTAGTAAGTTTGTACAATGAGTCATACAGGTCATATATGCACATACTACCTACCCTGCAGTTCAGAAGTAGTTGATTCTCTGTCTTTGCTGTGGGGTTTTCCTGTTTATACTATTTCCCCCCACCCCATGTTTTTTGTTTCCCTATCCCAGCTGATCTGCCACTTTGCTTGCCCCCCCACCTCTTTGTTGTTCCCATGCAACCTTTGTCTGCCACCTTTTCTTGGGGGGTGGGGGTGCTTCTTTTGACTTATGATAGATTGCTGAAATAGTCTTGTAAATTTCACCAGGTTCCCTATCACAGGCTACTGCACCAGCTGTAGACTTTAAGTGTGAAAATAAAAAAGGAACCCAGAAAAATGGCCAGAAAAACCAGAGAAAGTACTGTGCTGGGGGGGGGGGGGGGGGAGATGAATAGAGAAACCCGGAGGAAACAGTAACATGTTACACTCTGACAGGTTTTGGAAACTGTGAGGATTCTCTAATCTGAAAGCAGGGTGAGTGCTGAAGAGGGGGAACTATGTGTGTAACCAAGAATCAAATCCAAGGGGAATGTCCACTCAAAGTGAAGGAGACCTGTGTGTATATGGCCATACAGTGTTAAGGAGTTTATTTCATTAATCTCTTGTAGCATCATTTTACTATGTTTGCAGCAAAAATTATGGAGTTTTGAAGTGGAAGCAGAGAGAGACTGAATAGGAAGTGTACTCTTCATCATATAAAGAAAGAAAAACTACAGGTACGTAAAGAATTTAAATTGCAGGCTCAATTCCGCACAGGCAGGCAGGTCATGTCCTTGCAAAGAGAATGATGTCTATTGCTTTATTTGCCTTGCCTTTATTTATGTGCCATGCTATCTCTTTCCTCCACTCATGTTGTGGTGCACCTGGGGCAGCCAGTAGAATTCTGTTTTGTAGCCAGAGTGGAAGACTGGAATGGGAGGCATTACAACTTCTACGTCATTTTTTCCTTATAAAAGTTCTGTGCCAGCCAGGTATCTACAAAAAGGTGACAACCTGAAATGTCAAATTTAGTCAAAGGTTACAGGAAGCTGAGAAAAATAATACATCTAAGTATGTGAAAAATGTATCCCTTACTAAGTAACTGCAAAGAGCCCTTTTCAACCTGGCATAAATACTTCCAGGCCAAAAACATGATTTCCCTGAAGAATATACCTTTTCTTTAATATGTAAGAGGCACATTTTTTTTGCTTAAAAATAGTCCAGCTATAAGTTTGTGCAACTGTTCCTATTAGTCTGCAGTCTTATGCAGACAACTGTGAGAAGAACTTGGTGGACCTTCTAAGTAAACATGCCTAGAATTGGGCTGTTAGAAGCTTTCTGTAGTAATTATGCCCCATCATCTGTTCAAGTGTTAGGACTTCTCAGTGCATTAGTGTGAATAAAATTCAGATTGACAGGTGTGGAATCTAAGAGCTTGCTTCAGTTCTAAGGTACTCATTCATACTGACTGGCAGTCGCTATTATTTTGAGTCTGCTGCAGAGTAGGTCTGTCAGGCTTGCAGGTGAATGATACTATTGCATATTTTTCTTCACAGCATTTGTTTTGAATTCAGATCATTTCCATAGAATCCTTCTTTCCTACCCTCACATAACTTACTAATGACACTTTCTACACACCACACTCAAAGTATATGGAATTGGTTTTAATGATGCCCACAAAAGTAATAAATCAATAGTTTTTAAATTGTTTAAATTAAAACAAATCCTAGTGATGGAAGAAAGTTCATTTTACAATTCTATGTTATAAGAAAATGATTCCTAACCCCCGCCTCCCTCCATGCGATGCTTTTGGCCGCTCAGACAGTTGTACAAGCGAAAGGTATGATTAATGAGTCAAGTGATAATGAAGGTATAAGTAGCAAAATGAGTGGTATGCCTGGAGGCTGATCATCAAGAATTTCAAGTGCAGCTAAAGCTAGTCTGTTGGAGGACTGAGATTCCCACAGTGGTATTTTAAAATTTATATGCAATAAAAGGTATCCAGAAGCAATTAATAAAAAACACTGCTGATTTAAATCTTCCTGAAGAAAATATTACCTCACCTTCTTCCTATATGCACTAGTTATAAACTGTATATAAAAGGCATTATGTTTGAAAACTGATTCTTTTCTTTGCCTTGACTTCCTATACATCTCCTTTTGGAGGAGTAGATGAAAGAGAAAGTCTGATGTTGCAATGGCTGAGTTTTCCTCATTTATCTTTGTCTTGGCTTCTCCTATGGATGAATCAACCGTCATAATAGCTTCCATGTAGGAGCCAAAGGCGAGACGCACCATGTGTGCTGGTTGTTCTGCTTCACTAGTAATGTGTGGAGTTTAGTCACGTAGGAATGATTTTCACTGACAGTAAATCAGAAATTCTGCTCAAGTGGCAAGCAGCCGAGCGCAGCACCCTCAGTGACTTCTTGTGGGCACCATCTTCCTGGTTGAAGATCATAAATGGGTCATGGAGAAAGGAAATTGTGTCACATTCCTTGCCATTCATTGAAATTCTGTGCTATCTATGGCTATGTTGCTACTACTAGTTTGTCTCCAGGATATAAAGCTGCTTTTTAGAGTCCAATAACACAAGACCTTTTAAATGAGTCAGGTTTGGGGAACCCTGCAACCCAACAGTAGTTGTAAGAAATATTCTTTTAAAGCCCCCTCCCCCAATTTGTCTCAAAACTGTGACCTAGAGGAAGAAATGCTCCTGACTTCCCCATGTGCCATGTTCCTGGGGCAAAACAGATGGGGGGGGGGAGTTATTTGCCCATTTTGAATTTGCACATGCACAAAATGTCAAGTGTAAGAAATAAGAACTCCCCCCCCCCCCCCCGGGGCTGCTTGGAAATTTGGTGCATCCGAGAAACATCTTGTGGCCTGACCTGGATAGCCTGACCTTGTCAGATTCAGAAGCTAAGCAGGGTCAGCCCTGGTTAGTATTTAGATAAGCAACCTCCAAGGAATACCAGGGTTGTGACATGGAGGCAGGCAATGGCAAACCACTTCTGATGGTCTCTTGTCTTGAAAACCCTATAGGGATGTCAGCTGAGACTTGATGGCAAAAAAAGCTTGTCCTTGGATACAGTAATATCTTTCAGGAGACTTTCTTATCTCATCACTGAACCTGAGATGACTCAGTTCATGTTGAGACGATTTTATCATTAAGATATTAATCTGAGGATGAAGTAAGTTGTGAAATGAAAAGATTCTATTTTATTTTGAGGCAGGTGACAGAGGTCTAGATCTGGATAGCCCAGGCTAGCCTAATCTGGACAGATCTCAGAAGGTAAGCAGGATCAGCCTTGGATATTATTTGGATTGGAGCCCACCATGGAATACCGGGAGTGAAATGACAAAGCACCTCTGAATGTCTCTTGTCTTGAAAATCTGACTGGGTTGCCATGTCAGCTTCAATTTGATGGGAAAACAAGGGACAGAGGGCCATGTCCAAATTTCTGCAAATGGAAGTAGTGGCTATTTTAAATTGGTAAAATAGCATGGGGGAGAACTTAGCCCCTCTGCCCCACCCCCGCCCGTGACATGATCCCAGTTTGAATCTAATTCCTGTACGCTAACTGGAAAAAAAAGGTTTGTGAACTCATCATTCTGTTAAGCATAGAACGCTTACCTTGGGGCTCTTCTGGGGCTTTTCAGTGTGCAGTGGACTTGCAGAGGGTCTCCTCGTATCTTCCTGTTTATTCATGATGAGAAGCCATTCTCTGCCTGCCCTGAAGCTGGCTTGCTGGTCTCAATGGGTCTCTGCAGCTTTTACTGGTTCTCTTAACTGTGCCTATCAACTTCCCTTAAAAGCCCAGATCTAATCACACCTGTAGTTGCAAGATAAAGGGCTTTCTTAAAGCCCTTTAAACTGCATTTATGTTGATATACCTGTGATAGCAAGTATATCAATACTGTAGCCCCTTTCCCAGCATAACTCTCCTCAAAAGAAAGAGGCAAAGCCATTCCTTGGACCCCACCCTGCTGAAGAAGGGAACCATATGCTAGGTTCCCCTCCCCCCTCTTCTTGCTGCAGCTAGGAAAATTGTTTTAAAATACTGTCTTGTTTGAAATAAATTTGTAAAAAGCCCTCCAGATCACCGAGGAGGGTGGAAGCACAGCAGGAGAGATGAGGTGGAGTCAAAAGGAGACCCTGTTTGTGTTGTTCCTTTGCAAAAGCCAAAAAGAGAAGCTTGTTTTAAAAATAAAAACTTGTCTGAAAGAAAGTTTTAAAACTGCCCTCCCAATCATTGGATAGGACAGAAGCAGAATGGGAAAGGTGGTGTGGAGTCAAAAAGAGACCCTGCTTGTGTTGTTTCTATCAATGTATCGATACAAGCATTTAGAGAGGTGGAGGAGAAAACATACAAAGCAGTGTGAGGGAGTGTGTGTGCTGGTGGGGGGTGGTGAGACTAGGTGGGCTGGCTGTGGGCAGAGGGAAGAGGTCTTGGGCAAAGCTCTGCCCACTGGCAATTTTGCCTGCTCTGCCTGCGAAGCAAAATTAAATTCATGCCAGAAGTGGGAAGAATAGAAAGTGGGGCTTGAGAAAATATTTGTTCGTAAGAAATCTTGTGGTGACGTACATTTGCCCCCATCGAGCAGCAGATGCCTTGTGCATAAGCAGTCATCCACAAAACTCTCACTGTTTTATCATTTTTAGCTCTCAAAATAAACCAAGATGGTACACAGTACAGTATTTTTTTTCATGTAAGCAATAGCTATAGATTGAGAATTATGTTTGTAAATGAAGTTATTCAAACCTCAACACCTTCTGGAAATATTGCAGAAGTTACCTATTTCTGCTTGCTGGAATGACTGGACTTAATAGGCATTGGAGTTGAATTTGTGTTTTGTTTGAATTTTGCCTTCCGTAAGTTTCTGTCTTTTGATATTAAAAAGAACACAAGAGGAACTACACTGGATCATAATGCTAGTCCATCTAGTCCAACACATGGTTTGTCACAGGGGCCAGATGCCCAGAAAGGCCAAGAAAAGAGTTTGGATTTCTACCCAGCTTTTCTCTCCTGTAAGGAATCTTTAAGTGACTTCTAGTGCAATCCAGAGGAAGCTGAAATGACGTTTGGGAGTGGCAAAGGCCCTGCCAATGTGTTTGCCATGTCCGCTGGTGTAACAGGAATGCATGCTGGCGGAAAGAGCAAATATGCTTGTGTCTGAGTGCTACACAGCTCTGCAGCAGCCAAACCTGGAAGTGGACACTGCCAGCAAGCTAAACCAGCATTTGAGTGCATGTTGGCATGCGAGGTGGGGGGCATTCCTGGGGGTGGAGATGATTTTAATCAGCTTCCACTGGCATTCCAGCCTGGGAATGCTGCCTCAGAGTTATACCACATGACTGCACTGTTACAATTCCTTCCCTTCCTCTCCCTACTTGTGAGGCAGCTGGGGTTGAGAGAGTTTGGACTAGTCCAAGGTCACCCAGCAGGCTTTATGTGTAGGAGTGGGGAAATACACCTGGTTCTCCAGATTAGCGTCGACCACTCTTAACCACTACACCTTACCCTGATGTTGCCTTCTAGTACTGGATTTCAGAGATCTTTTCTTGCCTTTGGAAAACATTCTATCTGCTATGACAGAGGTGATGCCTGCAGTGGTTTTCCATGATGACCATCATCGATTAACATTGAGGATTTATGACACTATGACGATGATGTCACACTGGTAGCCATATTTGTAAACAGTAAAATGAAAGAGTCCAATGACATTGCAGATGCTAACAAAATTTATTCCAGCTGAAACTTTCGTGAATCAGAGTTCACTTCATCTTATTAATGAAGTATCCATTAGGGCAATGAAGTTATACTGGTGGCTACTGTAAAAATTGGAGTTTTAAATGCTATTTAAACAGAGGTAGTGTGCTGCATAGTATAACCAGAGTGATCTCTAACCCAGTCTTCTACAGACAATGGCCTTTTAAATGCAGTTAATGCATACAAAACATCAGGGAAGCACAATAAAAGCCAATAACCTTTATTCACTACCATAGATAGGAGAAATAAGGATGTTCAGTAATGAGGCTTAAACCTACTTACATAAATTAAGAGTTTTTGCTGGACACTTAAATTACAACATTTTAGATGTTATAACTTCAGTCATACTCTCAGATTTCAGTCATCCTCTGTCAGCTTATTTATTTATTTTATTTTTGGATTTTTAAGCCACCCATTCCTGAAAGGGCTCAGGGTGGTGTACAAGCAATTCACAATAAAATACATTTGAATTTAAATACATATTCTTCCTCATAAGATTGTTGTGAAGATAAATTGGAGAAGAGGAGAATGATGTAAACCTCACTGGTTCCCCATTATGGGAGAAAGGCAGGGTATAAATGAATGAGCCTTTATTTATTTGCTTATTTATTGAATTCTTGAGTTCACGAACCAGTTACAGCAAAGCTTTTATTCTTGTAGTAAAGATTAGCCTTACTTTCAGGGTTCTCACAATGTAATTGTGTGCTCCTCTAAGAATCACAATTTTTTTACTAGTTTCCCTCAGAAACTACTGAACTATGGAATCTTCCTTGATCATTTACTATGTGAGCCTGCTTTGTCATAAAAAACAGATTCTGGAGTTTCCAAAGTCTCCTGAGAAATATTATCAGCCTATCCCTCTGCAAGCACAAATTATTTTCATAAGATTTCACTGATTTAGCATGCTTGTACTCAAAGCATCCTCTGAGCACAATCCAAATGGGGGGGGATGTCCTTAGGGAGCAACAGATGGGTGCGCTGATGCATTTGCTTCCTTTGCTGGTGCAAGGGGCCCTTGCACTGGTGGAGGGGGCAAAGGCATTGGTGGCTGACCGCTCCTTAGCTCTCCAGCAGCGAAATCTGGATGTTCAGGCTGCTGCAGAGCTGTACTGGTGTCCCAATTGGACACTGGACGGGGGGGGGGGGGGGTGATAAACTTTTCCCAGGGGATGGAGCCAACTTTAGTCAGCATCCACCTGGATTTATGGCTGGTTGCACGGAAGTCTGGACTTTATGACACACTTTTGGGTGGCATAAGTCCATTAAGCCCTATGGAGGGCTGTCTGGTGGTGAGGAGGGGTTTGGCTTTTGCCACCTCCCAGCACCACCAGAAAGCCCTCTGAAGGCAGCAGGGTGGCACCGCAGTTCTGTCATCCCTGGCTGCTTGAGTAATTGAATTGGGCAGACTGAGCTTTATAGTCTCCTCAGACAGGTTCCCTCCCCTAACTAATATTCTGGAGGTGCAAACCTTATTTCCACACATTTACTGGATTAGTTTGCTTGCACAAGGCAGATTCAGAGACTGGATCTCTCCAGTTTCTCTCTGTCAGAAGGTTCAGACCGCTATCTGATCTAAGCTGGCAATGCAACAGCTTTTTGTCTTTCACCTCCCCCCACTGGGCTTCTTTGGTCACTCATGGGCCCTGATTGACTGTTAGTTGTTCTGCATACATAAATCAAACAGGCATAAAGGGAATTGGTGGCTGACAGAAAGGGGCAGGACCTCTTGCCATCCATCAAAGCTACAAACAGTAGAACTGTGGAAAGATGTTACAATTCAAGAAAAGTGTATGTTTCAGCAACATTTGACTAAATAGGACTGTAGTTGATCAATACAAAACTGGGTTAACTGAGCAGACTAATGCTGTCACATGTTTTCAAATTACACACCAATAGTTGGAACATTCATTTGCTACCTCTGTAACAGATACCTTTATCCCAATTAAACCAAAACAATTATCTATTACGATGTAATAAATTTTAGCAGTTGTAATTGAGCTTGAGTAGGAAGCAATGTTTTGTAAATATGATTATCAAGTGGCTGGGGAAATATTTGTGCTTTTATCCTGGAAGGAAGTGATTACAAATCATGTCTAAAAGAACTTAAATAAAACTTGTCACATATGTGAAAAAGAAAAACCAGCAGTTCAACATAGCTTTGGCTGTACCACATTGTAGAAAGTGCTTGGACCTGAATGAAGTATATATGAACGATGTGTGGGTACACACACGGGTGCACGCGTAGACCTGGAGCTTTTCTAGGGTGGAGAGCAAGGATACTTCACTCCTCAGTTTCCTATCACATGATACCATGATTCAGTTAAAACAAGTAAGCCCCCTCTAACACATGGACATTACTGGCTCAATGGAACATATTATTGGAAAAGGCAATGACTGATGTACAAAAAAGAAAAGAAGACCCTGCAGGGGGCATCAAGAGGTCAGTTAGATAGAATGGTGAAATCCCTTGTCAGTTCATATATCTGAGATGAGTTCTGACCAGAGGCATAGCTGGGCCATACTGTGCCCGATGCGCACTCTATGTTTTCCGCCCCCCTCCATGACCCCCTGCCCCCCTCACTTACTTTAGTGAAACAGTGCAGGCTGGGAAATTGGCCTGTTCCCTTCAGGTTGAAAATGGCCTGGTAAGAACTACACTTCCCATGAGACCTTGGGGCTCAAAGGTCTCATGGGAAGTGTAGTTCCCATCAGGCTGTTTTCAGCCTGAAGGGAACTGGCCAATTTCCCAGCCTGCACTGTTTCACTAAGGTAAGTGGGGGGGCCGCCATGGGAAGGGCCACCACAGGGGAATGGGGGTGATTTTCTGCCCCCCAGGCACGTGCCCAGTGCAATGTGCCCCCTGCCCACTGGTAGCTCCGCCTCTGACTCAAGAAAGCTTATACTGGAATAAATTTTGTCACTGATCACAGTGCCATTAGACTTCTCATTTATTTTGGTCATCTGTAGATTTTTGTCTTGAAGATCAACACAGGTGCCCAGATATCTGACAATGCATTCTGGAGATGAGGTCCCCCTTCCTCCGAACCCAAGTACTATCACTAAAATTGCTATGGGTAGGAGTGGAGGCAGATACTCCTTGTTCATGCCTGGATCCAGCACAATTGAATTTTCTCAATAAGGAACATTTTGCACTATCATTTGTGATACCAGTGAGCTTCTTTATAAGCCAACCTATCACTGAAAAGCTAGGGTGAAATCTAAATAAATAAGCACCCTTCAGTTGTTTTCTTAAGAACTAAAAGCTCATTAGGCATCCAAGTGAATTCCCATGAGTGCAGAAAGCTAACTGCATTTGCACAGGAGTCTAGGCAATAGCACCAGAAACTCCAAACTATATAAACCTGAAGCTTTCTTATACTGGGAATGCTTCAACCAGACTTCCAATCTTTTAAACCTGGGAAACAGGCTCAGCCATCTTATTAAATGAATCAGTATAAGAAATAGGTAAATAAAACTGCAGTATATGGGCTAAATAACATGACTCACACATATTCCCATTTTTCAAATGTATGTGTATGCTGCTGTTATTAATAAAATATAAATTCATTTGAAAGCATTACTGAATTCATAATAACTTTTTGTTACTTTGGACATTAATTCCCATATGGAGGTCTATTTTTTTTTATGTTAGAAAGGGGTTGCCAAACTCAAAAAGTTTGGGAACCACTGAGTTAGAATGATCAGTCTCCTAACTGCAGTAGGCAAGTTGCGCTGCATGAAAGACCATTCCTGGAATACACCATGAAATGCAGGATCATCACTAAGTGACATTAAGTAGTGGCTTACCTGCTATGCTTCAATCTGATTTCTGTAATTTCCATTGTTGGGGGCAGATTCATGGTTAGACAGAATTTGCTAGGGATATGCTTGGTTCTGGACAAAGGCTACATCATAGATCACAATGATATGCCAATATTGTGGGAAAACCACAGTGAGGTTGTCAGGAGAACTGAAATCATTAGCATTTAGGTTTATAGTTTCAATGTGTCAGACAATGACACAATTCCACTCCTCCCCTTCCTTCACATTTCCTGAAGTCACTAGACAGATTTCTAGCCCTTCTTACATCCAGGTAGCTCAGCAAAAGATTTGCCTCCAGTTTCATTCTTCTTTGGCACATTATTTTCAACCTCAGAGTGTACAATTTTAGGAACAGAAACCATTAGAAAGATGCCCATTTATCTTCTGCTTTATGCAGCCAAATTCTTAACCTGATTCTTGTTCTCTGTAATTAATTTTGCAGGTGCTGTGGATGCATGATTCCTGCCCACAGACACTTAACAGCGCTTCCAAAACATTAATAGTTGTACCAGGCTAAAAATGAATCTGTTTATTTGTAAATGTATATGCAGCATGGAGACAAGCTACTTTTATGGACATGCTGTTTATGTTTAACATAGCTAAACAAAGCTGCGCGTGAACCTCAACTTGAATATAATGGTCACGTGGGCCTTTGTTGTCACAAAACCATTATTAAGATATTGCCTCTTTTTTCTCTAGCACATTTTGATCAAGAATAAAATCAAGGCTAAAATGTATATTATTCTTCAACCAGGTTAAGTGATGCTTCAATGCCTTTGTCTTCATTGCTGAGATGCCTAACAAGCAGCAGTTTTCAGTTAAGAAGAAACAGGGGAGAAGGATATTCTTAACCACCCACTGTCAGTTGCTTTTCTTCTGAAAGATGCTACCCCCATCCTGCTGAGTAAAAGCAAATGCAGGTTGCGGGGCGGCGGGGGGGGGGCATTTAAGTGGGAAAATAACTGGAGTAGGAAAGGTTAAGCATACCCTCCTGCACTGAAAACCACCCCCTCCAGAGAGTATTTTGAAATACAGAGGAGATCATTAGAGCATCAATAGTACCTGCAGTGCAGTGTATTAGCTACCACTCATCACTTTTTGGTATTCTTTACAAAGCCAGTGAGCTATGCAGGGCACTGAGAGACTACCTTATTGGCCACTTCAGCTTCTGAAATTTCAGAAGTACGTTGTCTGCAAATACCCCAACATAGCATTCCTTAAGGACCGGAAAACAGTTCATGCTTAACAGAAATAAACTGAGATTGTTGGGAAGTTAAATTCTGCATCTCATATTGTATGTTTAGGCTGCATTCAAAACATGCACACTTGGATGGACACAAATGTGGCTCCTTGCCATGTGTGTGTGCTACCTCCTTGCTTTCTTTGTGCACAAAGCACCACTGAAGTCTTTCTGGTTTTGGAAACCTTCAACCAAACTCCAGCTTTCTGTGGCCTCTAATAATAGACATGCAATCCCCTCCCCTCTGCAAGCTTATGGTCTGACAGAAATAAATGCCAGTTTGTCTGGCATCCACATTTGGATATCACTACAAACTGGAGTTTGATTGAAGGCTTCTGAATGCAGGAAGCCTTCTATCATGTTCCATGTGTAGGGGAAGGAGGAAGTGGATATGTGAACACAACAAGCCAGTTGGTGCCATTCACAAACAAATATTTGCTCATGTCATTTGAATACAGCTAACCAAAAATGTTCAGCTGTTTTCCAGATCCTAAAATTTCTGGCACCCATGTGGCTATTACTTCACTCATAATAGAAGTTAACATGAGGATTGGGAAAAGATTTTAATATTTGCATTCATTCAGATTGTCTTCTTAAATGGCTGCAAAAAGTAAAAAGGTTTCATATTGTTCATGTTATCACATTCTAAGCCCAAGTAGTAGAATAAAATGGTTATTTATTATATTTTGAATTGCAAAGTATTTCTTAGTAAGTACACAGGAGTGGTAAGCTGCAGTAGTGCAGTCAAGCTTTGCTCAAGATCTGAGCTCAATCTCAATGAAAGTCAATTTCAGGTAGCTGGCTCATGGTTGACTCAACCTTCCATCCTCCTAAGGTTGGTAAAATGAGTATCCAGCATGCTGGAGGTAAAGTGTAGTTGACTGGGGAACGCAATGGAAAACCACCCTGTAAACGAAGTCTGCTTAGTAAGCATTGTGATGTGATCCCATGGGTCAGTAATGACCTGGTGTTTGCACAGGGTCAAACCTATACAGGTTTGGAATTTATCAACACATTTTCCCGAGCCTACACAGTTAGGCTGGAACTAGACACTGCTAAAGATGCATGTCTGTTTCTGAAGCCAACATTCTTCTCCTCCCCTGGTAACATCTGGTAATATAAAATATGTAGGTTGATCACTTCACAGATTTCCCAATCCTTTGCAAGTGGCAGCAATCAGAAATAGAAGCAAGGGTGAGGAAACTGTCATTTGTGTTGCTACTGGTGGAACAAGCAAGAGAAGGGATGCTGTTTGACACAGCAGCCATGCTTCTGCCATCAGGTCTATGTTCTGGCTTTTTAAACAGCTCACTCTTGCAAAGGCTGGTCAAAACCGACTAAGATAACACTTAAGAGGACAGCAAAGGTACAGAGCGCAATAGAGTAGCATTTCAAAGGGCTTCACTTTGATTTAGTAATCTCACTTTGGCTTAGTTCTTGGAATGCCCACTTTAGCTGATAACATGATTGTTTTCTGTGGATGTAAAACTGACTTGAACAAAGGTGTGTGAGAAATCGGGATCCCCCCCCCCCCCAAATGGGAGTGTAGGTGATCAATCATAAGTGATAATTTCACAGTGTTTCCTTTGGATGTCCTGTACAGCAAAGAAGGCGGGTAATACATTCAGAGAATAAAGACCTGGCAAATCTGCAGGTGAAGAAGTTCTCTCATTTCTGTTTTTATAGTAAGGACTGAGCCCATCCACTGCCTCAGTAGGAAGACAGATTATATCACAGTTTTGCTAGTTCACAGATATTCTCAACATTATGTCCAGGGCTCCTTGCTCCTGCCCGTGCCAGCCCATTGTGGCCTACGGGATCCATCCTATGGCCTCAATCTGATGCCTTCTCTAGAGGAGAGAGTGTGACCCAACTGGCTGAAAAGAGGGCCTCAACTGGCTGAAAAGAGGGTCAGCTTCTCCTCCTCGACCAACCGGGCCCCTATGCCTTATATATCTCTCCTTGTGCTCTCTCCACCTCCTGGCTTCCATTCTTGCTCCTGCCCCCATGTCCTGGTCCATCCTCTCAGATGGTTTTTAAACCCCTGTCTCTCACCTAGCTGCTCTTTGCTACATGTGGCATCAGGTGGCTATAGGACCTGGGACCTGCTGGCCCGTTTCCTCCCCTGCCCCTTCTTCCAGTATCTGTGCCTTTGCTTCAGTTGTGGTGTGCCAAGAGGGAAGTGCTAGGGCTGCTGTTCTGCTGTTGCTCCTGGGGGCAGCAAACATCTGAGGCACCTGGGCTAGCCTGGCTCCTCTCTGGGTCCTTGCTATTCCTGGGACCACCCTCCTCACCGTCCTGATACCTGGGTTTTCAAGTAGGGTCCTGTGGGTGACTGGGTTGGGTGGTGTGCCCAGAATGAGAGGAGGGGGGGAGACTGGCAGCGGGAAGTCCAATGGCAGGGACTCCAGACACTCAAGTACCTCAAATCACACAACCATCGGATTTTACTCAGTGGCTCAAAAAGCCCCTTATCCCATCTGTTCATGATTTAACATACTTTTAAATTTTGTTTTATTGATGCTTTGGGGCAACTGAAGTAGAGCCTCTGAAGCTGACCAGAACTGGTTGGTAGATTCACACAGGAGAAAGTAGTCCTTAAGGTATGTTGTTCCCAGGTCCTTCAGGGCTGTAAAGGTTAATACAAACGCTTTGAATTTTGCCCAGAAGCAAACTGGATGCTAGTGTAGATGGAATAAGACTGGAGTAATATTACCCGGACTCACTTCAGTTAACACTCAGGCTGCAGTATTCTGTACCAACTGCAGTTTCCAAACTGTCTTAAAGGACAGCCCCACATAAAGCACATTGTAACAATTTAATTTAGATAAAGTAAATGAATAAATATTCTGGGCCAGACCTCCCCACACTGCCCCAATAAGTAGCACCTGTTCGATTGGGATTTTCAGTTTGTAAGCTCTCATCTATTCCAAAACTGCCTCCAGGCATCTGTCTGTAATTTCCCCAGTCTCTAAGGGATCCATAGGAACATAAAGCTGAATTTCATCTGCATATTGGTGGTAGTTCAGCCCAGATCTCCAGATAACTTTCCCCAGAGGCTTTATGCATATGTTTGCATAGGCTTCACCTGGCTTGGGGGCGGTGGAGCCAACAGTATAAAGTGGACAGACTCCCTGCTCAGTTTGATTCTGGCCTGAGCGAGGACTGAGCTCTAAACTGCAGGCGGGTATCCTCGCCAAGGTCAGGATCAAACAGGACTTTGCTGCTCTGATCTCCACATGGAGATTTCATTTTTATTTTTAAATTTATTTTGTTGAATTTATATCCCATCTTTTCTGGCCTAAATCAGGCTCAGGGCAGCATACAGATATATCTAAAAATATTATACTAATACATAAAACTTATTCTTCAGACATATTATTAAAAACTCAAGATGGCAAAAGCGTTAGAGTCTATGAGAAACTATTCAGCCCAGCTCCAACATAAATCCCCATTAAAGAACTGTCCTAGCATGGGAGAAGTCAAGGGAGGGTAACACAGAGTTACAATATACATTGATGGTTCATTGTTGAAGGGAGGCTGGCAGATGACAATGGGACATATGAATGGCCTCAACCAAAAGCCCGGTAGAATATGGGGGCAGGGTGAACCCGGCTGGCCCCACTCCTGATCTCCGTGTGGAAATTGGGGCCCAGGGCAAGACCCACTCATCAGTGTTCAAATGCACCCCTCCTCCAAACTGCTTGCAACTCTCTCTCTCTCTCTCTCTCTCTCTCCCCGTGTGTGTGTGTGTGTGTGTGTGTGTGTGTGTGTGTGTGTGTGTGTGTGTGTGTGTGTGTGTGTGTGTGGTGGCACCCAGGGTGAGCCCTGGGCCCCATTTTAGGAAGCTATGCCCCTGCCCTTCAGATAGAACTGGAACATATATGCCATTAAAGGTTTTGTATTTGTTGTATTTGTTGTAGAACTGGAACCACTGCAGAACAGTGACTTTGTTCTAGTCCCAAAAGGTGATCCAGAAGGATATCAGGACTGATGGTACCAAAAGCCACCAAGAAGTCCAGGGAATTAACAGGGTCACACTTCCCCACTTATCCTCTGGTGCATGTTATCCACCAAGGAGAACAAAGTCTAGCTAGGTATGAAACCAGATTGAAATGGATCAAAATAATCCTTTGCATTTAGAAATCTCTGATTTTGGCCAGCCACCACTTGTTCAGTCACCTTGATCATGAATTGTACATTTGAGATTGAACAGTAATTATTCAAACTCTTGGGTCCAGAGTAGGTTTTTTTAGGAACCTGCTTGAAGTTGAGAGGCACCACCTCTTTCTCAGGGAGGCATTTACTGTCTCCTGGACCCAGTCAGTCTGCTCCCTCTCCCCGCTCCACAACAGATTTAAGCCAGTCATTCAAGCAAGTAGTTGGTCTCAAACTTCCAAGAATCCTGTCTGCCTCCTATGACTGAACAAGCTGAAAGATACTCCACACAAGAAACCATCTGATCACATCCAATACAACAAAATGGGCACAGCTTTTCCTGAACTTTTATCTTCAATCTGTCTCTTGGGAATCTCATGTTTAATGCCTTCCCCTTCAATAAAATAACTCACTGCATGAACCGAGATTTGGCATTTTGAAGAAAGCTAAACTAGAAATGTTCTCCCTGACAGTCTATATTTCCATTTATGGAAAATTTTCCATGGAAGAAAGGGAGGGTTTTTTAAAATGGAGGGACCTGTTCAAATGTCTTAAATCTAAATATCTGCAGAATTATGGGATGTATGAGTGAAGATTACAAAAGGAAATCAAGGGATTTTTATAGAAAACTAGTAAAAAATGTGGAGGGTGCCTCCCTCAGCAATGGGGATTTGCCATGATAGTTCATTGCAGGAAGTTCATGAGCATTCAGTTCTTGCCTTTGCTTTCTCTTTTTCTTTCTAACTGCCAGCAATGATAATGACTGATCTGTACGAAAAAGTAATTTCATTAACAGTATTAATTATTCCCTCTGCCAAAACCAGTTTTTGCATACATAAGAGGATACATTTTCTCTCCAAAGCAATTTTTCATAATTGAAACTCTTTTATCTACTTATCACCCCTGTAGCTGTTCTAACAATAAGAAAGACTCATTTCTGATGGCTGTTGTAGAGCATGGTGTGCACTTTTGTGTTTTGGGAGGTGTGTGTGTGTGGGGGGGAGTTGTGTTGCTACTAATACACAGGGTGATAAATTACCTAGATTGGTAAACTAACAGGTCTTTATCTCTTGCCCAATTTAGGATGCTGTTTTAGCTGTACTAGCAAAAATACTCCCAGTGCCAACAAGTTCTGTTTACTTCTCATCAGTGAAAGACATTTTATCAGATTGGACTGTAAATCTTTCAACAGATTTCCCCTCTAAAATCTTTAAAATATTAACATCTGCATTTAAGTTTGCAGAAGTTTACTGGATAAGGAAGACAGTGCTTTTCTGGGAAGTACTCTATTTCTACCATAATATATGGAATAATGAACATTTTATCCAGACACAAAATCATATGATAGAGAATGCTTTTATGTTCTTGCTACTTTTTTCTGCCTTGTATTTGATCAAATGTCAATTACTCAATTGATTTTTGAGATTCTGCATTTGATGTGCTCCTGTATAGTATGTGGTATGATTCACTTGAGTTGAGTTAATATTAATTTTTGTTAGATATATTTCTATAATATCTCTTAATAGTGACGAACAAATTGAAACATAAAGTAATAGATTCACTAACATCCTGTAATAATTACAGTGTTGGCTCCTACTATTTCTTACTTCAAGGGTTGATGCAGACACTGGCACAAGAAATGCTCCGCCCACACAACAGCCTTGCCTGCTGGTAAAAGAGCCTTTTATGTTGGTAGGATGCTCTTTGCACTGGAAGAAAAAGCTGGCAGCATTTGAAAAATCCAATAGGATCCAACCCAAAGTAAACATCTCAACAATATATTTTAATGGGCCTTGGCTTCATACAATAAATGCTACTTCACTCATTACAGCAGCTTAACACCCCAATCCAGAGTGGAGGGGGGATGAATCCCCCATTGGATGTTGTGTGAGCTTGCACTTACATGGGTGCCCACCCTGCTGGCATAAAGGGCACCCACGCCTCCAGAGGGTGCCATGGAGCTCTGTGGTGCCTGCACCCAGAAGTGTGGGTAGATGCAGCACCTGTCTGGTGTGGAATGATATGTTAATAGGGGAGAAGGCATTCTGAGGGGGGGGGGCAGGGGTGGAGCTGACTGCAGATGGCTTCTGCCGAGCTTTCAGTCCCTGGACACTGCTGCAGATGGCCCCAAACTTGTGCTATGATTTTTGTGGTGCAAGTTTTTTCCCCCATGGAATTTCCCAGGGGCAGGAGAATTTCATGGTTTTTCTTGTGCTCATTCTGCCAGGGAACCTGTAAGGAGGAGGCATGGCTGCTTGCAATGCAGCTACACCTTCCACAGCCATCACATTCCCCCACCCCCATCTGGATTGGGCTGCCTGAATTTTAATTCATGAAAAGTACTACAATAAATAGAATGGTCTAAAATTTGCATGAAGTAGCAAAAGAAAAAAAATAGTTGTGACTGGTATTTAAGATTGTCTGGGGGGTGGGGATCAAATCAAAAGAGCTGGATAAAACAAATGTGTTAACCTGACAGTGCATGGTTACTAAATGGAATTCTATAATGAGGCCTTTTCCTTGGTGAAAGATTACCTTGTCTCTGAGGCTTGGAGACTGAGGACCATGCTGATCTTAATTGTTAGGCAAGCTGATATGACAGCAGGTAGCTTTTTAGCTACCCTGTCACCAGACCCTTCAGGGCTTCATAGGTAAGAACCGGCTCTTAAATTGGAGTCAGAAGCAAAATGGCAAATAGTCTAAATCTTTTAGCTTTTGTAAGTTATGTACTGGGGATTCAGTGCCTGTTTTGTATCCACTTGCTAGACCAAATGAAGTTTCTGAACTGTTTTGAAAGGCAGCTGCAGATGGAGCGCATTACAGTAATGTAACCTGGACATAGTCAGAGCAAGTTTATCTATGGCCAAAACATGCTTCTCAAGGAAGGTCTATAGAGCTGGTTGAAGCACTATCTGCAGCAGACATGGATTTAATAGCACTCCAAGCTATTAGCTTGCCATTTTTTGTGGGACTGCAACTCTACCCAAGATGGACTCAATCCCGACTCCTTGGATGACTCCATCATTATCAGCCAACAGCACAAAGTTCTTTTGGCCTCCACAAGGTTTTTGGATCACATGTGTGCTGGGAATTCTACTTTCCCAGTGTGTGAGGGTTGAATCCAAATTAGAATTCCAGCAAGTACAGAGAAAGAGCTTGGTCCCTCCCCTCATATTTTTTTCCCAACCTGAAACTATCCCAGAGAGCAACTGTTTGCCCTGCTGGAGAAATTTGCATGTAACCATCATTACATATAGGCCATCCATTGTAGGAAACAGAACTTCTGGAGTGTCTAGGGCTAGTCATAGTTCTCTCAGAACTCTCTAAGTCCCACTTACTTCAGAAGGTATCTGTTGGGGAGGGAGAGGAGTTTCTAAGCAGCTTTGAGACTCATTACAGGAGTGAAAAGCAGGCTATAAATTGAAACTACTACTGCTACTGCTACTGCTACTGCTACTACTACTACTACTACTACTACTACTACTACTACTACTACTACTACTACCTCTTCCTCATCATCATCTATCAGAATGCCCAAGGCAGTTTCTATTACAAAACAGGTTTGAGACTACAGTGAAACAGTTTCAGGTAATTACCCCTCCCCCCTCCCACCAGCACCAGCTACCCACTTGCAGTTGCACTGCCATCATCCAATCAGTACTTTGCCCCCAAAGGTAATATTTGCAATCAATATATGCAGTGGTGTGCGTGTGTGTATGGCAGGAACGGCAGGTGCCCTGGGTGACACTTGGTGGTTGGCACAAACCCTGTCTGCCTGCCTGTGCACTGCAGTTGAACCATCTATGCACCTTGCCTCTAGTCCCTTGGTTTCTCTCAGGCAATCGGTGGCACCAGGCCTGCTCCCATGCTGCATCATGCTTCAGGGAGAGGCTCATACCATACTGAGCCAGCAACAAGGTGCACACTGGACCAGCAGGCATTGACCCTGATTCCCATCTCAGCTAGCCAGTCCAAGAGTGCCAAATGATAGATGGTGTGGAATGCTGCTACGAGACCAGGAAAATCAAACTGGATGCAGTTTCTTTGTCTCTTGGCTAGTGAAGATTGTCTATCAATATGACCAAGGCAATTCCTATTCCAAAAACAAGCCTGAGATACCGGTAATAATGAAACAGATTCGAATAATTAGCTCCCCACAAATAAATGCCCCCTTGCAGTTGCATTGCCATCATCTAATCAGTGCTTTGCCGCCAAAGGTAATATTTTGCCAATATATGCAGTGGTGTATCTAAAGTAGGACAGGTATGGCACATTCTTTGGGCACCATTTGATGGTGGATGCCATCCCTGCTTGCCTGCCCATCTGCCACAGCCTCTCCATCTGCGCACCTTGCCTTGCTCTACCCGCTGTCCAACTTCTTGGGTTGCTCAGGCACTGGCAGCACCAGACCTGCCCCACACCAAGCCGAGCTTTAGGGAGAGGCTCCTGCTGCCCTCAACCAACAAGATGCACAGCTTGTCAGCAGGGTTACAATGACAGTTCTTGCCATAGGCACTGTTTTCCATAGATACATTCCTGAATATATAATGATTTGAATCCAGGTAAGGTACTTTTTTCAGGGCACTTGTACCACTGCATTCTTCAAGATGGCAGGAACTTTTCCACCCTATAATTCAGACGTTTACTACCTTCTTGATCCAGCTGGTAAGAGACTGCATTGGTCCAAGAAATTTGTTCACATTCTCAGACTTCAGTAATTGAAATTCATCCACATATTTTACATATTCCAAGTTTTTCTCTGCTTATGCTTGAGGTGTTGGCCCACCTGCTTCATTTTTTTCCTTCAACCAAAGAACAGGAAGGCTTTAGGGAAGGAAGAAAGCATCTGGCCATTTGCACATATTTCAGATCTTTCTATCACATTTTTATCTCACTGTTCCTCCAATTATTTTAGGGCCGGATATATGATTCTTCTATCCTTTAACTGACTGAAGTTTGAGAGCTGGCCATGGTGGAGCAAAAGGCCTGAAGGCTTATGAGGAATTCATCTACATTCGACAGCCTCTGGGGGCTGACCATGCTACAGAGATTCAAAGGCCCCAACAGTCTAAACTTCAGCAGGTTTCAGTCTAATCATGTCAAAAAATGTCCAAGGCAATATCTTATAGGTGAAGTAGAGAGGCAGTGGGGTCAAAGGACTATTAGCAGAATTTCTAGTCTACCCTGGCGCAGCACCACGTTTATGCATGTAGAGCTAGACACCTCTGGCAAAGAACCTGGAAAGGGCAGTAGTATAGACTACAGCAGCTTTATTACCTGGAAATCGAGTAGCTAAAGAAAGCAGGATTTAACAACCAATTGAAATTGTGTGTTGGGAGGCACAAGGTCAGTAACGATTTGACAGTTGGTATTTGACAGTTGGATGTTATAACTTAAGAAGGAGTTTGGTGAATGGTTTTGCTTAACAAAAGAATGGGATGCTCTCCCTGTTCACAAACTGAGAGAGTATTGCTGGATTAATTATATCAATTTAACCAGAGTGTAATAAAAGTATTGCCCTGACCTGGATAGACCCAAGGATATAGCTACAGAAAATGGTGCTTAGGGCAAGCACTGAAATTGCCTCCCCACCCATCCAGATTTTGCTGTCCAAGTGAGGCTTCCACAGCTCTTCCTCAGGAGCCAAGCCAACTAGAGCAGGAGTAGGCAACCTTTACCACAGTCAGCCCTGCAGCGCAGCCAGGCCTTTCCAATAGGGGTCTGGTGGGTCCAAAAATATAGCTAAAATATTTATACTGGATATTAGGAAGATTTTTCTACACCTATAAGTTTTAATTTCAATTGGGTTTATAATGTAAATAAAGAAATCTACTATATTCCATGGGTCTCTGCTCTACCTCCTCTTCTGCATGACCCATCAACAGACATTAACTTTGACAGTATGCAACAGGCTCATCGTCAATTTAGCCACACATGTGAACACTCTTAGGCTATCAATTATGTACTCCCCAGAATGGATAAAAGGGCTAAAAAACTCCAGATTACTGGCAGACTAAAAACCATGGAATGCTGTTGGATAAGCGTTTGATTTTTTTTCTCAATTCAAAAACTCAAGGTAGCAGAGATTTCCATTAGTTTGGCAAGTATAGTCTGTGGCAGCCAGTCGCCATACTTCTATGCAAATGTAATATGTGCAGAATCAAACAGGGTACTGAGAAAATCAAGGTAATGAGGTATACATTTACAACTCGGTGTGATAATCTGCGTCACTGGAGAGGTATGATGTTGAATGAACCTAGTAACAAAATTAACTTTTATTAAACCTTGACAGATGTCACTACATCGAATGCTAGTCTAGATCTAG
Source organism: Sphaerodactylus townsendi (assembly GCF_021028975.2). Taxonomy (NCBI): domain Eukaryota; kingdom Metazoa; phylum Chordata; class Lepidosauria; order Squamata; family Sphaerodactylidae; genus Sphaerodactylus; species Sphaerodactylus townsendi. Next base: position 84,688,905 of record NC_059427.1, read on the forward strand.
TCGACATGTCATTGGAAGCTGGAAGCCCCTGAATCTAAGAAAAAGTGATGTAAAGGAGAGCTCTTGTGGACATGGAACTGTGATCTTTTGACACAATCATTTTGTCAGGTTTTTTTGAGGGGGAGGGGAAGTTTCAGCCCTGTGTCTTAATATCCATGTATAGGTGAAGCTTTTTCCATCACTACTTCTGCTTTACCAAATGAGTTTATACTTATTTCTCCTCAAAAGCAGAGGAGCCATATCAGAAGGGGAAAGAGAAAGGGAGAAAGAAAGGAGGCAGAGAGAGGCCCTTTCTGCACAGCTCATTCATTATGAATGAACCCATTTTCCCCTCTCCCCCTTTGCACATAAGAAGCTCACCCGTTCAGGAAGTGGCAGTAAACACTGCAACTCCTTCTCATAGGAACTTTTTTTTCTTCCCAGGAAGCATGTGTAACTACGGAGGCCTCCAAGAGACCTCCGCAGATATGCAGTGTTCAAACAAGAAAGGGGGAAAAAGTATCCCTTCCCCTCCACCCTGTGCTTGGGACTTTGGAATGGTGGATGGTCAGAGATTTCCCCCTGAAACCAAAAATCACTCCCCATGGCAGCCTATAGAGAATCTACTCAAATGGTGGATGAAAGGGGGAAATTGGGCGCTTCCTGCTGCCGTAGTTTGCACAGGCAAGCAGGATGCTTTTGAAACCCAGGTTACAGGAAAAAGATAGCTTTTTAGTGATCTTTATTTAACCCAGGTTCGGCTCTCTAAAATGGATTTGGGAGAGTGTTCTGTGTGAATCTCTGCCCCCAAATGTTTTTTTGCCTCCTTATCCTGTTTTAGACTGGCTGTGTGGAATCTCCCAGAGTTTCAGCAGCAGTGGCGGGGATGGGAGGGAAACGTCACCCACGTTCTTTCCCCTGGCCCTCGTCCCCCCACTGCTGCCCCTGCAAAAGCCTGCATTGCTTTAAAATTGAGATTACCTTACTTGCAGGCGACAAAACAGCACTGGGGATGGAAGAAGATTGGGGGTGTGAACAAGGCTAGGGAAGGAGCACCCTCCCTGGCCTTTCCTCCCACCCAGTCTCCTCCCAGCCATAGCACTGCTAGCCAGAAAGAAAAGTAAGCTTAATTTTAAAGCCACTTCAGGCTTTGGTGGTGGAGGGGGGGCAGGGCTCAGGAGGAGAAGTTGACAGGGAGCACAATGCTCCAACTCTTGCTCCTGGAGGTGGGGGGTGGGCTGGCAGGTGAAAGCGTACCCACTTAAGTATTAACAAAGTATTAAAATGTACCTGAAAGGGGTTTTATTCCCCTCTTGGACAGTTTAAATGCTGAAATCTTATATCTCTTTGTTACCTGTTAATACTTGTCTTGGTTTGTACTATTTCCAATACATTTCATTGTCCTTCGTTTAAAAAAGAAGAACCATCTTTTTGTCAAGTTACTTCACATTTCAGGTATCAGCTAAAGCATGAGTGGGTTTTATAATGCAAACTAAACTTCTACCAGTACAAAACTGGTATAAAACTGTCTGCATGTTATAGTATATGACTAGCGATAGGACTGCGTGTTTTGTCTTGGATATGAAGACTGGATGGTTGATATGAGAAGTCAATATCCACATACACACAATAAAATCTTTGCCCTGTAGGCAACACAAATGCACGCTTTTTCTGTAGGAAAGCTATGTTAGGATGTGCATTATATATATCTATTGCTTGCACTAAAATGGGAAAGAGGGAATAAAATAGCAACGCAATAGCTACATCTGTGTATTTTGAAAATAGCATATAATGACTTTTGTCCTTTTTACCTGTAGCTTTTTGCTAAACCAATCCTGTGACAACCACTACAGCCCTAAATCACCATCTTCCATTTACCTCCAGTGAGCCACATAAATCATTTACCAACCCACTCCAGCATGGCCCAAATCATTTTGAAGTTTATTACCATTGCCTCTTAAATTGACAATGATTTGCCCCTCCAGTTTGTACCATTATCCTTTCTTTATCACCTTGCTACATATTTTTTTCCAGACCGGTGATACAAAAAGTGAATAAAACCAGCTTTGATAGAAATCTTTATAACCTTTTCCACAAGAACAACTTCCACCACCAAAATGTTTCTCTATGAATGTCAAAAAGAAGGTGGACTAGATCCTGTTATATATGAAAAAAATCAATTTGTTGAAAACAGAAGAGTTACTTGAATGTCATAAAAAATTCCATGACACAGAAATTAAACAGATGGGATAGCATATGTGGGGTCCAATAGGGGTTCACTCTCATTTACACTTCTCCAACTAATCTTCACCAGTGGTGGGATCCAAAAATTTTAGTAACAGGTTCCCATGGTGGTGGGATTCAAACTGTGGCGTAGTGCCAATGGGGCTGGGCAGGGCATGATGGGAGCATGGCTGGACATTCCGGGGGTGGGGCATTCCTGGGTGGGGCTGTGGCAAGAATGCAGCCGCTGCACCGGTCCTTGGGCGGGAAACGAATGCACGCAGGCGCAGGCTGCCACGCATGCCGGTGCACCTCCTGCTAGACTTCTTCAAGTTCTGCGTGCTACTGCTGAGAGAAGGGGTGTAACTAAGGTAAAAATCACGTGGCAAAATCACCAATTAGTAACCCCCTCTCAGCACACACAAATAATTAGTAACCTACTCTCGCGAACCTGTGAGAACCTGCTGGATCCCACCTCTGATTCACACTCTCTTCTTAGGGTGAGCAGAAAGAGTTCTTGATCCTCTGTGAAGCAAATCTGAGAGTCTCGGTGGTGAGTCACATGTGGAATTCTGGACAGGGAGAATCAGAATGGCTGAGGGGAGCATGGAAAAAGGTCTGAGGTAATGATCTCTGCCTGAGCCCAGTAGCAGGCATGAGGTTCTGACCTTTCAGAAGCAGAGGATCCAATTTTTGCCAAAGAACAAAGTTTTTGAAGCTTCACATTTTCCTCTTGGAAGGGACTCACTTTCCTCCCTCCCTCATTCTTTCTCTTCTTCTGCCCATTTGCATCCCCACTCTGTTAACCACCAGAATTTTCACAGTCTAATTTATTACATGGCAAAATTTGCAATTGTGTTGTTAAGGTTCATTTTTAGACCAATCATCTCTAGAAAGTAGGAAGGCTGGGTAAAGCATGAGAAGTTAATTGTCTAACTCAAGTACTGCCCTACCAGGTCTTTACTATCACAAAGTACACAGCTATGGCAGTAGCATCATATTTCAGTAATCAGTATATCTGTGAATATTAGAATTGTTATCAAGGTATCCAAAGAGAACTCTCTTCAAGACACATGGCAGCTTGAGCGCAGCTCAGCTCGCACTTGCCAAGACATTGAACCAGTTAGATAATATTGTGGGCTCAAAGACATGAGTGGCATAGATAAGGCAGCCTTTTTAGGCTAGAATTTCTGACCTTGTTACAGCTACACACACCAAAGACGTGCTTTATTGCTGGTTCCCCAAACTCTGGTGCACATGACAGGCCCATGTGTTTATTGAACGCATGAGGAGAAGCTGGAGTGGGCATGATGCCTCTGTATGATAGCCTGGTCTGTGAGGAGGAAGCAGCTGCTCACTCTCCCTCCCTGCATTTACTGATGCACCAATAATAGCATTGTTGACCATAGGGAGGGAGAGTTCACGTGGCTGCTTCCTCTGTGCAGTTGCCCCTACTGATGATCAGGTTATTGTATGGAGACAGGGAAGGTCCAATGCATTTTCTCCTGCATGCCATCCCCATGCCTTCAGAGAACACATGGGACTCTTGTGTGCACCAAGCTGGTGAAAGTGATGTGGCAAAGTTTCAGCATAAAGTGCATTAGTTTCTAACAGATTTATTGCCACCTGTTATTGCCAAGTGTTGGATACTGGGTGTGAAAATGGGATTTAACAAAGAGCATGCTGGAAAAGATACACAGAGGCCAGATGGCACTTAGCAGACAGCTAATGCAATGACTCAATTAATGATCAAGGGTCTATTCAATTTTCTTGCTAATGCTTGTATCTCCACAGCACCTCCAAAGAGCTTAGGTAGGGCTGCATAAATGAGATCAACCAGATTTTATTTCAAGTTACTGATGAGATAGGACATGGTACCCTCTAGACAGAAGAGGCAGACTTCCTGCCATGAGCCACTGACATGTACATGGTTTCCACTGTTGAAACTGGCATCTCATGTATGACCTTGATTTACCTAGCTGTGACCCCAATAATTTTTTTTAGTGTCGCAGGACATGAATAATTTTCAAAGATATTTTAAAGAATACTTTAAAATGCATTCATAATCTTCAGCCAATAGTGGGACGCAACTAAATGTATTGCCTGCAATGAAACTGTAATTTCTGTGCCTCGGGGGGGGGGGGGGGGGGGGCATGGGTTTCACTAGGCAATCTTCCAGTCTCTTCAATTGTATTTACTAGTTTCTAATTATTCAGAAATTGCAGTCCTAAAAGCATTTAACCAACCAAGTCAGAGGTATTCCTATTGACCCGAGTCTCATTATTCCAAAGGAAGGCATTTTGTCGTTCAGCTTCAGTACCATAAGGATTTTTAGCATACTTATTTAGAAATTCCATTGACATTTGGGCTGAGATGCAAGTAATGAAATTAACATTACTGGTCTTAAGGGCCTTGTTTGTTTGGGACATTTGTTGGCTCATTTCAGGACAAATGATACATTGTAAAAGACAACCACTTTCCAAAGTACAACAATAATGCTTGTCACCTGCGGTGCTAGGTTTGTTAAAAAATTAATTAAATTGATGTTGGGTTGCAATTTTCATTTTGACATGGGAAAATCAAACAAGCACAGAGCTTTCTGTAAGAATTTTATAAGCTGATGTGGTGAATAAAATAGTAACTTTAGCCTGTGATATGTTAATTTTGTTTTAAGCAAGGGATGGAATTATTCCAGGGCAGCGGGAGAGAGAGCAGGCTCTGTTTTTTCTGGGAGAAATTTTTCCAAGAGCCTTCAGAACTACTGTCAATAATATGGTGGCTTGGGAAATGGAGCCACCCACAAAATGGTGGCTTGTACAGAAAAAATTACAGCATTTCAGAGCAGATCTGCACCACCTTCTCTTTTGCACAAGTGGAGACATGCTGCTCCAGTTGCTTATAGGGAGGGAGAAGCAAGTGTCTACAGCAGCAAAGATGGAGGGGTGGAGAGCTTCTTTTAACAGCTTGAAGAGTGACTGGCTACCCCAGAGTGACCTTCTGCCTATTTCTAATCTGTGGTTACCACGTTTATGTCATTCATTGTTTCTGAAATTTATGTTAGTTTCCGGAGTAGTTTGCCACCTGTCTGGCAGGAACTGCTGCCTATGAAAGTTAAATCTGCCTTGGTTTTTGGGAACTGGCTGCACAGTGGGTTCCTAAGCATTGGGAGGGGGAATGGATACCCATTACTGGAGCTGGCCCAGTCTGCAAACCCATTACCATGACAGGGACTATTAATGTCATTTCAAAAATCATAGAATGTTTTATTTCATGACTCATGTGATAAGGCGGAGGGAAATTACTATTTTATATTGAACATAAAGAAACAAAACTTGGGGCCCATGCATAGCTTTTTGAATACTGCACAATACAATACAATTCCCATTACCTGTTAGCCCAGTAAAGCTTCCTTCTTTAGGTTCGTTCTTTTGGATTCCAGCTTCTTTAGTTATTTCTTCTCACAGTAGATAAAGGCAACTTCAAACATGATCAATTTTCTTCTCTTAAAATGACAGCATAGTGGAAAAAAAGCTTGTAAATGTCTGATTATTGCCACATACAATGTTTATTTGTGTACACATTTATTTTACTGTCACATAAGCATAGAATCCTTCATTTGCCATTTTTTTCCTCAGTATGCATACATGCAGTTATATGAACATACAATGTGGGCTGATCTTTGTGTACTTTGTAAACATTTTTCCTACACAGCAACACTATCTATGTATGACATTTGTGATCTCAAATGAATCAGTTAAACAGACCATATTTATGCAGTGAAATTGCATTTATTCAACAAGTCAAGAATGTTTCTGTCTCTGTAACACTACCACCCAGTATCTGAAAGAGCTGCAGAGGATGAAGTGGGTTTGAATAATTCACATCAAAGTTCATCACCCAGCTGTTCCTATCAGTATTTCGAGCAGATGTTCCTTGTGAGAACTGAAAGATTCAGAACACAATGTGCTGAATTTTGTGGTCCTTAGTAGTTGCAATGTAATTTCTCAAGAAAGGATTAAGATTCTCTACCCCTTCTGTTTTATTTTTTTCTTGGCTTGTTGTTCTGTCAATTTGCATATGTCCTCATTCTGAATTTGTCTTCCAGTGGTTTAGGGGAGGGAAATCTTCATTTGTGATAGCTTTCTCTTTTCCTGACAGAAACAGCAAAACTTTCCTGTAATTATTTTAACCAACCAATTAATGAATCGGGTGAAACCTTTTATCCATCATATCCTCTAAGGAGATCAGGACAGTGTACATCATTCTCACCCTTGCCATTTTCTCCTCACAACAGTCCTGTAATTGACCTCCTCTGACCAGCTCAGTCACTCAGACTTGGAATTCTCAGGGGAAGAGCAGCCAGCTGATGACGACCAGGGGGACCAGGGAGAACTTAGCATGACAGAGGAGCCCTGTTGGGACCTGCAAGCTGGCCCCTGAAATCACCACCAGGCTTTCACTGAGTAGGTCTTGACCTTGGGCCCACAGTCCCCCAGGGCCTGTTCCCACTTCAGGAAGGGTTATAGCAGAAGGCCTGGGTTAAGGTAGTCCAAAGGAGGCAAAGTTCCAAACTAGTTGCATGCAACCTCCACCCCAGAGCCATGCAATCAGAGTGATAGAGCATCAATACTTGTTAGCAGTGCTGCTGAGTCTGAATCCCTCCCAGTCTGTTTTGCTGGATCAGTCAGTCCTGTAGATGCAAACTCCTTGCCTCTGGCACCTTGCCTCCAGCTCTAGTGTATGCCATTCAGACCTGAGGGCACTATTCCAGAGTAGACCTGACAAGGACTGCCTCCAGAGTGCAGGACAAGTTCTGAGAGAGAGGTTTAAGTGGAAAAAGTCACTTGCCCATGGTCACCAGAAGTTCATAGTACTGTGGGGATTTAAACCTCGGTCTCACAGACCTTCCTAATTCAGTGCTGTAACTACGCCATGATGCTGGTTATTATCCCTTCCTTCAAAAAAACTCTTCATTTAATCACCAAGTGTTAGTTTTGGGAATCCTTTATTACTGATTTAGTATTTGGAATATAGTATCAAATGTGGCAAATGTGAAAAAAGAACCAAGTAACTCAGTCCTAAGGCCTGCAGTGTTGGTGAAGTATGATGTGGCTGGTTGGTATCCTGTATTCTACCACCAGGGTAATAAAAATACAAAAATCCTAGCCTGGAGGAACTGAAAGCATAATAACAGTGCCAAAGTTATCAATTGCAGTTGCTATGCCCCTCCCTCCAAAAAAGAGCAAGCAAAGGAACAAAGGCATCACTGAACCCTTACTTGGATAAAGGACTGTGGTCTACTCCTAGGAGCCCTATGATTTCCATATTCCTATGATTTCTGTAGAAGACAAGTCAAGTACCATTTTGTAAACTTATATCCTTTTAACACATGGACAAACAGTAAAAGAAACTAGGTAGTCCACACATATGACCCTACCACCCCCACAGCTTACTTGGTAGAGGGAACCAGAGGTGGGATCCAACCAGTTCTCACCACTTCTCTAGAAGTGGTTACTAATTTTTTCTGAGTGCCCAGAAGGGGTTACTAAAGCAACCTCCCTGCCCAATAGGGACTGGAGGTGCGTGTGTGCAGCGGCGCCACTGTTTGAATCCCACCATCATCGGAACCTGTTATTAAATTTTTTGGATCCCACCACTGGAGGGAACCCCTGATGAAATATGAAACCCTTCCCATTTAAGGACAATTCTGCTGAGGGGATTATACCTGGAGTGGTGGAAGAACTTTTGCTAGGTCAAGGAAATAAAGGAAAAGCGATACCATGCCACAGCATAAGAAATTCCCGTCCTCTTTCAAAATCTGTTTGGCAATGGCACCATCTCTGTTCTGTTCAATTTCTGACACCCACACTTTGAGATTCATGTTAGAGGACATAGTATAGTAATTGGAACGGTACTTGCCCATCCTCTATTGCAGTGGTTCCCAACCTTTTTCACTTGTGTACCCTTTTGCAACCCATTTCCATAAAATTCTACCCCCATATAAACAAACCCATTATGTAATTTTGCATACCCCCTGGGGGTACTTTTATCCCAGGTGGGAACCACAGCTCCATAGGAAACTGTATTGGAACTCTGACTACAGTTTTGTTTTACACTGCTCCATGTATACCATGCAAGATGCTCTGACCATGCAAGACAATGGGAATAATGACACCACAGTGTTTGGCCAGTAGGTTGGGGATTTACCTAGAAATGTTGCAGTGTTCCCTCTTTCCCTCATCTTTCTGTGAGGTCAGAGAAGCATGATATTGCTTATCACTGTGATAAGCAATATCACTACACAGTGATGCCCAAATATCTCAAAGAGCTCCTTTCTTCTCTGTGTATCCTATGTGGGAAGCATTGCTGAAAGTGGTTGAGCAATGAAGAGTTCTTAAGATGATAGACAGTATCTACATATTGTGGTGGCGACAGAATAATAAGAGACAGCAATCCCATTTTGAGGAAGGAGATTTCTATTCTATAGATATATTGATCTTGCTCCCCCAGGAATAAAGTGGAGACTCTTGTAATATGGTTGTGAGGTCCAGTACTTGAGTAGAGCAGTGTTAGCAATAACTTTGAATGATGTTTGTTCTCCTCATTGGCTCTTGTGCAAAGTTATTCCTTTTGTGTGTGTGCAAAATGTCCCTTCTCTTACTTTCTGATCTCCAAAGTTGCCACTTGTGTTCTAAGTATCATAGAATCATAGAGTTGGAAGAGACCCCAAGGACCATCAAGTCTAACTCCCTACAATGCAGGAATGCATAATTAAAGCACTCCAGACAGATGACCATCTAGCCTCTGTTTAAAAACCTCCAGACTCCACCACATGCCAAGGTAGTGCATTTCATTGTTGAACAGCCCTTACTGTCAGGAAGTTTTTGCTGATGTTTAGATGGAATCTCTTTTCCTTCACCTTGAACCCATTACTCCTGGTCCTAGCAGCAGAAAACAAGCTTGCTCCCTCACCAACATGACATCCTTTCAAATATCTAAACATGGCTATCATATCACTTCTTCACCAAACTAAACATACTCAGCTCCCTAAGTCTCTCCTCATAGGGCATGGATTCCAGATGTTTTACCATTTTGGTTGTCCTCCCCTGGACCCGTTCCAGAGTATGCACAACATGAAGTTAAAGAGGTGTAACTGCATTCTCTATACATCCTCTGAAGTATGAGTGAACTGATAGAGCTTATGTATTGCTTAGGAGAGCCGTGGTGGCATAGGCATGGTGAGAAGCAGTGGAGGACAGTTGATTTTTACTTCTATTGAATTCAGTGGGAGCATTTACATTTACACAGCCTCTTTTCTCCTAGCTTAGAGTGCCATAGTCATAGTATCCTGGGGCACAGTTGGATAATGTTTATTTGGGGTTTTTTATATGCTTAAGCAGTATATATAAACACTGTAGTTCCATCTGCTACTAGCTTTTCACTAGCTACATGAGAGGGGCAACTGAAGAGCCATTGCAGGCTGTGCAATGTTCATGGCTAGCATCCCAATTGTAGCTTGGAAGAAAAAAGTATTCCAGGAGTGCTTCCTGCATTTAATACTGATTGCAAGAGCACCAGCACAATCATGCAGGAAACCTAAGCATGACCCCATGCTGTGGGGTCAGTCTGGCTACAAACACTGTGATTTATGTTAATACACTGGGCAGGGTGCCCGCTCTGTGAATGCTGTTACAAACCTGACTTAGCAGAGAGTGCTATTGATTATATGAAGTTGCTACTATATTTCTTCTCTAATGATAGAGGCTTTAAGGTACTCAGAGGGTTTTTAGCCGAGGTCTTTAGTACAACTAATTCCTTCTGCCTTTGCAGCCATACTGATGATAAGGATGTGCTTTATTGGAAGTATTTCATGTCTAGGCTTAACAATGCTTGTTAATATTCAGCCATATTTTTCCAAAGGTTATTTTCCTCCTTTGGTACCCCCCACCCTGATCCATTTTGCTGGGGAACCAATCACCTGGGATTAATTGGCTGAAAAAAAGAGATAGATGGATGCTTGCCAAGGAATATCTGGATGGTTTGGGCTCCATCCGTGCCCTCAGTTTGTAGCTGTCCATTGTGCTGTGTGCTCCACTGCTCCATTTTGCATGCTCATGCAGTGTCAGAGGCCTCGGGGACAGCATGGCTGCTCAAGGCTTGATAAAGTTTTTGTTTTCTATAAAAACAAAACGTATACAGAGCCTGTAGCAGTCCCCTCAGATTTGCAGAGCACGCAACAGGCAACAGATGCTTTTGTAAAACCAAAACCTAATTAAGCCCAGAGCAATCCCACAGGCATAGAAAACACAGATTTCTGGATTACTGTGATAACCTGCATGGGATTTTAAAGTAGCAGAGCATATATTTCCCCACCCATTTTAGCTGAAAAATAAAAGCGTTAACCCTCCTTGACCTGAAGGACACAAATAAATATCTTTCTTTGTATCTGAGCATCCCTAATTGGCACTGAGCATGTAGTTTCTCTTCATGTCCTGACAGTGGGCTTGTTTCCTGTCACTTTACATTTGAAAAGCTGACATTTGTTGCAGGCACAGAATTCAGAGCCATTTTGTTGATTAAATGAGAAGCATGTAAACTTTAGATTTACTCTTAGCAAGTGCCGGAAAGAGATCAACCTGCTTCTGAAGCATTTCTGTAAAAACCTGGCTCGCATGTGTGTGTGTGTGTGTGTGTGTGTGTGTGTGTGTGTGTGTGTGTGTATGCAGCTTTCATTTGCTGTATCTTCTAAATGGGTGTGGGCATTTTTAAAAATTGAACATATGCTTTAATCTTATCATAATAACAGTTCCACTACATATCTCAGATGTGATGGAGGACCCAAAATCAAGGACTAACATGATACATCCGTATTCTGTTTCAACACTCTTTGAATGTGCCAGTGCCTATGGGTATAAGCAGACAAAGTACTTTCTCCGGAAGAAAACAGGCCATTCACAGCTTGAAGTAACTTTGCAGGCTTGGAGGTTCATAGGAATTTTTTTTTGGATAGAAAATCCTTAGAGGAATGGATTGGTGGGCTGGGTTCAAAGGGGAATATGTACTATGTACACAGAGAAGTCTTCTGCTCAACACTAGTTGAAGGACCTTAAATAGCAGATGTTGGGAAAGACTTTCTCTGGGAATATGGATGGGTTAAGGCAGACAGCATCAAGATAATGGATCAATGGTCTGATCCATAAGACAGTTTTGTGTGTTCCTTTTAAAAATATGCCAGCACTACCATATCAATGTTTATCTTATGATCACTTAATAAGCCTAACTTCAAACAGAAAACGGTCAAGCCATAGTAGGGTTTCCCATGGGAGTGGAGAAGAGAATGTTCTGAGAAGAGTGATGCTTAATTTGGCAGTTCCATGTGCAGTTTCCATCCTCCAGAATATTGCAAAGATAAAATCTGCTATGAGGTCTTTGAATCAAAGAGTTGTGTAATGTTTGTGGAAAGAGGCACAACAAAGCTATAATATTCATTCTGGTTCTTTGGAGGCATTAATCCTGCTGGTTAACATCAGGGAAAAACCACACCATTCTGTACTGGAAAGCACTTCAACCCATTCCTGAGTGTCTATTGAGGTGATGGGATGTGGGGTAGTGAGTGCTTAGTTGGGAATAAAGCTTATTGCAGTTCTTGTGTGATTCTATTTGTATTTTTATAAATCATAATGGTGAGTGCATGATTTGTGCTTGTGTTAAGTAAAGAGACCAAAAACAGATATGGTGATATCTTTACTTGGGCCTTCTTCTTCTGGAAAAACAGATTATGCAGTTCAGATTTTTGAATGAATCTGCTTTTTTGGAAAGAAATGCATTGTATTGTTTTCTTCAAGTTGAACATGGTTATAAATTTTAGTCTCCAGTCATGTTTTAGAAATATGTTGCACAGATTACCCTTTAAGACACCAATTTAGGAAAAAATAAATGTTTTAGGAGAATTAGTGTTTACTAATGGCTGAAGTACTTCACAGAAATTTTGTTTAGCTTTTCGGAGTTCCTTCCAACTCCATAGTAGGGTTGAATGTATGCACTCAGCAGAAGTGTGAGAAATTTATACATTGTTAACTGCTGTAGTGTTGAATATCCCAAGCCGATCTCTCTGACAGAGTTCAAAAAGCAAAAGTAATTGGTGGTTCAGGTCAAAGCTGAAGATCCTACATGTTTCCAAATGACTCATGGTGGCTTTGAAGTAGACCCAATGTTACATCAGAAATTGTGTGCAATCTGGTCTGCAGTCGCTTTTTGGATTTAAGAGTCACTGTAGAATAGTAGATGGGCAGGCTAATAATATAAAGGGTTTTGCTATGTAATATTATGCTGCACAAAGATTGATTCACAGCACTAATCCATGTGTAGGAGATCCCCTTCTCCACCCAGCTCAGATTATCCTGGGCACTTAACAAATTGACTATTTAATTGCGTCTCCTAAACACAAACCATAATTTAGTGTATTATATGGGTTGATTAAGAACATAACAAATTGTGATCTGTGATCTGTGCTCATAATGGGTGATTCAAACTATTTGTTTGCAGTGTACAATGGAGAGTTGAAAAATAAATTTGCCACATATAGAGTGTATGTATGACCCAACCCTGAGAAACAAATCAATTTATATTATGCTTTTGGCTTGAATTACAATGAAAAGGTCACTTTTTTCTCAACATTTTACATGGAGCTTCCTGTTCTGCTTCAACTGCTCTGTGCTGGAGTTTTTATTAAGGCTCTGGTGGGGTTGTTGTTCCAGGCGGGGGCACCAAATTTGCCTCACTGCTACCAGTGACTCTCCTCAGAATTTTCCTTCACTTGCCTCACTGCTGGTGGTAATTCTCACCCAAGTTTTCTTTCACTTGGGTGCCCATACCATTGGACACCCCCCCCCCCAACTTCAACAAACTTGGGTGGATCATCTGAGGAAAGTCACCAGCAGCAGAAGGGTGACCTCCCAATAAAATCTCCAGCATAGTACAATTGAAGCAGAACAGCACGCTCCCCAACCTCCCACTGTTTCAAATGGAGGGGAAAAGGCATTTTTTCCTCCAGGATAACAGCAGAGAGGCATGCCCTCCCTTCCCAATGCCCCCACACCCCTACAGCTAACATCACCTTTCTCAGCAGAAAATCAACTCCCACCCCCAACTTTTAAATAACCAGGTCAAACCAGGCCTGTAGGTCTAGCCTGAACCCTTGGACCTAGACCCAACCTCCCCTCAACCAACTCACCATCAAACCCAATCAGAAGCAATTAAAACAAACTGCAATTAAATATTTTTAAAAGGTAAACATTTTTTAAAATTTAAGTGGTTCTGTCAAATTCTTCAATGTCTTCTGCATGCATGCAGGTCTTCATGTGCAGGACTGCAGGTGATCCCATGAAAACAGTTGCTCCAAGGACCAGAGGGAGGACAAATCCAAGAGCCTAAGGCAAATCTTGAACTATCACTTAACCTCAGTCTGGAATAGAATGGACTGCCCAGGAACCAGCACTGTAATTTATACTGTTTGGCCAGGCACAAAAAGAGTGTGTGATTTAAAGCTTTTAAAAACATTTTAATTAAGTTAATCTTAAGCGACAAGTTTTGGAAAGGTATAGGCTAGCCTACCTAGAATCTAGCAAGTATGATCTATTTGTAGCAAGGTGTTTTTTTTAAAGATACTATCCACCATTAAGCTCCACTGATAAAGTTTTTCTTTTAAAGCACAGATGCAGAATTACTCATTTATGGTTACTAGTGAGAACTGTTCCTTTTTGGAAAACTGCAGAAGACTGGTTGTTTTCCATCCAGAGAAGAAAGGAATGCAGCATAGAACAATTACATCAACTTTTAAACTGGCAGTCAGGCAGAACCTAAGAGGAAGGAGAGCATATAGTGAGTCTAGAGCAGAGGTCCCCAACCTTTTTGACCCTGTTGGCACTTTGGAATAACACAGGGTGATGGGCAGAACCACAACATGGCTATGACACAGAGTCACAATGCTGGCCACAAAGTATCAGGGATTCTTCAACATTTCAGGCAGAAGCTCTGTTTAACAGGATGTCATGTAAAAGGATACCATTTAAAAATATTTTAAAAATACTTTGTTGCCTCACAACCACACAGTGAGGATACTTTGGTGGCAGCTGCTACAATTTTTTTTTAAAAAATCTGCCCAATTAGATGTGCATTGGCCAGTCAGAAATCATGAGAGGCAAAATCTCCACTCGGCCCTGTCCAGTTTTTAAAAACACTTGGAAGATTCCAGGAAAGGAGTTGATGGGCACCATGGGGACCTCTGGTTTAGGGTTGTTTTATCTCTCTTTCCTTTAGGGAACTGTTTTCTCCCCGCTAGAATTCTGGCTGCCAGTTTGACTGCTCATCTCTCTTCTGCTTCCCTCCCCTTGAAAACATAATAACTGCTTGTTGGGCAGTTAGAAAACAAATTCACATTCATTGGAGCTGACTTTATGTGAGGGACGTGTTTCCTGGTTCAATCACAGGAGAGGTGAAACTGCCTAAGGTGACTCCTCCTCCACCTGTCTGGCTGAGCTTTAGAATCATAGTCTTCTGATTTTTATTGCACTTTGGAATGGCTGAACCCATTCATGAGATACTAACATTGTTTTCCTAAATGAAAATGCTTAGTGTTGTGGTTCATTCACATTTGTTCTTTAAATGGGTGACTTGGAGAGGGGAATATTGGGTGGCAATTATAGTTCCAGAGGATAGCCTGCTGGTCTGCAGTGGAACGGCTAGATTTGAGCCCACTGGTATCTTAGAGACCAACAAGATGAGTTTTTGAGAGTCAAACTCTGATGCATCTGATGAAGGGAGCTTTGACTCTTGAAAGCTCACACCCTGAAAATTGTGTTGGTCTCTCCTTGCTACTGGACTCAAATCTAGCTGTTTGGCTTGTAATAAGTTTCCTTTCCATTTTAGGGAGAAAGATGACGATTTTTGAGAGAAGAGAGGAGATTTTGTTTTCACTTTTAAAAAATCCTTTCTGGAACCAGAAATAACTGTGTAGAGTCTTTAGATGTTTTTCAACAGAGACAAGGGTGCATTACATATATTTTAAAAAGATTTCTTGTATTTCTTTGTATACATTCTATACAATTTTTGATGTGGGGAGGAGTGGGGTTTAAAAATTGTAGTCTCACTAACTCAAAAAGATACCAGCTGTCATTACCGGCAACTGTAAGCAAGAAATTATGCTGATTAATGGAAACTTTAAGGACAACCCTTTGAAGGCCTAGTAAACCCAGGAGAAACCTTTTGAAAGATGAAATGTTATACAGGTTCAACCTGCAGCATGTTGTTAATGGAACAATTAATTTTGGCTTAATTCTATACTCCTGAGAAAGGTTGGTAAGAAATGGAGACAACAGGTCAATGTTGTTAATGAACCAATTTATATGTGGTTTTTCAAGTGTCAATTAGTAAGACAAGGCACAACCCAAAGAGAAACAAGAATTGTTTGGCTGAAACATGTGGAGATGAGAATATTACAAAGGAAATTCCTTACTCTCTTCCCACCCACTGCATCTATTGTCAGCCTATCCAGTGTTGTAAGCATATTGAAGCCGCTTCTATATGGAGATGGGAGAAAGGTGCCCCAACTGTGGAAGTAGCAGCAAGTGGCAAAGACAGCACCTACAGGCTTAATCCGTGGTCTGCTGACTAACTATGTCTTCCCTCCTCTTGCCCTTTCCCTCCATTATGTTGGTGCAAGAGCCCTGATGTGACAACAGTCATGCTGTGTTTCCCCTGCAGCCTGACAACGTTCCTTCCTAGCTCAATCATGGTGCAAAGCTGCACTGCAGCTCAGCTGTGCAGAGGGGGGTGTAGGAATGCCTGTTAGAGGGTTAAAAGAGCATAAGAAGAGTTTGAATTTATGCCTCGTTTTTCTAAATTATAAGGAGTCTCAAAGCAGATTACAAACTCCTTTCCTTTCTCTCACTACAACAGACAACTCATGAGGTACATGGCACTGAGAGAGTTCTGAGGGAATCGTGACTAGCTCCAGGACACCCAGAAGGCTTTATGTGGAGGAATGGGGAAATAAACCTTGTTCACCAGATTGGAGTCTGCCACTCATGTGGAGGAGTGGGGAATCAAACCTAGTTCTCCAGATTAACTGCTACACCATGGCGGCGGGTAGGGTAGGTTAGGCAGGCAGTGCAGAGTTTAGCTCTGCCGTTTGGAAGAGGGAGCTCAGCTGCCATCCTGTAGTTCCTCCTTTGATCCAGTTCAAAGTGGAATGCTCTGAGTGTCCCACAAGTTATGCTTGGAATGCACCATCATGTGGTTGCTCCCCAAAACATAAGGGACATCCTGCTGTCCACGTGGGGTAAAATCCCAATTGTGAAACATACTAGACCTTGCATGCATTTTGTGTGTTGAAAAATAATTTACATTGTTTGTTGGATTTTGTATATTTATAAAGTGTTATAGATGCCAATATATTGGTCAGGACTATATAAGGTATTGCAGGTACCAGCAACAGCAGATCTAGAAGTTCACCTCTGTATTGTATTTCAGGCTATTTACATGATCTGCCTGGATTGTTACTTAATTCTATTTAAACTTCAACAACAAATCTGATTTGAAATGGCCAGCATCTCATATTGCCACTACCTTTAGAAGGGCTCATTCATCTGCTAGCTCTGAGTAGTAAACTGTAGTATCCATATCAGCTTTAACAGAGGCACAGGCATACACAGCAATTGATACCAGTGAGGTGATGCTTTTGCTACAGTCATTATTCATTATGAAGAAGATTGATGTCACACTGTGACAGTAACACATTCAGCCTAGCCCTATGGAGAGTTCAATCTCTACTGTTAAATGAAGCTAATATTCTGCATGCATAGGTGTATATTCCCTCCTCCAACTCCAGTCTTGCAGCTGCAATAGAACGTCTTCAAGGCACCTTTCTAAACCACAAGAAGATTTGGTTTTCTCTGGTGGAGTACTAGCTTGTCATGTGTAAAAATATCCCATTTCTCAGAATTTTCAGAGTCTTTTGGATATTGCATGTGTGTGATGGCCTTGAGTTAATCATTTACACTTGCCCCTGTTTCTGAGAACAAATTTAATACAAATTTGTAGCAAAAAAAAAGGATTTTTGTAGTCCAGCATAATTTTTTGTGAACTAGAGCTGACTTTCTCCAGATACTACGAGTGCATTCTCACTAAACAGACATTTTACAGAGCAAGTGTGGGGAAAAAATGAACAACAGGACCAAGGGGCCTTGAAATTGGGTAGAGTGGGGCTGTGGAACAATGGTAGAACATTTGCTTGCATGAAGAAGGTCACAGATTCAATTCCTGGTATCTCTAGTTAAAAGCAGTGGTGGGATTCAGCAGGTTCGTACCACTTCGGCAGAACCGGTTGTTAAAATGGTGCTTGTAAAAAACCAGTTGTTAAATTATTTGAATCCCACCACTGGTCAAAAGGACTGGGTAGCGGGTAATGTGAAAGACCTCTCTGATATCTTGGGGAGCTGTTGCCCATTTGAGTAGATAATATTGACCTTGATGGTCTAATGGTAGAGTATCTGCTTGGCATGAGGAAGCTCCCAGGTTCAATCCTCAGTGCCTCCAGTTAAAAAGATCAGGTAGTAGGTGATTTGAAAAATCTCCACCTAAGATCCTGGAGAACCGCTGCCAGCCTGAGTAATCAATATTGACTTTGATGGACCAAGGGTCTGATTCAGTATAAGGCAGATTCATGTGTTCATGTGAAATTCAACAAGTAATTATGTAAACATTCAAATCGAATTAAGAGAAACACAGTGTGCCTGTTCACAGGTTGTTACCTGTAATAGCTGGGAAGTCCCAGGTTTTGCTCAAGTAGTTAATAGTTATAGAGCCATATAGAATTGAGTCCTTGTTCAGTCGTCCAGGAGCACAGGTCGTAAGAAACTTTTAAATTCCAATTCAGCAGTTTCATGTTGGAGTCTCTGAGGGAACTCTGTTATTGGTGAAAATCAATGGTCTTAAACGGAAGGACTTGGAAGAGAGACTCCATCATGAAACTGCTGAATTAGAATTGATTGAAGAATTTCCTATTATTTATACTGGATTGAGCTGGAACGAGACTTCACATCTGTCAACTTTAATCTGGATAGTTCCAATAATAATTTAATGGCAGAATGTCTCTGCAAGGCAACACTGAAATATATTTTATATCATTAAACTGTGGAGGAATATCTCTTCAGAATTTTTAAATTTCTATAACAAATAGCTTTTAAAGACTCCAAACTTTTTCAGTTGATAGCAATCACCGGTAGATTTCCACACACATTTCATTAGTACAGCATTTTGAGTATTACAGTGTAAATATGATTTTCCGTGACTCTAAGATGATGCTACTTATTTTTTTAGCCCCATCCAAAGGGAGAGGGAGCGAATGGCTCTTTAGAGCTGGTGCAAGGTTGCCCCAGTGCATTTTCCCACCCTGCCAGTGCATTTGGCAAATGTGTCGGTGAGGTGGGCAACTGGGGAGGTGCCATGGACCTCCACATGCTCGACCTGGGAGGGCAGCTGGTGTTTTACCCTGCATTGGCATTTAATTGGACACTAGCATGGGGAGGGGGCTGGGGGTATTCCTGGGGGAGGAGTCAATGCTAGTTGGTTCTGTCATGGGCTTTTAGGTCATGGGCACTGTGGCTGGTGTCCTGGATGTAGGCCACCCAAGAGAGTGGTGTAAGTCCATTCAGCCCCTTGGAGAACTTTTACAGCTGGAAGGTTTATTGTTTTTCCCACCTCCCTGAGCTGGCTGAAAGCCCTCTGGAGGTGGCATGGCTGCAGGGCAGTGGTGCTGCGTCCCACTGCCTTGGACTCTGGATGGGGATGTAAAGAATAATTTCAGACCATGGATCAGTAATTCAGATACCATGCATGTGACTGTGAATTTTGTTTATTTTGGGATTGTTTTTGAGACTGTGCACCAAGCTCTAAGGTGGAACCCAAACCATTACAACTTAGTTATTATAAGCATCATCTCTGAACAAAACCACTTCAGTTTTCTGTCTATAAATCTGTTATCATAAACTAATAATTGAAATAAGAGAGCTTCATTTTCTATAATCAGACTTGAGAAGAAGTAACAGTTATTGCTCTGTACCATAACTTCCTTTCCATAAAGTATATCACATAAATCTCCAGCTATTTGTTTATGGGATCATGATTAACACTGTGTGCATGAAGAAGTGTGTTTATAGGACTGTGGCTAATGTTCTGTGCACATTCTACATGAGTAAACATTGCTGAACATTCCTCTATATGAGTTTGGGTTTAAATCAATGGGCTGGGCTTTCATTCCATGAGAAGAACTGCAGCAAAGTCGTTCTCTTTACTGAAGTGCCAAGCATTAGTCAAACGCAACATATATTATGTGAGAGTAGCTGATCGCAGAAAGATTGCAGGGAACAGGAGTGAAATGCTTCATCTTGCGTTTCACATCGTTTGAAAATCTATAAATCTCTAACGTAGCATCCCTTGACTTGGATAGCTTAGGCTAGCCTGATCTCATCAGATCTTGGAATCTAAGCAGAGTCATCTGTCATTATATTTGGATGGGAGACCAGCAGGAATACTAGCATTGCTAGGTGAAGGAAAGCAACAGGAAACCACCTGTGTTAGTCTCTTTTCTTGAAAACCCTAAGAAGTTGCCCTGTTGGCTGTGAGTTGATGGAGCTTTACACACACATACACAGAGAGACATAGTATGCAATAGATGCTGCCGAATGATTGCACAACTATTCAGTTTGGTGCTGAACTCAAAATCCATAATTTTAACTGAAAATATGGACTAATTAATCTCTGACCGATGATGATGATGATGATGATGATGATGATGATTATTATTATTATTATTAATTCGATTTGATAAACCGCCCTACCCCCGAAGGGCTTAGGGCAGTGTACAACAAAACAACAACAACCATAATAAAACAAATCGAATAACCCCAGTTAAAATACAAATCTTAAAACTATGGCAGCAGCATCCTACAATAAATAGTTAATAATTAATAATAAGGGGTATCTGGTATCACACCCCAGTGATCAAAACCTGGGAGTGGACAAATTCTGGGAGGGGGCTGGCAGATGGTCAGATGGTCAGGTGCACAACCAGTAAACAGGGCAATGACTAGATGGTTTCAGTATGTGAAGGAAGGTGTATGTGTGTGCATACACAAGTTTATGTAAGCACACTCATTTAGAAGAATGTAGATCATCCTTGATGCACCAACATATCACAGAATGATCTACCTTGATTTGTCTTCTGCACATGGAGAGAAAGTAAAGGTAGTTTCCTGTGTAAGCACTGAGTCATTACTGACCCATTGGGTGATGTCACATCATGATGTTTGCTAGGTAGACTGTGTTTCCACTGTCCACACTATATTCCCAGCAAACTAAGCATTCATTTTACCAACTTCGGAAGGATAGAAGGCTGAGTCAACCTTGAGAAAAAGATGTTCCTTTTTCTTAACTAAAATTAAAATAGACTTAAATGATGTTTTGCTCTACTTAATTTAGGGATTCCCAAAGTGGGTAGTACCGCCCCCCTGGAAACATCAATGGTGGCCATGAGGAACTTTGAGGTGTTGTGGGTTTTCTGGGTTGTATGTCTGTGTTTCAGCAGTATTTTCTCCTGACACTTCGCCTGCATCTGTGGCTGGCATCTTCAGAGGATCTTTGGGGGTGTTAGGGAGGCAGGGCAGAGATTCCTGGAACAACTGGGGAGAAAAAAGATCTTGTCCTTCCATCCTTGCCATGTGGTAAAGGAAAAGCAGCAGCACTCTCTGTGTATCCTGGGGAAACCAAGGCAAACAGCCGTATCACAGCTGCTTTGCAAGGCAAGATTTTTTAAAAAGGAAAAGCATCACTCTCTTTGCTGTTGTTTTGAATTTGTAGACCTAATATCAAGAAAGAGGTGTGTATCTTTATGTGTGTGTGAGTGGGATGGGGGGAAAGGGGACATTGGAAATGTGACCTGGGAGCCTAGGGCGTTGCAGTCTGAAAATTTTTGGGAACCACTAACTTAATTCAATTGTTTGCCATTTGGTAAAATTTAGGAATAAAATACATCAATTTTTAAACTCAACGGGATTTTGAATGACAGGCCCCTGCTTTCTTTCAGAAAGCAACAGAGACAAACCCATTAGTACAGTTCTGTATGAAATACTATTTTCTCTCTTAGTTTTGATAGCTGCCTTTTTTTCCTTCTGAGCTAGACTGATGTCTGGGTGCTTGTGCAGATTCAAAACCTACAGCCTTTATAGCCCACAGGCAAGAATGCTACTCTGAACAGATCTGAAGAGTTCTTTTGTCCTGACAATTCCCCTTATACCTTTCATGTGTTAAAGCATTTGAATTCTGCAGGTAGTTTTTTAGACTGTAACTTCATCTAAATGCTAGAGCAACTCAGTGAATGGATGGTTGGTTGATTTGTTCTGTCAGTCATGTTTAGAATCAAGTGCATTTCAAAGGAGGAGTGTGAATTGTGTGTTGCAGATGCGTCGTTCATTTGAGGTGTGGTACAGAATTTAAGTTTCTAATTCCAATTCCCTGAGTTCATTATCATGGTACCTCCCTCGGTTTCTTGGCTGATTTATTAATTAAAATATTGATACCTGTCAATCCTCATGGTGCAAGGTGGCTAGATTTAGAAAGTTTAGATTTAATCATGAATCAATTTCAGTCCTAACCATATGTGTGCCTGTTTCTAACAATAAAGACAACTGTTCTTCAACACACTAAGCTTGGAGAATTGTTACAGCCTTTTTGGGAAGCAGCTATTTTGTGGTGCCCTGTTGAACATATTATTAGCACCACCGCCTGGTTGGGCCAGTCACAGTAGTCTTGTACTAGGAGGCAGGGCATCACATCACTTAGCTCTCCCAGGCACGAGGACTATTCACCTAACTCCCCTAATCAGTAGGCTGTGGAGGTTTGCCTGAGCCTGGGTGCTGCAGCTGGTGCAGAAGCTCTGTAAATCCATGATTTCTCTCCTGGGATTAAGGAAACCAGCTGCTAGTTTTAATGGGTACTGAGGAAGATGAATATCCTCATGCTACCTTTGCTGTTTTTTGGAGTATGAACCCGAAGAAAATGCTTGCTTGCAGTTGGAACATTTTCTCTTGTGGCTTCTTGCATATGCTAAATTGATGTAAAGAGGGCTTAAACATAGCTGTGACTTACTATAGTAGTTTTGCAGCACTTGCTGTCAGCAAGATGCATAATCCTGTGGTAAGAAGATAGCTGCTGCACGGAGCGCTATGCCTAAAACTCTGGAGTAGAGCAGGAGTTCTCTCAGAACTACAACAGATCTCCAGACTATAGAGATCAATTTCCCTGGAGAAGTGGCATGCTTGAAAAGTGGACTACATAGCATTACATTCCTGCTGTGGTTCATCCCATCTTCAAACTCTGCCCCCAAGTCTCCAGGATTTTCCCAAAGCAGAGTTGGCAATGGCAACCTTAGGCAGGAGCAAGATCAATGTTTTTGATTGTGGTGGTTCAGATAAGTACAAAGTAGTCTCATTTTGTTTCTGCTGTTGTCACTTCGTAATAAACAGAATATGCAGTGCACTTATGTCATTTGAAAAATACAAAATGTGTAAGTTATTTGAGATATTTTTTCCAGGTACAAGTCAAGATATGTGTCTGGAAAGAGTGGTTTGGAGACAAAAACAGTTATGATGTAATGTGATGACACAAAGATTGAAGATGATAAAAAACAGCAATGTGTTTTGTGAGGCAAGAGATGACCTGACTGTGCTCCTCTCTGAGGGTTCTGACACTTTTTTCCACAATAGTGCTCCTGTTGTTCATAAGACATACTTCTGATGTCACAGGCTATGAACATTTGAAGAATAACTCTTGTCACCATCCTGTTATCATTCTCTTAGCCTCCAGGGTTCAGAGATAAAAGCCTTGCATATCTTAATATTTTTTCTTTAAAAAATAACTCTACAAGACATTCCCATAAGAAAGTGTCATCAGGGCTCAGCAACTAGTTATTTGAATTGCTAAGATTCCATATATGTTTTGAAGCCTACAAAATAGTGTATTCACATACTTCTGGAGGAAAATGGCCAAACATAATTGCTTCTTCCTAGATGTCCCATTTCTTATCTCAAAATAATATATGAGTAATTTCTCAAAACCTCCCTGAAATATTTCCAAGTGCTTGACTGGTATTTTCATTTGCACAATCATCTTTCAGATAGCTCATATAAATGTATCCAGCTCCCATGATACTGACTAAAGTTGAGAAAAAATGCTTTGCATGGGGATGTGTGGAGACTCATTCCAATCAAGACACTAACACATACTTGTTGGAAATAAATCGGCCGCAGCCCAAATTTTATTTAACATAACCAAAACCTTGAAGCTGGGCGAGCATATCAGAGCACATCCTGGCCCCCAGGCAGCAAACCGCTGAACCTGGTTATAGGGCAGCCCAAGCTGACCCCTTAGGCCCTTCGGACAGAACCCCTGTCCGGCATATCCCCCGAGGGACTGGAACAGGAAGTTACTAGATGCCACATGGACGCAAATCCAATTTGTGACACCCCTCCCTGCGTCGGCAGACGCGAAGCTCTCGAAAAGCACGGCCCCAAGGCTTTGCTTACCAGAGCTCTATCGCCACCACGGACCTCATATGGAGGCCCCCGAGGTGGGGAAGGTCCGGCACGCAAGCTACTGCCTTCCCCAAATAGGATGTGCTCTTATGCCCTCCGCCACCGAGCTGTTGAACCAATAACTTGGCTCCCGCCCCCCCAGCTTCAGCGCAGCCCAGAGTCACATCGCTCAGTGCGTGCCGCAAAGCTTACTGCATCAAAGCAAACGGATTTTAGCCAGCTCAGTGCGGTGAACCGCGAAGCCACTGCAGCAGGGAGCATGGGCCCGGACATCATGCAACCAGATGTCCTGGCCCCAATCCGATAAAGTATGGGACTCTCCATCGAGGGCAAAAAACAATGCCTGGCAGAGCATGAGATAGATCAACATGGGGAATAACATCCCCCCATGCTCAACGCAAGGCACCAGCCGGGCCGCTGGACCTGACACAGTTTAGACCTGGTTTGTGTTAACCCTGGCCGGAGTTCACAGCGTTCACTCCAAGTCCTTGGCGGCTCTAGTAAGCACGACCAGAACAGTTTGGTCTTCGGCATCTTACGGTGGAGCAGCATCAAGTCGTCCCTCATGGAGTTCTGCAACGCCACCCCTTTAGAGGCAGGAATGTCATTTTCGCCAAGTTGATGTTTATTTAACATAACCAAAACCTTGAAGCTGGGCGAGCATATCAGAGCACATCCTGGCCCCCAGGCAGCAAACCGCTGAACCTGGTTATAGGGCAGCCCAAGCTGCCCTGCATCAGGGAAGCCAAATTGCAGGACGGAGTTCCGTAACCGGAGAAGCAGAGCAGGCCACATCATGCCTCGTCTCGCCAGCCAGCGAATATCCACAGAGGTGTCCAGGCCCAGATGTTCTCCCCAGCCAGATTGTTCTTTTCCGCGATAGCGGCCCGCCCAGTGGACAATAATACTGTGACCAACCAGCCAAAACTTCCAGTACCGACGGGCCAATACGGAACTATAAAAAGAGAACAAGAGAAGTTACAGTGAGGAGGTGAAGGCCGGACGCATAAACCGCGATAGGCTAGCGACCTCCAAAGCGGACCTAAAGCCTGAATCATCAGTTACAGAGTGTCGCTTCCCTGGAGAGGCCGTGGGTTTGCCGCTCCGATTCGAAAGGGTGAGAACCAAACTGTTCAGCGGGGAGGCTCCACTGGAAACTGTAGACAATGCCACAGAACCAGCTGTAGAATTGGTATCCTGGACACTGCCAATCCATTTACTATGGATGAACAGTGGACCCTGCCCTTCGAGGACGAACGGCCAAAAATGTCACAGCCATGTGTGCCACCGGGCAGGGAGACCCTGTTAGGGGAAGGGGCCAAAGTCACTCTGGTGCCTCGACGCCGCTGGTTGAAGTCTTGGACCGCCAACCATATAAGTAGGCTCCCATCGGCCATGGAAACATCGACTCTTTGTACAAAGCCTTAGGGGCCGATGATGTGGTGAATGACGGAGCAACTAATCCGCTACACCGAAAGGCCCCATAAAAGGCCAAAGAAAATAAATGAAGGCTTCGAAAATAGTGCAGCCTCATAGAAAGCAGAGTCACATACTGTTTCTGTAGCATTAATTAGAGAGTCCCCTAAGAGCTCCCTGGTGATGGGAATAGCCTACTGTCCCTGTGGCCTAGGGGAAGCACGCTGCCACCCGGCCACCGCGATACGTCTAGCTTCAAAGGACCGGGAGTGGTTTTTCGGTGATCCCTAAGTGAGCCTGGCTGAAAAGGAAATGGCAGCCAAATGGACCTTAATAGTCCCTGGCAGCCATTCGACCGGTCCCCTCAATTCCACCAGATACCGGAGAACCAAATCCTTAGCAAACCCTTGCCGCACAGGTGGTTCAGCGATGGGAAGCTGCACCAAATGCAAAAAAAGGTGCGTTCAAAGCCCCTTCATACGCGTAGCGACGCAGGTAGCTGGGGCCAGTGAGCTGCACAAAGACGCAACCTTCGGCTATGGACTGTCCTCCAAGACGCTACAGATGGTCTGGACACTTCTCCGGAAACTGGCTGGCTTCGGGAGCTAGGGAGCGAAAGCGGCTGACCTGATGACGAGACAAGGCGTCAGCAATGTTGTTATTTATACCTGGCAGAAAACAGCTTTAAAAGAGATGTTGTTAGACAGGCAAACCAACACGAATTCCGGTACTAGCCGCGATACACGCTCTGACCGGCTGGACTGCCGGTTTACTACCCTGACAACAGCCTGGTTGTCACACCAGAACTTAACTGTGTAATCGCTAAACACACCCTTCCAGATGTGGAACCCGCGAGCCACCACAGAGGGAAACAACAACTCCAGAGAAAAGTCATATCCCGCAAAATTCCAGTCTGATTCCACGCTTGATGGCCATTTCCCTGCACACCACTGGCCCCTAAAATAAATACCAAAACCTATAGAGGCCAGCTGCATCGGTGTGAACTTGAAAACTTTCTTGCAGCTCCTAAGGCACCCTGCCAAATTGAGAACCCCATTGTAGATTTTCAAAGAAAAGCTTAACCAAACCCTTAGGTCTTCGCCGCGAAACCCGAGGAGTCACCAATTCTGATGTGATGGTGGGGAACTGAGTAGCCTGCCATGGACCTGGCCAGACGGGAACAAAAGGCCCTTCCCAGGGAGACCACCCTGCATGCAAAATTAAGGTTGCCCAAGCAGGGACTGTATTTCCGCGAGTAGTCGGCACTTCCTTTTTTTTGCAGAGATTTCACTAATCAATGTTAGCGCGAACGCTTATCAGCTTATCAAGGGGCAGGGAAGATGCCGTTCCTGCTATTGTGTCCAACTGAATTCCTAAGTAGGATTAAGCAAAGGAGCCACAGGCTCCTTTGGTCTTGTCACGGCCGCCAAAGGAACTCCCAACTCTGCCGCTAAGTCCTGAAAATGCTGAGCAACAAACATCGCTGCACAGTCACCAGTGTGTCTGCTGCGCCTACCTGAGATAAAAAAAAAATCATCAAGGTAATGAGTAACTTTTGCTGATGGCATGCGATCTCTGACTGCCCATTCCAAAAGGTGCTAAATTTTTCAAAAGCCTTGCCCAGTAGTTATCGCACAGCGCATGGGCATGCATTTATCAACAACATACCATCGTCACGTCCAAATTGAAAACCTAAAGAGTTCAAGTCCTTGGGGTGTATGGGCAGCAGCCGAAAAGGCTGACTGTATATCACATTTTGCTTTAACTTCTTGATGCTGTTTCCACATCTCCCCGGATGAGACTCCCACTGCCTCATCCAAGGTGGCGCATACCGAACAGAGCAGATGCCTGGGTCGATAAAGTCAATTTACCGACCCCCCTGCAGGGTAGGACAAGTGCTGTATCATTCTGTACTCCCCGGGGGTCTTTTGGGGACCACCCGATGGGGAAACCCTGAGGTTGGGTAACGGAGGCTCAGCAAAGGGGCCTGCAATCCTACCCGCCAGGCATTCTTTTGAAATTTTGGCGGCCACTACCGCAGGCAATTCCCTGGCTGATTTTAAGTTGGGAGCTGATGTTGCCTCCCTGTTCCCCAAAAAAGGAATGCGGAAACCCCATTGGAATCCCTCCTTCAAGTATAATGCGTCTTCCCGACGCGGGTACCTGTCCAGCCACTGGGATAAAAGACGCACACGCACCGGGGAGGGGGCGAGACTCTGCAGGACCTCCGGGACTTCAAGCCTTCTGGACGGGGAAGGATCCTCCCTGGCCACCACCGTCCTTCTTAGCGCCGCCGGAGCCAGGGTTCCGGCCACGTTGAAAGGGAGGCCGCGCCAGTTGAGGGCACTGTATCCTGGTGTGAGCCCCGAAGCATCTAGAGCAAGAGTGCTCAAACCTGCACTTATCTTTCCTACAAGAGCCTTGATTAAAGGCCCAACAGGAGTGACGTGGCGGTTCTCGCTGGCTAACCCCTTTCTTCTTCGACCTTTCCCCACTAGCAGGGGTGACCTTGACCACATTTGTCATCCACGTTTGATCGTGGATTATGTCCCACCTACGGCCTGGGCGATGTGAAGCACTCTTTCGAAATGCTTCATCATATTTCAATGCTGCTGCGTCCCCTGAGAGGGATCGGGCTTTCAAAACATTGGCCCAGTGAGCAGCCAGGTGCCAGGCCCTTAGAGGGTAGGCGGCTGCAATAAGTGCCATATACTCCGCAAACCCTTTTGACCAGTTGTCAAAAGAACGCTCGGCTCTTTCCGGGCGTTCCCTCTTCTTTCTGGCCGAACGGGAACCGGACTCCTCAGGATCCTCTTCCGGCCGCAAAACCGTGAAGAGGTCCACGTAGTAGCCGTCCAGGGCTCTTTCTCTCAGTTTTCTCGGTAAATGGGAGCCCGGAGGATCTCCAGGATCCCATGCTGAACAGAAAGCTGCCAGCTCTGGATTCCCTGCACTGTCCGCTACAGCAAGGTCCCCTTTTCTCCTTTGAATGATCCACTGAGGGAGAGCTGGCACCTTTTCCCCCCGCTCCCAGTAATCCCCTGCCGCCTGGGCGGACTCCTCATCCGTCGACTCACCCGATGAGGATGAACTAGGGGAACGATGAGAACGACGAGAGGCCTTCTTCCCCCTACGTCTTGCTCTGGCGCGTGCTCTGGCCGATTGGCTTGAAGAGCCTGCCAACTCTGGACCCTGAACTATGGGGCCCGCCGCTACTGAAGGAGCTAGGCCTCCAGAAGGTGGCTGGCAACCCAAGCTCTGCTGGGCCTGAGTCCCAACAAAAGGGGGTACATCGGAAGTCCCGCCCTGCTGGGTGTTAATCCCTGCAAGAAGGGGGACTGAGGAACCCAAGTTCTGTTGAGCCTGAGTCCCTATAAAGGCGGGAACCGGGGAACCCAAACTTTGTAACTGAGTCCCTGTATAAGAGGGAACAAAGGCACCCAAGCTCGGTTGGACCTGAGGTCCCGGAAAAGAGGAAACCGAGGAACCCAAGCTCTGCTGAATCTGAGGCCCCCGGAAAGGGGGGCTAGGAGAACTGGGCCCTTGATGAGGCCACAGACTGGGGTGCACCTGTTGGCTTACTCCAAAACCACCTGGCCATTGTCCAAATCCAGGGGCGGGGTTAAATTGCCCCAGCCAACACATGCCAGGATTCACGTTCATGCCCATGCCCACGAATGGGGCATATGGGTAGGGACATGGCATGAAAACAGAACCCTAAGTTGTAGGTAATCCACTCTGCGCCATAGGAGCCATGAACCCTGAAGGATTGCTCGGGCCAGCTCGCGTGGAAGGAGGCCGAGATGGGCCTGGAGTACCCGGCCCCAACAACGCCCTGCTGGGTTCTGTATTTAACCGAACTTGCTCCGGTCGGCCCCCAGCGGGTGCCACACCCCCCGCCAAGCTGGAAGGAGAGGCTTGAACCTCCGATTGAGTGGGGATGGCAGGCACCCCCAGATCGTCTTGGGGTGCACCCGCCGCTGGATCCCGGGGTATTCCCAGAGTGGGTCCCATTTGGCCCTGCTCTAAAGCCCTGATGGCTGTATCCCGGCCCACGTTCCGTGCCCTCTTTTTGTTACTCTTTGCCTTTGAGGCCATGGCACAGAATGCACACTAAATCTAAAATTGCAAAGTAAACCTACTGTAAGTTACAAAGTAAACTTATTCTAAATTACAAAAGGACTTTCTTGAGCAGACCCTTCGAAAAACGAAAGGCCTAAGCAGACCCTTCCATAAACAGAAAGCCTTAAATAGTTCTAATGACTGCTCTCTTATGGGAAGGAAGGGGGGGGGTGGAGAGAGGGGTTGAGGAGGGAATATGCGTCTCAAAAACGAAGGCTCAAAATGGCCGCCGCTCCCCTTGATAAACGAAATGAGTAAGCGAGAGACCAAAATGGCCACCGCTCTCTTCTGGCGCCCCGCCTCCGCTGCCGTCAGGCCCCAGCGAGAGGCACGCGGGCGGCTCCCCACCCGCGGCCGCAAGCCGAGAAGCAAGGCTCTACGCCTGCCTCGCAGACTCAGCGCTCGCGGGTCAAGCGGCAGGCCAAGATCGAGCAACGGCCCAATCAACGGACTGCGTGCGAGGCCGGGACGGGGTGCACGGCCGGCCAACGGCCGCACTCCTGAACTCCGACTGACGCCCGGCGGCGCGCCGACGAAGCGGCCGGGATGGACGGGTGAGGGACCGCAAGCCCAACCACGCGCAACCCGAAGGAATGCGCGGCGCCGCACCCACGGACTCGCCCAAGTCCGCTGGTGTCCTCAACAAGGGACAGGGTAGGGAAGAGGGAACGTCCCAACGCTACCCCCGCCCCTTTTCAAAACCTGCCAAACTCAGCAGCAACCGAGCCACGCTCCCTCAAGCTGTGTGAGAATGATCCCAAAGATGCCCAGAGGATCAGCCAACCGATCCCCTCTCTAGACGAGGCCGCAAAGGAACCACGCTACTCCAGCAGCAACCTCCTTTCAACCTGCCGGCCTCGAAAAGATGCCAGACCCCGCCGACGCAGCCCTTTTATGGGCTGCTCTGAAGCCCTTGTCACGTGCCGGTACCCGGCCACGTGACAGGCTCAGCCGGCCGGCGGGGAGAGGTTTCCATTCCTTCCTCCCCCCCTGCAATGTCGTCCCAGGCTGAAGCCTGGGACGCGATTTATTGCAACATTTTTGATGTTCTTGTGGTAAGTAAAATTAACAGTGTTCTTGGTTTCTCAGGACCAAATTAAATATGACAATAAAAGTGTGGTTGCCATCAAAACAAATAGGTTCCACCTGTTATTTTCTACAGTTGCTCCCAATTGGAAGTTTTGGCATCAAAAACATGATTTGGCATCCAAGGTAATTTTTAAAAAAATCTACCCTTATAAGAGAAGCATTGGGAAAAAATCCAATGTAATCCATGTTAGTGCATGCTTTCTTAATTCTCAGATATAAAATATAGACCAACTCATAAAGAAAAAAAACTGGATTTGTTTGTTTTCTAAATCAATAAAAGAAGACTCTTTTAGGGAGAGGAAGACCTGGTTTAATTCAGCTTTCATTCATTTGTATATTTTATTGCTTTCCTTCTAATAATTTTTACAGTTTGGTGTAGTGGTTAAGAGCAGGTGGGTTCGAATCTGAAGAATCGGGTTCGATTCCCCACTCCTCCACCTGAGTGGCAGAGGCTTATCTCATGAAACAGATGTTTCATTCTCCTACATTCCTGTTGGGTGACCTTGGGCTAGTCACAGTTCTTTAGAACTCTCTCAGCCCCACCTACCTCACAAGGTGTCTGTTGTGGGGAGTGGAAGGGAAAAGAGCTTGTTTGGTGGGGTATACATCCAAACTCTTTTTCTTATTATTATTCTACAGCCTGTTCAACCTCCAGACCAACGTAAGGGTTCCGTTGAAATATCCAGGAAGGTGCTATGTACAGTTGTTAGAAGTGTGCTGATTTTTTTCATGTCTCTTGCAGCTGGTAATATATAATTTTCTGTATAATTATCAACACCTTTTCTTTAAAGGGGGATGTTTTATCTTACACTTGCCACTTAATTAGTATCTAGCCTTTCACACATCGAACATATATAAGTCCTGTTCTCAGTGCCTACGTTTGTTACACCACTGGAAGTGTTGTCACTTCCCTATATCACTGGAAGTCATGTAGTAATGTTGACAATATTGCTTATTTAAAAATCCTGGAGGGAGGCTGCTGCCCGGCCGCTGATGCGGCTGGTCGGCGGAAGGCTTCCGCGCATGCGTGCCGAGTCGGGCGCATGCGTGGTTGGCGGCAGCGACGTCGGCTGGCCTGTTGGGAGGCCAGCCGAGTGGTCGATGCCGCTGTGACCTGGCCGTGCTCTCGCGCATCAGGAGAGTAGCGATCAAGTCAAGGGGGCTGGGCAGGAGCCTTTAAAAGGCTCCTCAGCCTGCGGCCAGGCCCCCATTCGGAGCCTGGCAAGAAGACGGTTTTCCCTCCCACCCGGTCCCTGCTTTGTTGGGTTGTATTTTACTTGTTGTTTTGTCATAGCCATTGGCGGGGTTGCGCATGGGGAAGTTGATCTGATGGAAAGGGGAGCTGGGGAGCTCCCCTGTTTGGCACACCTCCTTAAGAGGTGTAAAGGGGTGGAGCAGACAGCTCAAGGAAGGGACGCTGCTGGGGGGCTGGAGAAGCTTGCGCTCTATAAAATTTGCTTCAAGCTGGATGGGGCCCTCCAGCTCATTGGGCATTTCGCAGGACCTGGACATTGTCTCACTCCAATCTTTCGCCGGTTTTATTCCTCCAGCACCGGGCTGAGGAATCGGTTTGCCCTGGGGTTAGCACTTGTGCTGCCCAGAGGCTTGGATCACCCCCCATGCTGCGCCATCTATATTTCCTATGCTTTCTGTTAATAAAGTTCTTTGGCTATGGCCATTTACTTATCCACTTTAAAATTGTGTCGGTAGTTTCTTTGGGGGAAGCATGATCGAGCGGGAGGGCCACCAATCCACCCGCAACACCTATTCTGCTTATTGCCAATTTACAATGCAAAATCCTTGCCATTTTGCAATTCAGAAGCCTTCCAATACCCAAATCTTCAGATGTGGAACTTGGAGGGCAGAGCCAGCAGTATAAAACTGGAGCTGGGCAGAGTGCTCAGTTTGATGCTGAGGTCAGCCTGTCTGGGTTGAACTTTAAACGGTAAGCTCAAAGCTGGACTTGGCCTAGCTGAGCTCAGCAGTGAATGGTGCTGGCATCCAAACTCCACATGGAGCTGGGGGGATGGCGTTAGCCAGTAGTAGTGCTTGCCCTGGGTACCATATTCTACAGATACATCCCTGATGGTAAATCTGCGTAATCCTTAACTTGAATCGCCAACTCCTTCCAATGCTACCAACTGTTTATTACCTAACTTACAGTGCAAAATCTAAGCAATGTTAGCACTGCTTACAATGTAAAATCCTTCCAATGAAAACTCTAGCAAACCAGTAAGCAAATGAAATTTAATATTCAAAATCTACTATAATATAATTCAATCTCTGTTGTGACCCTGGTTGCTAACTTCCAAGTGGAACCGGGAGACTTCCCAGAATCCCAACTGATCTCTAAGTGACAGAGACCAGTTCCACTGGAGAAAATGACAGCTTTGGAGGGTGAAGGCATTATACCCTGCTGAGATCCCACCACTCCCCAAGCCCCATCTTTCTCAGTCTCCACCTCCAAATTTCCAGAAATTTCCCAACCCAGAGTTGGCAATCTAGCTCTAACTTTAAAATCAATCATACTTGACAAAATTACCAACTCAACAACTTTATAAATCCTACTTGGCACCAATACCAGTTCAAATTAACTATCAGAAATCCAGTTAAGTAAGACTACCAGTTACAATACAGCTCTTACCACTTGAATGTGGCACAACCATTCAGACTGAGGTGAATAGGGTTGTTCAGTAACTAGTACTGGTAGTTTTATTAAAACGGCAACAGCTGGACAAGGCAGTATGAAAACTAAAATTCCAATAGGGCTACCAGGTACCTCCTGGCAGCCAGCAGAGGCAGGGTGGGGGTGGGGGCAGAGTAGAACTCAGAGCAGCAAACTTACGCTGAAATTCAGTGACCTCATTTCCAACATGCACCAGAAGTGATGTCATTGCATTGCTAATGACTGTGGCAACACTCTATGGTAGTAAAGTTTTAGTCAACTACTATAGTATCCCATGGTTATCAGCAGTGCAATATCACTTCCGGTATACATTGGAAATTACTTCACTGTGTTTTGGACACTAGAGGCCTCAGAGTAAATTTATTGCCCTAAATTCCCCCAAAGGCCAGCTGAATAGTGTTGTGGGATGGGGCAGTAAAGGAGGGATCCCCCCACTACCAGTACTGGGGCTTGCAACCATACATTCTAGTGAACAGACTTATAAATGATACTAAGCAAAAGAGAGCTCTACCTTCAAAGATCAAATCAACAAAAGAATGCTGAAGAAAATTAAAGGGAATGGTGTGTGTGTGTGTGTGTATTTACGCTTCAGGAAAAATAAAACAAGAATATTTTCCTGAGTCAAGTTTATGTGGACTACACTGAAACTCCAGCATGCACCTGGACCAGCTGAGGGCACTTGTAGGTGGCTCAGAAGCCTACATAAGGCTTGCAAAGGTCGTGAACGTGCGATTATGCCAATGTTGTATGGTTTCCCTCTTGTTTATGCCATTCTAGGATGTAATAAAAGCCCCTTTAGAGTTTAATTTATGATTTGCCCTCTGCTTAGGATTTTAGTTTGACTAGGTTCCCCAGTTAGCTTAGGGTTTTGTTATTGTTAATTTAGGATATGCTTGTATTGTACTGTGTTCCCTAATGTTTAAATTTAAAGTGTTATTCTCAAGATTTGTGTTTGTCAGCAAAAACAGTAGCCTGTAGAGGCTGATATTACAAGGAAGTTGGCTCTGGAATGCAGCCTAGACCAACACCCAGCCGACTCCTTAGCAAAGACAGACCCCCTTTGGACTTGCAAATCAAATCTGTTGGCAGCACCCAGAGGTCCCCAGCCTTGGAAAACAGTTTGAACTTTTCTTTGTTGCAAAGATGAGGAGCGGGAGCCTCAGGGCATTACTGAAGGAAACAGCCATCTGATATAGCTGGTGGTAGCGAGCCCACCTGGATTTCCTGAATGGATCTTATCGGCTTTCCTTTCAGCACCATTGCGAGATCTCGCGGGACTACGTTTGACAGCGGGATTTTGTGATCCCATTCAAAGTTGTAATTGTATCTTGCTTTTGTATTGTTGTTTTCTTATTGGTGTTTGGTAAGGGACTTACCCCCAAATACCTGCCCCCTTGCCCCCTTTGAAGTTTGGGAATAAAAGTTCTTGCACTGGGTTGCAAGAGCGCGATTCTCCTGCCTGAGCTGTGACCACCATCTCTGAATAAAATCTTGTGCTTTGAAGATCATAGGCTTCCTGTGCCTCATTACGTTGCTGAGATGAAATCACTTATTGTTACCCGAGCTGCAGCAGTAACATGTGTACATGGAGAGAATAAAGAAAATAAGAGGGAGGAAGAATTGAACCTTGCGCTGTAAGTTGGTAGCAGTTTAGGCCATAAAATACTCTTTTAATTTTCCAGCACCTTCAACAGCAGGACATCAGAAATCTTCCTTGTGTCCACTATCATTGTAAGAACTCTAGGTACTATCAGTCCCATAGATGCTATCTGTAAAGTAGCTGTAAATTGCAAAAACAATTGTACTTCTGATGAAACTGGATTCTATTTCATGCTTTATCAAGTTTTTTTAAAATGTGATAAATGCTTCTTTCTTTCCACTTAACATTTACTTATTTTATCTTATTCTTTAGGAAAATTATGGTTGTAGAATTATATTTAAATTGAACTGTAATGTTTATGACTTGAAAAGTCACTTATCTATGCCATGCAAAAATGACAGCATAAGAATTAATATATTTATATATACTTGGCAATCTGTCATCAGGCTGAGTTCAAACAGGCTTTTCTCCTATGTTAACCTCCCAGATTCACTTATTCTCTGAGCTTTTCCCTGTACATTTCACATGTGCCCCACAGTGCAAAACACACATAGACATCAAAGCACAGAAAATAATTTGACTTTCTTAGTTCCTGGTGTATCATTTTATATCATTCCCTCAGTAGTCTGTACAGGCATATTACAGTGCTGTTCTTTGAAACAACACGATTGAAGTTTATTTTCTGGAGGAAATAGGTACTTTAATGCTTCACAGTTCTGTTTGAGAATTAGGGTTTTCAACTCTGGGTCGGCAAATTCCTAGATATTTGGGGATGGAACCTGTGGAGGATGGAGCTTGAGGAAGGGAGGAAAATCAGTGGGGCATAATGCCATATAGTCCACCCTCTAAAGCAGTTCATTTGTTCATCAAGTTGGCCTATGATAGTTTTTTCAAGACTCAGTAGTGACCAGTGGGAGTTTCACTGGAGGAGGCAGGGACATAGGTATAGATTTTTTATGGGGGGGTTGGGGGTGGGTGGAACCACACCCCCACCCACCCCTGGGGCATGGCCATGCCTCCCCAGTGCTTATAAAAGTAGCTCTCCGAGGCCGGGGACAGCAGACTACCCTGCCTTGGCCTCCCCCGCCCCCCAAAAGCTGGGCTCCCAGCTGGCAGCCGGCAGCCAGCAGCCCCTTCTGCCCTTCCCTCTGGGCAGAGGCATAGCTAGGGAAAATGGAGCCTGGTGCAAAATCTGAGTTTTGCGCCCCTACCCCGGGCGGCCGCTGTGGTGCTGGAATCCACCCCCAAACAACATTACTTTCAATGGTGTTTAAACTAGAGAGCCCAAATTCTCCTTTTAAATCCACCTTAAAGGGAGAATCTGGGGTCCCCAGTTAAAACAACATAGAAAGTGATGCTGTTTTGGGGTGGATTATCCCCCACCCTGAAACAGCATCACTTTCAATGTTTAAACTGGGGACCTCACATTCTCCCTTTAAATTCATGCTGAAGGGTGTGGATTTAAAAGGAGAATTTGGGGATATTTGGGGGGTGCCTGCTGTCAGGGGTGCAATTGTTAATCTAGCAGCACCAAACTTTCAGGGGATCTTTAGAAGACTTTCCTGATGATACCTTCTGGGTTTGGTGAGGTTTGGATCAAGAGGTTTAAAGTTATGGACCCTAAAATCTGTAGCCCCCATCTTCTATTAGCTCCCATTGGAAACAATGGGGGATGGGGGCAGCCCCTTTGGGAGTCCATAACTTTGGACCCCCTGAACCAAATCTCACCAAGGCTGGGTGGTATCATCAGGAGAGTCTCCCAAACAACCCCTGAAAGTTTGGTGCTGCTAGCCTAAAAACTGGACCCCCTGCAGGCAAAAAACAGAAAAACACTAAAATACAAACCCCCCCCACAAACGGAGGGTGGAGCTTTGGACATGCAATGGGGGGGGGGTTGAACCCGAGAACCCCCCCACCTATGTCCTTGGGAGGAGGGACCCTTGCTGGCAATGGTCTGACAACACTGGTGATGAGTCAGTTCTGGTGTGGCTGAGAGTGACCCCATTGTTTTATAGGCAACTTTCTGGCATTCAGCCCAAACTCTGTGGCTTAATCATACAATTTGGGCCAAACAATACAGAATTACTAGCTATGCGGAGATGTCACTGTCTTGCCCCCTAGAGACCCTCTTGCTATTTTCTTTGTTTAAGTCTCAGTTACACCCATAGGTAGAGTAGGCTTAATTGTTTTTGTACAGTATTCTGTGGGAGGGAACCTAAAACCCTGTCCCTTTGAGAAGCCCTCCATAGGCAAGAGCATTCTAATATCTCTTATTGGTTAGCAGTCCCCTTTTCAGTTTGTTTTAGTTTCAGGTGTCTGTGGAAGGTTGGAGACAGCAATATCCCAGATGTCTAAGATGTTATGTATAAGATATTAGAGATCCATAGTACTCAAGAGTAAGCAAGCTTCAACAGATTGCAGGAAAACAGAGTCCAGAAAGAGGACACCGTGGAAAACTCAGGAGAAGCAAGAAGCAGAGCGGACTTTCTTGGAAGCAAGGAAGAATTGGTACCTGCAAACTCTTCAAATAATGTCCAATTGTTTCCAGCATCGCAAGTATTCTTTATTAGTTAGACTTCATGGGAGGAGTCAGAGTCCTAAACTTGCAATGTTATTAAACTGTTTTTGAACTGTTACTCATTTTGTCTGTGGGTCTTACATTCTGTTCTAGCTGAGTGCAAGGCACTTGATATTAGATCGCTTGGGGAACAGAATAGTCACTGCCAGACATACCCGAAGTGATATTATTGCATTGCCTACACCTGTGATCACCTTTTTTCTCCTGCCACTCAACTGGCAAAAATGTCTAGTGAGGGGTGGGTGGTTGGTCACCAAAGTGGGAGACCTCAGACCCCTGATAAACAAGTTGCTCTCTTTGAATGCTTTGGCAATCTCACTCTGTCATCTCAGCTTCTGTACCTTATGCTTAGGAGAGAGCAAGCAGGTAGAGAAGTCCTTTCCTTCACTCCAGAGGGCAGGCTAAACTTGAACAGCAGTGAGGAGAGTCATGGGCTCTGCAGGTATATGCAAAGGTTGTTTCAAAGCACCCCTGAATATCTCTTGCCTTGAAAGCTCTACTCGGTTGCCCTAAGTCAGCTATGTTTGAAGAAATGGTTCTTTATTTATGTATAAGCAGCATCCCATAAACAGCATCTCTTTGCCTGAGTTAATTATGTTTTGTACTGAGGCTTAGCATTGTAAGGTTCTTCCTGGTGCTTTGCAAATTGCATAGCTGCTGTGCTACGTAACTGTCCAATGTTTGACAAAGTGTGATTTGTGTGCTATTTTTACTAATGTATGGGAGAGTACTGCTATGTAGTCAGTTTGAGGTTTTCCCCTGTAATACGAATTTTAGTGTAAATCTGCTGTTAATCTGTTCTCTGTTCTGTATCAGTGTCACTATCTCGTATATTGCTGTGATTATTTGTAGCACACACAGATATCAATATAAAAGGCAAAGTATATTGAAAGCTCACTTTTTAAAGAGCTCCGCAGGCACGCCACAAGCAGAGGCAATAGGCTGCACTGAAGAGAGCACATTGTATAATGTAAAAGGGGTGGGGCCCCACCAGCAACAGTTTTCTAGAGCCTGTTGTGTTTTTTTTCACACAACGCGTTTTATTGCTGGTACTAGTTTTTCATACTGAAGACTCACATAGTTTACATATTAATTTCTATGCATGCACACATTGCAGTTCTAGCTTACATACATGTGGGAATGTATAATGTCCACTGGATATTTTCAATCTAATATTTGTGTTGCCATATAACAGAAATATCGAATGGTCACTTCTTAATGAAGGGGATTTTTTATTCATAGGTATCACATTGTATCACCTGACCTACAAAGATTTTTGGTTTACCTATCTCCAACTCAGTAGTGAAGGCAACAGTCAGAGTCTTCGTGGTTATTTCTGTTTCCTCGTTCTTCACAGGGCAATCACTTTTCCCATAGGAGAAATTACCTGTGTTCAATTAAGGTTTTATCCTTAATTTTCTCATATTGACAGCACACTGGGCTGATTGTATATTTTTCCAATCCAAAATGGATTAATATTTTGCAAACAATTTTCAAGGTCTTTTTTCCCCTTGGTGTTCTTAGTGCTGTGTAAATATGTCATCTTCAGAACTGAAGCTCCTGAGCATGGGGGTGGGAGGAGGGCATTACAAAATCCAAGTCTTTTCAGATTTACCAGTTAATCCAATCAAATTATTTTTTGGCAATTGTATAGGAATACCAATAATAATGAGCTTTCCTTGGACACAGAATGTTGTGATAGTGCTGTATGAAGAACAAGTTCTTCAATTTTCTACATTGTGTCAAACATAGACGATAAGATTCATGCTATGTCGATCTACATTGTGTTATGAGTTAGTAAGGCAATGTGTATGAATCTGTGAGTTGTAGCTCTTTCTGAAATATCAGTGGTGACTGGATCTTACCTTGGAAATTTTCCATTCCCATAATACAGTAATTTATCAGTGATATTTGTGTAAAAATTGCTCAAAACTGTGTGTGTGTGTGTGTGTGTATATATATATATATATATATATTGCATTATATATTCCATTATCAAATAGCGAAGAATTGTCTGCTCAGTAATATACAGTGCATATGAATCATTGCAATCTCCTTTTCTTTGCTGTTTAAACCTGTTGCCATGCCTTAATCTCAGACATATCTGGTTAGCCTTTCATTGAAGATGAAATCAGTATTTCCATATTACTCTCTGTGGAACTGAACCAAGCTATTTAATCAGCAGCCCTCCAAAGTACCGGTAAGCTACCTGTCACAGTACCACAGTACTAAGATTACCCTTATCTGCAGTCTGAAGCAGTATACACCAGGAAGGGATATACTTAGGACAGCACTGATAGTTTATTTTGGCATATATAAACATAGGCATATATAAAAAAACAATTAAAACCGTAAATAGATCACTTTGTAGACTCCAACCATTTTCATTATTACTTATTGTTGAAGGCTTTGTACTGCCTACTGTATGGTATATTCATTTACTGGACAAGAGCTCCGTCCTCTATAGCTTATTGATTTAACAGTCAAAAGAACGATGGTTTATTTTATGATAAACTAGAAAATGAAGCTGTCCTCCAACAGTTCATAAAACTTCAGATTTGGTTTGGTATTTTGGGCTGTTTTTTAACTTTGTATATTGTTTTTAATTGTGGATTATTTTCGATTTGTTGTTGGACATTAATTTTTGTATCTTTGCAGTTTTTGATGTTTTGTAGGCTTCATTGAGCCTGAAGAGAGGGGTAAGGGATAAATAGTTTAAATTAATAAACAATCCTCAATAGCTGCAGATTGTGAAATGGAAAGGCTGTCATCTGGTAGCTGACTGTTGATGCACATGCATTTACCATTATGTGCTGTAAAGACAACAACTACCCAGCCTCTTAGAGATTTAAATTCTAGAAATGTTGAGAATAGAGCAGTCGTGGAGCTACAAGGGGGAGGGGGGATGCGCCATGCATCGGGCACACACCTGGGGGGCGAAAAATCACCCCAGGCCCCTCCGCCTCCCCCATGTAGTACTCTTCACATTCTTGATAGTTCCTATACATTTTATCAAAACTTTTTCAGGCAGCAAAAGGCCTATTCTCGATAAAAACGGCCTGAGGAACTACAGTTCCCAGGAGACCTTGGGGCTCACCAGGTCTCCTGGGAAGTATAGTTCCTCAGGCAGTTTTTACTGAGAACAGGCCTTTTGCAGCCTGAAAAAGTTTTGAAAAAGGAAAGGAACTAAGGTAAGTGTGGGAAGGGGGGAGGGGGCACCATGGGGGGAGGCAGGGTGCCACGGGGGGCGCCTGGGGGCATGGGGGGCAGAAAATGTAGCATGCACACCAGGCGCACTTTGGCCCAGCTACGCCTCTGGAATGGAGCTGAACCCTGAAGAACAACTCACATAACATTAACAAACATTCTGAGAAACTCAGGTTTTTTAAGGTGCAGTTGTGAATCAATGGTTACTTTTCATACGTAGAGGATCTGAGGTACAGTTACAATATGGCCATTTCTGCACAGCACAATTATACCGGATGACAGTTGGTATCTTACAATCCAAGTCTATTTTATCCCAGTTTCTCCCTTCACATGGCTGCCTGTTTCTGTGAAGGAATTGAGTGAAAACCTGGAGGAAAAACTTCAGGTGGGGAGATTAGGGGTGGGTGGGGCGATCTGGTGGCTGGGCCAGAAAAATAAACTGGTTCTGCTCCCATGATGTTTGCATGGTAGCAGATTCACTGCGGGATTTTTGAAAAGATTCACCAAATTGGCTGTTTTTGAAAATCCCGGGATGAGAGAAATGTTGTGGGACAAACCCGCTTTAGGACAGGGAGCTGTGCAAACTTCTTGGCCAAACTGGGATATTTCCCTTGCTCAGCCCGGAATATGTGGACCATGCAGAAACAGAGCTGAACCCTGAAGAATGACCTAATGTTAGCAAACATTCTGAGAAACTCAGGTTTTTTTAGGTGCAGTTGTGAATTGATGGTTACTTTTCATTCGTGTACGAACTCAGGTACTGTTACAATATGAATCACAATGAAAAGTAGACTGCCAGTAGAATTCAATTAGGAAAGCCATTAGAACTGCGAAGAGCAGCTCAGATTAAAGTGAACAAGTGGGAGAAGTATCACATCCTTTTACAAACAGCAGTTCTGTAATCTAATGTATCTCTGGGAGAGATGCATTTTTTTGTCTGTGTGATAATGTGTCCCTGTAGAGATAATGTTGAGTGCCAAGACTGAATGCGTACAGTGGAGCATGGGTATGGAATTTTTTTAGTGTTTTCTTTGGAAAAGCAATTTGGATTGTAGTCAGCTTTCAGGTGTTTTCAAAGAACCTTTCCCATGATTGTTTGCAGTTTAGATGTACAATATGAATTTTTGTTAGTGAATCATGTCAAAATTTATTCAAAAGATTGTTCGCAAAGAAAGATTTACAGAATTGGAGTCCAACAGCCAGCCTACACATGTGTTTCTATTTGATTGTAATTTCCACCTTGTCCAATAGCTTTATAGTATTATTGAGTCTGAGTGGTGGTAATGTTGGGTTTTATTGAAAACAATAAAAATTCATTTGAAAATATGGTGGTTTGAGTCATCTTGAATATTTTGTTTTTTCTTGTAGAAAGGTAGCTGACAAATCCTAATATAATAATAATACAGTGAAATGAATGCAAGTATCCACTTATGAAGAAGAAGAAGAAGAAGAAGAAGAAGAAGAAGAAGAAGAAGAAGAAGAAGAAGAAGAAGAGGAGGAGGAGGAGGAGGAGGAGGAGGAGGAGTTTGGATTTGAGAAAGACAGTTTCACAGATTCAACTGATAACATT
This sequence comes from Sphaerodactylus townsendi, assembly GCF_021028975.2. Lineage (NCBI taxonomy): Eukaryota > Metazoa > Chordata > Lepidosauria > Squamata > Sphaerodactylidae > Sphaerodactylus > Sphaerodactylus townsendi. The sequence goes on from NC_059427.1 coordinate 84,731,022, forward strand.
AGTTACTTCAGTCCCCACCAAACTCTAACAAAGTCAGTCTAATCACACCTCAGGGGAGGGTGGTCTATAAGCCCAATAAATAAAATAAAAATAAAATAAAATATGTGCATGTGTGCTACAAATCAATCGAGTAGTTATCACAGGGTGCCCCGCCTCAGGTGCATGCCATTGGCATCACGTGTGTGTGTGTGTGTGGAAAATCACCCTCACACCCCTCCCCCTTCCCCCCAGGCCCAGCAGAAGGTAAGTGAGGAGGCTGCCATGGGGGTGGTGGTGGTGCATGGGAATAGGCCCGGGTGCCATTTTGCTCTGGGCGCCATTTGCCCCTCCTACGCCACTGGTACAAACGCATGGGTAGGATCAGTTGTGAAAATGCTGTCACTTCTCTGCTTCCGGGGCCAGCTGAGATTGTATCATTAAGACTACAAATGTTATATTTTATTTAATGTGATGATTTATAGTGTGATTGTGTGCAGAATTACTAGAGTCTATATTACTGCAATTAGTTTTGTCTAGAATAACCCAGCATATGACTGTAGGTCATTCAAACCAGAAAATATACCTATTTTTATGGGTTGGTTCAGTACAGACATCTATATTCTGTAAAGTATTGCTGTTTGCTTTGGAATTATTAGAACTGTTTTTATAAATTATTCCTAACACTTACTACATGGCACTTAAGGGTTTCTGATAAAAACAAACAACTCTCTTATGTAAACCTATGTAAAACTTTCATATCAGTATCATAGTCAACTGATGTTTAGAACTAAAATGCATAATCAAAATCAGTTTCTTCTTCAGTCAGGCGTCACTACAACAGCTATAATGGAACATAATAAAACGTGGGACATTACCAAAATACCCCTCCAGAACAGTGTTTATGGTATTGATGGGTCACCTAGGGTAGTATATTTAAGCTACTTTCTCTTATATTGTCTCCTTGCCCAGGAGGATATTCCTATTCAACTCTGTAGTTTGGGTAACAGAGGCTAATGACTTGATGCAAATTAAACTCCCCATTGTTCATTAAGGACAAATACACATCACATATTGTGGCCAGTTTCCTTATAGCAGCACAGAAGCCATGAAGTGCTTTTATGGAATGAAATGTAGTTAATTATGAACAGGTCCATTTGCTTTAATACCATTATAAAGCTTTTTATGGATCGGATATTCTGATACTTTATTATGTCATTGCAATGACCTTTGGACTGAAGCCGAAGAATGTGAGGCCCTCATGCAGCTTTGCAATAAACATCCTACTGCTTGGGCAGGCTTTATTGTCAACGTCAATCCATGTGTGCAACTTGTACAAATGGAAATGGAGATTCCAGTCTCTTTTGTAACTGAAAACTCCTGCCCACCTGGCATCACTGACCTGCTCCCCTTCCTAAACTATTTTGTGCGCTAGCAAGGTTTTCTGATGGCCTGTTTTCACAATGCCTTCAGTCAGCTCACTTCCAACCTTGCCACGCTGCATTTAGATAGGTGAAGGAATGTCAAGAGCATGAGTTGAATTCAGTCTGATCAGTAATTTGTATGCCACTATGAGCTCTTAATATGCTGTTCTCGTAGTGGCAATCAAAAAAATATATGAATGCTAAGTTCAGTACATGCCTTCAGCATTGCCATGACCGTCCTAGTACAGAAACTGCAGCTGTAAGTCAGCATTGCCATATCTAAGAGTCATGAAAATAATTCCTACTGAATGTGCAAGCAGGACATTTTAAGTGTGGTTTGAACATGTTCTTGGCCTACTGCAAGACATCCCCCACCCAGAAAATGTGTGTTCAAACTACTTTTGAAACGTTTGTCTTTTGAAAATGTGTGTTCAAACTACGTTTGAAATGTATTGTCGAAGGCTTTCACGGCCGGATTCAACTGGTTCTGGTGGGTTTTCCGGGCTGTGTGGCCGTGATCTGGTGGATTTTGTTCCTAACGTTTCGCCTGCATCTGTGGCTGGCATCTTCAGAGGTGTATCACACAGAAAAGTCTGTTTCACACTGTGTCTAAGTGAGAAGGGAAAGTTTAGTGGGGTATATTGTCCATGTCCAGGGTGGGGAAACAATAAGTGTTTGGGTGGAACTTACTATGTGGTTGAGTGCACTGTATTGCGGGTGGGGTTATCAGTCCATTTTTTAAGTACTGGGAGCCAGGCTTTGCTAATTTTTAACGTCTCTTCTTTCTTACTGAAGTTGTCCTGGTGTTTGTGAATTTCAATGGCCTCCCTGTGTAGTCTGACATAGTAAGCTTCTGAACTGTCCAGAATTTCAGTGTTCTCAAATAAAATATTATGTCCAGTTTTGTTTAACACATGTTCTGCAACTGCAGATTTTTCAGGATGGTTAAGCCGACAGTGTCTTTCGTGTTCCTTAATACGGGTCTGAATGCTGCGTTTTGTGGTTCCTATGTAGACCTTTCCACAGCTACAGGGTATGCGATATACTCCTGCAGAAGTGAGAGGGTCTCTTTTGGCCTTTGCTGAGCGTAGCATTTGCTGTATTTTCCTGGTGGGTTTGAAGATGGTCTGAAGGTAATGCTTTTTCATCAGTTTCCCTATTTGATCTGTGATTCCCTTTATGTATGGTAGAAATATTTTTCCGGTGGTGGGCTGTTTCTCCTCAGTCCTCTGGGTTTTTCTTGGTCTTAAAAAAAATGGACGGATAATCCCACCTGCAATACAATGCACTCAACCACACCTTTGCATAGCATGTTCCACCCAAACACTTAATGATTGTTTTCCCACCCTGGGACATGGACAATATACCCAACTAAACTTTCCATTCTCACTTAGACACAGTGTGAAACAGACTTTTCTGTGTGATACACCTCTGAAGATGCCAGCCACAGATGCAGGCGAAACGTTAGGAACAAAATCCACCAGACCACGGCCACACAGCCTGGAAAACCCACCAGAACTACGTTTGAAATGTTTCTATTTCGAAAGAAAATTGTCCATGGGATTCACCTACATGTAGCATAGTCTGTGGGGATATCTGGGGTATGGTAGATTCTGTGAAATTGTGGAGATATCTGGGGTATGGTAGATTCTGTGTCAGAGCTGTGGGCTAGATTAAAAAGCCAGTCTGGTAAAGAGGTGGTATATTAAAATGGGCTGGGGAGATACAGGTTTAAGCCCCATAAAATTAACTTGGGTCGAATCCCCACTTGAAATCTGCATGCAGATCCAAACCTGTTCATTATGAAAGTGCGTCCTCTTCATCGGAGTTTCTCCCACCCCACCACAGAGAGCACACAGCAGACAAACCCAGTTGCAGAACTCTTAGCAATCCCCACTACCAGGCAAGCTCACTTCGCCGGTCTCCCCTGATTGGCTGGCGTGCCTTGATGGGGCGGGACCTTTTCCCACTGCAGAAATGTACATTGTAGGGGCTTGATTAAAAAAAAATCAGCTTGTAAAAGTTTAACATTTAACTGTGCAAACAGTTAATCGTTACCTGTGTAAACCATTAACAATTCAAAGTTACACGTTTGACTGTTTAATGTTTGCGTCCTCTTCTGCTGGCCGATCGCAAAAGTGGAAACGAAATCAAGGAAAGGCTGCGCATGCATCACATCGCTGATTGGTTGCCCGAATTCTGCGTCACACTCCAGGGCGGGAAACAAGTTAGGGTTTCAACCCTCATCCCTCCCCTCAGATCAGCTCTAAACCATGTTAATGGGGTTTATGCCACTTGCAACCAGGTCCTGCCAGAATGCGGATTAACAGGGAGAACGAGCGCCAGAAACAGAATCTGCTACACAAGCAATAGGGAGGTCGTCCCTCAAACCTGGTTAGTTTGTGTTCTGAAACCTGGCTAAGATGGTAGTGGGGATTCAACCTTGGTTACTTAACCTACTTCACAGGATTACACAAGGATAAAATAGAGAATTGTCTATTGTCTGATCTTGGAGAAAAGGCAAGATCAAGATGTGAAAGATTATTATTCTTAAATGAGTTCCTGGACCTGTACATTTTAGGCTCATAAATAATGCTTGGAAGAAATTTTCCTGACTTTGAATATCATCTGGTCCCAGTTTCACATAATATAACCAGGGCTTTGGGATGAATTTAATTCTTCTGTAAAAATTAAGGCTATATAGTATGCTTCATTATTTCTAACTCTGTAAGCATGCACACACTTGCCGTCACACAAGGGAACAGGAGGATTAACTTACTTTACATAATTATGACTCTCTTAGTAATTAGACAATTTTTATTCCATTTTTTCAGCACAACTCTAGCATGCTGACATGTTCTAAATCTGATGAAAACTATTTTAAACCCATTATAAAAGAGCTGAGAGGTTCTGATAAGTCTTTCTTTGTCACCATCTGCCCCTACTTTAAGAAGATACTGTTATGACCCATGATTTGAAAATGTGTCATTGCAAAGTACTCAAGGTCCTGTGCCAATGTAGCTTCAGCAGAACACTGTGTGTGGAAGTCTGTTGTGCTATGCCTCTTGCGGGACACAATCTCGTTGTAAGAGGTTACTTCTGATGCTTTTATCAATTCCTGGCAGTTTGGATAAGAAGAAGGGTCCCTGACACTGTGGAAGCTAACTCCTTCAATACACTGGTGCCCCACCCATCTGCTTGACATCTTGCATCCTTGCTTTCTGCTGGATAACCTAATCCAACCCGACAACAAACTGATATCAGGACAGGTTCAGTAATGTAAGGCAGAGGAGGATGGCCTGTGGATTGAACAGATCTTCTGCAATTCACTTCATATCTCAAAACCCACACTTAACGTAACCTCCACATGCATTTAGCCTTCTGAATCCTTCTTAGGCCTTCTGAACCCTTCCTTTTTGATGCCATTGAGTTGCTGTAGATAGGCAGTAAAAAACTTGCCCAGTTTTACCACAAAACTAGAGGAAGTCATAATAGAATGCCGAGATTTTCTTTAAGGTCCACTTCCTTTTTGAAAGTCAGGGAGAAATAGAGAGTGGGCTCATCAGTACTCTCTAATAACTCCCCAGTCCAATTCACTAACAATTGTAGTCCTAAGTAGTTACATCCTTCTAAATCCATTGATGTTCACTGGCCATAACTCTGCTTTAGTTCACTGGGAGTGATTTTGGCCAATGGACAGAATTGCACCTTATTCTCCCTGTTTCCTCCATACTAGGCACAGGCACCTACTGAAGGTAGGAACAGACCTTCTGGTTATCTCTTTGTTTTCCTATAGAGTTTTTGCTATCTCTTTATTTTTCTTTCTTAGCAGTTTTATTTCTCTAGTGTAACATGAGTACATCCCAGTGGATTGGTAGTAGTTACACATGCTACTTCATATAGTAATTGCTAGATGAGTAAGAATGTGGTGGGCACTTTATCCACTTGTCTAATTTTTCCAACCCATTTTGCACATGCCTAGCATGTCATAACATCTTCCCGCATAAACTTTTAGAATACCAAGTTTGGCAAAGCCTGGAGGAAATGAGGTTTTAGCCAAAGTGAAACTTTTAGAGTTTTAAATCTCCTTAATTCATAAGCATTTTTATTGCAGGCTATTTTCAAACATTCAGAACTTTCCTATCTCTTTCTCACTTTCTGTTTTGAGCCTGCTCTGAAACACAATAAAGGAGATGATAAAGAGTTGATTTAGTGCTGAGCAAATGCCTAAGGGAGATCTGTGCCTGTGATTGGAATTTATGTGCTCAGTTCTTACGTAATAAAAGGGAATTTGATGTAATGGCTAAGAGTATATATATATGAAACATATTTCTGAAGAAAGACTTATTAAAACTGATAGAATATGAACCTGAAGTGAGTTGCTGAATATACTACTCTATAGAATGAACATAAGGGGGGACCCAAGGCCTTTTCTCATAAGAAAGGTTATCCAGCCCCTGGATTATTTTGGCTGCCCTTTTCTTTCTTTTCCAGCTCTATTGTCTTTAAATGGGTGACCAGAATTGTGTGCAGTATTCCAAAGGTGACCATACCATCTTATCTATATAAAAGGCAAGGTGTATTGGCAATGACTCGCTTTTTAAAGAACTGCACAAGCGTGCAAGTGGAGGGAGCAAGCTGCACTGGTGTTAGTGCGTTGTATAATGTAAAAAGGGCAGAACCCACTGTCTGCTTCTATTTAAGGAAGGCATACTAGCAACAGTTTGCTAGAGCCTGTTGTATTTTTTGTGCAATGTGTTTTATTGCTAGTATATTTATATATTACAGTATTGGAATACGGAGATTACTTGCATGGAATCTGCATTTCTTCAGTGCTGCTGTACACTTAAACTTTTTATTGAGCTATCCATAATTTAACTTTACTAAGTTCTCTTTCCAGGTTAGCTGGTGTCAAGTCAGTCAGGGGCGTAGATGCATCTGGGACATATGGGGACAAATGTCCCAGGCACCCACCATTTGATCATGTGGGGGGCGTGGAAAAATTATGTTTGTTTGGAGGTTTTTTGTATTTTTAGTGTATTTTACATTTTTGGCCAGCAGGGAGCGCAATTCTTAGGTTAGCGGCACCCAAACTTCAGGAAATCCTCAGGAGACACACTTTCTGATACCACCCAGGTTTGGTGAAGTTTGGTTCAGAGTCTAAAGTTATGGACCTCCAAAAGGTATGGACCTCCAAAATTGTTTCCAATGGGAGCTAATAGTAGATTGGACTACCCTTTTGAGGATCCATAACTTTGGACCCCCTGAACCAAATTTCACCAAACCTGGGTGGTATCATCAGGATAGACTTATTCTGATACCACCCAGGTTTGGTGAAGTTTGGTTCAGAGAGTCCAAGGTTATGGACCACCAAAAGGGTTGCCCCATCCCCCATTGTTTCCAAAGGGAGCTAATAGTAGATTAGACTACCCTTTTGAGGATCCATAACTTTGGACCCCCTGAACCAAATTTCACCAAACCTGGGTGGTATCATCAGGAGAGTCTCCTGAATATAGCTTGAAATTTTGGTACTGCTAGCTTTAACTTTGCTTCCCTTACAGGCAACCCCAAAATTTCCCCAGATTCTCCCTTTAAATCCATCCCCTTTGGGTTTTAAGGGAGAATCTGGGCTCCCTAGTTTAAACAACATTGAAAGTGATGCTGTTTCGGGGTGGATTCCCCCCACCCCAAAACAGCATCACTTTCAATGTTGTTTAAACTAGGGAGCCCTGGGTGTGTTTAGACAAGTGGATTTTGACATTTGTGAGCTGGGGCATGTTCTATAATGTGATGGTGACTTTGAGATGACCTGGCGCAAAAAATCATTCTTTAGTTGTGGGAGGGGGGCGGCTGCCCATATGGGCGGGGGAGGGGGTGGAATACTCAGATTTTGCCCCTGGCTCCATTTTCCCAAGCTACGCCTCTGCAATCAGGCTCTTCCAGTATCTATAGGAAGTTAGGCTGTCTTATCCCAGAATGACATCCCTTTACAGTGGATCTCTTTTTGTTATTTAACCATAGAATGGAGGGGAAATAATTCCAGGGAGACAGGAAAGAACAGTGTAAGTAGCTGCCGCACCTGGGTAAAGAAACTTGGAGAGGATAGAACACTTTGGGTTTGGAATGAAGTTGAAGGTATAATATGCAGATCGAAATTTACAAGTCCAGATCTTACCCAAATAGGACCCATTTGTAAAATGTTCTAAATATTTTTGAAGTTATTCATGACATGTAGGAGTGGGTGGAAGATTTCTGCCTGTTCTCATGCCTTGCTGTCTGATTTCTATTCTTGAATGGTAGATGGTGCTTCAAATGACACAGCAACATCAGTTTAGTTTAGTTTATTAAATTTCATATCCCATCCCATCCATTTTGGGCTTGGGACTGCTCACAACATTCCAAACAACAATATAATAATAATATAAAATGTTTAAAATATCCATAAATTCCTATAATTCACAATTCTGACAGTCACAGATGGAGATAAATGATGTTCAGTACCCTTGAGGGACTGACGGTAGATTTGAAGAAAAGAAGGTAGAGGGAAACCAGATGGTATCATCGCTGTATCAACCATACAGCTGTTGGAACAACTCTGCCTTATAGGCCCTGCAGAACTGCATAACAGTCCTTTGCCTTGAGGCAGGACAGCACCTTCTGGAAACCAGGGTGTGGGTCGGCACTTTCAAATTTTGGGGACACCTCTGTTTCCATTCTGAACCAGACAGCTTGGACCAACTAGTGATGCATGAGCTCCAGACCTCTGACTGGTGGTTTCTAATTGAGGCTAAGATCTCTTCATTGGGCATTGTCTGGGACTCCCTGTTCATGCTCATTGCCAACGAGGTTCTTTGCCAACTAAAAAATAAATTATTTGATCAGGAATTTCAATACCTTTTGAACAAGGCACACTCTTGGTTCACTCTTGTTGGTTCACTCTTGTACTTTGGGATCACTCCCCGAAAGCTCTGTGTTGCCCACTATCTGAACCAACTCCCAAACCATAAACTTAGATGGGCACTCTCAAGAGCAAGATGCAATTCCTTTCCATCATCTTTACTTCAAGGTCGGTTCTTAAACATCCCTCGGCATGATCGACATTGTCTTTCTGCCTTTCCTATATTGATTCCCTTGAATACATCTTGGTCTTCTGCAGCTTTAGGCCCAACTTCTCTGCCTTAATCTCAGCTGGATTCTCAGATCTCTCTGCCAGCGCAAAGATGATTTGGTTGCTCAATAATCCTGAGGCTGAAATAATGGAAATCTTAGCCAAAGTTTTGCTGTGCACTATGAACTAGGTTCCCTTGGCTTCTTGTTCACAATATTTTTCACTGTTCCCCACTGGATTTACTTTTGCCTCTTTCTTTCTGTCCCCGTGTTGTATATGCCCAATAAAGGTCTCTGAATCAGAACTGCAATAAAGTCCCACAAGGCCCAGGTCTCATTGCAAAGAAAATTCCACCAGACTGGGGCCAAAGCTGAAAAGTCTTGACCTGATGGATGCTAGCCAAACTTCTTTTGGGCCAGGGACTGCCATCAAGTTATTATTCACAGATCTAAGTGCTCTTTGGGGAATGTACCAGGAGAGATGGTCCTGTAGGTATGCAGGTCCCAAGTCTATCAGATATGGGCTGGATCACTCCCACTTCATGAATAGGAAGCCTATCTTCCCTTCAGACAGTGTGTGTGTGTGTGGGGCGGGGGAACACAAGGAAGAAACACAGTTAGAGGCTACAGTTGAACCTGCCTCAAAAAGTAAACACACTCACTAAATCAGATGAAAAATGAGAGATGGGTGGTGCAGAAGGATCACTTTAATTCACTTGCACTTTGGCTTCAGAAGCTACTCATAGTAAAAAAGATAAAAATACAGTGAAAGTTAAAATATAAAATAAGTAAAATCTTAAAAGCATTCACATCATGTATTAATAAGCAAAAGCTTCTGAATAGAACTGTTTAAGACAAGTAGCCTGTGCCCTGAGGTGATTTTCCCTCCAAATTTCCAACTGCCAACTTACACTGTTATTGAGCAGCCCCTTTGGTTATCTGTCATAATAAAACGGTAGTGGAAACGGGTTGGTGTTTATTGTTTCACTTTGTGTTGTCCCACCTTTATAATGAAAAAAAAAGTTACTCTGCTGCTCAGTCTAGGCAGTTCTCAGCCAGGCAGTGGTTTGCTTGAGATAATTGAAATAAACCCTTCTCTTCTGTCAGAAACACAACTAAGGCACAAGACACTTGATAACTCTAAAGAAAAGATGAAAAATGAAGTTTTTATTTACAAAAAACATAATAAATATCAAGAAACTTTAAAACAGGCAAGTCAACAGGTTAATAAATATAAGTTGTTGGTTTAGCTCTCTCCTTATTTGGTTACAATTTAGTTCAAGTTTCTAGCTTAGTTCCTTTAAGATGTTTCAATCAGGCTGTTATAGACAGATATATACACTTAAGTAGCTATGAAACAATATTCACCTTTTTCTTTTCTTAACCAGAAAGACTTCTTGTTTGCCCTCATTTTTCTAAATTGTTCTAAAAACCATTTCTTCTCATGCCGATTTTCATTGCCTTTCAGAGCAGGAATTACTTATAACTCTCAGAAAGTAACTTTCCTCTTTTTTCTTTATTAAAACCCCACAGCTGTCATAAGCATCTCTGCTTAGTATCTGTGTGGATTCTCTTTGGAGAAATCGAAATAGCAACCTGTTTGTTTCTTAAGTGTGACTGTTTTGTTTACACCAAGGACTCAGTACAACTTCCTTTTATCTGACTCTCTAGTCTCTCAATCAGAGTATATTAAAACCACCAGAGAATGGAGCCCTTTCCACACATCCGCTCACTAGCCCGCTCTGTGCCGAACTCCTCTCAGAAATCCTTCACTCTGTCTTCAGAACTCCCCTTCAAGCAGCCAGCCAATCACAAGCATTCCTTACCATATATACTCGAGTATAAGCTGACTTTTTCAGCACATTTTTTATGCATCAGCTTATACTTGAGTATATATGATAATTCCAAGATGGCGGCCGGAGCTGGGGCTGCTGTTGGAATCCGGTAAACATGGTGCTGCTTTTTTTCTAACTTACCAGAGAGCCGTAAAAACAAGCTGTAAGGACAGCCTGCATAGCATTACAACTAGGTTGTGTGTGTGTGTGTGTGTGTTAAAAGAAACCAAGGCATTTCTCTCCTAATGGTTATCGGTGAGTTGCATTCTAGATGAATACAATTCTTCATACAGTAGTTTACTGCCAAATACTGATGTTGCTGAAGACAAAGACTTTCTTTGGAGCAAAGTTTAGGCTGGCATGGCTATGAATCCAAGAATTATTATGCATTTGGAGGAAAACAGTGGTTCATTTGTGTTCCTAGATTGCTTGAAAGCTGCTCATCCCTAATGCAAACTCTGTTAAGCAACTCTATCTCATCTTGCTCCCAAACCTTCTGTTTTTAGCTGCTACTGAGTCAAGTTCGAAGGCTTATACTCGAGTCAATAAGTTTCCCAGTTTTTTGTGGTAAAATTAGGTGCCACGGCTTATACTTGAGTATATACTCCTCGTGGCCTTCATTCTGCAGTAAATATGGCTCAGTGGGGGAATTAATAACACAGGGAACTAAAAATGGTAGAAAATAGCAAGTAGGAACCAGGAAATCAGCAAAATGTCTGTGGAAAAGGTTAAGTCTCAACCTGAGACTCAAGAGACTCAGCTCCAGGCAAGTTGGAGGAGAGACCTAGCTTTTGAAGACTAATTTAAGAGATGAACAGATTCATATGGGTATAAGTGGTCCTATATCCATGGTGGCGAACCTTTGGCACTCCAGATATTATGGACTACAATTCCCATCAGCCCCTTCCAGGATGGCCAATTGGCCATCCTGGCAGGGGCTGATGGGAATTGTAGTCCATAACATCTGGAGTGCCAAAGGTTCGCCACCACTGTTCTATATTCTGATTCCAAACTATTAAGAGATTTAAAGGTAATCACCAGGTTTCTGCCCTAGATTTAGACAACATCATTTTGTGGCCAGACAAATTTGTATTGTCTATGACTGGTTTTCAGACCAAGTTTTCATTTAGCATGGGAAAATTGACTTGATCTTTCCTCTCTCTCTCTCTCTTTCTCTCTCTCTCTCTTGTTTGCTGTTCACTTGCTTATTTCCTCCTTCAATTCCCTCTTCCATACCTCATTGATTTCCCCAGCCTCTTTAAAAACAGCTCAGCAAGCTTCACATGCCCTATGGAGAGTGAGATTCCTTCTTTTCATAAGAGTTTGATCATAATTTGTATCTGTTGTCATGGCAACCCAAAGGACAGCTGTTTTCTTGTAGTGTTTCCAACTCTTGGAAGGCATACAAATGGAAAAGTATAGCCCAGGTCTGGGCACACTTCCCTAGCAGGGGGTGTGTGTGTGTGTGTGTGTCCAAGTAATGGAGACAAAGTGTTCAGGAGCAAGCCTAAAATGCACATTCCAAAATGAGGATGTCTCTTTCATCTTCTATTTGATCTGTAATGTAATCTATTGAATGTTTACTTGAGAGTAATTCTCACTGTATTCAGTGGCCTTTATTTATTTATTTATTTATTTATTTATTTATTTATTTATTAGATTTTTATACCGCCCTATCCCCGAGGGGCTTTACATGTAAATGTACAACTTCAGTCTTATTCTTTAAGTACTCTTCAAAAAAACGGAATAGAAAAATTGAAAACAGTGGTTGTAGTATTGCACTGCCGACCCAGCAGTGCCGTAGTAGAACGTTGGGACGCCAACGGACCTGCGGCCTTGCCGGTCGCATCGCACCCCCACTCCTCATCCCCCCATGAGTCACGGGTCATGAACTGTCTGGCTCAATCACCGGGCGCAGGGACAATGATCTTGCCCCCAGGTAAGGATTAGGCTCAGACGCGTACGCTCCTCTCCGCACGTAGCCAGATGAGATCATGCATCACATGATGATCTCCCGACCTCCCGCTCTCCCGGAGCTCCGGTCCAGTCCTCCCTCCTACACGCTCGATAGAGTAACAATAAAGGTGCCAGGAACCCGGCAGGCGGGAGACTTCGCTAGGAACACGGACCTCCCGGTCTCCGCTGCTGGCGATCTCCACCAGATGTTATCTCGTCTGCGTCTTCGTTCTTACGCTGACCGTGGGTCGACTACAAGCTGGTGCCGAAACCCGGGAATCCTCGAACCTCCACCCTGCTCACCGTCGCCTGGGGAAGGGTCCGCGATACCGAAGTCCGCTGGATCGGCGCATCCAGGGACCACCGTTTCGGTATCGCCTGTCCTCTGGATCGGCGCATCCAGAGACACGCGTCCTAGGACACTCTCTCGTCCGACGGAACACCGGTGAGTATGGGAGCTTGCAAAAGCAGGGCTTATGACAAGCACGTTGACGAACTGAAAGCGTTAACGAAATGCGGCAGGGTCCCCGTAAAGAGAAGGGAGCTGCGCAAATTGGTTGAGGAGATTGAAGCTCAGTGTCCATGGTACCCAGAGGGGGGGACATTGAATCTTAAGGACTGGGAAAACATCGGCGACTCTTTCGCACAGAGCCTCGTAGCGCCCGATGTCGCTGCTACTGACGATGGAGACAATGTTTTGTCGCCATCAGCCTGCAGGACCTATGGCTCCCTTGCTGTAGGCCGCCCTCCTTTCGATCTTTCACCTTCAATTTCAACCCCGGAATTTTCTCTATCCACTAAATTGGACGCCTGTCCTCCTTCTGCCCCTCGCTCCTTCACCCAATTCAAACTCTCCCGCGGCTCAGCCGCCCCCTCCCCTTGCTCCGCCTTCATTTTCCGAAGCCACTGCACCTCCGTCAGCGCCACGTAATGGCTAGGGTTTCAAAACTCTCGCAGCACGTAATAGCCACGATCTGCAGGAGAAAGAAACCCTGACGGAAGACGATGCCGAGATTCTTGCATTGTGCCCCCGTCCACTTCACAGATACTGAGGGGAGGGTGGCGTCATTCGGCGGGTTGTCGAAAATCGCCCTTTAAGCTATAACATCCTCACTGAGTTCCGCGATAAGCGGTGCGGGACGTAGGAGTCACCAGCCCCTATGTGAGAGGCATGCTAGAGGCGGTCGCGAGGGAATCACTTAATGGTTCCGGACGACTGGAAGTCCACCTTCCACATGCTCCTGAGCCCTGCACAATTTGTGATCTGGGAGAGCCGAAGTTCCGCCCGGCAATGCTTTAGCAGGGCAGCCGCCTCGGGCGGCGCCTCTACACAGCCGCTCAGCTTTACGGCTTTGATGCCTTCCAGTAACCCCAACAATCAGATCGTCCTGCCGGGTGGCCACCCTTACGGTCGCCTCTGAATGCGCCTACAAGGCGTTTTTGAAAGTCCCCAATGCCGGGCAGCCAACCCAAAGTTTTTCTAGCACCCGGCAGAAGCCTCAAGAGCCCTATGCTGAGTTTGTGAACAGGCTCCAGGAGGCCCTCAAGAGGCAGGTTGACAACGAGGAGGCCCAGGGCGAACTCCTTAAGCGCCTTGCCAAGGAGAACGCCTCCGCTGAGTGCCGCAGTTTATCACAGGCCTAGGAAGGAACCCCGAAGCTGGCCGACATGCTCAAAGCTTGCCAGGATATCGGGTCTTTTCGCCCATCAAGCCAGCCTTCTAGTCGCCGCCTCTCCGCTGCCATGAGGCAGCCCCGAGACGAAGTGTTTCAATTGCGGCAAGCCAGGACATTTCCGGAGGAATTGTAGGCTGCCCGGCGGGGGGGCCTACAACCCTGGACGGAGGAGGGTCTCTCCCCAGAGGGCGGCGACCCCCAGGAAAGTCTAGGGCCGGGCGCCTCCCAATGCCCGCTGGGGAGGCCCGCCTCGGGCATCTCCCCAGCCCGGAACCAAGATCCGCGACCTCAAACCCTTCCCCGAGCTCCCCATGAGATCTTCGCTGCTCCAGCTCAGTATAGTGATCCCATCCCCACGGAGACCATTAGGCTGGTCTTGCCAAAAGCTTCCGCCGCTGAACAGGGGTTGTTCATCATCCCAGGGGTCATCGACCCCATGCACCAGGGAGCCATCCACATCCAAGTATGGACAAACATCCTGCAGAAACTGCCAAGTTCACCGGAACACCCTGCCTCTATGCTCTCACTTGAGTCTAATCTAAGTTCAGCTAATCTAAATCTCGTTGCTCGCCACCCCTCTACGTCTATCCTGCCTGCTCTGCTAGTCCGTTCTACTTCCAGTGTCACCGTGCCTCCGACAGTGCCCTAGTATGGCACGCATTTAAAAATATCTGCAGAGTCCACAGTCACTGAATTGCAGCAGAAAGGAATGCTGACGGAAGAGGACTGCCGTTTTGAGCCCTCCTCAGAATGCCCCATAGCCAATCTACAGGACAATGAGGCATGGAAAGGGGAAGATGCTCGCACAATGGCCTTAAGCCAAAAGTCCTTCGTGAAGAAGAAGCCCCCCTTGGCCCTCTCCAGCTGTAAGGTTCAAACCAGATCTCATAGCCTCTGAGCCTGTGCAAAGCCCTAAGCTCAAAGCTCCCAGTGGCAGCAAAATCGTCAGCACCTCAGAGAGAGCAAAATCTCAAATCAGAGTTGCAATCCTCCTCGTTACTTTATATGTGCTCTGTATGCCTATGTATGTTCTGTATGTCTTGCCCCCTTTCAAGAGACCCTAAAGTTTTCCCCTCATAGGGGATTTTTCCATTGCTTCTAAGCTATGCTCTTGTGCTTCAATTAAAGTTTTCTCCTTCTGATTATGTGTGCCAATGCCTTGAAAGGCTTAGCCCATTACAGCATCCGCCTTAAAGCGGGACACAGCTCGTATGCGTGCTCCCCAGGATACCGATGGGACCTGCTTCAAGCCGCCTCCATCTTAGTTTAAACCTTCCAAACTTTTATTCAAACCTCTCCTTGATAACCTTTTCCTTCGTCCATCTGAGCCTACACTGCCACATTGGCGTGGGCGCAAGTTTACATATGAAGCCAAAATCATTTTCATGCTCCCACATTCTCTGCTGAGGGGCTCCCTGGCTAGTCACAGTGCCAAGGGGTCTCTCAGCCACACCTATCTTACACAGCCTCCGCTGTGAAGGTAGGAAGCGAGCTCAAACCGGCCAAAGTCCCTCACGGGAGGGGAAGGTAGAGCTGACTTCCAAACCCTTCCCCTGCCTTCCTTTCTGCACACCCTCCCTCTTTCTAATGGGCTGACGCACCCCACCTCTAGATCTAGGATCTGATAAAGGGCTTTTTGCAAACCCCTCTCAATTTGCTCCTGTGATCAAACCTCAAGCCCAGGGAACTGTTTTCTTTGCATCTTCTCTATATCTTTCCTATAGATGCTATATTACGATATGACTATAATTGTGAATTGTTCAAGTTGCTTTGCAAAAAACCCACACCTTAGACGGTGATTGGGATTGTTTTACAAACAAACATCCGACCTGGATATGACCTCTCCCTTCTCCTAAGCCTTCGGGCAATTCCCTGCCTTGTATCTCTTAACGCCTTGAATGTTGCAAGTGATCGTTGTCGGAATGGGCCAACTGCGCCTAACGAAAGCTTGGCCAAAACAAACGAAAAAAAGGGGAGTAGTTCCCCCTATTGACCCAATCAAGGTCTCATCCAGCAGACCATATCCAAAGTACTCTTCTCTATTCTCTATCAAAATTGCCCGCCCCCCCCCACTCAGGGCTCGGGCTTTCCATTGTCATCTATAAGAACGAATTAACTCAGCCAGCACGCAAAACCCCTGGGGGAAAAGCGGCGCTTGTTTTTTCTCTTCTATACAGGAGTCCAGCTCGCCATGCCAGGCCAGCCCCATCCCGGAGATGGAGCGGGGCCTCCCTGGAGGATCCGACCCCGCCGCCCTGTTGAGAGAGCCCGATCACCCTCCAGCCTGGGCCAAGATGGGAGGGACCTCTCTGGAACCAGTACACCCATTCTTCCACGGAGATCGCAACCCAGGCTGCCATTCGGGCCAGCTATGGCTCAAAGGTTGACGCTGTGTGTCGCTGCTCCTCATCTACAGCCGCCATTCTCTCTCCCTCTCTGCCGCCCCCCTGGCTGAAACTTGGAATTGCAGCCAGGAACATTCCTGATAGATTAACCCTTGGAACTCTCCGCTGTTTTCAGCCGCTTGAATAATTGTTGGAACACGCCTTCTCTCACAACCTTGCTCGTGAGAATCACTGAACCTGCAATGCTAAAGACTATCAGTAGCTCTCCCTACGCTCTTGAGAAATCCATGGACTCTAACGCCATCGCTCTGTAGCTTTGGTAGTCAAACAGCAAGAGCCATGCATTGGACAATTATGCAACCACGGGTTGCCTTCCTTCCGCCCATCATCCAGCCTATGTATCGTTTAGCCATGTTTTGCTGTTTAAATTTATTGCATGCCCTAGTTTTTGAAGTTATGTTATTTGTTATTGCTGCATTTCCGCCTGTCTGTCTGCCGGGACTCTCTGCTACCCCAGGCTCCACCCCTGGAGCCTCGACGCTTACGCCGCCGCCGCTCCGCTCTGCCTTCGATCCCTCACCTGTCGAAACGACGGGTCAGCAGCCTCTCCAAGGCGGAGCCTGTCCCCCTCGCACCTTCCCTTGTGTGGAGCCCCGGACTTGTTTCCTGTAACACCAAGACTATTGGCCGGCTGGCCTGTGCCCTTGCGAAGCCCATCAATTCTACCTCCATTGCTCTGGACGCTCTGGCCTCCGGAGCAGCAGGAACCGTCAAGCGACCCTAGACAATGCGTTGCAGCTATTGATTACTTCATTGTTATTACATCACCAAGGTTGTGAGAATGTACATAATATGTGTTGTTTTAATCTTTCTGATAGTTCCCAATTGAGTTCATATGAAAGTCGCGAGGCTGCAAGAAGTTGTATCTAATCTGAAGTATGATGTTTTGCCCCATTGGTGGTCCAGCCCTCTGGAGCTGGCTGTCGGGAGGATGGTTGAGTGCTATTGTACAGCTCTGCATTGGTTTAATTGTGTGCCTTGTTATCCGGATCTTGTTTAGTTCAATGCGTGTCTAATATTGCCTGTAACGTGTGTAAGAAACCCTCGCATTTCCCCTTACCCTCAAGCAACCAAGTTCTAATGTTGCACAAAGCAGCTTGGTCAACATTGACCAAACGGCGGAGGAGATAAAGCGTCCCTTTAAATTAAGCGCCCTTAGGCGTTTCGACCCCCCTGTTTTCTAAAATGTAAAAAAGGAGGAGATGTAGGTATTGCACTGCCGGACCCAGCAGTGCCGTGAGTAGAGCGTTAGGACGCCAAGCGGACCCTGCGGCTCCTTGCCGGGTCGCATCAGCGACTCACTCCTCATCCCCCCCCCCATGAGTCACGGGTCATGGAGACTGTCTGGAAATCTCAAATCACCGGGCGCAGGGACAAATGATCTTGCCCCCCAGGTAAGGATTAGGCTCAGGACAGCTGGGTCATCGGCTCCTCTCCGCGACGACGTGTAGCCAGATGAGATCATGCATCACACTTGATGATCTCCCCCCGACCTCCAGCTCTCCCGGATCTACCCCCAGTCCTCCCCCCTACACGCTTGATAGAGTAACAATAAAAGGTGCCAGGAACCGGCAGACGGGAGACTCGCTAGGAACACGGACCTCCGGTCTCCCGCTGCTGGCGATCTCCACCAGATGTTATCTCCAGCGTCTGCGTCCACCGTTCTAAAGTGCCGCTGACCGCGATGGAGATTAGTAGCCTTCCAAGTGGTCATCAAAAGTTACTTGTGGCTGACTCAGTGAAATGAATATACTTTTAATTTCTTTACAACTACATTGAATCCACTACTGAAGATTCAGTAGGACTTCTTTTGCAACACGCGTTTGATAGATTGCATCTTAT
Source organism: Sphaerodactylus townsendi (assembly GCF_021028975.2). Taxonomy (NCBI): domain Eukaryota; kingdom Metazoa; phylum Chordata; class Lepidosauria; order Squamata; family Sphaerodactylidae; genus Sphaerodactylus; species Sphaerodactylus townsendi. The sequence continues at coordinate 84,749,243 of NC_059427.1, forward strand.
AGTCCAACTAATAAGCAAGGGACTGTTAGTGAATTTCTATTTTTATATTTAATTTAAGAATTTTTTTCTGCATTTCATAATCTTTTTTATAACTTCATGCATGAAAAGTATTGCAGACACTGTTGAGCTATGACCTCTTCGATTTTAAAGTAAAGCATTACTGGATTTGCATTTGACAGGGAGAGTCAATTATATTGCAAAGGAGAAGAGAGAGAGGAAAAACGGCTTGTAATAAAAAGGGGCTACAATGCCTGGAAAGACATGTTTTTCCCATTTATTTAACACAATTTATGCAATGTAGAAAGGGCTTATAACTAATTAAATGCATTGTCAGGCTTGAACAAGGTTAGTGTTCTTGAAGGAACTTGAAAAAGTCAATAGAAAGCCATTGACATCAGATGAATTGTCAGAAAAGTCAACTCTTGCCTGTTAGGAAATTGTTTTGTGGTATTCAACATAAAACAGTATTTTTTAAATAACTGTTTAAGAATAAATAATTGAAAGAAACAGATTAAACCACAGGCTTAACAATCAATAAACAGGTGAATATGTGGTATTACATGTATTATGAGAAAGTAATTTCTGGTAATGTACAGAACAGAAGGAATGTCTCCATTCCTCTTTTTGGAGAAGGTCTGTACACCTGTATGGATTAGAAGTGCTTCCCCAGAGAAAAGGGGACCTCTATGAGCCCCTATCAAACTGCACCAATAGGATGCATAATGGTTATATTAGGAAGTTTCAGAAAGTTGTTGGTGGCATGGCGGCCACGTGAATTCACAAACACATGGATTATTTCGTCTGCATCTAGCCATGCAACAATATAAGAACTCCTAAACCCACACCACTGCAATATTTAATATAAAATGTAGGTCATGGTGATGTGGTAAAGCTCAGTTCAGCACGTAGTCAGCTGCTTAAGCCAACTGGTTTTCCATGCAGTTGCAGGCACCTTTCAAAGTGAGAGATGGTTCAGTCCAGTGGTTGGTATGACCCTTTCCCTGGGAGACAAGGGCAGAACACACCTATTCACAGTTCTGTTACTCCAAGTTATAACATCACGAGAGTGTCAGGGCATTAATACTCCAAATTATACTACAACGATGCAATGAACTAGATGTGCTGCCACAAGAAAGAAGAAATGGAAGGTGCTGAGCAGGGACTTAGATTAATAAAATGGTGATTACCTTGCCTCTCACACCTGCCCAACTGCGCCCCGGCCCCAAACTCTCCAGGTGGAATGGCTATACTAGCCTGGAAGAGGTGTGATCGGAGGGAGTGAGGATGTACAGAGAGGAGGGAGCAGGAATGGAAGCTCTTTGAAGGAAGGTGGCTTGTTTGGGTTTTCACACAATCTCCATCAGGGCTGAGAGCATGAAGAAGACAAACACACACTCAGAGCTCTGCTTCCCTGCCTGCCCAGGGAGGCAGAAGCTCCAGGAAGTGTGGACTTGCTTCCCCTCACATGAGCACCCTGGTGAGGACATCTCTAATCCTGAGAGAGATTTGGGCAGTGTAGCAGAAGCCCAGCCAAAAGCTGGTGATGACAGCAACAGAGTGGGGGAGCAACAGCCCAAGGTGGTGGGAGTCAAAGGCTCGGGGGGGGGGTGCAGGAGGAGGTGCCAGCAGACAATACTGCAGTGCTCCTTGCTCCTGGGAGGGGAGAGTGGGGACTGGCAGCCCAATGCACCTTCTACATGATGCCTATGGTGCTGAGGGCATGCAAGGTAAGAATGTGCATTTGGATATTTCTGGTTTGAATATATACTTGAAAAATACAATACCAGTATTTTTGGAAATATCTGTGTATCCAGAGTAGTACTCAGGAATCTGGAAATACTGCTAGGTGGATCCCAAATATTTCCAATTTTTTTTTTAGAATATCTGAGGCCAGCATTTTAATGATTCTAGACCTCGTTTTTCTTCCTCTAACAGGTTTCTAGGCAATGGAAAAGAGAGAAAGGGAGGCATCTCTTTCAGACAAATGGAATCACACATTAGGAGGAGGAGGAGGAGGAGGAAGAAGAAGAAGAAGAAGAAGAAGAAGAAGAAGAAGAAGAAGAAGAAGAAGAAGAAGAGGAGGAGGAGGAGGAGGAGGAGGAGGAGGAGGAGTTTGGATTTATATCCCTCCTTTCTCTCCTATAGGAGACTCAAAGGGGCTTACAATCAATTATTTTTAAAGCAAAGGACAGACCAGTTTTGTCACTTAACAAAGAAGAAAGTCTTTCCAGGCAGGCAACAACAGGCAGCAAAATTAATCCAAGACACCAACAGACCAGAGCAACATTGAAATGCAGTCAAGCTACACCCAGGCTTGCTTTTTATCCTTTGTCTACAGTCAGAAAGAATCATGGTGATTAGGCAAACAGTCATAGCTCTCCTATGGGAGCAGAAGTGGCATAGTGGTTAAGAGCAGGTGCGTTCTAATCTGGAGGAACCGGGTTTGATTCCCCGCTCTGCTACCTGAGCTGTGGAGGCTTATCTGGGGAATTCAGATTAGCCTGTGCACTCCCACACATGCCAGCTGGGTGACCTTGGGTTAGTCACAGCTTTTCGGAGCTCTCTCAGCCTCACCCACCTCACAGGGTGTTTGTTGTGAGGGGGGGAAGGGCAAGGAGATTGTAAGCCCCTTTGAGTCTCCTACAGGAGAGAAAGGGGGGGATATAAATCAAAACAACTCCTCCTCCTCCTCCTCCTCCTCCTCCTCCTCTTCTTTTTTGATCCATGCCCTTTCATTGGAGATTCAGGTCACAAACATTGATAGGACAGCATTCTTTGGCTTTGTCAAGCCTGATCTAGCTACTATGTTCTATGCAACAATGTCCTCCAGATTAGACTGCTGTATCTCACTCTAGAAGGGGCACCCCATGAGGCTGATCTGCAAATTACAACTGGTCTAGAATGTGGTTGGTGGGTCTTATGGAGAATACACATACAGCCAGGCCTCAACCAGCTTCATTGGCTCCAAACTGAATACTGAAACAAGTTCAAGTATTAGTACTCACCTTTAAAGGCCTAACCTGTCTGGGACTCTTATATTTACAGGACAGTCTCTTCCAATACATGCCCCTCTGCTGAGAGAATAATGCTCATTTGGGAGCAATCTCCTGGTGGTCTCTGGCATGAGGTTTATCCAGCTGTTCTTAGCCAGGGCCTTTTCGAAAATGTCTCATGAATGATGGAATTCTCTGCCTGATGAGAGCCAAGTCTTGTGAAACTTAGTTCAGTTCTGCATGGCTTGTAAGATGGAAATGTTCTGCCAGGCTTATGGTTGATGACAGCAACAGCGTTATACAGTGGCTGACCTTCCTTGGACTCCCCATGACTCCATTGTTCTTCTCTAGCCATGTAACTTTCATCAGAACTACTACATGTTTAGTTGTTTTAAAATCCTGCTGGAGTTTATGAGATGTTGATATGTATTAAAGCTAATAAAGCTAATAAAAAGCTAATAAAATGAAAGTTTAAAATGAAATAAAATAAAGCTAATAAAATGAAATAAAAAAGCTAATAAAATGCAATAAAATAAAGACAAACACTTCACATGTTTTAAACACAGATTTCAATAAATCTTTTTACCACCCTCCTATCTTTTCCCATGCCAACTCCAGTAAGACATTTCTGTTTTATTTTATTTAACCTACTGAAAGGAAACTGGGCTGCGATCAAATGTGTTGACCACTCTATTTATCCACGAATAATGGTTGCCTTTCAAGCAATCAAAAGGCAATTGATTTGTTCTCAACAGCTACATTTTAAACAGTATATAAGGGATGTATAATTTTTGACTAGTGTGTTGGACTCTGGTAGTTTCATTTAGAATGTCTGGTACTTCACCTGATGATGGAGATAGAAACATCGTTTTTAACTTCAATGTAATTTTTAACTTCAAAAGAAAAAGATTTTTGAAAAGCCAAGGAAACCAGTTAGTTGAAATACAGGTGGTGATTTGGGCCCCATTCCCACCTTTGATCACCACTCTGGTTTTGGTTATTCTCACCTGCCTCTATGCAGTTTAACCTGGAATGGAAAGGACTGTCACAGGTGTAACAGAAGAAGAGCAAGGACAACAAGAGAGTGGGTGGGAGAGTGCAGCCTCATAATTGCATAGTAGCACAAAATCCAAAGAATCACTGCAACAACTCTAGTACTATTCGCCTAATAATACCCTTTGTGTGTGTATGAAGAACAGTGATTTATAGTGACAAATAAGTCAGAACTGTATGGCTCTGCACCCTTTTTGACAATACAGAATACCACTTTAATTGAAGTGGTACAATTCCCTGTGTGCACTTCTATGGCTAGAGCATATCACAAGAATTGAGCCACCAATATGATTTATGTAACCTCTGGCATTTAAAAAAATGGAATTGTACTTCCCTACATTAAAATTTGAGGGTGAGAATTAAAGTATATTAGCAGGGTTTAAGCACATAGCAGTTATGATTGAGCTATCCATCACTATAAAGCATCATCAATCAATGAAGGGCCATGTAAGAGGGGACTAAAGGGAAAAGAATGGATGGGGTTGTCCAAGAATGGAAGGAACTATATGATGAAACAAAATGTGCACGGCGATGTGACAATTACAGATTCATGGTCTGTCTGTGCAGATGAAATAGAAGTTGATAGAGTGGCAAGATTCAAAATTAGGAGGAAATGGATGGATGGGGGCTAGAGAAGAGAATATGTGGAAGATTGAGAGGAGTTTGATTAAAGTTTGAAGAATAGGAGTAAGAAAATTGTAGCATGAGAGGAAAATGTTGAAAATGAGTTTTGTGAAAGACAGCAATTTGTCAGTACAAACAGAAAAGAAATGAAAAATTCTAATCAGGACTAGGTGAATGTTAAGGAAGGGAAGATAACGTTTTCATGTAATGACATCGGGGCGGGGGAGGAGATTTCAGAAACATATATGACACAGGATCCAGTTTTCTGAGTCACTTGATAGTTTTGAAAGCGGAATACAACAGTAGCAAGGGAGAAAATGAGGAACAGCACAACAAAGAAGAGGAAACAAATACCTTGCCTGGAAGCATGTTCCACCTTGGGATCAAACATCACATCATTTTTTTCCATGTACAGTTATACTTCAGAAACATAGATATCATGTAATAACAGAGTTAAAGCTACTATGCTAACTGCTGATAGTGGAAATTGCTTATTTTGTTGGGCCTTGGCTGTGGAACAGCCTGCTATGGGGCAGTCTGAATAATTGGAGAAAGGAAGAACAGATTGAAAAAGCATAGCATTTATCAATCCTATCAGCTTATTCCTGTCACCCAAGGAATTTAGGGTCCCATAGGGAGCAGCAGTGACATAGTGGTTAAGAGCAGGTGTACTCTAATCTGGAGGAACCGGGTTTGATTCCCCACTCTGCTGCTTGAACTGTGGAGGCTTATCTGGAGAATCCAGATTAGCCTGTGCACACCAACACACGCCATCTGGGTGACCTTGGGCTAGTCACAGTTCTTCGGAGCTCTCTCAGCTCCACCCAACTCACAGGGTATTTGTTGGGGGGGGAAGGGAAAGGAGATTGTCAACCCCTTTGAGTCTCCTTACAAGAGAGAAAGGGGGGTATAAATTCAAACTATTCTTCTTCCCTTCCCCCCTTAGAATTACCTTCTGAGCCTTGTTAGACTGAGTGACTGGCCCAGGGTTACCCAGTGGATTTGGCATTAGGTTTCAGCCGGCATTCCCTGGATTCTGGTAAGCAGCACAGGAATGTGAATCTGGGAGAATATATAAAGACAGAATGAGAGAGTAGGAAAGGACTCAGAACCAAAGATGGATATCTTCCTTCTTCTTAGCTACAGTGAAGGTTTTGACTGCCAGAGACCTCTGTTTTGCTGAAAAGAATTACTGAATTTGGGAGGGGTCACAGTTGATGGCATACAACTAGGAGAGTTAACTTTCGCAGGTACCATATAATATTGCACAAGTATAGCAACAAGAAGAAAAACAAGAAGCATTCATGGTTGAATTGTAATATTCAGATAAGTAATTTTCAGATAATTGTTTTCCAATGGTTGTTTTCAAACTTTTTGAAAAATCTGTATGATTATGGCTAGAGAATGGCTGGGCAAGGGTAGCTAACAAATACAGATGAATACATTTTAATAAATTCAAATAAAACAAATCAGATATATTTTAGTAGTGCAATCCTGCACATTTTTTAAAAGAGCAACCATAAGCAGCAATAAGCAGAAGTAACAGAAAGCAGTTGACACTAGAAAATCAAACTTACCTATTTCAAAAACCTTCTGATTTTTTAAAAAAGGTCTTGAACAACATTATAAAGCCATGTGATCAGACAGAGAATTCCACAGGCTGTGAGCAATCACTGGAATAGGCCTGTATTATGTGGTTCATGCATGCATGTTCATAATTTGAGTTCCTTATTCTCAAATTATGCCTTGCATACGTGAATGAGCCACCTAACACAGAGATAGAACTTGCGGGTCAGAAGGCTCCCTAACATGCACCACATTTCAGTTGAATCTTCACACATTCCACTGCCGATCGTTAAGTACATCAAGTGATATACAAACTTGTGTAAGCTATGGACAAGATATAGTTGTAAGCAGGTTTCACAGAATGCTGTATCTGTATTTGGTTTTGATGTTTCATCATAATGGGAAGTTCAGGTTAAAGTGATCAAAGCACTCTATCTGCACAAGGGCACAGGAATTATGCTGACTCTGGGATCAGAGTGCTTAGCAGGATTTTATAAGTCCCATCACTTTCAATAATACAGACTAGGTTCCCCTCTGCTTCTTATCCTACTCAAAACGTTTGATCATATTTTAAATCTCTGCATCTTGCCATGATATACACAAGAAAGGATCAACCCTTAGATCTAACAGAGGACAATCTCTTGAAAATGTCACACAGAATTCTGCTGTGCGGATTTCTAATTCAAAGGTTAGCTGAGCAACAAAAAAAGCTGAGCAATAGAAAGTTTCATATTTGAAGTCTAGACAGAATCAATGGGTTTAAGAGGGTAAAATGTAATTAAAAGCCTGGAGCCAGATTGAACTACCTTGGGTAAGCCAATATTAAACACGATTACAGAGCCATCTGATATAATGAGATGTTACATGAAAATTAGACAGAGAACACATACAAAAACAAATTAACAGAAGGTCCTTGGACTGCCATGAGTCCTTGTATACTTTCATAATCTTGGCCAAAAAATACATCCAATATTTCTGAAAGCACAGGAGAAAGGAGGCCAGTAATTATGATTAGCAAAGCCCTGAAGCAAAAGTCTGATTTGTAGGCAGCAGGGACAGGAGCATGCAGCATCTCTGCACACGATGGCATTCATTATTGGGATATTACAAATTGTTGCAAGGGTTTCATTGTTACAGTAGCTACTTTTCAGCATTCCAAATGATAGTAAGTTTGAGATTAAGAAGGTTTGATGTGGGTTTTGGCTTCTTGTCCAGCAGTGAATAAACAGAGAATAGTTGTACCGTCACAAATGCCAGAAGAGTATTGGCCATAGTCCTATGCTTAGGCCCTTTGAAATTAATAGCTTGTATCAGGGACATAGGTATAGATTTTTATGGGGGGGGTTCAGGGGCAGGGTCATGCCCCCACCCGCCCCTGGGGGCATGGCCATGCCTCTTCAAGCCCCACCCCAACCTCAATGCTTATAAAAGCATCTCTCCAAGGCCAGGGACAGCAGACTCCCCTGCCCTCCCTGCCCTGCCCTGCCCTGCCCTGCCCCCCACCAGCTGGGCTTCCAGCCAGCAGCTGGCAGTCCCTTCTGCCCTCCCCTCCAGGCAGAGGTGTAACTAGGGAAAATGGAGCCTGGTGCAAAATCTTAGTTTTGCCCCCCCACCCCCATGGGCAGGCGCTGTAATGCTGGAATCCACCCCCAAACAGCTTCATTTTCAATGGTGTTTAAACTAGGGTGTTTAAATCCACCTTAAAGGGAGAATCTGGGGTCCTCAGTTAAAACAACATTGAAAGTGATGCTGTTTTGGGGTGGATTCTCCTGCACCCTGAAACAGCATCACTTTCAATGGGGACCTCAGATTCTCCCTTTAATGGGGACCTCAGATTCTCCCTTTCAATCCATGCCGAAGGGGGTGGATTTAAAAGGAGAATCTGGGGAAATTTGGGGGATGCCTGCTGTCAGGGGTGCAATTGTTGAGCTAGCAGAACCAAACTTTCAGGGTATTTTTAGGAGACTCACTTGATGATACCACCTAGGTTTGGTTCAGGGGGTCCAAAGTTATGGACCCTCAAAGGTGTAGCCCCCCATCTCCTATTAGCTCCCATTGGAAACAATGGGGGATGGGGCACCTCCTTTGGACCCCTGAACCAAACCTCACCAAATTTGGGTGGTATCATCAGGAGAGTCTCCTAAAGATATCCTGAAAATTCAGTACTGCTAGACTAAAAACTGTGCCCTCTGCAGGCCAAAAACAAAAAAAACTTTAAAAATACAAAATACCACAAGGGGGGAGCGGAGCTTCGGACATGTAATGGGGAGAGCTTAAACCCAGGAACCCCCCTTACCTACATCCTTGGGTTGAGTACTGGACTGTGGCCATTGAGAAACTGCCTTGTCATCTGAAAAGCTTGATGTGAGTGAAGCAAAAAAAGTATGACAACACATGTTATCACTACTGAAAGATATTTCAGTATCCACGACTGATTGTAATTGGGAGAAACAAATCAACAGGAGTAGATGGGATATCAATAAAACTATTCCAAATCACTGGGGCCATCAAAATCTTAACAAGAATATGCCACCCATTATGTAAAACAAAACAATAGCCTACCGATGGGAAACACTCAACTTATGTTCTAATTCCAAAAAAGGAGATGTCAAAGATTGCAGTAACTATTGGGTCATCACATTAATTTCTCATGCAAGCAAGGTGATGCTCAAAATCATAACAACAAAGACTGTTACCATTTTTAAAACAACAAATACCATATGTTCAAGCTGGATTTAAAAAAGGAAGTGGAACTAGAGATCATATTGTAAATTTACATTGGTTACTGGAACATACAAGAGAATTTCAAAAGAAAAGCAGCTTGTGTTGCATATACACAGAAGAAAGCTGTGACTCTCAAAGGCTTATACTCCAAAACTCTTGTTGGGCTCTACGATGCTATTGGACTTGAATCTAACAGCAAAGTTTTTGACTGTGAAAAACTATGGTTGGTTTTAAGGGAAATGGGGGTGCTGTAGCATCTAGTGGTTTGGATGTGCAACCTATACTCCTGCTACTGTTAGGACAGAATAGGGAGAAACAGCATGTAAAGGAAAAATTAATAGTTGCAGGTCCACACCAGTCAAGAAATGGGGAAGTGGGTCATGGGGAAGTGAAGTAAAGCATATAGAAAACAAGTGTAAAGGTCGAGATGAGACAGCAATTAGTACATGCTGACAACTAAAAATAATATACCATATATAGAAACATTGTTAAAGAAATCAGGGGATTGGAGATTGTGAGCCTTCCGTATCAGCTAGGACTTGATGGGTGGACAGGAGTGAGAGGGAGGAATAAGGTATAAGAGGAGCTGTGTTGTAGAGCCCCTCCAGAGACTGCACCTCAGGTGCCCTCTCTCCATGCCTGCAGCCATGTATTCAATAAACTGCTTACTGCTGACCGCCTTGTTTGGAGATCTTCTTTGAGAACATTTTCCGTAACAGTTTCCAATTGGCAAAGGTGTGAGATAAGGATTACAATATATATGCAGAACATACAATAAAGAAAGCTGGATTAGATTTAGATGAAGTGAAAATTGGTGAAAGGAACATTTACAATGTGAAATATGCATATGATACCAATTACAGGCAGAAAATAGTGAAGATTTGAAATGACTACTGATGAAGGTTATTTATTTATTTATTTATTTATTTATTTATTTATTTATTTATTTATTTATTTTTTAAATTTATAAACCGCCCAATCCCCAAGGGGCTCTGGGCGGTATTCAACACTATGTATACAAAACATAACAAGGGGCACGACAGTGACCAAATACACTAAAATCCATTAAAACAATTAAAACCATTTAAGCAGCGGACAAAAACAATAACAATAGTAATGATGGTGATGGCGTCCCGTAGCCCAATTCCTTTAAACTACCCCCCAAAAAGAGAGGGAGCGGCCAAACGCTTCCTTAAAATAGCAATAAATATACAAATAAAGTATAAAATAGTGAACAAAAGCCCAAGGAGCGAAGCAAAGGAGGGGGAGCGGGGGGGGGGCACACCTCAGCGACTGGACACTCCAAAGGCCCGGCGGAACAACTCAGTCTTACAGGCCCTGCGGAATTCACCAAGGTCCCGCAGGGCCCAGACAGCTGGAGGGAGAGTGTTCCACCAGGCCGGAGCCAGGGCCGTAAAGGTCCTGGCTCGTGTGGAGGCCAGCCGCATCAGGTTAAAGCAGAAAGTGCCAAAGCAGGATTACAGCTGAATGCTGAGAAGACAAAATTCATGACTAGTGAGGAATTACACAACTTTAAGGATGACAGTAAAGAAACTGAAATTGTCAAAATGTTATTTTCCTTGGCTCACTCATCAGCCAAAAGAGAGATTGCAACAAAAAGTCAGGAGGAGATTGAGACTGGCAAAGGCAGTCATGAAGGAACTTGAAAAGATTCTTAAGCATAAGGATGTGTTGCTGGTGTCCAAGATAATTTCCCTTTACTATGTATGGGTGTGAAAGTCTGATTATGAAGAAAGGTGATAGGAAGAAAGTTGATTCATTTGAAATGTAGTGTTGAAAGACAGTTTTATGGATACCATGGATCACTAAAACAACAACAAATCAGTGGGTTCTAGATCAAATCAAGTCTGAACTTTCCTAGAAGCAAAAAAGACTAAAATGAGGCTTTTGTACTTTGGTTACATAATGAGAAGACAAGAGCCACTAGAAAAGACAATAACGATAGGAAAAGTTGAAAGCAGCATGTCTGGGGAGGACCGCCACCCTGGACTCATCCAACACTCATCCAATGCATGAGCCCCTGAAAGCCGTGGCAATCACCTGATATGCCACCTTCCCCCTTCTCACCAGGGTGGCATGGGACAAAGATGCTGAACCACACTGAGCCAACACTACTGAGTCACCTCCAGGAGGTAGGGAGGTGCGGCAGAAGAACCTAGCACAAGAGCACGCAGTGTCTGGGCTGGCCTGGAATGGGGCAGCAGGACCTTCCACATTGGGCCCAGTGGCCAGGCCTGCCACTGACAGGACACCTGCCTCTGTGCAGCCACAAGGGAGGGAGCAGGAGGCTTCTGCCCTTCCTGCGCTTAAAGAGGGAGGCAGGGCCAAGAGCTGGGCAGCCACACAGGAGCACAGCCAAGGCCAACAGATGGCCTGAAGACCAATGGTGAAGTGGGGGGGGGTATGGGAGGGGATGAAGAGGACAGTGGATTAGGAATAAAAGAGCAGAGACAGAGAAGGACTGAGGGAGTGAAGTGGGGGAGGGGAAGGAAGGAGAATTAGAGGGATGAGGAAAGGCCCCTGGCATGGGCCAGCAACAGGCTTCCCCAGGGTGAGTGAGCCAGCTACCCACCAGGGGCTACCCCCAGGTGATCCAACTGTTCCATAAAATAGACAGCTGTGCCACCCCCTCCCAGGCAAATGGGAGTGAGGACAGGCCAATGGCTGCCAGAGAAGGGGAAGGCAGGAAGGCTGGGAGGAGGAATAGCTCCACAAGCAGGGAAAGAGGAAGACCCAACATGAGATGGATTGACTCAATCAAGAAGCCGCAGCCCTCAGTTTGCAAGATCTGAGCAAGACTGTTAATGATAGAACATTTTGGAGGTCATTAATCCATAGGGTCACCATAAATCAGAAGCAAATTGATGACACATAACACAAACACAAGAAGTGGTAAAGCACAAAAGTGTTATGGCTATGTATAGAACTAATACTGTAAAGACAAGTCCCTTTTGCAAGTTATTCAATTCAATGCCATGGACTAGACAATAAAATAAAAACAGGCTTCTTTGGGTATAGAAATACATTTCCATTATAGGAAATAAACGTTACAAACCACTTGTGTATGTGCCTATTCAGCTGCACATAAAAACAGGCCCATGTGCACTCCATAATGTAATGTGAGAAGCCTTTTTAGATGGTTGTAACCTGCCCTAGGATGCATTTGAAGGTGGATAGAAATCAAATAAATAAATAAATACATGATGTATGGCAAAATATGTGCTAGAACTCAGCAGTAAGAGTGGGGCAGAAGAAGCCCATTTCAGGAGCCAACAGCCACATCTTCCCCCACCCTCAGAGGAAGAATTACATTCTTTCCGTTAGAAGAGGTTGGATATCTAAGTCTGAAAAACATAATATGGCTGCAAGAGAAGTGCTTAACAAATGGGTAGCAGCTGCACAGTTACTGAACTGAAATTTAATCATCTGGAAAGGCTCAAGTGCATAGATTTAGAATGTCAGAGCTGCCTGCAACAGAAGGTTGTGTCAAACTTTATAATTTTTCTACATGGATAGGGCACTTCTGCATAGAAGAACGGTATGTACAGAATGCACATATGCAGCATGTGCTGCAAAACAAACACGTGTGCAAATGTTTTGGATATTTTTCCTATTGTCGCAGTGCTAATTTTACAAGAACTGTGCAAAGTTTGGTGTGGCTTTTCTTTATGTTCTAGTCATCCAAACTGAAATCTGGACCAGATTCTCAGCTAGTATAAACCAGCGTAGCTGAATTTCCTGCAGCCTCATAGGGGCAATCAATATCCATGAGTAGTTTGGCCATGAATGTTTGAGCAGCTGGGAGTCTTTCAGCAATAGTGATTTTAATGAAAAGTGCATGGATATCTAAACCCCAGACCAATTCTCTTCAATGGTATTGGCTTTCTTTCTCATTTTACTAATAGAAATAATGAATGTATCAATCTTTAATTCAAAGTGCTCTTTACACCGCTTAGGAAAAATGGAATGAGTAATGGTTACTTGTTGGCTTGATTTTGCAAACAGGAGTTTGCTTCATCAGCTCAATCTATTTGGATTGCTTGGCTCATAAATCTACTAATTAGTTTATTTGATAGCTTTGCCGTATTCTGTAATTATTCTGTACTTTCATTAAAGAGCACAGGGTAGTTGGATTATCCAATTAGACTCCACTTTGAGCTTATAAGCAAAGGAAGTTTTTGGTCTAAAGGAGGGAACCTTTTCAATTTGCTTGCTGATGGTAACCTGGAAAACTGCTCGGTAGCTGCATAGTAGGATTAATAAAGAGAACGGCTTTATTGAAGGACAAACAGCTTATTTTCTGGGATAGCAGGAAATCTTGGAATTATGTCCAGTCTGACGTGAAGGTTCTAATCAGACATGATGGAGTTCCATGCATGAGACCACAAAACGCTATTTTTTAAAAAATAACAAACATATTCATATTTGGATTGCAGCCTGCAGTTTTCCTAACCTGACTTGACTCCACAAAGTGGTTTTTGCCTTGTTGGACTTAACACACAGGTCTTTACACAGATCCTCATAAGGACTTGGATTTGTTTGCTGCAGTAGTCCATATACCAGCTCTGCAGGGATGTTGGGCAGGGGCCAAGGCTCTGTGGTAGAGCACCTGCTTGGCATGCTGAAGATCCCAGTTTCGATCCCTGGCACCTCCAGTTAAAAGGACCATGTAGTAGGTGTGAAATATCCCTAACCGAGACCCTGAAGAGCTGCTGCCAGGCTGATTGCTCAAGACCAACCTTGATGGATCAAACATTTGATTCTCTACAAGGCAGCCTGATGTGTATGAGACTGATGGGATGCTTGTGCCACTCCTTGACATGTTTCCTCTCTCAATTGGGGCACACGTGCCAACTTTTTAAAAGAAAGAAGTAGCTTAGGAGTTCATTCAGAGCACTCCCCACTTTTTAAAAGAAAGAAGTAGCTTAGGAGTTCATTCAGAGCACTCCCCATGTGTGCAAAGGTGGGATCCAGCAGGTTCTCACAGGTTCCCGAGAGCAGGTTACTAATTATTTGTGTGTACCGAGAGGGGGTTACTAATTGGTGATTTTGCCACATGATTTTTGCCTTAGTTACGTCCCTCATCTCAGCAGTAGTGCGCAGAACTTGAAGCAGTCTAGCAGGAGGTGCATTGGCGTGCGTGGCAGCCTGCGCCTGCATGCATTCGTTTCCCGCCCAAGGACCGGCACAGCGGCTGCGTCCTTGCCACAGCCCTGCCCAGGAATGCCCCACCCCCGGAATGCCTGGCCACCCCCCCTTGTGCCCCGCCCAGCCCCATTGCTGCTACGCCACAGTTTGAATCCCACCACCATGGGAACCTGTTACTAAAATTGTTGGATCCCACCACTGTGCTTGTGATATGGCGGTCAGCCAGGACCTGTTGGGAGAATTGGCATAGGTTCTTCCCATTGAATTTACTTGGAAGCTGAAACTGCAGCCAAGTATCTTGAGATGCCCAAGGGCTATCCTCTCGGATAGAACAGACCCACCTGCCTCTTTAATGCCTATTCCATGCACAGCAAGATATTTAGACCTTCACAGGTAATATCTACTGACCTGATCCAAGGAGAGCTTTATTATCTATACAGCACTTGCTTCTCTCTTAAGAAAATATCTCTGCAGTAATTTTGAAATACAACTGCTTTAATGATAAAGGAATGTACATTCCTGACTGCAGCAGGGGATTAGTTTTCAGATCAAGCCAGATTACATCAGTCAAGGTATAACATTTCTGACTTGAAATGCCTCTTGTACTTTAGAAATAATCTGAAACACATTGCCAACCATGCAAAGATTCATTTGCCCTACATGCAATGTGATATGACCAAGGCAGGGATCTTCTGCCAAAAATGACTTCCATCTGTTAATAATAAGTTGTCTAAGGCTGATTTTGCTTGTTAAAAGTGCCCCATTGTTGGCACGGGGAATGCTCCAGCACAATGGGGAGTTACCCACAGCACCTGCAGCGTGTCTGGCATGCTGTTGCCCGGCAGAGTCCCACAGGAATGGATTTGCTACAAGACTTTCCAGAACTACAAAGTTTGGGAATCTTTTGGAATGCCCCTCTCTTGATCTGGTGGCTTCCACTCCTGAGAAACCTCCTTGGCAGCAGAACGAGGCCATTTTTCCTTCTTTGGCACCCTGGACCACTCCTCCAATGCATGGGTGCCTTCCCCCTCCCTTGCAGTAGAATTAAAAACACAGAGGGAGAAACCTTACAAAACCTTGCAAAAACCTTGAGAAACCTTGCAGAGAAGCGGCATGTGAAGGCGCTGCGAATGGGAGGGCAGCGATTCCCTTGCACACACAAGTTTAGATGGGGGGAGGGTTGGAATACTGCGATTCCCTTGCACATGCAGGGATTTTAGATGGGGGAGGGGGAGGGTGCTGAATCCCAGTTCCTGTTTTGTGCCGAGTCAACTAAATTGGTGAAAGTGAGTGGGGGGAGCCGGGGGGGGGGGGGATTCGTAGAAGACCTTGCCGAAGACCTTGCAGTGCAAGTGGAGAGAGCCAGGGAGCAGTGCGAAGTCAACAGCAGGGTAAAGAGCGCCACGGCAGCTGTGCTCCCTGATATAGCACAGAGAGTTTTTACTGTGCAAAATCAGCCTAATTGAAGACTATTTCAGAAGGTCTTAGCTACTGTGGAGTCACCAAATGCCTCACTTGTTTTGTGGCACATGTGTGGGTTTAATAACTCTTTCCTTTCATAACAACCTTTGCGAATGCAGAGTTTGAAATTCTGTTCCACTTTTCTTCCTCCCTGGTTGCAACAATATTTATCCTTCTCGCACATCTGATAGATTCAGAACAAATTCTCATAGCAAAGTACATTTACTCAGAGGTATAGATGCAAACGATTGCAGTCATAACCGTGCATAATCTTGTTTCCAAAAACACAGGTTAAATGAAGTGGTTCCCTCTTCTTGCTGCTTTACTCATGTACAAGAATTTCATTTAATGTATTTTTTTCTTACAGACTATACCAGAAGGATATGGAATCCTGGGTCATATGCAGTTACTCTTGCATCCAAACTTACTGGAGCAGAATGTGTTTGCATTTCAATCCTGAATGAAACTGCTTAAAGGGCCCTATGCCTTTCAAGTCCAGTTGGCTTTCTTGTTTCATGCCATTCAAAACAGGAAAACTGGCACCACAACTCATAAGACTGCAATACTTGTGCACATACTTACTTAAGCACATAGTCCTGCACATATTTACATTGACTTTATTTTTATTTATTTATTTTATCGTATTTGTATCCCACCCTTTCCCAGAGGATTTGATAGGATTTCAGCAGGTGGTGAGGATTGCAGCCCCAAATGACACCTCCCTGTTGGTATTTACACCTGTAATGTCTAATTAAGGCATTTTTTTGTAAGAAGGCTAATTTGCTAAAAAGAATCAGGTTATCCCCCAACTCTCTCCTAGTCACATGCCACTTGCACACACATTACAATGACTTTTTATATTAATTACTTTGGACAGTGGATGAGCGACCCCTTTGAATGCTTTGTTTTGACTGACATTTTATCATCTTTAAACCATGTACGCACATGTGTGATTTCCTGTAAATGGATTTGTAGCCAAAAATCAAGTACTTAAAGTTTCATTGATCCTAATAGAAGAGAGCTAAACATATGTTTAAACTCACCATCGTAAACACACACACAGTTCCACTGGACTCCTTGGAACTGTCTTCTAAAAAGACATGCACAGAATCATCCTACCTTTCTCCCACTGAAATTAGTGTGTGAAAAATTAAGTAGCTTCCTTTGAGAAAGGTTAAGTTCTATAATTTAGAATGAAAAATGCAGGAAGTGTCTTAAAAAATGTAGAACATTTCTAAAAACACTACAGAGAGTGAGGTCCCCAGAGTGCACTGCACATTCCTATCCCAAGCTAGTCCTGTCAGTTATGTGGAGCCAGTCTATGTTAAGTAGAACACAGCATCCTATAAATTCAAAACCATATAGATGTGCACAATGATGAGCCATCCTTCCAGGGAAGGTGTTAAATTGCAGAATAAATTGAAATTCTCAAAGAAAAAAAGAGATAATTAAATCCCTGTTTTAAGTTAGCAATTTATATTTAAGTAAAGCATATTCCATGACTGCTTCTGGCATTAAATACATCACTTTAATACAGTTTCAGCAGAAAATTATTAATGTAAATGCTCCTGTGGTGATTCTTTCCACTCAAGATGAGGAACCAGAGACATCACTTAAAAATAGAGTTAGCTGGTAAAATAATCGTCAACTATTTTAAAAATATGAACTGTATTTTAACAAAAAAGGTAGTTCAGTCACTGACTGATTTAATATTGAAGCTAAGAGCAAAACATGTTACTCAATTGTTATTGTCAAAGAAAATTGATTTTTAAACGTATAATGCACTATTACAATTCTTGACACCATAGAGTTTTCTAGAACTGTGAATAACTCAACAAAATGATTGCTTTCCAATTGGTAAAAATAAAATTAAAACAAAAATAAGACAAATTAAACTAGGAAAGCATAAGTCCACTTTTAAAGGCTGCCAGCCTATCTTTCTAAATTTGAACTCAGTCACAGGAATTTTAAATAGCAGGCAAACAGGCTCCTACAGCAAGCAAGATGGAGTCCTCAGAGGTCCTACATCATTTGAGACTAGGAGAAGAGTAACCAATCACCTTATCTTTTCCAAGGGTCATTTTGGCGGCAGTCTGCCTTTACCCTAGAGCTTTGTTCAAGTTTGCCCACAGTTTTGCTGCTAGGTTGACTCCTAACTACCACAGAGCTTGAGGCCAGACAGTCCTCATTCCCACCCTTGATAATGAATAATACCATAATGAATTTTATAAGGTTAGCTTCTACCTACACAATGGCATTTTTGGTTTCTTGGAATATTTGACAATGTTTGATTGCAATTAACTGACCAATGTGTCAGTGTCAATAATAACGCCCAAAAGCTTGAGGCACGGAACATTTAGCTGGACATTTGTGCCATGAAGTATTATCAGTGGTTGAGGTTGCAATATGTGCAGCTTTTGCTGGATAAGAATATGAATTGTGAAGCCAGTACTGTGAATTTAATCCCTCCCACTACCATCCAACCATATGTTTGTAATATAATCAAATCACTTTGGCCAGTTCTAGAATTGAGCTTATATCACATGTGAAAAGTAATAAAAATTAAGGACTAATGCTGACAATGACTGTCCACCCATATGTTGCAGTCATGGGAACTCTGTGAGAGAATTACTACTCTCCCTTCATTAGGGTGAGACTGCCAGTTGCATTAAGGCAAATATAACAGATGCCTCTTATAAGGAACACAGAAGTAAAAGGTTGTATACCCACAAGCCTTCAGAGGGGGAACTTCAACATTGTTAGTTGATATAGCTTTGGACTTAATTTACATTTTTATTGATATCTGAATAATTTAGCTGTCTGTCATTCACTGTGTTAGTTATGCTTGTGCCCATATTCTGCTATCTCCACTTAGCCTCAATCTAAAATGCTCTTCTTGAATGCTGCAAGACCAAAATAAAATTATATTTTATAATAAGAAATTGCATCTGCAGAATATGTAGGAATAAAGTAACTACAGGAATAAAGTAACTATTGGTATACCTATCAGCCATGCTTTTTCTTTTGTTTATAAAAAATGGTGCCAGTACTCATGATGTTTGCTACCTTGGGCATCCCATTTGGGTGGAAAGGTAGCATCGATAAGCTATTAAAACAGTTTTTTTTATATTCTATATTGTAGATAGACTTGTATAAATACACTTATTAATATTACTACAACTTTATAGAACAAGTTAAAGAAAAAATGGTTCATTTTCCATTTTCAGTGAGCTGATTAGACAATAAACACAGATATATTTTAACAGAGTGAGGCAAGAGAACTATAAATCAGTATATCAAAAGCAGATAGTGGAGATGGTTATGTTACTTTATTCCTTCTCCTCTCTTGAGACTGCCTCTTCTGTATCTTTTCTTTAGGGTTGCCAGTCCCAGACTGGGAAATACCAGATGTTCCCTCCTGCCATTGGGGCTCCTCCCTCCCTCTGGGGCTTCTTTGCCCTTTTCCCTGGCATCTCCTGCCCAAGCTCTAAAAAGAACAAGGAGGGATCCCTGTTACTACTGGACCTACTGCAGCAGGCCTCTTGTTGTCCTCCCTCACGTGCTGCATGAGGTTGCACTGTGATCTGCCGGGCGCAATCCATTAATTCCCAATTGCTTGCTGCTGCAAGTCTGCTGCTGCTACCTTGCTCAGTTCAGGCCTCCTTCCATTGCCTAGACTAGAGGCACTAAAAAGCCATTTCCGCTGCTCCACGTGGCCTGATGAACAGTCGCCAGGTGACGCGACAAGTATCTCTATGTAACGAAATTCTGCATGGTTTCACTGTTATATGTTATTCAGTTATTAAAAGGTTCACAATGGTTTGCAGTTCTTATTATGAAGGATGCATATTTCCACATTTCCATTCAAGAGAACCAAAGAAAGTGGCTGCAATTTAAGAATGAGGGTAAAGTTTACCAGTATACAATGTTGTCCTTTAGGTTATCTACCATCCCTAAGATTTTTATGCAATGTATAACCCCTGTAATTGTGTATTGACATTTGCAGGGTTGTACAATTTTGATGACTGGCTGGTGGGGGTCTCCTTTGAGGTACAGTTGCAAAGGGACATGGAAAAGGTGGTACAGTTTTGTGATGACTTGGGTTTGTTCATTAACTGGAAGAAATCTAAGCTGAATCCAAAACAACAGGTACCGTGTATAGGGGCCTGTTTGGATTCAGTGGTGGGGAAGACTTTTCTCCCTCTTGAAAGGGGGGAGCGAATAAAGTCTACTGTAAGTCTTTCAGACCCACTTACCAGGAGACTAGGCAGATTCAGTGTCTCTTGGGGTTAATGGCATCAACTACAGCAATGTGCTTACTGGCCAAGCTGTTCATGTGGCTGTTACAGCTGTGGTTTGTGGAGGTGCTTAATTGAAGGTACCCAAAGGGCTAAGTCATTGACTAAATGGTTGGATGACATGGCCCAGACCCCCGCCAAGCAGAAGTCAAGACAGCTGTAAGCCCTCTGACCAATCCTATAAAATATATATATTTCTCACAGCAGTATATTTCTGCTTTAAAATCATATTGGCAAAAGCCAGTTGCCAAATGTCAACTAACTCCTATGGGTGTAGGTAGCAGCATGTCAAAAGGTCAAAACTACTTTAACAAAAGCTAAGATAATGAGTTACTCCAGCATAACTTGGAGGCCTCATTTGAGTCACGAGAATGCTTGATTACCACACCTTGCTATAGAAACTGTTAAAGACAAAGAAGATGGAAAGCTACATTAGCATCAGTTGCTGAATTTCACTATCTCTTCTAGCAACAGATGGTTCCTTCCTTGCATTTCCCCAACCTATAGATATGATCTCCCTACAAGAAGACCCCATCCTGAATCTAAGTCAAGCCTCATTCAAATCTGAATACTGAGAGGCAAAGGAGCTGTAGGGGGATTACTTTGCATAAAGCCATTCTGTGCTTCCTGACTTAATCTAGGACCAATTGACTCCCATTGTCCCAAGGTTGTAGGAACAATAGAAAGAGTCATGGTGGCTCACCAGCAAGTAGCATGGCAAAATTCCAGAATTTAGAAAAAAGGAAACTTAAACTTTCACTGCCTTGTTCCACGCGCTCTTCCTGGGCAAATGCAGAAAGGTCAGTTCACCCCAACTTACGTATGTGCTCATTACTAAGCCTAACTTACCTCTCTTGGTGCTGGTCAGTTTGAGACCGATATAGATCCTTAAGCTTGGATTCAGATGCTGGTCATTTTGAAATCGCTTGCCTTCTACTAAGATCTTCTTCACTGGCTATGAATTTAGGTAGCAGTATTTCCCTGAAAACCCCCCTCCATTTCTATCATCCAAATCTATCTTTTTTAAAACCTTTTTTTATATCTTAGGAGACTTAGAATGTATGTGCTCTTGTATTGTCTCACTGTTATTGTTTTGTATTTTTAAACAAATTTATATAAATATTTTAAACTCAATTTGGACTCTTGCTTCTCTGTGGAATATCAATTGCCAGAATTCCTTCCCCGTAGATACAGTCTAAAAGATCCCCTCTCGGCCCCTCTCGCTGCCAACGTGAGAGCTCATTCCCCTTTGCTACTTTTGTGCTGTTATATTTTTAGAAGCTGGTGGAGAATCCCTTTAATAAAATCCTTACCCCTGTTAAGGCCGTAACACAGCAGTCTGGTACTTAACTGTTTATTTAGTCCAAGGCAAGGACCCACACAAGCATCCCAAAACAACATTGCTGCCACACTGCAGCCCTATTCCTACAGCCTTATATATAGATTTGCCTTCCCACTAATTGCCAACCTCCCCCAGCTGTACTCCCTTAGTCTGGCTCCTGCAAGGACTCCCTCTTTCTCCTTGCTTGCTCTAAAACTGCCAACCTGCTGCTGCGACTCCTCTCGTGTAGCTCCTGCAGCTCCTCTGCAGCTGCCTTTGTCATCATTCCTGGGGTTCAGGTAACCCTGCGGATGCAGAAACTGACGGGCTGTTCCGACTGAACAACTGGGTACTGGGGAAGGACAGAGCTGGGATCTGACAGTAGCTTTGGGGTAGCAGTTTCCATCCCAGAGGCTGCTTCCTTGGGTGTTGCCTGAGCCCCTGGCCCTGAGCCTGTGCCCACTACTGAAGGCTCAGGCTCTAGGTCTTCCTGAGTTGGCTGGACCTCTGATGGCCCAGCCACAGCCTCCTCTACATCAGACTCCATATCCAAGGCTTCTGCCATGCTGTGGGTCCCAGATAGCCCAGCCACAGTCTCCTCTTCTGAAGACTCACTATCTGAGGATTCTGCCATGGTGTGCAGAGACCTAACACATGTCTGTATGATAATATGGAGTTTGGAATGAAGGTACAAGATATGGTGGTGACAACTGATGCATCCCTTTCCTGTTTGAAACCCTGGTGTGGGGAGTTTGAGGCACAAGTGTTCGGTCAAATTCAGAGACATCCCTGCTTATCAGTGTGTTAGAATTAAGAGCTCTTCATTATTGTCTCAACTAATTCACAGAAATCCTGGCAGGAAAGATGATCTAGTACAAACAGACAATAAGGCAGCCATGTTCCACTTGCGAAAACAACAAAGGAATGCTTTTGGTGATTTCAGCCCGCTGGGTTCCCAAGAGTGGGGGTTGTAGGGATGTTCTGGGAAAGAGATATCAAGCAAGAGGTGCTGTAGTGGAATTCAGTTCCAGCAAAACTTTCTTGTATGTTGTTTGTAGTGTCCTGTCAACAATGCTGAATTTACCTATAAGGTTGGCAGACTGAAACCCTAGGGTATCAAAATCTAGGAGGCCTCCAGCCAAGCTGTATGATATTTTTGACACTGTTATAGGCCTTTCTTACATATGCTGTCATAAGGCACTGTAATTTCTAAACAACCGTTCAGTAATTTTCCTTGCACTCCACTCCATTTCAGGATAATACATTTATGCATTTTTCAACCACTATGGCAGTGTTTCCCAACCTTTCCAACGTCACGGTACCCTTGACCTCACTCTTCATATCTCATGGTACCCCTGCCAACCCCCCAACCTTCCCCTCCCAGTGCCCCTGCTTGCCACCCCCCCACCTTCTCCTCCCAGGGTGAAGGGAAGTGGGGGCGGCGGAAGTGGCTGCTAACCTTGTGGCAGGCCCTGCCCCCTGGGCCACTCCATGTCCTTGCTGGTGCCGGTGGGAGACACCACAAAAGTGAGGGAGGTCGGTAGTATTGCTGCAGTACCCCTGGGACATGCTCACAGCACCCCAGGGTACCACGGAACCCTGGTTGGGAATCGCTGCACTATGGTATTTAACAATAACGTGTTACGTCGTTTAGAGGAGGAATTGTGGAATGCGGAATTTTAAACACACGTCATCCTTGACTTTACTCATTTTTGTTTAAAACACTCTTCCATCTTCCTCGAGTCATGAGGGTGGGGGATTGGGAGGGGCCTCACATGTGGAACAGCATAGGGCCTCTCTTCATCTAAATCCTGCACTACCTTCTAGGATTTTTAAATCCTAGAGTTTGCTTATTGCCGGGGTCAACAGATCCTGACAGCAGGGTAGCAGTGTGGGAGGTTTGAGGGTTTGTAGTTGTGTGTGTGTGGGTCAGCATCAGAGACTTCCTTATCCTGTCCATCCAGCTCCAACACAGTAGTTAACAGCTGTCAGGAGAGGAGGAAGTTGCTCCCATTGTCCTCCCTTGTCTGTTCAGAGCTTTGTTTCCAGGATAGTTCTGTGTTCAAGCACAGACAACCACTTTCCGTTTTGGAGTGTTTTTAAACATCACTGCCTATATTTTTGTTTTGTTTTGGGGATTTTTCTGCTTGTCAGAGAATGTTTGGAGAAAAGTCTTCCTTCTGTCAAGGCAGCCTAATCTGTGGATTTGAGTAGCCACAGTGTCATGTCCACTATTAGGTATACTGATGATGGTAATCTCTCACCTGGGTTTGTAGCCATCTCCACCACTGCTTATTATTTGTGATGCTGTGTATTTACCCTCATTACAGTTATGTAAGGTAACTCACATGTATTGTTTCCATTCTGCATTTTTCATGTTTTTGCACATCCTTAGCATTTTGCATTTGTTATAGCAACCACTTCACCTTATTCATTTGACCCATATTCTCTGTGCACCATCTAACAATGCACATTTAAAATGGTCTCAAGAAACATTGCAGAATACTTTCCTTTGATTACCATGAGACATTCTTTAAACTCTACCTTGTTTATAAAATCTTCCCAGAAACAAGAATAATTCCTGACCCATATATTTCCCTCATTCACTATCAGCACAGAAAGCAACTGTTTATGCCCCTTCCACTGCTCCAAATGCTGAACATTCCAGAAAGGGCAACAGAGTTATGAAGTGTGAGGGTAAATTTGATGTTAATCTCACCTCTGCATTTTGGGGTATAAAATGCTCATTACAAGTGGTATAATAACATATGGCATCTCCTACTTTTAGTGAAATGACTCCTTCACATCAGGCTTCTTTGTTTGGAAGAGTTAACAGTCTTCTTCCTCCATACTCCTCCAATAGCTTTCATCTCTCTAGTGATAATGTTTCTTTCCCCTTTGACATGGTGCAATGTATCAAATGCTATTCCAGACAATCAAAGTCATGTCTATTGGTTTCCAAGGCAACCATCTCAAATACATTCATTTCAACCAATTTCAGAAGGCAGAAGGAATCCAAATAAGAAAATTGAAGTACTTTTTGCTTTTCAAAATTTGGGTACAGTAAACCCCCAACAAATTGTCTTTTGTCCATGCCTCTGATGAAAAGAACTGCGGAAGAGGGAGGGAGAGAATATCTTCATACAAAGCATATAAATACAAAACAAAACACACTGATAATAATACAGATGAACATAACATTATTATAGAGCTAAAGAGAGCCATGGAGATGCTCTATGTCCTTCTGAAAGGCAATCTGCAGTGCTGTTAGAACAATATGCTGTTCAGAAGAAATTGATTTAAAACTTATATTTGCTCTGGTTTTTGTTCTAATGATACACAGAGATCCATATATTTGTAAAATGAATTTAACAATCTGTAACTGATGGAAAGGGTAAAGCTCCAACCAGTTGACTCCTCCCACTTTCAGAGGTCCTGTTTGACTTTCGTATCAATGCATCACAAAACCAAACATATGCATCAAGACTGTTGCAAATTGTAATACTAAAAACATTCCTCTTCTGTGAGACAGACTGTGCACTGATTCAAGAACCAATTACACTCACTGCCAGTGGCTCCTTTCTGACTCTCCCAACTTGACTTGTTATGAGACTGCTTCTGTTGCCTCTGTTTTTGTCTCTGGCTTACAATGTGATCCTGTGTATTTCATTCATTTGCCAATCTATGATTTCAAAACACCTATGATGGTGTTATTTGCAGTTCTCACAGCAATTCTGTTGGCCTTTAGTGAAATAATACTGTGTGTATGTTTTGTTTATAAAAAGAGGGTGGCAGCAGAGAAGAATATACCTAAGCAGCAATACCACCTGGTAAACTCTTTCCTGGACTGGGGTGTTTAGATATTCTTCCAGTAAAACAAACAACTTCATGTAGAAAACTAACATGTCAGGGAGAATCATGATAGGTAGCTGAGTAGTCGATACTGAAAAACTTAGAGTTTTAGGCCTAGGACTAATTAGTAGACCACAGATATTTTGATAGACTTTAGGCCAGAACAGACTAGCAGATAGTTGATGTGTGCCTAGATTTTTGTTAATTTGCATATTTGGCAAAGGCTCATGGGATAAGCTTTTGAAATGATCACCATAATAAAAAAGATGGTATACAGCAGGTCTAGGCTAGCTAAAAGGACAAGTGGGGATGGATTGAGAAGCACTGAAGGTAATCTTCTCTGAAGAACAAAGCTTGTTTTACAAGTTTTGGATCTGGAAAGGACAGAACAGAAAGAGGAAACTTGCTAGCTGGAAGAGCTGGACTATTTTCCTTGAAAACTGCAGTACCTACAAAGAGCTGGGTAACCCTTCTTCAGAGCAGAAGTAGCTGGGAAAAGGAAAGAGCAACATTTGCCATAGCAGCACTCTTCAACAGTTGCACTGAAGTTAGTAAGAGTTGTGCCACCTTGTCCCATTTTGCACAACACAAATAAAACATTTTAAGACTGAAATATAAAACGTCTCCTGCAGGAATTTTGCACAGCTTTTTTCTCAAAATATTTGGAAAATGTTTTATTTTTCCTCAAAACATTTCATTCTGAAAACATCAAATGAGTGATTTTTTTCCTCTGGAATGTTTTCAAAACATTCCCTGTGTGTTTGTCCAGACAAACAGGAAGTGTTTTATTTTTCCCGCCTGATTTTGCAGTCTCCCCATCCCCCCATTTACTGTGATATTTTCTATTCTCCTCCCATCTCTCATTTTAGGCTGAATCTCTGCCTGCTTGCCATTTCGTGAAGTTCCTGAGCACTTTTTCCTCATCTGGCATCAAGGATTTCACCCATTTCCCTCAACTATGTACACTAATAAATTTAATATTGATTGCCCATTATGAAAAAATGCCATTTTCCCCTTTTTAAATTTTGTCCGTGAAGTTCGATGCCACAAAGCCATGAAGATTCAAAGAACTGAACCCTCAACAGGCCTCTTTGTATGGGAATAGGGCAGATTCTTGCAGTTATTAATATTATATTCTCATTGATAATACCATTAATTTTATTTAGGATAAGGAGTGGGGAATTTTTTGTATTGTGAAAGCAGTATAATGTTGGGGAGAGAAGGAGGGTGCGGTGGGGGGGGGAATGTTTTGACTGCAGTCAGATTGGGCCAATCAGGTCTACTCTGGAAAGTCACCATCAATTGAAACTCTTCTCTGAACTGAGGGTGAGAATGACTGCACGGCTGGGAACATGTCCCAGGCAGTGTCAGCCACTTTATTGTGGTCATTATGGAGGAAGTTAGGAGTGGATTTTGCAGCTGGTGAGTGAAAATACAGAGTGAAGATGGCTAGTAGTAGAACTCCCCACTACACCAGTGCCAAAAACGGACTGACTGCTCTGCTGCTCTTCCACCCCACTCAGCTCATGTTATTTCAGAACCTGGAAGAAAGTAGACCTTTTGAAAAAACGCATGCTGAATGTGGAGCGGTGAGGAATTTGGGGAGTGAATCTGGGTTCGTTTTTCCCGCCGCCGGTAGTGACGTGGAGCCTTTCGTCCAATCAGAAAGCAGTGGGCTGTGGGCGATACACATGCAGCCCTTTTAAAAAAAATTCGTGGAGCAAAATCTAAATGAAACAACGTGAGGCCAGTTTGAATGCTTCACTGAGTAAAAGGTAATACAATGAAACGCTAGATGTATCCACGACCGTGTAGGGTTGTTCTGCGCATGCTCGCAGAGATGTGGATCGGGCAGTTTAAAAATAAAAAAAATTCCCACCCCAGCACAACGCAGCAGCCAATCTGGATAGCCCCTGAGTGGATCGCGCATTTGATCCACCGACAGTGGGCACTCCTGCCTGGCTGCTGCGTTGTTGCCGCTTAAGGGGCAGAAGCTGCAGTGGGGACCTTGAAACCATGCTCAAAAGGCCCATGCTCTCGTTTCATTTTTGAAGTGGGGAATCGACCTTTGAATCCAAACATGCATACTAAAAAAAGGGGAAGCGTTTTCTGTGCAGAAGAGCCAAAACGTTTTACTTTCATAAGCTGAAATGTTGTCAGAATGCTTAAAAAGGCATAATGCAAACAAAAAAACCCAAGATAATGCTTCTTTTCCAAACATTTGCAAAATGTTTTGCAAACATTTTAGAGCCTTTGTATAGAATGGGTCCTTGTCTCGCCAGGGGAAAAGGGGAACTGCTGCTAGGCAGTGACCGAGCTAAAACACTCATCTAGTATCTTTCCAGGAAGAGTTCCTGCTGTTGCAAGAAGGATTTTGGGGGACTCAGCTCCAACTTGGTCTCTGTGATGCCTCCCCTGCCCGCTTGTCCCCCTGGGGTGAGTGTGCCGTCCCTCCTCCCTTTACCTGGGGGTTTTCCTCCTCAGCTGAGCTCTTAAATAACCTCACCCACAGGGTGCCTCAGCTCTAGGCATACCCTGCCTCCTTTCCTGCCCCTTCCCCCCCTCCGTTGCCTCACGGAGCGAGGGTTAGCCCGCCAACTGGGCTCTCTACTCTCCTTCCCCTGTTGCACCTTCACAGGAACGAGACCCAACAGGAGTCCCCCAGCTTGTTCCCCGGCACAGCTGACCTCTGGGACTCTCCCACTCCCAGCCGTCCTGGACTAGACTGTCTTCCTTCCCTGCCTCCACACAGCTCTCTCTACCCTCTCTCTGCAGACAACGCCCCTGAGCTTCCTTTCCCACCCCCTTATGTAGCCTTCCTCCCTTCATCTCCCTGCCTCATCCCAGCTGCCGTTCCCCCTGATCCGGCTCAGCTGCGACTGGGCGAGCCCGGCCGGGCTCAGAGCCCCACTCCTGCAGTCCCTCGGCCAGATGCGCTTGTGTCGGCGGGTCAGCTGATCACCTGGCTGAAGGATCAGTAGGTCGATGTATCGACATGGCAACTGGTCCGGGTGCTGGTGAATCGCCGTGTTGGGGCGGGGAGGCGACGGATTGGCCCAGCAGTGCGGCGTCCCCTCTCCAGCCACGGCCGCAGTCCAGGTGCCGCACTGGGGCTCGCATCCAGACAGTCTCAAGAAGAACGCACAGTTCTGTTTGTACATTCTGCAAAGGACTGTGAAGAGGACTCTTCTGAAATACAATGGTTAGTGTAGTGAACCAGTGTTAATCTTTTTGGGAATGCTGTCTCAAGTACTTTCTTTGTATTCTAATAAATTTGATTTATATTTTAAGTTTATTAGAATTACCCTAGACTTTGAACCTGGCCCTTGGGGACTCAAAAGGTTGCAACTGTGTTGGTCTTTCTGCAGCAGTAGCCTAGAAGCACTTTAAACACTTACAAAATATCTGGCAAGGTATGAGCTTTTGTGAGTCATAGGTAGTTTCTTCAGTTACCTCGTACCCTGCCAATGCCAGGGAAGAGGTTAGGATAAAACTCTCTTCATTTGTATCATCCTCATTTTTATTTGCAGAGAGGTTTTTTTTTAAATGAAAGAACATTCTCCTAGATCACGCCCCCCCCCCCCATGCACAACCCGCAATGGCTATGACAATAACAATCAGTGCCTACCAACTCTGTTCTTTGTTTAGAAATGTATACTTTCTGTCCTGACCTAGTGCTGGAAGACAATGCACCAGCAAATAGTAATCATGTACCATATTACCCTGCCAGAGGGAAAATCCAGTGACTTTTTGAGGTGTGAGGTTTTATTAGGCAGTGAGGCAATGACTATCTGTATAGTGTGCCAGTTACCGACCTCTGTATATACTACAGCATACCCCTGGCGAAGGTCACTGTAGCCAAAATGTTCTATTGACTGTAAGGCTGTACCTTGAAAAAGAGGTTAAACATTTTGTACTCTATTAAATGAATATTGATCTTTCTTGAAAGCAAGAGGCATTCATAGTAGCTCTTGCCAAGGAGTCCCTTTTCCTTCCAGAATAATCAAGTCATTTCTTTAAAACAGAACCCTGGTTAGCTGTTCTATGCTCTTATTGGTCTGTGTGAATTGACTTTGTTAAATGGTATCATTAGTTTAATTAACCACATCAGAACACCTCTCAAGTCTGGCAAGTTTTACAGCTTTTGTCCTCCAAGTGACAGCTTTGAATGTTAATAATTATGCTGCTCACAACATAATTGTTAATGTGTGATCATGGCTCCAATCTTAAAGCGTGTGATACATCAACTTTGCTTTAAATGCCACAAGATAATCTGCATCCTTTTGATGCACTTTTTTTTGAGGCTGTCATGCAAATCTGTTTGGTGCATCTGCTTTTCTATAAGGCTGGGTGGGAGCCCAATTTCAGCATAGTTCATTTACACAAAAACTTTAAATTACAGAGATCTGTTGACATGTACTCATGAACATTTTTTGGATCTCCTACCTCAGTATTGTCTGTTCCAAATAGCAGTGACAGAGAATGATCTTTCCCAACAGCTTTTCTCTTGGGTTCTTCAAACTGGAGGTGTCAGGAACTGAACCTGGAATCTTCAGCATGCAATCTAACACTGAGCCACAGCTCCTTCAAACCTAAAGACAAGATGCCTTACCTAACAAAAAAGGAAAATAGGACTAATCCTCAAAAAGATGCTGGAGGAAAATATTGTTGTCTAACAAGCTTCAACAGAACATTTGTCAGTGGCAGAAAACTGAGAGAGGCCTATGGTTCCAATACTACTTCAGCCACAAAACTCTCCATGTGGTCTTCACTGTCTTTCACCCCACATTTTCCTTCTTGTATTTTGTGCCTTTCCATTCCTTCATTTACACCCAACTCACCTCAGCTTTGAAAATGAAACTACAGCAGCCACTTGGGATTGTCACAAGAGAACCACAGGCAATATCTTTGATTAACTAGGCAATAGTAGGGTTACCAACTCTGGGTTGGGAAATACCTGGGAGATTGGGGGGTGGAGCTGGAGCTGGAGTTGGGTGGGATTTTTTGAGGGAGAGAGACTTCAGTGGGATATAATGCCAGAGAGTCCACCTTCCAAAGCAGTCATTTTCTCAAGGTGAGATTTCTGGTCGTTACCTGGAGGTTGATAACCCTAGACAATGGGGGTGATTGCTGAGAAAAAAATCATTATCATTTCAGATGTGGGTTGGGGAGGGGGGGTAGATTTTGTTTTTATCACGTTTCACTATTTTTAGGTAAGACATTACCAGTTCAGGACTCAAATTTATGTGGTTCCCGGGTGCAAATCAGGGTCTGGGCAGTGGCATTTCAACACAAAATGACACCCAGGGCAAGAAATACATTTCCACCCTCCCCCGCTGGGCAGGGGGCATGACCCCCTGAAAACTCATTTCTTGCCCCAGGCTCCATGTTGTGTCGAACCACAATTGGGCCAATGCAGCCAGCCCCCTTGGAACAATTAGAAGGGGTTTCTGGGAAATCCCAGCTGCCCTGCCAGAGGGGAGTGCTTCCCCCCCGAGAGCAGTTCCAGTGAGGAGACACTCTGCCCTGGTGCCCCTTCCCAGCACTGCCTCTCCCTTGCTGGGCAAGCTGAGTGGGCACCCTGCCCACCCCCAGCCCCCACTACCTGAAGGGCTCCGGCTGTGGCCATGGCTGGCATTGGCAGCCTGGAAGGTGGAGCGGGCAGGAGGGCTCAGATCAGACCAACAAAACAGGAGGCCTGTTCAGTCCCCGCTGCAAGCCCAGCCGGGCAGAGCCTGCACCCTCCACCAATCAAAGCAAATCACCGTGGCTTCCTCCCTGGCAGCGGTGGGTAGCACTGGAGTCGGGGGTCACCCTCCGGCCCATGTGGCTTTCACTAGGAAACCTGCTGGAGGTGGTGTGGGAGTCCCCCTGGCCTCCAGCAGGGCCCAGCTGCAGCCCCAAGGCCAAGGAGGCCACCAAGGGAAGGAGGAGTGGCATGGTGGCAATTTTCTACCCCCCATATCTCAAATGGGGGTGCCTGGGGTGCGACCGCACTCTTTGTTCTTTTTGTTGAAAAGGTATAACTCAATCTTGTTAGATCTCAGAAATTAAGCAAGGTTGGCCTTGGTTACTATTTGGATGAGAGACCACAAAGAAGTTCAATGTTCAATGGCAAACCATCTCTGAATGTCCCTTTCCTTGAAAACCCTACGGGGTTGCCATAAGCCAGTGGTGACTTGATAGCACTTTCCTCTATCAAGAATGTATTTTTAATATAGAGATAAGGAGAGAAATTGGCTTCCTGAGGAATAGCTGGAATTCCTGCTTTTTGAAGCAATGTGTGGGCTAGACATATCCAGAGGAGAAGATTGTCTAGAAGCCAGTGTTTAAAGAATTGTTTTAAACTACTTACCTGAGGGTAAAAGTAAGATATTTTCAATATAATAGCAAGACTAACTGACTATTTTGTCACCAAAACTGGTTTATGTTTATTTAAAAATAAATTGAATACAACATCTTAAAGAAAGTTAGCTATTGACCTGAGTCAAATTTGTAGCACTTATAGAGATACTGTAACTACTTGTACATAAGAACCACTCTTTACCAACCTCTTGTTTATAAATAATTGTCCCTTTGCCAAAATTAATTTTTCTTGTAAATAAAATCTTTTTTCATCGTTTTACTTTAAAGAGACTCTAGTGCCTGCTTTTTATTTTCTGACAGGGGGAAAGAGGTTATTTTTGTGTTCCCTCAAAGCAGATTTCACTGCCTGCCTGAAAGGTGCCCAGCTGAGCAGTTGAAGAATAATTTTACTGTTTGTTATAAACTATAAAGGTGGGAGAACACAAAGTGAAAGAAATAAAGTAAAATCATCACAATAATGCTACTTCATCAGTATAAAAATCAGTTGGTAGCTGCTTAGTGAGCCCTGAAAATGACAATTATAATTTTGATGGGAAAACTCCTGAGAACACCTTGGCAGGGCTGGGCAGGGGAAAATCATCATAGGGATGTGGAATGGCTATTTTTCAATCAAATGACTCCAAAATTGCACCTGAGTGAATGCTGCCTGACTACTAAAAAAAAACAAGTTCCAAGCACATTGAACAAAGGGAACAAATTTCACAATCTCCTTGAACAAGCTGCCTCCCCTAGCTTTCTTTTTGCCCAGTTATATAAGAACTAGAAGGCTCTGGCCCCCACAACCCAAGGCAGAAAAGAGAACCATAACTCTCTGTGGCTTGTCTCCAAATGTGGATGGCTCCTCCCTTGTAAGAATCTGATTGGGAGGAAGAAATGCCATTGCTTCAGAATTCAGTAGAATCAAAGAAAAACACAAGCACATGCTGCAGCCAACTGGCAGCACCTGAACTTGAAAACAGCATGAATTTCTTTGGGGAGAGTTTCATTTAATGTAGAATCTCAGATTTGTGTTACCATGCCAGAAAATCACAGTAAGATCCTGAAACAGTGATTCCAAAAACATTGCTGATATCTCATTGCAAATCAGTATTTTAAATCATATTTGCTTTATTTTGTCTGAGGTTTAAAATTCACCTGGGTTTATACAAAACATTCCTTCTCCATATATGGTGCCATTATACAGATTTTTTGATCTGAATTCTGGGGCCATGCCCAGTATTACTAAAATAAAGCATGATCCTTGCCCATGTTTGTAATCTTGCAGTACATGGCTATTGTTTATGGTGAATATCTTGTTTGGAAAGCTTTGTTTTTTTGAAAGCCCTAAAAGTCTAGAGTGCACACTAGTACATAATTTGCAGTCTAGTGAAAGCATTATTTTTATTGGTTCTGACAATAAGGTTTGGCATAACCGAATGAAAAGTTCTCCCTTTACAGTTCCTCATACAGTAGATGAAGGAATGTTTAGAACTTGTCCATTGGAAATAGCTTTGTCCATATTTCACATGAAGGTGAGCATGGCCAATAGCTTCACTGCAGTATAATTACATAATCCCTCCATATGCTTTTCTTTCACATAAATTCAGGAGCATGGGCTTTATTTTTTCCCATTAACTTGTGTACAATTTGAGAAATTAAGAACTAGAAAAGCAAGCTGCTCTAGTGTTTACATTGCTCATATGCCTGTCTTGTAATCCCCCTTAGCAATTTTCCACTGTTTCTTTGAAGCATCAATAACAATAGCAATGATTCTTTCCATTGTTGCAGCAAATGAAATTGGGGAGGGGTGGTGGAGGTGGCAGGTCTGAAGGCACAATGACCTTTGATGGTAGACAGAGATGTGCTAATATTGAAAGACAATTATCTGAAGTGCCTGTGGGTACCAGCTTCCTGTTGATAGCTTGCATTGCTAATTATCTACAAAATTCAGGGCACATGCCTGTGACTTGAATTAACTGGCACTCAGGAAAGTGTATTTATTGTGGTCACCGGCAAAAAAGCATACAAGAAACAAAGGAGAACTCTCAGATATGAAAGTCAGGCATCTTGTATTTTTCATGACTTCCATTCTTGATTATTCCATGATTATGGCTGTTCTTTCGCTATGTTAAAACAATTGCTGCATTTTTTGCTGCATTTTATATTGTTTAAGAGAATAGATTATATTGGAAAAAGTGGGCTGGATGTCATGTTTATAAACATATCCTATGTTTATGGAGAATTGCACTGGAAAGGTCAAAACAGCCTGTTATTTTCAGTATGTACTACTAGCATGGGCTACTTAAAGTCAGAGCTTATTAGGCCTTGGTCCCAGAACCTGGTTCTCAGAGGCCTGTTCCGCATGGGCCAATAAACACGAGTATAGGATGGTAAAAAAAAAACCATTGGGGGTGAGGGCTCACACAGATTCCGCTCCTAAAATAAGTCTGCCCTGTGTTATTTTCCCCACACTGGGTTTTCTGAGAATCACGCTATTCGGTCTTTGTCCTCATTACAGGAGGGCTCCAAAAAAAACCAATTGGCACAAAGCCATGAAGTTTTTATGAGCTTTTTTGCAGAAAAAGTCATGTAACTCTGCCTCGACCTACCTGCCACTTTTGAGACAATTAGTGAACTGGTGGCTTCATTGCCATCTTCGGGTCCCATGTTGGACCAGTTTTTCCTGGTTGCTGAGTCTGATGTGGACGGGGTCCTAGCTGCTGTTAGACATACTACCTGTCCTCTGGACCTGTGCCCTTCCTGCCTAATCAAGGCCTGCAGGGAGATTACGGTCCTATCTGTTGAGCATCATCAATCACTACCTTGAACAAGGAGTGTTTCCAGATGGGTTGAAGGAGGCAGTGGTCTGCCCCATCTTAAAAAGACCATTGTTAGATTCTAGAAATCTGTCCAATTACCAGCGGGTTTCGAACTTACCGTTTCTGGGGAAGGTAACTGAGAGAGTGGTGTTGGAGCAGCTTCAGGGCTTTCTGGAGGATACATCAGCATTCAATCCCTTCCAGTTCGGCTTCCATGCTGGGCATGGGACGAAGACCATCCTTACTGCCATCACAGATACACTCCGTGTTCAGCTTGACCAGGGTGGATTGGAGCTGCTGGTATTATTATATCTTACCGCAGCATTTGATATGGTCAATTATGACCTTTTGACCCATTGCTTGGCCATCTCAGGGTTCTGGGGTGAGGCCTTGAAATGGCTCACCTCATTCCTCAGGGGCCGAATTCAGCAAATGAGGTGTGGGGATAGGGCCTCCTAGTGGTGCCCGCTTCAATGTGAAGTGCCGCAGGGGGCTCTTCTGTCCCTGTTGCTATTTAACATTTATATGCGACCCCTTGCTCAGCTGGTGTGTGGTTTTGGGCTGATTTGTCACCAGTATGTGGATGACACTCAGCCCATTCTGGTGATGGAGGGTGAGCCAGTCACTGCCCTGCAGCTCTTCAGCATTGTTTGGGGCGGTTGCTGGTTGGTTGACACTAAGCAGGTTATAACTAAATCCATCGAAGATGGAGGTCCTGTGGGTGGGTTGTGAAGGGAGAGCTTCAGATTTTCAGGAGCCATTGCTAGAGGGGGTTGTGCTTTCAGTGACTCCCTCTGTCTGAAGCCTGGATGTCTACCTGGAGTCATCTCTTTCTATTCAGGTGGCCCGCATGGCCCAGGTGGCATTTTTCCATCTATGCCAAGCTTGGCACCTGGCTCCCTATCTTTCCCAGACCAACCTAGCCACAGTGATCCATGCTATGGTCACCTCCAAGTTAGACT
Organism: Sphaerodactylus townsendi; assembly: GCF_021028975.2. Classification (NCBI taxonomy): domain Eukaryota; kingdom Metazoa; phylum Chordata; class Lepidosauria; order Squamata; family Sphaerodactylidae; genus Sphaerodactylus; species Sphaerodactylus townsendi. The sequence goes on from NC_059427.1 coordinate 84,784,430, forward strand.
ATTGTAACTTGCTCTACATGGGCTTTCCCTTGTGGCTGATCTGGAAATTGAAGCTGGTTCAGCATGCAGCGGTGCAACTTATCGCAGGGACCATATCTCCCCTGTGCTGTGCCATCTGCACTGGCTCCCAGTTGAATACCAGATCATCTTCAAGGTGTTGGTACTTACCTTTAAGGCAATCCGTGGCCTGGGGCCCTCATATCTGCAGGACTGTCTCCTCCCCTATGTCCCCATCGACCTGTGTGCTCCGCAGAGGCCAATTTTCTGGTGGCCCCTGGCCCCTCTATGATGTGGCTGGCCTCCACCCAGGCCAGGGCCTTCAATGCCTTGGCCCCAGCCTGGTGGAACACTCTGCCTCCATCCATCCAGGCCCTGTAGTACCTTGAGCAGTTCCACAGGCCCTGTAAAACAGAGTTGTTCCACCAGGCCTTTGGGGGAGGCAGCCGCTGATGACTGCCATCCCCTACACTTATATGATTTTTACTGCTTCTGGGATACAGAGTATTCACCATCAGATGGTTGTGTTAGGTTAAATGGTGGATTGGTTTTTAAAAATTTTATGGTGTTTTAACTGAAATGCCACATTGTACACCACCCAGAGCCCTTTAATGGTGGGTGATTTAGTAAGTCTATGAACAAACAAATATTAGTGAGTCTTTTCAAAAATCCTGGGTTGCAGCTTCTTGCAAGTGAATGGCTGAGCAGGAGGCACTTTATTTGCTGCTCTGAAGAAGGGTTGCCCAGAGAATAAAAAACCATTGCTTCCAAGAGGTTGACCATTTATGCACTTGTCTCACAGTGAACTTTCCTTTCCTTCACCATAAACTTCTTTTATGGATTGATTTTTGCCCTTTCTAAGGCCATTGCATGTCAGAGAAGAGAAGCTGTGTGGTTTCCAAATGCTGACTAAAAACAAAGAATCGCTGTACTCCTGGCTGCTAGAAAGAAAGCACTATGGCATAAACAGTGCAATTTAATATCAAAATGCAGAATAAAGAAACAATAACAAAGTACTGCTCAGGAATAGCTATGCAAGGATCACAACGCTGGAGACAAGTGAGTCAAACACAGTCATTTTTCAAGTATTCTCTCTCCTGTATTAGAAGAGCATTCAGAAGATGTTTAGTTCTCAGATCTAAAATACATGGTAGCACATAAGGTCATTAGTTGCCTTCTGAAAGCAAGAAAATATTTAATAATCATAATGGGTTCTGCCCACCTGCTTCAGAAATACACAAGAGAAGAATGAATCCACTGAAAATAGTTTCCAAATAAATCTCTGAACAAGTTTGAATATAACATTAAACATACACCTGATTATTTTTCCCCACACAAATATTTCAGTTCATTTAGTTGCTGCTATAAGGACACAAAATTAACAAAGCACACTTTAAAAACTTTGTTTATTAAATAAACATATTTGTTTATTAAATAAAATATGATAAATCAAATCATATTCTATTTATAGCACTGGCAAATTTTCCAATTAATATTTCAGTTCATGTAGTTGCTGCCATAGGGACACAAAATTAACATAACATACTTTTAAAGCTCTATTAAATAAACGTATTTGTTTATTAAATAAAATATGACAAATCAGATCATATTCTATTTATAGCACTGGAAATTCTTCCAATTAATATTTTCCCAGAAAACCTGCCACTTAGTCCACAATTGATCCACTAGGCTGACCTTCGCAGTTCAAATACAGGGCTTTTTTGCCATCATTGTCCTGCAACCCCTCAGATGATAAACTAGAATATTCATGTCCTTTGGAATATCAGTTTTGTTCATTAAGACTGCACTTGGTATTGGTGCTAATATTTCTATACATAATCTATATATAAAAAAATCTAACAGTGTGTTTGTCCCTGATGGTCTCCCTCAGAAGCTGCTGGAGGGATCGCCCCCAATTTTTCACATGATGTCCCTCCCTATTGCGGACAGGTAATCGGACCTTCAAATCGCCAAAATTCCATACCTGAGCCAGGTAAAATGTCTTTTTCCTGGTGCACCAGGCCATGAAGCTGCCTTTGTTTAACTGTTACCCTTAGAATGTTCGTGCAGCCTGTCTGTCTGTGGTTTGAGGAAGCTTTGGTATGAGGGAGCTTAGAGATGTTAGGCATAGCAGATGGGCAGAGAGATGAGCAGAGTGAAAACAGTAAATAGGTAACTTACTGTTAGAGTAATACAGTGGAAGTCGGAAACACATACACACTTTGCCATGTGAGGGCGTCAGGTGGGGTTCCCCCCCTCACCGCGCATGAGTAGCTTTCCACTCCTCCAAGTGCCTCACCCACTGCTACCACACAATACACATCCGAAGCTCATCCTCACACACCTCCACCTCTGCCCTCCCTCACATCCAACCACCGCTTCCTCACTTCCTCACCCATATTCACCACAGCTCTCTTTTACTAAAAAGCCGAGGCTGGAGTTCTGCCTTTTCTTCTAAGAAAATCCAGCGGGGTGAGGGGCGAACCTGAACTGTACTACCGGCTCCACTTCTTTTTTGCACGTACTGGCCCTTTACAGAACCCAGGGAGCTGGCCTCGATCTGAGAGCCTCACCACCCTGCCTCTGCTGCCTGACTGGGATAGCCTGCTTGCCCCAGTTCTGCCTTACCCAAGCCAGGACTGTGCGTGTCAACCAGCTTCATGGACAGCAGGATTCACACTCTGGACAGTTCCGTTGTGGAATGGGAAGGGTTACCTTATACTAAAAAAAAAAAAGGCAGCACCATATAACAATGTGCATTGAAAAGGGAAAGAGGGATTCCATTTGACCACCCCAAGAGGCTATGCTGGTGATCATTGGACCTGCATGGACATCACAATGTCGCGGTTCGCGGACGCTGTGATGACAAAGGACCAATTGCCACAGCAGCAGCATTGGCTGAGGCACTGCTAATTACACCTTGAAATAATATAAGGAAACAACCTTGGGTTCACCACCATTTAACAAGGAGCTGCAGCATGTCCTGGTTCTCCGACTGGTAGTCTTCTACGATTTGTGGAACATACTACTTTTTAAAATTAATCTCCAGGCTAATCCTCATTTCAGTAATTTAATCATGAGCACTAACCTGCAAAATATTACATCAGAAATGATGTTACGACTCCTTGATGTCAAAATTTGTTGTGTTTCCCTTAGGCATCCCATGTCAGCACTGCCTTACAAAACCAGCAGTCCCATGTACCTGAGCTGTTCATTATCTGAATGCCTTGGATGTCCCTCAGGGCAGTGGAATAAATGAGGTTGTACTGTAATTAAAATTTGACTAGATCAGTCATGCTTGCAGGCTACATGCATGGCATATGCTGATGTTAAATCATAATTGAGAAGGATTTACAGTCCTTAGATTATACAGTTCCTAAATGCAGATAAATCCTTCTGTAACCATTTTATGTGCAGTTTATCCCATACAACGGTATGAATACTGAGTTTGCAGTTCCTAACTCTATTATATTTTGTCTTTAAACAAACTGTTCAGATTAATCTACTTTCAACAAAATATCTCCACAGATAAGTACAAATAATCAAATGTTCTCTGGTGGTTACAACCTAGATAAGAGTGTATATTGTCCTCCTCCTCTTTGGGATATGAGAATTTATATCCCCCAGAGAAACATCAGTGTACATCTAATTGTGTGACTTGCATGCCAAGCATATGAATGAAATCTGCCACTCATTGTGCCTTCTCCACTGCAGATTAACTTAACTCCTCCATATACTACATACTTGGCAGTTTGTAGCTTGCTTATTCAAGCTGTTATTTTTTGGGAACCAAGAATGTCAATTGCCTTGCTCCTCTAAAATAAAGTATTGCAAAATTGGTACTGGAAATGTGTAATGAATTCATGATTAGGTTCTCTGGGTCCAGATAGACTGATCTGGGACTGGAACAATATACCCTGGATGTAGTACACGGTGAGACTGGAATGACAGGCCCCAGAGTGGAATGACAACTTGTCAAGCCGAGACTTGACACTTTGGGCCGCTTGGCTGGGAGGGGGAGATGCCTGGTGTTACTTTCACTTTTGCAGGTGCGCTACTATCTAATGGTCCGGTCTTGAGTGTCTACTGCTGGGATGGGCCTCATATCTGGAACTAGCTGTGCTTTTGCGCTCCCATGTGAGGGTGGGAATTTGGGACGTATTATCGATTGCTTGGCACCTTTTGCTCAGAATCGTCTTCTTCATTGTACCCTGAAGTCTGCCAATAAAGTCCTTTGATCAACCAGAGTGTTTATTGGATTGACACAACCCCTAAGACTAGAATCAGTGCTCTTAGATCAGAATGATAGCCGCCAGAGTGGAATGATGGCCCCTAAGAGTAACAGAAGTGTCTTGCAACTGGAATGGCAGGCCCCAAGTGGAATGACAGTCCCTGAAACCAGATAACTGACTCTGGGACTGGAATGGTGCCTGTTGAGTGGAATTATCATCTCTGGGAGTGTTCTGGGTCTGGAATTACAGAGGATAGTGCTCCTAGAGGATAGTGACAGTTCCTAGGAATAGAATTAGTGCCCTGGGACTGGAATGACAGGCCTCAGAGTGGAACCAGAAAAAACTGCTCTGGGATTGGAATGCTCAGACAGTTTATCTGGTTCCAAGGACCATAATTCCAGTCTTGGGGGGCAGTCATTCCAGTCCAGTCCAAAAGCAGTTTATCTGGTTCTGGGGACTATCATTCCACTTAGGGGAACATTCATGTCCTCTTTGGGCACAAACAGACACCTTTTAACAAAACAACCGCAAATGTGTAATCTCATTCATAGATGGGTTAAAGGTTTGTTTTGTTTGTTTTGTTCTGCTTGGCAGGTATGTCTCTCACAGCTGAAATGAGTCACAGTTCCCTTAAGAATAATTATAATGTAACATACACAGAGGGTTAGAGAATTACAAACTGTTTTTTTAGAGAACAACATGGGTGATTTTATCTGGGAAAGATTGCCAAATCATGAAATATCTGGTCCAGGACTGGCTCAAAGTTCTTTGGCACCCTAAGAAAACTAACAGTCTGGCACCCATCTAGTTCAGCATTCCATTTTCTGTAGTGGCCAAACAGATTTTTTTGAGAAACCAATAAACATGGCAAAAATGGTACAACTCCCCCATCTATGAACTCCCCAGCAAGTGGCATTCTATCATGCACAACCTTTGCATATGGAGGCTATATTCCAACCTTTGGCCACCCTCCCCTTCTTCATTACTTCCTCTAATTCTTCCATAAGAGTCCAACAAACTCACTTGACTAGGCAGCAGCACACACTGATCAACATGTATATGCAATGAAGAAAAAATATCAACTTATGTATGACAAGCTAGCAAGATACTGTTTCTTGGTTCAGATATTGAATTCCAAAATACTGAAGAGAACAATGGAAAAGGCAGGGGCAGTCATTAGAGAAAGTTGGTCCTAGATCCAATTTCAGAGGCTTTGCAACCTACTTTTAGGTCCTGACCCAGAAGTTGGGAAACAGTGATCTATAAAACATTGAATACATTTCTGGGCAAAATTAAATGTGCTGGTTCTCACATTTAAGGCCCTGAATGGCCTGGGACTGGGGTCCTTGAAGAATCATCTCCTTCTGTACTGTCCAAGATACCTTTTCTCAAACCCTGTTTTCTATGTTCTGCCTTCAGAGGTGTGGTAGGTTTGCCTTTTTCCTTGAAGCTTACATGGTGCTTACCTTACTTTTCTTTAGGAATAAGGCCAGAACATTTATTTATTTTTTACACAGACTTTTAACTTAAAGATTCATGCTTATAGACTGAAGATAAAACAGTATAGTATAGCATAAGGACTAAACATTATATTATGATTTTAGACTGCTGAAAGTTGTTTTATGTTGTTTTTTATACCCACTAGGTGTTTGTAATAGCTTGTGTTTATTGGTACCTATATGAGAAGCCTTGTAGCTTATGCGATATTGTGTCTTTTTATTTTTCAGTATTTTAAAGCTGCAGAAGAAATCTAACCATCAGTAAGCTAGTTGTACTAAATTAAAGTTAAACAGCTGTGGTAAAAGACTGATTGCTTCTGGACGATCTCCAGAGATTCATTGTGGATAAGTTTGGAATATAATCGTGCAGTCTCTGTGGAGAGTGAGGGCAAAATGTCTAGATTTTTATTTAGACAGGGCCAACAATATGATATATTGTAAGGTAGCTGCTTTCCAGGGGCAGATTTCAGCAGACATGGCATTTTTATGTGCCAACTAAATCTCTATGGGTGAGTATTGTTACATCAGGACTTGTTGAATGTTTTTGCAATCCAACTGATAGTGTATTCATAGTCTTGACAATGTTGTGTGAAAGCTTTTAACTTAAATTTGACTGTCCAGAATAAGGCAGTAGACATGTTAGTCTGTCACAGCAAAAAACAAAAACAAGATTCTAATGAGATTTGAAACACTAACTAGCACTGTAAAGGCTGTGGAAAATCTCCATTGCATAATGCTACGACCATTACTTCTGGTTGCAAACATAGAAGTGATGTCATGTGATACTCTAAGAATTCCCCAAATTTCTATGGAAAAACCATGAAGTTTGGGGAAATTTTGACAGCCAGTGTGGTGCAGTGGTTAAGGCTGTTTCTGCACAGCCCAATAACAGCACTCTAGGGACGGTAAAACACCATCCCTGGGGTGCTGTTCACACAGCTGGCGCTGCTGTATTGCCGGTGGAGAGCCGTTTCTGCCACCGTGCAGAAATGGCCTAAGAGTGGCTATAATCTAGAGAACTGGTTTGATTCCTCCCTCATCCACAAGAAGTCTGCTGGGTGATCTTGGGCCAGTCACAGTATTCTCAGAACTCTCTCAGCTCCACCTATCTCACAAGGTTTCTGTTGTGGGGAGAGGAAGGGATTGTGATTGTAAAATGTCCTGAAACTCCTTAAAGTTAGAGAAATGCTGGGTATATAAACCAATTCCGCTTTTATAAAGTTTGTTCTTGTTTCTCATCAAATGGAGCAACTTGCCTTTTCAGTGAAACAGAGACCAAGAGGAAAAATATTAAAGAAAATCAAATGACCTCTTTCTCTTTCACTGTCAGTTGGCTAACAGTGCAGAATTACACCCTTGCATGACCATTGATTTTGGTGAACTTTCAAGGCTGTAATTCTGCTTAGGACTGCACTGTACATTGACTGTGTGGTTGCTAATTTATTCCAGAGCTCCATTCTTATTAACAACTGAGTCAAATTTGCTTGAAAGTATATCCAAAAATGTATTGGCTGTAAGTATTGTTGCTGTTATCATAGAGAAATGCTTAGTCTGTTTTGATCTAAACACTATCTGATTGGAAATCTGATTTTTGCCACATTCAGTTCTTTGTTCCATTTTTAGTTACAGTTCTTGCATCCATTTTTCATTCTCTTTAAAGCTTTTGGCACAGAGCTTTTATTTCTGTATATTTGAGCTATATGTGAACTAGCACAATAATAAATAATGGCATAACAGTGACCCAAGGAAAAGAATGAGCCTTCTGTGACAATAGGCCCCACAACAGGTTCTGATGGTGGTGGGATTCAAATAATGACTGTTAAAAAGTATTAAGAAATATTTTAATATCACTTTTTATTTTAAGTATTAAAAAAGTGATATTTTAAATTTTAACAACAGGTTCTACAGAACCTTTGGAACCCCCTGAATCCCACCTCTGCTTAGAACCTGTTATTTAAGGTAACATCCACAGTGAGAGCCATCAAATGAATTCATTATTTCATTTATGTTTCCATAAAATTGAACTAGGTGATGGCAAACTAAAATATTAGCCCTTTAGCGTGCAACCCTTGAAGACAATGGTTCCTAAAAGGTGGTGGATAATATTGCACTAGTATGTTATGGGAGACCTCTGGATGTGAATGTGTAAGTAAGAGACAGAGCTAGAGAGAGAGATCCCTTACATTGCAGGAATGAGTTTGAACAGCTTAGGAAAAAGAGCTAAGGAGCATTACCAAGTTATTTAGTACACTTTATCCCACCTTTCTTCAAAGAGTTCAGAGACTGCCTGGCAACTGCCTGGAGAAAAAAAGTCCTACTCCTTCAACAGAAGCTTAATGGAATGCTATTTAACTGGTGATATTGTTTTTCATGCCATGAAAAGCTTCAACTGCCCACTTTCACCTATTGAGCCTGTATTAAATGGACAAGACATTCTTTTCCAGGTCTATTGACAATCTTGTGATGCTCCCTTTCTCAGGTTATAGCTTCAGGAATCTACAGCACTAAAATGGGGACCACATTCCACAGAAATACAAAACTTACCAAGCCTCTTTCAATTGAACTTTTAGTTGGTTCATGTTAACATCTTAGAATAGTATGTAAAATGTCCTTCGCATTAGCATATATAATTTACAATTGATGTCCCCACATTACTGCAATTATATTCTGGTTACACAGATTCCTTTGTTGTAAGGGGTTGAGTTTTCAACATATCCCAAATGTACTTAAATAATAATGCCAATTTTATCCTCTTCAAATTTGATTTTTTTACTCTCTTTTATCCTTCACAAACAGATGGCTCCGACTGGTTGACATCTGCAGAACTTTGTAACAGACTGAAAAATTGATAATGACCAGTTTCAGCAACAGATGGTTTATAGACTGATTTCTGTGGAAATTGACAATGGTACATTTAAAACAAAGGCTCCAGTGAACCTGTTTATTATTGTGATGATTACAGCACCACTTACACTTTGAAAAATTAAGCTAAGCTTTACTGAGAGTGTTATGTAATGTCTGAGACAAGAGGTTAAGAATGATTGATTAGATAATTATCGTTGCTTTACCACAACTGCACCATTCTTACATTAACATTCCCTGCTTGAACAGTTACAATCATTATTTAATATTTATTAAGCAGATAGACAAGAGATGCATTTGTTTTGTAAAGTATATTTGCTTTATATTTAGAAGCCTCATTTAGTAGAAAATTGTCCACACAGAGACTAAATTACTGAAATTCAGTATTCTGATCAAGCTGGGATGACAAACATTAGAGCCACCTGTAGTGTGTAATTTATCCCAAAATATAGAAAATGAAGCTTCCTACTAGGGTGAGAGGTCCAAATGAGGATCATCAGCTTACATCTGAAATCACAATTGCCACCCTTCGCTTTCCCTAACAAGCACTTGGACACATTATCACGATACAGCCTAACAGTGCTCACACTTGGGAGCACTTCGTTCATCTGCTTGCAGGTCACAGAGCCAACAAGAGGGGTAGTTATCTTAGACTTGGTTCTGAGCAAGGCTCAAGACTTGGTGAGAGATGTAGAAGTTGTTGCACCAGTTGGGAACGATGACCACAATACTGTAAGTTCACCATTCATGTCAATGGAAAGTTATCCCTAAAGTCCAAAACTGTACAATTTGATTTCAAAAGAGAACTTTACAAAAGTGATGGGAATAGTTAAAAGGAAGATGAAAGGGAAACAAAAGGGAATCAAATCCCTAGAGAATGCCCGGAAGCTATTTAAAACCACACAGGCAACCAAATCAAAAGGGATGGGTAGATATGCAGTGGCCAGGGATGGCACAGCTGCATCGCCTTTTGAGTGGGAAGCTTGAAAAAAAAACCCCTCTCCAACTGACCTGAAAACCCCTGTTGCTGCCCAATGAGCCACGCCACTCTAAAATGTGGCATAAATCCCTGTGTGGCATATGGGGCATTCTGGGGCCAAAAGCCCTGTAGAAGCTGACTAATCAGCTCCACCTCTAGGAATGCCACCAGACCACCCCTACCCATGCCTGCATGGGATTCCACAATGGAGGTGCTCTGGCGTGTGCAACAGCTTCCAGATTGGGCACTGCATAGTTGAACTGTGCCCTGCCTCCAGCATAATAGCTCCTCCATCAGCATATTTGCCCCTTATGCTGGGCACCTGCATGGGCACAACCCAGGGCTCCATTCGCCCCCCGCCCCCGGTTGCACTCTAATTGAAGCCCAAATAGAATGCATTCCACAGGTTAGGGAAGGCACTGCCAAGTCTAAAAGAAAGTTTGCATAGTTAAAAATGCAAGTCAAGGAAGGCATAAAAGATAAAGAAGCTTCTTTTAAAAAGTGGAAAGTCTGCCTCAATGAATTGAAGTGATCACATTTCTGGCAAAAGAAATGTAAGTCAATAATTAGGCATGCAAAAAGAGAATTTGAAGAGCAGGTTGTAAAGGCACCAAGACAAACAGGATATTTCTTTAAACATAGTTAGAGCATGAAACCAGTCAGAGAAGCAGTTGGGACTTAGGATGACCAAAGAATAAAGGGATTGCTAAAGGAAGATAGGGAACTCAGTGAGTTTTTTTTGCTTCTGTGTTCACTGTGGGAAATGTGGGACATGTACCCAAGCCACAGCCACTATTATCAAGAAGGGTTCTAAATGGAAAACTGAGTTAAATGGAGGTGTCAAGAGATGAAGTTGACATGAAATTGACCTACTGGGGAAATCAAAAGCTCATAAGTTTCTGGGTCCTGATGACATACACACAAGAATTCCTAGGCCTGTACTAACCCATATATGTAACCAATCACTAAATTCCATTGCTGTACCAGAAGACTAGAAAGTAGCAAATGTTAAACGGATTTTTAAAAAGGGGTCCAAAGGGAACCAGAACATTATAGACAAGTCACCCTAATGTTCGTCCAAATCAAATTATTAGAAACTTTATTCAAAGATAGAATTATTAAGCACATAGGCCCTTTCAGTACAAGCCAGTTAAACTGGGATAACATCAGTAAAAATCTGAGTTGGGGGGGAACTTCACACAGATCCTGATCCTAATGCGGATCAGCGCCACATTTCCCCCCACCTGGGTTTTTCGACAATCACGTTATCTGCAATTGTTTGGTATTAATGCAGTTCACAGCCTCGAGTGAGCAAACGGCCATGACTGTGAGCTGCATTAAAACACGAGAATCACACATAATGCAATTCTTGAAAACCCCTTCCCTGGCTCCCATCTGCGGAGCCTTGCAGGGGGAATGGGCCATACCATGGCCTGGGCGGTCGGTCCGGTCACTTCACAGGGGAAAAAAGGCAAGCAGGGGAGGGGGAAAAGTGTTTTTGTGAGAAGGCGCATGCCCCGGCCAATGTGCTGGCTGTCTATGGGATAGCCAGCTGTGTGAAGGGGCTGGGGTGAGGACTGGTTCATATAACCCGCCTTTCCCCTGCTTTTATTGGCCTGTGCGCAAAGGGTCATAGAGTAACAAAACCTGGTGGGGGAGGATCAGCACAGCAGTTTGGGGAAAATAACATGGGGAAGACTTGCTTTGGGGGGGGATCTGTGTGGTGCCCCCCAAATAGATTTTTTCCTGTTCTATACCCGTATTTAATGGCCCATGCAGAGTGGGCCTAAGTGCAGGATATACCAGAATACTGTTATGCGGTGGCCTTCTCTCAAGTATTTCTGGCAGTAAATTTTCCTTGTAAAACTTTGTGTAAGCAGCATAAGGCATGGGAAGAGAGGGGACCAGGAAATAGGGAGTGGGAAATCCCACTTTAATGGCAGTCAGGAGAAGCACAGTAGCATCAGGATTGCTGGGATAGGAAAGGATGATTTGTGAATTGATGTCCAAGAATGCTTATGCCCAGTCCACCTGTGCACCCTGGACTACAGCAACATTTTTTCTTGATGTAAATTTGCATATGTTTGCATATATTACCAACAACTATCATTTAATACTCACTTGCATGGTTTGTACTTCAGGAGGAGAGATTTTTCTAGCTTTTTCTTAAACTCTTTGTGACTTTTAACTGAAGTGGTATGATTTATATGCAGTTTCCAAAGGATTAGTCCATCGCCAACTTGAAATTGAAGCTATAAAAATATAAAAGTGAGCTCCACTGTGACTAGTTTTGTCTTATATCAGTCTGTACAAAATAATTGCCTGCTTCAAGAAAGAGAAACATTTAAATTCCCAGTTTCCCTTAATCCATAAATTCATATAAATATTGTTTTTCAACCAAAGGCTTTTTGCACTTTGATTTCATTGGTTTGTTCCATAGATAGGCAATAAACTGTTGCTCTGTTGCATGACATAACTCTTGAAAATCATTATTTTCATTTTTCATTTTTGCTATACTGGTATCATTTATAGTACATGAGACTCTAGTACAGAGAGAAATTGCGTAGAAAAAATATATCAAAATGTTAAGCCTAGTTAATTTCCATAATATAGTCCATTCACAGTTTACTCTGGATTACTTTTCTACACAAATCATCTTCCCAGGAATGTGCAGTGTTTCTAACGTTACAAAGACTATTACAGTTTCAGTTTCCAGAGTGATCAACTTGTACAATAAAACTGTTCTGTGCCCTAATCCTCACAGCAAAGACTGTTGGCTTATTCATTTGCTAGCTTCAAGACAAATGAAAAAAATTCTTGTTTTTTAGTTAGCAGAACTTTCTTTGGAGAGACTCCAGTGTGCAAGGATTGGAATTTGCTTCAAATGCAGAGAAATTGAGAGGTGTCTGACTTGTAAGTTTGCTGTCTGACCCTGGAAAAATGTAAAGCTTTAAATTCATTCTGCTACAGAAGAGAGAGAAAACTGTAAAATTCGAGTGGTTGAGTGGCACTGTGCGTAGCTATTTTAAGTCACAGATGCTCTTTTTTATCAGAAATTAGCGGGGCCCGGCCACGCGTTGCTGTGGCTTATTGTGGTGAAATGGGAAAGGAACAGTAGCAGCAAATGAATTGCAGTACGTGCTCATGCAAACACGCAGCCTGATACTGTGTGATGTCATTGATGTGTGTGCCCGCATTCCCTGGGGGGGGGGAATGGAAAGGCACCCCTCCCACACATCTAGGCTGGCTGGTCATGATCCTTTACCTGGGAGTAAGTTTGGTTGGTGGCAATGGGTGTCGCTTCTGAGGAAACCCTCTGAGGGGCGTGATGCAGCCATTCAAAGTATGTCACGGTTGCTATACCGAGCTTACTCCTGAGTAATGCGGTTTTCTTAACTGTAACCGCAGTATTCAGGGAATCTAGGGTGCCTGGCCCCTCCCTCCCGTCCCTTGCATGTCGCCTCTCACTCTCCTCCCTCCCTCACTTCTCTTCCCTTGCATGCCACCCCTCCCCCTCCCTCCCTTCCCTTTCCCTCTGCGAGGGTGGGTGGGACATATCAAGATGCTGGGCTTCCTGCCTCCCCTCCCTTGCATGCCACCCCTCACTGTCTCCCCTCTCTCACTTTTCTTCCCTTGCATGCCTTTCCCTCCGTCCCTTTCCTCTCCCTCCCTCTCTTTCCTTGCATGCCACCCCTCCCTCTCCCTCCTTTCCCTCTCCCTTGTGTGTATGTGTGTGTATGTGTTTCACTTCCACTCGAGTTACTGCCTATGTACTGTTTTCACTGCTCATATCTGGCCATCTGAGTGAACATTCTAAGCAGCACGAACATTCTGAAAGTGACAGTTACACACAGGCAGCTGCATGTCCTTCACCAGGGAGCGCCAGGAAAAAGGCGATTTACCTGGGCCAGGTGTGAAATTTCAGGTATGTGAACATCTAAAAACACTCTCGCCTGGCTGACTATAGTGGTTGGGAATTTTCAGAGGAATTGGTCCAGCAGTTACTGAGGTGGTGTGGTTGTACTTCCCATAGCAGAAGGGGGCAAAGGCGGGTTTGTGGGAGGGCATGAGTGTGTATAGGGGTGTGTTGTGGGTTGTAGGGTGTTGTAGCAGTGAGTTGAGGATGTGGAAGAGGCCGTCATGGGTACATGGGTGTTGGTTGGTACAGTTAGAGAAGTGTAGGTGAAGTGTGTGGTTGGTGTTGTGTTAGAAGCTGTACATGGCCCCTTAGAGCAGTGGTGGGTAACCCATGGTGCAGGTGTTAGGGGTGGCATTTGGAGTGTAGGCTGGCGTGCAAGGCTGGTGTGCACACAGGCCTGTGGCTGGGAGTAAGAGCAGTGGATGGGAAGGGGGGGGTTGTGTCTGAGGGAATCCTCATTGGCTTGCACGTCATACAGTGTAAGTGCTGCACAGGTGGTTCACCAGATGTACCCCTGAGGAAGGCACACCTCAGAGGAATCTGCGTTTTCTAAACAGAAACCTCAGTAATCAGGTGGAGTTGGCATGGTGGAATGTAACGATAAATAAGTGGGTTTTGTCTTGCAATTTGGGCAGTCGGTCTTGAGAAGGCTGGCCAACAGTGCTGTAGAGCAAGGAAGAGGAGTATATGGAGCTTAGGTATGTGAATTTGGAGAGAAGGGATGGTAGAGTTGGGGTAGAGTTGAAATCCTCATAGCATAAATGTCAGTAAGCAGGAGGAATTGCCAAATTGGTCTGTTGCGAAAAATAAGTGGGGTTTGTCTTGCAATTTGGGCAGCTGGTGTAGAGAAGGCTGGCCAACAGTGTTTGAGAGCCACAAACAGGAGTATGAACATGTGAGGTAGACGCAATGGGAGAGAGCAGGTGGTGGAGTAGTTGCAGAGTTAGTTGTTTGCAGTGGGAGAGAAGAGATGGTTGAGTTGGTGGAGAGTTGTGTGTGAGGGACAGACCATTTGTTGTTGGTAGTTATAAGCGAGTAAGTAAAGGCAGACAGCTGTGGAGAATATGGGTGAGGAATTGTGTATGTGATGGTTGACTGTGGCTCATGCCGCACATGCAGAATAATGCACTTTCAAACTGCTTTCAGTGCTCTTTGAAGCTGTGCGGAATGGCAAAATCCACTTGCAAACAGTTGTGAAAGTGGTTTGAAAACGCATTATTTTGCGTGTGCGGAAGGGGCCTGTGAGAGAGGGCAGAGTGAAGTGGGTGAGGAGGAGATGGGTGCAGGAAATGATGTAGTGAAGGCAGAGAGATATGGAGAATATGTGTGAGGCAGTGATGTTTGAATGTCAGGGAGGGCAGACTGAAGTGTGAGAGGAAAAGGTGGATGAGTGTGGGACAGGGCAGAGTGAAATGTGTGAGGATGGGGGGGAATGTGTGTGCCCCCCTAGCCTGCAACCCCCATTGACAGCAATGCAGAAAACTCAATGCAGAACAAAGATTCTTGGGCAAATTTCGGGATGTTCTTGCAGGGAGGGCATTCTTGGACATATCAGCACCAAAATTTCAGGGTATCATCTGGAGACTGTCATGATGGCACCCCCAAGGTTTGGTGCAGTTTGGTTCAGGGGGTCCAAAGTTATGGACCCTCAGAAGGGTAGCCCCCATCTCCTTAGCAAAGAATGTGGGATGAGGTACCCCCTTTGAGGGTCCATAACTTTGGACCCCCTAAACCAAACTGCACCAAACTTTGGGGGTACCATAAGGACAGTTTCCAGATGATACCCTGAAATGTTGGTGCCGATACATGCAAAAATGCGCCCCCTGCAGGAACATCCCAGAAATTTGCCCAAGAATCTTTGTTCTGCATTGAGTTTTCTGTATTGCTGTCAGTGGGGGTTGCAGGCTGGGGGGGGGACATTTCTGAAGGCACAGTCTCAAAACTTTCAGGTTCTCATCAGGAGACTGCCCTGATGATACCCCCCCAGGTTTGGTGCAGTTTGGTTCAGAGGGGCCAAAGTTATGGACCCTCAAAACTGCAGCCCCCATCTCCTATTAGCTCCCATGGGAAACAATGGGGGATGGGGCACCCCCTTTGGGAGTCCACAACTTTGGACTCCTTGAACCAAACCTCACCAAACTTGGGGAGTAGCATAAGGACAGTCTCCTGATGATATGCTGAAATTTTGGTGCCGATATATCTAAAAACTTCACCCCCTGTAGGCACCAATGTCCTGGTGCAAAAAGAAATTGGTCGTGGTGGAGTGGCCGCCCATGGGGGGGGGGCGCATCCAACTCAGGTTTTGCCCAGGGCTACAGTTTGCCCAGGGCTGCAGTTTGGCCAGGGCTGCCTCGTTATGCCCCTGTTTGAATGTGAGGGAGGGCAGACTGAAGTGTGAGAGGAAGAGGTGGATGAGTGTGGGACAGGGCACAGTGAAATGTGTGAGGATGGGGGGGGGAATGTGTGTGAGAGTATTTGGTGTGTGTGGGAGTAATGGATGAGATTGAGATTGAAGGTATCGTGCAAGAAAGAAGTGAAGGCAGACAGCTGTGGAGAATTGTGTATGTGATGTTTGAATGTGAGGGAGGGCAGAGTGAACTGTGTATGGAGGAGGTGGACACAGAAAAGTGGAGATTACCTGCGTGAGAAGGGGAGAACCCCCCCCTCATGTGTGAAATGGAAACGTGTGGTGGTGGGGCAGTATGGGTTGCTTTGGCGGCGTGAAGGAGCCGTGAATGGCGAGCTGCAGCCCTCAGAGGCACCGCGCTGCGGGAGCTGAAGTGAGGAAATGAGGCAGCGAGGTGGCTGAGAGAGGGAAAGTTGGTTGCTGGAGACGGGAGCGGAGTCCTTGAAGAATGTGAGTCTGCGCGGGTTTGGAGGACGCGGGAAAATGAGTGTGGGGGAGGGGGATTGCCTGAGTTAAGGAGGAGCGGTTGCGTTAAAATGAGGCTTGTGTGGCCGTTTTCGCTGGGGGGAATGCGTAGCTGGAGGAGGGGAGGGGGTTGCCTGAGAAGGTGGAGCGGCTGCGTTAAAATGAGGCTTGTGTGGCCGTTTGCGTTGGGGGGGGGATGTGCATCTGGATGAGGGGTGTGGACGGGCTGGCTGGCTGGTAGCAGAGACCGGCGCTTGGGGGGCAGCGAGGGTGGTTTTTGCGCGTTTGGGCCGTGCGCACAGCGGGATATGTGCAGATGGAGGGCATTGTAAGGGCTGGCTGATTTCAGCGACGGGTGATTGTGCGGCAGCGAGGGTTGCATGTAGAACGCTGAGGCAGCTGGGTTGAGCGTTGGGAGAGGCTGCAGAAGAAGTGTTGTTGGGACTGTAGAGGAGGTTTTCCTGGCACAGGAGGAGTGTCAGAGTTTCCGAAGTTGCTTTGAACACACTCGCTTGGCTGAGGAGTGTGTATGGGAAGTTTAAGAGGAGTACGCCCAGCAGTTACTGAGGTACCCTGTCATCAACACATACACGGTTAGCTTTTTATATATATAGATAAATTAGTTTGGAAATTTTTGAAAAGCTGCACCTCCACAATTCCTAAATGGCTCTTTACCTCCCTCCACCCAATTAAAAAAGCAATGAGATGATGATGATGATGATGATGATGATGATGATGATGATGATGATGATTTGATTTGGTATACTGCTCTACCCCCAAAGGGCTCTGAGCAGTGTACAACAAGCATAAAACAAGTACCATAATCAAATGATACATTAAAATCTGTTGCGAGATTAAAGGAGACGGAGACAGAGATGTGGTTTCGGTGAGAAAGCTGGCAGCAACTCTGCTGATAGCTGTCCCTGATCACCTTTTATTACATGCTTATCAGTAGAAAGACAATAGGGGCTACGTGATACAAGTCATGCACTGGCAACGTGACTGGTGAATGTTGTTTGCTTGTGAGTCTGCCCAGTCAGCATTCCTTAAGGCCGAATCCACATTCTGAGGGTCCCAAGGTGGGGGTCATGTCGTCTCGTGCTGGGAACCAGACCATGACGTTTCCCTTAGAGCTTGCCACCACCCCACAAAAATCCATTAAAATTCACTAAAAACTCAGTAGCAGCAGTACCCCAAATATAATTATTATTTGCCGGCGTCCCGTCCGACTCCCGAGAGGGGACCAACAGATTGTTGGTGATAACATAACCAGATGGGGCCATCAAGAAGGGGTGGATAATCCACGGCCAGCCTCCGTAAAGGTCCGGTTGAACAGCTCAGTTTTGCAGGCCCTGCGGAACTCACCAAGGCCCTAACAGCTGGAGGAAGAACGTTCCACCAGGCAGGGGCCAGGGCTGAAAATGCCTCGGCCCAGGTAGAGGCTAGCCGCATCATGGAAGGATGGGGAACCACCAGTAAGTTCACCTCTGACCACCAAGGAATTCAGATTAGCTTGTGCACTCCCACACACGCCAGCTGGGTGACCTTGGGCTAGTCACAGCTTCTCAGAACTCTCTCAGCCCCACCTGCCTCACAGGGTTTTTGTCGTGAGGGGGGAAGGGCAAGGAGATTGAGTCTCCTACAGGAGAGAAAGGGGGGATCTAAATCCAAACTCTTCTCTTCTTCTTCATCTTCTTCTCTTCTCTGCCAAATGCAGGGGTCAAACCGGGGTAAGGTGGTCTGAAGGTATGAGGGCCCCAGGCGGCGAAGGGCCTTAAAGGTCAACAGCAACATCTTGAAGATGATCTGGAATTCTACTGGGAGCCAATGCAGGCGGTGCAACACGGGGGAATGTAAACAAGCTGAAGGCAGAACGAAATGCAGTCACAGTCGCCTCATACTGATAAGACTGCCACAATTCAAATTCTCAGTTCATAAAAACCCAAGGTACCTAACTGTAAGTGGATAGTTAAAAATAACCTCATCCTAGGTCTTAAAAATCATAATGTGCCAGAGCTCTGCTAGTTAGCTTTGACCTGGACACCATCTTGACCAGAAGTATTGTATTAGATAAAATTGCAAATTTAAAGGGAAGCTGCCAACATTTGTATGTCTCTCTTCACCCCAGTAGGTCTGAGACTAAATTCCTAAACAACACACACACACAAAATGATTGGAGGCAGTAAAGACCAGCTTAGCTGTTTTGTGGAAGATACCAAATCCGGTTGTTTGTGGAGGACCTGTGGCAACATCTTTCTCTGTTCTTGCCTCTGTTCTTGCCTGTAACACTAATTTAAAACCTAACAATATCTGAATTGTGCAGTCACATCTATTGAAAGGTCACAGTAGTAAACTACAGTGTTCATTATAAGCAGGGATAGATGTAGTAGTATCAGAACTCAGGTTAGTGCCTGCCTAGTTGTAACATAAGTGGCTCAAATAGTTTTCAGTTCTGCCCATTGGCTGTTTCTCTATTAGGAATTTTGCTTTTGTACTGCACAGAACAATTTATCATTTATATACACATCAATGAATTAGCAAATGTAGTAGCAAGTGGATCTTAAAACAGGCATAGAAGTGCTTACTTAGTGCTTAGAGGCCTCTTTAATAATGCAACACACAGAGAGAAGATGCTCAGGGAAAAGAAAAATAACTGCCATCATATTGTCTTTATATGGTTCTCCATTCAATAACATTGATTTGTCTATGATACCAATGTTGGTGGTTAATATTTACAACAGATGAAACTATTGAGTGGTATTACATTATGTAAACAAGGATATGTATTGTTCTGACCAAATGAGCATGTCACACATTGGGTCACAATGCCGATAGGGATTGCAATCAAACTTTGATATCAATGCAGAGAAAATCAGACCTTGAAATATTCTGTCAAGAGGCAACAACTTCCGTTTTTACTACCTAAATATTGAGATTTCATTGAGAGCTATAAAAGAGTCAATTTCAGTTACTAGTGTCTAACAAACATCAAGGACTATTTTATGACTATTATAATAAACAGCAACAAGAGATTCTCAAATAACAGAGAGAATCTCTGGAGCACCATAAAAGCAAAGCTGGTCTATGATTGATATTGGCAGCCAGGAAAAGAAAAAGAAATGTCTTCAGTGCTTTACTGATCGTGCAAAAGCAAGCTGCAAGATTGATGATGTGAAGAGAGTCATAGGAGGCATTATTTCCTTTGTATTTACACTTTTAATAAATGCAGTACAGCGTTAGGAAGCTGTGCCTTTAATTTCTAAATACTAAGACTTGCACAACTTATGACCCACCATTATAAACACAGTCCATCCCCTGTACATTACCAGCCTATTTGGGCTCAAGAAACTGATTTTGCTATAAGCTTGGCAGAATTCTGTACACTGTTGTGTAGCTATGTTTGCTATGGTGGAATACACATTTGTGTAGGCTTATCCTAGAATGTGTTACTCCTGATAGACTCAAAGTAAGAAAAAAAATCTGCATATTTATGTCTTTGAAAGTCTTGCACAAATGCAGATCATACAAAACAGGTAATTGGCAACATGCTATGGCTGGTGTCATGGGCAGATCTGTCTTATTGTGTTGCATACTTGCTGCAGTCCCAGTCAAAACCATTCCCCCTTATACCAGGCATAGAATGTTGTGCTGATTCAGCTGTCATTAGGTAAGTTGCCCCAGTCCTCATTATTCTTTCCATTTTTGAGTGCCAGTGTGGTGTAGTGATTAAGAGCAGATCTGGAGAACTGGGTTTGATATCTCACTCCTCAACATGAACCACAGATTCTTATCTGATAAACTGGATTTGTTTCTCCAATCCTACACATGAAACCTGCTGTGTGACCTTGAGCTAGCAACAGTTGTCTCAGAACTGTCTCAGCCCCACCTACCTCACAAGGTGTCTGTTGTGGGGAGAGGAAAGGAAGGAAATTGTAAGCCTCTTTGAGACTCCTTAAAGGTTGAGAAAAGTGGGGTAAAAACCTTCTTCTTCTTCTTCTTCTTCTTCTTCTTCTTCTTCTTCTTCTTCTTCTTCTTCTTCTTCTTCTTCTTCTTCTTCTTCTTCTTCTTCTTCTTCTTCTTCTTCTTCTTCTTCTTCTTCTTCTTCTTCTTCGTTTTGTTTTTTTTCCTCCCGTAACATCTTTATCCTGTTTTGCATGCTGGGACTCTGGGCTTCAAGGTCTAAGGCTGTGTGCTCATTTTTTAAAAGGAATTAATTGAAATAATAAATAATGGTTGCCAATGACCTTTGTGCTCTACAATCTTTCATGAAACCTGGATGCTTCTTTCTGTTTGTTTCATTAATTTGGCATCTATTGTCTTCCATGAAAGTTGCAGGGTCATGGTGTGCCAGTGATGCCATTATCTTTTTTCCACTCATTACAGAAATGCCTCTGGTTTAGAAACTTTATATGGAACTTAACAAGATCATCTTATAGTTTATAGATAGTTCCATTTATATCACATCTTGCCAGAAATAATAAGCTTAAGTTCAGTTGGGGCAACAGGAAAGGTTATTAGGCTTCCAAAGGTTATTGAGAGACCAATGGTCCACTTCAATGGTTTAAAATTGTTACACCTAGACATTATACTTGTTTGCAAAATACTTATAGGGCAGGGAAAGTTTCCCCCATCTGCTCTGCAAAAATTCAAAACTCTAGTGAGAACATTAAAGCTGGGGCTACTTCCACACAGAAGTTTTGCTCTCCACACTTGTAGCTGCAGCGCTGAGCTTCAGTATGTTGTTGCAATAAAAAAAGAGTCCTCTTTGTATTGCCAAAATCAAAACAATTGCAAGGTTATTTTAAAAAAACAGATAGGAGACTCCCAGTGTACCAAAACAAATTTCTGAAACTTCAACAGGCCAGGCAGATAAAGGTAGGAAAAATATTTTGAGAGAGCAGCACACAGCATTACTGACTTGCCACCATCTTGCCTCCATTTTCACATTGCAGGCCTTTCCTATGCATAGTGGCATAGTGGTTAAGATCAGGTGCACTCTAATCTGGAGAACTGGGTTTGATCCCACTTGAGCTCTGCCACTCGAGCTGTGGAGGCTTATCTGGGGAACCAGGATAGCCTGTGCACCCCCAACACATGCCAGCTGGATAACTTTGGGCTAGTCACAGTTCTTTGGAGCTCTCTCAGCCTCACCCACCTCACAGGGTGTTTGTTGTGGAGGGGGGAGGGGGAAAGGGAAAGGAGATTGTAAGCCCCTTTGAGTCTCCTTACAGGAGAGAAAGGGAGGATATAAATCAAAAACTTCTTCTTTTCTAGTTTTTAAATTTCTATTGGGTTATTTCTACATTGATAATACACAATCTGATGTGGTATAGATATGTATCATTGGTTTTTATTTAACCCTACTTTATTTTCCCTCTGCAAACACTAGTATCTTGATTTGAAATTATTGTTCTCTAAAAAAGAAAAAAGCAACTTAGAATTACAACCTAAGGTCCATTCCAGGTTTTTCATACGTCATTCTGCTGCCTGACCTACATAGAAGCTGCATGAAAAGATCTGACCTGAAATAGTAGTCCGGGATGGTACAATTTGAGCCTGACAGGTTTTCTGCACACAGAAAACATAGCAGACCAGGGAGAAGGCCCCTTTGACCTTTTTGAGCCCATGGGCCCCTTTGGAATTCGGATGGGAAAAACCACAAAATGGCTGCTTCAGGGTGTGGATGATAGAAATAATAGTCATAGTGTTTTAAGCCATAGATCGATCAATCGATCGATCGATCGATAGATAGATAGATAGATATTTAGTCACAAGAAGTATATTAGAGTAACTTATAACACAGATATGTAAGAATCATATGTATTAACTAGAAAAGTTAGAAAAGGGCTTTTTGGGAAAAACACAGACACAAATTGACCTTGTAACCACATTGGAATGTGGCTGATAAGAAAAAAAAAGAGAAGCAGAGAAACACTGATTAAAAAAAAACAGGGACAGGTTTGGTTGGTATGACAACCAGATCATGGGAAGGGGCAGACTCAAGTATGTGCCCAAATATAGAAAGCAAAGGTGGGCTATGGGAGGGGAGAAAGATATAGTGCATGATAGGCAGTCTATATGTCTTCACAGTTGGTGCTAATGGAAAATGTTGGAAGAGTTGCTTGGGAGGGTTTAATAGGAAGAGTATAATAGGGTTTAATAGGAAGAGTATAATAGGGTTTAATAGGAAGAGTATAAGTAATGTTTGCAAACAATAGAGCTCTGAGACTTCTCCCTGAAGCTCACAGGAGATCTCCCGAAACTGCAGTTTTGAATGAATAAAACTTTGAAATAAAGGAATCTTTTGGAATGGGTTTATTTAAGCTGGCAGAGATTTGCTCTGTCCTTATCATGGAGGCAACCACAAAATGACTGATACAAGAGGTGACGCTAGCCACAAAACGCTAGAGAGTGAAGCCATGCATAACTCTAATAATACTCTGAAACATTTCAAGAAAAAACATTTCAGAAAAAAGCTCTGAATGAATGTTGTTTTATATATATATATATATACACACACACACATACACACATATACATATATATATATAACAATGAATGTTGTTATATATAACAATGAATGTTGTTATATATATATATATGTGTAGTATATATATATATATATATACTACATATATATATATATGTAGGGTGGTGAGAACCACAAAGGATTGCGAAGAGCTCCAAGCGGACCTTGATAAATTAGGTGAGTGGGCTAAGAAATGGCAAATGCAGTTCAATGTAGCAAAATGCAAAGTGATGCACATTGGGGCAAAAAATCCAAACTTCACATACACGCTACAGGGGTCAGTGCTATCAGTCACAGACCAGGAAAGGGATTTGGGTGTCTTAGTTGATAGTTCCATAGGAATGTCAACTCAATGCATGGCAGCTGTGAAAAAGGCAAACTCTATGCTGGGGATAATTAGGAAAGGAATTGAGAATAAAACTGCAAAGATTGTCATGCCCTTATATAAAGCAGTGGTGCGACCGCACTTGGAGTACTGTGTCCAGTTCTGGTCGCTGCATCTCAAAAAGGATATTGAGGAGATAGAAAAAGTGCAGAGAAGGGCAACAAGGATGATTGAGGGACTGGAGCACCTTCCCTATGAGGAGAGGCTGCAGCGTTTGGGACTCTTTAGTTTGGAGAGGAGACGGCTGAGGGGGGATATGATTGAAGTCTATAAAATTATGCATGGGGTAGAAAATGTTGACGGAGAGAAATTTTTCTCTCTTTCTCACAATACTAGAACCAGGGGGCATTCATTGAAAATGCTGGGGGGGAAGAATTAGGACTAATAAAAGGAAACACTTCTTCACGCAACGTGTGATTGGTGTTTGGAATATGCTGCCACAGGAGGTGGTGATGACCACTAACCTGGATAGCTTTAAAAGGGGCTTGGACAGATTTATGGAGAAGTTGATTTATGGCTACCAATCTTGATCCTCTTTGATCTGAGATTGCAAATGCCTTAACAGACCAGGTGCTCAGGAGCAACAGCTGCAGAAGGCCATTGCTTTCACCTCCTGCATGTGAGCTCCCAAAGGCACCTGATGGGCCACTGCGAGTAGCAGAGAGCTGGACTAGATGGACTCTGGTCTGATCCAGCTGGCTTGTTCTTATGTTCTTATGTTCTTAAAATAGAAACGACCCCTGGTATTCAGGGAAGAAATGTCTGCTGCAAGAACAGGGAAAATGGCTGCCATGTAACCAGAAACCCAAACAGCCATCCAGCCTTTGCCCACACCTTCTCAGTAAAACAGGCTTGAGGAACATTAGAGAAAAGCTGAATGGAATTTGTAGGAATCTTCTCTCCCGCTTCCCAGCAGCAGTAATGCAATGACAAATGACCTGTGTGGAAAAAACCCCAGGGGAATGCACTTGTCATTGGAGGACCTCCTCTGCAGTGGATGAACAGGGGCACATGTGGAAGCAAGGCATAAGTCCCAAACCTGTAGTTCAGCCTAGATGTTATACAGCTGGCTGAGATTTCCCAAGAATTCCCCTCCTCTTGCTCAAAGAGCCTCTTGCCATGCCCAGCCTCTAATTTTGTTTTCATTGTGATTTTCTCTGCAATTGCTTTTGTAACTTTGTTCTCCACAAATACGTAAAATGCAATAGAAAGTTATAAATTGAAGGCATTTGGAAGATAAACCAAGTTAGCAATCCATGAACTGAAGCTATTAGCCATCATCCTAGGCAGCTGCAGAATGGGCTAGAGGAAAAAAGTCATTTCCAATGGAGATGTTTTAGTGAGCAGCCAGGCAGCCTGCTGAACAGGCAAGCCAGTTTTAAATGGGAGAATCCAAATGCCAATTCTGCTGGATGTCAGCTGCAATGGCAAATTTTAAACCCCCTTCTGGTAGAACACGTGCTACTTTTCCATCCATGCTATGGCTATGTAGGAGTGTAGCCATCAAAAATAATAGTCTGTGCTGACTAAGTACAACTACTAGGGAATCAAATTGTTATTTGTAGTATAAGAATGATCCCCAATCTTGTTTGAATGCTTGAAACCTGAGGAAACCTTTCTGCTGCCTCTTGCCTATTCATTTTGAGCTCAGTACAGATATAATATTCTCTAAGGATGCTGGGATTTGTGGACATTATTGCCTTACCAGTTCTCTCCTTCCTGCTGTGGTATGTTACTCTCTATGTTGGTGCTAACTTGATCAGAGTTTACAAAACTTGTTTGTTCACCTTGGATTTAAACTTTGGTTACAAGGGCAATGCCGTTTAGTAGATAAGAGATGAGAACAATTATGTCAGCCCTGAGTGGTTGAGTATAATTTTTCCATATGCAGATAAAGGAAATGAACCTTCTGTTCAGCACAGAGTGCTAAGATAGCTTTGGGTGGAAAGTGCCATGCAAAAAACCCAAACACCTAGTTCCAGCATGTTCATAACAGCTGACAAAAAATGAAGCAAATCACTAACTAAATATGGCAGTTTACTGTTGCATTCAGCATCTAGATATTTAAAATAAAGCTAATAAATAACAAATTTTAGCTGTGCTTTAAATTAAGTGTCTACAATAAAGATTTAATTTAGATGTTTTGTAGCAGTGGTTAATTAAATAGCAATTGATCATTAGAAGTATTTAGTAAAGTACTAAAGTAAAAAACAACTTTTAACCATCTCTCTACCACTCAGAAGGGGATGTCTGCAGTTGAATGCTGAGGCCATGTTGGAACCTTGGTATTACCCTTTCTTCTGAACAAGATTAATAGAAATGGTGACTACATGTAAATGAGAAAAATATGTAATAACCAGGTGGTATGAAGAAAGCGGTTACAATGGAAACAGTATTCAGGAATTTGGGTTTCTTGGGGACAAATTATTTCACATGGCCACAGTGAGTTAGATCCTATGTTTTTGCAAGTAAAAAGAGCTTGCACAAAAGGAGCTTCCCCCTTCCCTTTTTTGCAGCAGCTCTGCATGTACCTCAGGAAAACTCGTGAGCAAAGTGGCAAAGGGTGATGGTAGTGGACTGAAGTGAGGCAGGCACTTGAGAAACATCACCCTCTTGCTTGTGGAAGCTCAGTATATCACAAGTAAAATAGACTCAGTATTTTCCCCCTCCTGGTACAGGAAAGATGAGGAAAAGTCACTATTTAGCAAAATTACACATCGTATAAAACTGAGTCTGGGTTAGATTGACATTTACTTAATAATAATAATAATAATTTATTAATCTTATATACCGCCCTCCCCTGGAGGGCTCAGGGCAGTGCACAACAAGAATATAATAGATAGAGCACAGTATAAGGTAATTAAACAACCATAAATAAATAAATGTAGGTTATATAATATTAAAATACTAACCCCATTAAAATACAGCATTCCAAGTTACCAATTACAAATACAACAGGTGGCATCCAACAGCTAAAAACCCTCCTGAGAGGAGAACAGCAGGGTCTACCGCTGTTATAAAGCGGGAACCAGCTTGGAACCAGTTTATCCATGCAATTTACATGCTTTGTAACAATCACTCAGCTAATTCAGGTTGTTAAAAGGAGGGGGATCAGTTTCTACCACACATGGTTCCCATGTTTGAGCCTGGTCTTCAGTAGCAAACCACATTTTTCTGCTTGTGAATTCCTCACACATCTCTCCTATTTAGTGTTATTTCTGCAGAAATCAGAGCATCCAACTGAGACTTCAGCACACATCTAACCAGGGAATGTTATCCTAACCCCAACGTGGTAATTCATAGTCTGTGACCTCATTATGTGCTCCTTTGTATCTATGTCATATTGCTTCAGCTCACAAATGCCATTTTCAACTAGCCTTTATTCTTCAGCATTATAATTATACCAAATTCTACTTATTCATTCTGCTCATCAGGTTAGGTTGCCTGTTTCTTATAGCCTTCCATGTCAATACATATCTAAATTTTCCTGTCCAGTTTTATTGCTGCCTTGCTTTATTCCCCAGAACTGTGCAGTATATCATCTCATTATTCCCACCTCTCTGCATTTACAGTTTCCTGTTCAAAGATGTTACTAAAACTTAGCAAAATGTAAATTAGCAGGGCTGCAATCCAGCACAGGGTTTGGTGGTCATACATTTCATTGAAACATGTCTGTAACTAAGAATTTCAGAACCAAGCCTAAACTGAGGCAGGGTAACAGAGCAGGTGCCATTCGAGGGCAGCAAATTGTCAGGTTAAAAAACATCCTTGGTAAGTTTCTGCAATATAATTGTTATTTTTCTGTCCAAGGGTGCTTCCAAGCTCTTTGAATGTAGGGTTGCCATGAGGCATAGAGTTGCCATCTTTGAGTTGGGAAATTCCTGGAGATTTGGGGATGGAGCCTAGAAAAGGCAGAGTTTGGGAAGGAGGTGACCTCAGCAAGGTATAGAAGCCGTTTTCTTCAGAAAAACTGATCTCTATAGACTGGAGAATGATTGTAATTCTGGGAGATCTCAAGGCCCCACCTGGTGGCTGGCGACCCTAGCAGGTGCCAAAATACTTTGGAGGTTGCCCTGGTGTATTGGATTGAGGCCATATTAAGAACTTTGTATTTTTCCTTGACTGTGAACATTTATTTTATTTTTCACAATTCCATGTGGAATAGAGAAAAGAACAACGTGTATATTGTGGAGAGAGTCATGGAAAAAGAAGTGCTAAGGCAAGGGTTTTTTTTTAAAAAAAAAACCTGCATAACAATAAGCTTTATTATTGCTTATTTTCAATTCCCCCTTCTTTTGAAAAAAGCTTCTTTTTTCAGTCTATGCCTTGAGAACATGGGGAGAAGACAAACGGGGACTTTTCACTCCTGTGACCTCAGATGACTTCGTAAAGGTGTAGGAAGCAATTCAGGAAATCCACCGTGAAATTGCACTAATCCCACTGTGATGAAATGGCCAATGAAAGTGATTTCATGGTGTTTGCTCTTGACTCCCAGGGAACAGACTGTAGATTTCATTTAGGCTGGGGCAGGGATCTGTCTACTGGCATGCTTTGCATGGTATGCATTGTGAAGCGTTGCATTTTGCAATAGTAGCAATATAGTGTCTGGTGTTAAGAGCCAGAAACCAAGACAAGGTAGCAAATTAATCAGATTTGTATATTACATTATAGGGAATGAAAAGAAAAAGGAAGCATATTACGACTGAGCCAGTTGTCTGTGAAACACTGAATTTCTTCTTCATGAATGCTTGTGTATCAATAGTTCATTGATTGTACCAACATTATATAGACAGGCCTGGGACAACTGGGTTCAAATCCCACTGCAGTTCATTAAAGAAGCCTATTAATTATCTTCATGATGAAAATTGAAACTGGGCTTCTAATATGAATTGTGAAGGGGTGGGTCTGTAAGGTAGATACTAGAAGTTGGGGATGCCTTAAAATTCAGAGAACACATTGTCCATACAAAGGAGAAGTAAGCATCCAGAACTTACAGTAGTATGTTAGAAATGCTAATTAATGAACATATGTAGATATAAATTGTTCTGAATTTAATTTGGGGAGATTTGGTAAAAATGTTTTACATTGTCAAGCCTGCTTGGCTCAAAAGTTTAAGCTTTCAAATAATGACAAGTTGGTTCTGAGATGAATATGGAGTGTCAGAAGCAACTCTCATATCATTATTCTGCTTAATTTATTCCCTTCCTTCTTTGCCTGGACTAGCTTTATATTTAAAAGGACTTTGAACTTTACTGTTTCTGGTTATTCTCAACTAGATTCATGAAATCACTAGCCATGTCAGGATCTAGGAGCTTTTAATCCACAATGGGTTTTATGTTTGCATTTCACTCTTTTAAAAGACTCTGGATAAAAGTTTTGGAGGTGGGCTGCTTTGCTTTCTGAGAATGAAAAGTGAAGAGTGTGAAAAGTATGTAGCAGATGGTATCAAAAGGTAACCTTGGAGCTTGATAGCTGCTTCATGGTAGCCAGATGTGTTCTTAGAAGCAAATTCTGGAGTGGAAATTGAATGTAATTGTTTGGCAACGTAATCCTATGTGTCATTTAAAGCTGCTGCAGTGCAAATTATTTTTGCCATGGAAGCTGAAGCTCTAGGGATGTTTTCCTTTGACTCACCTCTGTGAGTTCAAATCTCTGTGTAGCCAAGTCATCTCATTGTGTTATTATAAAATCTGGATATTACCCCAGGAATGGCCTGAGCAAATCAGAGAAAGGGTGAAATACAAATATGACAAGCAACAAAATACTTCCTTGGTAAAAGCCAAGAATGGTGGGAGATCCCCACCTCTCATGCTGAAAACCTGACAAAACGCCATATCTAATGTCTGTCTAGTTGACGATAGGCTTTTGTATACCAAGTAAAGGAAGTATTGTCTTCATCCTTTAGAAGTCGCTGTTACTCCTAATTTTTAATAGCTATATAAAGCTATTGCTGTTGAAAATAGACATTTCTTCCCTCTTCACCTTCAGGACTTCAACAATTTAATTAGATTCTAAGAGTCGGGAAAACAGCATTCATCAGTATTAATCATTCTCCTCTTCCACTGCCCTGCTCATTGAGTGGGCTTTTGCTTTGTAACAGTGTCATCCAGTCACATTTATGTGTGATATTAACATCAAGTGCAAAAACATGTCTAAACTCTTGATGCAAATGAAATTTTTATCACAGAAATCACACCCCACGAGCAACTTTTACAGCATCCAGATTTTGTTAAGCCTATTGCTACACTTCACATTTCCTTGATTAATTTCACCTTTCAAGGCCTCCTGTGCTACCCTAGTGAACCTTCTGGCTAAATAAGTTTAGTTAATCAGATGAAATAGGCCATATATTTTTATTTGGTACAGCATGTTTTCATTTATTAGCTAGCCTGTCCAATCTCCGCTATTTAGTTTAAAGGATTCTGCTACATAAACAGGATTCGAGGACTGTAAATTTATCCCTCTGTCTTTCTGAGGTACTAATTTGAATGTTCAGTGTTGATTGGATTCAGCTGTTGTCAAGCAAAGTGATAAGTACAAAATACTGGTTTGTTTTTAAAAAAATAGATTGAACATCTCTGGAACTCCTGGTTAATCTTCAGATATACATTTTTTCCCTGCTATTAAGAGGAGGTTGGTCTTCTAGAAGCATGAAACTGATTTTTGTTTCCAGGATTTTGTGAGTTTTATGTGAGGAAGGTTCAACATGTGAACACACAATTCTGCCTTATACCAAGTCAGACTGTTGGTCTCTCAAGGTCATTATTGTCTACTCTGGCTGGCAATAGCTCACAGGCAAAGGTCTTCCAGTTCACTGTCTGATTCTTTTTGTTAAATTGGAAATGCTGGGGGTTGGACCTGGAACTTTCCACATACAAAGCAGATGCTTTACCACTGAACCATGTCTTCTCCCATTAGTACCACTCACTTAGGGTTTACCCATGCCCATTTAAACATACTTCTCCCATGGCATTTAAGACCACTCCTCCCATTATTGGGTGTGTATTTGACAACAACATTTATCAATTGTTTTCATTAGTTTTTTTTTAAATCTGGACTGGGACCTGAGATGACTGGGTGAACTTGGGCCAGTCACAATTTCACAGCCTAACCTACCTTCACAAGGGGGTTGTTGTGAGAATTCAGTGAAGGGAGGGGAACAATGTGAAAAGCTGGGATATAAATTAAAGAATAAGCATTAAAATGCAGGGGGGAAATGCAAGAATAACAATGCCAAAGCATTCTAATGAACAGGAGAATGTTACTCCTGCTGATTTCAGAGCAGAAATTTAATCCAAACAGAATCTAACAAATGGTGATTTAGCAAACTAGTCCGGATCAACACATCACCTGCAGCCACAAAGAAAATCATGTTGGACATGTCTATTCCTGTTTTATAGATGGGAAACAGACACTGGTACATAAGTAATTTGTCTAAAGTGATTCTGTACATAACGCTAAAAAAAGGTATTTTCTGTGAATTTATTTGATCAAAATTTTTATTTTCCAGACAATTTAGATATCCATATGTGTTAGTGCATATAACAACTGGAAAACTCTCTTGCAGTTCACAAAAGACTTCCTGCTTCTGTGCTTGGGCACTACACTTTCATCATTAATAACTAGTTTTTGCTCAGAAAACTTTAAGTCAATTTCATTTTGCTTCTTTGGCAAACAGTTATGCTATTCACCATTCACTGAAGATAACCTGTTTACTGACTTATATGGCAAATTACCTCATAGGGCAGGATGCTAGATCTATTCACCAAAGAAGAAAGCATTTAAGAAGCAACTTAAAAAGGAAAAAAAATTACTTTTAACATTCATTCATAAAACAATAATGTCTTGCCCTAAGAACAGGGATAGAAAGGGATAGGATTCCTTTTGTCACATGTAGGAATTTTTAAACAATTATTGGCTGTTTCCGCACGGGCGGAATATGGCGGCCTGGGGACGGCAAAAACGCCGTCCCAGGCCGCCATTCGTACAAGGGGCGCAGCTGCATCACAGCCGCGCCGCCCGACCGGCGCCCGACCGGCGCCAAGCCGGCGTTTCCAGAGTGCGCTGGGAAGCGCACTCTCCCGGGAACGCTGGCTTGAAGCCGCTGCCGTGCGAACGACAGCGGCTTCAAGGAGCCTCCCCCCACTCCCTCCCTGCACTTACCTTGTCCCCGGGCCTCCAGCGTGTTGCAGAGGCCTGGGGACACCCCCCCCTGCCCTGCGATGCTGGAGCAGGCGCGCAGGGCCGGGGGGGGCGTGTCCTCAGGCCTCAGCGACGTGCTGGAGGCCCGGGGACATGCCGGGTCGGCTGGGCGACGGCGCTCTGCGGCGCTGTTGTCCCGGCTCTTTCTGGGACCGTCCATGCGGACGGTTCCAGCGTCATCGGGTCGGCACGAAATGCGCCGACCCAGCCGCTTCCGCCTCCATGCGGAAACGGCCATTGAAAATGTTTTTGTTCTTTTTCATTATGCCACAATTTCAGTGACTCTAAGGGAAATCTCTTCTTTTCTAGGTCTATTGAATTCTACTTTTAAAAAAACATTATTTTCAAGTTTCCATGGAGCTGCTCCTTCATTCTGTTAATACTAGTAAGGCTTCTATGCCTTAAACACAATAGCACTAATTCAGCAGAGCTACAAACCTCTGAGATAATATAGGGTTTCCCCACTCTCTTCTATCCCCCCTATGCCGCGCGCTGCTCTCAGTGTGCGGCATCCCAGGTGCGCGCCCGGGTGTCCCCATGACCCAGCGCTCTGCGCGGGGTCATCGAAAGGCACCGTTAAGAAGAGCGCCTGGGATGCCGTGCGCTGTGGGCGTGACAGCGGCAGCGTCGGGGTGGCTGTGCTGTCACTGCCCCTGTTGTGGGGAGTGCCGGGGGACCCTGCGCTACTCTCCTCAAGTAGCGCGGGGCTTAAGGTAAGTGGGGAAAGGCCCATAGATGAGAATCCCCACTTTGGTGAGATCCCTTTATTTTTAAAATTTATCTATACTGCTCCCTCCCACACTGCAGTGAGGCCCAGGTCAGCTAATTCCATACAAAGTATATGATTAAAACCCAGAGCATATGTAAATACATAAAATTAGCATCAGATTAAAATAAATATCGGAACCATAATAAAAGGCTAAGGGATGGAATGTTGTGACAATGAAGTGAGCCCTGCTTACCCATTGGTGGGTGACATTCCATCCCCTCCCCTGCTCACCTTCCCCCAACCCAGGAGCAAGCCCCAGCACTCCAAACTGGTCGACAGAGCAGTGGCACCTTGGCGCCTGCTGCTCCACAGGTCCACAGAAGCCCTCCTGCCTCCCCTGCATCCCAACAGGCTGCCTTGGGCTTCAGAACAGCAGCTCCTGAATGCTTTCTGCTCCCCTGCCTTCCTTTTATTGGGTGATGAGAACAGTTTTATTCCTTTTATTGGGTGATGATATCAGTCCAAGAAAAAGAAGTACTTAACTGTTATTTATTTATTTAAAAGATTGAACCTTTTCTTGTGGTTCAAGGCAGCTCACAATAACAGGTAAAACATTTTCAATTAAAACCAAAAATTAAAAAAAACCCTCCAAATTTCTCCTCCCTGTCCTCTTAAAAGATCCATACCATTCAGCCCCATTGAAAAGCCCTGACAAACAAGCAGGTCTTGCACACCTTCTGAAGATCTCCAAGGAAGGTCCCCACCTCTCCAGGAAGCCTATTCCACAGAGCTGGAGCCATGATGGAAAATGCCCGGGCTCTTGTTGATTCCAGACAGGCCACTGTAAATGGTGGAATAGCCAACAAGTGGCTGCCTGACAATCGTAGCTGGTGCACAGGGACATATAGCAAGAGATGGTCCTTCAGTTAGGAATTATTCATTTGCGAAACTATCCAAAAGATCAAGGGGAAACACTGATACTGGACAGGCAAATTGCAGATGAAGTTTTGTATCCCAAACACACCCTGATCAATTCTAGATCCTCCTGGGTCACTTATACGAAAACAGCAAACTGACTGCAGCTGAAAGCGACCAGTTTCTTGCCTAGTCACTGTATTGCAGAACAGCCATAAAGCTGCTTGTAATGCCAGCTGTTAGGAAACAGTAAAGGCTGCTGTGCTTTCCACAAAGCCATATCTATATCTTTGTATTTTGGGGACATTGTTCTTTAAGGATGGTGCTATGGATGTTGTCAGGTCATTGTCAAACATCATGCAGTTCACAGTAAAATAGTTTGCCTGGACTGAAAGCAGGATGATTCTTATTGATGGCCAGATATAGTGCTGCTTACTGATTACACCTTCAGGAGTGAAAGAGGGAGGCCCAAAAATGTGAGATTTGTAGCACACAGGCATGTTGCCATAGCTATGGTGGTGATGTCAGTCTGGATCAAATTGTTGCCAGCAAGCTGCAAATCTCCCAGCCGTTGTCTCCGCTCTCATTTATCTTCAGGTGCTGGCTGCTGAAACAACCCATTGCCCCTGGACTTCTTGTCAGCTCGGATGACTGTTGAGATGCAATTCTCACCTATTAACACAGCTTTCCTTTTGGGATGTTCAAACAAAAGGTTGAAATTGACAATAACTATAATTATTCCTTTCCAAGCGTGCTGCTAGGGTAGTGTCAAGGAAGCAGGCAGTTCCCTTCAGCTGTAGTCCACAATCCTAAGAAGCTCTTTAGTTGATCAGGCAGGGATTATGCAGGCAGGTGGCTGTTTCTTGGAAGCTTTCCTTTCAGCTACTCTGACACTGAGATAAGGAAACTCCTTTGAAAACTGGGCAATGACCTGTGTCTTCAGCAGTGGGAGCGATTGCAGAAAAATCACCACATAAATCATGGCCCGCACTTGTGTAATTTCCTACCCACACATCTAAATAGCTGCTTTGGATCATGGGCTATGATACTGATGAGTATGCTCAAATGTGCACAGCACAAGCACTGAAGACTTCTCTCTTTGCAATCTCGACACACATTTAGAACTTAACAACAGCAGTCTATAGAGATCTGGATTTTTTCCCTTTGGGATGCTGGATGGCATCCGGTCTGGAGGTGCATTTGATGGAGATGCATTCCTGTAGTCACTGGACATTTTTGCACGGCTCAATTATACTGGGTTACAATCGGTATCTTACAGTCTGGGTCTATTTTATCCTGGTTTCTCCCTTCACATGGCTGCCCATTTCTGTGAAGGAATTAAGTAGAGACTGGAAGGAAATTCTCCAGTTCCCCCCCCCCCCCCCCCCGTGATATGCCCACTAACATTCAGCCCAAAGTGCACATCTCCCCAACTATGCACTCCGAGCGACTAGTAAATGTACAGAAAAGAAAATGGACATTTTGGCACTCTACTCCTGTAACCTAGGCAAAATGGCACCCAGTCGATACCATGAGCAGAAAATGTGCTTGGGGATGTTTTGGGAAGGGTGGGTTGCAATGGTTGGCGGCTCGGCAGAATTGAAAACTGACATGAGATCAGGGGGGCGGGTGGGGAAAATAAAGTGTTTCTGCTCCTGTGGTGTTTGCATGGCAGTGGGTTCAATGTGGGATTTTTGAAAAGAATCACCAAATTGGCGATTTTTTAAAATCCCAGGATGAAGGAAATATCATGAGACAAAAACGCTTTAAGATGGGAATTGTGCGAATTTCTTGGCCAAACCAGGATATTTTCCTTGCTCAACCTGGGATATTTGGACCATGCAGAAACAACCACTGTCTCTCTCTCATTGTTCCTGTGTAATTACTGGACTGTGTTTTCTGCAGGGAGATTTCAGAGCCATTAACATATTTTTGAACTGGCATGACATTGTTTGAACACAGGAATAAAGATGTTTCAGTATCTAAATGGAAAATAAGCCATTGTTAATTGGGGTATCTGTTTAATTTGAACGATCTGGTGATGGATGGATGTTAATATAATTGCCTTTTAGCCTTGCCTTACCTCTTATAGCATCAAAACCTTTAGGATCTGCTCCAAGAGCACAATCTTTCCAAGAATAAGACAGATCAGTGCAATGCAAATTTACTCCGATCGAAGCCTACTGAAATCAATTGGTTTAGACTGGAGTAGCTTTGCATAGCTGAATTCACTAACTTGGGTTTCCTGTAGCCATAGAGCAGCTGTGAGAAATGGCTATTAAAAATAAAGTTCATTTGGGGGAAGGAAGGCTTCCTAGCTCTCCCCCCACCCCCTTTTCCACACGGAACAGCAGGTAGGGATTACACATATATTTGTGCAGCACAATGGGGAAAACTTCCTCCACACCACAGTTTCCAAACTGGAAAACAACTTGGGGGACGGCTAGACTTCCTCCTCCTGCAGGGATGCTTTGAGGCCAAGCAGGCTTTGCTTTATTTTTAATAGCCATTCTATGCAGCTGCTGTGTGACTGCTGAGGAACCAACTCTTACAATATGTGGATGCCTAGTTGGCCTTAAGACTCATAGATACAAGTGTTGTGAATTAGAAGTAAACAAGAGAGTGTCAATAATGAGGGAGAGGAAATCCCATCTTGCACACTGTCTCTTTCTCACTTCCTCTGTCTCTCTCCACACTTTCCTTTTCGCTTCTAGGGACAGTTCAGGTTTGATTTGTTTTAGAATCCACTTATTTGGTATTTTGATAGTCCAGGCTATTCATAACACTCTCTTCCAATACCGTATTTCAAAGAAATGTACTTCATAGACAAAGTTTTCAGATTTTCCACACACTGGTTGATTCTGCAGAAAATTCTGTCCTAGCTACAGCTTGCCTCATTGCCAGTTTTTGATCTACATAGTGAGGTTACATGTGGGAATTCAATACTATTTCTGTATGTGTGTAAATTGTTGTCATGTCTCAGTTGACTTATGGCAACCCCATCAAGGGGTTTTAAAGGTAAGTGAGAAGTAAAGGTGATTTCTCTTGCTGGTCTCCATTCCAAGTATCTCCCCCTTGGCTTCCAAGATCTGAAGAGATGGGCTGTTCCATGTGGCCTTCCCTCCCTTATTTCTGTATAAACAAGCATAATTTTGATGTTGAGC
The DNA here is from genome assembly GCF_021028975.2 of Sphaerodactylus townsendi. Taxonomy (NCBI): domain Eukaryota; kingdom Metazoa; phylum Chordata; class Lepidosauria; order Squamata; family Sphaerodactylidae; genus Sphaerodactylus; species Sphaerodactylus townsendi. Next base: position 84,820,694 of record NC_059427.1, read on the forward strand.
ACCTTTTTGTAAAATGGGTGAAAATTGAAGGCACAGTTCCTGTAAGTCCTATGTTAATAACATGTTCCTTAAATGTATATATGAAAGTAAATCTCACTAAGTGCGATGGGACATTACCCTGAGTAAGATAGTATAGCCTTAGGCTGCAGAGTTCTTCCTTGTCATTCTGAGCCTCAGTGCTGTCCCAAGTAGCCACTTCTTTTCTTTCCTTTTCTGTATACTGCCTAATCATCTGCTTTTCCCATTCTTGGGTTCTTGTTTAACAATAACCTGTTGCCCCACCAAGTTTCAATAAGCTAAATGAGTAAATTGCTAGACACAACCAATCTGGTGCATGAAGTGGCCAAGGCCTGCCTTGTTCTCAGTGTTTCACAAGACACAGCACAAATTTAGGTAAGTTTGTGGTAATTGAATCAGTCCTTCATGATGCTGCAATGCTGAGAATGGTGTCATTCCATTGGTCAGAAAAAGACAAGCTTTCCAAACAATGCTGCATGTGAACCTAAAATTATGCTAGGTCACTTATGACACTTATTTTGATATGTGGAACAGTAAAAAGAAATAGGAACATGAGGAAGAAAATGAATTTGAATGCTGTAGTTAGGTTTCTCAATCCCCTGTGCAGCTATATCTGCAAAAGATAATGTTATCCCTATTTTCTTTGGTTGTTAAGAGGAGCATGGAGCAAATTATTTTATGCCAAAACTTTGTATCGAAGCCCCAAGGGTCTGCTAATAAGTGAGCTAATATGCACTTTCCAACTGTCTAGGTAAACAATTTTCTTTTATTTATTAGTTACTTCCAAGCCATTTGTTCAGCTAATTACAAAAATGTCCCTTGCAGAGACCATTTAGAATTTTTTATCCCAATTATTTTTCTGATAATTCAGGAAGTTTTCTTTGCCTATTTTCATCTGGTAGTAGAAATGCAATCCATTCAGTAGCACACACAGTTGCTGACTGGAAGTGCACAATAGATCACCAAATAATATATAAATTAAAATAGAATAGGAAGACTTTAAAGAAAAGGTGCCCTAAAAAAGCTATTAAAGTTTTTTTTGTAATGTTGCAGTATCTTTGTGAAGTGCTTTGTCAGGAAATATATTCTGTGGCTCCCAAAACTGGCTTAAAATCATGTATTCAAAAAAATGCTTTGAGAAAATGCCACAATTAATGTTCATGAATTTTTGCTAAGTCGCACATGTGACACATGAAGGCTGAAGAGAACATTCCATGTAATTACACAGAATCTATATCAGGGGTCCCCAAACTACGGCCCGGGGGCCAAATGTGGCCCCCTGAAGGCATTTATCCGGCCCGCCAGGCATGACATGCGAGTGATAAAGTCTTCCATTCATATGTGCACAGTGGGGGAAACTGAGGGGAGAGGGAGGAACTATTGCCCCAACGGCCGTTGATTGCAGTTACATGATGGCACCCCCAAATCTCCATGCATTTTCTGACCCAGTGTTGGAAACCTTACATGTGGCAACGCCTGCTCCGCCCTTCCCTCTCAGCTACTCCATGTGTTGCTCTCAGGCTTCTGTTCCGCCTCACTCCTGATTGGCTAATCAGCCAGGCTGGCGAATCATTTCGCTGGCTGCTAGGGAGGAAAAAGAACCCAGGAAGATACCTTGATCCTGGAGTTAGATGGAATGCTTCATTGGGAAAGGATTCTGCTTTTTACAGGGGAAGGTATTCCACAGCCTCCCCAACAATATTTGGAGCCCACCCTGTACTTGACATACTTTGGTCACTGTTCTAAAAATAGACCATGACAGAAAGGCTGAAAGGTGAAATCAAACATTTTACAATCATTTGTGCATAGGAATTTGTTCATAGTTTTTTTTAGTCCGGCCCTCCAACAGTCTGAGGGACAGTGAACTGGCCCCCTGTTTAAAAAGTTTGGGGACCCCTGATCTATATATATAAAAATGGAACCATGTGTTTGTTGCTTCGAGAATAACCCCGCACCTGCTGGCTCAAACGCTCTGAAAATTTCACAGACACTTACTCATTCCCCCGACTGTGTTCTTACGTACCTCCTGCTGTCAGACAACACACGCCTGGAGCCAGGTAAAACATCTTTTTCCTGGCGCACCAGGCCATGAAGCTGCCTGTGTGTAACTGTCACCCTTAGAATGTTCGTGCCCTTAGAATGTTCACTCAGGTGGCCAGATATGAGCAGTGAAAACAGTACATAGGCAATAACTCGAGTAGAAGTGAAACACATACACACGTTGCCATGTGAGACCTCAGGTGGGGTTCCCCCCTCACATGCAGGTACCTTTCACTCTCTGTGCCTCACCCACTACTACCACACAACACACCTACTCTCATACACATTCAGCGAAGGGAGAGGGAAGGGACGGAGGGGAAGGCATGCAAGGGAGGGGAGGGAATGGGCCCAGCATCTGGATATGACCCACCCACCCTAGCCAACAGAGACAGAAGGGAGGGGGGAGGGGTGGCATACAAGGGAAGAGAAGTGAGGGAGGGGAGAAAGTGAGGGGTGCCATGCAAGGGACAGGAGGGAGGGGCCGGCCAGCCAGCCTAGATTCCAAGAATACTGAGGTTACAGTTCAGAAAACCAGGTTGCCTCCAAGGCACGCATTACTCAGGAGTAAGCTCGGTAAAGCAACCATGACATACTTTAATGGCTGAGTCGTGCCCCTCAGAGGGTTTACTCAGAAGCAACACCCATTGCCACCACCCCAACTTACTCCCAGGTAAAGGATCATGACCAGCCAGCCTAGATGTGTGGGAGGGGTGCCTTTCCATTACCCCCCCCCCCAAGGAATGCAGTCACACACATCAATGCCATCACACAGTATCAGCCTGCGCGTTTCCATGAGCACGTACTGCTGGCCTCTGCAATTGATTTGCTGCTACTGTTCCTTTCCCATTTCACCACAATAAGCCACAGCAACGCGTGGCTGGGCCCTGCTAGTTACATAATAATCACAAGGAATGCTTTCCTCTACCTGTTTTTCCTGACAAGTAGCAAAATTTGAAATATACCACTAACAGTGTCCTGCTCTTTCTCCCAATGTGTCTGTTCATTAGATTGATACAAATGGGGACATGCAAAAAACTTATGGGAGAAGCTATCCCATTCTCTCCTCTCTCCCCTTACTTCTCTCAGCCTCTCACTTTTTGTCCCTCCAGCCACCCCTTTTTTACTCTCTTTCCTCCATAGTTGTCTCTTTCTCTTTCTTTTCACCTCCCATTACTTTTCCAGCCTCCTAGAGATCTGTCCTCCTGGATTAAATGGATACCTTGAAGCATGGACTCTATGGCATTATACCCTGCTGAGTCCTCTACTTCCGAAACCCTGCCTTCCTCAGACTCTACTCCCCAGTCTCCAGAGTTTCTCAACATGGAGCTAGCAACCCTAGTCAGACCTGACCCCAGGTCCTCATTCAAAGGCCAAAATAGGCCTGGAAAGAGCCCTTTTACTGGTAGAACCAAGCCTGGAATCCTTGATGGCTAACAATGATCACTGGGGGAATCATTGCTTAAAGCTGAAGGCAATCCTTTTTATCATTTTTAAATTCCCCAGTGTATTTTTTAAATTTCAGATTTTTCTACAAACCTGGGGCTCTTTTTAGGTTTGTAGAAAGATCTGAACTGCCTGTACACAGTTCCAGTCACTGTATTTAAGTAGCCCAAGATTTAGATGACTTCGCTATTAGAATATAAGATGCCTGACACGGGTGAACTGGGAAGAACTAGGTTGTCTGTCTGATTTTCTAGCTTTGGGGAGGCTGATAAGTGCCCTGCTACTTTCACACAGATTTTACAGCTAAGCTTCTTACAGTCAGCAACATTTATTTATCTGTATTTATTTATTTGGGTTCTTTTTAGTCTGCTTTTCTTACAAGGACTCAGTGGATTACATATAGTAAGTCAGTGTGTGTATGTGTTAAGTGCCATCAAGTTGACAATCAGCAAAAGGAGACATTAAGTAAACAATACTTGCAGAAGTCTGCTCTAGAACCATCAGAAAGAGCTTCAGCATAGCGTAACTATTAACATGACACGTTAGGTGATAAAAACACTATATAACAGGATTCTACTTACAGTAAACTATACACAGTGAATAGACCACAGTCTCTAGAGAGCATTTTTGCAGCTGCATAAACTTGCTTCTTCAATAATGAAGTTGGATCCAGTATAACTCCATGGCTCTTAACTGAGTCAGCTGAACTCCATCAGAAGTTTGAAGACCAGTGTCCTTCAAAATCTCCACCTGCCCTATCAGCATTACCTCTCCATTTTCAGGGTTTAGTTTCAATTTGTTCACTTTTAGCCAGTTAACCACAGCTGCCAGGCAACAATTCAGGACCTCTACTGCATCATCATCAGATTTGCATATGAATATATACAGCTGGGTATTGTCAGGACAAAATCAAAAGGTTATATTTAGATTCTAAATAATCAGCAAGATACTAATTACTAAATTCAACAAATATCAGACTTCACATACAGTATGTAAAAGCTTGGGCTTTTCCCATAAGCTATAGGGAAAATATTAAACTTGCTCGATCAAAGGAGCAACCAGTACTGGAGAGTCACAATACAGAAGAACTTCTGCCATTAACAGCATTTTTGCACTACTGCAGAAGAACATGTAGTAGAAAAAAAGGGACTTCCCGGTAATATCATTGAGCAAATTTTCTGCCTGGGAGTGAAGGTTTGGTTGAGAGAAAGGCAGGATAAGATAAGTTACTTTACAGTCACATTCTCAAGTACATTCTTGACAAAGGTTAAATGTCATAAAATAATACAGAATTATTTCACTTTGGGGCTATCACAGAGTAATCCCTGTTCAAATGTCACATTTGAAATGTAAACTGCAGTAACAAATACCAGTCTCTTCCAATCAGATTACATATCCTCTCAGAAAAAAATGGAGATGCAGAACAGCAGATGAAATCCTGATCCTGACTGGGAAATACTGTAAAATTAATTGTCTTTGTTTACTGATCTGCATTTTAACTGTGTCTGTGGATATTGCCTTGTCCTGTTGTTGGACCTTCAAAGGAACTGGTTGGACACTGTGTGAAAAAGGGGTTTTCCAGAATATGACAGAGTCTTCATCCAGCATATTCTCTTCATCAAACATTGACCCATACTAAGGTCTGAGAGGTGTTATGAACAATAAACAAAGTACTTTTGTTTCTTGCTCTCAGATTTTAGCAATCAATCCTAAGAAAGGAAGAATAAAACCATTTCCACATCATCTTTTGAACAGTTGTTGCTTATCCTCTCTATCATGAATCTGTATTTGAGTATAAAACTAGCAACTGCACCTTAGGTCTGTTGAAAAATTATATTGTCACTAGTAAATTCAGTTTGCATTCTGCAACTTATAAAGCTATGGTGTTTACTCCCTAAGAATTTTATAGGAAATAGCTCTGTTGAAAATAGGTCTGCTGAAAGGAGTGAATTCCGCAGGGCCTGTAAGACGGAGCTATTCCACCAAGCTTTTGGAGGGGCTGGCTGCGGCTCTATTGCCCCCCATTGAAACCGGAACTAAGCTGCCTTTCCCATCTGGGTAGGGCCCTGATTCCATCCTGGGCCCTGCCTTCTCCTCCCTTCTCTTTTGGCCTTTAGACCGGGTGCCTGTGTGTGTGTTTTTACACAACCTTGTTGTTTAATTTGTATCTATTGTTTTAATTGCTGCTGAATTTTAATGAGTTAGATTTTATGTTATATTGATTTACTGTTCTGGAAACAGTCATGTTGTGAGCCGCCTCGAGCCCTTTGGGGATGAGGCGGCCTATAAATTTAATAAAACAAACAAACAAACAAATAAATAAACAATGTGGATCACAAAATAGACATGGCTCTTCTCCTGAATTACGGTCTTACTTATAAAAGTTTTCATAGGTAGAGGTGAATATATTTATCATAATGGAATGGGAATAAACAACACATTTGATATTTATAACACTTCCTTTTTGCTCAGATAGGAAATACAGTTTTAAGAATATGCTTAGATGATGCTTGTGAAAACCTAAACTATTTCTGTAGCGTGGCTGTGGCTTTACAGATTGTTAATCATACGTAACAGCTGTAGTGGCTAAGCCTGGCAGCTAGTGGGAAGGATGGGGATGGGAACATGGTGGGAGGGTTGTGTCACAAGTATGATGATATCTGTCCTGGAGAAAATCTGCAAGCAACAGAGCAGTTTTGGAGTGTGATTCCAAGAGCTACTCCTGTCACTTCCAGGTTTTGCATGGAAGTTACATCATCACACTTACGGTGCCAGTAAGTTTTAAAGTTCCCCTGCCCCACTACCATTTACAGTGGTGGGAGGCAGTGGAATTTTGAGGCGGACATCCCCTGCCCTGACTAGGGGCTTGCCTTGCCTTCTGACTGTTGTTGACAGAAGTCCTTCAGAGTTCCCTACCACTATTTCAGCTCAATGGCTTTGATCCACTGGAGTGCTTCTGTAGAAGGAAAAGTTTCTGACTGCAGCTGTTCTTGTCTCCCCCCTCCCTTGCTGCAGCCCCAAATATGCTATTCTTGGTGTCCAGGAGTCCATTTTATGAGACATTTGTGGATGCAGTAGAAAGAGGGGGGGGGTCTAGGAAATAGTGCTCTGCAGGTGGAAATCCTTCTGTTCTTGAAAGTGCTTTGGTGAATCTTAGCCATTGGCTGCTGCTTAGTGAGGAAGAGAAATCCATAGTGCAATAAATGCAATGCATTTTGTGAATTATGTTGATGTGTGTGCTTTTTGTTGGTGAAGATTAAAGAGCTATTCTGATTTAAGGAGGTCTTGAAGCGTTGATGGCCGCCCACCAATTTTGGGGATACACAGTATAATATAACTACTAGGAAAGTACTGCTGGGGAAGCAGGACAGTCAGATTTCCCTGCCACACTGAGCTTTCTCAGTGCGGCATGGAGATCTATTCCCCACCAAGGCTTGGAAAGGGCTTGGAAAGCAGCAGCAGAGGAAGGGGATAGGCAGATCTCTATGCCGTGCTCCATATAGGTCTATCCTCCACTTTCCTCTGGGGCTTGGAAAGCACCAGTGTAGATAGAGATGGCCAGATCTCTGTGCACGCTGAGCTTGCTCAGTGCAGGATGGAGATCTGTTCTCTGCTAATGCTTGGAAAGCACCAGCAGGGGAAGGGAATAGGCAGATCTCCATGCCACGCTGCACACATGTCTATCCTCTGCAGAAGTTTTCCAAGCTTCAGAAGGCTTGGAAAACACTGGCAGGGATAGGGTCAGCCAGATCAGGCACGCTGAGCAAGCTCATTGTAGCAGGGACATTCTGTCCCCTGAGGTTTGAAATGCACAGGCATGGTAAGGGATAGCCAGATCTCCATGCTGTGCTGAGCAAACTTGGCATGTCACGGAGATCGGCCCCCCAAATATATTCAATATTAATCAAATAAAGCCAATGAATATGGACTTTATTCAGCTTTACTGAAACTTTGTGAATTAAAAAACCCCAAACTGAACTTTACCATTAATTTTTATTGGTGCTTATGCCTATTTGATAAAGGAAGATGGCAATGACTGGCCATCTCTGTTGCTTGGCCATTAGCTGTTCTGGCAGATATGACTGCATTTTTAACTTTTTGTGGGGTTTTAACTGGATATTGCTTCCTCTCCAGGAGAGATATCATCATACTGCTGTTTTTTTCTCCTTGCAGTTGTTGTAGCAGAGGAGATAAGATGGCATATACTTCTATGCCAATAAAGGCTTGCTGAGCTGAGATGACATATAACTGTTTTCAATAAATAGGTCTTGCATCTTCATTTTTGACCATGGGAGCAAGAGCATCGGCACATTCAATGAACCTATATTTAGGAAGATACATTAAGTCCTCTTTAAACTTTGCACCACATCTCTGATAACTAATAGAAGTAGCTACTCAGGTTGGAGGATTATATTTTGGTTCTCGCTACCAGGAAGTTTGCCTCTTCCCAACTCTTTGCAAATGGACAAACACAAAAAGAAAAAAAAAGGGGGGGGGGATAAGCTGTTGGGATTTTTTTTAGCTTTTTAAACATTTTGCTGTTGACCTCTAAAACGGTAAGTGGTAGGGTCTTCAAAGCACTGCATTGGCATAGACTCCATGGAAGACCAGGGGGCTGTGCACAGAAAGATTTTGAAGCATTCTTCATCTTTACTTGGAGGACAACTTTTGCAACAAGGACAGATTTTAATCAGAAAATGGTGATGAAAATGTTACGAAGTGGTTTTCTGAAGTTTCTTTTTGTTTTCACTAATAATTTTAACAGTTGTTTTTTTCATTCCCATCTGGAAAGCAATCAAACGTGACCATCAGAGACCTCAGTTTTATGTAATGCTTAACAAATGGTTTCTCTGATGCTGGGTATAACAGCCGTTTTGAAGATTTTCCCCACTGCTGCACTTCATTAAGCTCCAGATCAGCTGTAGACATTGCAATTCTGCAGGAGGTGCACTCTGAGAGAAGAATCATACAGAGAAAAGCAGAATTGTCTAAATAAATAACACAAGATAGGTAGCAATCAACAGAAGTGCAGTTAATGCAGCTGGGTCAGGATCAGTTCTTCAAATGCAGTGCCTGTTCACCTCCTGATTGAAGGAAGCAAAATGATAGATCTTAACAAATGATTTGCCATTGTTAGAATCAAGGGCTAGGAAATGCTGCTGTCCTCAGCTCACTGAAAATCCAGAGCTGTGGGAGAATGGGTTGTCTGCATGTTGTCATCATAGCTCAAGGAGAAATTCTCCCCTAATTTCTTTTTAATTAAAAGAAGCACTTGGTGTGAAATACAACCTGCGGTATCTTAGCTATATCTTTATAACAAAATTAAGAGTCTCAGTTCTGCCAGAATTTCAATGATCTGTTTCTTTGGCACCCAGAGGTACAGAAAAGGGGGTGCTATCATAGGAGAAGCTGTACAAAAGAACTTAGAAATGCATAAGAGCAGGGACAAAGGAATCCGGAAAGGCAGATAATATATCACAGCTCAGTTGTAGTTGTGGTGAATTTTTTCATAATTCTGTATGATGTCCTATTAAAAAAATGGATTACTGGATTAAACCAAGGTAGATTTGCTACCAATAGCAGCCAGCACGATGCTCACAAGCAGTCACAAGTTGTTTGGATTGCTCTAGATTTGGAAATTCAATTTAACTATTATGTCCACATAGCCAGTGATACATATTCCTGTATGAATCTTTGTTTCTTAGAGCTGTCTACCCTGTTTCCCCGAATATAAGACATCCCCAGAAAATAAGACGTAGTAGAAGTTTTGCTGAAGTGCGAAATATAAGGCATCCCCCGAAAGTAAGACGTAGCAAAGTTTTTGTTTGGAAGCATGCCCGATGAACAGAACACAGAAAAATAAGACATCCCCTGAAAATAAGACATAGAGCATCTTTGGGAGCAAAAATTAATATAAAAAACTGTCTTATTTTCGGGGAAACACGGTAAGCTTCAAGATGTCATTATGTTTTTCAGTAGTGAATAAATATTAATTACTATAGGTGAACATACTTAGTTAATCAGTTGTGAATTTACTGTAAAAAAAATCAAGTTTTATTTTGGAAGGAGGCTAATTTCTCTCCCTTCATGCTATTTAAAATTTTATAGATCCCTGTCATGTTTCTCCTTAGTTGCCTTTTATCTCAGTTTAAAAGACGAACATATAGCCCTCTTGACCTTTTTAGCTGATTGTTTTTGTATCTTTTTCAGATCTGTTAATTCAGAATGATTGTGGGAAGTAAATGTATGTGCATAATGCTGAACACATGTCTGATTGGCAAGGGACGCTCACAGTGCCCTAGCACGCACATGATTTCCATAAGGTAATACTGGGAATAGGTCATAGTTAACTCTGAAATGAACATGGACACAAACTACTCTATATTTCTATTGCTTTTAAGTGTGGGTCTGAATGCATTGAGTATTCCATGATGAATTTCAGCATTCTATTTCACTGGAGACCAAAAGGTTTCCTGCATTCTTGTTTTTCTCTAGAAGCACCATGGCTTTGAATGCCACATAAAGCTTTAAAATGAATCATGCTGTCAAAATCCATGCATCAAGAACAAATTGGCCTCTGCAAAAATGTGTCTCGGTGATCTAATTGATAAACTGACAATATGGGGAAATAATTGAAAAAGCTGGAAGGAAGTTTAGAGGATAGAGGAGGAAAATGGGAGAATAATGAGTGCTTGTAAATAAACCCCCCCACAAACAATACATTCAAGTTATGGAGCAACACGCTGTAACTAACCAGTTCATTGTTAAACTGAGGCGTACTGCTTCTTCAGGGAAATCCCATTTACAATTTTTTTTGACAAAGATTTCAGGAAGAGAATGAGAATGGGGCTGTTCCCTGGAGACTTCTAAATGTCAGGCACAAGACAAGTGTCTGATTTAGCCCTTGGGTTCTTTTCTCCAATAACAGAGCTTGTATAATAAAAATGAAGGTGCTGCCAGTTCCTTCTGCTTCTGTCAGAGTTCAGTCAATTTAGCTTTTCTCAATTCTGCATGAAACAGTGCTCATATAAAGGGAATTGATTATGGCTTTAGTTAGTCTCAAATACAACTTTATGTGGATAGTAGTTTTAAGTGAACAAATTAAGCAAAATGGAACACCAGACTAGGCACTACATGGCAGATGTATGTCACAATCTTTAATAAGTGAAAATCAGGGAAGGTTGTGAAGTTGAGCTATGAATTGTGATTGACGAGGCGGGATGCTTAAAGTTTTCCCCATGGGCTTTAAAAAAAATAAATAAAAACTGCCCCTATCAAGATCCTTTTCCATTTCTGGGAGGTGTTATATCCATATCACTTCCCTGTTGGAAGCACAGATGGGGAAGCAATCATGAGCAAAAACCTGATTTGTAGAGAAAAAGTGGAGAGGAAGTGGAAAAATTGTAGAGAAAAACCCTTTGCCAGGTTCCCATTCCAACCAGTGGCATAGCACCAATGGGGTGGAGGAGGGGGAGTGTGACTGCGATGCCTGTGGTGGAGCCATGGTCGAGGCTTGGCATGGACATGGTGGGGGCATTCCAGGGTGTTTCAGGGTGGGACAGGCACCGGCGTGGCAGGGGTGCAGGGCGCACACATGCCCCGGGCGCAGTTTCCCCTCACTCCACCCCTGATTCCAATTGGCTGAGACTTGTGATTAAAGGAAAGGTCAGAACACTGATATACACACCTAACATTTCGTCTGTATACCATGGTATACCTGTATACCATGTGGGCTTTCCAGTTGCCCAAGTCAAGAGGGGGAATTCCTTGCCAATGGCCTCCAATGGCCCCCATCCTTGAGAAACTGAGGCACAGGAAGAAAATGACCTCCATAGCAATACTCTAAGAGTATCCACTAGTAAATTTCCACTAGTCTCTCTGGTCTTTTCCACAAAAAATAGCAGAAATTCCTAGATCTTCATCAAGAGGTCAAATTCCTAGATCTTCATCAAGAAGAACCATTCCTCAAGCCTCCCAGAATTTGCATAGGCAGTGTTGGAAACCTTACAGCTGTGAGTCTGCCTCTGCCATGTTATGCTCTCTCTGCTCCTGTTGGTCTTCCTCAGCAGATGGACTTGGTTTACCAGACTGTTTGGCTTAAGACGAAGTCCAATTCGCTAAGCTGGTCAGAGGGGATAGTGACAGGCATCAGAACCACCAAACACCCCACCCTTATTCACGCCCAACCTGCCCTTCAGCTATTTTTTCCTCCCCTTTGTCCTCCATTTTCAAAAGGATTTTTTTTAAAAATTTCTTTGTCATATTGAACTAGTAAGTGCCCAGTAGCCCTAGAGGACCTATGCAAAAGAGAAAAAATGGGGGGGGGGGGGGGTTATGGACCTGGGGGGGGGTGTCACTGTGAGCTGAGAGTTTGTTGGGCCAATGAGGAGTTGGGCCAATGAGGAGGGGTTTGTTGGGCCAATGAAGAGTTGGGCCAATGAGGAGTGTTGCAGACATGGGATTATATTAGTGGCTTGTGTGCAGCTTGTCTCAAAGGCTGCTAATGGAAGTCCTGATGATGGGTCATTTTGGTCCTGTTGGTTTTGATCAGTATGATGATACTATACCAAGTTTCATCAGGAAGGGTACTTTGCTTTGGCACTATCTGTTGCTGCACAGAGGATGTCAGTTTTTGACAGTTTAGTTTAATTCCTGTTCATAGTTGGTGTTGGGAAACTCATTTCACAGGACTTAATTAGTGAGAACATTAATTAATCAATTATGTAAAGCAGATGAGCAATCAGATATCCCTTTATCCTTTGAAGCAGCTCATTGCTAAAAGTCTAATTTACAGATGTCAGGAAGAATACCCTCTGACAACTGAAGAAACAGTTAATGCCTTTAATGTATGATGAAAGCAGTCTTGGTGGTTTGGAACTAGAGATGCATAGCTACAGTTTTTATTATTTAGATTTTCTTTTCATTGATGCACTTTTCATTTGGACTACAGTTGCCATATCAAGTGATACTTTCCACAAATTCTGATCTAGAATTAATCTGTCTATTTTAATAAGGCTGAAATCCACAAACCATTTATGCTGAAGGCTTGGTACTTCACGTGCTTTCAAAATTCTAAGGGCATTTTAACATGAATCTAGTTTGTAAATTGGTCCATGGATTTGCCTTTTACAGGAGAGGCACAGCAGGGAAAACTACAGGATTGACAGGAGCATACCTAAAACCTGCCCAGGACATCATCAAAAATCTGTTGCCTGTCCTGAAAGATTATGCTTTCCCCTCACAGGCCTGGGGGAGAGGAGGTGGTAACTACTTACTAGCAACAAATATCTATCTGATGGGGGTAGAAACTCAGGCAGTAGCATACTCACTACAAATCTTATGATGTGATGCATGTTGTCATGGACCAGCGATTCTCTTCTACCATTTACATTGGCCAAAGTGGCCAAAGTCTGTATCTAAAAGAATAAACTGACACAAATCAAATCCTTGGAAACCAGTGGGAGAGCATTTTAGCCTACCTGGACATCTGGCAATAGACTTGAAATACTAAGCCAACATTTTGGAAAGGAGAACCTACTGAGTTGGATTGTTTAAAAATAGAGACTGGATATTCTCAGAACTGAAATTATTAGGACTTTGGAAGATTAGTTCATTACAAAAAATAATAGTCCTTCCTTACAGAATTATTTCCACTAATCAGACTCAATATTTGCTGATTATCAAGAGTTGTGAATGACCCACACCCACTCTAACTGGCTTTTAAATTTTGGGAATGGTTCTTGTACTTATCAGTTTACTGCAATATAACATACTTAGGCCCCTTTCGCACATGCAGAATAATTTTCTTTCAATCCACTTTCATAATTGTTTGAAAGTGGATTTCCTATTACACCTGCATTATGCTAAATCCAGCTTCAAAGTGCAATTGGAAAGTGGCATGTGCAACCTGGCCAGTAGATGGTTGGAATCTCTTCTACATAATTGGCCTCTGTACTGTAAGATAAAAAATAAAACTAAGGTCAATGGTACAAAATAGGTAAAATGTATATTTTATTACTCAGATATTATTCCCTATATGTTTCTCCAGAGTGGCTTCTTCAAGGGAATCTGTTAGGCCCATTCCACATGGGCCAATAAACACAGGGGTACAACAGTTAAAAACCAATTTTTGGGGGGAACTTTGCACAGATCCTGCCCCTAAAACAAGTATGCCCCATATTATTTTCCCCAAACCAGGTTTTTGGTGAATTGTGCTATTAGAGAGTCTTATTAAAAATTCAGAGTTGCAGCCACTCGTGAGCGAACGGCAGGCAGGAGGCACTTTATTTGCCTCCATTTTCCTTTTTAAAAAATTTCACAGCTTACATTTGCGTAGCTACGGAGGTGCAGATGGTCGTATGGTGAGACATCAGCATGGCTGTGGGGGTTCATTTGTGCCTGCCTGTGTAGCCACGCATTGGTGGGAAGTAAATTGGAAAAAGAGACTCATCCCCATGTGAAGGCACAACAGCAACCTGGATTGTTTCCATGGGCTTCAATCGCTGCCTGAATGGATGCATGTGAATGCAAAAAGAGAAAAACAGGTTACTTTAAACTGACTGCAACCTGTTTTACATTTGCTGTGTGGAAGAGGCCTCAGTCTTGCAGTGGTTTTTCAAAGAAAAGTATAAGTTCAATAGCAAGAAAGGCCATTCTAGATACATAAGAACATAAGAACAAGCCAGCTGGATCAGACCAGAGTCCATCTAGTCCAGCTCTCTGCTACTCGCAGTGGCCCACCAGGTGCCTTTGGGAGCTCACATGCAAGATGTGAAAGCAATGGCCTTCTGTGGCTGTTGCTCCTGAGCACCTGGTCTGTTAAGGCATTTGCAATCTGAGATCAAAGAGGATCAAGATTGGTAGCCATAAATCGACTTCTCCTCCATAAATCTGTCCAAGCCCCTTTTAAAGCTATCCAGGTTAGTGGCCATCACCACCTCCTGTAGCAGCATATTCCAAACACCAATCACACGTTGCGTGAAGAAGTGTTTCCTTTTATTAGTCCTAATTCTTTTCCCCAGCATTTTCAATGAATGCCCCCTGGTTCTAGTACTTTCGTGGAGAAAGAGAGAAAAATTTCTCTCTGTCAACATTTTCTACCCCATGCATAATTTTATAGACTTCAATCATATCCCCCCTCAGCCGCCTCCTCTCCAAACTAAAGAGTCCTAAACGCTGCAGCCTCTCCTCAGGAAGGTGCTTCCCCTTAGTCCCTCAATCATCCTGGTTGCCTCCTTTGCACTTTTCAATATCCTTTTGAGATGCGGCTGACCAGAACTGGACACACAGTACCTATGCTGTCGACCACCGTTTTCTATATAAGGGCATGACAATCTTTGTGCAGTTTTATTCCCAATTCCTTTCCTAATGATCCCCAGCATAGCTCTGTCTTTTTTACAGTCAGTTATGCATTAGAAGTTGACATTCCCATGGAACTATCAACCTAAGACTTAAATCCCTCTCTCTCTCTTCCTGGTCTGTGACTGGATAGTAACTGACCCGCTTGTAGTTTGTATGTGAAGTTTGGATTTTGCCCCAGTATTGCTGCATAACTTTTGCATTTTTTGCATACATTGAACTGGTAATTTGCCATTTCTTAGCCCACTCACCTAATTCTCCTATCAAGGTGTCTGTTTGGAGCTCTTCGGTGAATCCTTTGTGGTTCTCACCACCCTACATAATTCTCCTGCATTATCATCTGCAAACTTGGCCACCACAGCTACCCACCCCCCTACTTCCAGGTCATTTATGAATAGGTTAAAGTGAGCACTGGTCCCAAAACGGGATCCCCTGAGGGGACACCTCAATTCCCACCATCTCTCAAATTGTGAGAACTTCCCATTTTTACACCCACACCTTTGGTTTCCTGTTTCTTTTAATCCAGTTTTTTAATCCATACCGATTGAGGACCATGGTGTTGAGCCTTTACACAGATGTTCCTGACTACAGGATTGTTGATCAGCCCCTTCCAGCGACCTACACTGGCCATGCTGGAAGGGGCTGATGGGAATTGTAGTCCATAACATCAGGAGTGCCAAAGGTTCGCCACCACTGCCATAGGACTTCTCCTCTTATTCCTTGATTGCTGAGTTTTCTCAGTGAGGAACTCGGTGAGGAACATCAACAGCAACCTTTGGAACCAAGTAGTGAACAAATGTCCACTTGGTTCCCCTCATCCACATGCCCGTTTACACCTTCAAAAGAATTCTAGTTAGTTTGTACAGACAGGATTTGCCTCTGCAAAAAAGCCATGCTGACTCTTTCTCAGCAGGTCTTGCTTTTCTACATGTTTAATAATTTTATCTTTAATGATAGATTTTACTAATTTACCATTGGCAATCAGCTACTGAATTTATACCACTGCATGAATAACAGATTCCCCTGAGGAATCTGAAGAAGCTTATTTGGGAAAATGCGTAGGGAATTTTATCTAATTAAAATATTTTTCTTATTTCACACCATTAGCCTGTAACTGGTGCAACCCTATTATTTCTCTCTTCTATTGTGAAATGTGCGTGAAAAGTTTGACATTTTAGATTGCTGTAGATGGTGAGACTCCCTCGCTCAATAAGTACACCACAACGACAGGCTGGAAAGGAATGGGCCGCAGTCTCGCTTATTAAACAACAAACATATAAACAAGAACTATTTACATCAGAGCTGGGCTGCAAACTGGTCGCACATCACATCCCAATGAATGGGAATATGGAAGCCCAGAGATCATAATTCTGAATGCTTCCACACTTCCTCACTTCCTGCTGAGGGAGATCGGCACCGCTGAGCCTCCCAAGGTCACTCCCCAGCCCGCCTTCCTCCTCCTGTGCTTCTTTGCTGGGGTGTCAGGCACCGCTAAGCCTAGCTGGGTCACTTAACGCTCCAACCCAACCCCACTCCTTCTGGGTGCCGGGCAGTGGCCCGCCTGCCGGCCTGCCAGCTAGCCTGCCCGCCCCCCGGCCCTCATAGGGCGCAACCTGAGCCCCAGCCGGAAGGCTCGCTCTTCCCAGATGTGCTACACCGCTAGTAAACCCTGTGGGACTGGGCGGCTATAACGGTCTAAAAAAATCCCGGGCCAACCCTCTAATTTACAGGGAGAGGGTGTGGTGGCCACGCCTGCTGGTTCTCGCTGGAAGGGCGCTGGACCGGGAAGGCGCCTAGATATACCCAGGCTCCTCCCGCCTTTTGGTGGGAGCCAATCATTGCACCCGGTTCTGCAGTTGTAGTCAGCCAGGCCATGCATGCCCATTATCTTTGTTACATACCACCACGGCAGCAATGGCTGCCCCTTGGTTATTCAGGGTGCATCTTATTTGCTGTAGATGGTGAGACTCCCCTCGTCACAATAAGTACACCACAACGACAGGTTGGAAAGGAATGGGCCGCAGCCCGCTGCATACAACAACAAACATATAAACAAGAACTACTTACATCAGAGCTGGCTGCAAACGGTCGCGACATCACATCCCAATGAATGGAACTGGCGGGAAGCGGGCAGATCATAATTCTAAATGTTTCCACACTTCCCATTTCCTGCTGGGAGGGAGGCACCGGGTTGAGCCCCCCAAGGCCGCCCCAGCCCGCCTTCCTCCGCGGTTGTTGGGGTGTCGGCACCGGCTAAGCCCATGGCCGCCCAATGGCCCAACCCAACCCCACTCCCTGGTGTCAGGCAGCTGCCCCGGCCTGCCGCCGCCTGCCAGCCTGCCCGCCCCCACCCCCCCCCCCCGGCCCCCCTCATAGGGCTTAAGCCTGGGAGCTCCAGCCGGAAGGCTCGCTCTCTCTCCCAGATGTGCTGCCACCGCTTGCAAACCCCGCCACGCAGCTGCCCACCCCAGCTCACCAAGCTCCCCAAGCCTGAGCCTGTCTCTATCTTAACCACCGGACGGCGCGGGTAAACTGGAACTGACTGGAAGCTACAAGTCCATGCCCCATTGGACAGGCAGACGCCATCCCGGGCTCGAAAAGGTCCACATGACGCCTCCAGCCGGAGTGTTCCGCACCACTCCCCGAGGGAAAAGCACCACCTGGCGGCCGCCTATTGACTTTTCTGCAGGCCCTGTCCACTGTATAGGGGATCCAACGCCCGGCCCACACGGCCCGGGCTGCACCCGGCCCTGACCAAACCAAGGTCATGTTAGGCCGGGTGTCGGCAAGCTCCTGAGCGTGGCGGGCTACCGTGAACGCAGGTCAAGGCCCGGACCTGGCAGGGAGATCTTCCTCCCAAGGTTGGATGACCAGGAGGTCCGTGTAGCCAGCTGGTGTGTATTCAATGATCTTGGGCTTCTAGCTCATGCTAAAGCATGTGCCCCTGCCCCAACTAGAAATTCTTACGTGCTCTCGAGTCCCGAGAGATGCCGGCCCCACTGGAATTGCGTGGCATGTAGTCCCCACTCTGTTGACTAGGCTGTGCCCCATGACCCACACCTGCCGAGCAGACAGTCTCGCGGCGTCCTGGAGGCACTGGGAGGAGGGAAATCAACAAGTCAGGTGTTGAGGCTAGATGCACGCCCGAAAGGCCCTCCCCACCGCCACTCCGCCCACCATTCTGCGAGGATATCCTCCTCCGGGGACCCTGCACCTTCTATTACACGGCCGCGGGCGGCCCTCCCACTCCTGGAACGGTGGTAGTGCAGGCCGAACTCCTCGCTGCCAGTAGCCCGGCTTGAGCCGGGCATGCCCCGGAACACCGCCAGCATTTGGAACCTGGGTGAGGGGACCCATCCCTGCGGCACCAAGAGCATGCCACCCACCCGAGGCCCAGCCGGGTAGCCGCACTCACTGCGGGGGAGGGGCAGGTGGCTGCATTAGCCTGCAGGAGCTGGCATGGTGACCCAAGCCCCGCTGCCCTCTTGGTCCGGACTTAGAATGGGCCAGCTAAAGCGTAGGACCATGTCCCTATTAGACGCAGAGTGTTCCCTTTGCAGCTGATTGCTGGAAGGTCGCATCCCTGGTAGGCTTACTCAGTTCCCCAGGCCTGAAAGCCCCGCAGTGCCAGGTGGAAGGGCGGCGGCGCAAGCAAGCGCCACAGGCACTAAGCGACACTCCGCCTTGCAGGTAGCACCCCAGTGACCGCCCTCAACACCTCCTTGGTGACTGAAGGCTCGAGGTCCCCTCTGTCTGGTGCCCACCACGCCACCTGTAGCCACTAGGCGTATGGACTACAAACGCCTCAGTGACGCCAGGGAAAACTGAACCTTGCAGTAGAAAGCTTATGCCCGCCAGGTGCACCTCCCCATGAGTGCTGGTGCATCCCCCCGGCCCATGAGCCGGACCAAATACTCGAGGGAGGAGGCCAGTGTCCACCCCACCGCCAGACCCTGGCGCTCGAGGATCGCAGAAGCGCATGCTCAGGAACAAGCGGCACGGCCCGGCCAGCATTGCCTGCATGTGGCCGGTGCCAACGAAGTTCAAAACACCTGTGATGACGCCTCGCTGCCAAGGTTCCAGAGGGACGCTGCACTGTGCCGCCGGAACGGCTCGCCTCCCAGGGGCCAGGGCGCTGAAACGAATCCACCTGCTACGAGATAAGGCATCAGTAATCTCATTCTGCAAACCTGGAACAAAAGTAGCTGTGAAAGAGATGTTATGAGTGAGGCAGGTGAGAACCAAATTACGTAATCCAGGGCGCATGACCCGAAGCCGCGATTTGCTCGACCACTGTCTGTTTACCACACGCACTTTCACTGCCTGGTTGTAAAAGCATTCAGAAGAAAAGCACCCAAGGCTTGTTAAGCTGTGAGGTTGTGCTAAATGTGTGCACACGCCACCAGGATGGGGAAACAGCTCCAGAAAAGTGGGATCCCTGGTGATGCTCCCTGCGCTGCAGCTACTCTAGCTAAAGCACGGCGCTCTGCCCACTGACCCCCCGAAGAACACACACCAAAACCAAAGCCCCTGAGGCACTGGGGAGTGCACCTGCAACTCCAGGCCAGGGTTCCAAAGCTGATTGCCACAAAGAGATGCCAATTGAAGTTTCGGATGAAGGGACAAATCCAGGACCTCGCTAGGTCTTCTTTCATGCCTCCGGAGACCTCCCGGGATGATGGTCAGGGGGACTTGCAGCCCGACAAGGGACCTCGGCCAGCCCGGGAGCAGGTGCCCTGCCCGGGGCCAACACCCTGCAAGCTAAAATTGAGGGTGGCCGAGTAAGGACTAATCTAGGCGCACTTGAATTTTCGGGAGGAGGAGAAACGGACTGGAGCAGGGCTGAAAGGGGCTGTAAGCTTGTCAGCCGAGTGAAACTAACGGTTTGCCTGGACCAGTCCAGGTGAATGCCCAGGTAGCTGAAGGGGCAGTGGCGGCGCCCTCCGTCTCTGTTGGGAGCCATGGGACCCCCAACCTCGGGCGCCAAGGACCTGGAAAGCCTGAAGAGCCAGCTCACACTCCCCGCCGGGTGCCCTGCCTGCCGAGCAACAAGAAATCTGGCGCTATCAAGGTGGCTGGGTCACCAAAACCGGAGGGCAACTCCTGCCTAGAAAACCCATTCAAGGAGAGAAGTGCCGAAAGTCTCAAAGGCGGTGACAGGCAAAAGAGCAGCCCATGGGCATGGCCTTGTCCACATACCAATTGCCTTGCAAGTGGATGCCCAGCAGCTCGGGGAGTCCACAGGGGAAATGGGCAGGAGCCGGAAGGTGGACTGAATGTCACACTTTATAGGGGATGCCTCTGCCGACCCGCTTGCCTGATGCAGAGGGATGGCTTCGGCCCAGGTGAAGCTTAACGGACCCAACAAACCTCTGGGTCAATGAAACAGATTCACACGAGGAGAATCGCCCGGGGGGGTGGGGAGAGGTGCTGCTGAATTCAAGCCAAACTCCCCGGGTTTTCTCAGGCACGATGCCACTGGGGAGACCCTGAGGCTGGGGAGAGGAGGGTGACTGAAAGTGGGCTGCGCACGCGGCGACGGCCCTGGATTTCCTTTGTTGAGCTTATCAGCCACCACTCCAGGGAGATCAAGGACGAATAGATTTTTAGATTGTTGGCTTGGTAGAAGCCCCTCCTTGGAGCCCTTGGTACATGGGATGCAGAAGCCAGAAGAGAAACCATCCCCAGTAGGCTGCAGCCCCTGTCTGGATAACGCCGCGAAGCCACTCCAAAAAAGCTGCCGACCATGTAGACCGCCCAGAAGAGGTGAAAGGAAAGAAAAGGTTGAAAACTTGAGAGAAGGGAGGAGGGCCAGGAAGGAAAGAAGGAAATTCAGCTAAGAAAGGAAAGGAAAGAAAAGGCTGTCTCCTTCCCCGGGCCCTTACAGCTGGTAGACGCCAAACACCGACGGACCACGCCTTGTTGGTTCTCGGCCACTGGAAGAGCCCGGACCCGGGGAAGGCCTAGATATGTACCCAGGCTCCCTCCCGCCTTTTTGGGTGGGAGCCAATCATTGCACTGCCCTGGTGGCTATGACTGCCCGCCAGGCCATGCATGCCCATTATCTTGCTGCGTTGCTCACCACGGCAGCAATGGCTGCCCCTGGTTATTCAGGTGCATCTTATTTATAATGACACATACAACTCTTTTTTTTCTTGGTGTTGGAATTATATGTCATAGTTTCCACTGGTACTTTTTGAACTGATCTTGTATCCAAATAAGCTGAACTGAACTGCATGTTGTGCTGTTGTAGTCCAGTTCTTAAAGTTTCCTGTGCGGACAGGAGAATCTGGTGTTGAAATACTGCAATAACCCTTGTAAGATTATTTCTATTTACCATGTATATAGTTAAAAAACGTGCCCCAAGAATCAGTCTGGGGCGCTGTTGCGGCAGGGGAGGAGTGAGCGACTGCCCTCCTCCCTGCTGCTGATTGGCACAAGGCACATGACAGGGGACCGTCATGTGAAGAGGGGAGCTGGGTGCGCCTATAAAGGGCAGCGCCTGGTTGACTCAGCCTCTTTCCAAGGCCAGCCAGTGAGTGGATCCACCCTCCCACCCTACGTTTAATGTTTTTGGTTCAAATGTTATGGTGCTTTGTAAATTCTTTGTCACAGCTTGGGCGGTTTTAAGGCATAGGAGAACATCCTTATCAGGAAGACAGAGCTTGCATGTCAGACCTTCCCATGGTGGGGACTTCAATAACAGGTCTGTGGTAGTGGTGGGCTTGATTGTGCACGCCTGGGGGCCATGCTGAGAACTCGCTACCCGGCAGGAAGGGGTGTCACTAAATGGGTACGTTCTCAAGTGGCACCTAGTAAC
This sequence comes from Sphaerodactylus townsendi, assembly GCF_021028975.2. Lineage (NCBI taxonomy): Eukaryota > Metazoa > Chordata > Lepidosauria > Squamata > Sphaerodactylidae > Sphaerodactylus > Sphaerodactylus townsendi. The sequence continues at coordinate 84,842,373 of NC_059427.1, forward strand.
TTTCTGTTCCATGTTCCCCTTGGCCGATGTGCTGGGCAGTAGTTGCTGCCCAAAGGGCCTGGGGGGGGGGTCAGCTGGGGCTGCCCCTGCTAACCAGGTTCAGCGTTCGCTGCCTGGGGGCCAGGATGTGCTCCGTTATGCTCACCCAGCCTCCTATAGTGTTATGCGGTTATTACTAAACAGGCTGCGACCAATTCCTATTCCAACGAAATAATGTGTCAGTGGTCAATGGAGCGAACCTCCGTACATCTGCACGCAATTGTAAGATGTAAAAGCAGGTCTTTTCTATGTCCATGTTGAGTTTATCATGCTTTCTCTATATTTTGCTTGTTGTGGTTTCTAATACTAACAAGTTCAAATATGAGCACTGCAAGGGTGTTTAGTAAAACATTTTGAAGTGCTTTGACACAGATTTGCTTTTGTCTAATGGCTTATTTTCAATATTGGGGTGATTTTAATTGTAAACTGCCTCAAGCAGGACACTGAAGAGGTAACATAAAAATGTCATAAATAAATAAATAGGGAAGCAGACTGGATGCTCTTATGAGTCAGCAATTTCCATACATTTCACAAGTAATTTTGTCACTAACAGCTGAAAACAGAGGATGTGACAGATGGCAAATTACATGACTCATTTTTCAGGGGAAGTTCACCAAGATCATCTCTCTCTCAAGTTATTCATCTCTACAAGTTATGACAAAAATTGAGGTAAAATCCATCAAAGGGGGAACTGAGGCCAGTTCCAATTTTCTATGTAGTTTACACAGGTGCCCCCTTCAGTAGCTTATCCTGTACTGCTGACCACTGCTGCTGGAATTTTTTTTGCTTTAATTCTGTAATGTGTTTTAAGAAAGGAAAGGTGTATTGGCTTTAAGAATTCTTTAAAATGTTGTTATATTATGAAGCCTTGTCAGATTCTATTTCTATAAAGATCAGATTGAATATCTGGCCATTTTTTTTAAAGCTTGGAAAATGACCTGAGTGGATTTTTTCAAAATAGCAGGGAATCTAGTCTACCCTAAAGACTTATGTTTCCAGTGAATTAGACAAAGAGGCCCAATTTTACTACCCCTTGAATAAAGTGCCCCTAGCCATTCTCTCTGAAAAGTGGGAAAATACACAAAATGGCCACCAATATTCTGGAGCAGCATTTTTTTTAAAAAAACAAACCAAGCAGACTAAATAATAGGTCAGGGCTGCGAGTGAGTTGTTTTGTAGAAATTCTCCAGATAACAAATGAATTTACACTAAATTCAGGAACCACAAACTCTATCCATGTAAGTGTTCACTCTGGGTGTCTGTGCAGTCTATCTGTGCCTGTGTGTCTGAGTCTCCTCTTTTGTTGGAGGAAGAAAGGAAAGATCTTTCCAGAAGCTCATGTGATTATAGCAGGGGCAGAGTTAGGGGAATGGCAACTAGGGCATGCGTGTGCCCTAAGTCCCTGCCACGCCTGCATCATGTCCCGGCACACTCCCACCACTCCCCAGCACACCCCTGCCATGCCCCACTATGCCCACACATCGGCATGCACCCGGGGCAACCCGTTCCCCTGCCCTGTTGACTCTACGCCACTGGATTCTAGGCATGTGACTCCAGCAGTTAACTCTTGCTTAACTGAATAAAGCAGGCAAATGTTGTCATATTATGAAGACATATCAGATTCCATTTCCATTTTCATTAAGATCAAATTGAATATCTGGCCATTTTTTTTTCAAACATGGAAAACAGTTTGAGTGGTCTTTATCAAAAAATGAGGCCTAGTCCATCCTCTCTTCTAAAGACTTGCCATGTTTCAAGTGAATTGGACAAAGAGTTCCAATTTTACAACCCCTTAAATAAGGTTTCCCTAGCCATCCTCTCAAAAAAAATGGAGAAATGCACAAAATTGGCCAGCAGTATTCTGGAGCAGCATTTTTAAAACAAAAATTAAAGTGCAATCCTAATATTTCAGTCTAAACCCATTCATTTCAATGGGCTTAGACTGTTGTAACTACATAGGTGTCAGGATGGCTTTGTTGGGAGGGGGAGCTGTCTGGAGTGTCTTTCACTTTTTCAAGTGCAATGCTATTTACACTGTCTGGTCTTAGAGTTCTGCTGCTGGGATGGGTCTCCAAGCTGGGCTTCTCTTTGACTCTCTGTTCCCATGTGGGGGTAGGGAGTGTGCTTTCATTATTATTTTCGCCAGAAAAGTCTTCCTTTTGTTCCTGCATGTCTGTCAATAAAATCCTTGAAAACTTGCAAGTGGTTTGTGGTGATTGGGGAACTGACAATAGGATTGCACTGTTAGTAACAGCAAGTGAAAGTAGTCCTTCCAGAGTGTCTGTCTAATGAGGCACCCACCCATATTCCTGCCAGTTGAGTTGTGGAGACATAGAATAATTTTTAATTGGAGCAAATTCATGTTGCATTGTAGTTGGTTTGTTGGCAGCCTACCTATCCAACCTTAAGCAATGAAAAATGCGACATTACCCCAAATCACTCCTATAGAAATGGTGCAAAACAAGTAGCCCAGAAACCAGAAAAGCCAGCAAACTAAGAAAATGAACCAGAATAAAAAAATCAACAAATTAACTCCTCAGAAGTACTGAAAAGGGAAGGCAGAAGATTGAAACAAACCAGAAATTAATCCTCAAAGAATCCCAAACAAAAACAAAATAATCCCTTTTCCAAAATGCCCCATTCCAGCATTCAAATGTTTTTCTTTTAGTATCCTTCCAGCAGGAAAGGATAGACAAAATGCTAGCTAGTAGCAATAAATTAATAATCAAAAGGAATCAAACTAGTCTGACAATAAAAGAATCCTGCGCAGCCCAGAATCTGTCTGAATAGCAAGGTGTCTGTTCAAGGACACAAAAAGGAGATGTATTAGAGGCATCTTTTAAGGAGGGAGCACAAAGACGTAGGTAAGGGGGGGGGGTTCTCAGGTTCAAGCCCCCATTACATGTCAGAAACTCTGCCCCCTGTTATTTTTTTTTGTATTTTGTATTTTTCAGTTTGTGGCCTATAGGGGCCCCGTTTTCAGGCTAGCAGCACCAAAATTTCAGGGATTTGTTGGGAAACTATCCTGATGATACCACCCAGGTTTGGTGAGGTTTGGTTCAGGGGGTCCAAATTTATGGGCTCCCAAATGGGGTGCCCATCCCCCATTGTTTCCAATGGGAGCCAAAAGAAGCTTTGAGGGTCCAAAACGTTGGACCCCCTGAACCAAACTTCACCAAACCTGGGTGGTATCATTAGGAGAGTCTCCTAAAGATACCCTGAAAGTTTGATGCTGCTAGCTTAACAATTGCACCCCTGACAGCAGGCTTCCCCCTAATTTCCCCAGATTCTCCTTTTAAATCCACCCTCTTTGGCATGGATTTAAAGGGAGAATCTGTGGTCCCCAGTTTAAAAATTGAAAGTGATGCTGTTTCACAGTGGGGGATAATCCACCTCAAAACAGCATCACTTTCAATGTTGTTTTAACTGGGGACCCCAGATTCTCCCTTTAAGGTGGATTGAAAAGGAGAATCTGAGTTCCCTAGTTTAAACACCATTGAAAGTGATGCTGTTTGGGGGTGGATTCCAGCATCACAGGGGCTGCCCATGGGTGTGTGTGTGTGTGTGTGTGTGTGTGTGTGCGTGCGTGCGTGCGTGCGTGCGTGCAAAACTCAGATTTTGCACCAGGCTCCATAATGTCACTGTATTTTATCATTGGTTTTAGCTGTAATGTTTTTAGCAATTATTGTAAGCCACCTTAAACCAAGAAGGCAGGATAGAAATGTTTAAATAAATAAGTATACATACAGCACAGTATGGCTAATATAACTGTTGGCAGCCATTTAAATTTTCCCTCTCTCCAAAAAAGACTGTGTGATTAGCCCAGACAGCTCTCTTGAACGGTCCCAGGGCTAAGATGGCTTGAGAGAAATGCTGGAAGGCAGAAAGGCTCTGTTAAATTCCTGACATTTAATTTGTGATATTAACAGATCTGGAGTTGTTCCAGGAAGCCTTATATATGGCCTACCCAATCCAGTGCCAAATAAGTCACTTCACACCGCTATCATTACAACAAACAGTAGCCATGATCTTCCACATCTTCTTGATCTTGAGTCTTCAGCCACACTGCCAAGGAAGTGACTTGTCAAATTTAGCTAATGCAGCATTTTCTGATAATCAGGGAAACAAAACTGTTTACTGATCTTGGGTGCTTCCACCCCAAAGTAGTTGCTGATTGGTCTAGTTGTGATTTTTTCTGTAGTTGCTGATTAGTCTAGTTGTGATTCTTTGTGAAATCACACTTCCCTGCTGTGTTCTCCTATGACACTCAGAATTTTCTGTTTTAAGGTGTGTGTTTTTTCCAGCATGGGCAAAGCTGCATAAAAATAATGCAATATCTTTTCAACAAACTCTTTTAAAATGTGCAAACACCTCTGACAATTTTATCCCCTTTTAATTAAAGGCAGGCTGAGCTGTGGGTGATTCTTTTTTTTAAAAAAAACAACAACCCACAAACATGAATAACACTAGATAGGAATACACAATACTTTTACAAACTAAAAAACCCTCCTCTTCCAACAGTCCCCTCCCTTCTGTCTAAAAAGCAGACAATCCTGTCTGTTGATTTCTGCAAGAGACAGACCCCTTGCAGTCTTCAGCACAAAAAAGTAACTATCAGCATGATTACTCTTTTTCCCCTTCAGACACAAGAGATTAGTCACGCCCATAATGTTTACCCAGAAAACAGCCTTGTTTTTTTGTGGAACAGGCTGTTAATTGTGCACAAATGGAGGATGAAAACATGTGCAAACATGAAAAATGCACCAACCAGGTGAATGAAACATGAAAGATCCTTGGTGTGGAAGCAGTCCTGTAGCCGCTGATGTTGCCCTGAGTGTCAAAAGTACATTCCTGCAATTCAAAAACAAATAAACCTGCCACATTATAGGCTACAATGTAATTTGCAAATAACTGTAATGTCAAAAATGAAATAGCAAAGGGTACAAATGGGGGATAAAAGAGCACAATAACACAGCGGACACAGAGCAAATATAACACAAACACACAGTAGAAGAAAGTAACCAAGGCAAGGTGACTGGAGAATGAAAGTAACTGTCCAATAAGGTAAGTCCAGATAAGTGTAAATGTCTCCAGAGACTGTGCAAAGTTCCAAAGATTAACAAAGTGGGACAATCAAAGTGGGTCTCCCCCATTTCGCAGAGTAAAATCTGCTTCATCAGCAGCAATATTGTAAAGCCTGCCCAGATATGGGAATTTTTAAGCCTCTAAAAAGTAATTTACAATAGATAATAAATATTACATAAATATGTGTAATGGTCACAATAAATATTATTACTATATATAAACATATTTACTATATATAAAATTATTGTGTTATATAAGACACTTCAACAAACATATCAATAAATAACAACAGTGAAAATAGAGTTATGCTATTTAAAAAAATCCCATAGGACCTAGATGTCATCTGAATAAGAGTTCCATTTGGTAGGAGCTACTAATGAAAAAGCTCTTGTTCTTGTTGAGAACAGTTAAGCAACCCATGGGCCAAGCACCACTAGTAGGTCATGAGTAGGACAAAGTATTTTTGGGGGGACATATAGCTAAAGGCAGTCCCAAAGGTAGGAAAGTACCAGTTTGTTTACGGCTTTAAAGGTAAGAACCAGTACCTTGAACTTGACTTGGAAACCAATAGGCATTAAGTGCAGCTGCTTGAGCACTGGCTGAATATGAGATGACCACGATGTATTGGTTAATAGCCTAGCCACATTCTGTATAATCTGAATTTTCCAAAGCAGCCTCAAGGGCAGCCTTGTCTTGAGTAAGTTGCAATAGTCCAACCTGGAGGTGACCATGGCATGTATCATCCATGGCCAGGTCTGACTGTCAAGTCACAGGTGATTTACTTGCCAATTATCCATGGAACACTTACCTCCGGCTCTTAGCTGCACAGTGGGGCTGTAGTGTGGTCTCACATTTCTCTGATTACACATGAGGAGGCATTCACTGCTTGCTCTGCAGCTTGCTTGCTGATGTGTCAAAGGACTTTTTACGTTTCCTGGTTCTCTTAACTCTGCCCACCAACTCCCTCTTAAAGGCACAGATCTTATCACATTTGGTGTTTGCTAGATAAAGGACTTTGTTAAAGCCCTTTAAATTGCAGTTATACCTGTGACTGCAATTATATTGATATTGTAGCCCCCTTCAAAAAAATGCAGAAAGAGGCAAAGCAATTCCCTGGACCACACTCTGCTGGAGAAGGGGACCATGTCCTAGAACAGATATATCTCCCCCTACACACACATGCACAAACACACACACTTACTCACACGCACGCACGCACGCTCACTCACAGGAGATACATGCAGGAGAGAAATGGCTGATTTGCCATTTGGAAGTTATCAAATGCAATAAAAGACAGCAATTTTGCAGTGATTCTCTGTTTATAGCAATATATTGATATAACAGTGCAATAAATAATAAAAATCGAAGTAATAACAAATCCGAAAATGAGGAAGGGAGAAGTGTGTGTGAAAGTGAAAGGGAGCGGGTGGGGCTGGTGGTGGGTGGAGGTAAAATGTCCAGGATAAAGCTGTGCACACTGGCAAATTTTCCCCACTCTGACAGTGAAGGAAATTAAAGTTGTGCTTAAAGTGGTGTCATTCTGCATGAGGAGAATGGAAATTGAAAGCAGGACTTGGGGAAATACATCCATAGAAGAAATCTTGCTGCAATGGAAATTTGTCCCTGGCATGCAGCAGACATCTTGTGCATAATGGGCCACCACGACCATGTAGGGTTTTCAAGGCAAGAGACTAACAATAGTGGTTTGCCATTTCTTTCTTCTGCATAGTGATCCTGGAATTCCTTCGAAATCTCCTAGCCAATCATTAACAAAACCCCACTTAGCTTAGATTCTGAGATCTGAGGAGATTGGGCTAGTGTGGGCCATCCAGGTCCAGGCATGTGTGGACTGCACCTATTTTAATATATCATTGCCTCCTTTGCTTTTGTGCTACATTTCAGAGTATATTCTATTGATCTGGACAACCACACATTACTCACTGTTACAGTTAGAAAAGAACTATTCTGTAACAAATAACTCTCTTGTGCAAGTTGCAATGTGGATCATGCTTTTTTCTGTTACTATTGTTTACATGGAAGTTCCATGTGGATTATGCTGCATTATTTGTAATCTCTATTGGAAAAATCAGCCCATATTCCTAGATTACTATAGTAGTGTTGGGGTGGCCTGAGCACTGGGGGATGGGAATTCTGCTCTGTGTGAATCTGCTGTGTGAAACTATTCTTCTGTTGCTTCCTGACTGCGTATCTCTCCTCCGCTCAGCTAGTGAAGGCCAAATACTTTGGTCTGAAGTGCAGCTATGGGATGATTGTATGGTGGGCGGGGGGAATGGGCATGCTGGTTGCTTTAAAATAGGCAGCCAGAGATGTCTTTGTATTGTTCTGGACTATTCTGACCTGCAACAAAGGAACCATTTTTCATCAACAACTGTTTCAATTGACTGGTTTAAGGATGTTCTGACAAGTAGCAACATGTCATGAACTGCCCAGCTTGTTAAATAATTAATAATTTCTCAATTTGTCTACACACCTGGAACCAGGTGCTTTCTCAGAAGGATGACGATTAGCAGACACAAACAGATGCTGAACATAGAATTTGTGACCCCTTCTAGTAGCTGGCCACTGAATGAGCATAGCTGCAATCACTGCATGAAGGATGGTGGAATAGGAGGCTACAATTGGTTCCATATTCCCCCCGCCACAAAAGAGGCTCAGGTGTGGAGCTACTCCTTGCTGTACGCATGAAGACTAGCAGTACTGTGTTCTTAAGTGGCATGATGGTCTAGTAGGTTGTGAAAAGAATGGTCAGTGCATCTGGAATCTGCTTATCCTACCAGTGAAAAGAGCTTGATGATGCATGAAACATAGGAGCTCAGATCTTCCTCCCACTTTGACAAATTGCCCATCTTTATTACAGACCACCTACTTTTCTGCTCATTACCACTCCAGACAAAATGTGGAACAATAATTTGTTTTATTCTAGTAATTTAACAAAACCAAAGTCAGACAATGGGGAGTCGCAGACAAATTAAAATTTATTGAGACAGACAAAAATGCAACTATTTAGGACTACAATTCAGCATTTACAATTAACCAAAGAAATCAGCAAAATGTTCACATTCCATTTAAGTTTTCATGAGCAAAAAAGCATTCATAATTTACTATGCTACTCTAACTATGATATTGTCCATTCCATCTACAGTAGGGACATAAAACTTAAACACTTAATATTTGGATCTCTCCTTACAACCATACACATTAAACAGTAACAGACATCAGCAGCATTAAGAAAAGTATAAAAAGACCAAGTACCACCTACTGTAGAAAGGGCTCTTTGATGTGTATTAACCGTACAAAGCAGTCTATGCATTAAAGAAACCAGTATGGCAGAAAGAAGAGACTGCAGTGAAAACCAACAAAGGATATGAAAATGTTGAGATACTGAATGGTCTGTTGCTACTGATGCCTTTAGATTCTATAGGCACAGTGCAGCCAAATTAAGCAAGTCCCATTGGTTTCCATGGGAGAAAATCAATCAGATGCTTAACTCTGCCACCAATATCAATGGCAGTTAAAAGTGCGTGATTGTATCTTAAGTCCATCTGCTGCCTAGAGGAGAATAATGTGAAACTTTTAATATTTAAGCATTCCTACACCAAATGTCTGCAAAAAGGAAGAAAGAAACAAAAAGAACCCACTAACAAATTGCATTGCTTCAAACATGAATATTACACACTGAAATACTAACTGTAAAATAAACATTTACATAAATGGATATTCTATTGTTCAGCACAGAGGTGACATGTTTCCTGAAACATCTCTCTTTCACTGATTTTAGTCAAAAGTATCCCCAAGTATTCCCTTGTCACACTCCAAGTGAAAAATCCAATGAGCTTATCACAATGTGCTGGGGGACTGCTAGAATATTGGTTTTAAATCATAGGTTTAAAAAAATTGCAAAAAGCCTTATTCAACACAATTGAGTTGAAAGTGAACAAATATTATCTTTTGTGAAAGCAGTCTATCAAAATAATATACCAAAGCACAATGCAAAAACTTAAGGAGGCTTCCTAATGTTTTTGGAGGTAGGGATTCTGTGACAAAATTAGGATGCAATCCTCTAAGTGTACCCATTTGAAAGTGGTCCCATTTAAAATAAGGGCCTAAATGGCTTGAGGGTAGCAGTGCTGACCTGGGTCTTTCATAATGTAGGAAGGTTTCTTTGCTTTCCATCTTTTACAACTTTTGTAAGGTCAATGAGGTGAAGGAAATTGAATATTTTAGCTTCCAATGGAAACAGAAATTAACTCAAGCTACAGGCAAGTTAAAAGCTTCACCTGGCAGCTTCATTGTCATATGGGATACTGAATTCTGCTATAGGATTTAATAGCCAGTGGATCTACCACATACAGAATTAAAGGTCTCATTTCTTTAATATTTTAATGTACTGAAATATCTTTTTTTAAAGCATACCCTGAAATGAGAGGAAAGAGCAAGAGAAAGAACTCTGCTGAATGAATTTAATGGCAGTTACTTGCACCATTTAGAAATTGGTGCTAATTACGAACCAGTAATGTAGCCAATGTATTGTTCTGATAGCTAGTGCTGATATTCTATTTTATTGATTCATAAAATTATTCCAATGTACCCGAAGATTTACTTTCAAATTATATAAATATTACAGACAAACGTTCGGCATAGTCATAGTGGAGTTTAAAAAATATGTAGCAAGATTTTCATGAATCTTGTTTAACTCATGATGTATATTAGCAGCCTTTTTTTCTTTACATATCGAAGTCAACACAGATGGTTCTTTTCAGAGGGTCTGTGATGATACAGTCATGGAAATGATTCATCATGTGTCTAGATTAGGATTGAACACATCTTTGAAAAGGTGATGCCATTAACGCTTCTTGAGTTGCAGGTTGGACACTTTGTCAAAACAGTCACAAAACTGACCAATGCATCGAAATTCACAGAAAATATCAAGCATCCACCCTAGTATCTGTACTGAGTATGCTATTCCAACTTATGTTTCTGATTTGTAAACACAGGTAATCATTATGTGGTTTTGACTTTTAGGAGGCATCTTGAATACATTCTTAGATTTCTTTCTTTCTGTTTTTTTAAGCTTAACTTAGGCTGAGAGCTTTGCACAAGCCATTCACATCAAGGCAGGTAACATGCAACAAACACATAGCATGAACTGTCTACGACCATATTCTACACTTAAATGCACATGTTGAATGCCACTGATTTAGATGAAGTTTTTGTACATGCATCTGTGCTCTTACATAATGTATTAGATTGTTACATTGGTTTCTTCATATAACAAGCCTCACTGGAAAAAATCACAAATAAAGGCTGTAATGATAGAGAGATTTGGAAGAATGTTTTGTGACAGCATAAAGGCTTACAGCCTAATCCGGGGGAGGGGGAAGGTCTGAAAGAGCCTGGGGGAACGGCACAGCCATGTGCCAGAATGTTTACTCTTTCTGCTGCAAAAGGGGCAGCCCCACTGGTGTGCCAGTGTGCCAGCATTCACCACCTCACAGCTGTGGTGTGGCTATACCCAGAAGTTGAAGCATTGCTGGCATCCGATCAGATGCCAATGTGTGTGGAGTTTACTGGAACCTTATCTACCTTCCTTTATTCTGTACAGAAACCTAATATTATTCCTATGCTGAGCCTAATAAATATGGAGCATATATTGAGATGGAAGAACTCTCCCTGCCGAGCTCAAACAGATTCTTCATCTAGTCCTCTGAACAATTAAAGATCAGGAACACCTTGGACCATAGACAGGTAAGTGCAGCCCTTCATAAATGTGCATAGCCATTTGCTATCACTGCACTTTGTTGTGAGGGCAGTGATGATCTTGTGGAGTTGGGAAAGCTTGGTGATGGACTGAAGTGGGCTTAAATCAAAATAATTACTAGAACAATAGGAAGAGTTTGGATTTATACCCGCTTTCCCCTACTATTAATAGGCTCAAAGTGGTTTACAAACTCCTTCCCTTCCTCTCCCCCAACAGACACCTTGTGAGTAGGTGGGGCTGAGAGAGTTCTGAGAGAATTGTGACTAGCCCAAAGTTACTACAAGAGAACCTAGATGAATACCCTGGGTGTGGTATGCAGCATTCTCCTGCATCCCTGCTACTGCATGTGAAGATCTTTCCATCCAATCAGATTTTCAGGCATGCCCTTATTTCTTCCTACCAAAATGTAAGCAGCACTGTTGGCTAATTCTCTACACTTGTTCCCCAAACAGATGATTAGTGCTGTCAAAACTGACTGCCAACAAGGAACAGTTGCAGTTTTTGCAATGTCTGGTAATAAAGCAGAAGAGTTTTGAGTAGCTTAGATTATTTTAGAAAGTAAGTTTACAAGAGATGTAAATGAAACAAAACTGCTGAAAGCCCTGCTTTTGAAGACAGGTCCAGAACATGGCTTGATCTGGAACACATTGAACTTGAACACATACAGATCACAGTTTATTGTAACCTCTATGAACCTGCTACTAGTTCAGATCACTAAATCAAAATCCTATATAGTGTTGAATAAAATGACCCTGTTTTATGATTTTGCAATATGGCACAGCAGAGTGCCATTATGTTTTGTATGCGTAGCAGTTTATAGTCCCTAGTAATTACAAATCACACATTTCCCACAAAGACAGGATAGGAGGCCTATTAGCATTTTGGCTAGGCAAAACAGGTATATTTATTATAATTTCTCCCTTTAGATATTTAATGAAAAATGAATTGCAATATGGCCTGATAGAGATTTGGCCATAGCTATTGAATTGTACTGGCTGTTCTAGGAACAAAAGGTTGTCAGAAAGGTATGCTTATTTCTACCTCAGGTGGTCACCATGTTTTCCTGGTTTCTAGAACTTATTTGTCTAACCCATTTCTGAGGGAGTAAAAGATTCAAAAGGCAGTACAAACTGCCTGAATGCTGACTGGAAGATTACACTCCATATTCCCCCCCCCCCTCCACAAAAGGAGGCTCACCATGCTTCTCTTCGTCACTGCTCTAATGGGTTGGTAAGGGCTTTAATGGATTACCGTTGACTTTAAATTGCTACTGAGAATTTGACAGAATCCTTCTAATTGTTGCTGTTCCATGTTCCCCTACTGAAATTACAATAATAAATTGTATTTCTGTACTATGCGCTTAAGACCTTGCAGTTTTTGGTCCAATTAGGAAGCCATTGCCATCAGCCCCTGCCAATCAGAAACCAGGCAAATATGCTGTACAAAAGAAAGTTTGAACTGGGCTATCTTCAAAGTTGCTTCTCTTAGTAGTAGATATGCTGGTTACTTGGAACTAAGTGTCTCAAAATTGTTGTTTCTGTTTGGCAATCAATCCAGTACAGATGTGTCTGAATTCATCATTCTATGTAATTTTCATATCACCCTCTGTTGCCATAAAATTTCCCATACAGGCTTTTAAACTCGTTTTTTAAAAACAATGTGAAAACATGATATCACAGCAGATTTAAATCCTGAACAAAAAGAAATATCAGGATTTTAACACAAAAGGGACCAGTTTCTAAGTACAGCAGAGATGTAAATAAACAAAATCAGAAGTCAAAGGGATTTGATGTGTGAATAAAGAGATCATACACCATGAATACTACAAAAAAGATCCTACAGTGTCACCAGACAAACCTTTACTCCCAGTTAAAATGTTTTTATTGAAACCAATAGGATATGGTAGTAGCATGTGACTTTAGATTCAATTGATTTTGATGGTACTTAACTGAGATTAAGGGAGAGCGGATTTGGTGAGATGGGGAAGACCAATACAACTGGTTAGACTCATGTGGTTAGAAACGGGCTATCAGTCCTGTGCTGTCAACCTCCAGAATCATTACAAGGGGCTGTTGTGGAGCCCGGGGGTGGGGGAGCATCACTATTGCCATGACATCACAGGTCTGGGCCATCAATCTCTCTATTTTTTTTATTTTGATGCTCCATTGACGGAACATGGAGAATGGAGCATTGAGGTGGGGAACTGCCAGCCACAACTGGACAACTGATAAGCATAGACTGGAATTTGCATATACACACTCCAGCAACAAGGGATTGAACCAGGGAAAGCTGTTCTCTGAGGTCTTTCCCACACACCAGAAATATAACATCTTGAAGATGTTATATAAAGCTGTTTGGGGAAGAAGTTTGCACAGTTCTCTCCCCCCAAATGTCTTCAGAATGTTTTATTTCTCTCAACCTGGGTTTGTCAAAAAATAATTGCTAAACTAGCAATCTTTCCCCCCCCTGAAATTGAGTTGAAGACATTTCCTGTTTGCCTTTGCGAACAAAAGCAGGAAGGATGCAAGAACCTGCAATATACGAATTTATATCATTGTAGTTTTGCAAACATCCTCCTCAAAAGCAAAAAAAAAAAAGGAAAAAGGACACGTGCATGGGATTGCGAGGCAAAACAAACTTTATTCATTTACTTTTCACAGTGAATTGCTTGTGGATGAGCTGCAAGCATAAGAAACCTCCATGGAAAACCTCACCAAATGGCAGAGGCAAGGGAATCTCTTCAGCAGCACACAAAATGGCGAGCACAACTTTGAAAGTGACAAGAGCTCCATCGATCGGCAGGTGGGAAGAAAGAACTGTTTTGGCTGACAACACTTGCATTGTCTGTACAGAGCAAGCACAAAAAGCCAAATGGGTCTTTTTAAAATGTCTGCAGGATGCTTTATTTCTGCTGTCCGGAAAAGACCATTGCCAGGATTAGATAAAGACATGCTGAGGTCTTAAAATATGTCATGCTTAAAAAGCCCCATAATTACAAAAATGACAGCAATTTAGCAATTTCAGCAATCTTTTTTGTATCAAGAGACCTTTTATAATCTGAGGGCAGAAATCTAACTCTGGTGCATGCACAAAGAGGAATGAAATGCATTTAACAAATCATAGCACTTCATAGTAATGGGCAACCCCATCAACTACCCCCAAAGAGGCTTCCCAACAGCATGGGAAGGCTTTAAGTGCTGAATAGCCTCTCCACCACCAGGAAACCCCTATGGAGCTGAATAGACTTAGAGCACCATTTTGGTGGTGTAAGTCAGCAGTCCTGGCTGTTGGTGCAATGGGTGAACAGCTGGGAGGGAGTCAACTAAAGTTGGTTCCTCCCCCAGCCACACGCCCGGAATGCCCCCACTGTGCTGATGGCAGGGGCTCAAGGATGCTGGTATAGTGTCCTTTGCTGCGTTTTACTGGGGTGGCGGCAGCCGCTTGGTGGTGGATTGACCAGTGCCCAAGGAGGGGGACAAATCTGCTGGTGTGGCCATGTCCCACTTCTACCAACAGATTTACTTCCCTTTCTGGATGGAGCCACTAGTTACCCAACAATAATGAATGATCCAACACAGTACCCAACAACAATGAATTTACCCACTACAGATATTATTAAATTAAGTAAGTAAGCAACCACTATGGTGGGTTGCAGGTTGTAATTGGGTACTTTCTTCAAAATTCCAATAGAGATTAAAAGCACAATACACACTATTTTATATGTCAGACATTGAGTGGCTAGCATCATTTTTATATTTCGTCTGGAAGCAATCCCATCCAAGCTGCATTAATTTCAAATAACTTACTTTCAGTTGGGCACCTTTGCCTGATTCTGTGAATTGCTCTGTAAGCTGGGTATCTTATAGAATACCAGGTGATGAAATTGTAATCCTTGCACAGTTGCTCAGATATGAAGCTGGTCCCATTTCTCATGAAGTTGCAACTGCTGACTCAGCATCTTTCCCTTGCTATTACAGTGTTATGTGCAAGAACAGTTCTATAGCTTTACTGGAATGGTTGGGTTGATAGCTCCAGTTTGGGGAATTTCTTGATTTTGGGGGCAGTCTCTGGGATAGATAGAGATTGGGGAAGGAAGGGCACTCAGCAGGCATGTGACACCAGAGGAACCAGCCTCTGAAACTGCCATTTCCTTCAAGGGATATAATCTCTGTAGTCAGCAAATCAGATGTAATTCTGGGAGAATTCCAGGCCCCACCGCATGGGAATGAAGAAAGAAAAAAGCACCTTCAACCCAATTCTTGTGACAGCTCATGTCCCTCTGGGCCTTCGAAAGCTACAGAATCCAGCATAAAACTGCATCATCCATCTGTTGCTAAAATGTATAGACATTGAATCCCAATCAAAGTAAAGCCTAAGGACTTCATTCAGCAGGCTCCCAGCCCCAATTAAACTATGGTTACAGGCTGCTAGCTGTATCGGTAGTAGAAGAGCATGACTTAAAGCAGCACTTTAAAGACCAACAAGATTTCCAGGGTATTACTTTCGAGAATCAAAGCTTTCTTCATCAGATATCTGATGGGATCTTTGACTCTTGAAAGTTTACACCCTGGAAATGTTATTGGTCACTAAGGTGCTACTGGACTTGAATCTGCACGAAGTATAGTAACATAAACCATATGCTTCCCACTTTTGTAGTTAAAGTCAATAAGCAGACCTCCTCCCCCCCCCCCTTCATATCTTTGTAATGAGATGACAAGAGTTTCAAAATGTGTGCCATGTACATCCTTGGATTATAGTTGTAAAAGTGTTATTTTTGGAAACTGTATAAACTGCTCATTCAGTTATTTGACTCTACTGTGTTTAGGGTTGCTTGCTAAAGACTGTACCTAGGAGATACCATCTTGATGGAGTACTATTAAACTTAATGAAGTCAATGAATTTAGGTGGCTCTCCCTGCAAATATTGAAACCAATGGAAAGAGGCATAATGAAACGTTAACCTTATGACATTTCGCAGTAGCACTGGAAGGGGTTCATTATAACCAGAAGATCTTATATGGTACACTGTACAAAAATACATGAAAAGCGTAAATAAGCATAGTAGTATACAGGACAAACAGTAGTCTGAAGGTAGATGCTATGGCACTGCACAGAATTTCACACTAAGAAGTAGCTCTTTCTCAAAGAAATACATGCTGTCTTTATAGTGTTCAGGTGATGTTCATTTTTGGTGTAATGGCACAATAATTGCCCTGATAGAGAAAACAGAAAGTGGCCCTTAGTATTTGCAGAATTTAAGACTTGTATGGGGTTACTTTAATGAGAAAAACATGGGCCTTGTTACAAATTCTTTCCTTTCTCCTAAATCTTCATATGGGATTATCATGCTTTGACCTTGTAAGGGGAACAAACATAATAAAACCTCCACAATAGCATATTCATTTCTCCACATTGAATGGCAACAGCAACAATGGAATGCTGCTATGGAGACCCAACTCTGTGGGGAAGACTGAGAGAATCATTTTAATCATATTCTTCTGCCTTATAAATCTATCACTTGTTGTATTTACCAAGAGTGATAATAACCAAAGATACAACTACCACAAGATTTTTTTAAAATCCAAATAAATATCAGCAATTTAAAGGAAAGAAGATGGTTAGTGCCTCTGACAGTTTCAGTGCTTCCAAATGAGGCATCATTTTAGAGTAAATGAAGAAAAAGCATTTTCAGCAAATCCAGTGGTATGCTATTCAGAAAGCAGAGGCAGCTTGCATAGCATTAGTGCAAACTTGATCAAAGCAAGACCTGAAAGCCTGCAGAATGACTGCACAGATACAAAGAAATGCACATGGAAAGCATTTCTTCTTCATATGCTTTGAAAGACTATTCAGGTCCTGTTTGCCTCACTAAAAGTGGGAAGGGACCAGGGGTGCCATCAAGACGTATCAAAATGAAGTCCATATTGATTAATTTAAGCTGAACTGATTTAATGAATAGGAGAAAAGATCATCTGAGATGTTGTCCTGAACTGTCTTAGTCTTGAGATGGAGGAGAGGTGAATTTCACTGAGTTCCTGACTAGGTCTCTGCCAACCATTGTCAGAGGAAGTGAGGAGAAACTAAACCTGAATTCTTTCTGACTTCAAGTCAGTGGGTGACCAAGCCAGACTGCTGAGCTGATATTTCCTAACAAGTACCAGATGGAGAAAAAAAAGAGAGAGAACCACCTGCTTAAAATCGCAAAGCACAGTAATAACAAATGGCACAAAGAAATCAGTCATTGAAAACTTCAGTACTGACAACTTAAGAGAAATCTGGAACTGCTGCTCTGATGCACTGACTCCCCTGCTGTGTTCTATATTCCATGAACAGAAATGTCATGTGCTGCATGACTGAATTAAGCTATGAAAATCTGACTAAACAAGATGCGTCACCATGCTGGCAAAAGAGAACAATGCTCACAGTTATTCCAAACAGTAGCTAGTGGTGCAAGAAAGCTACTTTCCAAATTAAACACACTGTACAAATTGAATTGGGGGGAGGGGTAGACAGACTATTGTTACCATCCAGCAGTTACCTGTGTACAAGAGCCCCAATGCACTCGTGTGCAAGGTCTTTGCACATGTACAAGGAGCATTCACAAATGCACGGTCTTCCCAGTTCACTTCAATGTCAGGATCAGCTCTGTATGCTCATCTCCATTGTGCTTGTGGAGTTGTCCCCTAGCAGTAAAGTGAATGGGGAAGCCCAGCTGTGAGAGAGATCTGTGTGCCTTCTGGAAGGCCCAGACAGCTGTAGACTGAGCTCTGAAAGTGATGTCTGATGCTTCAGTTACCATTGTAGAGATATGAAATGACTTGTGATATTGTGCAAAACATGAGTCCTCAGAGCTATGGGAACTACCATATATAGCCAATTTCATCATCCTTATCATCATCTTCATCTTCGTCATCATCATTGGCTGCTCTTACATGAATCTTCTGTATTCCTTCCTTGTTCTTTTTTGCTGCTTTATGGTCTTCTTCCAAATCATCCAATAATATCACTGATCCACCACTACCGAAATCCCCTGAGGTTTCTTGCTCTTCTTCTGTAACAGGGAAAAATTCAAAGTTGTATTTTAAACCCAAATTCTGTCAAGACATTCCAACTGAATTACTTTACGTTCTTTATTACATTTTTTTGCAAAGGCTATATATATATATAATTTTTTTTAAAAATAGACATTTTTTACAAAGCAAAGTATCTACCGGTGCTCAAAATAACATACAGGCTTCTGCTGTACCCACAAAACCATGCGTTTCAGGAGGAAGTAACAGCTGAAGACAGAACCTTACATCTCTACATTGTTGGTTCAAATCCATTCCAGGTCAATGGTGACTGAAAGACACCACCATCTGATGAGTGTTCGAAGATATCTGAAATGAGTTGCCGGTCTCAGTAAATTGTGTACCTCATAAAAGCACCATCACAAACATCACTATTGATATCTTTGCTTCTGCCCTGGTATTGTCAAGAAAAGATGGCATGTAAATTGAGCCAGAAACATTTGTAATGGCAATTGTGGTCCCATTGATTGAGGTACAACAAATGCTATAGGAAAAATTATATTTCTTTTTGGCAAAGAATACTTAGAAAGATTACGAAACTGTTAATTACCATGCTTCTGTTAGATTCAGAAGTAATGCTTCTATGGGCGTTAAATATATAAAGTTAAATATATAAAGAAATGTTAAATATATAAAGAAATAAGATTGAACCCAAAAGGTGTTTTTTCACCTTTTTCATAGCAGCTCCTCATATAAGTAGGGCAGTCCTTCCAATGAATGGAGGCTGCAATTTTGGGTACTTCCTTCTAGGGTAGAGCCCCCACTCTGCTCCCACACTGCCCTGTTATGAGCATCCCCTGACCTCCTGGATCAAGATTTCAGGGCCCAGCTGGAGGAGCATGATGGGAAAATTCCATTCTTTGAATTTTGTTTCACTCATGATACTTTGGATCCAACTCATAAATATGTCTTTTATAAAGACACATATAAAAAGTGGTCTTTTATGTACAGGCAGCAACAAAATATTAATTTTTAAAATTTATGTTTAATATAATAGTTAATTTCAATATTTTTGTATGTAATTGAATTTTAACAATCTCTTCCTCCAAATTCACATGTAATAAATTAACATACAACTATTGCAAATATATAGAGGTCAGATGCATATATCTTTTCCATAAATTGACTCTTCAGATTATTCTTGAATGGCCAGGGCTGTATTGTGGTACTATAAGTGAAATGGTTGACAAATTTTCATTGCAATTGGTATGCGAAAATGAGGCTACTGAAATTGACATTGTTCTGATATCACTACATATAGATCCATTAAACAGGGGTTTTCAAACTGCCTTCTGATGAATCTTAAGGTTATTAGAACACAATTTATGAGGGATTGTGAGTGTAGATAGCTATATGCAATCCCAGTAGCCTCTTAGAGACCAAAAGATTATCGGGGTATAAACTTTTGAGAGCCAGAGCTTCCTTTATCAAATACAAAGGGAGCTTTGATTCTTGAAAACTTATACACAGAAAATCTCATTCATCTTTAAGGTACTACTGGATTCGACTCTATTGCAGACCAACACAGCTACCCTCTGAAAGTATCTCTGTGTCCATTTTTAGCGTTTTTCTTCTGCAATGTCATCTGTACAGGTGTATTGGCAGTGGTGGGATTCAGCAGGTTCGCACCACTTCAGCAGAACTGGTTGTTAAAATGGTGCTTCTAAGCAACCAGTTAAATTATTTGAATCCCACCACTGGAACCAGTTGTTAAATTATTTGAATCCCACCACTGTGTATTGGGTATACGGTGATGCAGTATGGGTATGGCCTAACTGCAGATGTGCTTTCCTCTAACTCTGACTTGTGTATGAAGGATAAATGAGTTCCACAGCAAATACACAGAATCTCACAGAACAAGAGAGGTTCCCAGCAGGATCTGTGAAAATCACCACAGTAGACCTTCCTTCGTCTGTGTATATAATGTGCTACCAAGTCGCAGTTGACTTAAGGTAATCCCTTGGGGTTTTCAAGGCAAAAGCATAACAGGATTGGTTCGCTATTGCCTGCCTATGCCTAGCCACCCTGAACTTCCACAGTGTTCTCCCATCCACCTAAGCAGGGTTGACCCTGCTTAGCTTCCAGGATTACATGACATGGGGCTAACCTAGGCCGCCCAAGTCAGGAACTTTTTCTTTAATCTTCCGCAAATAAATAAAACAGCAAAATGCATGCATGGTGATAAATTCCAAGGAGGAGATTTGAAGCCTGTAACTAACATTTTAAAGAAAAAAACAGGAGTTATTGAATCTTGTATGAGTAGGACTTAGTGTGTAAACATTTCTATAGCCTAAGCCCTCTTAGGAAAACATATCTCATGGTAACCTCATTTTCTCCACTCTGAGAGTTTGTTTGTATAAGTAGCCTTAAAAATGGTCATGTCAGGTTTGCAACTGTGGTGCCTGCTTGTGTGTGTATGCTGGTACAAACTACAGCTTTTCAGAGTAAGCTACTATGACATAATAGCCTTCCAAAAACAGATACATTTTCTTTCCTAAGGCAGCCCTGGTTGATACAGCCCCTGAATTGTGTACTTTTTGTTGAAGAAGGAACATAGACTTCATTCAAAACCAAATCACTAAAGTGATCAATATATAGTAACACCCCCAGCATAATTTATGTGTAAAGTATAGCAGTTTTAAACAGGCAGGAAAAAATAGATGAGATATTTTTACTAGTTTCATTTTGTCAGGCATGACAAGGAAGAAAGGTGACTTGTATGAGCACATTTACATTATAAATACAAAGAAGATACTTGTCATGCTAGGTAATATGTTTCTCCTGGTTGTCATTTTGTGCTCTCCTAGTCAAACTTAACAGCGGCGTGCAAGGGCTTACCCCATGTTAATTCCCATTTTATCTGAGGGAGGCATGCCATTACTCACCACAGCTAACAGTCCCTTGCTTCCTTGAGCCAGCTATCTCATTTCCATACTTATCGACACACCAGCATTGCCCAGTACTGCCATGACACTGAGTTGCTTTGTAATAGCCTTCCTCATTGCACCGTGGAATGAAAGCACCTGGGGATGGCAAATGGGGTCATTGTCAGTAATGGAAATACGTGCAGTTGTAGAATTAAGTAGGACGATAAACTGGCACGAGGATGGCCCTAATTTGCATGAAGATCTTCTCTGACAGTCTATCTGGTGAAGTTGAAATTGTCATAAATATAGTTCCTCCTGAATCAACACAAAGCAACCAAAAGCCAATGAGAGGGAGAATGAGGGCCACAGTGCAACTGCTCATCTTGCTTTGCTCTGCAAGATCACGTGGGCTGGCAGATAAAACACAGGCTGATGCAGATCTGGAGAGATTGTTGAGTTGTGAAATTGCAAAGTTTGGCTGCCTGAAATACCCAGTCAATATGTTCCAGTAGGTGTGTAGAACAGGGTTCTCCAGCCTCATTGGGCACTTTTGGAATGCTAAGGATGGGCAGTGGGTGCCATTACAAAACAACTGGCCCACACACCCATGCCAATCACAAAATGTTAGGAAGTTGATGAAGGCAACTATTTTTGAATGGAAGCTCCCTGCAGATGCAGAGGGAACCTTTGCTGGGGTCTTCTGTAGCATCTCTTACTCCAGTGATAAATATAAGATGTAAATATAAGATAGTGCTGAAGTCATAGAGGAACCTACTAAGCTGAGAACCAAAGGCAGGATTTATACAGCACTCATGTGGCCACGTGTCCTCTCATTCTTTGCATTCTTCTGTTCCCAGATACAAAAGAGAACGCGATTTTGGTCCTTTGTACTTTATAACTTTATGCATTCACTTTTTTTTAAAGACAAATGAGAAATTTTAATTTTCTGTCATGTTTCATGTTTAATTTACAGATTTTCTGTATTTACAATATGAGCTCTTAACGCAGCAACATAAATTATTCCTGGATGGTAGTCACCATCTGCTTGTTAGACGTTCTCATGTATTAAAGATGCACCATTATTGGAGCTATTCACAGTGAGATCTGAGGACATGGAAGCCAAGTTTTTTTTAAACACCTCAGGATATGCTTTCATTTTGTAACAAATGCTATCACCAGCTAGTTTTGTGTATCATTGTAGCTTTTCATTCAAACACTTCTTTCTCTATCAAGAAGGCTGGTTTATTTCTGCACCAGCTTCAGCAGATAGAAGGCAACCCCCCCCCCCCGCCTCAACCCTCTTTTCCCTGGAGATCATTTAGCTGAATCCCCCCATGAATGCCTCTATAGGAATTTCCATTGTCTGCTGCTTGCTTCAGTTTCAGTTTCAGAAAAGCTGCCTTTTATTGTCTCCAAAGATATCTGAGACAATATCTTGCCCCTTTGTCAGAGAGATGCCAGTTGATTTACTGCTTGAAATAAGAGAGGTTTCTTTCACCGGTTCCATGAATAGAGCATCTCTGCAGAGTGTGCATATATGTCAAAAGGGCTATTTCTGCTCCATTTCCTATTTGCGGGAAAAAGGATGGAAAATGTATTGCTCAAATGCTATGCCATTACTTCCATAAAAGACACAGAAATGGGAAATTGCTTATATATATAAAACATTATACATCAACACATTTTTCTCATTTCAGTCCATTGTAGACATTGAAGGGCACACCCATTTTTTAAAATGTTACAAATATAGTTTATAAATATTTAAACATTAATCATCCTGTATCTGATCTTATTTGGGACTGATATGGAGGAATTGCCCTTGTAAACTTTGTTTAATTGGGTATGAAACTTAGAAGTTTTGAAAAAAATGCATGTGAACACCAGGTAAGTATATAATTGCCATACATTGTCTCATACCTCATTAGGTTGGCATATTTAGGTCCCACCTTTCTTTAGCCTGCTCCCACTGCAACATGGATACAAGCAGTATGCCAGTTTTTATTATACAAATCTCCACTTTGTCTGAACTCGGTATGCACCTAGCTGCCAATTAATTCAGGCCCTTGGTCCCAGCGGGTCTTTACTGTCCATCCTATATCTATTTAATTTTTCCCAATTCTTTTGTTACTGTTAGGATTCGTTTTATATTGCTTTCTTGCATTCCTACTTGAGTTTCTTCCCCTACCATATCTGAACAGCAGAAGCAGGACAACAAAAGTTGGGATGGGAGAGGAAGATCAGTTCCATCCAGTAAAGCAGAAGAAGTATAGCCCTAACTTTGCCACCCACTAGTATTACCCTAGTGCAGGGGTAGGGAACCTGCGGCTCTCCAGATGTTCAGGAACTACAATTCCCATCAGCCCCTACCAGCATGGCCAATTGGCCATGCTGACAGAGGCTGATGGGAATTGTAGTTCCTGAACATCTGGAGAGCCGCAGGTTCCCTACCCCTGCCCTAGTGATAAAACCTGACTCAAGAAACCTCCCTTCATTTGAATAGGTTTCGTGCTGGAAGATGTTTTGAGAATCAGGCTGGCCAAAGCAGACTGGGTTATGCAATATTAGAGATGACTGTTAGCATTTAAATGATAAAACTCTACAATGCTGAAATACACATTACATGAACTGACACGAAATGCACCATGATCAAACAGAAGAAATCTTAATTTCCCCACTATGGTACTTTGTGGGAGTGGTTGATTTCTATGTGGTTTAGTAGCAGAGGCGTGGCTAGGGAAAATGGTGCCAAGTGCAAAATCTGAGTTTTGCGGGGGGGCCCCCCCCATGTTCGTTGGTGTTTTTGGTATTTTTAAGTGTTTTTTCAGTTTTTGGCCTACAGGGGGCATGGTTTTTAGGATAGCAGCACCAAAATTTCAGGGTATTTTTAAGAGACTCTCCTGATGATTCCACCCAGGTTTGGTAAAGTTTGGTTCAGGGGGTCCAAAGTTATGGACCCTCAAATGTGTAGCCCCCATCTCCTATTAGCTCCCATTGGAAACAATGGGGGATGGGGAGACCCGCTTTGGGAGTCCATAGCTTTGGACCCCCTGACCAAACCTCACCAAACCTGGAGGGTATCATCAGGAGAGTCTCCTGAAGTTACCCTGAAATTTTTGTTGCTGCTAGCCTAAAAGCTGCACCCCCTGAAGGCCAAAAACTAAAAAACACTAAAAAATACAAAAAACACAAACCTGATTTTTTGCGCCCCCAGGCACACGCCCGGTGCAACATGCACCCCCTGGCCCTCTTGTAGCTTCACCTCTGTTTAGTAATATTCCCTGTGATTCTGAATCTTTATCAGACCAATCCAAATGGGTGGTGGTGGAATGGGCTGTGCGAATGGTGTGGGCCCATGCTGACGCATTAGCTGATGCATTAGCTCCCAGTGCAGCCCTCTGATTTATGCCACAGAAACACTAGGCATAAGTAATTTCTTCCAATGGAGCTTTTATGTATGGCAGAGGAGGTTTTTTCCATGCTGCTTGCTGAGCTACCCAAGCTCCATTGGAGGTGACATGGTATCACCTCTCCTGTGCCATCCCCAGCCACCATGGAGGTCCCCATACCCTAAATGTTTGTGTTTTATAAATCCCCTACATCTTGTGTGTGGCATACTTACCAACTGGATCTATCTGTTATGAATGCAACTGTTACGTGTTTCACTATAATGTTAAACAGACAGACACCAATCTGCTGCAAATAGACAATAAAAACACAGAAATAATGGGCCTTAGACTATGCAGTCAAAATAAAATCTTTTGAGCCAAAGTCCCTCTAACCATGGTGGGGAACTGCGTGGAAGTTCCCTATCACTGAGTAGCACAGAGCTCCCTGCAAGAGCTCCGCCAGCCAACGGCACCAATATATATATGTGTGGCTGTGCGGCTTACAGGGACCATTGATTTAAACCATGGGAATGCCTTATCAATATGCTTGGGCTTCACTCTTGTCCTTGTGCACAAATCACACCTGAAGGCTTCCTGGGTTCAAAAACTTTGAATCAAATTCCAATCTGCTGTGACATCTGATTTCAGGCACTTGTATTGATTGAAGTTTGTTTCTTCTTCACAACCATATGAACCTATTTAATATCTTCGGTCATCTCCGGTGGCTCTACTTGGGGTCTCTCCATCATCTGAGATTAGATAGGTGGCAATCTGAGAAAGCCTTCTTAATTATACCACCAACATTTTTGAACTCTCTTCCCAAAGAGATTCATCTTCTGCCAGGAGATGAAGATTTTTTGTTTTGCTTGGGGATCCCTCACTAACTCCCATTAGCCCTAATAAAGCCTCCTCCCTGTCTATGAGTTATTAAGTTGTGTGTTTATATTATGTTTTATCTAACTGTTTACACACACACTGTTTTCTAATGTCTGAAATGTTTTAATGATCTAATGCAGGAATGTCCAACCCTGGCCCTCCAAATGCTTGTGGATGAGGATCATAGTCCACAAACATCTGGAGGGCCAGGGTTGGACACCCCGATCTAAAGTTTACTGCCTTGAAAACCCTTACTTTGGTAAAAAGGCTGCATTGAAATGTTGAAATAAATGAATGAATGGAGAAACCCAGTTTGTGAAAAGAACCAAACCAAACCAAAAAACCACCAGCTTGTCCAGATGCCTGAATTCAGATGTCACAGCAAACTTCAGTTTGATTCAAAGCTTTTGAAATCAAGAAATGTTCATTCATGCTATCTGTGTGAAACTGAGGTGTACACACTAACATAGCAATAGTTCAGTTTATAGCCAACATAAAACAGCCCTGTGTTTGTTCATGACATATAAATGAAGCCAGAGTTTAATGAAATCCACTAATAATTTGGTCTCTTTAGATACATTTAATAGCAACTGTAATTGTGGTTTTGTACAAAAGCCAGTTCCCAAGGCCCTGTAAACATTGCAGCACCAAGAAGAGCTACATAGTCTGAAAAACCCAGAATAGACTGTTGATTCCAGCCGTGAAAACCTTTAATGATGCATGCCTTTCTGCTTCCATAATTTTCACCTTACAGAACTGTCATTTTAGAATGAGTCAATTATATTTGTATGTGGGACTCCACGAATATAGCAGGGAGGCATATTTTCCTCATTTTCCTCTCTCCCACTATTTCCTCTCTCCCACTCTCTCTTTCCCCTCTCCTACAATTTCTTCTTTCCCTTCCCTGAAAGTCTCCATAGCTTTTCTCCCGCTTTCTTCTCTTTTTCTCACCCACCAGTCAACCCATCTTTAGCTTTCCTTTCTTCCATCTCTTTGGCAGCCTCTTCCCAGGAAAATGATGGCTGAGTTATGTGCTGGTCACTGGACTGGGTCCTGTTGCCTGGAGGGGAAACTGCAAGGTCCTGTGGTCTCCTTGCTTTCCAATGTGTTCCTCTCCCCACACAATTTCCTCTTTCCCTCCTCCTGGCTGCTTACACATGCTTTCCCCATTCCCTTCTTCCTTCTCTCCTTCGAGTGCCCCACTCAACTTATTTTTTATCGGCCTCCCCATTTTCAGTTATATTTATTATCCAGTTACTTCATTTATACTCCATCTTCCTCCCCAAAAGGGGTCCAAAGCAGCTTCCATCATTCTTCTCTTCTTTGTTATACTCTCACAAAAACTCTCTGAGAAATGTTAGGCTGAGAGTGTGTGACTGGCCCATAGCTTCCATATCAAAGTGGGGATTCAAACCTGGCTGCCCAGATCCCAATTTGAAACATAAATCACTGCACTACACAGGCTATTTTTTTGGGGGTGGGGGGTGGGTGACTGCTGTTTAACAGTAGTATAAGGAAATGTACAGGCAACACAGAAGCAAATTGTTGCAATAGTTGGGCGCAGGAAAACTTGAGCATGTTGCAAATAAAGACTGGAAAGAATTTTAATCAATATAAATAGATAGTGAAGTACTCTTGGCAGCCCTTTATTAACTACTCTTTGTAAACTTCCATTAACATGGAGTGTTAATAAAAAACTACAAAAAAGGGCTTATAAGCATAAACCAGAAAGGTTTTCTTATTCTTTTGTTTGTTTACACTAACATGGAGTGCTGACAACAACAATAATAAAGACATGCATTAACTTGGAGTGTTGGTAACAGCATCAAAGAATTGGCTTAATAAGGCCACAGAGAAAAGTTTTTGTTCAGTTTGCACTACCATTGAAAGACATTCTGTTTGCACTGACACAGAGTAATAATTTAACCTTGTAAACTTGCACTAACATAGAGTATTAATAATAACCACAGAAAAAAATGGCTTGTAAACATCATTAGTATAAGTTTACAAGGATAATTAATAAAAGGCTGCCAAGAGTATTTCATTATTTACAATGATTAAAAAAATTCTAGTCTTCATTTGTAACATGCTCACTTTTCTTGTGCCTAACAAAATTTGTTGTTTATTGTGGTAGTTTAACAGTAATAAGCAGTTATGTTCCACCGGCTACTACTATATTTATGATTTATTTATCCTGTGAGATAGGTTAGGCTGAGGATGTGTGACTGGTTCAAGGTCACCTAGCACGCTTTCATGGCAGAGTGGGGATTTAAACCTGAATCTTTCAGATCCTAGTATGAAATTCTCACCCTTACACAAAATTGACTTTTGTAAGGTGGTTGCTGTTTAACAGTAGCAAGCAGCTCTGTCACAGTGAGTCATGCAAGCTGCATGGTATCAAGTCATGGTTGCTGCTGGGTTCTGGACCTCATGAATCTTCCCTCAAAGGCCAAAACAGTCCTGAAAAGGACCCTGGCCCTTGTCTTTTACTGACAGAAACCAAGGCTTGAAGGCTGGCAATAATATGGTGGCTGCCTAACAATGGCCACTGAGGACATTCATTTCTTAAAGCTACAGGTGCCACTTCTATTACTTGGGGGAGAGGGGTTAACCCCCAATTTTTTTTTTCAAATTTCAGATTTTTCTGCAAAATAGGTATTTTTCAGGCTTGTACAAAGATCTATCTTGCCAGTCTATTGCCCCAATCTCTAGTTTCAAGTATCCACATTGGAGCTCAGTTGAGAATTAGATATATTGGCTATGTATTATTTTACAGTAATTATGAATTATTAAATATGGAAGGGACATACTGGAATATTACCTGACTGATTTCAGTCCTCATAACATCATGTCATTATCAATTTTTTAAAATGGAGTTTGACAGATGTATTCTTCAGCTTCCAGAAACCACAAAGTATTCTCCATGTCAATACTGCCTTAATATTTCTATTACTGTGATACATTTCAAAGTGCAATTTAGATTTTTAAAGAAGAAAATACTGAATCAATCTATTTCTAATAGTTCAGATATTGATTTTTTTAAAAAAGCTGAATTCTATTATCTGAATCAAGATTCATTGAAGTACAATGTTTATGTATAGTGTTTCCTACTATGCTGTCTCATGCAACACCTTTAGCATCTTCCATTATTTCTTTGATTTCATGAAGGCACAACAGGCGCACAACAGAAGTTGATATTTCCCCTTACTCTCCAAATGGGAGACACTTGTAGCACATAACATCACAGAAATGTCAGAAGCTTTAATTAGTGGTTTAAATGAGTGGCAAATAACTGAACTTACCCATAAGGCCTTTCCCCTTGCCCAGTTTTTGAATTCTGTTCATCTCATTCTGGCAAGGGAGACCTAAAACATAATATACGAGAGTGAGTTTCCAGATGGTAAGGGACAGATTCTCTAATGATTAGCTTCACAATTGACAGGCAATGTAGTCTATTGCACACCTGGGAATGAGTGAACCAAATATGATTGTACTGTACTGCAGAACAAATGCATGCCATTAGCTTTACTAATTAAAAAATTCACAGCACACTATGCTTAAAAATAGTGTTTGGGGGCCATTTCAGTTGTTAAACAGTTTTTCCTTCCCTTCATCAGCCTGATCTAAAGCCAGAATGCTAAATTACTGCTTGCTAATAGACTAATTTCCACATTATAAGCAATAGCATAAGCAATAAGATAATAGCAGTGAAACCCATTCTGAGATTCTCATTACAAATCATGTAATGATCCAGGGTACACACTGAGCACTCTGTGGTTCAGTAAACCGAGAACTCCTATGTGAACAGAACTGCAAATACATTTTACAGTAATTGAATTCTGGACCATGGGCATGATCCAGAAATTACAAACAGGTCTCTGCATGTACCGGTGTATGCTACTATGACTCACTAAAGCATTTGCATAAATTGTGCATAAATTGAAGACTTTCCATTCCTCCTGGTGGGACCAAATGTTTGAATTGCAGGGAAGATCCAGTATAAGCAAGGCTGGGTTGGGGAGGATATTAGTAAATGTTGAGTCCTACAGGGTGGTATGTATTCCAAGATGTGGGAAGACATTTTCTGCTCTTCTTAGTGTGCCTATATATATTTAATGAGAATTAATCACACTTTATTGGATTGCTTCCTTTATGTTTAATCATGGTTTGTTTGTTTTAACTGTCACATGCACACAATAGGTAGGGGAATTCCATATGCAAAATAAAACAAACAAACAAACAAACTAGTAAAGTTTTCTAGGAGATGGCTTTGAGGAAAGGTAACATAGAGATGTGAGAATACCAGAGGGCTCTTGTTCTTGTTGGGGAATTCTGGTCTGTTTCTCTTTACCACCCAACACTATTTCTCCCCTGGGAACTGCTTAATTGAGAGATACTGAGTTTAAGACTGCCTAGAAATTGCATCCTGTGGGTATAGCCTGTGGTAGCAGAAAAACACTCTTTATACATTTCCAGCCATTCTTTGTAGAACATTAACTACTACATTTCTTCCCAGGGAAGAGCCCTGCAAATAAGAGAATTTTTGGAGCTTCAAAATTAAGCTCTGCATCCAAAGAAGACTATTGGGAATGAAGAAAAAAATACTGAAAGCAAGATTGAAGAGGCTAAATTAAAACAGAGAAGGAAAGAAGTAAGAAAAAGAAGTTTCAATGTGAAAGGTTGTAGAAAAGTTGTGGAGGAAATAAAGAATGGCAGAGTGGGGAAAGAGAGGATTACAGCAGAGACAACTGAAAAATGGGCTTGCCAAGCTTAAAAGAAGAGGACTGACTGGGGAAAAAAAAGAGAATTAACAAAATGTGAGATGAATTGAAGCACTTTTTGAAGCAGAGAAGAAAGAAATATAATCAGAGAGGAAAATGAATTTTGAAGAACTTGTATTTGCAAACATCGACAATTGTCTGGTTGGTTTTTCTATAACACCCATCCTCCATTTTTAACTGAAACTCCTCCTGACACCTCTGTGGAAGGCAGTAGTGGCAGGGAAGATGGCACACAATAACTGACAGCTATGCATTGTACCAACTCTTTCAAGATAATGCCCAAATCTAGCAATTTCGTGCTCAGGGAAAACCTATTCCTCAGTTTCAGGTGACCCAGTTCACCTCAGATACAGCTCTGCTGACGAAATCCTGCTAGAAGAGACTAAGAGGAAGAGCTTGACACAGTGACCAGACATCTGCTTCAGCTCCTAATCCATCACCATTTCATACAAAAGTGCATTAGAACCAAAGGAACTCATTAAGTTGAAAAATAAAGAAAACAGGGACTATAAAATTAAGAGCTGGTCATGCCCAGTTGCTCAAACCCATAGCAGGAGAAATTGCTTCCAGACCTGTTCAGTAAATGCCAGTAGATAATGAGTGCCTGGATTTTTGCACTGAAGAATATGTGAACAGTGTAGTTTTCTCAACTGATCACCAGTGGTTTTATACCAGAGTTATTTTGACATTCATGCCTCATTATACTTGTAGCCCAATCCAGATGTGGGGGGGAGCTCTGCAGTGGCTGGGGATGGTGTGGAAAAGACAGCATCAGGCCCCTCCAAAAGGGTTTCTGGAAGTTCAGGAAGGAGGGAAATTCAAAACCCCAATAGCTCCATAGCCCTAACAGGCCTACACCATGCTTTCCAGTGGCGTAGATCTGTGTCCCAGGAGGGGGGCATTCCCAGGCTGGAAACCCAGCCCACCCCCTGCTGTGTCAGCATGCTCTCTCGGCAGGCATAATTTTGGAGTGGTGGGTTCTTATGTGTTTGAGTGCTGTGAAGCTGTGGTCGCCCACTAGCATCTTTGCTCTCTCTACCAGCGTAGGTGCTACCTATGCCGGTGAGGTGGAAAAACATGCCGGCATAGGCCTATGCTTCTCCCAGGTCTCCTCTTGCCTTCCCCTGCATTGGGCTGTTAGATTTGCCCATTAGTTTTAATCCCACTGGTTTATTAAAACCATATCAAGAAGTTATGGCTCGTAACAGTCCTAAGTAATTGGTTTTCTGTGCAGATGTTTTAGCATCAAGCTGTGGAATCTGAAAGTCAGTTTTTTAAGACAAAATTCACCGACTTACCTCCAGGCTTCTGAAAGCAGTAGCACCACTCATTGTTTGAAAGCTTCCCATCTTTGAAGGAGTCACAGGAGTTGAAGAGGGGTTTAATGCATGGTTCATACTTATCAAGATAAATGGCATTGATCTCAGAGTGATCAAGGAGAAGGTCATAGTTCATATCCAGCTTGTTGAACATCCATCCCAATGAATCCTTACAGATCGGTAATATGCTTGTATCGAATCCTGTAAAAGCAAGACCAAATAATCCCAACTGAGCTTACACATACACATATTACTAAAAAATAAGATGACCAACTAATTGACCATGTTATCAGTGCTGCAGATAACTGGGACAAAATTGATTTGAGATTAACATTTGCTTCTTGACTTGTTGGATGGTGGAACATGCTCCTAATTGGAAATACAGGTGAATGAAATGGATGGGTTAAAGAGGCAGTAGATTAAATCATGGAGATGGATAACATCCTGAGTCAAAAATGTTCATTATTGTGGCGCAAATGTGACTGGAGAGTTTACAGTTGGTTGAAGCCCATTCCCCTGCAGAATTAAAACTTGCCCTGTCTGCCATTGTGCTCATGCAACATAGTCATGATCAAGAGTAAGGACACATGATTATCTCATTACACATCCTCATTTTCTGCCCCCAATCATTTCCCCTCTGCACCCACACCCCTCCTATTATCTGACTGGGATATATGATACATGATTTGCATTTCTACTCATGTCTGATAAAGGGAATGTTGGTTCTCAAAAGTATTTACTCTGAAAATTTTGTTGCTTTCTAATGAGCTATGGGACTCAAATTAATTTTTAAAAGGAATGAAATGCCTTCATTTTCCAATTGTCTGGAATCAGAAAATAGGATGCATTATGAAAGACACCAGGTAAGTTTTCTGCATTGAATTTCTTGTTGTTCAGCTGTCATGTTCCTGAAATATCTGATATATGGAATATATTGCCTTGGAGCAAAATACTGTATCCTCCTTGTGTTCCGAACACAAAAATATTCATTACAAAAGTATCAGACCGTATTTTGATGTTACAAACTTCATGAGTTCTTGATTGGGGACTTGAAGCTATTAGGGTTAGGACTGCTGTGCAGGACCAAGAATTTCTTCCCCTGTGCTGTTTTTGGTGGCTGAAACAGCCTGGGGACTGCAGGTGGGAACATTATTTTCTCTATGGGAGCCAGCATGGGCAATCATTCAATGCATATACTGGCTCCCAATGGCATAAATTGCTCCCTCAGTGACCAACAGGTTGTTTCAGCTGCTGAAAACATCACAGGGGAGAAGACAGCACTTTCCCCTTTTCCTGAACTGCAGCCCCAATCTGAATCAGGCCCTGCTGCACATTTTCACACAAGTTGCCATCAGGAACTAACAGCTACAGTATAGCTGCAAGTCCTGATGGTGAAGATGTGCAGTTTTTAATGTCTAGTTAGGCTCTCAGTATGGCCAGATCTGAAGGGTCCTAATATTTGCTGGTAATTGCTTAGTGATCCTACACATCACCAACTTGGCTACATGAAGTCCACAAAGCTTAAAGGCAGCTTGGTCTTGTGTAAAATCCAAATATTTGGAATCAAATATTAATAAATAATTTCCTTGAGATAGATAGATAATAGTATCCATTTGTGTCTTTTAAGGAGGAAGCTTTTAAAAGTTCCAGTCATTTCGTATTAGTGTAATACTAATAATTTTTTCATGAAAAATGTGAAAGAAACTGGTTTTCACTAACTTTCTGTGCAGATCTGAACAGTTACACCATTTTAAAGCCAATTGAAGTCAGTGGACTCAGAAAGATATTGCTTAGGATTGCACTGCTAGCATCAGCTGTAGATAGTATCGAACTAAGTTCCTGTTGACAAATGGTTAACTTTGGACACATGGCAGTCCATGTGATAATCTCTACTTGTATTCCTGGAATACTCATAGCAGGTTACCATTCCTGGTTTTGGACTCACAACACCCCATTCAGCCTCTGAGAACCTCAAATTCCTTCTTGCTTCACTGCTAAGAGGGGCGTTGTTTTTTTGCTGTCAAGTCACACTTGACTTATGGTGAACCATAAGCAAGAGACATTTGGAGACATTTCGAGGTGGTTTGCCATTGCCAGCCTCTCCTTTGCAACCCAGATATTCCTTGGAGGTCCCCCATCCATATACTAGTCAGGGCTGAGAATGTGTTACTGGCCCAAGGTCACCCAGTAAGCTTCCATGGGTAAGAGATGCAGAGAATTTGTCAAAAGTACCAGCACACATCATTGACCAGAATGCTAGGTATGTGCCTACTCAGGGATGCAGGAATGTGCTCTCATTCTCTCTCTTTGTCTTCTGCACAGACTTTGTGACAATGTGGGTCTTGCTGGGTGGTATCAAACAGTGCACTAGGTGACTACTTAAGGCCAATTAACTAAACAACCTGTCTGGTATTTTGATAGAGATGTCATTTTCTGACAGAGTGAAACAAAGATTTGCCTTTCCAGTAAGAGGTTATGTACCAGACTTCTTTTGTGCTGTACATCAAGTCCCATTTCCCAGTGCTTCTTTGGAACTGGAAAACAAAATACACATCACTTAGGCTTTTCCCACACAAGTTGCTTAGATGTTATCTTGCCACCAAATGCGACATTTCTTTTCTTTTAATTCTGTACTTCCCACCCCCACAATTTGGTTCCAGAAACATTTCTCCTTTATTTTCCCTCCATTGTTTTCCCAAGCACTTTTAACCATGTTTTTCTATCTATTTCCAAACCAGCTTTCCTTGAACATGTGATCATGTTGAAATGATCGTCTTTTCTCTGCTCCACCAAACACCTGGCCCTTATCTATGCCCCTGTGTAGACCTATTTTTCTGTTCCTCCTCATCCTCTGTTTTTAAAATGATTTTTTTCTTTTTTCTTTTGTCATATCAAACTACTGATGTAACATAGAGGCAGAGATACAAAGAAGCAGTGATAACTGGATTAGCTTTGTCAATTTCATCTTGAATTAGTGAAATAATGTTAAGGTGAAGATACACAGAATCCACAGTTAACATTGAATGAAATCAACAAGAAAAGTTTCTTTTGCAAGGGGAAATTGACAAGGGACTGCTACAGTAATGATTGTACATTATTGCTGCTCTAATTTGGCTGAACAACAGGCTGTTTTTGTTCCTTCAGGTAATGATGCCTACTCCAGGAGTTGTTTCAGCTTCCATTTTCTGATAGCTCTCAGTAGCAAACATGGGGAAACAAACCCAGTTCATGAGATAATGGTTAGATGGAGGAGTGGGGATCAAACCCAGTTCTCCACTGCTCTTAACCACTACACCATGCTGGCTATAATAATTAGACCTTATTATAGTCCAATAAATGATTTAAAACTTGTTTGTTGAATTGATTGCTCCATCAACTGACTATTCAGAGAAGATATCTGAAAAGACACCATATAAATTGCCTAAATTTTAAAAATCCAGAACAATGAAGTATTTAAATTTTATAGAACACTATCCCTTCCTTTGCTTCCCACATCCTGCAGCAAGAATGGCTTGCTAGAATCACTGCCAGATGCTGAACCTAGGAAACCTGCATGTATTAAGAGCAAGGAAATTATATTTTCCCATTCCAATATCTATCGCTCCCAACTTCACAATGCAATAATCTTGTGGGGAACAAAATGATTTTTCCCATTTACTGACTCCTTCTTTCCAACAAGTTTACACTAAGTAGGGCATGTGATGCCCTGACCTGCATAGCCCAGGCTGGCCCAACCTTGTCAGATCTCAGAAGCTAAGCAAGGTCAGCCCTGGTTAGTATTTGGATGGGGAAACACCAAGGAAGTCCAAGGTCTGTACACAAAAGGCAGGAAATGGCAAACCACCTCTGAATGTCTCCTGCCTTGACAACACCATTGGGTCACCATAAATCAGCTGTGATTTTATGGTGCAGTCCACCACCAAAATACATAATGCTACTAAACTATATGACAGTACAAAATGTGTGCAGTATTCTAGGTCTGGGGATGTTATTTCTGGCTTCACCCCCACACCAGAAACTTTTTCATAGTGCATGTATTAAAATTAACTGCAATTATATATTTTTAAAAACTTTACACTGCATTTTTCAAGTACTATTACACAATTATTTAGTTGCACAAATATATTGCCTTAGGTTTCTGAGTTATTGCCTGTTCATGCAGCGCCCTATACATATCAATCCAAAGGTAATTGGACCACATTAAGGAACACCCAGATGTTTAGAAGAATGGGAGGGGCTGTGTTTCAGTGACAGAGCAT
This sequence comes from Sphaerodactylus townsendi, assembly GCF_021028975.2. Classification (NCBI taxonomy): domain Eukaryota; kingdom Metazoa; phylum Chordata; class Lepidosauria; order Squamata; family Sphaerodactylidae; genus Sphaerodactylus; species Sphaerodactylus townsendi. The sequence continues at coordinate 84,877,833 of NC_059427.1, forward strand.
CTGTTTTACATGCAGAAGGCATCTCCAGTTAAAAGGATCCGGTAGCAGTTGATATGAAAGACCAGAAGAGCTGCTATCAGTCTGAGCAGATCATACTGAACCTGATGGGTGAATTTCCAATGAAATGATTAATGTGTATAGAACAAAATGGCACAGTCATTAGTCTGGCTGTACATCCACGCTGCAGGCATGGACTGCTTATGTTTTTCATTTTTAAAAGCTTACATAAACTCTCATTTGTTCATAATAATAAAAATTAAGTACTAAACTGCTTTGAGGATTGAGGGGAACATTTCTTGTTTATATCATTGGAGTGGGGGAATGATTTATGTTGCAAATTTGTGGGTTGGTTATTTCCAGAGCTCAGCTCTGGGAGAAAAAGGTACATTTGGTCTGAAAGTAGTGTATACATTGAGGAGTTTAACACTTTAATTTTAGCAGGGTTAGGGAGGCAATTCAATCTCAGCTGTATGCAGCTCAATTTACGTCTCCTTCAAGGAATTCACTTTGGGCTCCTGATAGTTGAGTCTAAGATTATTTGCAGGTTTAGCTATCTGATTAAATAACTTATCTTAATCAACTAAAATAATTGGACATAGTTCTTAATGTTTTTCTTAATTAGAAGCCAACCCATAAGTCTGAAGATTTAAATCAACCATGGTAATTTTCTTATAGGTTTCATTTTCCATTGTTACAAATTTATTCAGGAGAGACATATTTGTTGTTTCATACAAGGGTAGATTTAGTACAGTTAGTATAGGAAGTTACTTTCTGTTTTACTTTTTCAGTTTCTGGATTTGTATAGGGATCCAGCTGCATCCCAACTCTTGCTTTACAATACAACTCTTGCTTTACAAGTGCATTATACAAATCTGAGGAAAATTGAAATGAGGGTATTACCTAAAATGCTAACATCTTGTGTATATGTTATTCAGTGTTTTAATGTTTTATATACATGTCATTTATTCAACAGAGTGGATACTGTTGCATTCATTATGGACAATACATGTGCATTTGTCCTTTTTGTTCATTTTCTACTGAAAGTAGTAGGATTACCTTCAGGTAGGCTTCCCTACCCTATATGTGATATATTTGTTTTCTGTCACAGATGAGTAGAAGCTTTGATAATCAATCATATTGCAGCAAACTCCAGTCTGAACTCAGTCACGTAATGATGCTGTGAAGGGACTGAGATCAACATGGCCACTCTACTGTGTTATGATGCAAAATAGAGGCCAAACATGGAAAGAAGCAGCATCTATATTTGCAATAGTGCTTGTACAAACTTATTATGTATTGCTTTGTTTTTCTCTCTACTATTTCTGTAGTTAGCATTTACATGCTTGTCTGATATACAGATAGAGAGAAGACACAACATGAGATGTATTGACTTCATAAAGGAAGCCGCAGTCCTCAATCTGCAAGACCTGAACAAGGCTGTTAATGACAGGATAATTTGGAGGTCATTAATTCATAGGGTCATCATAGGTTGGAAGTGACTTGATGGCACTCAACATCCCCCCCCCTTTATTGACATTCTGTGTATAAAGAGAGATTCTTAATGCTAGAACAAATGTATGATTCTGAAATACACTGAGCAAATTCAGATCTCCATGTAGAATTCCTGCTGATAAAAGTTGCTTTCAATAAATCATCCTTTGGCAAATCTATGTCAACAGTCAAGTATAGAAATGTTGAACTTTATGCACACCTTCTCATATCTTGCTAAACAAGTTAAACAAAGTAGACAATGCATCCTATTCAAGGCATATATTTATCCAAAGGAGTGACTTTCAGGGAACTGCAGGAAATTAATCACAGGGATTTGTTATCTTTTCCTAGACATTTGATGTGTTTAATTCATCTTCATTGTAGGAATCCTATCAATTATCAAACTGAGCTATGACAAAACACCCTTCCCTCAAAATGCATTTTGAGAAATCAAATGACTGATACCTGTCTCAGAAACTGCTATGAATATTGACAGGCTATATTTTTACTACAAGAAATATTGCATAGTATAACCAGATGCATAACCCAACTCAAATCCTATTAGAACGCTTAAGACATGAAGTAAATATATTATTTCACTCTTCATATATGTCTTTTATTTTTGGCATAGTGTTCTGGCTGAAAGAATCATTGGCACAACTCTTGTGAAGTCATACACACTATTACTTTCATTTTAGTGGGAAAGTGCAACATTCTTAACTCTTGTTGAAATTAATGGAACATAAAGATGCTTAATGGCTGAATCATTTCTAGTGTGCTCTTACTTTTTTTGTAAAGGACAAAGGATTTAACATGTATTTGAATTTATAGTGTAATAAGGACCAACAGTGGCAGCTATATAGTAGTGTTGATCAGACATACAGATTGTTTGTTGGTACAAGAAGATCCCGAGGTTCATATGTTCCCTTTCCCTTGGGTGGATCTATCTAATGAAATATTTCCTCTATGCAACATATCTTCTCTTGTTGTTAGCCCTGAAGCACAAATTATGTTTTGTTGCTTCCCTACATGCTAGACTTAAACCAACTTTTGGAACTAGGGAGACCAATGCCCCAGACTCCACCTGTATTGCCTGCCACCACTTAGTGGGGCAGTAAAGGAAAAATGCTCAGAAAATCAGTGTTCAATGTCACTTCCTGCAAATACCTGGAACTGATGTCACTGTGATGGGGTTGTGCTCTAGGGTTCACCCCAAACAGCATCACACCACAGGGGCGGAGCAAGGGGAAACTGTGCCTGGGGTATGTGAATGGCCTGTGTCCTTGCTGCTGAACTGCCTGCCCCACCCCCAGAATGCCCCTGCCACACCCCTCCACAGCCTGGCCATGCCTCCATCACTGCTCCGCCTGGGGTGTCGTGCCCCCCCGTCCTATTGATGCAACGCCACTGCCACATCACAATGGTGACATCATTTTCTGGATACTTGCTGGGAGTGAAATCTCATTTGTTCCTTCCCCACTATTGTATCTTCCCTTCCCTGAAGCCTGATCACCTTTCCCCTGTCCTTCCTTCCTTCTCTCTTTTCCATTCAACAACTAACCTACCTGCCCTTGTCCTCAGCTTTACCTCCTTTTCTCCCCCACAACATCCTTGGCCTGGGATCAATCTATGAAGCTGCTGGGCTGAGCTGGACCCAGTTGTGTAGTGTCCACTACCAGGCCAGGAATAGCTGTGGGGAACATTCAAGTATTTGCAAAGGCACTTGACTTTTGTTTGCATCACCCTTCACACACTATTTATTATTTTATTTCTCCATCCCCCATATCTTCCCCTTTCCATGCTTCTTTTTTCCCCTTTCTATCCACCCACAAACCAACTTTTTGTTTGTCCTGGCAGTTTCAGCTATATTTATAATTTATTTCCCCTGAGAGATAGGTTAGGCTGAGAATGTGTGACCAGCCCAAAATCACCCAGCAAGCTTCCATGGCATAGGGTGGATTTGAACCTAGTCTCTCAGATGCTAGTCTGAAATTCTTTCTGCTATACAATCTGGGCTTTTGTAGGGTGGCTTCTGGCCTGAAAAGGATCCTGTCCCCTGTCTTTTACTGACAGAAACCAAAGTTTGAAGTCTGGCAATTCTGTTGTGGTTACCTAATAATGGCCAGGAGATCATTAATTTCTTAAAACTATAAGCACTGCTTCTGGGGGAGGGGGGGGCAGTTTCCCTCCCAATGTTTGTTATTTCAGATTTTTCTGCAACCTTGGAGCTCAGGTTTGTAGAAAGATCTGTCTTGTCTGTTTCTAGTAACAAACTCCAGATTTAAGTATATCCAGATGAGGCCATGTCGTGAATTAGATAAATCAATAACTATTACTATTAAAAGCATACCTATAACCTCCTAAATCACCAGAGTACAACTTCTGAGCATGTTCACTGCCTGCACCTTTTCCTTCCCTTGCTGACTTTTCAATCTCTTCCTGGCATGAGGCTTGCAGCCAAAGCTATTCTGCCTCATGCTAGGGAGAGAGCAAGAAAGCAGAAAAGGAAATAAAGGGTGCTTAGGATTCACATAGTTAGTAGAAGCCTGCTCTGAGCTAGCCAGCAGTGTTGTGAAGCCTCTCCTTGCAAAAAGCCTTCATCTTTCTATTTCCTTCTCTGCCTTCTCAGTTCCTCATCAGCATGAGGCAAAGTAGCTCAGGCAAGACAGTAAGATTGCCATGGCACCCAGAGGAGATCAAACTGACTGGATAAAGCAAGTAAAAACATTATCATTACACTGTGCCCAGGTTGCTCTTTTCCAGCCTGAATGCATGTGAGTGGAGATGGTTTTATTCTCAGCTTGCTCTCCTCCTGGTAGTTGTTCTAGTGCTAGGATAAAACTGAAGAGGCTGCTGAGGAAAGTATGTATGGGGGTGTCAGTAGGATTGCCAGATACCTCCTGGTAACCAATGGGGAATGGAGGTGGGCTTATTAGTTGAAAGGGAGGTTGGTGTCATTGTCACAGTGTCGCTTCTGGACTTGATATTACCACATAGCCGACAATCACAGGGACAGTCTGTTATTTGGGCAAAAACTCTATGATAGAAACCATTTTTACCACAGAGTTCTGCCCAAACCCTAGAATATCCCCACAATTGTCAGCAACATGATGACATAATTCCAGAAGTCAGCATGCTGATGCCAGTCTCCTTTTGCAGCTTGTGAGCCTTCCCTAACCCTTCTGGCTGTTGGAATGGCACTGGGCTTGCAGTATACTCAGAGAAGAATGGCAAGTTTAGGTGTTGGAAAAGACAAAACTTACATCCTTGACATAAGGCCTGCACCTCAAGGGGACATTTGGACTTTTTGAATGCACAGCATATAGATGATGATTACATATGGATTTATTTTTAGATAATAAGAAATCCTTTATAGAAATTTATGAGCATATTTTCCACCACTGTTATTATGGGTTTTTAAAAATCTTTCTATGTACCTTTTAAAATTTGTTGCTGGATTTTGAGGTTCTCTTTTTTTGCTTCCCACCTTCTAAAAATAAATAAAGGTGGCTGTCTTCTAATCACTCCTGTGGCAGTTGTTTCAGGGTGGGAATCATCTGCCAACCACAAACCCACTTTCACGGAACATGGGTGAGTGCCACACAGGGGAAAATGATCAGAAGAGCCACATGTAGCTTGCTGTATAATGGTGCAATTTGATCCATTTTCACATGCTAAGGGACCAATCCAGATCTAAAAACTAGGAAGGAATATTTTTTGAAGAATGCTTGGACTGATAGGGGAATTTTTACATTGGACCTGTTGAGTTCTGGCCATTTCCTGAGCTGAGGTCTAGATATGACTTACAACCTCTTCTAGAGGGCAACCCTTACAGTTGTGACATCTGCTGGTATCTAAATATAGCCCTGTAGCATTAAACATACATACAGAGGCCTTTATTGGCCTCAAAAAATAATCCAATATAAGAATTTAAAGACACAGTTGATTAAAAAGTAATAGAAAACAGACTAGAAAACAAAATTATAAGAATACATATGTTATACATTTTACAATACCTAAAATTAACACTTATTCCTAATAACGAATAGGAAACTAGCTACCTCCTCACACGGATCTGCAGAAGGGCAATTTTATAAAAAGGACATCAAAGCTGCAATAGAAGAGTTAGTTCTTAGTGCAAGAATAGGGGTTAAGAACTTGGCCCAAATCTCAGCATAGAATGACAGAAGAATAAAATGTGTTGGACTGTTTCAGTAGTTCCTGAATCACAAAGGCAGACTCTGAATATTATTCTCTTTGGAATCTTCCAGTGAGTAGGGCACCAGTAGCATTAAGTGTCTCAGTCCACTTTATTCTTGCAAGTTCTAATTGAATCAAAGCAGAAAACAAAACCTAAAATATTTGTTTATGGATATTTGATGTTGATTAATAAATATGATATGAAAAGTCTCAAGAATGAATGGTATAAGGAGTTAGGTCATCCTGTTTTGCCAAGGCAATGGGATATGACCTTAAAGCCATATACTTACTCTCTTCATGGGACTTCAATTGTAACTTAAGTAAAAAAATAATGTTCAAGATATACTGGACACCACAGTGACTTTTTAGCAAAGGAATGAGTAAAATGTCTAGTAGTTGAGTTTGCCCCTTAAACGTATGTTTCAGGTGTGTTCAGTCATTTGGTTTTTCTGGGGAGATGTTATTTTTCATGTCCATTTTATATTACAATGTTCATTGAATGATAAGAGTTTGGATTTATTCTCACTATTTTCAGCCATAAAGAGTCTCAACATGACTTACAATTCCTTCTCTTCCTCCTCCCACAACAGACACATTGTGAGGTAGGTGAGACAGTTCTGAGGAACTGTGGCTAGCCTAAGGTCACCCAGCAGACATCATGTGGAAGAGCAGGGAAACAAAAACAGTTCACCAGATAAGAGTCTGCCACTCATGTGGAGGAATGGGGGAATCAAACTCGGATCTCTAGATTAGAGTTCACCACTAGAGTTCACCACTAGGTATGGCCGAATTGCCAAAATAACCGAATTGGACCCGATTTGGGTAGTTCAGCTTGGATCTGGCTCGAATTCATGTGGCCCAAATTTGAGCCCTATCCGAATCCATTTGAATGCCAGAATGTGAATTGCAATGCGGGCATTCAAATGAATTCGGGCTTGGAGGTTGGGATTGGGACCTCATGGGCTCCCTTTAAAAACCTTGAAAGCAGCTTTGTTTGTTTGCTTAAATTTGGTGTGGATCGGGGGGAGACTTAAAGGGAGTGCTCCCTTTAAGTCTTCCCCGCAATCCACGTCGAAAAGGGGATGCACATTTTTCAAGGTAGAGGTACCAAAATTTCAGGGTATCTTCAGGAGACTCTCTTGATGATACCACCCAGGTTGTGTGAAGTGGATGGTGGGAGATGAGCCCTACCGTTTTGGGAGCCCATAAAATTGAACCCCTTGAACCAAGCTTCACCAAACCTGGGTGCTTTTCCAAGAAGGGTCTCCTGGAGCCACTCTGAAAGTTTGGTGCCTCTGCCTTGAAAAATGTACACCCTGCTCACACACCCAGAAATTCCCCATTGGCTGCAATGGAGCCAGTTCAAAGCAGAGAATGTGGGGAAATTTTGAGGTGCCTGTCAGGGGTGCATTTTTTAACCTAGCAGCACCAAAATTTCAGAGTATCTTCAGGAGACTCTCCTGATGATACCACCCAGGTTTCCCAAGGTTTGGTTTAGAGGGTCCAAGTTATGGACCCTCAAAGGTGGAGCCCTCATCTCCTATTAGCTCCCATTTGAAACAATGGGGGATGGGGCACCCCCTTTTGGGGGTCTATAACTTTGGACCCCCTGGACCAAACTAAACAAACCCTGGATGGTGTCATCAGGAGAATCTCCTGAAGATACCCTGAAACTTTGGTGCCACTAGCTTTAAAATGCAGCCCCATGCAGGCCGAAAATTAAAAAAAAACTTTTAAATGCCAAAAATGCTAATCAATCTGATTTTTTTGGTGTCGGGAATTCAACTAATTTGGCCATAGTGATAATTTTACAGCCAAAAAGTCAAATGTGAATTTTCTCGATTTTTTTCGATATTGCTCAAGCTTATTCACCACTTTTTAAAATAAATTGTTTTTATTACTTTTTAAAAAATCGACAAGTTAACAAAACATATAATAACATGTAATAACAACAAAAAACATTCTACATACTGTGTTGATAATGGTGTTCAATACATTAACACTAAGTGTTAATTACATTCTTAACTAACAACATATATAAACCTATCTAACAAACTGGTTACTCACTATCTTTACCCCTATGTGAATCTAATTTAAACTAATTACCTTCTACTTAACATTTGATTCACTATAACCTACATTATTACATCAATTTAACATTAGTTACTTTAATTACTCTCTTTAATTCCTTAGCTCTAACAATTCTAATAGTATGTGTTAATTAACATTATCTTTATATATTATATATTCCGCTTAAACCTTACACCCTATGGAGACTTCCAGTTCCCTACATCGATATCTTCAATATTCTAATTTCATATCTTCCAAAGTTAGTGTTTCTAACTATAGCTGAACTCTACTGTTTATATCAATCTTAACTCCTAAGTTCTTTCATAAGACATACTTTTCAATAATTTTATGTTAACTATTTTTCTCTAAATATTGTATATAGTCATTCCACTTTTTTGGTATCTAGTCCATGATAGATTTTTAATTTTGATGGATATTCTGTCCAATTGTAGATATTCCAAAAGTTGTAAAAGCCAGTCTTCAGTTGTCTTCAGCTTATTCACCACTTTTAACCATTACAATCCCCTGGCTCTGATTGATTTTGGCGGATGTCTATCAGTGTACTTCTAAATTATTTGAATGCCTTGTGGAAGCTAACCAATGGTCAACAAAAATGGGCCCTCTGTGCCATTACTAAAAGTATTATTAAAATCCTGGAAAGTCCATCTCTAGTAAAGCAGTGGATTGAAGACCTTAGAAGTCTATCAGTATTTGAACATACGGCATATAGATGGCAGTTGTACACGGACTTGTTTTTAGATATCTGAACTCCATTTATTGAAACTTATGTCTAAATCTGCCTGCATTGTTATTATATTTTTAGTGTTATGTATATTCCTAAGTTTTTTCTTCATTTTTTCTAGTTTTTTGAAGAAAATGAGAAAAGGAAAAGTGTAAAAAGCTATACGTGGGTACTATCACTGCAACAGCTCATTCAAATAACAACAAACATGGTTTGCCATTATATCTGAACAATGCTTGAATGAGGTTTTCTTGGGCCCTACCAGATTTGCAACTCCACATCACTGAGGTAACAATAGAGGCCCAGAGTTATGGGAGGAGTCCTTGTAATTATTTCAATCTTTAGAGTAGTATGGGTGTGGGGGAGTATAGAAACTGAATGTGCTATAAAAGTTGGGGAATTAGGGCAAAAATTAGGGCAGAAAGCTTTATTCCCTAACAAAGTATGGAAAGGATAATATAGCCTTCTCATCTCAAGCATGTATCCACTATCATGCACTTCATGATAGTGCAGGTATCTCCTGGCAACTAGCAGGGGACAGCGGGACTTATTGTGAGCAAAAGAAGCACCAGAAGTGCTTCTTCATGTCAGCAATATGGAAATTCTCTGATATCAGGGCAAAAACTCTATGGTAGAAATACATTTTACCATAGAGTTTTTGCCCAAATACCAGAGTCCTTATGTTGGTGGCACAGCTGTCCAACACAGGGGAGGGGGGCTCCAGCAACCCTAATCTTCCTCTCATTATGAACTGTGGGATGCAGAGAAAAAGCTGATCAATATTGCTTATGTAATATTCCTTCACTAGAAGAAAAGGTTTTGTCTTTATCTCTAGAACAGGAATAAATATCTATGTCAGTTCCCCACTGCCTTTAATACTTAAGGCCCAAGGTAAGAAGCCCCACCAGGTTTTTTTTAGGTTTAGCTTCCAAGTAGAAAAGTTTTCTTGCTTGTTCATGTATTTTGGCTCTTTTTCAGATAGTCCTAGAAAGGTTATTAATTAGTTCTTTTGAGGTGTGGATTGTTATAATTCAAACACCTGCTCACATTACATTTTAAATCCTCTTGGACAGGGACTTAGAAGAACACTAGCCAGCTTCCCATTACTTAAAAGTCCAGGACAATTTCAAACAAGTGACCTACTTGTAAAATATTTCTCATCCTCTAAAAATGTTCATTTCCTACACATCAGAATAATTTTTTATGTGAAACCAGTAATGTACAAATGCTTATAAAATCATGATTCAATTGCCTTTATTAAAGTTCCTGGCACAATACCAGTTGAAGCAGATTCATGGGCAATGAGTCTCCGCTGAATTATGTATCTGTTATGCATCACTAAAAACTTATGTTTCAAGGAAATAAGCAAGAAAACAAAACCCAACCTTCCACATAGCTGTGTACACAACAAACCTTCACCAATACTATTTGGGTTTAAAAGCAGTATATAAATGTCTTAAATAAACAAATAAATGAAATAAATACTGAAACTGGCAACTCACAGTAATCCTTGCCCAAAACTACATGGCTGTTTCTGCATACATAGATGAATTATCTTCCCTTTTTACTTTGTTAGTGCCAAACTCTGCAGGCACAATGGGAATAGCAACACTGACCAGCCCATTGTCAGCACTGAACCTTCATGCACACATCTACACTACTACCCTCAAACCAAACAACTGGATGGAGGTGACCATACAAGGTTCAAAGAAGCAAAAAGCAAGACAGCAGAGAATACAATGTTCCAAAGAACCAAGCTCTGTAATCTAGAACACTTGACCGTCTCTCACGTGAATGTCACATCTTGGATATCAGAATGCCTCCCATTCTCAGCCAATTTCAACATGGCTTATGATGCTGTGAGCAACATAAATATTCAAAATGTACAAATTTGGAAAAGGAAAAAAACACACCCAATGCTGGTATTTAGATAATTTCTGAATACATTATAGGGAAGGTATTTAAAACGAAACAAAACAAAAACACAGGTACTGCTTGACTCTGGCCCTGCCAGTAAATGGTCTTTTTTTGCCTTGCAGAAATTGATTTAAGTTCTGTCATTTGTAAAAAGGAAAGAAATGGTTGCTAACACAAGCCACTTACTCTAAACCAGACAGTGAGCAAGATTTCAGTGAATGAAGGTCAGAGCTTAAAATTGTGCCAATATTCTTGCTTTCATGTTAGCACAGGAGGAAGAGAATCGTTTTTGTCTGCAGATTAACTTAATCCTTTCAGTTATTTTATTTACATACAAAGCAACAGCTTGACAATCCAATGCCGCACACAGAACTGTTCAGTGGAACACCTTCTCCAGCTGTGGTGTCCAAGGAAATCTTAGTCATAATTTCCTACCATCTGTAATTTATTTGAAATCCACAGGGGATGTTCAAAATAGATTTCAATGAAAAGGCACATGCTTCTGATAGCTCCATAACCATAACCTGACAGCTCATGTCAATGAAGTGATCAGATGTCAGTGGAGGAAAGCAGCAGGAGAATGGCATAACAATTAAGACTTAGGAAGATCAGAGACCCATGTTCATTCACACAAACAGCACATAGAGTGGTAAACCTTTTCCTGGATTGTATTACGTCAAACAGTAGTAGTGCACAAGTAATGCTTCACCATAAAAAAATTCACATGCACAAAATTAACATGTTAAGGAAAGGTTATGCTAGAACCTGTCTCCAAGATCTAGTTTTCTATGTGTAGGGAGTTTTATTCTATGGAGGAGTATGCAGACATGATTTATTGCCCAAAGAGAGAAGCAGTATAATCCAAAAATGGTTCTTTCTTGTGATATACATCTTGTGTGAATTAGTGAGGCATTAGTACAGTAGGTGGGATATTTCAGGGGTTTGTAATATCCATATGCACTCAAGTGTTTGTTTGAATTTCATGCACAATTTAAGATGCAGTTGGTTCTTATAAATAATTACAATTGATATTCAGCACAGTCAGATCCAAGTAATATATAGCAACATTACTCTTTGATAATAATTAGTCATGTGTGCAGTCCCCAATACTCATTGACCCAAGAAAAGAGAAAGACATAGGAGAGTCTCACATTTTTGTTCAGAGACAGAGGTTTGTGTACTTCGTAATAAATTTATAATAAAGCTTTCTGTAAAAATTATGTTTCCAATCTAGCACCTGTCATGGAAATATTTGCAGCACACAAAACCTGCAGCGAATTTTTGACCTACAAATTGAAAAATTGCGCATGTTTGATAAATTCTGCTGAGAACAGGTGGGAGGCTTTATCTCAGCTGACATTTCACTTAGTTTCTCCAAGTCTGCTGCCTCTAGCTGGGGGAAGAGAGTAACATGACTGTCAGACCCTTCTAGTTGCTCCATTCCCTGATTATTGAACGGGGTCACTGGATTAGCCTCTTTTCACTGCAAAATGACTGAGCTAGATGCCCATTTTCTGGGCTTTGAGGAAAAAGATTACATTTGTCTCCTTACTCTTCCCTACAGAAAATAAAACAAAACCTAGAACAGATCTACAAATGCACCTTGACTGTAGATTCTGGAAATTCCCTTTTGCTCTACCCGAAAAGATAGTTTGAATTTGGATAGGGTGTCCTCTAAGGACTGCCAGGGTCATGACACAGTGGCAGGCAATGGCAAACTACCTCCAAACAGCTCTTGCCTTGAAAACCCTATGGGTTTGACCTAAGTCAGCTGTAACTTGACAGCATACACACATACACATACACACTACAAGACTGGCTTTGAAACTTCATAGTGCAAGACACCTACTATATTTGGGTAGTGCAAGACACCTACTATATTTGGGGATGAGACAGTTCAAACACAGAAATTACTGATTATGATTTTGAGACTGCTGAAAAAGCCCAGTGCGTATCTGGCCCTCCCACAACATATCTATCCCAATTATATCAGTAGATTCAGTGGAAGGCCATTTGATTTTCTTCTCATTTATAGCAAAATTATTGAAGTTTTCAAGGTACACGAAAGCTTAGGTTAAGCAGCAAAGGTTAAGCAAAGGTGAAACCTATAAACATCATCTAAATGCAGACAGCCTTCTTATTACTTGTTTACAGTATATAAACTATGAGACCAAATTGTTTTGAGTTCCTGGTTTAATTTAGCCTTCTCATTTGTGCCAAAAGGGCAGTTCTATAAAATCTGCTAAGCTCACAGATGCAATAAGTCATTGCCACATAGGTTATTTTCTATGGGTTCTATGTAGTTGGAAGCAGGGTTCCCCCCTTTCTTTCCCATAGCATTGTACTGCTTTTGTGTTCTTCCCAGGGTTTCCCTGGCTTTTCTCTGACCTTTCCAAAACCTGTTTTGCTGCAAAGTTTTTGGAATGATCACATCAAAGTCTGAACATCGGCCACATAGGTGGGAAAGTTTCAGTTTTTTTCCCATTTTACTACACTGCAGCCATTTCTCCTGCTGCTGTCCCACTATTGGATAGCTTTTAGTTTTTTGAAATCAGCAATTGAATATTCTTATAATATTGTAACAATCTGTGTATTCTCTTGAAATCCAAGCTTTTGGGCTTTTTAGAAGTCACTAGCCCCTTCTATTGCAGAGATATAAGGGGAAAGGCATATCTTCACCATGGAAGAGACTAGAGACTTTTTTTTTTTAAAAGATGAAAGTTCAGCAAACCTGATCAACGAATTGTTATAATGATATAACATTATTCTGTTGAAAATGGCAAAAAAAAAAAAAAACCCTTGAAAAGGTCCTCATGTAGGAAGTTAATGGCTGAGGTCAGGGGCTGGGGCAGGAAAACTATGGGGAAACCTGTGATGTGGAAGTTGTATTATCACTATACTAGCAGCCACACTAGCAATGTGGAAATGACACAAACCTGTCATAATATGAAAAATGCCAAACAAGATACTGTCCCAGTTTTTTGCTGAGTGATCTTTTCAGTACCTGTGAATGTCTTGATTGCTGATTACATTTATAACCCAGACAAAAAGAGAAAATGTGTGAAAATAATGGGAGTGTATGTTTGTCATAGCATAACAAGACTAAATATATTACACAGACTGTCCTTACAACTGTTGTTGATTGCTGAACTTATCTCAACTTTTTTAATTAGATTTTTTTATCTTACTGCCTTGTGTTGAATCAGAGATTGTTGGCTTGATGACACGATTTGCATCTTCATGAAGAGCACCAAACCAGTCTTTTAAACGGGAAGCAAGGTTCCTCAGCTCCTTGTCTGTGCAAACTGCAAAGAGAACGACAACAATTAAATCAAAAAGAGCATGCCAGACCTATTCTAATAGAGCAAGATCATTGTTTATTCCTTGAAAAATCAACTTTGACTTGCATAGCTGTGAATTTCAAGGAGATAAGAAGTGGCGGTCAAGGAGTTACAGCATATCTACAAAATATAAAGCAACAAGGCAAAGATTTATTATTAGAGGAACACTGACTAAGTGGGAGCTGCAATTTATGGTGTACAATCTGGACACACATCCATTTTTTGTTGCTTCCCATAGATGTGTCGGTATTTAGGTAAAGGTTGTCACCTTTTAGGTCTTCAGAGAAAATACATCAATCAAACAGCAGTAGGGAAAAAAGAGAATAATCCAGCACTGCTATTAGAACAAGACCCTGGGAATAATTTATAACCCTTGTTTTGCTTTAGTGTAAAGCTATTGTCATGGCAATAGGAAATCTTTCTTTTAATGGAAGCTGTCATGTTCTCCAATTCAACTGCAAATAAGAGTTTGCAGCCTCTTAAGTTGTCAGTGCTTCTTCATGCTACCTAGATTAAAGCATCTGCTGCTTGCTCTCCTTATACATTTTTTATTGGGAAACATTACGTTTTTTCTCATAAATTTCTGCTAAGAGATTAGTGTCCAGCAGAAACCAGCATTTGTTAAAAAAAAAGATTAGACAGTGGTTCCACTAAAATTTTTTTTCCAGCTTTGCATTATCTTTAATGTTGGAATTCATAGCCTGACACTATTTTATCATTCTTGTCACAAATTCATTCTAAAATTTAAATAACATTTCTTCAAATACAAAAGAAGGTTTTCTCTGGCAGTGTCGACATGCTTTATGGAATAATCCACAGAAGAACAACCTTATTCACTGTGTATTTTAATATAGTTCCTCCAGCTATCTCTGATAGAGTCTCATGAATGTCAAAGCTAAGAAACAAGTCGGGTTCCTCCTCACTCCATGGAATTTGCAGTTGAAAACTGGACAAGGAGATGATGGATCATGAATAGGGTTTTTGATACAAAATATACACTAAAATAGTTGATAGAATGAAAAAATAGAAGATAACTATGAAAAATAATTGTTGGGGAAAAATCACCTCAAATCAAACTAAAAGGATGGTCAATTGTGATACTTGCAAGTGCTGTGCACTATAGATTGTATTATTTTCATAATGTCACTATGAAGATTTCATAATATAATATTTCAAGGTCTGCATATAAAGACTAAATGACTTCAAATAACTTTATTTTATTTTTTATTTTATTGTTCGATTTATATCCCACCTTCCCTTGTATGGTTCAGGGTGACACACAACAGCGGTATAAACAACAAACATCAATAAGGATAGTCAAATCAGCATCACATAGTATCACAGAATGGAAAAAACATCAATAAACACAGCACAATTGCATAAAATATAACAGTATAAACAGCAAACAGCAAACAACAATAATTTCAGCAGTAAGGAGCTTAAACCCCTGATTGATGTTTCAGAGAAAAGCTTATTGTGACAGTGTTAATAACACTAAATATGGAAAGCAATTAATAACTTACCGGTAATCAAGGTCACATAAATAGAAACAAACATCTTGCATAGTTATCAAAGCCTTGCTCTAGAAAGAACTAAGGTCATCCAATCTTAGACCAGAAATTACAAATTCATTAATATTACTAAATATAACAGGATGTCCCTAAACTATAAATTCTATCACTCCACATGAAACGTAAAGGGAATTAGTGGGAAGGTTTGTGGGACAGAACAGGAGTTGCTCAAGTGTGGCTGATAAAATGTTGAACCAGATCCAGGTTTAACACTTAATGCCTGGTCACCACACTACTTCTGACCCATGGATGGTAGCTCACTCTAGGATTAATATATCTCTAGTTTTTCCTGCTTGCATCTGGTTTGTTGGGCCCCAAATAGTGTGGAACTGCTGTATGTACTGCAGTGGCGGAGCTCCTACGGGGACATCTGGGGACAAGGACAAATGACCCAGGTGCCTGCCATGGAAGTCAAGTGGGGGGGGCGCAAAATCATGCAATTGCGCTCCGGCACCTTTTCTGCCTGATCGTCGTGGGACAGTTTGTTTGGAGGAGGGGCTTGAGCCCTGGGTGCTGCTCCTGCCAGTCATGTCAGGCACACATTCAATCACACCCCCTCCCTCTACCCCTTAAGGAGCAAGGAGTTAGGGTTGCTGCTGGTAGGCTGAGACTTGCCCCAGGCTGGAGGATGGAAGTGTTGGAGCACTGGTGGGTGACTGGACAGGTCACCCCTTTGTGAAGTGGCCAGCCCAAGCCTGGTGCTGGCCTAACCTGAGAAGACTCTTTGCTAAACTGGTGGGGGAGCAGGTCTTCCAGCTTAGGATACCCAGTGCCATTCCTGGGCATGACTTCACTGAGGATGAGGTGCCCTGTCTGCCTTTTTATGAATTAGGGTCAAGAAAGGAAGAGAGCTCCTACCCTCCTTGAAGCTTCAAACTGGCCACCTCATTGTCCCCAACTCTGCCTCCTTCCACACTAGGTACCCACTTTTCCGCAGAGCAGCTTGGCCATGCACCCTCCTCCCTCTCCTTTCCCACTTGTAGCAGAAGGGCAATTGCTGCACATCCATGGGCTACAGAAGCCGTGCAACAGGGTCGGTAGGGGAGCAGTTCTTTAGTTTTGGCCCAGGGCATCCAATACTGCCCCTTAAAAGCTTAAAAAGAACATCAAATCTGCACCCAGCCGAGGGAGAGGTCCTGCTGGGGTGAAGGGTCTTCCCTTCTAGCCTCCAGCTTGCCTGGCCTAGCATGTCCTGGGATCCTTGCTGTATCACAGGTGAGAAGCCTCACCTTCTCCTGGCCTCTCCCTCATGTGAAGCAGAGGCAAATGCATGCCTCTGTGAACATGGGACCCTGAATCAGATGATACACACTGTCCTCTTTGGTGGAGCTGACACGCTGAGGACAGCTGGGCTGGGTGGGCTGCTGGAGCACCTCTCCTTCACCTTCCCTGGGGAACCGTATAACCATCCCCCCCGCAAATTTCTTTGTGCCTTCCCTGGAGACTCAACCAAGTGAGGAATGACTCCAGATCCAAGCTTTGTAAGGGAAGAGTTGCTGAGCCTGAGACCCATTTTGCAGTGCTAAGAAGTGATTTAGTGCTTTGTCAGGGGGATGCCAGTCCATGGTTTCCTTTCTCTCTCTTCTCCTTCCTTCCTTTCCCCTCTCTCCCTTCCTACAATGAGTGTGTGTGTCTTTCCTTCCTTTCTTCCCACAGTGTCTGTCTGTCTTTTCCTTGCTTCCTGCCTGCCTGCCTACCTACAATGTGAGTTTCTTTCTTTCTTTCTTTCTTTCTTTCTTTCTTTCTTTCTTTCTTTCTTTCTTTCTTTCTTTCTTTCTTTCTTTCTTTCTTTCTTTCTTTCTTTCTTTCTTTCTTTCTTTCTTTCTTTCTTTCTTTCTTTCTTTCTTTCTTTCTTTCTTTCTTTCTTTCCAACCTGGGTTGTTCTATGCTCCCCTCTCACCAGGACTCAGCTGCCTTGCTGTGGAGGCCACACTAGTGCAGCATAGACCAGGCCAGGAATGCAATTTCAGTCCTTGCTCAGGGCACCATATCCTGTAACCATGACTCTGCTTCAGGGTCTCATGCAGAGAAAGGCTTTTTCCAGTACCTCCTACTTGAGATCATTTAATGGGAGAGACCAGTTGCAACTTGGCATGCCCTTTGTCATTGAGCCATGGTCTTCCCTATCTGCACTTAACAGTCTCCTCTCCTCACAGTAGAAATAATAACCATGATTTGAATAAATGTCAAGCAAAGGAAATAAGATGATCTCATTCTAAATGGGCCACTGGTTGCACATGTTTGTTCTTAGTTTGAACTTTAATTTCTAGCTCAGTTTCCCATCATATATTTGGAGCCGCTGCAACAACGAACACCAGGCAAACTGCCGCAAAGAGATTATGCTGCTTTACTCTAGCATTGAAGTCTGTATCTGCCAATGGCTCAGAAACCAAACGCTTTAATATCTAGCTAGGAGTGAGCCAGGGCTGCACAGCTGCAAATAAAAAGGTTCAGCTGTTCCATGGACTATCTGTTTCATGCAGGATTTGAAATAATAAATTTGGAATCTTGTTCTGCAGTAAATCCACGACAAATTTGGGCTTGCCAATAACACTATCCTTTTGGTGGAATTAAGGGCACGTTTAGTAACATCCCCAGTTGGTTGAATAGTAAGTCTAGGTCTTGAAATATAGTCTAAAGGCAGCTTCAAATGTCTTTAAATCTTGTTTATATAGCTATTAAGCTTACATCAACATGTTTTTTTTAGAAATCTGAAAACAGCCCAACTCCACTTGACAGCCAACAAGTACCATATGGGAAAGTGGGAAAAAAGAACTTTGAAAAGAGAGCACGAATGGGTTTATCTGAAGCCCTCTGCAGACATCACAGACACTGAAACAAATGAATGTATGGGGAGAGTGGGTCCTGCTTCCAGTTTAAGCATCATTAGCAGCTTGTGAACATGGAATCCATGCACATATAAAGCGTACATCTCTAGGTTCCATCCCCATGACTGAGAAAGCTACTTTTTCAAATATTACAAAGCATGAGGCTCATATCCACTTTCAGTATCATCTAGTGCAGGGGTAGGGAACCTGCGGCTCGAGAGCTGCATGCGGCTCTTCTGCCCTTGCACTGCGGCTCCACGAGCTGAGCCACCGGCCCCATCCTTGTCTGCCCTGCAGCCAGCAGGGCGGGCACACCAATGGCCCGTGGCCGGCTGGGCCGTGCCGCGGGCTTCCCCTCTCGCCTGCCCCATTCAAGCGGGGCAGGTGCTTTCCCGGCGGCCAGCGAGGCCGAGCCGCTGGCCCTATCTTTGCCCACCCTGCATCCATGCGCTTCTCAGAATGAGCGGAGTAAAAGGTAAAAAAAACCCAATATATATAGTGTTATCTTTATTTTAAATGTCAAAAATTATTTGCGGCTCCAAGTGTTTTCTTTTCCCGTGGAAAATGGGTCCAAATGGCTCTTTGAGTGTTAAAGGTTCCCTACCCCTGATCTAGTGAGATGCTTGAGTTGGGTGACTTGGGAACATAGCACAAAGCAGTCACCATGCTAATACTAGCCACCACAACCTAAATTTTGATTACAGCTGTCAATGGAGTTCTTTGTGTAATCTGATCGTATCCATGTTTGCTCAGAAGAATTAGCAATCTTCAATGGGATGTGCTCCCAGGTAAGTGTAAGCAAGACTGCAGCACTAGAGACCATTTCCAGATACAGCAAACTGATATGATTCATCATCTTTGGGTTGATGCCTTGGCTATGAGTGGGAAATTAAGGTCAGGTAAAAGGAAGTAGCTTATGATGGTCCATTTCCACCAGATTTAAGTCTTTGGTTGAATAGATCCCAGGTATCATGATTAGAGCTGCCAACTATGGCTGGGAAAATTCCTGGAGATTTTGAGGGTAGAACCTTGGGAGGGAAGGGTTTGGGGAGAGGAAGGAGCAAAGCAGGGATGTGCTGTCATACACTCCACCCTCTAAAGCTGTCATTTTCCTAAGGAGAACTGATGTTATAATTCCAGAAGATATTAAAATTCCAGAAGGTTCCCAGGCCCCAATTGGAAGTTGGCAATTCTAGTCGTTATAAAATTAGTTGAAATAGATGCAATTACAAACTTGTTTTCATAGTTCTTGTGTCCATGTTCTGATGAGTACTGGTAGAAATTCCACCTAGAGCAACAAGAGGCCCAACTGAGGTGGATTCTGAACGGGCCAACTTCATCGGTGTCGGCCCTGTAAAAACACTGTTGGGGGGGGGGACTTCCCATGGCTGCCTCTTCCAAATCAAGGCAGTGCCACTGTTCCCCCCCCCACAGTGTTTTGTTGCCCTGCTCATTGAGAAAACAGCAGTGTCCAAACGGTGCCGAGCTGCGATGTGACCCTCACTTGAAAACAGGGCTTTTAAGAAACTGAGCTAAAGCAGTACAAAGTGAAAGCTGAATTTACAAATCAGAATAGGGAGAAGCAGGATGCCATGGCCTCCTTACATTGTTCTGTCTTCATTTCAGATGCTTCTGTGTAAGTGTTAATTAATGCTGAGAAAATCTTGAAAGATTTGGCAGTTTATTCACTCAGACATCCAGAAAGTTGTATGCTAATCAGAGGCTTAGCCCAGTTATTTTAGCAGGTTGGGCAGATGGATTACAATTCCATGTTGCACACTATTTTTCTGGCACAGCTCTTTGGCTTTAAGCAGTTGTAAAACAAGCAGCAATCCAACTGGTGTAGTTTTTCTCAGCATGGGATTTGCTTTTCCTGCCTACACTTACACATATTTCTTTGGACTGAAAAACACATTTCAGC
Source organism: Sphaerodactylus townsendi (assembly GCF_021028975.2). Taxonomy (NCBI): domain Eukaryota; kingdom Metazoa; phylum Chordata; class Lepidosauria; order Squamata; family Sphaerodactylidae; genus Sphaerodactylus; species Sphaerodactylus townsendi. The sequence goes on from NC_059427.1 coordinate 84,897,914, forward strand.
TGAAGAGTTAGGAGTTTTGTTTGTTTCCTCCCTTCCCCCACCCCTGCCCCAGTAGGACTTCCATCCTTCCAGCAACAGACAGAAATCACATTTTCTTGACCACCTGTAGCTCATGGGAAATAGTAGGATATGAAAGGTTTTCTGCCTCTACCTGTGTGTGTGTATGTGCATGTGTGAGGAGTGGATGACAAAAAAACTGATTATGACTAAGGGGAGTACATGAACTCTGTCGTCATGTATTAGCCCTAAGTCAATAAGAAGAATCCTTTTGCCAGTATAGGAGATTATACTTTTGCTGTTGAAAGGATCACTAGGAGGGTAAGGGCTCAAAGACTGTGTCTTCCACCATCCTAGTTCCCCAATTCCCTTCAAAGGTGGACTTTCTCTGAGCACAATACCCCTTTTCTTGCAGGTATTTTCATGGGTCTCAAATTATTGGTTTTATTTTAACCCTTCCCAGTCCCAGAAATTTCATAGAGTTCACAGTTTATTATCAAATAGAGAAGGCCTCATTTTATTTTTTATAAGAACAGGGAAATGAAAAAGGAATAATCCAATATTAACCCTCAACAGTGTCTTGCTTCTTTTATGACTCTTTCTCATCTGCTTTCACGACTATGCTTACAGATAGCTCAACCATTGACTGGCCTTCTAGTACATCCACCCACTTCAGTCCTGTTTGTCTGGGCTGTTTGTCTCCACACTTACAGTGCAATCGTTAGCAAAGTTACCCTCTTCCTAAGTCCACTGAAATCAGTGTGCTTAGAACTGTTTATAAATGCTATGGCTGCATTGTAAATGTATATGAATAAGTCATCACAAATAATCAAAACTCCCAAGGAATGTCAAATCACCCTTCATTCCATAGTTTACAGTGGAATCAGTCTCCACAATGTTTTCAATGTTTTCAAGTGTACAGAAATCCAGCTATCTACAGGCATGTGTGGATCAACTGTCATGCCTTAAGCATTAATATACTCACAAGTATCTCCTGAATTCTAATTAACACACAGAAAATTAATATTTGGAGAACTCCAGGTATCTAAGATCATTCATTCACTAAGCTCCCAACAGATTTTAAACAACAGACTTCTAAAAGTTCAAATAGTTTGGGTCTTGCATGGATCTTGTTTTTTGAGGGAATCTAGATATCTGGATTGATCAAACAAGCAAAGCAAACAGTAACCAAAATACAGTTTCTACTGTGACTAGCCTGGCTTTTCTGTGGATGATTTCTAAATTGTCAGCAAGAGTATTCTGATGATCTTAAGTTCCACAAAAGAACACAGTAAATATAGTACCAACAAAAAGTTATACAGAACTTTGCACATTAAACACTATGACTTACATTATCCTCAACTGGAAGCTCAAGAAGACTGCTGAGCCTAAGGCAAGCCACAACAATATCTGAGCAGCTACCTCCCATGCCAACTGAAGCCATAAAATGGTTTAGCAGAATAAAATCTAGAATTCAGTACAATGCTGCATGAGCCTCATAACACTCTTGTGAAGTCATAAGTAAAAACAACAACCCACTCCACTAACATAGTGTATGCTGTCTGAACAATTCCATTTTCCTAGAAAAATCAGGAAACATAAATAAGACTAATTTTTTCCCTCTTACTATTTCAAGATTTTAAAAATGAGAGACAAGCATGGATGTTTTGCAGCAATCTATACAATGGTTGAGATTTCCTTGGAGAAATGATGAAATCCTAATGACCATGAAAAAAATCTGGTTGCACATTAAGGAGATCCGAGACAAAACTAATTTAGAAGAAAGAACACTGGCTGAGATTTCAATGGATCTTAATATTTCCATCTCCCAAGAGGCTTGCCAGTATTCTTCATTGTGACTGAAATGTGTATTGCAGATACATAACCATGGTCTGTTTGGGCATACACAGTCGAGTTATTCTATGATTGCTTAATCATGGTCATTGTTTACTAAAAAGGTTCTAGGATTTGGTAAGTGGTAGTATGGTTAAGAGACATAGATCCACCCTGAAAAATGTGGCATTGGTTGCAAGGTGAAGCAGTTGCACAATCATTTCACCTGGTTAACACTCATCTCACTCTGTTCTCAGGGCATTGACCACAAATGATTTGGGCTTGCAAAATGATTTTGGCTTGTGAAAACTAAAGCTGATGCTGACCACTGCAAATTCTGCAAATTGTAATGCTGGGAGGGGGGGAGGGGCAGGAAATAAAGAAATTCAGAGTCTACTTCCACAGTTATTAGGTAAACAATAACTACCTTCTTCCATTAACCTTTTAACCTGAATAGGCCATATGTGTTTATAAGCAACTAAATACATGCAGAAAATCTCTGTGTGTCAGTTGACGCAGCTAATCGTGTATCTAGAGCTGTTCAGCAGGTTGAAACTACTGAATAAAACTCATGCATTTCTATTCAAATATGGTTGACATCTGAAATTAATTAGATCCCAGATGGTTATTGGTTTTATTTCATTTTAAAAAGTGAGATATTTCATAATTTGTTTTTTTTATTACCTACCCATAGAGAATTGGCATAATCCTCCTTAACAGGCAACTCTTCTTATTTATTTGCTTGGTGAAAAGGTAGCCAAATAAGAAATTATTAACTGTACTTGTGCAGAGCGAAACCATTTATTTTAATCTAAGCTGTTTTCTTAATATAATACATGTAATCATGTGTATGACATTATAATGTTTTCCTCATGGATTAGCTGCATTGGCTTGCAGCCCATCTCGCATCTAGAAGATCTGTGTGATCTGGATGTCCTCTTAAAGGCATATGCAATGTGCATGCATGATTTTTAAAAGCAGGAAGCTATATTCAGAGGCTAAACAAATGTCCCGAGAAATGAAAATGAATGGTGCATTCTGCACAGCACAAAAAAAAAGGTCTGTGGGATGTCTTAAAAAGAGATTACTGTCTCTTTTCATTCCACACATTCAAAATAAGACATCTGAGGGACATCTTAAAAAGAGGTGGCTTCTGGGTGCTTTCTGGACACCAAAGGCATCAGAGCAGAAAAGAAGCCATTTCCCACCTATGTTGTTTTCTGGTCAGTTTCATCCTCAGCTTGCACCCAACATTTTGTGCGCAGCTCAATGGATTCTCCCTGCTGCTATTTGCTGAAGGTTGCCCCAGGATATCTGCTCTTCAGGCTTTGATCCTGGGCACCTTTTCAGCCCAAAAAGTACATCTTTAACTTTTCAAGGAGCTATCTTCCCAACTATTCAGGCACACAGAAGAGAACCTCAGCTGATCAGAAGAGGGGATTTCAGTCAGATTTCAGTCAGCCTAATATCTGATTTTAACCATCAGCTGCAATCTATTTTGCTGCAACCTGCCTGTGTAAAGAAATACATGCTTTTGAGCATGTGCACGTTTTTGAGCATCAGTAAATAAGAACAAGTTTCTGTACCCATGCAATCCCCACCCAAATCTGAGATTAGAACTAAATGACTGAAGAATGATAAGAATGGATCTTGATAGTTTTTTCTTACTCAGGCTTTTTCTGCATGGCCAGATTTGTGGGCTGCAATTGGCATGATTCATGCTGATGCCAGCCCTGGGGCCATCTGCACAGCCATGCAGCCCCCAAAATGGCTTCTTACCTTCTCCCTGGCTTCCATTGCTCTGAGGAGGCCAGGGAACACGCCCCCACGGCCAGAGCGACAGCTGCAGTGACGTAGGCCAGGAGATGTGTCTCCTGGCCTCTTCAGAGCGACGGAAACCAGGGAGGCAAGAAGCCGTTTGGGTGGAAGCTGGTGTAATCTGAAAACCTCACACCCCAAGCGAGGTTTGAATACATCATTTGGGGAGGGAAAGAGCAACACTGCATCATTTTCGCAGCGCCACCTGTGCGAAGCGTCCCCCGCAAACTATGTTTTACTCGCCCGGAATCGGTGATTCCGGCCTGTGGAGAAAGGGCCTCAGTTTCATCTAATCCTCCTCAGTGCTGCATTTTGTCTATAAAGGTCTCAAGATCCACAGCATATGTTTTTTCTCTGTTTTCAGCTATGGAAAATCTGATTCAATCCATAGTGCTCAAGCAGATGTAAACTTCAGAACTTTTCTAAACAGAAAAATAAATACTTCACCACAGAAAGCCAAAGAATTAAGTGGGCATAATAAATGGACAATATTAGGCCCCAACACTTCTCATGATAGAAATACCAAGTCTTCAGAATAGGGTTGCCCCCTTATACATGGAGATTTTGGGGATGAAGCCTGAGGATGGCAGGATTTGAGGAGGGACTTCAGTGGGGTAAAATGCCATGAGTTCACCTTCCAACGCAGCCATGTTCTCCAGGTGAACTAATTTCTGTTGCTTGGAGATCAGTTGTAATAGCACATCTCCAGCCTCTACAAGGAGGGTGGCAACCCTACTTCAAGACTGACATAAATTTGTGACAAAAATAATCAATACTCTAAATTCGTATCGTGCTCCTCCCACACTTTCCCAATTACTTCAACACATGACTTTATGAAACTGCCTTATACTGAATCAGATCATTGGTCCATCAAGGTTAGCATTATCTACGCCAACAAGCAGCAGCTATCCAGGGTCTCCTGCAGAGGTCTTTCACATCACCTCCTGTCTGGTCCTTTTAATTGGAGATACTGGAGACTGAACCTTTAGCATACATAACAGAGGCTCTGCCACTGAGCAAGAGGCCCTCCTTATTTGGAAGCTATCCTTCTCTCTAGATTCGGATCCATGCTCATCCATGTCATTGGTCGAATTTCAACTACCTTCTTAGCCAGGTTTCAGGATGCAAAGTAACCAGGTTCAGGGACGTAGGTATAGATTTTTTATGGAGAGGGAATTCGGGGCTGGGGCCACACCCCCACCTGCCCCTAGGGCATGGCCATGCCTCCCCAAGCCCCACCCTGGCCTAGCACTTATAAAAGCAGCTCTCCGAGGCTGGGGACCGCAGACTCCCCTGCCCTGCCCTCCCCTGCCCCCAACCAGCTGGGCTCCCAGCTGGCAGCCAGCAGCCGGCAGTTCCTACTGCCCTCCCCTCTGGGCAGAGGCATAGAGGGAAAATGGAGCCTGGTGCAAAATCTGAGTTGTCCCCCCCCCCCCCGGCAGCTGCTGTGATGCTGGAATCCACCCCCAAACAGCAACACTTTCAAAGGTGTTTAAACTAGACAACCCAAATTCTCTTTTAAAATCCACCTTAAAGGGAGAATCTGGGGTCCCCAGTTAAACAACATTGAAAGTGATGCTGTTTTGGGGTGGATTATCCCCTACCCTGAAACAGCATCACTTTCAATGTGGCGTAGTGGTTAAGAGCAGGTGCATTCTAATCTGGAGGAACTGGGTTTGATTCCCTGCTCTGCCGCTTGAGCTGTGGAGGCTTATCTGGGGAATTCAGATTAGCCTGTGCACTCCCACACACACCAGCTGGGTGACCTTGGGCTAGTCACAGCTTTTTGGAGCTCTCTCAGCCCCATCCACCTCACAGGGTGTTTGTTGTGAGGGGGGAAGGGCAAAGCGATTGTAAGCTCCTTTGAGGTCAAATCCCCACTTGAAATTTGCTTCCAGATTCAATCAAAGAAGCTGGCTCACAGCTTCAAGATCTGGGGGCCACATATTCATAAGATGTCTTGCAAGGAGCACAGCATTCTCTGTTACGCTGTTCTGGAAAAGTTGCCAGACAATGTATGGAAAGCATCTATTTTGACAGCATTTTTGAGGAGGTAATAATAATTTCAGAAAAGTTTTAGAAAATTGCTGAATTGCTGGTTAGTTGTTTACTGGTCGGATGCTGTGTCTTTATTTCTATATTGATAAGACAGCTGATATGTTTTAAAATGCTTGCACAGTGAGTTTAATATGGTTTGTATTTTAAATCATATGAATTGTAAGCTGCTTTCAGCTAAAATGAATATTGTTTCTGAGTAATATTATTTACTTTGGTTTACATAGAATGTTATAAGCTACCTTCAGGATCGAAACAAAAAATATTGCAATTGTTCTATAAATTGCAGCAGTGGCGTAGGAGGTTAAGAGCTCGTGTATCTAATCTGGAGGAACTGGGTTTGATTCTCTGCTCTGCTGCCTGAGCTGTGGAGGCTTATCTGGGGAATTCAGATTAGCCTGTACACTCCCACACACACCAGCTGGGTGACCTTGGGCTAGTCACAGCTTCTCGGAGCTCTCTCAGCCTCACCTACCTCACAGAGTGTTTGTTGTGAGGGGGGAAGGGCAAGGAGACTGTAAGCCCCTTTGAGTCTTCTACAGGAGAGAAAGGGGGGATATAAATCCAAACTCTTCTTCTTCTAAATTGTACCTACGAGACAGTCTGGCCCCATATGTCCCATGTCGGTCCCTGCGTTCTGCGGAGGCCAATCTGCTTTTGATCCCCGCCCCCTCTATGATGCGGCTGGCCTCCACCAGGGCCAGGGCTTTTACGGCCTTGGCCCCTGCCTGGTGGAATGCTCTCCCTCCAGCTGTCCGGGCCCTGCAGGACCTTAATGAGTTCCGCAGGGCCTGTAAGACTGAGCTATTCCACCGGGCCTTCGGGGAGACCAGCTGCTGATGTGGGTGCCCGAAACAAACATTCTGAGAAACACTCTAAGACGCACTGTCCTTCTCTTAAGAGGAGTTTTAATAGTCGGATGCCATCTATTTTAAACTTAAATTGGTTTCAATAACTGATTGCTTCATTTTAAGTCTTAACTTAACTTTTATTTTGTTTTATTGTCTGCTTGTTAGTGTTGTACACCGCCCTGAGCCCTCCGGGGGAGGGCGGTATAAAAATGCAATAATAAAATAAATAAATAAATAAAACAAAAATGCCCCAACTTTTTAATTGTTGATACAACACTTCTTTGCCCAGATGCTTTGGTTTGACATAAGGACATTAGTTCTAGCTTAATTTAAATTATTTCCTTTGAAATGCATATTTATGAGCTGTGTGGGGAAATGAGGGGATTCATCTGAGCTGTAAGATCTTTCCCTAACTTCTATACCGTTCAGAATATATCTGTGGTGAAATGACATACATCCCATTCAACTTGGCTTCAGAAGGATGAACAGAGGAAGTTGCAAGTCAGCATATGCTTACAGAAACCGTTTTTCTCCTCCATTAGCTTTTTTGCATGCCCAGCTGATTTTGATTTGTATATTATGTGCATCCTCTGTATTTTATTTGTATGTTCCCTGCTGAATGTTATCATGTCTTCTACCACCAGGGCTTCATTAAAGTAGAATGTTGTCATGCAGTGAATTACTCTAAAATGTGAAAACAGAGACAGACTTCAAAAGGAAAATGAGATGTTCTAGGGCATCATGGGGCTAGCAGCATTTAGAGATGTCCCAGTGGATTCTCTCTGCAATTTTCTGAAAAACTGAAAGAAAGGCAATATGTGCAAATGAGGAGAAAAGCAGCTCTCCTGTGAACTCCAGTGGAAGGGACACTATGGAAAGAACAAAGAATATCACTACCTTGATGCTTCTTCTAAATTAAAATGAATGAAGCTTATGCTAATTCAATACCAAGAAACCAAAGATGGCCCAAAAAAAGTAGTAAGATGCCCGTATCAGAATTAAGTCAGAGCAGGTGGGTGATTACCAACTTCAGGCATTTTTTTCTTTTACCCCATATTTTTATGATTATTTTTGGTGACGGTTCCTCTCAGCCGAAGCTGAGTTGGTTCATGTACTAAAATCAGTGAAATGTCACCCAGATGCAATGCCATCTGAGGAAATGTCCCTGGGAAAAACTCTACAAATGGCAGGCAGCATGGAGAATTACAAGTGGCACAAAATGGCAGGCACAACAAAATGAAAGTGAGAGCTTTACAGTTTGGTGGCAGATGGGAAAAAATAACTGTTTTTGCCTGAAAAGCTTTATTTTCCATGCTGTGTGGAAGAAAAAAGCCAAAATGGTTCTTTTTAAAATATTTGCAAGATGGAATGGACCAGTTTTATTTCTCAATCTTTCCAAATCCCTGTCCCTGTCCCTGTCCCTGTCTAGTAACCCAACTTACCCATTAGTCATTTTTTCCTCCCCTTCGCCACATCCCCTATTTTCAAAAGCATTTTAAACATTTTTTCTCTTTGTTAATATCAGAGTAGCAATATAATGTTGAGACAGAGTTAAGAAGTGGGGATGATTGAATATGCTTTTGTTAATTTCACCTAGAGCTTGTCATGCTAATGTTCAGGCACAGATACAAAAAAGCAGGGGTCATTGGATCAGCTTCATCAATTTCATAACAAACTAGCAATATTATAAGCTACCTTAGGATTAAAATCAAAAATATTACAATTAATCTATAAATAAACAAAAAAATGCCCCTGATTTTTTAATTGTTGATACAACACTTCTTTGCTGAAATGCTTTGGTTTGACATAAGGACATTAGTTCTAGCTTAATTCAAATTATTTCCTTTGAAATGCATATTTATGAGCTGTGTGGGGAAGTGAGGGGATTCACCTGTGTGAAATTGAAAAGGGACTGATCCAGTAACAATAATGCATTACTGCAGTTCTAATTTGTCCCCAAAATTGAGTTTTTAGGAGGGGAGAGCAGGCTGCATGTTTCTGTTCCTTCAGGCAATGGCACCTGCTCCAGTAGTGGTTTTTTTCCCTTTCATTTTGTGCGGATAGTTCTCAATGGTAGAAATGGAGTCTGAGACCTTTTTTGAATTGCCACTTCAATGTAACTGTACAGTAATGCTAGAAAGCCATACAAAAGAAAAAAATGGGGAAGACTTGTTGTTTTATGTGCCATGGATGACATCCCACCATCGTTAGGAATAATAGGTTTTCAGCAGTAGCATGTAAAATTAATGCAACTAAAGAGGAAAGGAGGAAAACGATGTGGGGAATGGAGTTGTTCAAAATGATTTCATAGAAAACATTTCCAACACATAAGGTATGACCCCTGAAAAAAAATCTGTGGTAAATTGTGCATGTAGAAAAGACCGTAGCAACAATAACATTAGAGAAAATCCTGTGCATTTCAGAAATCTCTCTGATTGTCACAGAAATCTCTTATTGGAATGTGTGTGTTACTTCAGAGAGATATACAGTACTTGTGCAAGTACTTCTCTGATTTGAAAAGATTATGAAAGCAGTCCTTTAAATGTTTGTTGTCTTTGATGCCTCCAAAGCATCTAGTAAAGCCCTGAATTTGCATAAAGAGGGACTCTTTCTCTTTCTCATGGGTTTGTGTTTGATGAAATCTTATACAGGAGCTACAGTCATACAGAAGCCCTACAGAACAAGCCAGTATTGGTTACAGAGCACAGCACAGGCTAGTAGTTCTGGCCTGTATCCTACCATTACACTCAGCAATGTTTGATGACTTCCTGTAGCCCAAGCAGCCTTCCTTCAGCTTAAGTGGCTCTTCTCTGGCTGAAGAGCCACTTTAGATAGAGGAAGGTTTGAAACAGCTGAGCAAAGTGTGAGGATACAAAGCACAATATGTATCAAATCTTCAAATAATATCCTCAGGGCAAAAATAGGATTTGTTGATTAAGATTCCACACTCTTACTCCTTGCAGATACTTTTGTCTCCCAGCCATGAGTCAGTTTATTCATGTAAAACATAACTGATTGGATCTATTTATAATGTCCCTAATTCGATAAACATTTAAATTTCTCCTATAGGAAACAACTGTATATTCAGCAAGTTCAGTAAGTGTGAAAAAATGGCTTTCTAGTATAATAGGTTTTCTAGTATAACAGATGTCCACAGTAAGCATGGATGGTATAAGTGGATACTAGGCCAGCAGATTAATTGCAAAAAAGACATCTGGTGAGCAGATGGAAAGCTAAATATCAGAAAAGATCAGAGGCAAAATAAAATTAGCAAAGTTCCCACCCACTGTCATACCTACTGTTACCTATGCTATCACCCCATGTCTAGGCCATACTATCCCATAAAATGCAGGAGTATCACACTAATAAGCTCTAATGTACACCAATATGGAACCAATATGGAATGGCTTCAGAAAAGCAGGGACAATCTAACAAGGTCGTAATTTCTGTTACAAAGGTTTAGCACTGGTTTCGTATATTCATATATTCATATTACAGCAACTTTAGAAAATTAACCAACTGAGTCATAATAAATATATTTTATAGCCAAAATAATAATTGAATTACATTGGCTGAAGACCTATGATGGTTTACTGGCAGTTCTATCTATCTCGTCCTTTCTTCATGTAATTCAAAACAATGTACTTGGTTCTGCTTTCCCCTTTGTATCTTCAACACAAACCTATGAGGTAGGTTATTCTGAGATAGAATGACCTGTCCAAGGTCACCCAGCATCATGGAGATTTGAGGACAGGCTTTCAAAACCCTCTAACCACTAGCAGTGATGTGTACCTGGAAAAAAAACTGTTTTTTTTAATTCAGATTTTGGGAAGGGCATAAATATAGTACTCTGGGTTATTCAGTACCGTATATACTCGTACATAAGCCGAGTTTTTCAGTCCATTTTCCGGGCTGAAAAATGCCCCCCTCGGCTTGTATGTGAGTAACGGAGGCTGCCCAGCTGGCTGGGGAAGAGGGGAGATCTTCCCCTCTTCCCCAGCCAGCCCAGTCAAGGCAACAGAACAGCCCAAGCCAGCAGCCCCAGTCGAGGGCTGCTGACTTGGGCACCCCTCGTTTCCACGGAGGCTGCCCAGCTGGCTGGGGGAAAGGGGAAATCTTCCCCAGCCTTCCGTACAAGAGAGGAGCCGAAGCCAGCAGCCCCAGTCTGTTGTTCAATGCCTTGAGCCCTTGTGGGGGGGGGCAGTATCCAAACCCAATAAACTAAACTAAGCTGCTGCATTTTCCACTTATACACGAGTCAATAAGTTTCCCCAGGTTTTGGTGGTAAATATAGGTGCCTCGGCTTATACACGGGTCGGCTTATACACGAGTATATACGGTATTTGGATTTTGACTTTTTCCCAGAATTCTGAAGTTCTTCAAATCCATTATTGCTTATGGAGGACTCTTTTTTGGGGGGGGGGGGGCTGGAATAGATTTTCTTTTCAAGCAATGACACCAAAATTGCAGAGAAAGTAGACCTGCCTGTCTGCTAACCCCCAAGTTACAAATAGATTAGATCAAGGGATCCACTTTTATTGGTCCTTGAACAAGGCACCAGTAGCCATCCTACTTGTCTCCACTGAGTCCTATGGGGAAAATACATGCCTTCTCCAGAGCAAAGAAGTAAAAATTTTCTTCAATCTACTTTCAGCTTTCTTTAAAACTATTATCTTTCTCCAGTCATAATTTGTGATGTTAATAAAAGTGGTGCATTCCCATGTAATCTTTATCAGTATATGAATAGAGATGTTGGTCAAATCTGAGAATACATAATTCTGGTGACTGAAGCTGTAACGGATAAGACAGATCTTTATACAAACCTGAAAAGTATCCCAGATTTGCAGAAAAACATGAAATCTTAAAAAAAGATCCTGGGAGCTTAAAAAACAAACAAAATGATAAGAGGAGCACTTGCACCAGTGGTGGGATTCAACAGGTTCGCACCACTTCAGTAGAACCGGTTGTTAAAATGGTGCTTGTAAACAACCAGTTGTTAAATTATTTGAATCCCACCACTGGAACCGGTTGTTAAATTAGTTGAATCCCACCACTGACTTGCATCTGTAAAAAATGGAAGCCCTCAGTGGCAGTTGCTAGGCAACCAAAATTATCGAAGCTTAGAGATTTTGTGAGGGTCAGGGGGCCTGGCCTGGGCCTGACAACAGCTGCTGGGTGACTTGGTAATGTCAGGAGGGTGTTTATCTGAGTGAAAGGGATGCATTCTTGAATTCATGTAACCACAAGATATAACAATCAAATGGCTCTTTTGATATATGTAATGTCTCTTTGGAGATATGTAACCAGCCCAATATATGTAACCACTGCCATCTATGAATTCTTTCCTTGACCTGTGCTTTATGGTTTTGCATGCTTTGTAGTGAAGTAGGTCTCCCCTTTCTTGCCTGTCCCGTGAGAAAAGAATTACAACTGTTATCTTGTTGTGGGCAGGAGACCAAGTGGCTCCTCTGCTATCTGTTGCTGACCTTGATGTAGTCCTGGTTTTAGAGGCTTGAAGTTGGGAGGGGGGAATCTTGAGGAATATATGGGACCTCAAATGCCAGCTTTGTTAGAACTGGCTTTGCCAAGCAGAGGTGTAGCTAGGGATAATGGAGCCCAGGACAAAATCTGAGCCCCCCCCCCCCCGGTATGGTGATGTAGATCAATATTCCCATATGTTACAGGAACAAAATTATGTTCACGACATATCATTGCACTGTGCATCTTATAATTCTATTCGACTTCAGCTGCTGCAGGCACTGCTAATTGCCAAGCATCTGCTTCCTGTGCTAAGCTGTGTCCTTTTTTTAATTTTCCCCAGTTGTGTCAAGGTAGCTGTACACTGCACTGTACTTAGGAAATTTGATTGCTGCATGTATAGTGACAACTATGGTGATCCGCTTTTCTACAGCAAACAAACATATGTCTTTACTAGCAGGCCCAGCCACGCGTTGCTGTGGCAATTGTCCTTCTCATCACAGTCCGCAACCCACACAGATGTCCATGCAGGTCCAATGATCCCCAGCATAGACTTTTGGGGTGATCAAATGGAATCCCTCTTTCCCTTTTCAATGCACATCGTTATATGGTGCTGTCTTGTTTTTTTAGTATAAGGTAACCCTTCCCATTCCACAACGGAACTGTCAAGAGTATGAATCCCGCTGTCCATGAGGCTGGTTGACACGCACAGTCCTGGCGGATTGTCTTAGAAGAAAAAGGCAAACTCCCAACTCGCTTTTAGTAAAAGAGAGCTGTGGCAAATATGGGTGAGGAAGCAGGTAAGTGGTGTTTGGATGTGAGGGAGGGCAGAGTGAGGTGTGTGAGGATGAGCTGGATGTGTGTTGTGTGGTAGCAGTGGGTGAGGCACAGAGAGTGAAAGTTACCTGCGATTGTGGGGGGGGGGAACGTCTCACATGGCAAAGTGTGTATGTGTTTCACTTCCACTTGTATTACCTAACAGTATTACCTATTTACTGTTTTCAATGCTCATCTCTGGCCATCTGAGGGAATATTCTAAGCCCTCAGGCCACAGACAGACAGGCTGCACGAACATTCTAAGGGTGACAGTTAAACAGAGGCAGCTTCATGGCCTGGTGCGCCAGGAAAAGGCTACGCTTTTACCCTGGACTCCAGGTATGGACTTCTTCGGGCGGCTTCTTTGAAGGTCTGAGTACCTGCCAGCAACAGCAGGGGAGGGATCGCGTCATGTGGTGAAAATTCTGGGGGTGATCCTGTCCAGCAGCAGCTTCTGGAGTGGAGACCATCAGTGACAAACACACTGTTAGATTTTTATATATATAGACTAGCGGGCCCAGCCACGCGTTGCTGTGGCAATTGTCCTTCTCATCACAGTCCACAACCCACACAGATGTCCATGCAGGTCCAATGATCTCCGTGCGCATAGAGCTTCTTGGGGTGGTCAAATGGAATCCCTCTTACCCTTTTCATTTCACATTTCATTATGAATGGTGCTGTCTTTGTTTTTAGGGGTATAAGCGTGCAACCCTTTCCATTCCAATAAAACGGAACTGTCCAGAGTATGCGAATCCCATCAATTCGTCCATGAAGGCTGGTTGGACACTCCACAGTCCTGGCTTGGAGTAAGCGGCGGCAGAACTGGGGAGCAAGCAGGCTATCCTAGTCCAGGCAGCAGAGGCAGGGTGGTGAGGCCAGATCAAGGCTTCACGCGTGCAAAAGAAGGCAGTGAGCCCGGGTAGTGTTGGTTCGCTCCCACCCCTGGCTGGATTTTTCTTAGAAGAAAAAAGGCAAAACTCCAAAGCCTTCCACTCTTTTAAAGTGGTAAAAAAGAGAGCTGTAAAGGCTTTAAGATATGGGTGGAGTGAAGTGGGTAAGTGGTGGTTGGATGTGAGGGAGGGCAGAGTGAGGTGTGTGAGGATGAGCTGGATGTGTATTGTGTGGTAGAAGTGGGTGAGGCACAGAGAGTGAAAGTTACCTGCTTGTGAGGGGGGAAACCCCACCTGACGTCTCACATGGCAAAGTGTGTATGTGTTTCACTTCCACTCTTATTACCTAACAGTATTGCCTATTTACTGTTTTCACTGCTCATCTCTGCCCATCTGCACGAACATTCTAAGCCCTCATACCAAGCCCTCAGGCCACAGACAGACAGGCTGCACGAACATTTTAAGGGTGACAGTTAAACAGAGGCAGCTTAATGGCCTGGTGCGCCAGGAAAAAGACATTTTACCTGGCTCAGGTATGGACTTTCGGTGGTTTGAAGGTCTGAGTACCTGCCAGCAACAGGGAGGGATGTTCTGTGAAAATTTGGGGGCAATCCATCCAGCAGCTTCTGAGGGAGACCATCAGGGACAAACACACTGTTAGATTTTTATATATATAGATAGCAGATTGGACCAGATTTCCCAGATGTACACATATGTTTAGAATTGGTTGAGATAGGTTATTTGGGCTGCCAATGAGATCCACAGTGTTGTAGTGGTAAAGAGTGGTGGACTTTGGTGAACTGGATTTGTTTCCCCACTCCTACATATGAAGCCTGCTTGACCTTGGGCTAGTCACAGTTCTTTGGAACTCAGTCCCACTAACCTTAGGTGTATGTTGTGGGGAGAGAAAGGGAAAGCAATTAAAAACTGCTTTGACTCCTTATAGAGAAAAGTGGGGTATAAAAACCAACTCTTCTATCTATATCTTCTGTTGTACAAAGCTGTGCAGCTAAATGAGAGTCAGTTTTGTTAGGAAGTCATGTACATTTCAGCCTTCCTACTTTTACTTATTATTGAGTTCTCTTGCCATAACATTATAACATTTTTCCTTCCTGATTTCTAAATACATTTTATCTTACTACCTGCTAAAGATCATTTTATTGCTTGTGCCTACTGAAATGTCTTAAGTGGTGGTTGCAGCATCTGCAGGCCAGGAATGATTACAGACTCATTCTGCGGCAAAAACTCTTCAAGTTTAGCAGCAATCCATCAAATCTAAAGGAGAGACAGAGGCAGGATGGAGTGCTGCTGTTAAACCCACCTTTAATATTTCACCCCAACCCTAGTCTACTCCAGTGCTGCAAACACATACCCATGTGATGATCGTCCTGAAACTTGAACTCATTAGATGAGCGTTCATCATCTGGAGCAGCAGAGAGCAAGTCTTAAGTCACTGTCAGATGACAGTCCTTCAAGTATTTGAAGAATCTGATCATGTCTACCCTTAGTTTCTCTTCTCCAGGCTAAACATACCAAGTTTCTTCAAACTTTTCTCATAGAACTTGTTTTTCAAGTTCTCAGCCATCTTTTTGGCTTATCCCTTAACCTAGGGGTCTGCAACCTGTGTCTCTCCAGATGTTCATGGACTACAAATCCCATCACCCCCTGCCAACATGGCCAATTGGACCCCAACCTGTCCCCACTTGTCTACATGCTTCTTAAAGTGCATGATTGTAAAATGGCTGTAAAATGAAGGATCCATCCCTGAGGACACTCAAGAACTTATATAAGTGTAGGAATACCTGGATATTACTGCATTCCTGGATTCTTTTGCAAAACTCCTAGAAAGTCTTGTATTTGTAGATTGATCTCTCAAAGGAGAATTTCCATACTTATATACACCATACATTCCAAAGCAAATAATTTTTTAAAATATATTCTGGTTTATATTTAAAGACCCATTTCCCTTACATCAACCTGGATTTAATTGGTTAATATCTCATTGCCAATGAACAACAGAATGTAAAGGAAGGGATTTTTTGGTGACAAGTTTGTTATTTATAATAATATGATCGTTTGTTTAAGTAAAGGTAATGAGTATGAACCTTTTGAATATTTTTGGATCAACGCGTGCCCTGAAGAACCACAAGAAATGTATTTGATGTGGCTTTGAATATCAATAAAGTACCATGGTTATTTAACTAACATTTGTGGTTGATTTTTTCGGGATCTATACCACTGTGGAATAAGGGAGAGATCAGTAAGGTAATTGTTGCTTCAGGAAAAAATGTTAAAACTCTTAGTAGACAATCATCTCAGGGTCAAACTAGGCATGATAACATCCATGAGTCTGCAGTGCAGAGGACCTTCCCAAGTGCTGAAGAAGGGATACAAGTCCACCGTACTGAAGGGCCCATCAGGAATGGGCCATCACATCATTTTAGTATTGCTTTAAAATGGTGGAAAAGTCCACTGGTTGGACCCATGGATGCCATCATGGATGTCTGGCCCCCAGTTTCTCTATTATGGAATATATCTTGCCTTGGGGCACATAAAATATCCACCATTAGCTCATCACATCTACATGTGGAAGCATGAGACAAAATGAAGAACAATTCTACTGGCATTATAGTCCAATATTGACAGGAAAGTAAATAATTATTTTGATTTTTAAGTGGGCCTTTTTATAAAAGAACAAGAACACATGTTTTATTTTTTATTTATTTAATTTTGTTATATTTATTCCCACTCAACCTGGTCAAGGTCGGGCTAAGGGCAGCTTACAAAAAAAAATTAAACTAATTAAAATTCCAAGCAAAACAACCCTATCCCAAAGTCAGGAAAGTGAATATACAAAAAACTTCCTCTCTGATGTTTCATTCAAAACAGCTTAAGTAAAGGCAAACGCTATCAATCTAATTTAAACTTTAAGAATTCCAGAGAAAATTAAATAGTTGAAACTGTAGCTATTGACAGAAAATGCCTGAAGAGAGCAGCATACTGGTTTTGGGCCACAGCCCTCATTTAAATGTAGATCTTGTGTGGTTCATTCAAACCAGTCTCCTGTCAGTGCTCATAGGTACTGTTCTGAATAATTATTTCATCAGAGTGTTTATGGATCAATGCATCCACAGTGTTTCCAATTAACAAATGTTGTAAAAGGTCTAGCCAGGCATTCTTTATAATGAAGGAATCTGAGTCTGATATAAAACTTCTACATTATGCATACATTGTCAGCATTATGGAGGGGCCTGTTTAATTGCTAACATCTTAGTGACATTCAGTGCATGTATTTAACTGGGTTCTATTATAATGGGCCCAGAGTTGTATAAGAATTCATTGTACATCTAAACTGATGTTATGCCTGGATAGTTCCAACTATCAGGTTTACTCACCCAACACAGTTAATTTCAGGAATTCTCAGAAGAATTCAAGGCCAGATTGTCTTTTAGGCTTTACGCAATTGGTTGTAAGCAATGTATAACTTTACAGTAGCAGCAAATACCAATGGAAGACGAGGGAAGCCACAGTAGTTAGAGTGTCCCTAGTCTCCTATAATACCACTTACAGCATGCCACACACAAAAAAAATCCCAGAGTCTCTGTGGAACACATTCATATAGATGAAAAAGCCAAATAGGTCAAATACGCTGTACTACACATTTCAGGGGTATGCAATCTCAGTGATCATATGCAAAGGGAATGAACTCTAAGGGAAGATGGGAGGTTTAGCTCTCTAACTTCCTATAAAAGGACTCACAGCAGATTACATAAGAATAGCACGAATACATCAATTAAAGTACACTAAATCATGCAATAATCAATAAGCACCCTCCACCATCAACTAATTCAGCCTTCATTATAACTCCCTTGGTGTTGCAAAAGATGCTTCTGAATAACTCATTCATGGATTGCTGCTGGAATAGGGATGAACACCAGTAAGTTTTTAACAGTAAATTTTGGGTTTGGGTTTTAAAAATTTGAAAATTTTCAAAAAAGTTGAATGAAGCTGATAATCATTGGCTTTCGTCGACCTTTTAGTATTGGGGGGGTGGGGGGTTAACATCCAAATGTGAAAAATGTCAGTTCTCCCTGCTGTAGCTTCTCAACTCCACATGGAGTTGAGAAGTCACTGTGGAGAGAATTGCAACAGCATGCTGGGCTGGGCTGAGCCCACTGCAGCATTCAGATCTCCACCCTCTCCACTTTCTCCCAGGCTCCAAAAGTCTTGGGAAGTGGTGGCAGAAGGGAGATCTGATTGCTGGGCTGGGTTAGGTTGTGCCTAGGAAGCATTCAGATCTGCCTCCTCTTATCTGCTGCCATCTGCCAAGCCCTGGAGGGGAGGTCTGAATAGTGTGCTGGGCTAAGCCTAGTGCAGCATTCAGATCACTCTCCTCCCCTCCCCATCCCCCAGTCATCATCTCCTAAGCTTTGCTGAACAGCCTGGGTTTTATCAATAAGTTAAAAACAAAACAAAAACATTGATAAGAGTTTTCTCAGGGGTGGTGGTGGTGATTCAGGTTTACCAAATGACCAACCAGAATGATATCAGCTTGGTGGCCTTACTGACATATACAGAAAGTTGCTGCCATTACACAAGCTAGGAGCTGCCACTGGCATGGGTTGAAGCTGACCTAAACTGCCTATAAAATGATCCTGTAAATAGTATTGTCAACCCCAAGGCTGTGAAATTCCTGGAAATTTTGGTGTGGAGCCTGGGGAAGGTGAAGTTTGACAGTGAAGGAACCTCGACAGTGCATAATGCAACAGAAATTCCAAGTGTAAGTGCAAGGAAGAAATTAGTACCTATTAATTCTGCAAGAATCCTTGCCAAATTGTAATGTTTTATTATTCATAGACTGTTGTTCTACTGTATAGGCGTTATTTGCTTTGCAATATGTTCGCAGTATGTTCATATTAATTGTTTGTAACATGTAATGTATTTGTTTAATGATGTCATGGCCCATGGTTTATAAACAGTGAATAATCGACTGACTCACTGTATAATGCAACAGTGGCCACCCTCCAAAGCAGCCATTTTCTCCAGGAGAACAGCTCTCTTACACCTGCAGATCAATTGTTACACCAGGAGATCTCCAAACCCCACCTGAAGGCTGCCAGCCCTGAAGAATAGAGTTGGTCTCCAGCTCCGTATCAGGAGAGGCAGTCATGCAGATAGGTGAGTCCTAGGCCATGAAGGGGTTTTATATGTAATAAGTGGCACTATGTTGCCAAAAAAAAAAGTTCCTGACAGTGGTATAATAGGTGAATTAAAGCTGGCTCCAGGCAGTAAGGGAACAGCAGCATTTGGGAAGTCTGCAAATTTCCTTTAACAAGGCCAGCTGCATGTAAAGTGAAACACAATGATGTAGCCTTGAAATTTCAGTTGCATCTTCACTCTACAGATTAAAGCCTAAAGAATTAGGATTGTAACAACTTCACAATTCTGAAAGTCAAATATACAGACACGTTGCTGCTTATGCATGTCCTGACATGGAAGCTTCAATAGTAGCAAAATATTCGTTCAGTGTGGAGGTGCAAGCCATGCTGTCTCACAGTTTTTCTACATAAAAACATTTTGCTTCAAAAGCAGTGTAAAAGGAGGGTGGGAAAAGGCCAGCATTACAATTGTGAGGGAAATGAAATAAACTACTTGCTAAAGTGGATTAAATTTACCTATTAAACCAATTAACGGCTTTTCTGGATTACTAAATTCGAGACACCTATAATGTTTCCCTTGATTCAAATGGTAATCTTTCATCTGGAAGAAAAGAAATGCATTAGAAGTGGTACAACATTTACAGTGTGTATTAACTGAACAATGCATTCTGCACAGTAATCAAGGGTGTCTGGACTTGCTAAATGGAATAAGCATTTTTGTAATGATACCACATTATCTGTTTCATTTTTGAAAAATGCCTAGGTGAAACATTAGAATTACTGCTTGCTTTAAACAGAATAGATTGCCTCATTTGCCACCCGCACAATTTATCATGTCTGTCGTCTGAATTGCATGGTAGAATTAGACTCGGAATGATAACTAAAGCGCATGCTGTGGTTTTAAAAAAGGGTTTTATGAATGGTCTTGGATTTCTGTCTCTATTCCCATTGTACTCATTATGGAAGCAAAAGCTCAATGCTTCTCCATGCTCTCATAATTCAGTTTCATCAGAATCATGCTGTTGCTGTATATATATGAGGCTGACAGGGTCAGCCTTAGCCAATGAGCAACTTGGCAGTTGAGTCAATGAACAACCTGGCAGTTGAGCCAGGCTCCAAACTTGAGGGGGGGGGGGTGTCTCTGAAGGAAGGGACAAAGAAAACAACCAGACTCTGAAATCACTTATATTTGGGCATTTGGGTTTTGGACTGCTGTCTTAGTAACAGTAGTGACTGGCACCCAGGGCTGTGTGTGTGTGTGTGTGTGTGTGTGTGTGTGTGTGTGTGTGTGTGTGAGTGTGTGTGTGTGTGTGAGAGAGAGAGGGGGGGGACTTTTCCAAGTCCTTGTAGAGGAACTAGGAGATATTAGTACAACCAGGACCTATTTTTTTAAACCAAAAAGTCCACCACAAGAAAAATATTTCTACCATACATCAAGGGAATCACAGATCAAATAGGGAAACTGATGAAAAAACACAACCTACAAACCATCTTCAAACCTACCAAGAAAATACAGCAGATGCTATGCTCAGCAAAGGATAAGAGAGACCCCCTCACTTCTGCAGGAGTCTATCACATACCCTGCAGCTGTGGATGGGAACCACAAAACGCAGCATTCAGACTCATATTAAGGAGCATGAAAGACACTGTTGGCTTAACCATCCTGAAAAATCTGCAGTTGCAGAACATGTGTTAAACAAAACTGGACATAACATTTTATTTGAGAACACTGACATTCTGGACAATTTGGAAGGTTACTGTGTCAGACTGCACAGGGAGGCCATTGAAATTCACAAACACCAAGCAAGACAACTTCAACAAGAAAGAAGAGACTCTGAAAATTAGAAAAGCTTGGCTACTGGTACTTTAAAAATGGACTGATAACCCCACCCGAAATACAATGCACTCAACCACACTTTTGCACAGCAAATTCCACCCAAACACTTTCTGATTGGTTTCCCACCCTGGGACATGGACAATATACCCTACTAAACTTTCTCTTCTCACTAGACACAGTGTGAAACAGGCTTTTCTCTGTGATACACCTCTGAAGATGCCAGCCACAGATGCAGGCGAAACGTTAGGAACAAGATCTACCAGGCCATGGCCACACAGCCTGGAAAACCCACCACAACTAACAAAAAAGCACTGTTTGCACCTACCCCATGAGATTCAAAGGCTGCTGGCGCAGTGAGAACTGGCACACCCACTTACCAAACAGATCCTTGCTTGGGTCGAGCAAGAAAGTTGCTGTGATTCTGGAGTCACAATCTGGATTTTTGTTTAGGACCTCAGAATTACTGTGACCATTCCTGGAAGATTTATGCAAGTTCCCCCCACTCCATATTCACAATAAGTTACACTGGCTGGAGTAAAAAAAAAGCACCCAATAATAATATCAGTAGTCTGTTGAGGTTATGTTATACTTCAGAGTTTTTTCCCTTGTTTGTTTGCATTATAAGAAAATTGTACAGCCAGTGATAAGCAGGTATATTTTGGGGGCACTATTTACTAATGTTACTAGTGATAATGAAAATATAAAGTTATAGGGACCTTTCTCAATTCATTCTGAAAAACAAAAACAAAAAAGAAAGTCCCGGGATTGGCTGTAATCAATATTCAGATGACACGTGGCTCTATATTTCATTATTTAAACCTCCAGATGAGTCTGTCTTGGCTCTGAACCTGTACTTTGAAGTTGTAGCTAAAGCAGAACAAGTAAAAGCTGAATTCAGACAAGACAGAGGTAATCATGGTTTAGAAGATCAGTACTGTGGAAAAAAGATTCCCTCAACTTGTCAGTCTTTGCTGGCAAAATAGTTCTAAAGGATTCCTGTCTGCATTTTAAAGCACCTTCTAGTTGCCTGGGGAACAGTATGACTCAACAGACCTGGTCAATCCCTTGCATGACTAGTTTGTGTCCTACAGGGTGCCCCCCAGAATCCTCTATAATTTGGGGGCAGGGATTTTGGGGCAGATGTTCAGATATTCCAGCAGAAAAATCAATATAGAAAAAATTCATCAGAGTAGAATGTTTGAAAATCACTGCCCTGTATCTGCTGAACTGTGACCTGCTAAACTGCGAAACTATATTATCCCAGTTGGTGAATTATGATCTATTTCTTGACAGCGTGGACTTCAATAAAACCTACGGCAAACATTCATATCCAAGTGGCTGAAATTAACTTTCTAGATGCACTGGGAGGTGCTGACCAGGATAACTCTTCTTGGAAATTCAGTACTGTGCAGCCTTAGTTTATGCTTTCTTTTAAAAAATAATATTCCTCTCAAATTTCTGCAAGAGCCACAGGGGCAGGCATAAACCTGTTAATTCATTTATCCATCAAAGGATTTTCTAAGAAGTTCGTTCCTTTTTTTAAGAGTAAAATAGGGCTGAAGGAAAAATAAGAGTGTATGTAAATCAAGATGAAAGAATTCTAGAAATGTCTAAGAACTTATAGTAAATAACATTATGAAAGAAAGAGATAATCATACTGCACAATCTTCTGATTTCAACATATCTTATTTATATCCTAGTCCATAGATCATTATAAGTTCTCTTTGAAGCATGTGTACTCTCTAGCTATGCTTTCCCCATAAATGGCCTCCATAAAGCACCTTTTGCTAGAGTGAACACATTCTTTTTTTCACCTTGTGATTTGAGAAACCCTACAAATTTTATAGGATTTGTAATGCTCATTGACTGGAATGGGTCTTTCAGGAGGAAAAAATATCCAAATTTTATCTGAAGCTGGAAACTCCAGCTACCACAGACATGTGTCTCTCAGATAGACTTGATGACAATTAAAAATCTCAAAGGCTTTCAATATTTTCAGTGTAGAGTAAACCAGGTTGGAGTAAAACTACCTGCCTACTGTCGTGCTGATGCAGCAGCTGGCACACTTTCTTAAGTGTCAGCATCTCTTAGTTTAATTACAAGGGGGAAAGTCTCATTCAGAATAACTCAACCACTGCAAACCAAACTGCATAAGCATTATCAGTTAGTGAGCTCTGAAGAACTCAAAACTTTTATTAGCTTCTATCATATCTAATTAATTCATGAAAACTACTTCCCATTTTAAAATTATGCCCTGTCATGGTCTGCCAATACCATTATTGGTCAATTATCAGTTTAATCCAAATATAATGCATTTTGTCACTTCCAGTGGTACAGTGGATTATTCAGGAAAGAAAGGCATCCAGTTTAAAAAAAAAATTAGCCAACCCAGAAGATAGCAACTCAAAGGTGGTGTTGGTCAACTATTAAACTCCAGATACGGAGCCATCATACATATAATTGCCATCTGGATGCAAGAGCTTGTTTTTCTCCACCTATCCAGATGCGTGTGAACTATGGCACTTAAGATGGAAGATAAAGAGGTCACTACTGAGGACAATGATATAAAGATCCCCAACTATAATAATAGACTTAGGTCCCACAATGCATCTCTATAGTGTGTTGGGGAATCAGTGGACACATTGATTGTGAACTACTTTGCATCCCTTTGGAAAAAGAACAAGCATATAATAATGAGAATCATCTTGGATGTGAATCTGACATAGTTCAAATCATATATGGTTCAGAGTACTGATCAGATTACTGATCAGTTTGTTCAGTTTGGCTTGTTCAAATTACTGTTTATGAGAGGATTGGTGTGAAGACAAAATGATATAACCCAATGGATTCTACTTTGGGCTTTTTGGAGGAGGGGGCAGGACATGAATGTGATAAATAAGGAGCAGCAGTGGCTTAGTGGTTAAGAGCAGTGGCTAAGAGCAGGTGCACTCTGATCTAGAGGAACCGGGTTTGATTCCCAGCTCTGCCACTTGAGTTGTACAGGCTTATCTGGGGAACTAAAATAGCCTGTGCACTCTAAGCCCCTTTGAGTCTCCTACAGGAGAGAAAGGGGGGATATAAATTTAAACTCTTCTTCTTCTTCTTCTTCTTCTTCTTCTTCTTCTTCTTCTTCTTCTTCTTCTTCTTCTTCTTCTTCTTCTTCTTCTTCTTCTTCTTCTATATTTTAGAGCTCTGTCAATAAAATGTCACTGAGACAATTCTTATTATTTGAGTGCAGCAGAGAGAAGTGTGCTTTCTGCAGTGAAAGTAAATAATTTAGATCTCATCGAATATTTTTATTAGTTAATCTTTATATTTTGTCAGTATTTACAAATCTACCAGATTGAGATAAAATACAGCTGAAAGCTATTCAAATCATGCTAGAGATTTTTAAAACTGATTTTGTATTCTTCAAATTACATGCAAGCCCTACAATAATAAAAAATAACCAATTAAGCCCAGCTAAACACTGACAATCCCTCTAAAAACTGTAGAAATTGCAAACTTATGCAATATTTTCACCTGCAGAACAACTCTGTGATCGTTTGCTGTCATTCAGAAGCAGAGGTGCCTAACAACAGAATATATTTAGCAATAAACATCAGGCCATGATGACATTGTTCTCCAGCAGGAAATGCAGTTCTAATGGCTATGACAAGCTGCTCTGCAAAAACTGATTCAGATTTTGGTACACAATAAATAGCAACTGCTGTTAACTGGCACCAGCAGTTCATTCAACTTGTTTCATAACTTAAAAGTTGGCCATTTCCCCCTCAACAGTTTTACAATAGCATTTCAAAATGCAAAGACCAAAAGTTGGATTCAAAGAAGAAACTACTTAGCAAAGAACTATCAACACAGTCTAATTTTGCAGCAGCTGTTACTGTGGCTGATGAGACAAGCTGCTTCTTGAGCTTCACAGGATAGTGGGAATAAGGGTGTGCAGTTCACATGTTTCTTGTATGTGTTAATTTTGGGTCTAGATTTTAGGGAGGGCATGGATTTTGCTATCTTGAAGTTTGTGGACCCTTGCTATTTGAAATTACCTAACTCTGTACTCTTCTAGCTATAACTATGTTTCCTTATGGGTTCAAGGCTGAACATCTCACTCTCACAGATAATGTGAAATCATCCTAGAGAACTACACAGAGTACTCATCTTCTTTATGAAACTGCCACAGAGATAAGCCAATATCCTTTGTACCATGCATGTAGTCTGGCCATTCATTCTGGCCCTCCACCTCTGGCAACTGTAAGGACAAGGTACATAGTATGCCAAAGCACTATCTTAAGGTCAAAACATAGCCATATTAAAAGTAAATGCACTTCTATTTGTCCTGGGGTTTTATATCCTTGAGATGATAGCCTGGACCTAATAAAGAGGCATCAAACATCTGTGATCTTCCTCCTTCATTGGTGCAAGTGCACAATTTTTACCCTATGGATGTTGCATGAGCATATACATTTATTTTTATGGTGGAAAAGTCTAGGGTACTGAAGGCTTTCCCGAGAAGAGACTCTCACAGCTAAAGACTTTTTCTCAATCTTCTGACCTTGGGTTCATCCTGCAATCCTGCTCTTCGTGCCTTTTGTAGTGTGGGGCAGTATTATGGAATAGGGAGGGGGAGGAAGAATGGGGTTTGATATACTGGGATTGTTTGAAGGTCCTCGCAGAACCAGCTTTTCCCCTCTTATCCATGTATTCACCAAGAAAGGCTGCTTAACCTTCAAGTTACAGAGTCTGATTTGGATGATAGATCCAGGGTTTGGATCATAGACCAGGCCATTTAGAATTCTGTTTTTGCTCTTCTGCTGCTTAAAACTAGAGATGTTGAATTGAAGTTTATTCCTGATATAACTGAAGTATAGTTGGATGGAACTGGCTACGGGGTTGTACTCTTCCTGAAGCAGAAAGTTTGCATCCTGAACTGCTGTTAGATCCAGACATACTAATATGAAGCACAACGTGGCATTTAAAAGTCATGGCTGGTTTGCTAGTTTCCATAATTCAGCACAGGGATCCAGGCTCTTGTTAATTCCAATTTTGATTACTGAAATACACTTTGCTGCATTGGTCTGCTTCTGAAGATGGCCCAGGATCTTCAATTAGTCCAGAAAGCAATGGCAAGATCACTAACTAGGGTAGGTAGGGCAGGGTTGGTAGCATATGTAAGACCTGTCAAAACACTAGTTACCCCCACCTTCTGCATGTCTCTAACAAGCACTCACATGTTCATTTTCATTCAGTCTTCCCAGCATGCAAGTTGATCCCAGGAAAAGCATAAAGAAAATTGCTTTGGTATGCTTGTTAGGGAATGACCTCTTCAACCTTGCTTCGGAAAGAATGGCCTGCATTTTTTTAGAAGCATAGTGGTGACCTGTTTATGGAGTTCTACTGAATTCTAATGGACATCTCTGCATGTTGGTGTATGGACTGCAGCATGCAACTCTGTTGACACAGGCCAGGCAAAACTGCACAAGTATTGTTTAATTAGTTGGGGTTTTTTTTGCTCTCAAGTCATATCTGACTTATGGTGACTCTGGTGGGTTTGAAGGCAGGAGATATTCAGAGGTGGTTTGCTGTCGCCTGCCTCTGCATCATGACCCTGGTATTCCTTGCAGATATCCTATTCTTGCTGGGGTCGAACCTGCTTCTGAGGCCTGATGAGATGAGGCTAGCCTGGGCTAACCAGGTCAGGGCAATTAGTGAACAGGTAATTATTTTAAAAAGGTCAAATACCCAAGAGCAAGATAAATAGCCAGTTTATATAAATCAAAATAAGTCACTGTGTAAAAACTTCAGCATCCTAAAACTATTTTGGAAAAATGGTATGGCTGCAATGCAAATCAGTTTTTATCCCATCACTGAGAATCATAGTCCTCTGGATTATATATAATTCATAAAAGGATCTCAACAAAGCAGCCATAGGCTTAGGACTGCATTATAAACTGTTCAAATGCTTTTCTAACAATTTTTGCTTGTTGTCCCATGCATGAATATGTCTATAGGTGCCCCATCCTCTCTTGCTTCAAAATTGTCTTAAAAATAACATATTATGTGGGGTTTTTAAAAACAACTGTGGCTTGGATCCTCCTACTCTGCTCAGCAAACTTTGAAGCCTTCCTCCGTCCTTGCTAGAAGATCCATTTCAGCTGGAAGGAGACTCCTTAGGTTTGTGGAAAGTTTCAGACTCCTCTGAGCAGAATGGCAGGATAAAATCCAGACCATTGTAAGTATTAATTAACTTATTTGACCACATTTATCTAAGGAAGCCAGGTTTCCCCCTTTTCCCAGAAGTGAAGCCACTGTGTCAAAGAAACTCTCTAGCATTTGTTCAAAATACTATATACCATAGATTTTTGGGCAAATTCTATGTTGTCTATATGTGATGATGTAAATCCAGGTAGCACCAAAAGTGACATCAACAGAGACACTGTGACATCACCAGCAAGGGCCTCCGTCAGCTGGTAAGTCCTCTATTGGTTATCAGCCCTGAGCTGGCAACTCTGCATTTATTGTTACTTTTATCTTTTCCTCTGCTGTTTCTTCCATTGACTATTTTGCATTGCAATATTTTTGAGGACTTGTTGCCCATGAAATTCTCATACACTATGTACATGAATAGCATGGCAAAAATGATTATCCTAATAATAATCTCTTTGAAAAATAAAAACAATTTATTTGCAAGAGTCAAAGTGAAAAACAACAACAATAGAATGTTTGAATTTACAATATAATTGAGTCCACATGGTTTTAAATCTGAGTTCAATATAGCTGGTCAAATGCATGGACTATAAATCAAGGATTAGTGTTTCTTTTAAAGCATGAAGTAACATTTTCATCTCATTCTTTGATAGTACTTTCAATGAATTCATTCCTAACTCATATAGAACATATCACTTAGCTACTGGTTAGAAGATCTTCTATTCTTTTGTGAAGTGATCGTTCAAAAATATTCCTGAGATTATAGCTATTCGGTTTGATATGAATTGCATTACTATTTTACTGTTTTTTCTCTCTCATCACTATCTTAGAGAAGAATAGGGTTTTCTTTTTAAAAAATAAGCATATGAATTCATCAAAATATTATTCTGGCTGTTGTGTGTTTTCTGGGCTATCTGGATGTGCTAGTTTTTGCTTCTAACGTTTTGCCCACATCTATGGCTAGGATATTCAGAGGTTTGTGACAGTGAGGTAGAGTCCACTTGTGCCATCTGCAGAACACATCTTGCTGTGACATATTTTTGCAGATGCCAGCCATAGATGTGAGTGAAATGTTAGGAGCAAAAATTGTCAGACCATGACCACACAATCCAGAAAACCCATAGTGGTCAGTTGATTCTGGCCATGAAAACCTTTGACAATACAAAAATATTATACTTCATTGTGTAAGTCTAGTTTAAATAATCACACTTGGAAATTATTTTGAGTCAAAACACTAATTGAAATACCATTGTTCAGGGAATATATTCAGAGGCCTTTGAGGCAATATAAGGAGATCCAGATCCAGAAGATATGTAGCTCCAATACTACTCACGGCCTTAAAGGTCAATACCAATGCTTTGAAAATGACCCAGAACTCAACTGGCAGCCAGCGCAGTTCCTTAAGGTCCAATGTAATATGGTCCCAACTGGCTGCCCCAGTAAGCAGCCTAGTAGCTGTATTCTGAACAAGTTTAAGTTTCCAAATCAAAGAGAAAGGGAATCCAGTGTAGAGCGAGTTACAGTAGCCTATTCTCAACATGCTCTATTCAGGAAGGGTTGATGTGACGAACCAAGCAAAATTTGCCTAACACCTATGTATGGTGGTCAGGATTGCCAGATCCCCACAGGGGATGGGGGATCCCCTGCTTTGGTGTCCTCTCCCTAGTGCCATTCAGCCAGGCAACAGGGGAACCCATCAGCAGCAAACTGAGGCCTAGGCCTCTGTCTCTGGTGAAGCATTAATGTTATTTCTGGCACTCACCAGAAGTGACATCATTATATTGATATGTACACATATATAGTTCACAGTGTTTTAAGCCATATATATATATATATAGTAGCCTGCACAAAAGGGTGGAGCATGTTATATAAAATCATCTTAGCTAACATCCCTGCAGAGGCTTGGAATTGAAGTTGCTGAAAATCAGGTAAACACAAGGAATGTGAAGGGGTGCCAAGGAGCAGCCTGACACTAGCTCTAAGTTAAAAGGAACGGGGCCTCTCAGTAGAGATTAGCTAGCAAGATGTTCACAAAATAGATAAGAGTAAGACTTGATTTCGCTATAGAAACTGTGTACATGAGGTGTTTTTAGACTCAAGTTACATTAAAAATATGAGATGGAAAGGTGTGGTAAGAGGTGGGATAAGATGACCAGGTCTATACGTTTACTTGACTCAACCCAATGAGCAAGAAACGGGGAGGTATGTTTTCGTAAACGGTACTGTGTTACACAAGCAACAGCCCTTTTGAACCTCCTCCCTGTTGCTAACAGAGGAGAGTTCCCTCTTCTGCGCAGAATTGAAACAATAAACTCTGAACACTGAAGAAGCTTATGGATGGTTATTTGTGAGTAACCGGACAGAGTTTTAGCTCTGAACACAGGGCTCTGCCCTGTGCCTAACAATATCACCAGTGACATGGAGCCACTGTGGTATTTGGGGGGGGGGGAACTATAGATAAAAATGGCTTCTACCTGAGTGTGCACTGGAACTGACACCAATACATTTCCACTGACAGAAGTCTAGAGCTTAGTTTGCTAAAACCCTGCATCCAACACCAGTTGCCAAAGGGTATCTGGCAACCCTAATGGTGGTCCATGAGAGGATTAATACTCATACAAGTGCTGTCAAGACACAACTAACTTATGGAGACCCCAGCAAAGGGCTTTCAAAGCAAGTGACAAGCAGTTGCCTTCCTCTGCATAGTCTTCCTGTATGGTCTCCCATCAAAGTACTGACTCATGCCATCGTTCCACTTGACAGGATTAATAAACTTCTTTTTTGTCTAGGACTTCAAAAGCAAGGAAGGGGAATGGCAAGTAACTAGCAAATTGCAACACATGGCAGGTGAACTAATCACTTAAGTCACAAGAAGTAGTTAGTTGGTAAGCAATGTTCTAGGGAAGAAAAGAGACTGTCCTAATTCTGCAAGCATTCCTTATGATTACAGTTGTGGAGGACAGCTGTGATTATTGATTTAGGTGTCCTAAAATACAAATGCTATGTATTAATGTATACTTTAGGCCAGCTGTACTGGGCTATTGGCATTAACATCTGCCATGAAAGAGCATTTCCTTAGTTCTTGGTGGACCAAATCCTTGGTTCAATTGTTAATCTGTTCTTTCTTGATACACCATGTGCCATTTGAGCATTGGTGTGCACCAGTGCATAAAAAGTTCAGGCTCCAAAAAGCATATTGGCAATTGCCCCACTGGAGTCTTCTGAGATTGGAGTAATTGTAGGCCTAAAGTCATCTCAGGCCAGTTTTACAAATCCCTTTGGATTTCTTATGTGTCCTTATTGGAATAAAGATTTGGAGATTCAAATTCAGTCTTAAATAGGACTAGAGAAATGCCACCTATCAGACAATTTACTTGTATATATTTTTCTTTTGTAGTTGGCACTGGTTCAGTTCATTCAGCACAAAACTTTAAGGCAGTAGGCAAATCTCTTTTTTATGTAGTAAATATTGAACAATTGTAGTTTATTTCAGGCTCAGCTTCACTAGCTTTACACCAGTGTAGAGGTTCCAAGGAAATGAACTGTCAAATATAGTTTTTGTGTATCCTTAAAAAAAATGTGATGGAATTTTATTCTGATAGGATTAATCTGCCCAGTGGATCAGCTATACAACACAATTTTAATTACACTGCCTATCCTTCACTGCATTCTTACATTCTCTGGCTGAATCTTATCACAGCAAAAGTCTGTGATATGTGTTGAGGTCTGCTAAGCTCCAAGTCACAAACGCAGATTTCTCATTGCCCTATTGGGGAAAGGAGGGAGGTAAAATAAATAAATCTCAGACTTCTGTTGTCGAGAGGAGTGAAAGTTATTCTAGATGTTGAATTTGTCGTGAGCCAAACTAAGTGTTTTTGCAGGAGTTAAAAAGTCAGCTGCAAAACTCTCTGAAGTGAATGACAAGAAAGGAAGCAGAAGTGCTGAAGCAGGCCAGAAGCATGTTATGGAAGATAATTATTGCCAGTTGTTCATTATGTATCATGCTACGCTTAAGTGAGTTTTATTGCCTTTATTTGCATCGTAACTAGAATTTCCCTGGTAGGTGCATGTTGCTGCTATATCTTTTCAATATCTAAATGTAAATCTGTTCTAGCTGCCTTTATTGGTTCAGCTAAAAACAGAAGAAAACAAATGAAAGAATGTCATTTGAGATAACTAGCAACTGACAAGTTTTTCTATACACGTCATTTGCCATGTTAGACAGTAAGATGGCTGCATTGCAGTCGCAGTGAGAGAGAAAGGCCTTGCTGAAGCACTGTCATGTGCCAGCAGATCATTTTATAACTTCATTTTGTAAACCGAACAAACATATGCAAATACAGTTTGAACCTAGAATGATTTTTCAGCTTGTTCAAAACCAGTTAAGAAAACATCGATGGAAAGAAGATTTAGCATTAAATAGTTGCAACAATTCTTTAGCATCATGAATTCTTTTAATATCATGGGTCACAAGAAAATATATGTGTTTTTTCTCTATTTCTGTTTCAAGTGGGGTTCATTAGTGGTTCTTGTAGCTGGAGTCTCATTTTTATGCTATGGTTTTAATTTTTATAGTGCCTTGATTCAAAGCTGCACCCACAGCAGAATTTGCCGGCTTACTAGGGGTGAGAAAACTTCCCCTTTTTGTTTTTTTCTACTTTTTTAAAATTTGGGTACTGGAGATTAATTTGCATTGTGTATACATAGTATCTATATTTATTTGCAGAATATTCAACAATATATTCGACACATGGCCTTTAAATGCATAATGCTCATTTATTGACGTACAAAAAATTAAAATATGTCTAGAATGTATGTGGAAACTACATGACACAAAAACCAAGAATCACAAAAGGGATGCAATCTTAAAATGATAATGTTCAAGTCAAAATTGCAGGACTTAAAGGATGGGAGCTGAAATTCAAAGTCATCTCTACAACCTACAGAATTTTGCTGTATGGTGTTTCAGAATATGCTCAGTAAGAACTATTGGAGCTGTTGTCAACTGTGTCCTTTCTCAACATCATAAACAGTTTAGGGGAGGGGTCAATAAAAGTGCATGACAGAGGCAGTTTTTGTCTAACTTTGTTAAGCAGACCTAAACTCAGAGGTGGGATCCAGCAGGTTCTCACAGGTTCCCGAGAGTAGGTTACTAATTATTTGTGTGTACCGAGAGGGGGTTACTAATTGGTGATTTTGCCACATGATTTTTGCCTTAGTTACTCCCCTCCTCTCAGCAGTAGCGCACAGAACTTGAAGCAGTCTACCAGGAGGAGCACTGGCGTGTGTGGCAGCCTGCGCCTGCATGCATTCGTTTCCCGCCCAAGGACTGGCACAGCAGCTGCGTTCTTGCCACAGCCCCGCCCAGGAATACCCCGCCCCAGAATGCCTGACCATGCCCCCATCGTGCCCCGCCCAGCCCCACTGGTGCTACGCCATAGTTTGAATCCCACCACAATGGGAACCTGTTACTAAAATTTTTGGATCCCACCACTGCCTAAACCTAACATAAATTTAGAAATGGAAAGGATTTGGGGCAAGTAACTGAAAAGCAATCCTCTTGATAGAGAAAATGTAAATGAAATAAGTAAATAAAAAAAATTAAAAGTGTGAAAGATGAGGATAAGGTACAGAAAAATCTGGCTGTGCTGTAAATAGCTGTTGCCAGAAAATAATGTGTAACTACTGCATGTGATGTCAAGACACACGTACATGAGACACATTTCAATTTGAGCATGGATCACTTTTCAAACACACACTGAAAGCCTGAGTATGAAGCAGAAACTTTTCAGCTGCCTAAGGATGGCTTCCAAAATACTCTGACAGACAGGTATTTGTGGGGAGTAGTGTCTTTCTCTTATGCCAGTCTTGAGCCCCCATGCCTTCATGGCACTTCTTAGTGGGAGGAGAGACCTGACTGCTTACAATGGAGGAACGTAACAAAATGGGAATACCATGACAACAGAAGCTGACGGAAGTTGCCAAAGGTACACATCTTGCCTAGATAGGCTATATCTTCCACTATAGCTAGAGATCTCACCCATCTTACCCCTGTTCCCGAACAACACTTACAAGACTGACAAGAGAAAAATGCGAGAGGCACTGGAATCACTCTGGGATTTGTTTTGGGTGAATCCTACACCATCACCCCCAACATAATGATGTCACTTCTGGGGTTTTTTCATGATTAGTGTGATGCTGGCACACCTATTCCCACCCCAGTTCCTCCCAGAAGGTTGCCAGCAGGGCCCAGAGTGAGGGGAACTGTGCCCGGGGCACATGTACGGCCTGCGCCCCGTCACACCCCCGGAACATGCTGGAATGCCACGCAACCCTCCCACACCATCATGCGCCCAGTGCATCACGCACCCCCGTGGTCCCCTTAGTGCTACGCCACTGGTTGCCGCAAAAGTTGACAAGCTTAATCTTGACAAAATTTACTATCGCTCATCTTACCTCAACTGTACTGGTGTAGCAAACTCTTACCCAGCAAGAATGTACTATACCTGCTCTCTAACCTTTTCCAGTCTGTTATAGAAGGGTGCAGATGTTCTGCTGGAATTAGCATCTTTTTTAGCTTGACATCAGTGCATAAATAAGAAAACTTTTATAAGAGAATGAGAAATGAAATCAACAAGGAATGTCCCTGAATAAAAAGGGCATTTCTGCATGACAAAAGGCCTGGTCTGCATTGCATGACATAAACTTTATCAGTGCTAACAAGGCCAGACTTAAAAGTCTAATCCGAAGCATGTTTTACTAGGAATTTAGTACTACTGCTTTAGGTGGGATATTTTTCCAAGAAAACACATTTAGAATTACAGCTGCAGCATATCAAATTTTTAGGCTCCTGCTGTTTGCTTTTCCTGCTAAATTCCTCCACCTTATCAGAGTGCCAGTTATGTTCATTTTGCACACCCTGTGGGGATCAATATTGAGTCCCAGGATAGTTTTTTGCTGCTTAAGGCAGCCAGACAGCTAATCTAGAGGAACAGTCAAGGATTTCCTGAGACAAAGAGGAATTCACAGATGCCACTGAGGCTACACAGGCCTGTGTTTATTTGTCTCTCCATAGATCTCTGTGCATTCCTCAGCCATTGCTTTTAAAGAACTTCTTGACTTGTTTCAAGCATTAGACAGATTGTCTTTTCAAGCAAAGTGTATCACACTTCATCAGACCACATTTCTGTGGTCTGAACAAGACACAGTTTGAATAGGAGGTGTTGAAGAAATAGACTATTCATCCAGATCATGGGAATCAACATTTGTAGAAAGGCAAATAATCTATCACAAAGGAAAAGAAAACAGGATATGGACTGTAAAAGAGAAGAATAATTTATTATGCAGTTAATAAGTAAGAATGAGAAGCAGCGTACATACTAAAGATGGACAAGAAATGCAACACATAGCGGAGGGGAATTTTGCATTAGAATACATTTAGTTAAAAGTACTTTTCCTCTTTTAATTCCCTCATATCTGCCAACCACAAGCACAGTTGTCAATTTTTTTGTGCTAAAATATTCATAACTTCACATGTATACCATTGGGCCCCTTTGGAACTGGAGAAATCTGATAAATGAGACAAGAAACTGGAAGTGTGGTGATGCATTGACTTTGCATTGCATAATCTGGAAGCTTCGTATCTGAGGTTGAGGGTTGGCTGATTGGGGGGCATGTGCCTGGGTGAGGAGGAAGAGTGGGGCTGGGGGGCTTATTCCAGTACTGATGGTCAGGGGGTGCTATGGTGTTGAGACACAGAGAGATAGGTTGCAGAGAAGGAGTACTAGGTGTTTCTATGCAATCACCCCTTCTACTCTGTCCCCCATCCTAGGGAGACCAGGGGTGCATATCATCCAGCCTGCTGGCCTGGTGGTGCTACTTGTGAATGCCAGGTCAGTCCAAAATAAATCTGTCCTCATCTGGGACTTGAACCTGGATGAGAGGGCCAACCTGGTGTGCATCACAGATATGTGAGTGGGTGAGTAGGGGTGGGCAGGCTTACCCAGCTTTAATTTCCAGGTTACTGTGTGCAGCACCTGCCTAGGCTGGTGGTGTGGTGTGGTGGCTATGCTCCATAGAGATTCAATTATCCTCACCAGACAACCTTCCCACCCTATGGCTGGTGTAAAGAGTTTGTTCTTGGTGCTTGGTCAGAGAGACAAGTCGGGACTGCTGCTGGTGTACCACTCACCCAGCTGCCTCCATGCCTGAACTGGCAGAGACAGTCTCAGAGGTGGTGTTGGGGGCTCCCACTACAGTTATTTGGGGGGATTTTAATCTCCACATTAAGGATGCCTCTGATGGTCCAGCTTGGGACCTCATGGCCACCATGGGGCTGTCTCAGTTTGTTTCTGGCTCAACACACTCAGCTTACTTTCAACTTGGTCTTTGTGGCAGGGTGGGTTGGAGGCAATCTGTTGGGGGAATTCAGATGTCACCCCCCCCATTTCAGGGGTGGGGGGTCAATTGAGATGGACCACCCTTGGAGGGTGATAGAATCTCATGATTCTGAGAGCTTTGGGGGATATTGCTGGTGACACGATCAGTGCTCCTGTCAAGGCCCTTTGGAATGGTGAAATCAGAAGGACCATTGAATATGGGTCCCAAGGTATACTCAGGATCTGAGAACAATGAAGCAGCTTAAGTGCAGGTGGCAGAAATAGCATTGTGGATTTGACCAGCCACTGGTGAGAACCAATTATCTGGCCTACCAAGTGGTGGTGGAAGAAGTGGAGAAGATGTAATTCTCCACCCTCATTGCATCCACATGTCACTGTCTAGCAGAGTTCTTTAGGGTAGTTAATGGCTTGTTGGCCTCCACTCAGAGGACTGTGGCCAGGGTGCCTCCTGGAATCTGCTGTGATGATTTTGCTGCACACTTTCAGGATAAAGTCCCTCAGATCTGCACGGGATTGGACTCCACCATTGAACAGTATTCTGCAGAGATGTCTGGAGCACCATCTGATCTGGTTTTACTGGCTCAGTTACAGCCTTTGAGGTCCAAGAATGTGGACAAATTGCTTGCAGGGATGCAGCCTACTAATGGACCTCTGGACCTTTATCCATCCTGTGTGATAAATGCTAGTCAGCGGAGGCTGGCCCAGCGGGTTCAGGAAATGGTAAGTGCCTCTCTTGGAAGAGACTGTGCCAGCACTTCTGAAAGCAGCAGTAGTCCACCCCCTTTTGAAGCGACCCTCTTTGGATTGTATGTTAATTATTACCTAGTGGCCAACATCCCATTTTTGGACAAGGACCTGGAGACTGAGGTAGCAACTCAACTGCAGGCTTACTTGGAAGAAACTGATGTTCTGGCCCTGTATCAATCTGTTTTCAGGTTTGATTTTGGCACAGAAATGGCCTTGGTCTCCCTGGCAGATGTCCTTTATCGGGAGAGAGAGCAGAAGGAAACGCTAACGTGATTATTCTCCTTGATCTCTCAGTGGCTTTTGATACCACAGACCATGGTATTTTGTTGGGTTGGCTCTGGGGATTGGGGTTTGAAGATACTGTGTTACAGTGGCTATTCATGTTTACAATGGTCAGGGAGGACATGGCAATCCTACATTTGGATGTAATAAAAGTCAGTACTCAGGTATCTCAGGGGTTTCTGTGGGTATTAACTTGCCACACAGAAATATGTTATGGTGTTTCCAGAAAACATGAATTTGCCTTACCAACTGCATTTTGGTATGAAGGTTGTTTTGTTTTGTTTCAATCATCTAGTGGACTACTGGTAATTTTACTTCAGGCTATAATCACCCATTTCCCTGTTCCTGCATAGGGTCATTCTGCGCATGCTCGCAGAGATATGGATCCATCAGTTTGAAAGTAAAAAACATTCCTGCCCCAGCACAATGTAGCAGCCAATCAGGATAGCCCCTGAGCGGATCGTGCATTTGATCCACCGACAGTGGGGACTCCTGTGTGGCTGCTGCGTTTCTAGGAACAAGGGGGCAGAAGCTGCAGTGGGGACCATGAAACTGTGCTCAAAAGGTCCCAAATCTTACCAAGCCGGTTTGTATCTAGTTTCATTTTTGAAGTGGAGAATTGACCTTTTTTCTTCCTCAAAATACCCAGAGCCGAGGTGTGTGTGTGTGTGTGTGTGTGGGGGGGGCATTTGCCATTGGCCTCAAGATCAAAAGGGCTTTATATTAAGCAACTTGTTAATTTGGGGTCATTTGATAAGCCTCACATCTTGTTTTTCCACATATATGTCACTTTTTATTTTTATTATGGACAGGGGTTATAAAAGCAGAAAGTGTGGTAGGCCTCTCTGGACCCCTGAATAGGGCCAAAAATGGTTTTAAACAAGGAAGCATTAAAAAATGTTATCTTCCACCTGTTCTCTGGTTGTAAAATCCATACCACCAACTGAGATCTCCCCCACCACCCCTTCTATCCCCCAGAGAAAATATAATGGCAGATCACAACAAAACACTAAAAAAAGGACAAAACACTCCAGTTTCATAAATTTTATCGAAATTGCTTTCCCTAGAACAAGATTTGATTGGTGTGTTCCTTTTAAAATATATAATTTTTTTCAGCTGAAAATATGCCTCTAATGTCATGATGTGGGCTGAATCTTTTGCTTTTGTTTATGATAAAATATGTGACTGTCCTCCTTATGTCTCAGTCACAAACATTTTATCATCATTAAAAGTCTAATCACAGCAAGTTCCACATGGTGTATTATAAATCAGGTGTCCTGTTTACATGTCAAATGTGTCTGCAACATCAAGTAGGCTGGTATTTTATGAGAAAGTTACCCTTTTATCTTATTCATCAGTCTATGAAAATCAGCACAACAAATAATCTGGTACAGCCTCACAGAATGAACTATTAGCAGTAAAGGTTTTACAGGCATTGCCAATTAGTTACAAGGAGGTACAGACAACACAAAGAAACTAAGTAACAGGCTGTGTACCTTGGCAATCAAATGAATGGATTAAAAGAACAATAAGATACAAAAATGAAACTTTAATTTAGGAGTGATCATTTAAATTGGGGTGCCTCCTTTGGGAAATATGAGCTTAACTCAAACAGAAGATTAAATGGAATGGTGCTGCATAAATTTGGAATGGTTATCCCTATGTGTAAAGCAGCTCTGCATATTCAGATTCTGCCCCCTGGTTATTTGATTTACCCAACATGGCACCTTACTGAAGCCTTCTCTCCGCTAATAACTGTTGCTGCTCTGCGAACTACAGAATGAGTTTACAGTAAACCTGCCTACCTGACGTCAGCTTGGCCCACACTGAACAAGACTTAGAATGGCCATTAAAATTATAGTCTATCTACAATTTCAATGATTTTTTACCTGGATATTAGTGTTGTATAGCACTATGACCTTCTACATCATTATTGTATAAACACTTCTAATACTGAGATATCATTATGAGCAGAAACAAATTTCTCTAGCATGGATTACTTTCAGTTTTTCTGCAATTTAATGATAGGTCCACAAACTATATGCACAATTCCTTGTGATCTCTTTGGCAAACTGGCTATTTCAGAATGACTGCTGAGGTAACTTCACCCCTGAGTTGTTAAACATTCAAGGAACAAGAGCTGATTCATACATGGTTACAGTGGGAAAATACAAGTCCATTAGGATTTCCAACCTCCCGTTAGCACCTGGAAATCTTCCATTACTACAACTGAGCTCCAGCTAACCAAGATCAATTCCCCTGGAAAAAATGGCTGCTCTGGAGAATGAACTGTAGTTTGTTTGTTTGTTTGTTTGTTTGTTATCAATTTTATATACCACCCTCCCCCTGAGGGCTCAGGGCGGTTCACAACAAGGTTAAAACATACATTAAAACATAATTTAAATATTAATTACATAAAAACAGAATCCATTTTAAAAATGTAGATGGCGTCTGGCTACCCCCCTCCTCCCCCTTGTGCCCATGGGAGGCCAGATGACATGGTAGATGTATTTTTAACCAGGCTGGCCAAATGCCTGGTGGAACAGGTCTGTCTTGCAGGCCCTGCGGAAACTCTGTAAGTCCCACAGGGCCCTGATCTCCCTAGGGAGCCTGTTCCACCAGGTAGGGGCCAGGGCTGAAAAGGCCCTGCCCCTCGTTGAGGCCAGCCTGATAATTTTTGGGCCAGAGATCACAAGTAGGTCCTCCTCCGAGGAGCAGAGGGGCCTACTGGGGCAATATGGGGAGAGGCGGTCCCTCAGGTATGCAGGGCCGAGACCCCGAACGGCTTTGAAGGTCAAAACCAACATTTTAAACATAATCCGGAACTCAATTGGCAGCCAGTGCAGATGGTAAAGGATCAGTGTAATTCGATCCCTGCTCGAACTGCCAGTAAGCAGCCTGGCTGTTGCATTCTGAATGAGTTTTAATTTCCGGATCATGGCCAAAGGAAAGCCTGCGTAGAGCGAGTTACAGTAGTCTAACCTGGAGGTGACCATTGCATGGATCACCATTGCTAGATCAGAACTGGAGAGGTACGGGGCCAGTTGCCATGCCTGCCGCAGATGGTAGAAAGCTGTCTGGGCCACCTGGGTGACCTGGACCTTCAGCGACAAAGCTGAATAACATAGTTATTATGTCCAGCTGAGGTCCCACGCCTCCCCAACCCTCCTCTCCTTAGATCCAACCCCAATATCTCCAGGATTTCCCAACCCAGAGGTGCAACTCTATAGTCCAGGGGTCTGCAACCTGCGGCTCTCCATATGTTCATGGACTACAAATCCCATCAGCCCCTGCCAATTGGCCATGCTGGCAGGGGCTGATGGGATTTGTAGTCCATGAACATCTGAAGAGCCACAGGTTGCAGACCCCTGCTATAGTCCATACCAATTTTCAGGCACTTTAGCAGCAGCTGAAGTAGGCTAAATTAAACCTGCTTTTGTCTTTTGGAATGCCACTGTAAAACCCACATGAAGTAATGTTTACAATGGCATGCAACAATTTAAAATTTAGCCTGTGGTAATGCATACAAATAACTGACTTGCACTGACACACACTGAAGTGGCTACCAGTTAGGGCAGCTGAAACCCTTGGATTTTTCAAAAGGATCAATGGTTTAGTGATTTTTGAAAATCCCAGGTTGCTGGAAGTAAAATGGGTAGGTTCGTTTTATTTGAAATCTCCCCCCCTCCATGAGTTACATAACATCCTACATTCATGACTTTTGGCATGTACAGAATCAACCAAACATTTAGAATCGACCAAACATGCCTCCTGCTTGGCTAATGCCTTCCTCTGCATAGCAACCCAGGACTTCTTTGGTGGTCTTCCATCTAAGAACTAACCAGGTCCCACCCTTCTTAGCTTCTGGAATCTGACTAGATCAGACTAACATGGGCAGGGCAGTTCAAAATACAGCTTATTATATTTTTGTCTTTTATTCATTAATTTATATTAAATTTTGGAAGCATTGGGAAGAAAAGTAAAATAGAAAATATACAAATGTATATGTTTATTAACACATCTCTGTACATAGGCCAACATTGTTCAGGTCATATCTCCTGTGCCTAAAGTTAGTCATCTAAGGAGGAAAAACAGATTTGGCAGGACACATTTTCCAGTCTTTTCAGACAAGAAAAAAAAATCTGCAAAACTATTTCCAAACAGAGTTGTTGATGTTCCAAGATCTTTTTCAGAAAGGAACTCGCAAGCCTAGGTCATTGCACCAGTGAAGTTGGTGTTAGGATAAGAGGTTTAAGTAATGAATATTTCTGAAGATGAGTGAGTGTTAGAGTCAAGATTGGGGAAAATGTGTTTGGATGACTTTGAGAACAGAAAGTACTTCAGCTCAGGCCTAACTTGGGGTAGTCTCTGCTTTTATCCTCTGGCTATGCTTTGCATTACTTTTCCAATCATTTTAGCCAACATAACATTAAAGCTAAAGGAATGAAAGAGGCAAAAACATTAAATTTGCCATAAGAATTGCCTATTATTATGTATTCCACAACACACTCATTATTTCAAATTAGTTAATTTTATTTTCTTTTTCATAAAGTCTTCCAATTAGCACGGCCAAGCATATTCTTCAACTGCTGCTCTATACCTTTTATTTTCAAAAGAACTTCAAGTCCCCTCAGCTCTTTATTTGATTTAGCAGTTTTCGTTTCAGAGAGTTGTGCTGAAAATGCAGATATAAGGAAATGTAATGTGGTAATTTTCAGCCAACTGTCACATTTTTCCTCCTGTTCCACAGTTACCATTCATATAGCTCAATTTTCTCCCTGAAAATTAGAAATTTAAAGTGGCACTTACTACTGAAGCTTGAAAGCCTTTACACAATCCATATTCATATCTAAAACTATTATAACGTACTATATATACAAAGGCCTTTCCTTCACCATGCACCTTTACATTTCATCTCTGTCTCTTGGCAGATACCTATGTCTCCTATATAGGATGTCTTCTCCAATTATTACTATTGTGAGAGAGAATGAAAGGCAGCATGGTATATCTTGTGGGAAGTTAAGCAGGGTTGGTACCTGGAAGGAAGACCATCAAGCAAAACTCTGCAGAGGAAGGCAATGGAACACCATTTCTGCTTCTCACTTGTCTTGAAAGCCCCTTGCTGGGGTCACCATGTAGTTTGTGACATGACAGTACATATGTACTTACATGTGGGAATAGGATCAAGTTCCCATACTCACAATTTTTCACAAAGAAGAGGTTACCAAGGGTAGCACACCCAATATAGTTTTGCTTTCCCTCCCTGCCTTAGTACCGTATACATGAGGATACTAACTCCAGTGCATTCTCAAGAATTGAAAGTTAGATGTACTTTACGTATACATTCAGGTCTAATTCTCTATACAGGGCTGACAGTTCTAAGTTGGAAAATAGTTGGAGATTTTGGAGAAAATGCTTGAAGCCTGAGGAATGTCAGGTTTGGAGAGGAGAGGGACTTCAAAGGATATAAGGTCATAGAGTCCACCTTCCAAAATGGGCATTTTCTCTGTTGCATAGACATCAATTGTAATTCCAGGAAGTCTCCAGTCACCTCTTAGAGATTGGCAACCCTTTCTCTACATACTGAAAGTTACTCAGCCCTGCAGCTAAGAAGCTTGTATCTTGGTTAGAAGAGAGGCTGAATGGAGACAAGGAAGGCACACACTGGTCAATTCCCCAAGGTTGATTTATCGCATGATACTCACACGAAATATCACGCAAAATATCACGGACGAATTCCCCACTGCCTGAGCGACTAACAAGGCTTCTTCCAGGTTCTGTCACTCATTCTCCCCCTTGTTCCGCATCTTTCTGGTACCTGGTTGCAAGTAGAACTTTCCAAAAATCAAGTCACCAAACCTATTTGGTGGGGAGGATCGGAGGACTAATCAGGTTCCTGAATTCCTGCCGTTGAGCATGATGCAAATGTCTTCCAGCCAATAGGCATGCAGTGGGCTGGCTTGATGCGCGGGCAGCCTCCTCTAGGTTTCGCTTTCGCTTTCTGGGTCTGTGTGCGCCCGTGAAACGTGAGCCGGTGAACCATTCGAACAGAAGGACAGTGACCTGATTGAACCATAGTTGCCCTCTGATCAACCTTCACAACACCTAGGCAGAGATAAGCAGTCTGTCCCTAGCCTTACAGAATTTTTTAAAAAATCTAGCCACTAACGGAAACATGTGGCACAGATCTCACGAGAACATGAGATCATGAGAACACGAGAAAATGTTAACCAACCAGAAAGCAGGACATGCTCATGACGTTATCACATTTTTCATAGGAAAAAATGGTCCCATCCCAAAATGGCACTCCAGCCAATCAGGAGAGATCAGCCATTGCGATTGCGCAGTAGTGGGGAATGTCACATTTCCTGAATGTGAGATAGGCCTAGATGTGTTCAATTGGAAACATGCTGCAGTGGGGAGGTTGAAACTACGATGAAAAGGTGCAGTTTATTTTCAAACTTGGTTTGATCTAGATAGAATTTCCCTGTGGGGATTCAACCACTGACCTTTTTCTATTCCTACAACTGTAAAGTGCAGAGCTTATGCATATGCTGGTGTGTGCACGATGAATGTGGAAGGGAGGAAACAGGAATAGGCTGGTCGATTCAGTAAAGCCAAATTAGCAAAAAGTCCCCAAAAGCCCTTTTTGGCCTTTTTCCATTTTTTAGGGGAACTGATTAGAAGAAACAGCAAAAATACCTGAGCTGAGTAGCAAAAAAACTGATAACCCAATTAGTTATTCAGGTTATCTTTTGGGGGGTATTTAAACTTTAAAGGTCCTGTTTCCACAGTGTTTAGCCACCAGAAACCCTTTTAAAGAAGCTTTAATTTTTTTACACAAACTGGAGAATCTCTGAACTCCTCCCCTTCTAACTTACTTTGGTTGGTGGGCTCACCAGTGGGCTCTGTGGGGGCTGGTTAACCCCCCTCCTGCTAAAGGACCTCGCTAAAGTGTACTCTGCCCTCTTCATGCCCTGTGTGTGGTTTTTATGGCATTGGGAAGTCATTCTCACTGGAAATTAGGAGAGCTGGCTGGAGATTTTCTCCAAGTCAGTGGCTGCCACACATTTTTGCAGGCAGCTGAGCTCCTTGCAGAGTTAACACCTTTGCAAAGAAGAGGGGGAAGAAAACTGCCAGTGGCCAGTGGGGTCTCAGAATAACTGCCAACACTGCTCTTTAGCCAATCAGAGAAGTTTTTTATTCTCTGGGATAATTTCAAATTTCTGTTTTTTGTTTTTGGTATCTGGTCAGACAGTACAAATTGCGGTGTTGGGTCCTAGACAGTCTATTCTGTTCCACAGAGGTTTTGAGTGAGAATTCAAGGTTTGCTTTTGGTTCTTGAGCTTGTCCTCCCTATGTCTGTTCTTTGGAGCACCTGTCTTCATTGGATAATCTGTATATTGAGGTTCTTCCTATCTGCCTGTGTAGTTAAGGCATCCAAGGGTTTGACTGAGCCAGTTTACTTTAAAAGAAATAGTTACCTTTTAAAAATAATAATTGCTGTTTGTTTTAGTTCCTTGCTTGGGCTTGGTGGTGGGTTGGTCAGGGTGAGAGGCTAAGGGTCAAGCTAGGCCTACAGGTCTGGTTTGACCTGGTTATTTAAGTTTATCATTGTTGTTACCAGGTTTGTAGGAAAATATCTAAGGCGGAAAGGGTGCCTCTCCATTGGCAGAAATTATGCCAGTGGAGGGGAGGGGGCCATTCGCACGGGAGCGTACGAGTGGCCCCCGCAGAGGCCGGTGCAGAAGAGGCGGCTCTGCATGGAGCCGCCTCTTCTGCATTCCCCCCACTCACCTCGTCCTCCAGCGTCAGTCTGGAGAGCTAATGGAACCCGCCCATGCTGCCCTCCAACCTTCAGGGGTCCGAGGGAAGCATGGGCAGGTCTCAGCAGCCCTCCAGACTGACTCTGGA
The DNA here is from genome assembly GCF_021028975.2 of Sphaerodactylus townsendi. Lineage (NCBI taxonomy): Eukaryota > Metazoa > Chordata > Lepidosauria > Squamata > Sphaerodactylidae > Sphaerodactylus > Sphaerodactylus townsendi. Next base: position 84,942,194 of record NC_059427.1, read on the forward strand.
GGACAAGGTGAGTGGGGGAGGGATGGGAAAGCGGCATCTTTGACACAGTGCTGTTTGCACCGCACCGACGCGATGGCGGTGCTTTCCAAAAACCTCCCTCGGGAAGGAAGGTGGAAAACGGCGCCTTTGCACCACTCGGGGCCGCACAGGATGGTGCTGCTGCATTGCAGCAGCGGCCTCTGTGCGAACAGCACCCCAGGGACCAGTGTTTTTCCGTCCCTGGGCTGCTGTTTGGCCCTGTGTGGAAAGGGCCTCTGTTTCATAATTGAATCTCTCTTCCCCCTGCCTTCCCACCATTTCTGCTGATTCACTGGTGTGTTGGAGTTTTTTTGCCTGCTTTCTGGTTTTGTGTGGATTTGTTGTTTTTCTTGCTATCTGCAGAGTTTTAATTGAGGTTTGTAGTTGCTGCTACCAGGGCTTTGGGAAGATCTCACAGTTTCATAGCTGAATCTCCCTCTCCCCCTTAATGTTATTTCACTGGTAATCTTTGCTTGCTTTCTGGTTTGGGGTGGGTTTGTTGTTGGTGTTGCTGTGGGTTGGGTAGATCTATGGACTTTCCCACATTTGTTCATAGGATTTTGGGGGGAAGTGGGGGCTGATTTTCTGCTGAAAAAAAAGTGGAGTAGCATTGTTGAATTCTTATTTCTGGGTTCTCTGAATCAAACTTTTCCATTTGGCAGATTTAAATAGAGGCCAGCTACAAGGGTTTGATAGGGTTTGTTAATAGGATTGTATCAGGTAAATAATCTGGGTTGCCAAATAGGTAAATAGTGTAAAAGCAATCTTTTTAAATTCAGTTTTGAGCTTCAGTAAAATTGAAGGTGGACTGTTTTAGACACTAGTTACTTAGGTTTCAGAGCTTTTAGAACAACTTGTCCAGGCCCTTTTGGAATTTGGGGAAGCTTTAATTACTCGTACAGTAGCCAGAAGTCAGGTTAAACTTTACCTACTTGCCCTTTTTCAAAAAAGTTTCATGTTCCATCTCCAGGTCAGGATATTTGAGGGCACAGAATTGGACTCCCTGAACCAAACTTCACCAAAGCTGGGTGGTCTCATGAAGCTGGGAGAGTCTCATGAAGCCACCCTGCAAGTTTGGTGCTTCTACCTTGAAAAATACCCCCCTACATGCAGAAACCTCTCCAAAATTCCCCATGGGCTTAAATGGAGCCATATTTTTTCAGGGGTTTGAGTTTTTTTTCTAATAAAAGTATTTGGGTTTTTCAGCTTTACCAATAATTTTAAAGCCAGAATTTTATAGAATTTTCTCTGTTTTACCAGAATTTTATTGAATTTCCTCTGTTTTACTCAAGCTTAAACAGAACTGTGTTAAACTTTGTATCCATATGTGGATAGAGAATTATTTCAGGGGACTCAGTTGTGCCTTTAATATTTTACCATTTTCTTTTATACAGCAGCCTGAGGGTTAAAATACTGAAGTATGTTATTTATTCATTAAATACATATACACACACATGCATTAAGGTAAGAACAATGGTAGCTTTAAAAATATTGTGCACTCTGTATGATATGGAGCAGACAAGCCATGATGTTCAATTTACATAAGGTCTCAAATGGAGTTTTTAAGTGTAAAAGACAATTTATTGTCTATTCTTGCCTCAACCACGAACACAAAATCAATTTATGTTATGGCATTTTCAGTTTCCATTATGGATTTTGTCAGAAGGGGAGAAATTTTTAATCCTTCCATAAATTCTGAGGAAGACAGCTGTGTAATATGCACTAAATACATTATGCATTCTGTAATATGACCTTTTCATGCTACTACAGTTTGATTGGTCACTCCGGTTCTTTTTTACTACCCTGGTAATCTAAAGGAAACAGATGGAAAAGTACATACTGAATCTTTACTGGGTTAAATTACTACCTTAGGGTACACTTGTTTTACAGGAAAGAAAGACTGACGGAGATCATAATCTGGAACTCTTGACAAAAGATATTGGGAGAAATCAATGGCTCGCTATACATTTACTTATAGCAAAACAGTTGGAATCTGAAAATAGGGGAATGTGACAGAAGAAGTTAGGCTTAATTCTAGTGGCTTGGATCCAGCATGGTTGAGAGCTCTCAGATCCTGGATCAATGGTTGTTTTTATCACAGAAATATAATCTGATCCTACATTGTTTCTAATTTCTCTTAGCTCCTGTGTGAATGCATGTGTGTTCACACTTTATCATCAAGGGGAAATCTTCAGCCTTTGACCCTATAATTTTTTCTCCAGTTTCCAAGACAAGTGGACTGGAGGCAGTGTTGGGCTTCATCCTAAATCTCCCACAGTCTCTGCAGCCATGCCTGCTTGTATAAGCAAAGCCTTTGCCTTTTCTCCTGCTGCAAATGGGGTTTACTGGTTAAGCTTGAGATTGAACTTTTTCTTGTGTACTCCTCCTGCTTCTCTGTGTGCAAAAAAGGCCTTGTACCTGCTAGCAGGCAGTAGATCAACTCCACAGATTAGTTTGCACAAACCTAGAACTAAACAGAATGATAAACGTTTGGAGGAAATGAGAAATACTATGAATATACCCATAGGGATTATACTGTTTGATAAGAAGACCCATAGGGATGATACTGTTTGATAGGAAGACCACTGTAGTGGTCAGGAAACATCCCTGTCAACCAAATATCTGCTAAATCGCTTTTGTGACTGCCTGGAAAAATGAAAACAGGCAGCAAGGCATCAGAAAAACTGGATGATTTCCTACTGATAATTCTATTCAGATTCTTAGCATCTGCACTGGCGTAATGCCCATTGGGCAAGGTGGGCAGCTGCCAAGGGCATCACCTTGTGGGGGGCATCAAAATGCTGGGCTCATTTTTGGGTATTTTTAGTGTTTTTCCATTTGTGACCTGCAGGGGGCGCAGTTTTTAGGCTAGTGGCACCAAAATTTCAGTGTATCATTAGGTGACTGTCCTTATGCTACCTCCCAAGTTTGGTGAGGTTTGGTTCAGGGAGTTCAAAGTTATGGACTCCCAAAAGGGGTGCCACTATCCCCCATTGTTTCCAATGGGAGCTAATAGGAGATGGGGGTACAGTTTTGAGGGTCCATAACTTTGGCCCCCCTGAACCAAACTGCACCAAACTTGGGGGGAATCATTAGAGTGGTCTCCTGATGAGACCCTGAAAGTTTTGAGACTGTGCCTTCAAAAATGTGCCCCCCCGCCTGCAACTCCCATTGACAGCAATGCAGAAAACTCAATGCAGAACAAAGATTCTTGGGCAAATTTCTGGGATGTTCTTGCAGGGAGGGCATTCTTGGACGTATCAGCACCAAAAATTTCAGGATATCACCTGGAGACTGTCATGATGGCACCCCCAAGGTTTGGTGCAGTTTGGTTCAGGGGGTCCAAAGTTATGGACCCTCAAAAGGGTAGCCCCATCTCCTTAGCAAAGAATGTGGGATGGGGTACCCCCTTTGAGGGTCCATAACTTTGGATCCCCTAAACCAAACTGCACCACACTTTGGGGGTACCATAAGGACAGTTTCCAGATGATACCCTGAAATTTTGGTGCCTACACCCCCTGCAGGAACATCCCAGAAATTTGCCCAAGAATCTTTGTTCTGCATTGAGTTTTCTGCATTGCTGTCCATGGGGGTTGCAGGCTGGGGGGGGGGCATTTCTGAAGGCACAGTCTCAAAACTTTCAGGGTCTCATCAGGAGACTGCCCTGATGATACTCCCCAGGTTTGGTGCAGTTTGGTTCAGGGGGGCCAAAGTTATGGACCCTCAAAACTGTACCCCCATCTCCTATTAGCTCCCATTGGAAACAATGGGGGATGGAGCACCCCCTTTGGGAGTCCATAACTTTGAACTCCCTGAACCAAACCTCACCAAACTTGGGGAGTAGCATAAGGACAGTCTCCTGATGATATGCTGAAATTTTGGTGCTGATATGTCTAAAAACTTCACCCCCTGTAGGCACCAATGTCCTGGCGGAAAACAAAATTTGGTCGTGGTGGAGTGGCCCCCATGGGAGGGGGGGCATCCAACTCAGGTTTTGCCCAGGGCTACAGTTTGCCCAGGGCTGCCTCGTTACGCCCCTGAGCATCTGCTATATTCACAAATGTGTACAGTTCAACCTGGATCTTCATTAGTAAATTTCTGACTGCATACTTTTTATTAAAAATGGAAGACAGGATTTGAAACAAGAGGTAACGTGGTATATAAACGTTCTAATAAATAAAAAAGAAACGTAAGATTGCAGATTAGTCTTATTGTGACAAAAACATCTGGGGAGGTCTCTATAAATTATGTAATGTATAATGTTATGCAGATCAAACTACAAAAGATGCCACAACATACCTGGCATGTCTGTCTAGTTTGCTATATTTTATCTTCACGTATTATGCTTAGTGCAGCTATTCATTAGAGCTGCAGACCTTAAGACAAATGCCAAGAGGTTACATCAGGATCTTGAATATCTAGTAACATAATTTAAATTTACTGCCTAAATGTCGTATTGGTAAACAAGTCATTAATGTTTAATGGCTCTTATATAACAATTTCAGTTTTCTGTATAGGCCTGACTAAATCGTAAATATATGCAGCACATTTCTACACAACAATTTATTCATCACAATTTATTCTTCACAAGCATACATATCGCTGGTCTTTATGTCTCCAAATAGCTCCTTTTCCTCCAAATACATATTTTTTTTTGAAATTCAAACCATTCACTGAAAAGTGGTTAGACATTCTATTCTACTTCTACAAAAACACACAAGTGTCTCCCATCACAGCTTTTCTAATTGTCATGGACAGAGTTCTCAATACATGAACAGCACATACAAATTATGAACCGGTCAAAAACCCCAAACCTGACTCAAATATCCTTATTTATAATTTTTTAAAAAACAGCTTCATGGATGAGCAAGCTAAGCTTTCTTTTTCCTACTTTTTTATTTTAAGCAAGAAAATCTATCATCTAGCATAATCCCTAGGTCCACATCCACATCTGAGATGAAAAAAACAGCAGTAAACTTTTAAAGTCATGTAGACACCCTGCAATTTCCTGCTTGAACATGTGTCTTTCCTTTATTCACAGCATTTTAAAAAGTGCTTAACATCTGCTCTGAGAGGTGAGGCACAAAATGAGAAAGACAAGCAGCCCAGGGGCGTACCAAGGATCATATATGTCATCTTAATTTGCAAAGGCAGCTTTTTGCTGAATGGTGAGTGCATATTATAGCCACAGGAAAGGATCGCCTTTTTAGAATGTGTTTGCGGATTACCCTTAGCTTTGTGCACATTAACAGATAAAACCAGGGACATCTTCTCACTGCTGCTACCTCCACGTAATTGCCAATACGTGTTGTGGTCAACAATATGATGGGAGGCAATGTGAAGAAATGTTTCACAGCAAGCAGTAAAAAGCACTGAAAGAGGGGGGAAAGCTTTTAAAATCTATTTAGCTGATCTGATTAGATACAGAAAATGGTATTAAAGTACTCAGCATTCAACAAAATTGAGAAGATACTTATTGTTCCTCACTCTGTTGCTCACGCAGCTGCCTGGTGGCTTCTTGAAATGCCCTGAAGTGCAGAGTGGCAAGCTATTTATAGGAGGCAGCTCAGCATAGAGATCTAGTGTCTCTCCAGCCCCCAACAGGGTTGTTTTGGTGGTTTGTGGTAGCACTGTAGTGCACATAGCTCATTCAAGCTTGACACTGTGAAATTATGAGGAAAGATTGCTGAAGGAATTTTAATTTATTGATTAATTTCTGTTCATCCAGATAATTAAAATATGGCAGAACCTATGAGGAACAGAGTTCTTGATATATCAGTTTAGGATTACACAGGCTATTTGTCAATATATCTATATATATAAAAAGCTAACAGTGTTTTTGTTGATGACAGGTAATCTCCCAAACTACTGGACTGATTGCTTTGAAATTTTCACACGTCGCATTCACGTGCGGCCAGGTTTTCATGCTGTTTCCACACCTCCTGTTGTGTACATGTCACAACTGTGCCCGTTATTGTGTACATGCCACACTTGTGACAGTTGGAACCACAGTTCTGTTCCGCAACAGCGCCATCTGCTGGCCATCAAAGCAACACCCTCTGATACAAGGAAACCAACCATGCCTTCCTTGAAAACCACTGCCTTATGGAGTGAAAAGGATGGGGCAGCCTATCAGCACATGGCTCACCCACCCTGGCGGAGGAAGGGGAAGGTGAGGGAGGGTCCAGGGGTTTGCTAGACCAAACACTCTGAAATTTGAACACAACATAGCTCATGCCTCCCAGCGTGTTTTACGCTAGATAATTCTCCTGCAAGGGAAGGGAGTGAAAGGCACAGGACCAGCCCACCTGGACATGGCCCACCCACCCTAGCAGAGGAAGGGGAACATTAGGGAGGGACCTGCAGGGTTGCCATGCAAGGGAACGGGAGAGAGGGAGGGGAGCGAGGGGCCCCTTGCCTTTCCCCTCCCTTGCAATCATTGTGCAATGACACATGTTCGAACCGTTAGCTTCCCCTTTTCTTCCTTTTCCACTTCACCAGACTCAGCCACAGCAACCCGTGACCGGGCATGCTAGTTGTAAATAACTGCTTTTGGGTCAAATTTGATTCTGAGAGGTGGTCAGAGCAGCTTAGCCATCTCTAATTACAGCACTAATATTATGGAATGAACTGAGAGTTATATGACCTTTCCTCATAAACTGCCTTTTATAAAATATGCAATTCTATTTCAGAGGGCATCTTGTGGCCTTAAGTCTTGAAAAGAATCCTCAATAAAATGTTGAATTAATTGTAATTTTAAATTAACTGGCTGTAACTTTTTAAATTGTATGATTTTACTGGCATTAAGTTGGTGTTTTGAGCTGGGAAAGGCAAGATGATATCTTTATTAATAAACAAAAGTACTGACAAATCTATCAGTCTAGAGACCATTTGAAATATCTGAAGATATATGAAGTACTATTTGGTTGAATCAATACCTCTACATGGACAGTATATGTGTGGCTGTCACAGCAGCAGGAAATATGGGTGAGCCTGCATTTACACAAACAGTGCCTCTGCATGAACCCAACAGAAATTTTCCACACTTTGAAGACAATATTTAAGGAGAGAAAACTGTATAGAATAACTGTAGTGAAGGGCATTATGGAAAGCCTTTCAGCTTTTGGCTCTTTTCCAAGACAATTTGCTTTTTCAAAATATATTATGTTACACAGATCTCTGCATAGCTAGAATAAGAAACAATGTAATTAGCAACACAATTATATCTCATAGAGTTTTTCTTTATTGTAGTGAAATTAGCAGATAACAGGATGTTCTTCCTCTCCTTTGGTTGCAATAGGCATTTGTAGCATGCTTTCATTCTTATTTCCATAGAGTTTTAGCTTGGCACCTTTGAGAACAATATAGCTCTATGAAAAGAGTAGAATGTGGATCTCAAACCCAAGGTGCCATGCAGAGTGCTACAGCCAAACAACATAATGTCCTTGTAACTCTGTCTCACTGCTAAGCCTGTAATATAACACACAAAATGAACCCTCACTCTTTATTACACCACGTCCCTGCAAACAAGCAATCTTAACACCACCACCCACTAGATACCTGTATGAACGTATTGGACTTCATAATGTAATAGGTATGCATCATATTTGCGTTATAACTTTATAGTACCAGAATTCTTCAACAAATATGAACCTCTTCACAGACTGGTATTTCTTGATAGTAATCATCATTACTTCTAAATGGTGCTCTCTATTGCTATTCTTGACTCCTGCTTTTTATTCAACAACATGATATTCACTAAGGTGGCTGATGATGAGCAGAATAGTTTTGTTCAAGTAACTGATCCTCATTAGTGGACTATGGCTGATTTTGCACAGCAAAATTACTCTTCTGTTGGCATAGGGAATGCCCCAGTGCTGCAGCTCCATGGCATTGGCTTTGTTCCATAAATTTCCAGACCCACAAAGATTGAGGTTCTTTTGAAATGCCCCTTTGTTGCTCCAGTGACTTCCGCCACTGTGCAAAACTTCTCGGTAGCAAAAACGGGATCATTTCCCCACTTCGTCACTCTGGCCCAACCCACCAATGGACAGGCACTGAGAATCAGTGCTCCTCCCTTGCAGTGGGAAAAAAACGGAGGGAGAAATCTTGGTTTTTAGAAAGGAGGGAGAAACCTTGGACAGAAAAGCAGCATGTGCAGGTGCCGTGAATGGTAGGGTGGCAGTTCTCTTGCACATACAAGGATTTTAGATTTAGATTTTAGACAGAGGGTGTGTGTGGGATGGTGATTCCATCGCACACACAAGGATTTTAGACCAAGGGTGGTGGTTCTGAAGACACTGATCCTCAGGGCCTGTTTTGTGTTCAGATTCATTTAAAACTAAAATAGTGAAAGTAAGTGGGGGGGGGGGACAAGGGGGATTCAGCCAATCAGAACATGGGAAACGGAAGTTGTTCACACATGCATGGAAGACATTGCGCAAGAGCTTGCGGTGCAAATGGGGAAGCACTCGGCTCGTGAAGAAACATTTGGGGCATAATGCGCCAGCCCTGTTATGAATCCTGTGAAGAACTGGGGAGCAGAGCAGAGACAGCAGCAGGGCAAAAAGTGCCGCAGCAGGCACACTCCTGGATCTACTACGGGGCATTTGGACTGTGAAAAATCAGCCTATGACTCCTATCAAATCTCTAGAACACCGAAGAGAACCAAAGACACATTTTCACTTGAACCTTCTTGCTCAATTGATCCTTGAAAATAACCACAAAACTACATGTGCAAAACAAGTTGCTTAATTTGCTGAGAAATACTTATAATTTTTTTCTTATCTTGCCACAATAGAATCATAGAGTTGGAAGACACTTTATGGGTCACTGATTCTAATCCATTGCTCATTGCAGGAATCAAAAGCTAATGCAATTCAGCTCAGTTTAAGATTTCCAGTAAGGAATAGCCTACCATCCTTCAAAGTAATGGATTCCACCACTGAACTGCTCAAATTCTTAAGGAAGTTTCTCCTAATGTTCAGCAAAAGTTTGCTTTCTCTAACTTCAACCCGTTAGACACAGTTTTGCTCTCTGAGGCAGCAGACCACCACTTTCTGAAGAGAGAAGTCTAGTGAAGCAAAATGTATAAGCACTAGTCAAATTGTTCAAGTGATAAGCATAGAAGATGCTTGAGGAATAACAAATCTGGTTTTCAAGGAGGATTCTCAGTCCATAAGCACTTAGTTTTTGCTGAAACATTTGCTCAGGAGAAGTCCTTTGGATGGAGATTGAATGCAGAAGGATGACATCCCTGGAAATAACTGAGAGTACTGATTTGCATCTTATTGTTAGTAATGGCATTTGTAATGTGGCTGTGTAATGAAGCATAGCAGAAGGGTCTTCAACTTATTGACCTCTCAATATATTAGGGGATTTTTGTACTGTTTCACTTCTGAAGTCACCCAATTTCTAATCACTCACAAGCTAATTCATTTACAATTCACTTAGATCTGTCTTCAAAATAAATTGAACCTACTCAAGAAAATGTGTCTGTGTATTGTCCAAGGCTTGTGTGTTCTCCCAAACATGGAACCAGAGGGAATATCTCAGTATAATTAAAAAACACCTAATATGCCTTAATATTTTTGTGGGACTTTGCTTGTACCTTTGAATAATCTTAAATATTAAGCAAGGCTCAGTTCACTGTTCCTCCTGTCTGATTCCTCTACTTCTTCCATTCACTTTCCTTCCTATCATGGGTCAAAATTTGAATCTTCCTAGTTATACGGGGATAGGGAGGAGGTTCTTTTTAAAGGGCTGGTAGGACCATTTAAAAGTGTATGAACTATCTCCAGGTGATAACCTCATTGATGAGAAAGATGTGGTGGCCAGTTAACACAAACAAAAGAGCCCATACAAACAATATTTTTGTGACCAGATGGGTTTCTAACTTCCCAACAGGATTTTCAAATGAATATTTCATTCAGTTTCCAAGGGATTTGCAGACTTAACTCCTTTAAGTAGCTCTGAAAGCTCAAACACAGGTCTTTGGGCAATGTTTAATGCTGTACCCTTTTGGCCAGCTTGATTTCTCCTGAGTACTTTGCTTGCAACATGACCTACTGCTAAGGGCATTTTTCAAACTTCAGTCCAACGAAAAGCCTCATCTAATCCTGTTACAAGCTGGCATTCTTGACTTGTAAGACAGAACCCTTTGCTTGTCTCCTCAGGGAAATAAAACACTTTAAAAAGAGGTGGGATTTGTAAGATGACTTAAATAAATATAGCCATTGTGCTACTAGTGAGTCATTCAGTTTTCTGCTTCTTCCAAAGATAACTGGAATGAAAGAGGTGAGTTTTTATGTGCACTTACACAGGCTCATCTATGACTTTATTTTTTTTATTACCCACATGTTCTATAGGAAAGCCAATTTCTCTTTCAAGCAGCAGCAACTCCAGTAAGCCAAAATATCCAATTGACAGAGGAGGTTTCACTTCACCTTTCATCACTGAAATCCCACTGTGGAATGCTAGTTGTTTTCAATGGAGCAAAAAGGTGAAGGGCAAAAAACAAATGGCAATTATCCCTAGACTGTGAAGAGCCTCAAAATATATACACTCAAAATAAGAATTAGGGCAAGCATATATATGGGGACCAATAAACTGCTAACAAGATGCCACTGCAGTGAATATGCTGAAGTGATAGTTGGTATCTTTAAAAAAAATCTGCAATGCTGTAACCGTCTTTTTTGTGCTCTATTTTCTAAGGTATTCTTTTAAAGGGACAAAGTATAGACAACTGCAGCAATCACCAATCTTATTATATAACATCAGATAGAATTTTACCTGTAGCACAGTTTTCTATTGTATTGGTAGAAGCAGAAGACAACTGTTTTCCTTGGTATGAGTCAATCTCTCCTTCCTGTCACCTCCCAAGTAAGTTGGTGCCATATGGGATGGTCTTAAAGGCAGAAGTGGCTATAAGGCTTTAATTGTGAGCCTATAGCCCATGTTTGTGGATTGCTTTTAACATAATATTTTGCCTCTTCCACTAGATCATTTTGCTGACATACATGGACTCTACAAGAAACAACTTGAGAAGTGTGTAGGACTTTCAGTGTGTAGGACAGCCAGTGCGGTGTAGTAGTTTAGAGTGGTGGACTCTAATCTGGAGAACAGGGTTTGATTCCCCACTCTTTTTCATAAGCAGCAAACTCTTACCTGGTGAACTGGATTTGTTTCCCTACTCCTATGATTCCTGCTGGGTAACCTTGGGGTAGTCACAGTTCCCTCAGAACTGTCTCAGCCCCATCTACCTCACAGAGTGTCTGTTGTGGGGAGGGGAAGGGAAGGAGTTTGTAAGCCACTTTGAGTCTCTTTACTGGAGAAAATGGGGAGGGGCTATAAATGCAAATTCTTATTCTTCTCTGGTCTCTTGTTTTCACACCTTCTTGGCATGCAAGCCAATGGCAAGATGGGTGGGGCGATTTCTAAGATGAGTCATTTCTCTATAGTGTCATAGAAAGTTCAGACTAAGATGGATACCAAATCAGTTCTGGAGTTTGCTCACCCCATTCCTCTCCACCCCACTCCCTAATTATGTTTGCATAGAAGCAAACAATGCAATCTGGATAACAAAAGCCACAGTCTAAAAAAAGCCACACCTGTCCTCTAGCTCTCAAAAGGTATGCATCGCTACTCAACCTCAACACAATTGCCTTTCCTGATTCCCAAAAGAGGGCCCCTAACCCTTTGGACCCTAAGCTGCCTTTGGTTTGGTTCCACTGTGCCTGATGTTGTTCCTCTCTCTGCATCCACCCAGATTGAACGCTTCTTTTTCACCAAAGGAGGTCAATACATACCTTCTGCAGTTAAAATCTTCAAATCCAAATTAATTTCAAAGATGCTATATGGGGCCCCAATATGGGTAGGCGGCCCAATTAAAGACCTAGAAAGAATTCAGTCCAAGTTTTTTCACAACCTTCTCAGACTACTCAATTGTGTTGCAAATGACAGCCTATGCCTAGAAATGGGTTTAAATCTTATGACTACGAGAGTCTGGATATCAGCCTTGAAATTTTGGGTGCACCTCCATCACAATGAAAGGCCAGGCAAGTTAACATGGCACATGCTCACCAATTCATACCACTCCAAATGGAACCAACAAATTACATATTATATCACAACCTTTGGTTTCTCTGTGGAATTTTTTTCCAACTCGGATGACAACAGTACCCTTTGCACCTTAAAACAAAGCGTACTTGATTTGGAAAGACAAAAACTGCTATCTGAAACTAACAGGCCTTGCTCATCATTGAGCTATGGACTTCTGCCACCTGATGGATCCCTTTGGCCTACTTCAAAAATCTCTCATCCCCATTACTGAGGCCTACTTCAAAAATCTCTCATCCCCATTACTTAATGCAAGCTCATCTAAATGTCCTCCCCTCTGCAGTTCTCTGTGGCAGATTCCTTCAGGTCCCATTACAAGCAAGAGCTTGTCAGTGTTCGCCCAACCAAGTGGAAACAACTGCTCATATACTCCTGTACTGTTCTTGCCACACAGAACTCAGGAGTCTCTACATTGAACCTCATATTATTTCATGTCTTCCCACTTCTGACCAAGACAAGCTACATCTGTTTTTGAATTATTGCTGCACTAAAAGAACAGCAAATGTAGCAAGGTTTTTGGCAAAAGCTTTATCAACAACTGCACACTCCTGTTGATCACCTAATAGCCTTTTCTATTGTTGTTACTGTCAGTCTGATTGTTGTTTTATCCTATGCCTAATAAAGGTAATGAAATGAAAATGATTTGTGTTTCTTTTGTTGGATTGCAGAGGCATATAAGGATTTGCTGGTTAACAATACATTTAGGTCACTAATTACAATGGCTTGCAGCCTGGTATTGGTTATTGTTTGAAATATAATACTGGGGGACTGCAATACTCATTACAGTCCTCTTCATGTGGTTTAATCTATAGAACATTGTGGTTACCATGGCAGACACTGTCCTAGGAGTTGGCAGGAACAGTGGAAACAGCTCAATACCTTTCACACTGGTCCTTACCGCATGGGGGTAATACAGCGGCCCAGGGATGGCAAAAACGCCATCCCTGGGCTGCTGTTTGCACAGGAGCTGCCCGGGAGTGGTGTGAAGCCGCCCCTGTTAACCTCGCTAAACAAGTGAGGTTTTTCCAAAGCACCGTCTTCCCGTCGGCATGGTGCGAACAGAACTGGCGGGAAGACGCTGCTTTCCCCCTCCCCTCCCCTCATCGTCCCGTCCAGCATCGCTCTGGAGGGCTGCAGAGCCCCGTCCATGCTGCCCTCCGACCCCTGGAGGTCGGAGGGCAGCGTGGGCAGGTCCCTGCAGCCCTCCAGGGCGATGCTGGATGGGACGGTGAGTGGAGGGGGGTGACCAAAGGCAGCTCCATGGAGGTGGAGGTGCTGGTGGGGGTGCGTTTCCGCCCCTGTGCAGAAACGGCCAAAGAAACCCTTTCCCTATGGAAGGCATGAAGAAGCATTCATGGCTTACTATAGTGCTTTTAGAGGGGGCCAAGATGTCAAGAGAAAGGTAAGGAGGATAGGCTAATGGAAGTGAATGTAATGGACTCCTTTCTTCAAAACACAATGAGAGTACTTCTGATCATCATTTGAAATGAGACTTGTGTGTGCATAACTGATAGAATCATTCCTCAGTATCCTTGGTCTGAAAGGTCCCTAGTCCTGTGTTTTAACCAGGTGCCGAGAAAATAAAGTGGACATAGAGGTAATTAGAGTAATATTGGCAGAAGACTCATGCTGGCTCTGATCAAACATGCTATAGAGACCCTTTGCAGTGTCAATGATAAGATGTTTCTTCTTCATCGCCTATACAGCAGCTGAGTCACACCCAGCTGAGGTTTAGAGCTTGTTGAGTCTCAGATAAAAACCTCCAGAAGGAGGTTACTTGCATTGATGTTTTTTGCTCAATTCTTTGTTGAAAATTGTTTGTATTCACTCCAATTTGGATGCCTCATTTAGTACAGAGAGTCTATATCTGAAGTCTCAGAAGCAATCACTTGTCATAATTGCTTGAATCAATTTTGTTTTTCACTCTAGTTGATGTTGATAGATTGTTTGGTGTTGAGATGCACCACATGTAGATTGGATCTTTGCTCATCATTAGGGGTGTGTATTTGGATATGCCAAACCGAAAAATCTCCAGCTATTCAGATAAAAAGGTGATAATTTTAGTTTTACACTTTTCCCACAGCCTATGTAAGGGCAAATGGGGAAAAAACAAAATTCTTAAAAAAATTTAAAGCCCATTCACAAGGTTGGCAAATGGGCTTTAAATTTTAACTCCCCATTTTCTTGGCTAGTGCTCTTCAGGGATTCCAGATGGGTTTTGCTGGGCTGACAAAGTTAGATTGCTGGATTGCTTTGGAAGGTGAAATCACCTGTTACCCTTTTCCTGCCCTGTGGTTGGTCTCCAGGGCAACAGGAGGGAATGAGAGAACCATCATGAAATGAAAAATAGGAGAGCTTGTGTGAGCTTTTCTATTTGACCACTGGCTGCAATTTATTTCACACTGCATTTTTGCTAGGCAGTTGTAGTTCTAATGTAGATTGCAACAGCCTATAGAGAGGAGAGGGGAAAGTAGAAAGCTAGAGTGACCAGTAGGATTTCAGGATAGGGACAACACTGCTCTTTGGCCAATCACAGAAGGTGATCTTTGCTTGGATTTCTTCCAAATTATATGAAAAGGCTGCACATAGGCCTCTTTTCTGAAGGTGGGTTAGAGTTGTTTCTAGATAGAGAAATATTCCTTGTAACCTTTCTTCTCTTCCAGACCTTTCTACACTATCCATGATTTATTAACGTCTATGCTTCACTACTGTCATGTACTCTATGTAGCAACTTTAAAGTTGGTGCTGAATGTAGTGTCCCATATTTTATCTGGTGCTAGGGGATGATAACTGACAAGGTAATGATAAGGAGCAGCAGCGGCGTAGGGGTTAAGAGCAGGTGCATTCTAATCTGGAATGATTCCCTGTTCTGCCGCCTGAGCAGTGGAGGCTTATCTGGGGAATTCAGATTAGCCTGTGCACTCCCACACACGCCAGCTGGGTGACCTTGGGCTAGTCACAGCTTCTTGGAGCTCTCTCGGCCCCACCCACCTCACAGGGTGTTTGTTGTGAGGGGGGAAGGGCAAGGAAATTGTAAGCCCCTTTGAGTCTCCTACAGGAGAGAAAGGGAGGATATAAATCCAAACTCTTCTCTTTTTCTTCTTAATGTCACATTTGGTAAAAAATGGCATTTAAATATTTTAAACAACAAAAGCCACTACATTTGAAAAAATGGAAATTATTCCTGCAGTTATAATTAATAATCCGCTTTGAAATATTTGCAGCTGAAACAAATAAGTACTGGGAAAAATCAGAAATGGTAACGTGTGTGGCCAGGTCCACTGTCCACTCTCCCCTGTTTCCATAAATTTCAACAGGGAACTTTCTGATGGGTTTTACTTAGTTTTTCAACTCCACTGCTGCACTTCGAAAAACCTAGGTTCCATTTCATGGAGCAATGTCCTTTATCTGGGAGCGTAGTTAATTAGACAATTTAACAGTCTATCACATCCATTATGTTTTATGGATTCTCCATACTATAGGAAGAGAGCCAAATTGCAAATGGCTATAGATTTAACACATCATCTTTGTAAAAAGTTTGTAAAATATATACTAATATTACTCTGGCACTAGTTACAAGTTCCTTTCTGCATGGATGAAGAAAAAATTAAAGAACACAATTTAACATGTAACGAGAGAAAGCCATTGTATAATGCAAAGCACTTTCTTTTTTCATTTCTGTAAATATTTCAATATGCAACCTGAGAATGTCATTTACTTCACTACAATTTCAATAAAAGCCAACAGCTATACTCAGTGAGTGACACTCTCAAATACTCTCCCCTGTTTCCATAAATTTCAACGGGGAACTTGCTGATGGGTTTTACTTAGTTTTTCAGCTCCACTGCTCAACATCTTTGCATAAGTAGGAATTCAGTTTTGGAGCTGGATCCAGGTGAAAAAAGAGAAAGCTGAATAAATTTTGTGTTATTCGGAAGTGGATATAAATTAGTATGTAAATAGAAGGTTTATGTTGTTATAATGTAAGATTTGTACCTACAAAGAGAGTTCTCAAGTATTTTGTATTAATTTTGCATTGATTTGTATTGTTTGTTTCACATTGTTGGTCTTGCATTGTTTGTCATAACTTTATGCTAAATAAATATTTTTTTAAAAAAGGGAATTCAGTTTTGGAGGACCTTTCTTAATATGTCTTGGCCTGTCCCTTGTACTCAAAGTCAATTCCCAGTGTATATTCTCTTTCTGACTCTGACAAACTACCTCTCTTGTTACCTGGTACTGACTCTCATGTCTCTTATAGGATGATGCTTATAGGATGAGCCAAAGGGGTCCAAAAAAAGTAATCAATCTGTCTTGCTGATTTAATGTATTGAAGTTGTTATTTACCCTGTTTTATTTTAAATGTTTTATTGTTTGGTATTTGCATTGTGAATAAAGTGCTAAGAAATGGAATGCCCCAACAATGAACCTTCCATCAATGGAAGAGCAGGACTCAAGTGACTCCTGCTCCTCCATTGGTAGAGGGCTCATGGGGCTCATTTGATTTCTTCCCTGCCTGCAGATTTAATGCCTCTCCCCCAGCCCCAACAGTCGGCCTGGACCAGGGAACAACAAAATTTCTGCGTAGTTCACACTCCCCCGCAACATGAGTGCCAGCCCTGCAGAAGGTTCAGCAAAGCCCCAACCCTTGCACTCCCCCCCCCAACCATGTCTAGGCCTGTGGAGTAACTTCAAGGGCTCAGTGTGCCTCCGCCCCACAACCAAGGCTGGCCTTCGGAGCTGCTCTGTGCATCTGGCTGACCCCACCCCCAAAATTAAGCCTGGGCCCACAGACCTGCTCTGCAGCCAATCAAAGCCTCCCCCCACCCTCAAGGTTGGGCCTGCAGAGCTGCAGCACAGGCTCAGCCAGGCTTCCCCACCTCCCCCACCTGACAAGCAGTCGGGCTCACAAAGCAGCTGCTCCAGGGGCCTCACCTTCTAACCCTCCCCCACTTCAAGTCTCACTTTGCTAACCCTCACCTTACCACTCTCCCCCACCCCAATACTAACCTGCCAAACCTCTCCATCCAGAACAGGAGACAACCTAACTCTGGAGTTTAATAATTTCACTCACCAGTAGACCTCAATTTTTCAGGTTAAGTTTCAGTTTGTTAGCCTTCACCCATTCTTTATAGTCTGCAGATACCAGTTCATGGCATCCACAGCCTCTCTGAGATCTGCTAGAAGCATGAGAAACAGCTGAGAATCATCAATACATGTGACAACCTAGCCAAAGATTCTCAGATGTGATCTCTTCTACCAGTGGCTTTGTATCGATGTTTTAAAAAGACAGGGGACAACATGGGTATTCATATTGATGCATGCAGGTTTATCCATGCATTCCTATGTAATTTCATAGCCTCTGCAAAGTTCCAGTGATGGTCAGAAAAAGTACCAAATGTTCAGAATCTCCTTTCAACTTGATAGTTTATTATTGTGCCTGAAGAAATAACATGTTTATTATTTTTAAATCCCGAATAAGTGCTGTTTTTAGCTTTACATTCTTGCTTTGAGAATGTAATTAGAGTTATTAGTGACCAATTGTTTTCATTGAGAGAGCAATCACATGTTGAAATTAAAAATATTTATTTTTATTCCTGTTACCTTTTCTATAAATAGTGTCATGTCACATCAGGCTTTTGGATGTTAGCTTCTAGTCAAAGAGTATTTTATTTTCGGTGAGCATTTCTCACATGCTGTATTGTAATGATTATGTATTTAGCTAAGTTTGAGAAGTGTTAGGAGATTTAAATTTTATTGCATGCATTTTTTCCCTGGACTTGGCACCTGCTTATCAGATTCTTGCCTTTTAAAAAGAGTTATGCTTTATATTAAACTCAAAGTTCTCTGTTTGTTCTGATAGCATAAAATCTGACATCTGATCTGCAATATTCATTGTGCTGTGAGAGATATGTCTCTCTCAGAGAGCTTGCTCAGTAAGACCCTAATGAATGATTCTGCAGCTGTGTTCAGCTAATGACACTATAACTCTCTAAGAACTGTGTTCAGTGCAGATTCTTAGATGGGGTGTGAATTAGTCAGTTTGTCACAGTGGGAGACCAGGGGCCAGAGGTTCAGCAGCAGTCTCCCAACATCACTATGTGAAACTAACCTTTCAGGTAAAACCAAAACCACCACCAAATAGTAACTCCCAGTCCTAACCTTCTGGAAGGGATCCCAGAAGAATACCATGATCAATCGTATGGAAAGCTGTTCAAAAGTCCAGTATAATCAACAGGATTGTACTTCCCTAGTCATCTTTCAGTGTAATTCAGCCACTAAGGTGACCAAGACAGCTTCAGTGTCATAACCAAGCCTGAAACCATATGGAAAGAATTCAAAATGACAATCTGATCAGAAATTCTCTTGCAACTGTGAAAAGCAGACTGTGGAAGACTAGAATAACAACTATTTTTCAAACAGTTTGGGCCACTACTGAAGCATAATTTTAATGGACACATTCAATATGTTAAAGAATTGAACTGATGCTGTCTGGCTTTTCTGAATGAATATCCTTAACTATCACACATCTCCAAAAGCCCTTCCTTCACACTTCTGATATTGAATTCAAAATTAAGCTTTAAAACCTCTAGAAGATAAAGCTGTTTTTCTACCAATAAAATGAGCAATCATTTTTCTCCCCAGCATAATACTACATACACATATTCCTTTTGGAGTTAGTATTACAGAGAATATCTTACTGAACAATGGCGCTGAATTGAGGAGGTTTTTCTAAAGGCTTGAACAATTGTTTTAAATCTGTACAATAATACTGTAGATATATAGTCAGCCAAGGCACAGTTCTATGCATAATCCATGGCATGTCATAGAAGCAGCTTTGTTTTCCATTCTTGACCTCTTTTCTGTCTCATACCTACAATAGCTTGGTTCCCATTCCAAACCTTTTTCTCAAAACAAAAGGAAACTGGCTAAAAATTATGAAAATGGAGGTTGAAGCAGCACATCTAACCATTGCCTGCTTCCAAACTCCTAAAATTTCACTTTTATTCATGCAGTATTTTCAGAGCTTGAAACAATGAGTTAATGTGGACAATAATCAGAGGTCTGCATAATCCTTTTTCCTCATTTGAGTGCTATTTAAGTTAAGTAAAAAAATGAGGAGAATAGGACACACTGGAATGGCAATATCTGTTCTATGACTGCTGGTAGCTCAAGAATAATTAGATTCCATGACTTTGGTGTCTTTAAGCAACCAAACAAATGCAAATAATTGTATAGTGTGTTTTCCTTTCCACAAAGACGTCAGATTATTTCCCTCAGAACAAATGGTCCCTGTACTCCCTGGTGTGTACCTGGGACTCTCCCAGATGGTTCTGCACATAAATCCATAAGTTACTGCTGGCATGGCAAAATGCAGAACATGCATTTGAATATCTTATATACCTCATAAAATCCGCTTATCTCTTGTAGAGTAGAAGTGAACATGTCTCTTTAAGTTCAAATAAACGATGCAGGCCACATTAATATTGTTACTGTCATTTTGGATAGCCATTTTTCAAGTAAAAAGCAATACATACAGCAAGGCCAGGTAAGTAATCATTAATTTCATAAATAAAGTATGCTCCCCAAGGAAGCTAAATAATCCACCTCATGACTACAAGGCCATTGCAAATCTTGGGTGCTGTGTGGTTTCCGGGCTGTATGGCCGTGTTCTAGCAGCATTCCATACAGCCCGGAAACCACACAGCACCCAAGTGATTCCGGCCGTGAAAGCCTTCGACAATCCATTGCAAATCCTTAACAAACTGAAATAAATTTCAAGGACCTAGTCATCAAAGCATATGTAGATCTTATCCAAACCATTTTGGATAATGTACTGAATGGGTGTTTCCGCACTACAAAAGGGAGTGATTCCATTCGTCTCTCTTCAATGGGCTGCGATTCCCGGCTGGCCCCACAGTACAAAGAACTTCCCCTTGGCCCCCTGGAACTGAGCTGCTATGGTTGGTACCTGTTTCGGCCCTCGATCGTGATTGGCGCCAGCAATACGGAGGGAAACGGGAACGCTCTTTGTTTTTTTTTACAGTTTCCGTATCGCCGCAGTTACGTAGCATCGACACCAATGGTTTCAAAATTTTTCCAGCTCAGTGCGATTTCTCCTCGTCACTTTGAAACCATCTCGATATCGTGAGGCCAAACGTTGAGGGAAACTGTATTAAAAAAAGCCGGGCCTTCTACCACACGGACTCTCCCGCTCTGCGCGATGCTAACTAAGCGGCTGCCCTGATTGGTTGAATGGATGCGGTGTCGTTGACATGCATCCGCATTCTCGAAGCTTCGCTTATATCAACCTTTTTTCCACCAGCTGACCGGCAGAAAGTTCATAACTGCGACAGGGATGTCGCGGTTCCGAGCGGGGGGAACAGAGACAAGACAACGTCGAGCTCGGTTGTAGTGCGGATACACTGAGTTGAACCTGAGTAGAAACCGGTACAACACAGTAAGTGCAGAAGGTCCCAATGTGAACAAAATTATTATAATGTACTGAATGTGAACAAAATTATTTCTTACATTTGTGAATGGCTAAAAACCTCACAACATGATGGTTACGCTCGTCCCTCACAGTCTTGTTTCAGAAGGCAGGAGGGAGAAACTGATTAATCTGATATGTAATGTTTGAACTGCTTGCCATTGCTGTTGCCGGATGGGATCATCCTGATTGGTGTTTTTCCACACAGAATTTCCCCCTTTTATCAACCACTGCATCATCTCATCAGCCTTGGATAAGACTTCTATATAAGGAAGGATCCTACCATTGATTGCAGGAGTTGCTTCATTTTCTAAGGCTGGCTAGCTCCACAGGTGCAAAAGGATTTGCCTCACACACTGCTTCACTGGCAGAACCAAGAGGAAATCAACAATGGGGCAAATGGCAGCTCACCTGCTTAACAGACTGCATGGAATGGGGCAGAGACACTCTCCCATGATAGACTAGCATGGCAGTGAACATGCAGGAGAAAGACAAATTTGGTGGTGGAGGCAGTCAGAGATACCTACCACAACGCATACTGTGACAGACATGGCTCTGTCTGCCTCCACCACGAAGTTTGCCTTTCTTCTGAACATGCACTGCCATAACAATCTATCACAGGAGCTCTATCAATAGTCTTGATTCTGCCAGTGTAGCAGTGTCTGACGGCATATCCTTTTGTGCCTGTAGGGGTGAAGGCATTCTCTTCTAGAGGGAAGACCAGGAATGCTGCAGAGTGGGATGACTTGAAGCACATTCTGCCTTACCCCCCATGAGTAAGGTAAAATCAGATGAGACAGAAAAGATATGGGGTAAAGAAGGATCCAACTTTCTCTACACAAGACATCAGTGATAAGAATAAAATGTTGATGTTTTTTAATTTCATGTAAAATAATTAAAACACACAGGAGTGCTATTTTGCCAGAAAGGCCTTCCTTATCTGCTTGACAGAGGGAATAGACAGATGATTCCTCTTGTTCCTATATAAAGAAAACAAGTTTGTGGCCAGGGAAGTTATTTATTCATTAACTTGTGATCCCACTTTTCCTTGTAGCTCACGATGGCTTACAAGACACAACTAAAACAGTCCTGATTTAGTTATTTTATTTGCAGACCACTTTTCTCCCCAATGGAAACCATCATTATCTTCTCCTTCATTTTATCCTCAGAACAATCCTGTAAGGCAGGTTAGGATGAGAACACATCCTATCAGCTACCAGTCCTCTGGATGCATATTCAGCGTGTGTGCAGAACAACTATCAAGCAATCAGAGTCTATGGATAGCTGAGGAAGTAAGACATACAGGGGGAACTAGAGGGGGTAAAAAGTGTTACACATGGTCATTCTGCATGGGCCAATTAAAATGGGCTGAGGTCCTTTTTAAAAGTGTTTGGGGTGGAGTTCCCACAGAATTTGCCCCCCCCCCCAAATGTTGCTAACTCGTTTTAGTGGCCAGAACCCGGGTTTAATGAAAATCGTTAATTCTGTGAGTTTTTTCTTTTTAATCCAGGTTGCAAATGCTTCCTGCTTGCCTGTGTGAACTATGACAAGCAGGAGAATTCAATCTCCACCCCCTTCCCTCCACTATTATGGTGTTTCCCCAGGCAGTGCCATCAGAGGGGATACCATGCAAGTAGGTGGGGAATTCTCAGGTGGGGGCAGATTCTCAGGTGGGGGATTCTCAGCTGCGTGGTTCAAATGGAAACACTGTGTTTCCGTATGAACCATGCTGCCTTCTGCCTCTGGAATCCCAGCAATCCCAGCTGGCTCCTGCAGCTGCCAGGCAAACGGTGGCAGGGCAACAGAAATGAGTTCCATGAACCCACTGCTACCCATGCAGAATCAGCCACAAATGGGGTTTGCATCTCCAGAGTGTGTGTCCTCAACCTTCCTAATGCTGTGACCCTTTAATACAGTTCCTCATGTTGTGGTGACCCCCAACCATAAAATTGGTATACATAAAATATATAAAAACGTTTTCTGATGGTCTTAGGTGACCCCTGTGAAAGGGTCATTCGACCCCCAAAGGGGTTGCGACCCACAGGTTGAGAACCGATGTTCTATAACATGACAAGGTATGATCATGCTTAGTGCCTGCATTGCCACAGTGAAGTCTGGAAATGCAGTGGTTAAGAGTGGCGAACTCTAATCTGGAGAACTGGGTTTGATTCCCCACTCATCACATGAAGCATGCCAGGTGATCTTGGGCTTATCACAGTTCTTTAGAATGCTCTCAGTCTCACCTACATCACAAGGAACGAAAAGAGTTTGTAAGCTGCTTTGAAAGCCCCATCCAAACTCCCTGGCATCTCCAAAAGGGCTGTCTAGCAGCATGGGGAGCAGGAAAAAGCCCTGAAATCTGCTGCCACCGGCAAAAAGCCCCATAGGGCAACACCAAGGACTACCATTAAGTACACACTCAATAGAAAGCTGTAACCAATCACAGTTCCAAGATTCAAATACCGACTGGTGATATGGAAGCTTCCTGGGTAAACGTGGACCAGTCACACTCTCTCAGTCTAACTATCTCACAGGGTTGTTGTGATGATAAAGTGGTGGAGGAGAATGATGTAAGCAGTTTTGAGTTTTCAGTGGGGAGAAAGGTGGGGAACAAATGAATGAATAAATAAACACAGATCTGCAGTCATTTTGAAAACCCATGAGAGAGATCAAAATGGACAGTAGTTCCTGCAAAGTACACTTCTTCCCTCCGTTTCATGTTCACATAAAAGATGGCTTCATTCATACCTGGAAAAACAGCTTCTTTGAAGGCCTGTTAAAAATAAACAAAACTATTTTAATTTATTCCCTTTGGTAAAATATTTATATCCCCTCCAGGAAAAAGGCATTCAAAAGAGTAGGATCAATTCCAGGTTCATGCTGTGAACTCAGTTCGGCTTATTAGTCAGCAAGTGTTCCAGGATAAAACACCTACAATGGTATACACTTAGCAAAAGAGCATTTCGAGTATTTGTTTTCAAATGAACATTATATCTGCCAACAGTTTGCTATAATATCAGTAAGTGCTCTATCAAGCAAAAACAAAGTTATAGCTGCATGAAGAGCAGGAAGAGGCATTAATATATGCAGGAATTACAAACTAATTTTTATAAAAATCCTTCCTATTCAAACTTTAAGAATTTCTGTGCTCTTGAACTTTATTAATAGCTGTCTGAATAGTCACTAAAGATTATGCTGAAATCTGAGCCAAAGGGAAATTTGGAAGTGCTTGATTGTGAAATGAAAAATTCATGTTGCTCCATAGACCAGTCACATAATCATCCCAAGCTATTCTAACCAGAAAACCAAACAATGTTGAAGAAATAAGTCATTAATTAATGCTATATTAGTGGAAAATTAGGCTTCTATTCTATGAAAGACAAGTAGCAACAATGAATAATGCATACATGTATGCAAGATGTATGTCTGGATGCTCCATATATACTATGGCATGGAAGGAAGTGATAAAGATCCTGCCAACTTGCCGGCAGCTAGCCAATAATAGCTAAGGAGCAGCAGTGGCATAGGAGGTTAAGAGCTCGTGTACCTAATCTGGAGGAACCGGGTTTGATTCCCAGCTCTGCCGCCTGAGCTGTGGAGGCTTATCTGGGGAATTCAGATTAGCCTGTACACTCCCACACACGCCAGCTGGGTGACCTTGGGCTAGTCACAGCTTCTCGGAGCTCTCTCAGCCCCACCCACCTCACAGGGTGTTTGTTGTGAGGGGGGAAGGGCAAGGAGATTGTAAGCCCCTTTGAGTCTCCTACAGGAGAGAAAGGGGGGATATAAATCCAAAATTATTCTTCTTCTTCTTCTTCTTCTTCTTCTTCTTCTTCTTCTTCTTCTTCTTCTTCTTCTTCTTCTTCTTCTTCTTCTTCTTCTTCTTCTTCTTCTTCTTCTTCTTCTCCTCCTCCTCCTCCTCCTCCTCCTCCTCCTCCTCCTCCTTCTTCCACTGTGGTAAGTGTAGAGTTGCGTCTGGTGATTGTAGCTGTGTGTGTTTGTGTGTGGGGGAAAACCCTGCTAGTGTTCCCTGTCTATCCATTGGTGCTTAATGGAGTGTGGGAAATAGACTTGCACAATGCTGTGACATCACTTCCAGCTAAGAACCCAGCACCATCATGCAACACTCTAGGAATTCCCCCAACCTATATGGCTTTCAGAAAAAAAGAAGAAGAGGAGGAGTTTGGATTTGTACCCCACCTTTCTTTCCTATAAGGAGACTCAAGGTGACTTACAAGCTCCTTTCGCTTCTTCTGCTCAAAACAGTGGAGAATCAAACCTGGTTCTCCCCATTAGAATCCACCTGCTCTTAACCACTGCACCACAGAGTTTCAGGGAAATCCTAGTAGTTCACATGACATGATGATGTTATTCCAGTTATGCATCCTGAAGTGAAAGCACAACATTATGCAACACCTATTTCACCAGGTTTCTGAATCCTAATCTACGAGCCAGTTCCCACACTGGGCTGGAACCCTAGATGAGTGAGTTTTCTTCTTTTGCAGTCTGGCCTAGATCAGATTGAGGAGCATTTGTGCATGAGCTAAAAAACTCTTGGCCTTTGGCTGTTGCACCTTGGTGGAATAGGACCATCCTAAATATGTTGGTGTTTTCTTTGTTAGTTCTATTTGTTTAAACAATTATGCAATTCTCCATCCTCTGTTCTTTTCTGTCGCTCTCTCTCTCTTGTGTGTGCGTGTGCATGTGAGTGTGAGTGTGCTTGGCTCTGACTTCTACAGTGGTCATTTTGTGGTGGTGCCTCTTTTAAAATGCAAATAGTAACCACAGGTTGAAAAAAGTTGGGGACCATAGTGTAGATTACCTGAAGGACCTTCTTCCTATTTTCTATCATTCCTACAATTTAAAAATGATAAAACTGTTGCTCTTGGACCTGTCAAAGTTTTCCCAGCATAAGTCCAAAGGGTTTATGGTATCCTGTAGCATTCAGGTTCATGACATTTCGATTTCATGTCTGTGAAATTCTTCCTCCAATGCCTCTGAAACACAGCATAACCCTTTACTGTGTTCTGGTGGGACTTGAGAGTAAATAGTGCTGATTAAAGAAATTCTGTTGAAATCCAAAGGAAAGGAGTTAACTGTTATTGATCAGCTTATTAAATGTAGCAGACTTGCAAATCAATTGGAAAAAAGTCAAACAGTTGGACATTAACAGTAGGAGCCAGTCTATCATAGACATGATGAGCATTTTAGCACATCTAAGTTGGCACGGTAAATGGTTGATGTAAGTTGTGTGCTTTTCCTTGATACAAAAGAATTATATATTGATTTGAGCCTAAGAGGACCAGACATCTTTTCATTCATTTATGTTTTTTAGAAATATATCTCATCTTACCAAAAGCTCAAGGCAGCTTATTAGAAGGAAAAGTAGGAAGTGATGTTACAGGTCACTATGAGGAGTCCAACAGGAAAAAGATTTTGGGCACATTAAAGTAACAGGCAAATCGGAAGGGAATACTGGAAAGTGAAAGTTACTAACAACAGTGGGAATCTCTAAGTTCACTGTATTGAGCTAGGGATCAAAAATCTTTAGTTCTCTTGGTGGAGTGTACATGCAAAAATGAATGAAAATTATGTTTTGCATATGCAAGATAAAAAGGTTTTAGCTTCAAAAGACTGATAAAGTTAGAGTTATATGCTTTAAAAGACTAATAAGGGAAGGTTGTTGTCACATCTAGTCTTGCAAGCTATGTGCTGCTAAAAGGGTTTGAAATAATGTGGACAGGAAGTCACTGGGTATGAGGGTGGCAGATGGACTGACTCATGGCCAGAGAAAGTGCAAAGGTACAGTGCAAAAAAAACTTTTAAAGGAAACTATCAAAGATGGACAGTTGAACTATTTCATGGCTGCGTGGCCAAGTTCAGCCTTCAGAAAGAAAGAAAAAAAACAACTAAAACTCTATAGATCTTGACTTTAAAACTACCACAGAATTTGGCTCCAAGACATTTGCAGAAGAAATCTAAACTTCATAGGATGCATTCACTTAAAGAGCAGCCACTCCACATCTTCTCATACTGAGGAACTTCCTTCTACATATCTGTTCAATGGATAAGATAGAGTGATATGACCTTTGAGATCAGTGAGTGAAGGCTCACTGTTTAAAGAAATGAGATCTGCTAGGCATGGAATGGCATCTTTTCTGCTGTGGCTCCTACCACTGAAAGGAGAGACTCACCAGTTAACCTCCTTATATAATTTGCACCAGCAGGAAAAGGCATTATTTGAAGCCTTGGATTGGTAAAGTGCTGTTTTTAATTTGTCTTCACTGAATCAATAATATATTTTAATGTTCTCATTTTTTTTGTATTTTTATTAAAGCAGTTGCTTCTTACTTTTATCTGCTGGATTTTTTTTGGCCACCTGCTCCTATCTTTAACAACAGCTTGATTTGTAGACATGAACAGATAATAGATGTTTTCATGCTGTGAAAATTTTCACCTGCCCATTTTTGCAGAACAATCTGCTTTTTAAAAAGGCACAAGAGCAGAATACCAAGTTCTGATCTGTTGCAAAGCCATTTTCTTCACTGCTAGATCCACATATGTACAGATCATTGTCTATTTAAAGCATTTGGTGAATGCTCTCCTATCAATACATACTTGTGCAAAATTACTTTTTCGAGGAAACAGGGATTTATTAATGAGGTGCATACAACGTCTTATTACATACATAGATTTGTTGCCCACTCTGCGGGTGCAAGGGCAAATGCCCCAGTGGACGGAGTAGATATGCAGATGCCTGGGAACTGTATGGCTCTGTAGTGTCTGACCATGGCAGCAGTTGCCATGTCCCAGTCCCAGTGGCGCGGAACGCTGCACCTGCTTGGCTGGGGATGTTCCAGGGGCAGTCCAGGGGTTGGAGCAAGCTTAGTTGGTTTCTACCTGGGGTTTGGAATGAGGACCAGAGTGCCCTGACCTTTGGACTTACTCCACTGGAAGCTTTCTGGTGGTGCTGGTGGGGGTGGTGGGGGTGTTGTTCGTCTCTTCATCTCTCCAATGTCTTTCATTCTGCATTTACCAATTACCTCTGAGGTTTTTATTCTGCACCTCTCCCATTCTCAGCAGAGATATTAATTTTATAACCACTTGTTAACTCGGAAAAATCAGCACTATTTTCTAGGTAGGGTTGCCAGCTCTACATTGGGAAATACCTGGAGATTTTGGGGAGGGGAGGATGCAGCCTGAGGATGGTGGGTTTGGGGAGGGAAGGGACTTCAGTGGAGTTTAGTGCCATAGAGTACACCTTGCAAAGCAACCGCTTTCCAGGTGAACTGATCTTTGTTGCTCGGAGACCAGTTGTAACAATGGGAGATCTCCAGCCATGGTAGGTTGGCAACATTTTTTCTAGAAATATAATCAAATTTTTTTGAAGGCATTGGGGTCCTATGTACTTTTAATGTATTTAAATATTTTATTAAACCTACTACCTTGCCCTTTCCCAGCCAGGGCCCCGGTCTCTGGAGATAGAAGGTTCCACCAAAAAGGCCCTGGCCCTCGTTGAGACCATTCTTACTGGATGTTCTTGGGGCCAAGGACTGTCAGAAGGTTACTACCAGCCGAGTGAAGCACCTTCTGGGGGCAATACAGGGTGATGCAGTTCCATATATATGATAGTCCCAGACCCACACAAGCCTTAAATGTTAACACTAAAACCTTGAACATTACCCAGAATTCAACCAGTCAAATGTGCGCTCTTACTAGAATCCTGATAAGAACTCTCACCACTGCATTCTGGACTAGTTGTAATTTCCAGAGCAATCTCAAGGGCAGAGCAATCTCAAGGGCAGGCCAGCATAGAAGGAGTTACAGTAGTCCAGTGGCAAGGTCCAAAGGGAACAGTTATGGAGCCAGCTGTCTAGCCTGCTGGAGGTGGCAAAAGGCCACTTGAGAACATTCATAATCTCTTCCTTGCTCTCTTTCACCTTCTTGCCTAGTCTTTACCTCCTTCCATTTGCCCATTTTTCTCTGGAATTTCATGACTGCAAGTAGCTTAGCTAATGAATATGTAGGGGTCTAAAATTAACTGTGTTTGCTCCCCCCCCCCCCCAAGTTCTTATTATTTTGGAGGCAAGTTCCAAAATGTTTTTTTCCTCTAGCAAATATATGCATTTATGTATGACATTCTAAAGATTTGTTACTTGTTTAGGAGCTCAAGTGGTGAAATTCCTCTATCAGCTGGCCCTTCCACATGAATTTTGGACCAGCCCCACAATGTTAGATTTATACAGACATAGGAGATTTTAATCTCCTACTATTGTTATACAATGGATCAATTCACAAAGAGGCACATTGTTGTGTCCATTTATGACCTGATAGAAGTAGGGGTGAAGCTAGTGGGTGATCGATAGCGTCTGGAGTTTGGGGATAGATAGACTTTTGATAATTCATCAGTTTTCCTGCAGAAGTATTGTCTGCATTTTTTTAACTTTTAAAAGAAAACATCCTACATACTATGTGATGGGATAGCATGCTTCAATGATTACAAATAAACCTTCCTGTTAGCAGAAAATTATCTTCAAACAAAACGTGAGGCCTGGTGATGTGAATAATGGAGCGCAGCCAATGTTTGATAAACTTGAAAGTATATGTGCCATAAGGAGAGAGGGGGAGGCAGAAGCAGAGCATTAAGCAGTTGGTTTTTCTTCAAAAATATGCCATTAGTAATTTGCTATTAATATGAGACCATTTATGCATGTAGTGCTTATCTTGTGGCTGTTTGTTTTGCAAAGGGTTTTTCCAGTTTTTTGTTTAAAACAGGGATTCTCTTTCTGTGAAGTGTCTTCAGCTGAGCTAATTCTCCATTTTACCTGTCCCTATTTCCTTGTTCTGTCCATGCAACGTCCAGCTGAGGAGCTGGCCTGCTGCCTTGCGGGGGGGGGGAGAGTACTGTCTTTGGTCTAGCATTAATTTGATAAATCATGTAGGTTTTAGGTCAATTTGAAACCACAGACCCTCAGCATTATTTTTTTTTAAGACAAAAACAGCCCTTTTGATCCTTCTTAAGTGGTTCCAGGAAGAGTGGGAGAAACTGCTGCTGCATGGGTGGGGAAAGCTGTGAGAAGTGAGAAAACCTGGAGAATGTGAAATGCATGTTGATTCCCTTCACTCTCCCAAAGAAGATTTCATAAACTGCAAAGATTCTCTGATCTGAAGTGTGGTGAGTTTGGAAGAAGGAGGAAACGTGTGCATATCCAATAATCCAATCTAAAGGGAATGAATGCTCAATGTGAAGGAGGCAACAAGTGCAAAAATGGCTTGAGTGTTTTGTTTCTCTGGGAGCTGAGTAAAAATCAGTTTAAAAACAAACAACTAAACAGAGAATGCAATTTTGCTGCCAAAAGCCAGACAACACATCAGAAGATCATTTCCTGATCTTCCCACTTGCTACCTTGTATTTAAAGTAAAATAATAGTAATAATATAAACGACCATGTGATACTTTTTGCTACTACTGTAGAGGCCTACAAAATCAGTGCAGCCTTCTCTAAACTGGCTACACAGTATGTGTCTTCCATTCATTTCAATGTGTAGAATCAGAACTTTATGAACTAGCTGTGAATTATTTGGGCTAACATCATAAATGAACAGGAAAAATCACCAAATGGGCAGCCTAGTCCTATAGACCTGCAATTTTAACTGTAGTGATATGAACCTTGTTATGTCTGTGCAGCTAAATCAGGCCAGCACTAAGTCCCTTATTCTCAGGAAATCTGTATTTACAATTGAATTGGCTTTTCTGTGTCACCATGGTCTATTTCCTGTAGTTCTGCCTTACAGAGCCATTCAAATTGCCCTTAAAAAGTCCAGCTCTTGCCAGCTGTTCAGCTTCATCATCACTAGTTTGGGTGTAGATATGGTGGTACCTTTAGAAACTGTTACTATGCATTGGCAGAGTCTATGGCGTTTCATAGGCCAAAAGCTTGTGACGATGGCGTGCCGTGCGACGCTTATCTGAAAAAAAGCGTTCGCACACAGACGAAGTACGGGCTGAGCGTCCATAGCCCAGCAGAAATGTGACGGTTGGCACTGAAGCGCTCGCGGAAGCGGCGTCTGCGATGTTAGCCTGCGCTGCGAAACGATGCAGGCCGAAGAGCGTCATGCCCAGCAGCAGTCACGATGGACAAGCGTGATGACTGCCTGATGTCCTGCCCGTCCCCCATCTGTCAGTGCCCTCCCCTCCCAGCTACTGTCAGTCCCAGTGCATGGGTCTGGGAAAGGTGCTTGGCCATGCAGGGAAAGCACCAGGGACGAGCGTGTGTGTGTGTGGGGAAAAGGTGACCCAGCGGCGTCTGGCAGTCGCCATTTGAAGAGCGGCTCCCTTCGCGTGTTAACGCGGAAGTGCGCCCGTCGATGCGTCACAGGGGAAAAAAAAGAGTGGTTTCGCGTTTTTTTTTTGAATCGGCGTCTTAGCGCCGGTTTAAGCGTTCAGCGGCGGCAGCGAATAAGCACCTCCGCCCTTCTTGGCGTCGCGAGCAGCTCTCGCTATGGCGAGTTCTTTACCGTTTCCCACAACGTCATATTTCGCCACGTCGCGGGAAGCAGCCTAAGGCGTTCCTTGCGGCCAAAAAAAGCAGCGGCTTAGCGATGGCGGTAAAGTGCACGACATCTGAGAAAAAAAAGCGTTCGCACACGGGCGAAGTACGGGCTGCGAGCGTCCGCCAGCCCATAAGAAATGTAACGATTTAGCACTGAAGCGCTCGCGGAAGCGGCGTCTCGCCCGATATTCGCCCTCGCGCACTTAGCGGCACCATTTTGAGCCGAAGAGCGTCATGCCACTTGCCCAACAGTCACGATGGACAAGCGTGATGACTGCCTGATGCCCTGCCCGTTACCCCATCTGTCAGTGCCCTCCCCTCCCAGCTACTGTCAGTCCCAGTGCATGGAGTCACCCAGGAAAGGTGCTTGGCCAGCCATGCAGGGAAAGCACACCAGGGAGCCCGAGCGATGTGTGTGTGTGGGGAAAAAGGTGACCCAGCTTGGCGTCTGGCGGTCGCCATTTGAAGAGCGACAACCATGGAACATTAACGCGCGAGTGCGCCCGTCGATGCGTCACAGGGGGGAAAAAAGAGTGGTTTAAAGCGTTTTTTTTTTTTGAATACGGCGTCTTAGCGCGCCCGGTTTAAGCGTTTCAGCGGCCGCAGCGAGATAAGCTTTACCTCCGCCCTTCTTGGCGTGTCGCGAAGCAGCTCTCGCTATGGCGAGTTCTTTTACCCGTTTCCCACAACGTCATATTATTTAGCCACGTCGCGGGAAGCTTGACCTAAACCGGCAATACTACCAAATTCTAGTCTTTCATAAAGTTCCTTCTTCCATACAGAGCCAATTATAGGAGAAAAGAAGGAAGCAGCAGCTGTACCAACAGAAAGGGAGAGTTAGGATGACATTGCTATTCTACAACCTCTTTTCAGAATGGTCTTCCAATAAAGCTGGTTGCTTACCATGGCCAGTGGGAACAGACAGTCCTATCTTGTACTGTTAAGTCCAAGAACCAACTTATATGATTAGGCTGGAAGATGATAGAGTCAATTTTTTAAATTTCAAAGCCCAACTGCAAAACTGTTGTGATTGGCTGAGCACACAGGAGTCTCTGGTTTTAGTTGTTCGCTGAGAACAGCCAGAGTGTATAGGAAGCTTACTTTCACTTCTGGAGATAAGCAGTCCAGACTAAGGGGTATATGTTGAGCAAAAACAAATAAATCAATCCAGTCCGGGTCCACGAAGTCAAATATTCAGTCTGAAAGCAGGCTGTTACAAAAAGTTGATCCTGCAATGCTTGCTGTTTGCAGCTGCTCTTATAAGCCTGCATTCTTGCTCCTGAGCTGACTTACAGCTGTCCCTTCTGCATCTCTGGGCCTCCAAACAGGTGCTGTGTCTTTTAGCATGCTGTGCCTGATGGCCCTGCTGTCTGAGCTGCCTCACAGAACCAAATGAGCTGGAGGAACTGTCTGCCCAGCCCTCTTGCTCTTGGCTTGGGCCAGCACTGTCTTCCACCTGTGTGGCTATTGGCTGCTCACAGGACTCCACCAATTGTGGCACTGGAGGTTCAGCCAGTCAAGACTCTGATGGAGCTGGATCATCATGCCAGTATTCCTCATCTGAGGAATCCTGGCTGGCTACTGGGGAGTCCATGACAAAAAGCCCTTTTCTTTCCCTCTCTTTCTTATTTACACACACATACATGTATCACAGGAACTGCTTTAGTATCATAGGGAATTTGTGGGTGTGAATGACTGCATGAATGGGTAGTGTCAACTAGAAAATAGTATTCCAAGTGAATGTGGATGATCCATGTGTTTATCCCACTCACACGTCTTGGTAATTCACACACAATTTCAGGGTATAAAATCCCACCACAGAGAAGCACGTCTTATGCTGTTCTGTTTGTATGCTTTGTTCAGTTGTAATTTTTAAACTGTCTTTATAAAAAACTCTTTGAAATTAATTTTTGTTACATTTGCAATTTCTAATATTTGAATATGACTTAGTGAACATGTTCAGCATAGCATAATAGTGTTTGAATTAGAAGGTCAAAAATACACATATTTAATCCAGAAGTAAAAATGGATTAAGAAAGTTTATACAGCAGTTTGGCAAAGTACATTTTCATTTTACTCAGAGTGCAGGAACTATAATTCTCTCATTATTAGAATCACAGAAGCACCAGTTTTAGAATTCCCATTTTTATTTCTGCTTAGCAATTTGATCATGTCTGAATAGCTCTCCCAAATTCACCTCCTGATCAGTGATGGAAATATGGCGTAATTTGTCAGCAAAATTCAACTATTGCAATCTGTCCTCTGACAGTCACTGGGAAAATAAATTAATCTCCGAGATTTCCTATTTTTATCAGCTCAGCACAACTGAACAGTGCTAATTACTAACAGTTCTGCATACTATACATTAAATCTTGGGTTCTATAGGATTAGGCATAGATAGATGTTATCTGAGATCCTTTATATAACAAGACACAGAGATCTGAGGGAAGGGGAGAGCGAGCGAGCAGTGAATCAACAGAAACAGATTAATTTTTCATCAACCAGTAAGATAGCTCATCCAGACTTTTGTACGGCAATGGTTTTAGCCAGAGAGATTTATTTGTTGGGGTGGGTGGGTACAGGGGATGAATAGTGGTTCCAAATACAAGGCTTTTTCATGACTAGGAGAAAGCTGTCCATGGTTGCCCTGGCGGTGTGCTGGGATATCAGAATTAGAACTGTGATGAGACCTGCTCTATTTTGCCTCACTTCTGCCTATTTTGTCTCACTTCTGCCAAGTTTGGAAAAAAGGAACCCTGATTATCATAGCAATCCCAAGAACCTTCCCTGAGAGTAAACCTCATTGAATAAAATGGGACTTACTTCTTAGAACTGCTCTATGTCATCTTCAGTTGGTCAAGTCATCTGCATTATACGTATTTTCTCAGCCTGGATCCAAGCCTTTATTCCACGTTTAACTTCAAAATAAGTACGGACTCAAAAATCCAGGGGAAAAAGATGCTTTAAAAAGTAATGGGCCCTGCACATCAGAATTAACCTATCTAAGATTCAGCCAAAACAAAAATTTGCCCTGCTGAATGCGTACATGCTGTCAAACTGGATTTATCTTCATAGGGGTTATTTGAATTTATTCTGTTGTGTGAATGAAATTGTGAGCTCAAAATGTCACTGGAGATTTATTAATATGATACTACTTCTGATAAGGGCATGTGAAAGGGCAGAGAGAGTAGCTCAAAAGATGCAGAATGTGTGTGAATATCTATTTCTAAAAAGGAACAAATGAAAGAAAAAGAAAATATGTATTTATTTTTATTTATTTATTTTATATTTATACCCCACCCCCAACCCAAAAGGGCTCAGGGTAGTTTACAATGGCATAAAGCCTAAAATTATGCATCAACTAAACAATTTATCTGTGACTATACTTTCCAAATCATGAAATAATATTAAATGTGTGTACTATATTATATGGCAACATAAGCTAGAATTTTAAAACCAAAATTGGATACAATGTGGACAAATATTGATTTATCCCATAGATGCTAACTTTTAGAATCACAGCTAAAGAATACTATACCCACTGCTTTGATGTTCCAACAGTGATTCAGGAATACAGTAAATACTATTTTGGGGGAGGAACATAGCTGCTTTGCTTAATTATTGTGGAGAGCAATCTTAAGCAGGTCCACTCAGGACTTCTCAGTGGGGCTTACTCCCAGGGAAATGTTCTCAGGATTGTATTAGCCCTCCTTTTTCTGAAGTTTACCCTACTAATTTACATTTAAGGTCCTACATACCAAACTCCAGAAGTGCTCCATGACTTCTAAGAATTTCATATCCCACTGCAACTCTCTAACACTTCCAAGAGCCATTTTGGATTGAGGGGAAAATATCCTCTGCATAGGTCCCTACTAATCTGCCACTCTACGCTGCTTTGAGCTAGACTCTCAGATCAAGAAAGGCAGCTGCAACAGAAAACTTGAAGAATCATTTGTCTGACCCTGTTGATATTCCACTGAGCAGGTGTGTGGGCCACCAAAGGTTCTCAAACATTTCTTCTCTGACTTATACCAGAGAGACCCAACCCCTACCCTTCCTGTACTTATACCAGATAGACCCAACCAAAACATGAACAAATCATACAATTGTTATATGGGCCTCCATAATAGTCAGGATACCTGAAATCTAGCTCCACTTCCAACCTTCACAGCCAGGGGCATAAAGTATGGGAGAAGGGGCCTCAAGCCTCTTGGATATCCTGGTAGGGGCAATGTCCATCCTGGCAGCATCATAAAGTTGCTTGGACTGTCAGGTTCTTAGGTTTCAGTGAGTCATGTTTGATTGATAGAACATCTGCAAGCCTAAAAATTTCCATTGGGGCTCGCAATGGCCCCACCTTGATAATTTCATCAGCAAATGCAGGTCTTCCTGGTGCAAAATATAATTGTTATCAAGCATCTAAAAGAACTGATTACCTTCTGCTAACCTTCTCTGAATGTCTCCTAGCCTACTCCAGGCATGGGGGAAGCCTCCACCCTGCCATTCCTTTTGTCCACCCTGCCTGGATGAAATCTACATTTGCCATCTTACTGGGAAGTCCCCTCCCCTTAATTCAGTCAGAGCCAGGAAATTCGTAGATTCTCATCTCAGACTCCCTTTGAATTTCTGGAGTTTTTTGCTTGATATTCTTTTGTGTTGGCTCCCATAACTATTGCTGGTCTGCCAGCCAAAACTGTGCAGTCTCATCATATCCACTTGCACAGAGATTGACTACTCTTCATTTCATTATCTGGGACTTTGGGACATTGACTTGCCACACAGGAGCACTTCTCTACTGCCTTGCCTTATTTGGAAGTTCTGCCTAAAGCCCCTACTCAACCTGTGGATCATTGAAAAAGACAATGTACCAGAAATGAAGGTGATTTTGGTATCCTGGGACTTGCAGTTTTAGAGAAAAAGAAATGGAAAAGATGGGGATATTTTTCTCATTAG
Source organism: Sphaerodactylus townsendi (assembly GCF_021028975.2). Lineage (NCBI taxonomy): Eukaryota > Metazoa > Chordata > Lepidosauria > Squamata > Sphaerodactylidae > Sphaerodactylus > Sphaerodactylus townsendi. The sequence continues at coordinate 84,978,325 of NC_059427.1, forward strand.
CCTATGCTGTACATGGGGGTGGGTGGGGTAGGGAGAAGAGATAAAGCTGGTTATGGAAAGTGAGATATGGATTGTGAGATATGGAAAGTGAGGTGATTCTGCTGTCCTGGACCCTACTTCAACCAAACAAATACTCTTATATGTTTAAGTCAGGGATCTGAGAAGCCTGTATTTACTGTGGATCATGCATTTTGAGATTTGTGCTGAGTATCTGGTACATAAGTTGTGTATTTGTTAGAATCGTGCTATGTGGCCTTGGGCCAGCCACACACTCAGCCTAAGTCATGAGAATAAAAGAGAAAGGAAAGAAGTATTTCCTTTCATACATCAATAAAATATTTGCATAAATTGTCTCAGTGAAAGGTTCATGATATCTTTCCTCTGCTTTTACAGAAGTCTCTTTTGTTGACTGAAATTCAGACTATTACAAGTGAAAAAAATGCATTTTTGTATATGGACTAGGATCTGGGAGGCTCAGGTTCAAATCCTGATGATGCTATAGAAGCTCACTGGATGACCCTGAGCCAGTCATACTCTCTCAACCTAATCTACCTGACAAATTCATTGTGATGATAAACAGGAAAACAATGTAAGCTGCTTTGGCTCCCTGTTGGGGAGAAAAAGTAGAGTATGTACATACGTACGTACGTACGTATGTACGAACAAATGAATGAATGAATGAATGAATGAATGAATGAATGAAAATAGTCGTTGATGGCTTAGCATTTTGGGAAATATAAATAATTTAAGGTAGATTACTCAGTATGGGTTTGGGCTAGCTTCAGCCCTATACCCTTCTCCTGGGAAACTGAAGTCTATGAACATTGGCAGACATAATCTAAGCGTAGAAAAACTGATGGTCAAACCAGCAATCCTTTGTTTGCCACCCCTCCCCCTTCAATTTCTCACTCTTTCAAATGGGGAAAAGGTTGCTTTGCTCACACATAAAATATATCTAGAAAAGCAGTTCTCAAATTCCTTTCAATAGAAAATTCTACTTTTTACACCTATGATCTAACTCTGAACTCAAAACAGACACATCGCACCATCTAGGATTTTCAACCTCCAGGTGACACCTGGATTTCTCCTGGAATTATAACTGACCTCCAGATTACAGCAAGTATTTCCCCGGGAGAAAATGGTCAGAGGGAAAACTCTGTGATATACCATAGATTCTAGGTGAAATTCCTCCCCAAATTCCCCCTCTACAGGCACTGCCAAAAATCTTCAGGAATTTCCTAGGGATTTGGCAACCCTATGACTTTCAGATGAATTTGCAGTAACTTTTTAATTTAACTGCAAGGCTCCAGTGACCTATCCTGTATTGGAGAATCACTAATCTGGGAAGAACTTTATGAACACTTGGATAGAAAATATGTAAGCTTCTTTATACATTATGGCAAAAATAACTATATGGGGGAGTGTTTAATTCAATTGCCATGACAGAGACAACAATATCAGGTTATTTACTTGGAAGTAAACTTCATAGAACTCAGTGAAGAGTGGTTCTGAGTAAGCCTGTGTGAGGAAAATATTTGTGAGGAAGACATTTAATATTTAATTCAAACACTGTAACTCACCAGTTTTCTCAGCTTTGTGTTTAGGACTTTCTTGTCCTGGAAGGCATGGGCAAGGCCCTTCGCAGAGAACTGCAATGTTTTTGCCAGACGTACAGGCATGAAACTCCAGCTTGCACTGTAAATGCAACAAAACAATAAGGACCATTGATTTGGAGCAGAATATATAAATCATATATTGAGAGCCAGTGTGGCATAGTGGTCAAGGTGTTGGACTTGGACCTGGGAAACCAAGGTTCAAATACCCACTTACGCCATTGAAGCTTTTTGGGTGACCTTGGGTAGTCACTGCCCTGACCCTGGCTAGTATTTGCACTGGAGGCCTCAAAGGAATACCAGGATCGTGACATGGAGGCAGGCAATGGCAAACCATCTAGGTTCATCACTTGCCTTGAAAATCCTACCGGATTGCCGTAAATCAGCTGTGACTTAATGGTTGTTCCCTCTAGTCTTTGAGGCCACATGCGATTACATTCTAACAGTATCTATGCTACTGAGCTATTCGCTGACTGCATGCTGGCTCTATAAGAATGTCCTGAAAAATTATTTGAACTTTCTGTAGGCTCCAACCTTATCCTTGAAAACCTTGCCAAAGCTTTCTTACGCAAACTGGGCCATTTTTGTATAGGTCTTGAGCCCCAGCTTCAATGCTGTTGGGAACTGCGTTTGTTTCCTGCTTTCTTGCAGCATCATGGTACATTTGTACACCTCCCAGGATTTCCCTAGCTCCTCCTATGATGTTTCATTTTTTAAAAAGGTTCTGAGCATTTTTGTATGCCTAACAGATGATATGAACATGTATATCAGAAAATTGATACCTGCAATCCTAAACATCTGAAACAAGCCTCATTCATTTAAATAGGGGTCATGCCACGTTTAGGATTGCAGTCTGACAATCACAGCACAGTAAGTGTGCAACATAAACCAATCAGGAGATAGTGAATCACTGCACATTCAGGAGGATGTCATCTTCAATTTCTGTCCTTCCACAATCAACAACAAGAAACCAATGAATGGAATAGAATGTTGTTACAAGATAAGATAAATGCCTCCTACTTTGAAAATGGCATAAATAGCTTGTTTCTTTTTGTGTGTATTTTTGCTAAGGAAAATCAGCCTTGGGCTTCCTAGGCTTTAATCTAGCAGCAGGAGACCATTAACCTCTGACAACACACTACCCAATGACATTATCTCCTGAGCTCTTTCTGAACTTCAGAGGATCCTGATGATTGCATACTCCCTGTGATATCCTGCCCTTCAGATTTAGAAAATTTATGGATACAGTCAGCAATTTCCTTGTGGCTTTGTTCAGAAGGCACTTTGTGATACTTTGTTTTCCCCATGATGCTACAGCAGATCCACCATCATGGGGTATCTGGAATCCACTCACAAGAGAGAGGTATTTTAATTAAAACATATCCAGGAGAGCACAACAGGGGAAGGCAACATGTTTGGAAAAGGAATGATCCAAACAGAAAAGGATGAATATATCAGGATTATATGCAGTTTGGGTCGTATGTTATATAAACATGAGCAAGTTTAGACTTTACAAACTTGCCATTTGCAGAGGTAATTTTTTGCTGCCAACTCCCTCCCTAAGGTTGATTCCTCATGGGAAAAATGAATGCAAATACTAACCAGTTTGGGAAAAACTGGGATCTTTTGAGCATGGTTTCAGCGTCCCCACTGCAGCTTCTGCCCCACAAACAATCCTTGTTTCCAGAAACGCAGCAGCAATGAAGGATTCCCCACTGAGGTGGATTGAACATGTGATCTGCTCAGGGGCAACCCTGATTGGCTGCTGCGTTGTATTGGGGTGGGAATGTTTTTTTATTTTTAACCTTGTGGATCCATGTCTACATGAGCATGCGCACAACGACTTTACGTGGAGACAAAGAAATGGGCGATTAAAGCAAAGCCCTGTTTCCACGCGCTTTCATGTAGTTGGATCCATGTGAATACGACGTGTAGCGCTGCTTTGTATTGCCTTCTACTCAGTCAATCAGTCAAAACCAGCCCCATGTTGCTTCGTATCCACGTGAATCTCTGGTCCACGAAATTAAAAAAAAGCCCCGCGCGCTTCGCACACAACCCACTGCGTTCTCATTGAATGGGAGGCTCCACGTCACTACCAGCGGTGGGAAAAATGAATCTGGATTCACCCCCACAACTTCCCCACTGCTCCAGATTGCCCACGCATTTTTTGAAAAGGTCTACTTTCTTCCAGGTTCTAAAATAACATGTGGGGGGGGGGGCACCAGAAACGGGATGAAAGTGCGTTCGGTGCTGGTGCAGTGGGGAGTTCTGCTGGAAACCTGGATATTTTGTGTGATGAGCATGCATCTAATCCTCAGTGGGGGAATTGACCCAAGTGTACCTGTGACTTCCTGAAATTCCTTTGCTGAAGATTGGGAGACCCTGGTAAATAAAATCCATCAGAGAATTGAAGGGGGTGCAATAAGGAGTGGAATCAGGCTACATCACCCACTTTCCTCTTAAGTGAGCTGAAAGCTGAAGTATTCAATCCACTGTTATTCAGGTTAAGGCAGAAAACAAACATGACAGCAGTGACAGACAAGGGGAAAATGAGCCTCGTCTTCATTGTGCTGGCAGGAAATAAAAGTTCTGTTCTATTTTTTCAATTATTTATAAAAAGTTCTCCCCTCAACATGACTTCAATTAAATATCATGAGTATCTATATGACATCAAGACAATCTCCAGAATATGAAGACAAGTATTCATTAGCTACCTCTTCAATTCAGTTTCCAGTTAATTAAGAATTTATTAGTATTTTCCCTCTCTGCAGCTGGATTTCCTCATTATTATGAACTACATAATGTTTATTGATTAAATGCTTGTAGGATTTTTCAAATTAACAACACTTAAGTTCATGCAAACAGTGTTAAAGCAATGATAATAAACCAGAGGCATATCTAGGCAAACTGGAGCCTGGGGATAAAACCTGAGTTTGGAGCCCCCCCCCATATGGGCGGCCACTCTCCCCTACCACGACCAAACAATTATTTTTTGCACCAGGTCACAAAACATGGCTTTCTCCCCACCAACTCTCCTAATTGTGTCCTCACACCAACCCTATGAGGCACGTTGTTAGCCTGAGAAACAGCTCCAAGCCAGTGCAAGTCGGTTTTAAGCATATAAATCTCTCACAAATCACCCCCAGCAAAACATTTACCAAACAAATATCAGCATCATCTCTCACAAAACACCTCCAGTGGAATCCACCCCCAAACAGCATCACTTTCAATGGTGTTTAAACTAGGGAGTCCAGATTCTTCTTTTAAATCCACCTTAAAGAGAGAATCTGCCTGCTATCAGGAGTGCAATTGTTAAGCTAGCAGCATTGAAATTTCCAGGGTATCTTTAGGAGAGTCTTCTGATGATACCAGCCAGGTCTGGTGAAGTTTGGTTCAGGGTGTCCAAAGTTATGGTGTAGCTCCCATCTCCTATTACCTCCCATTGGAAACAATGGGGGATGAGGGCACCCCTTTTGGGAGTCCATAACTTTGGACCCCCTAAACCAAATCAAACCTCACCTAACTTGGATGATATTATCAGGAGAGTCTCCTGAAAAATACCTGAAATTTTGAAAAAACACACAAACAAACATGAAATGTTTGTGCCCTCCACTAGAAGTGCCAGGTAACATGGGGTACCTCATGTCTCCTAGGCAAATACACCACTGTAATAGACTAAGTTCTGTGGGAAAGAGGGTGGGGTTTAAAATCCACTTTTTAATAACTGTATATAGAAAAGACTCATACCCACTCATTGTCCACAAAAATCCTTGTATGAACTTTCAAAACTTTAAATTGGCCAGTATTCTCCCTACCATATACCATCAGTAATTAAAATAAAAACAGTTCTAAGATTAAAACACATACTAGTTGTAGTAGAATTCTACACAGTTAAAGCTATGTTTCCTCAAATCTTTAAATATAAACACCCATTCTTAAAGTGTTCCATTGTTTCCACAGATTTCTAACTTTTTTAAAAGTAGTTTTTCCAGGTTTGGATGGGGCTGCTGGGAGGAGGAATGGAAGGAAATATCTGTGATCATCGGTGTTTTCTGTTGATAGTAGCAGGTTGTGTGATTCAGTCCACTATAACTAAATTGAACTATTAAATTAACATCAATACCCACAGATTCCTGCTTCTTTGAATCATTCTGAAATCTGACTGAGTTCAAGATCTGGAGTGGGAAAGAATGGCTTTGGAAACAGGAGACTTACAGGATGTTTTCCAATTAGGACAGTTTCACAGACACTGCCACTAAAGAGGACTGTTTTGATAGCCATGTATTTTGAATGGGTTGCTTACTTCAGTTAGTTGCTGACATACTTTGGGAAATACTTTTTATTTATTTTTATTTATTTATATTTTAGATTTATAGGCCGCCTCTTCCCCGAAGTGGTTCTTATTTGTATAGTGGTTCTTATTTGTTTACTATTTTATTCTGTCAGATGCTGTCCCAATTGTTTTGCTTGGATACTCCTGGCACATAGGCAGTGCTGTTAATGGGCAGGGTGGGAGTTAGAGGGACCTTTCTGAAGATCAAATTCACAGGAGTAGAATGTGGGTGATGGACAAATCCTGTCTTTTTCTTTTCTTCTAAAGAAGCTCGATGCTGCATTCAAGGGGTGATTTAAATCACCAAAATGTTGTGGGAAGCAAATCACCAAAATGTTTAAATTTAAATCAAAATGTTGTGGGAAGCAAATGCAGCAACCTTCCTCAACATTCAATTATGACTAGTCGGGTCATCTAAATTTGGGCCATTCTAACTGTAATTAGCCAAACCAGGGTCTGAAAACACAAGTCAAGACTGCCAAAGTGGGAAACCTTGGTCATAGAGGGACCAAAATCCATGATCCTGTCCTCAGTTGCTTTCATGTCCATCACACCCTTTTCTATCCTGGTTGGGCTCACACAGCCTCTGAATTGGAAATACAGTACCTGTATTTCTTCTTCCTCTCCACTGTTACATAGCCTACAGAAAGAACACAGCTACCTCATAACTGATCTGCTTCTAAGCCCCTTATGAAGCTAGTACAGCAAGTTGCACATGAGAACTAGGAGTCTCTTGTGCTGCATCTGCAGCTATTTTCCTTCTCCCACTCCCCTTGCTAGGCTAAACTGCCAGCAGCTGTTAGCAGTGATGGAAGTGGGACCTTTCACTGCTGCTGTCCTGGTCAGCTTGGCATGTAGTGGGGCCCATTTATGGCAGAATTCTCCTTGTTGCCCCTGCCCTGGTTGGCTCTCTGGCCCCTTCTGCATGGATCAATAAACACAGGTGTAGGATGGTAAAAAAAATTGGGGGGGGGGCACATTGCACAGATCCCACCCCTAAAATGAGTTTGCCTCATGTTACTTTCCCCAAACAGGTTTTTTTAAACCGTGCTATTAGCAAGTATTTTAAAAAATCCTGGGTTGCAGCCACTTGCAAGCGAATGACCGGTCAGGAGGAACTTTTTTGCTTCCGTTTTCCTTTTTAAAAATGTTGTGGCTTACATTGGCACAGCTACGCAAGTGCAGATGGTCATATCATGAGACATCAGCATGGCTGTGGGGGTTCATTTGTGCATGCCTGCATAGCTACAGATCGGTGGGAAGTAAAAAATAATAATTAAAAAGATGCACCTCCATGCGAAGGCATGACAGCAAATGTTTCCATGGGCTCCAATCTCTGCCTGCATGGATGCATGTGAGCGTAAAAACAGGAAAATGTGTTACTTTATCCTGACTGCAGCCATTATACATTTGCTGTGTGGAAGAGGCCTTTGAGTTCCCAAGTGAGCATCCTATGACTGGAGGCAAGTCTGCAGGCAGTTCTGGAATGGCCAGCTCCTGGACATGATGCTTGAGTTTGGTCTCTCCATGCTAGGCAAAAGGAGAAGGTACACAACCAAGGTGGAAAGAAGAAAACTTGTACCAACCAGGCTACAATAATTACTTCAATTTTTTTTGTCTCCCACTGGAGTAGCATTTTACTTATAAGTAACCAAAATAATTTTACAACACAATAACAAAATGTGTTATTTTGTTATTGTGTTGTAAAATTATTTTGGTTACTTATAAGTAAATTGCTACTCCAGTGGGAGACAAAAATTTTTTGAAGTAATTATTGTAGCCTGGTTGGTACAAGTTTTCTTCTTTCCACCTGAGTTTGGTCCCTGGCATGTGAAAGAGGTGCAACTGCAAATTTTTGTCTTGGGATCCATGGTGGTTCTTGACAGCTGTGACCATAGTGTGGACTTGTTTCATTAACCACAGTTATTTCAAGCATTGTTTTGTATGACAGAGTAACGTGGATATTCTGGTTTAAAACTAGTTTGTCCCTGAGTCTTCCTTGTCACACTAAAGACCAGGATTCTAGTTAGGATTCTGAGAGGAAGCCTGGGGACAGTGCAAAGGCAATCCAGCATTTGTTACATCGGCTCTGGATCAGAATAATTATCTTCAAGCAGTCTGAACCAAGTTCATTCTTTCCTCAACAGAAATCTAGCTGGTATTCTGGCCTACACTGAAGCAGTGCTGTTAGAGAACAGCAAGTCAGGGTATATGTATTTAAATGTCATGTAAAACCACAATTAAGACTAACTTGTTAATAAGCCAATTTTCAACCGTAGTTTTAGATCATGGTTTGATATATTCTAACTAACCACAATCAGTGGAATGGCCCATATTCAGTCACACAGCTCATAGTTTAATTAAATAATTGTTTCATGTAATGTTGGAACTGGACTTTACTGTGCAATCCTAAATAGGCTTCCATCTTTCTAAACCAATTGACTCAGAAGGGTGTATCTTTATTTAGTATCCTGCTGTAAGATTGCAAAGTGGTTCTAAATGTGAAAGAAGCTAGCTACTTGTATGAACTTTTAAAATGATGTTGTGATTCTCCTTGGCCACAGATCGTTGGGCAAAGGCAGTACTTACACTCTTCAAGCATTAAAATACATTTGCTTGTAGCAATCCCCAAAGACCAGATAAATGTTTCAGAATCATTAGAGTACAAATGGAGGTCTTTCTTTGCTATCTTTTGCACTTGGTGCCAGATATACATGGATACTAAAAAATATACAAAGGCGGGAAGGATGACAGAACTATTGGCTGACAATCTCTGCACTAGTTTATACTGTTGAGTGAGCTTGGCAAATTATTAGAGAGTGTGTTTTGGCTAAAGTGGACCTTAGAGAAATCTCCACCTTACTTGTGAGATGATTTAATTTTCATTTTTAGAAAACCTACAGCAATGTATTTTGCATAAATATTCATATTTCAAAGGGGAATATAAAGTAACTTCATAAACATTTATTTCCTGCTATTTTACATTTCTTTCTTTTGTAGGTCCCCAGTCTGCTACCATCGTTTCCTAGAAGAAGCCAATAGCTACTTGCTTTGAATGTGAATATAGCTCAGTCTTTCCCTCATCTTTGGACTCTTATAGTCATATTTAAAATTTACACCTTCCCTGAACTACAGTTCTGTTTCTTGGGCTTGGCCCCATTGGCCTAAGGATTGCTTAGAATAAATGATTAATGCTGTTGGGGAAAGACCATCAACACTGTAACATAGGATTGCTATGGCCCCTTCTGCGAAGGCCAATAAACATGGGCTAACCATGGTATAAGACCTGTGTTGGGTGGGAACTTCACATGGATCCTGCTCCTAATGCAAGTCCGCTCCACATTTCCCCTTCCCCAATCCAGGTTTTTCAAGAATCTTTAGTTTTAACATGGCTTGCAGCCGCAGCTGAGCAAATGGCTGCCCCAAGAAGTGCATTACTTGGCTGCACTTATCCCCCCCCCCCAGTCCCCGTCTCTCTGCTGCATAGCTACGAAGGAGCACAGGGACGGCAGTATGGCTGTGGAGGTCCACGCCTGCCTGGCTTTGCAGCTATGCAGCAGAGGGAGGTGAGTGGGGGGAAAAGTGCCTTTGTGTGAAGGAGCAACAGTAACTCACATTGCCTCCATGGGCTCTGTTCGCTGCCTGCATGGAGGCATGCAAACGCCCCAACGGCAACGTGGTCGCTTAACCCCAACTGCAACTTGCTGCACTTTGCCCGTATGGAGAGGGCCTATGTCTCCTACTTTCCAACAACTTCTAAACATCAACTTAAAATATTATTATTATTATTATTATTATTATTATTATTATTATTATTATTATTATTATTATTATTATTATTATTATTATTAATTAAACTTGCTATACCGCCCTATCCCCGGAGGGCTCAGGGCGGTGAACAACATAAAATCATACAAAAACATAAAAATCTTAAAACAGGTACATTCTACAATAGGGCCCGCGAGACCCATATACCACCCTCTTCCAAAAATGAGGAGGGGTCCCAATGATGTTAGGGGACCCTACTAGCAGGGGGGGAGGGCGGGGCATTATCGGCGGCTGGACTTTCCAAAGGCCCGGTGGATTCTAGAACAAATATTCTAGAACAAACTTTGCTTATTTAATATCTATCAACTTAAATCTCACAACAGAATAGCTTTGTGGTATATATCTGTTTTCTTTTAATATGCCTCTTCTATTATTTACATATAAACAGAAAACTCATTCTGGATCCTATTTTTTCCCCTCATATGTTGAAAAAAGCTATGGCATTCAAAAATTATAAGACAACGATATTTAAACATTTTGCAAGGAAAAAATGTGTAAGAAAAATTCCAACTAGGCTTTTCTTCTTTTTTTCCCCCAAGTATTGCTTTGTGGATAATTAGAAACAACTGAATTTCTTTGTGAAAGGGATTTGGGGAGTAATCCTAAGCAGTTCTATTCAGAAGTGAGTCCCATGTTATTTAGTGAGGCTTACTTCCAGGAAAGTGCTTTTGGATTGCAGCCTTTGTTTATATGCATTTGAGTATTGTTAGCTAGGGTTCTATTAATGTTGCTGTTATTGAACTCAATGTTCTGATCTCCATGTCTTAAAGGAAGAGAGGATAGGAGGCTGCTACAAAACAAAAAATATAGGAAGCAACATTTATTTTCTTTAAACAACTTTTGCAGCCCAATCCTATGGGAAGGGAGACTGGGCCAATGAAGGCAGTGCTGGACCATGCTACCATGTTTGCTCTCTCTGCTGGAGTAAGAGGTACCCCCACCGGCAGAGAGGGCAAAGGTGCCCACAGCCAGGCACCCCTTAGCTCTGTGATGGTGAAACCAGGAAGTGCTTGCTGTCACGGAGGAATGCTGGTGGGTGGGTGCGTGGGCTAGGTCATTCCCAGGGAGAAGCTGATGGGAATGCATTGGCTTCACACTTAGACCACCTCAAAGGATGATGTAAGTCAATTTAACCCTATGGAGGACTTTCAGATGGCAGGGTTTTTTTCTGCCTACCCGTGCTGCCTGAAAACCCTCAGTTAAGGTGGCACTGTCCCCAGCTGCCTCAGGCTTTGGATTGGGCTGCCCAAAATAAAAACTATTTTTAATATGCTCGGAAGAATGGGATTTTCTTAACTAAAAATTACAATTGCTGTTACTCATCTATATTAATTTAATTAATATACTGAAATATTTTAATAAATGAAATACCGTATATACTCGCGTATAAGCCAAGTTTTTCAGCCCTGTTTTAAGGCTGAAAAATGCCCCCTTGGCTTATCCACGAGTCACTGCTTACCAGCCAGCTCTTCAGGCCTCTACTGAGGCTGGGGGCGTGGCCCGGACAATCTCCCTGCAGCTGCACAAGCCGCTTGTTGCTGCCCTCCTCGGAGGGTGAAGGGGAACCCTGGCTGGCTGGGCTTCCTCAAACCCAACGGGGAGGTGGAGGGAGCTCCTTATTTGGGCAGTGACTCCCCCTGATGTCATTGCCCAAATAAGGAGCTCCCTCCACCTCCCGGCTGGGTTTGAGGAAGCCCAGTCTGCCAAGAGGCAGAGGGAGCTCCTTATTTGGGCAGTGACTCCCCCTGATGTCATTGCCCAAATAAGGAGCTCGCTCCACCTCCCAGCAGGCTAGGTTTCCTCAAACCCAGCGGGAGGTGGAGGGAGCTCCTTATTTGGGCAATGACATCAGGGGGAGTCACTGCCCAAATAAGGAGCTCCCTCCACCTCCCAGCTGGCTGGGCTTCCTCAAACCCAGCTGGAGGTGGAGGGAGCTCTTATTTGGGCAGTGATCCAGGTGAGATGATCTGTGTTGTCTGGAGATCAGTTGTAATAGCAGGAGATCTCCAGCCACCACCTGGATGCTGGTAACCCTTATTTGTATATACTTTACTTATTCTACTCAACTTGGTTTGTAAGGATTTTGTTCTTTTATTAATAAAATGTGTACGTTTTAATATTGTTTTATACTTTTGAACTCTTTGTGTCAAAAGTCTGTTAGATACCTTAAATGTTTTTATTTAAGGATGACTGATAGTAAAGTAAATAGGTCTACACTAGTTACACTCAATGATGCTCCCAATTCCCATTTATCAATGATTAAACTGGATTTACAGTAATTAAGAACTGAAGCAGGCAACTCAGTCCAGTTTGGTTAACGCAACAAAACAAAGTATTTCCACAACTAGAGCTCCCAGTAAAAATGTTTTTGTTATCATTATTAGGTTTTCTTGTACATCTCCATTAATATTGATAAGTCTTAAACTTGCCTGTGGTAGTGGCCAAGATGCTCTAATTTACTTGCATAGTCTATCGTGTAAATATGTATTTAACCATTTGGGAAATACATGTGTTAAAGATATTGCCATTTTGAAGGAGATTTTATAGCTGGTTAGGTCAGAAATGGCACTTTTAATAGTAACTAATTGTGGATTGACATGAAGGATTTTACTGATTGTTGTGTAAATGAATGCACATTAAAAATACCCATCTTGGGGACATATTTACAATGAGGTCTGGTAATTTTTAACCAGCTAGGATTTTTAACCAGCTAGCACAGAAACTGTGCCCATCACCAAATGAGAAGCAGACAATGACCATATGGTGAAGGTCTGTCTTGTTGCTTAAAATAGGTTGGTAATAATGTCACAAATGCTGCCCTAGTGTATATGGAGGAATGAAAATGGCTTTAAGTATTAAATATACACAAGACTGTAGAAGCCTTAATGAAGGTTTGTGGATAGACTGGTATTGAGAATCAAATCTGTATTCTTTACTTTTCTAGAGCAATTGCCTGCAGCAGAAAGAATCTGGTCCAGAGAAATAGGATTGATGTGGTGTGCAATAAATCCACTGCTTCTATGAATTTTCTGTGGTTACAAAATACTTGAACTGTAGCAATAAAATATTAACATGCGAACACAGTATTTGTTCTCAAGCTTAATATGCATATCTCTAGTCATTATAGGTCTATAGTAAATCCTTTTTCAAATAGGTCAAAAAAGGGCCTAAAATGCAATCCTAATGTCAAGAGTAGAGTCCAGATATGAGTGTCATTTTGCACATAACCATCAGCTAACCAATTGATTTAGAGTGGAAACAGAATCACAAGTGATGACTAATTGAAGCATTTCATTGTTATAGCATCAGGACTCAAAACCAAAGATATAATTATGTACTGTTGTAAAAATGTTCATTTATTCCCAGCAGACTTGATTAATTTGGGAGCTTGTGGACCAACAAAATGTTGCTTATTTAATTTCAAATAAAAGGTTCCAAGCAAGAACTGGAGGATCAAATAATTTAATTAATAGAAAAAATGTTCAAAATCCAGTTAATCACATTTGCCTTTATGAAGAGTGTGGAAAATAACAAAAATGTACAAGTGCAAAGTAATCATCAAACTATAGCTCCTTCCCACAACCCAAACTTCTTTGTTATTATGTAATTTTTTTAAAATGAATATCACTTTGTTAGGTTTCCCCACCTCATCCCAAGCATGTCCAGTGAAGAAAAACAAGGAAGGGAGTAGAAATACTAATACAATAATGCCATATTATTCATTTTTCCAAATGCACATTCCTCAGAACAAGGGATGGAGTAGAAATGCTAATACAATAATGTCACATTATTCATTTTTCCAAATGCACATTCTTGGAATATGGGTCATGGTGCTGACTTAAAGTGTACTTTGGGCAGGTGTTATTAATACTTGGGAGGAGGAGAGACATAGCAAGAGCTGGGATGTGTTTGTATTCAGTGGTCTAAGCCAATGGTTGTTCCTTTGTACTTTTAGAGCAACTTTCCCCTTAACTCATCTGCCACAGAACGAGTTACTGTTCCTCTCTTCAAGCAACCTCTGATAAGCTTCCAAGCAACCATAGAGGTTGAAAACTAAGGCCCTTTCCACACGGAGGCGGAAGGGCTTGGGTCGGCGTTTCTGACGCCGACCCGACAATGCTGGGACCGTCCGCATGGACGGTCCCAGAAAGTTAGAACCGAGAGAAGACGGGCAGCTGCTGGGGCTGTCCGCCCTGGTCGACTTCCACCTGCTCTCCAGCCCTCTGTGGCTGCATCGCCCCGGGGAGCCTGGGGACACGCCTCCCCTCAGCCTCTTCATAGCGCCTGCTTCCGTAATGCAGAGCAGGGAGGCGTGGTCCCCGGTAGCCCCGGCGACACATGGCGGAAAGGGCCGGAGCTTAGGTGAGTGAAGGCAGGAGTGGGGAAGCGCCGAGGGAGGCTGCTGCCATTCGCGCATGGCAGCGGCTTCCAGCGGCGTTTAAAGAAAGTGCGCTTCCCAAGCGCACTCTGGAAACTGCACCGGCTTGGCCGCGGGTAGCTGGAGGGTGGCATGGCTGCGAAGCAGCTGCGCCCCCTGTGCGAATGGCGGCCTGGGGACGGCGTTTTTGCCGTCCCCAGGCCACCATATTCCGCCCGTGCAGAAACGGCCTAAGTTTCAAAGCCACTTTACAAATGTATTAAAACTTGGCAAAAACTAGAGAATACATAAGGCTATTTTTTTCGGCACCAATGCCCACAATCCAAATAATTGTTATATATTTGAACATCCCAATATATCAAAGTAAGCCATATGTGTAAAAAGAAAGTAAGTTCTAATGTTCATAACTTAAAAGCAAGCTAGCATGAACTACAAAGCCAATGTTAATCACTCCAGATTCTTGGTGGTTGTATAATGTAACTGACTGATGATTTGCCTTCTGCTACCTTTACATGTGAGTACTGTCATTCCTAAGATACTAATTATCATATAATGGGTGACTAATGCATTCACTTCTTTTTCTTTAACTGATTCTTTAAACTGCTTTGATATTGTAAAGCTATAGCTTGTTTTAATTCTTCTGCCAGCTCACAAAGAAGAAAGCTGTATAGGACAGGGGTAGGGAACCTGCGGCTCTCCAGATGTTCAGGAACTACAATTCCCATCAGCCCCTACCAGCATGGCCAATTGGCCATGCTGACAGAGGCTGATGGGAATTGTAGTTCCTGAACATCTGGAGAGCCGCAGGTTCCCTACCCCTGGTATAGGATATATTATTTAAAGGTAAAAGAAGCTAGATATAGTAAATGAAGTCATGGCAATAAAACCTGGTTTTATAACAGGACATCTGTGCTAATGTAAGTGAATATAAAGGACATAGACATAGGAAGCTCAGCTGAGTCAGATAATTAGTCCCAGTAACTCAGTACTGTTGACTTTAACCAGTAGGGGTCCTTCAAGATCTCAGTCGGGGCTCTTCTCCAACTCAGCAAGTTGAGATTCTCTTGAAAAAAAAACCAGGATTGAATTGGAACTTTCCGCATACAAAGGATTTCCTCTCTACCACTGAGCTACAAACTTACCCTAAATACCACAATATGATTTAGATGGCAGCCCTGTGGTCAGAGATGTGTTCATTTTATCAGTGTACAACTAGCAACTAGCTGTCTTTCATCACTAATTATTATTAACTGAAGCCAGTTTTCTAAACATCTGCCTTAACATTGCAATGTCTGCTACATAGATCTAATATGGAAATAAAGCAATGGATGGCCATCTAAATTGCTTCAAAGCACCCATTTTGGTCAATCCCTTCTGGAAATAAATTATCTGGCCCCAGTTACATCGAGCTTAATAACTGCACTGCAGTATATCTGAACTGGCTTTGAAAAGTCCATGGAAAAACCTTTTGGCTTTGAAAAGTCTACAGAAGAACCTTTTGGCTTTGAAAAGTCTATGGAAGGTCTTCCAACTTAAAAAAAAAGCTAATTAGCGAGCAGGCTATTTGAATATTGGGCAAGGGTCATTTGGGGAGAGTTGATGTGGGGCAAAAGACACATTCAAGTGCTTGTCTTCTACTCACAGAGTTAAATATAGCTTTGGAAGAACTATTAAAACACTAGATTAGGCATGGGAGGCATTTTAAATACAGCTCACAGAATCCTTCCTTCATTTTCAAATAAATTTTTCTGGGGCTGCTAATTAGCTTTTAAGAATCACACAGGAACCCAATTCTCATTTTAACCTCAAGAAAGACAGCTAAAATAGCAGGGGAGCTGTCCAAAAAGAATAAATAGGACATAAGAGTACAAAAATAGCAGGGGAAGTATCTAGTCAGGCCACAGGACAATGAACTGAGCAGAAGCAGTATTGTGTCAGTAACTTTTAAGCTCACCCTGTTAAATGGCTATCAGACCCCTGATGGTTCCAATAATGAGGTCAGGGACTCTTCCTTAGAATTAGTACACTTGGAAGGAAGGCTGTATACTTCCAAGCATTTGATATTTTGATATGAGCTTTGGTTCAGGCTCTGTTCTTGACGTTCAGGGGTGGACTGAACTGGACTGAACTGGAGGGGTGGACTGAACTGGAATAAAAACTGTGTGCAGTTTTGGTCACCTTACCTCAAAAAGGTAATTGCAAAACTGGGGGAAGTACATGAGAGGGCAACCAAGATGGCTAAGAAGATGAAGCACCTTTCCTATGAAAAAACATTGAAGAATGTAAGACCTCTCAGAAAAAAAGATGACTGAGCAAGCAAACGACAGAGACTGATAAAATTATGCACAAGACAGAGACTACCTTTTATCCCTATTCCAAAATACAAGAGCTTGATGGCACCCAATGAAGATGATGAGGAACAGATTTCGGATGGACAAAAGAAAGTATTTCTTTGTTCAATGAGAGATTAAAATATGAAGTTCATTGCTAGAAGTTGTCGTGTTGGCCACAAGCACAGATTACTTTAAGAAGGGATTACAGAAATTCATGGAGGATAGATTATGAACCATGAATTCTGTGAGCTGAACCACGATGACGAAAGAGAACTTCCACATTCAGAAGAAGTGAAACTCCAAATACCAGTGCTAGAAGGCAATACTGAAGGCCCATTATGCCATGTTGTTGGCCACTGTGTGAGGCAGGATGCTGAACTAGATGTTCTACTGACCTGATACAGCAAGGCTCTTTTTATGGTAGCCCAAAGAGGGTTAGTGGATCATCGACTCCGCAATTAATTTTGGATGTGCTGGAAACTATCAGTGATTCTGTACCTGCTCGAAATACATGCTTATTTTTATCTAATTGTTTTTATATTGTTATCCTGACATGTTCAGTATAAAGACAGATATTTAACTATTTAGAATAAAGAGATAGATTACTCCAGTCTTGGTGGGAAACCAAGATAATTAAAGAAATCTCTTTATAAAAAGACTCAAGTTATTAGATGGGGCTTTATTTAGAAAAGTTAGAGTTTAGGAAAAAAGTGTATACTTCTGTGGTGGAAACAGAATTAAATACATTGTGTTTGCATTTTTCAAGCATGTTTCTCAAAATGTTCTGTTGCCTAAGGCTTCCCATCTTCCCCTTTTTAGCAGCCTGATCAGTTGCCCATATATCTGTATTTCTTTTGAATTGGTCAAACCAGCTGAACCTGCCAAATCTGAACACTACTCATATATACAAATGCTAACTACAAATGCAAGCCACCACACTAAATACTATTGAGCAACAAAAAGCAAACTCAACTTTCCAAGCGCAAAGGGAAATATGTTTGTGTGTGCTTGCGGGTATTGTATTAAATACATCTTAATAACAACTTAAAAGGTTCAAGGAAGCTGAGGGGTATGGTAGTCAAAGGCACAATTCTCTTTAATTTTGAATATCTGGTTTTTCAAAAGAACAAGGGAAACAAAGCTGTATATGAAAGTATCATTTAAAAATTAGGTATATGGGCAGCTCTTGGAAAGTAGATGAAGCCCTTAAGGGAATGAAGCCCTTAAAAAATACTGAACTGTTTATGATTTTTTAAAAAGCAGGAACCACAACGAATCCCTCTTGCCATGTAGTCCTGTCTCTGGCTTTAATAAATCTGCTTTAAATTGAGGATTAGACAAGTTTTAAAAAAGCCTCTTTGGTCCATCCCACACAGCCTAAAGAAGACATCACAGGGATGCTAAAAAAGGCATCCTGGAAGGCACTCCTCACAGCTTTCTTCCCAAGACATCCTCAGGACACATTATTTTAGCTCAAGACATTTTTTTTAAGTGAACACTTCAAAGTGCACCTTTTCCCATTAAGCCACTTACAAGATATCTCCTGCCTGGCTTTGTGGAATGCAGAGCTCAGGAGGTGTCTTATTTTTTCCTGCTCGACCGTTTTGCTCTTTGGTCAGTTTCACCCTCAGCTTGTACCTAATATTTTATGGGCAGCTGAAGGGATTTTCCCTGCTGCCATTTCCTAATTCCCACCTCTTCATATCAGCTGGTGAGCCTGCAGTGCACTCAACAGCCAGAAGTCACCTCCTTGATCTCCCCATCCTAATCTCAACCCACAGTGGGCTCACCAGCTGAGGAAACCACCCACGCAGCCCCAATCTCTAGGTGGCTGTCAGTGACCCCGATGGTCCAGAACACCTGCCTCTGGGCCAGGGGGGGGGACCTTGGTAGCCGCACATTCACAGATAATGATTTATTTAGGTTTTTTTGGGGGGGGGATTTAAACCCCAAAGGATCCCATGAGTCTGAAGAAAAATCTGTTGGGAGACATTCTTCCTCCTGTCTGCGGATTTAAGTATCCACAGTCAGGAGGCAGAGTTTGGAATTAGATATGTATATACATGCCATATGTCTGGGAAGGGAGGTTGGGAAACTGTCATAGCATGTAAATCTGGTCAGGGTTGCATTAGTTGCAGTTTATTTATTTATTTATATGTCAGATTTAATATACCGCCCCATCCCCAAAGGGCTCTACAACCAATAAAACCATCAACCTCCATCTTAAAATCAGATGATAACATAAACAAGGACAAACTCATCGGGTGGTCAGCATAATATGGACAAGGGGACGGTACTTTCAATGGCTGACCTCCCAAAAGGCCCAGGGGAACAGCTCAATCTTGCAGGCCCTGCAGAACTGTTCTAGGTCCCGCAGGGCCCAGGTGGCTGGGGGGAGAGTGTTCCACCAGGTTGGGGCCAGGGCACTAAAGGCCCTGGCCCCCGTAGAGGCCAGCTGAATCATGGAGGGGCCCAGGACCAGCAGCAAATTGGCCTCTGCTGAACGCAGAGGTCGAACAGGGACATATGTGGACAGACAGTGTTATCTGTCAGGATAACCTCATGGATAGGACTGCATTGTATGCCACACAAACTGACATATTGATAAATTAATTCAAATAATATTTTATGAGATAAAGAACTACATTTATAGTTAGAAAGGTTTTTCTTACAACATAATAGAAGCCAGTTTCAGACAATAGGAGCATAAGCAGGTGAGTTTTGCCAAGTAGACACTCTAAATATAGAAACAGCATTACCAGTTTGTTGTATGTTATTTATACTCCCTGAAAGAGCAACAGACCATTCTCAATTAGGCTGCTATTGCTGCCATGCACAAACCTAAATAGATTAATGTCAGAAACTTAATCCCTGGTAGGATCTCCATTAAGGAAACTGCCGGCTCTTCTTCAAACAGAGTAATATATCTACAGCTGCCATTTCCCACATTGACCATTGGACTGTACATCAGAAGATGTCAAACTCTGTCATACTTATCCTCTCTTTAAACAAAGATACAAAAATATCCCTCACATGACACTAACAGTGCAAAGCGGCAGAGGGGTGCGTGTGTGAATGGAGCCTTGGAAGCAGTGCAGGGTTGTGCTGACATGGGTGTCCACTCCACCGACATTAAGAGTCAAATACAAAAATAGAGGAGCTATTATGCTGGTGGGGAGGGGGAACAGCACAACTGTGCAGTGCCGAAACCCAGAAGGTCCCGCATGTGTAGGTCCCTCAAACCCCATCCCGGAACTTTTGAGTGTGGTCCAGGGGTGTTCCTGGGTGTAGAGCCAATTTTAGTCAGCTTCCAGGACACTTGCAGTCTCGGAACAGCCCTTTTAACGATGCTAGCTTATTGAGCTCAATGGGGGTGGGGTGGGTTTGCAGGGCGAACAGGGACCTTTTTTTAGGTTTTTGTGCTTGCCTGACTGAGCTGGAACCCTAAGTATACATATATGGAAGCAAGTCTTACTGAAATCTGTTGTTTTTCTCAAAGCATTTGGTTTCTATGATTAGTAGAAGTCAGTTTAGTCCTAAATGACAAATCACAACAGTTTTTTCTAAGAGGCAACACAGTATCAGACAATACAATCTGTTCTGATTATGGCCCCTTCCACACACGCAGAATAATGCATTTTCAAACCACTTTCACAACTGTTTGCAAGTGGATTTTGCTATTCCGCACAGCTTCAAAGAGCATTGAAAGCAGTTTTTAAAGTGCATTATTCTGCATGTGCGGAAGGAGCCTATGACTCTACAGGGTTTCAAGAAGATGAAACCCTTTCCCAACACTGACTAGTTGAGTCTTTTGATTGGAGATGCTGGGATTTGAACCTGGACCTTCTGCATACAAAATATATGCTCTACCACTGTGACATAGATCCTGTCAATTCTCATGGAAAACTTTAATTAGCATGCATAATATATCTTATTGTGAGTTGAGGGATTAACAAAGCAAAAAAGAAAATAATGCAATCTATGATGCTTTACAAAGGAGGCATCTTTGCTTTAAGGATAGCAAAGGCTGTGGAAAACAATAGGCCATCTGAAACATCAGCCATATACCTGTAGTAAACTGATTGACTCACAAACTGAAAACAGGCAAAAAGCTCAGAAGGAGTTTTATACACATTGCTAGTATCAACATCATTTAAGACTCCTGATCTGGATCATTCTGAAGTAGCATCATAACTGTATTGTCGAAGGCATAGGAAAACTGATGAAGAAGCATAACCTACAAACAATCTACAGACCCACTAAGAAAATTCAACAAATGCTACATTCAGCAAAGGATAAGAGGGATCCTCTAGCTACTGCAGGAGTCTACCACATACCATGTAGCTGTGGACAAGTCTACATAGGAACCACCAAACGCAGCGCTCAGACATGAATCAAAGAACACGAAAGGCACTGCAGACTATTTCAGCCAGAAAAATCAGCAATAGCAGAACACATAATAAACCAACCTGGACACAGAATATTATTTGAAAAAACAGAAATTCTGGACCACTCTGACAACCACTACGTCAGACTACACAGAGAAGCCATTGAAATCCACAAGCACATGGACAATTTCAACAGAAAGGAAGAAACCTTGAAAATGAACAGAATTTGGCTGCCAGTTTTGAAAAACACTAGAGTCAAGACAGTGTCTAACCAGCTCCACACAAACACAGGATGACTATAGACAATCAAAGGGAACAAAGGCCAGACTACTTTTATTCAGATGCCTCACCTATTGACCTTGCTATCTGCATTGTTACTCATATGCTACACTTCATTGTTACTCACTTGCCAGACCACTCCTATTCAGATGCCCACACCTATTGACCTTTACTTACAGGTATATATACTCCACTTGCTTTCCTTTCCAACTATCAGATCCTCTGAAGATGCCAGCCACAGATGCAGGCGAAACATCAGGAGAGAATGCTGCTAGAACACAGCCATACAGCCCGGAAACCACACAGCACCCTAGCATCATAACTATTTTAATTGTAATGATGCAAAGAGACACCGACTTTCTCAAAGCTAT
This sequence comes from Sphaerodactylus townsendi, assembly GCF_021028975.2. Lineage (NCBI taxonomy): Eukaryota > Metazoa > Chordata > Lepidosauria > Squamata > Sphaerodactylidae > Sphaerodactylus > Sphaerodactylus townsendi. The sequence goes on from NC_059427.1 coordinate 84,999,848, forward strand.
TCAGAAACTCTGTAGATGAGCTGGTCTCCCATCTCAATAAATGGGAGAGTGTAGCAGAGAAAGGTGTACATCAACCTGCAGACAAAAAACTATGCAATCAAGCTCACAGTGATCGAAGTAGCTGGGTGTGCTGTTAGACATGCTATTGGATATGCTGGATTCTATTGGACATGCAAAATAATACTGAGCTTTGAAGTATTCAAAATGCTTCACATGCACTATTTCAGTAATCCTTATTAGCTGGTAATTGACTCATGAAGTTAACTAGCATTATACTCCTGTTATTTCAACTGAGGGTGGCTTGAGTAAGGCCAGCTATGAAATTCAAGCCCAAGAAGAGCTTTGATCACAGCTCCTAGATCACAATTCATTTCATTAGCCACTACACCAGTCCATCTGTCCTCCCTTTCTATGAAATAAATAGGTCTTTACAAAACAGATTATTTTGGCAGAATGCTTAGTCCCTTGGTAGCTCTACTAGATCTAAGTTAATCAATGCTTCTGAAGTTATCCAAGCTATAGAGACATACAGTCAGGAGGCAATAAAAAATCCACTGATCTTCAAAATTACTTGTGCTTGCCAAAAACAAATTTTATAAAAACAGAAAGATTGATTTCACTGGAGAGTAGCTCTAGCTGTCAGTATGAAGCAAGTTATGCTTTCCTTAGCAATGTATGCTTTGAAAATTACCTTTTTGTTGTTGAATGCATAGGTGGAAGTCTATCCCACACCATCCCTCTGGGCCTGCATTTGTTTACAGAGTCAATCCACCTATGTAGGCAAACTACAGTTTCTCTTGTAGACAAACTACAGAACCTCTTGCGCATCCCCCTGTAGAATAACAATGCTATCATAATATTATTTATACATTGCTTTAGGCTGTTCAAGGCAATTCACACAGCACCTTTGACAGGAGCTTTGTTTTTCTCCATACAATCTCATAGTAATGCTTACAAGAAGGTGTCTGCATTATTGTCCCTACATGGCAGGCATGGGGCAGAATAATTTTATGCACTTAGTGTTTCGTTGAATAGTTTTATTGATATTAAATTGAATTTTCATCCAATTGCTTTTCCCCCCACCTTGGGAATCCTAGTATTGACAGGAATATATGTACCTATATAAATAGCAATTCTATTAATAAAGCTTCTGTTTGATATTTTCAATGTTGGATATATGAAAACCAGTGGTAATAACAGCATCTTTTACATTTTGTAACTAAAACAATAATGTATTATTTTTAGGGGCTATTCATAGCTTTCACTTCTAAGTTTGAGAGCAGGTGAACTGAAATCTAAAGTCCACCTTCTCATTTACTTTTCAGACTGAATACCATTCAAGGTTCTATTCTTATGAATTTCATTCATATATATCCTGTGTGAAAAGAGATCTCATCAGACATTAAATAATGCTGTCTGTGCTGTTGTTTGACAGGAGGGAGCATTCCACCAAAGGTTGAGTCCTACAACCTGATCAGCCCCATCCCTGGACAGATCTTCTTGTTTAGTTTGGCACTGAGATTTTAGATGGTTTGTTTTTTAGCTCGTAAGTTGCTTTGAGTCCTGTCTTGCAAAAAAAGAATAAGATTACTTAAAAAAAATAGTATATTTAGGGATGTTGATTATGTGTATGCAAAATATTAAATAAGCCCAAAATGCACTATTTATATAAACACACATAGAGACACACATGCAGCATGGTATAGTAGTTAAGGTATTGGAACAGGGCCTGGGAAATCCAGATTCAAATCCTCCCACTGGTGCCATGGAACCTGGATGTGAGCCTTGTGATAGTCACACACTCTCAGCTCTGACGCTGGTTTGTACTTGGATGTGGGACCTCCAAGTAATAAATGGAATATAATGCAGAGGTAAACAATGGGAAACTACCTCAAAACGTCTCTTGAAAACACTGCAGTGTTGCCAAAAGTCAGTTGTGACTTTATTGCAAATTAAATATGTGTGTGTACATACACAATTACTTTGCCATAGTAGTCAATTCTGCTACAAAAACTTCTATTATGCTATGCAATTTACAAACAATCCACAAGGATTTCACATACTGACTAGGAAAAAATGCATTTTAATTTTAATTAAAGACTCGGGTTAAAACTGGGTGAAGAATCAGGAAAGCATGTTACTTCTGAGATACAATTACTGCTAATTATATTGCTTATTTTTTTAAAATACACCTCTGTACTCTCTTCTTCAATATTATGCTCATGATGTAATTCTTTGAAACAGAGAAATATGGAGATGGATGGGACCTGGAGATTCATCTAGTCCAGGGGTAGGGAACCTGCAGCTCTCCAGATGTTCAGGAACTACAATTCCCATCAGCCTCTGTCAGCATGGCCAATTGGCCATGCTGGTAGGGGCTGATGGTAATTGTAGTTCCTGAACATCTGGAGGGCCACAGGTTCCCTACCCCTGATCTAGTCCAATCCCCTGCACAACACAGGAAATTCACAACTATCTTCCCCTTTCCACCCTTTTGGTGACCCCTGTTATATGACTAGAGGAAGGCACCCCCTCCCCCAAACCTCCAGGACCCTGACCCATCTGACTTGGAAGGAAATTCCTTTCTGACCCCAACGTGATGATTGGCATTGTCCTGGGCATGTAAAAATGAGCTATGAGAGTCGATCACTGACTCATCCCTTCCTGTTCTCTCTCTCTCTCTCTCTCTCTCTCTCTCTCTCTCTCTCTCTCACACACACACACACACACACACACACACACACACACACACACACACGATCTGCCTAAGTTCACAGTATTAGCACTGCTGTCAGATGGCCACCTAGCCTCTGCTTAAAAAAAACTCCAAAGAAGGAGAATCCACCACCTCATGAGGAAGCATGTTCCACTGAGGAACCACTCTGTCAGGAAGCTCTTCCTAATGTTTAGCTGAAAAACCTGCTAGTTCTGATCTGACTTTCCAGAGCAACAGAAAACAACTTTGCACCATCCTCCATTACAGCCCGCCATCATATCACCTCTCAGTCATCTCTTCTGTAAGCTAAACATACCCAGTTCCTTCATAGGAGTAGGTCTCCAGACCCTGCATCAACTTCATTGTCCTTCTCTGGACACGTTCCAGCTTGTCAACATCCTTATTAAACTATGGTGCCTAAAAGTGAACACGATACTCCTAGTGATGTTTAATCGGAGCAGAGTAAAGCAATACTATACTTCTGTTGATGCAGCCCAAATTGCATTTGCCTTTTTAGCTATCACATCACATTGCTAACAAGCTTAGTGTAAGGTCTTCCAAGACTGCTAGGTTCTTTTCTCACATAGTACTCTCAAGACAAGTCTTCCTCATCCTATAATTATGCACTTAATTTTTAAACATTTAGAGCTGGGCACTGGAAAACTGTTGTGTTGGAAAGAATTAGCAGAGTAAATAATAAGGCAGAGATACAAATGAGTTGTTTTGTAGAACTTTACTAGATAACAAATGAATTTACACTAAATATAGGAACAGCAAACTTTATCTATGCAAGTGCTCAGTCTGGGTGTTTGTTCAGTCTATCTGTGTGTCTGCTTTTTTGCTAGAAGAAGAAAGTAGAGAGCTCTTTCCAGAAAGATAATGATGAGTCATGTGATTCCAGGCAAGTGACAGCAGTTAACCCTGACTTGACTGAATGAAGCAGGCACTTGTAAAACTCTAACAAAATCCTAACTAAATCCTAAGAAATCACTAAGTAGTTGTCTTATTCCAAGACCTGATCTGAACTCACAGTTAGCACACTGCCTGCCTATTTCTCTACATTGTCCTCTTCTTGTTTTCCCAACCACGCTTATTTAAACTGTTGCACTTGTGTGCAGGCTGGCAGGTGGCCACTAGCCAGGAGGCAGGCAAACATGCAAGCAAAGAATCCCTGCTTTCTTCCCATCTCCAGTACTTTGGATGGTATTGCTAATTCCTCTCAGTTACAGCTTTTAGGGACCGGATTATGCCAGTCCTGTACCAACTGCACTGGCTGCCGATCGAGTACCGGGTCATGTTCAAAGTTTTGGTTTTGACCTTTAAAGCCTCGGATCTGCATACCTAAGGGACCGTCTCTCCCCGTATTGCCCTGCCAGGCCCCTCCGCTCCTCAGAGGTGGACCTGTTGGTGAGCCCTGCCCCCAAAGTGATCTGGCTGGCCTCTACAAGGGCCAAGGCTTTTACGGCCCTGGCCCCTACTTGGTGGAACAGGCTCCCAGGTGAGACCAGGGCCCTGCGGGACATACAGAGTTTCCGCAGGGCCTGCAAAATGGACCTGTTCCACCAGGCATATGGCCAGCTGGGTTAACATTGAATATTCACTACAAATTAATATCTGGCCTCCTGTGGGTGCAAGGAAGGGGAGGAGGGGGGAAAAACAAACAAAAATTTTCTGACGCCATTAACAAACTATGGTTCTTTTAACTTTTGTGGGGGTGGAATGTTTTAGCTGTTTTAATATTTTCATGTATTTAACTGTTGTGAACCACCCTGAGCCCCTTGGGGGAGGGCGATATTAATAATAATAATAATAATAATAATAATAATAATAATAATAATAATAATAATAATAATAATAATAATAATAATTTGGATTTATATCCCCCTTTCTCTCCTATAGGAGACTCAAAGGGGCTTACAATCTCCTTGCCCTTCCCCCTCACAACAAACACCCTGTGAGGTGGGTGGGGCTGAGAGAGCTCCGAGAAGCTGTGATTAGCCCAAGGTCACCCAGCTGATGTGTGTGGGAGTGCACAGGCTAATCTGAATTCCCCAGATAAGCCTCCACAACTCAAGTGGCAGAGCTGGGAATCAAACCCGGTTCCTCAAGATCAGACTGCACCTGCTCTTAGCCACTACGCCACTGTTGCTCCTAATAACTAATAACTAATAAGAAGCCATTTCTCAGTGCACCTGGTTTGAGTAGTCTTCAGAGTATCTGACATTAAGACATCTGCAAGTCTGAGGACTACTTTTCCCAGGGTACACAAACTCAAATGCTCCCATTTCAATTTCACTACTTCCTGTCATAAGCAAGGAAAACGTGAGTCTTTATTTTGACAATATTTTGTTTCCTTGTGCTCAAATATTTGCATTTTTCTGAAATAATTTCTACATTTCCAATGTTATTTGTGCATATATTCCATAAAGTGGCGTGTATGTAAGGCACTCTACCCAGCAACAATCTGCCTGGTAGGGTATGACACACCATTGGGTCTAGCAGCAAAGCTGATCTGAGTGGAGGAGCAATGGACCAGGGGCAGGAGGGTGAAATGAGGGCAGCCTCAGCAGCAGGATAGCTTTGGCAATGTCCTCAGCGAAGCTCTTAAGGTGTGGAAACAATGAGCAAGCCTGGATGGTAGAGCAATGATTTTCTGGGCTCAGGTTTTGTTAAGGCAAGACATGACTCTGGATAGCAAGGGCTGGCTAAGGAGCAGAGAATAGAGGAGAGGAGGGTGGAGCTTAGCTTCAGGTGTGAAGTTGGTGCCATAAAAAGGGAGGAAGACGAAGTCAGAGGAGGTTAAATGGAGAAAAACTGAAGCATTGAGGGTCTTCTTCCATGTAAAAAAGTGCAATCCTGACATGGGTGAAGTTAACCACACTTTCAGGTGCATAGATCTGTGAATAAAGCAACCTGTGCAAGGAAAAAGCGATCCTATAGATCCCAGGTATGATATTCCCTTTCTCCCACAGAGTGCTGTAGTATGTATAAATGGCTTTTAATGGTGTAAAAAATCAGTCAACAGCTATGACAACAGGGCAGAATGAGATCAATTATTATAACAGCCTAAGGTATCAAACAAAATTAAAATGGCCCTATCAGTTCATTGCTATTAATTGTAAATACTGTAAGCCACTGATACTCATTTTTCTGAGACAGAAAATACAATTTTCACTGGAAACTGTATTTAATGCACAAAACAGTAAGAAATAAAGAACATCACATTTCATCTGTCTTCTTTTATATGATTCCTCCACAATGAACATCTTAGGCCCAGTTCACAAATGCATATATATCACTTAGTTTGTTGACACTTGATAAATCATAGCAAAATATGTGAACAGTCTTTGTTGAAAATTATGGCATTTGAAGTGGTAAAAAATCTTCAACCTCTGCTTATTGATTCTTGTAATCTTTACTCACATCAATCAAAGAATGAGCATTTGTGTGGGAACAGTTATTATATATTAACATGTTATCTTCTCTGAAAGTTATGTACCTATAAAACCTACTGGTTGCACTCTCCTGTTCTCAGTGTATGTCTCTTCACAAATTCTGATGATGTGAATGATATGCATTTGAGTAAATTTGATGCAGCCAATCTGGGATTTAGATTAGATGGTTTATTTAAGTATTTCAATCCTGCTTTCCCTCCCACTAGGTATTCCTTAAACAAAGAACTACAACATTTGATGAAGTGTTTTATCTCATGAAAGCTTGAGCTGAAATACATTTTGATAATTGTTAAACCAGACTCCTGATTAATTTTGCTATAACAGAGTAATACAGCTCTCTGTGTGCATGTACCATCAAGTCACAGCTGACTTATGGTGACCTTGTAGGGTTTTCAAGGTAAGAGACATTTAGAGGTGGTTTGCCATTGACTGCCTCCATGTGAGCTGAGAGAATCTGGAGAGATGGCTTATACATGAGTCGGCTTATACCCAAGTTTATACAGTACATCATATATTATATTCAACCCAGAACAGTTGTTATCTAAATATATATTCGAGGGGTGTGTGTGTGTTTGTCGCACGCGACAACAATCTTTAATGTGTACACATTTACATAGTGCAGAGGTAAACAAATATTTATAACCATCTTCATGTTTTAAAATTTCATCTCTGTTTCTTATCTCTGCAGGGAAAAATTCCAGGGTGATACAGCTGAATATTTCCAGATAATACATTCTAAGAGGATATACTGTGGCATTTGAAGGATATTTCCCAAAAGGTGATGAAGGTTGTAAGCAAGTTGAGCCATGGCTTATTCTCAATCCCCATAGGCTTCACTCAGATTATTACACATTATTTCTTACATTATATTTTTAGAACTCTCATTAACCGTCTTTTTGTCAAGGTTGTCTAAGACATGCTGTTAGTTCACTGCATGCCTTTGTGTTCTTTGAGCAATTTGAGATATATGTGACAACTCCACATTTCTTCTTTAATGGTCTGAATGCCTGGAAACTATTTTAAGATAAAAAATGACGGTGTGAAAAGGTGGGGGGGTTTTTGAGAGAGAAAGAGGCTGTTTTACCTTTGTTGGTGATGCGTGCATGACTGGCTTGTACTTCAGTACAGATTTTCAGATCTGCATGGGCCAAAACACTCAAAGGGTTTGGAATAAAAGGTCAGAGCTTTTTGGAAAGTTTGGAACTATACATTATCTCTTCCTAGAAGTTTGAAGGCATTATTCAGTGTTCTTATAAGGTATTCTGCAGCATGCATTCTTCCTAACAAAAGCCTTTTTGCAGTTCATTTTTGCTACCATCCCACTCACTGTGAGTCAAGACACTAAATGTTTCTAGAGACTCCATACCCTGAGGGCATTTCTAATGAGAAGCTATTAGAATCACTGTTGAACATAAACTAACATCATAACTAACACTTTCCAAACAGATTTCAGTGGCAATCCCATGAACCTTGATCTGAGAGTTACCCCCTGCACCCACACACACCATTGACTACTATAGCATTTTGTTCTGGAAAAATGTGCATAGGCTTGCACTGTGAACACTGCCTTTCTACTCTTGGAGTGGCCCAAAATGCCCTTAGAAATCCTGTTCATGGGAAAGCCACAGCCTGAGGGTAGAAATCCCTGAACATGTGGAAATATAGATCCAAGTCAAAGAACTGAAAGACTTCTAACATTGAGGGGGAAAGAAGTGTTGAGAAAACTAATCCTAAATATACGTATGACAGACTGCACAGATAAATAAAGTTTGGAAATGCAGTCAGAGGAAAAAAGTGCAGTTACAAGAAAAAGAAAAATCTTCATAGAAGAAGGACAACATTCTGATTGGGTAAACTGACCTATGCTCTGATTGGTGAAGAATTGGCTGACAAACAGAGGGAGGTGGTACCTCTCCAGATCATTGGATTGGATTTGGATTCTTGCATGTTAACATTAAGTCCCTTAGCTATGTGTGAAAATCTACCCTGAGACAGTTTCAGTCAGAATCTGATCTGAAATACATTGCATGACAGCATATGCTGAGAGCAGAAATACACAGACAAAAGAACTAGAAGATTATTTATTGTGCAAGGTAGACATGGAATAGTAGAGAGACTTTCCATAGTGATCATAAATAAAGGACAAGGGGAATAGATCTTCTGGGAGATAGAATAATTCCTAAGCCAGTAGGAAGGGAATTATACTCAAGGAGGATTCCCTATCTGATGTATTAGTCATCTACTTAAGTTACCTCACAACTGTTAGACAGTTGTGGTGGTGTCTAACAGTGGAGAGATTGTGTGTACTGAGACTGAGAGGGTACAAAGTCAAGGTTGGATTTATCTATAGGCTAGGCAGGCTGAAGGCTAGGACTTCAAAACCAAGGGAGTCTCTGGTCAAAGTGTTTTTGAAACTGTTTCATAGGCTTTTCTTACACATGCAGTAGTAACACTCTGTAGTCCCTAAACAACCATTCAGTAATTTTCCTTGGGTAACTTTGAGTCCAGTAGGGAAGGTAAAGAGTTGGATAATCCATATAAGGAAGAAAAGATGCAATTACTCAGATTCACTGGAGGACCTGAAGCTGCAGGTAGTTCTCCTCAGAAGGACTCCAACCTTGTTATAAACTACATATTAATATTCTAGTAATGAGGATTTTTTACATTGACTGCTGGAAAGGATGGGATAGGGGAATTGTATTTATATTAGTTGGTTATTTGCCTGTACTTTTTATTCAATGCTTTATTACATGCCTTATTTCATGATTTATTTCATACACTGGTCATTCTTTAAATTTGAAGGGCCATTTGGCTGTTGACTTTTGTCTTGATGCAGTGAACTGTTTTGGCATTATCAATGAAATTTATACCTTATTTTCGTCCTCCACAAGAGGTGGGTAGTTCTAAAATAATTTTTGCAACCTTAGTCAAAAGTGCTTAAATATTTGTCAGAGACTAGGTGGAAGGCACATGCAAAAGCCACAGAAACTGTTTTGGAAAATATGAGATCCTTTCTGTACAGCAAATGTATAATGGGTTGCAGTCAGGATAAAGTAACCAATTTTCCTGTTTTCACATTCATCCATGCAGGCAGTAATTGGAGCCCATAGAAACAATCCTGGTTGCTGTCATGGATCTCTTTTTTTATTACTTCCCACCAATGTGTAGCTATGCAAGCAGAGGTGTTCCTCCCATTGGGCAAAGTGGACAGTTGCCCCTCCTGTTGGGGGCAGGTTTGTTTGTGGGATTTTTTGTATTTTCAGTGTTTTTCCATTTTTGGCCTGCAGAGGGCGCTGTTTTTAGGCTAGCAGCACCAAAATTTCAGGGATGTTTTGGGAGACTCTCCTGATGCTATCACCCAGGTTTGGTGAGGTTTGGTTCAGGGAGTCTAAAGTTATGGACTCCCAAAGGGGGTGCCCCATCCTCCATTGTTTCCAATGGGAGCTAATAGCAGATGAGGCTACACTTTTGAGGGTCCATAACTTTGGACCCCCTGAACCAAACTTCACCAAACCTGGGAGGTATCATCAGGAGAATATTGTACTGACACCACCTATGTTTTGTGAAGTTTGGTCCAGGGGGTCCAAAGCTATGGACTCCCAAAGGGGGTGCCCCATCATCAATTATTTCCAATGGGAGCTAACAGAAGATGGGGGCTACACCTTTGAGGGTCCATAACTTTGGACCCCCTGAACCAAACTTCACCAAACCTGAGTGGTATCATTAGGGGAGTCTCTTAAAGATACCATGAAAGTTTGGTGCTGCTAGCTTAACAATTGCACCCCTGCCAGCAGGCACCTCCCAAATTTCCCCATATTTTCCTTTTAAATCCTCCGGCCTTTGACATGGATTTAAAGGGAAAATCTGAGGTCCCCAGTTTAAACATTGCAAGTGATGCTGTTTCAGGGTGGGGGAGAATCAACCCCAAAATAGCATCACTTCCAATGTTGTTTAAACTGAGAACCCCAGATTCTCCCTTTAAGGTAGATTTAAAAGGAGAATCTGGGCTCCCTAGTTGAAACACCATTGAAAATGATGCTGTTTGGGGGTGGATTCCAGCATCACTTGTTTAAACTAGGGAGCCCAGATTCTCCTTTGAAACACTGAAAGTGATGCTGTTTCCCCCAATTGGGGGTACTGGATACAACACCATAACATGTTTTCATAGCAGTAATAAAACATTTTGAAAGCATTTTGAAAATGTTTTCAAAAAATTATTTCTGCTGTGTGGCATGGCTTATTGCTGTGCTCAGATTTGTGAGTTGGGGCATGTTCTATAATGTGATGGTGACTTTGAAACAACCTGGTGTAAAAATCATTGCTTGGTCACAGTGGGGGAGGGTGGCTGCCCATGGTGGGCGCCAAACTCCAGTTTGCCTAGATACGCCACTGGGCGTAGCTACAAGGGGTGTGTGCACGTTGCATTGGGCATGCGCCTGGGGGGGCATCAAACTCAGGTTTTGCCCAGGGCTCCAGTTTGCCTAGTTACGCCACTGTATGCAAGCATGCACAAATAAACCTCCACAGCCATGCTGATGTCTCACCATACAACCCTCTGCACTGCGTAGCTACGCAGATGTAAGCCATGAAATTTAAAAAGGGAAAACAGAAGCGAATAAAGCATTTCCTGCCTTTTTAAGGGGATTTGTTTGAAAAGAAAAAAGCATTCTACACCCATTGGTATATCCAAGGGGGACCAGAGGGGGCATATTTGGACCACCTGCCCACATTCCTTCTTTTCTCTTCCATGACCAGCCCCCAGCTTCCATGACCAACCTCACCCACTGTGACACCCCCCCCCCCCCGGAGAAGAGAAGAAGCTACAGATTCTCTTCCTACTGCCACCCAGGAATGCCATGCCGTCAGTGGCTTTAGCAGCACACTCTTCATGCGAACAGTTTTGTCGTGGGCTCTCCAGAAGCCAGCCAGGATTCCTCAGATGAAGAATACTGGCATGATGATCCACGGAAACCTCAAACAATCCCCATTATAGAAGAGTGGAAGACAATGGAACTAGATAAGTTGACCTGCTTATTGAGAGAAGACACTTTGGAAAAATTCAATGCAACTTGGTCCTCTTTTGTACATTTCGTATCAGAACAAATAAAAATTAATGTAATATCAGTAGGGTTAGAAGGTTAAGAATGAATGTGTTTAGTGAGAGTGTATATAGAATAGAATAATACTGGTTCTGGAGGGTTTTCTGGGCTGTGTGGCCATGGTCTGGTGGATTTTGTTCCTAACGTTTCGCCTGCATCTGTGGCTGGCATCTTCAGAGGTGTATCACAGAAAGAAGTCTGTTTCACACTGTGTCTAAGTGAGAAGGGAAAGTTTAGTGTGGTATATTGTCCATGTCCCAGGGTGGGGAACCAATCATTAAGTGTTTGGGTGGAACTTGCTATGCAAAGGTGTGGTTGAGTGCATTGTATTGCGGGTGGGGTTATCAGTCCATTTTTTAAGTACTGGGAGCCAGGCCCTGCTAATCTTCAAAGTCTCTTCTTTCTTATTGAAGTTGTCCTGGTGTATGTGAATTTCAATGGCCTCCCTGTGCAGTCTGACATAGTAGGCTTCTGAATTGTCCAAAATTTCAGTGTTAGATTAATATGAATAATAGAATAATAGATTAATATGAAGAATAATCTATTAATGAGGTTAAGTATGTAAGATTTGATTATACCAATTTGATAGATAAAATGCAAAGCAGAGAAATATGCCATGTTTAGATTTATACATTTGAGTTTAGAGAAGTCAGTCAGTGATTTAGTTTTGTTCTATAATGGGTTTCTTTAATCTGTTTTGTATTTTTATTGTTATGTTAGAACCCAAGCTGGAATTTCAACCCTGACTTGGAAATGAGTGTTGTTGAAGTAGGTTATGTGCATGTTTTTAACAGAAGTTTGTGATAAAGTTTTTCTTTGCATTAAAAATAATAAAGAAAAAAGAACTATCATACAGAATGGGGATGGGAAAGGATTCTGCATTTAAGAAGATAAATGGTGAGAATGTTTTCAAATGTTTCTGTTATCATATCCGAGTTTCCCTGTTTTCCCAAAAGTGGCTTGTTCTTCATCAAGCTGATAATTAGCCAGTCAATTTAATTCAGAAGACCAATATTCAGTTAAGGAAGTCATTGTTAAGAAAACAACATTGGTTTAAACACAGACCGTACATTGGTCTGGAAATTAACTTTGTATTGGAATTATGAATTCCTGTGATTCACATATTTTCAGCATCCAGTGTATGACTGCACATGAGCTTTGCTGCATATTTCATTTTGCTCTACATTTAAAAATTAGTATACTTTTGTGAGTAAGTCTTAGATGCTATCTTTAAAAATTCCAGGACTCCGAAGTTTAAAAGTGGTTCATTGCAATAACATGCTCACTGACCTCATACATATTAATAGACACTTTGAAGTGGAAAAGGCCAATTCTTCTCAGTTTAGATAAAACGTTGTGCTGCTAAATGTGAATGAAATATAGCAAACAACCCAACTCTTGCAAATATTTGCCTCCTAGAAAGCCCCAGAAAGTGTGCATGACACATTTGCATGTTCTGAGCTAATGATAAATGAGTTTAGAGAGCCAGTTTATATTTCCAAAATTCACTTCAGTAGCTACAGGTAATTTTTTTTGTCATATATCAAAACATCAAGTCACAAAAGTTAAAAGGTCTACTTCTTCAGCAGTTTCTATATATCTTAGGCAAATGTATAAAGATAGATACTTGAGTTTTATATACTGGCTGTGGGTTGGACTTTCTCACCAATAAACAAATGGGACAGTTGTCCAAGGCCCCATTGGATGAAAGTCTGAGTATATTTGTATGCAATAATGTCAGAGAATAGGACAATGTGTGCAGAGGGAAAGCAGAACTAAGTTAGCCTTACCCGACTTGCAACTGCATATGTTCTGCCTATCTTCACATTTTCTGCATATCTTCACATTTTCCTCATGGCTGCCAAGAAAAAGTCCTAGTGGAGATTGTAGTCATCCTGGAAGGTCCACAGCACAAGGAAAATGATAAAATCTGTTTTCTTATAATGTGATTGGTGTTTGGAATATGCTGCCACAGGAGGTGGTGATGGCCACTAACCTGGATAGCTTTAAAAGGGGCTTGGACAGATTTATGGAGGAGAAGTCGATTTATGGAGGAGAAGTCGATTTATGGCTACCAATCTTGATCCTCCTTGATCTGAGATTGCAAATGCCTTAACAGACCAGGTGATCGGGAGCAACAGCCGCAGAAGGCCATTGCGTTCACATCCTGCATGTGAGCTCCCAAAGGCACCTGGTGGGCCACTGCGAGTAGCAGACAGCCAGACTAGATGGACTTTGGTCTGATCCAGCTGGCTTGTTCTTATGTTCTTATGTTTGGTTTGGGTCACTTCAGGTGGTATAAGAAAAGATGAGGCCTTTTGTCTATGAGCCCATGTAGGGTGTTCAGGCCTGTTGCTTTGATTGGAGACCTCCTGCTCCAGGCCCTATCAGAAGCAAAATGGGGGGAAAGACTCTAATATGAAATGACATCACTGGGTCAGTATAACATTGTAGGATTCACTCAAAAGTCTATGGTTTTACCACGAAGTTCTGGTGAATCCTAGAGTATTGTGCCAGTATCACTCTGGTTCATGCCAGGTGAGATCACAGCATTGCCATGAACTTGTTTTTCATGACTCTGCCATTCTGTTCCCAAGGCACTCCCCATGCTGAGCTGGCAATCCTAAAAGCAGAACTGCTAACACTGTACCCATTTTGGCATTCAGAATTGTTTTTGAGTCTCTGAATATATATAGAGTACTTTAAAACATAGAACCATAGACTATACATATGGTTTTGTGACTAAAGAACTTTCACACCAGACAGTATGATGGTTTGCAATGAAGTCTGAGTCTTCTAATTTAATTAACTACCCACTAATCAAAAACCTTGACTTTGATTTTTCACAGGGAAACCCAGATGGTCCGACCTACTTAAAACTTCACTCATTCTTAAAAGAGCCATGGACTTTTCTTTTAATTCAAACACCAGTGTGTTTGAATTAATCTTCCTAATAAAAGAGTAAAGTGAACTGATTTTGATCTTTATAAAACCTTAGGGGCATCTTAGAAGGAATGAGATATACAATTATCAACATGAAGTTTACGAAGAAGATCTCACAGCTGGGTCCTTGCAGGGTACCGTGCAGAGTCAAAGCATATAAAACACTTTGACAATCAAGAACTGCAGCCTCATTAATTAAAGCTGCATGTGTCCCTCACACACAGTCTGCTTCTTGTGTTATGACAATGGCAGAGAAACAAGTTATTATAGATACTTACTGGCCTATTCAGTGTAGAAAAAAAGAGGAAATGAAGTTGTTTAAAAAAAGGAAAGGAATGAAATTGTTGTCTTTGATACCAAAATCTCACCCAAATGTTAAAAAGAAACAAGAACAGAAATTCAAAAGCAACCCTTGCTTCTTTCTATTGCAATTTCTGTGATGCCACCTGTGGATTTCACTCCCTTGCAGGGTTCCAGAAGTCATCTGTGATTTACAGCTCTCACTAGGCTGGACAGCTAGGAGTCCTACTTCAAAGAGGCATGACTGGCGTACTGTTCTTCGTACTATATAAAACATTTTTTTAAGTGAATGTTATCTGCACCAGCATATTTTGTAATATGTAATTTGTACCACTTTTTTGTTTTTGCTGTATTAGCACTTCACTTTTGGTTTTTTAGTGACAGATTTAATGCATGTATTACACTCATACCCAATTTCCACACATTAATGGGGCTCCCTGTGGTCTCCTATCCAAGCACTAATCAGGTTTACATCTTCAAGGTTACAAGTGTCGATCAGGGTCTTTGAAATTTCTAACAGTATGAAGCATTTTTTTTAAAAAAATATATAATCCCTTTAAGCCTGGGAATTGCCCCTCCCTTTTGGGGGGAATTTTCTGAATGTATATACCAATGTACATTTCTATCCTAAAGCAGATAAATAAATCCCTATCTTGTTGAAAATATTTTTTGTGACTTAAATAAAAAAGAGTGCCGTCCTAACAACTTAGGTCTAAATTCTAAGCTAGGACATGGACCAACTTTATTGGGATGAAACCTGGTAAATAGAGAGCCTAGTAGTTGGAGAGCAGACAATTCTCCTACTCTCCTGACCAAGGTGATAGCAACCAGAAAGGCAACCTCATATGGTAAAATCAAGTCACATGTTGCCAACAGCTCAAAAGGTTTAGGTATAATATGTGACAAACCCAAAGACAAACTCCAAACAGGGAGAGGAGGTTGAAATGCAGGTTAGAGGTTAGTTAGGCCTCTCAAAAATCGTTTTAAATTGGGTGCTGAGAATACAGAACAAGGGCCAACAGGTTTGTGAAACACAGAAATTTCAGCAAGGTGAACCTGGATAGAAGAAGTGGCTAAACTCATATCCAACAAATACTGAAAAATGTCAGATAAAGGACAGGTTTTAGGCCCCAGTACTTGGGACTGTGACCAGTGGAAAAAGCATGTCCACTTAGATGCACAGGACTTTCATGTGGAGAGTTTTTTGTGATGCTATTAATATCTGAATAAATTTGGCATTTGGACTTACTTAGACATGCCATCTAATGTAGGGAAGGGATGTCAAGATGGAGAACGGTCCCTATTATGAAAATGCTGTCCTCTGCTGGAAGAACACTGAAATTTCTATGACTTATCCTGAGGACTGTGGAAAACCAAAACCTTTGGCCAATATGGCTAGCAAGATCATTGTTGACTTGTCAGAGACTGCCCTTTGCTATGGTCTTGTGAAGAAGAGAGAAAGGACAGAAAGCATAATAAAGCTGACCCAACCAGTATATCAGAAAAGCATTCCTGTGCAGTTGTTGTCTATTTCTGCATTGTAGCAGAAGAGGGGGCACTTTGTATTGGCCTTGGTGGCGAAACATGTCTATAAGAGGAATCCCCATTCTTTAAAAATCGGCACTAAGTACTGAGGGCTTGGGGACTATTTGTGAGTGGAAAACACCCGCCTGCTAAGGAAATCTACAGTGGTGCTGGTTTCTTCAGTCACAGGGATGTAAAACTCCTTTTCAGAAAAGGGTAGACTAGCAGGAAAATCTTGGCTGCTAGCAGTAGTGAGGAACACTTGGAGGGAGACAGTGAAGAAAAACAGGGAGTGATAGATTTGAAGTGCATCCAGTAACTATACTTCATTATAAAGAGAACCCAGTGGTCCTGAGTGTTGAGTGAATAATGATCAGAAAATAGTGATAACTATTCACTAAAATGACATTCTGAGCCCTGTAGTCATGTAGCTGTTTACTTCTAGATGGGGGACCTTTAGGGGACTGACCACCTTATTTCCCCTTCTGGTTCTGTTAGGAACATTTCCTTTGTTGTTTGGGAATGGATGGAGATGGAGATTGGTAGTGGATTGTTGGTAGTGGTATGGTTTGCCATACAAGTATTGGGTGGAACAACATGGAAAATACTTTTGTTTCAACAGTGTAGTTCTCTGGGAAGTGATATCCAAGGACTTTGCAGTGAGATGACTTTTTCTGAACCTGTCCAGAAAGATGCCTGTATGCTCACTAACGAGTGTCTTACCCTTCAAGGGAAGGTTTTTGACTCTAGCCATAGTGTCGAGGGGTAATGGGAAAGCCCTGAATCAAGTGTTTCTCCTCAAAACAACCCTGGAAGTGATAGCTTTACTATGGCCCCATATTGATGCCATAGAAGACACTTATGAACATAGTCAATAACAACAACAGCATCTTTATTGTTCTGAGAAGAAATTGAGGTCCTCTGTTGGAGATACTGGAGATGTATCTCCGACATTCTTTTCAGGAGAAGGCATGGTAGTGTCCTTAGAGTTGGCATCAGACTCAGAAGGGTGACTGTTGATGGGATCCTGATGGAGATGTGATGAAACAATGGAGATATGTTTTGATATCAAAGGAATAATGAAAAGAGATGCAACATTGCGGGGAAAGTTCCAGTGGATGCATGGGGGAACATTCACTCCAAACAGCAAGAAAGGGAAAACTGGAAGGATAAAATAAACATTGCAGTCATCAAGATGAATGAGTTATCAACATCAACCTTTTCCCTCAGTCCAAGGAAGGCAGTGAGACTTCAAAAACATCATCCTCAATGAGGAAGATAAATATCTGCTGAAGAGAGGGGAAGATTTCATCAGACAATGGATGGCAGGAGGGGACAACAGAGTCTAAGACAGGTGACAGTGATGATGGATGATGAGAGGGCAGTAGTTGTGACAGAAAACTCCTGGATTCCAACCACAATTATGACAGGGACTCTGATGAAGAGGAGATTATGACTGATGACATCAAGGAGATGGATGACAAGGAACTGATGGATCTCAGCATTGAGGATATGGGATCAATTCCAACAAGAGACACTAATAAACCTGGGAATCAGATTGACACATTGGTGATGAGTCTCATTATCAAGGCAAAGACAGTGATCAACATCAAATACAAACCAGATAATTTAACTGTGCATGTGTCAGCAACAAGTCCTGTGGCTGGGAAGGTAATGACCAGGATTGAGAGGCATTTTTCACCTTCTTTTTGGTCTTTTTAACAGGGGGTTCTGAAGTAGCCTGTATACCCATTAAAGCTGCATCAGAAGACAGCTTTGACGGAATCACAGTGACTGACTAGGCTGAGGGGATATGTACCCTCTTTGAAGACTTACTGAATGAAGCATCTACCGAAGTGAGAGATTTCTCCCACAGAATGGCCTTAAGCCTACAAATCCATTCATGTGTGGCCTTGGAAGTGAAGAGGTGGCAACACAGCCACATGTCAGAGACATAATTGTTACCAAGATAGAAGAGTCATTCTTCATGTTCAGCATCCTGACACATCTTAGCCACATTTGGAACATTTCTTGAATAACACCATCCACTAAGAAGAAATTCTGAAGTAAAATGAAGGGCTCAGGTCCTCTTTCCATGGTGGTAAAGATAAAACTTAGGTAAGAACACTCTCCCTTTCTCTTCTCATGTGACTGTTTGGACAGGAAACCAGCCCACTCTTGGTCCAGGGTGGAGGGAGGAGCACTCATAAGCACTAGAAGCCTTCTGGTCACTTCTCTGCAGCTGCTTTGCACAGTCTCATGCAGGACTACACTAAAGGTCACTTCTAAAAAACTAAGCAAACAGTGTAATCCTATGCAGAGTTACTCCAGTCAAAATCCTATTTGAATAAATGAGCTCAAACTGGAATATTTCTGCACAGGACTGCACTGTAAGTACATGTTTCAAGAGAACATGTTAAACTCTCAGTGTGAGCTGCCACCAGAATTACTTATAGCATTTCTTTGTCACTTTAACCATGTCAGATTTATCCCAGCCAAGAGTATACCCGTGAGCAGTGTCAAAACATGTAGCCTAAATAGTGCAACTAATTTCCTTTATTTAGCCTTTGGAATGCATTAAGAAAATAATTTTTACAAGCTGTTGTGCATTGCCAAATATGGCATCCTAGTTATAATCTTGCCATCGCTGAAAGCAGAGACAAAAAAGACATATAAAAACTAGTTAAAACTACTAGATTTATATTAAAAAGTGTATGCTGGATAAAATCCTTCATTAATATTTGAGAACATCCTCAGCATTGAAAGGAAAGGAGGAGAAACTTGACTTTAAAAGAAAATTCAGAAGTGATTATGAAGGGCATGAATTATATTGGGAATTTGTTGTTTGGCTTATGTGACTGGGTCCATAATTAGTGAGAGGTAAACTCTCCTCTGCTTGATTGGGCATTGGACTTGGTCCATGTAGCCCAGCTGCCCATTCCTCTGCCCATTCCTCAGGCAGAGGTCTTTTACATAGGTGCTGGCCACGCATGCTGAGGTCTCTTCTCGGTGCCCAAAAAAAAGTATTTGTGGAAACTGGAAATTTCAAACACTTTGAAAAGTACAAAAATGAATCAGTGTCAAATGTACCTTATTTATGCACTTCTAATTTAACATTAGAAAGGATAAAACAAGTTTTAAAGGCCTTAAAATTATACTAAGTTTGCTTATACACGTTAGGAGGAGTAGAAGCTCCACTTGCATATTTTTTCCTGGTTTTTCGACCCAAATATTTAGTTGTGCATACTTCTTAAGCCAATAAGAGGTAGTTTCAGAAAAAAATTCATTTTAGAGATTAGCATGAAGGTCCTTTCTTTAGCCCTTGCATGATGCCCCCTCTAGTTCAACAAGCATTTTGAAATGCAAGATTGACTTTCTCCGTGTTTCTCCTTTCATTTGGTTATTTCCCTCTTACCTTTGTTTGCTACTTGACTGACTGAAAGCCTTGCTTGTTGTATCATGTAAGTCTGTTATTCATTGAACTTTTTTTCCTTTTGATGAAACACAGCAAAATGTATGTTTCTGGAATAATAAGTGCATTACTTGAATCAAAAGATGTACATAATTTGCTTGTAATAATGCCTTCATCAGTGAAGGATTGGCTCCAATGGATATGCAATCTGTGGTTAATGAACTGATTAACTGCACTGGTTAATGATTCCAGGTCTAATTGTTCCACCTCCTCCATTCCTCTGCATTTTCCTATTGTCTGATATTTTGCTGGTTATATTCGGACATAGCCAAATCTTGACCACCCAGATACAAAACATACCTACTAGCTTTTAGCAGGAATACTCTGCTGAACCAAAGGTGGTGTTATGATACATAATGAGAATTCCAACATAAAGGAAAGCTGCTGGCAATCCTTTGAAGAAGATCAAAGTATCACTGTGCCCTGATGTTTGTTATCTGAAAAAATAAAAATAGCTAAAGGCACATGCATTTCAAATACCTGATGCTGTGGTCAGCCTTACCTACATATCCCTCTTTATTCATAGTATTTTACTGTCAAAAATTATATCCCTAGCTGTATGAACTGGCCACCCCCTGCTGTAGCCCCCTCTGCTTACATTTAACTTCAAAGAACAGAAAGGCTTGGAACAACTGGGGCTAGTTCAGTTTGTAGGAGGGAGTAGCTCCTCCTCATCTCTTGGGTTTGTTTCTGGTAAGCTGCACCCACAAGCACTGAATCCAAAACGCCACATATTTAATGTAGCCAAGGTTTATTCAAGATATATCAAACCTCCTCATCCAACAGAAAGGGATCAGAATAACAACTTAAAAACAATTAAAATGTACATACACCAAGCGTGAGGCAAGGCACCAGCAAAGGGAGCAAAAAAACACTCAGACACAGAAACGTTCCGTCACTTGCCTCCTTTAACACCTCATAGCTGTTCTTAAGATTTTTTCTAATGCCCAATAACAGCCAGGCCAATCAAAGTTAGCCATTGATTACCATTCTTAGCTGTCCTTATTTAAACCAGAAAATTATTATCACCCTTTCATTTACATTACAGGAATCACTTTATCAAGTAAAGACAGTTTCTTCATACAGTTTTTAAAGAAAGGGCTATAAAGTACATATTTTGAATCTATAGGAAGTCTAAGAAGCCTTTTATTCCCCTAAACCTTTATAGAATATACATTCTTTGTCTTGTTATTAAGGTAGAAAAATATATTTAGTTACTGTTGGAAGTGAAGGACTGTTGGAAGTCTGCTGCGTCAATGACAGAGGAAGACCTATCAGTGAGTCAGGTAGCTAGAAAGGGGCACCTTTTCTCTAGAGGGAGCACCTTTTCTCCACCACTATGACATGATCCCTTCGATGTATAGATTGCTACACTGAGGGAACTTCCTTCCTGCTTCTCTTCTACTCTCCTCCATTATTGCACACCGGCTTCGTCTTCCACCATGTGTGGAGAGAAATGCAGACATCTACCATCCAGCTAGGTTGATTAGAACAGAGTACCTATCTCTCCACTTTTCTATCCAGAATGGAGTGTGCTAAAAAAAGACTCCTCTTATTAGTTAGAAATTATGAACTGGCTTCAAGCTTCTTTTGTTGTCAGCACATCAACACATTAACACATGGTTAAGCTTCACCGTGTTTTGCCTCAGTGCACTCTGCTTTTAATGCAAAGGTATCTCTTACCAGAGAGAATTACCAACAGCTACTAGAACTAGACTTATTTTGAAGGAGGAATGCATTTTGCCACAGGAATCCAGGAAGTAGTTTTCCATTATGTAGAATACTCAATTTGAGATTAATGAACCCAGATGGCGTTCTGACAGTGTTAGGGGAAAGTTTTCAGCTATAGCTGGTGGTTCTGTTGGCGCTCTATTTGAAGTGGACACAATCACTACTTAGGCCCCTTCCACATGGGCCAATAAACACGGGTGTAGGACAGTAAAAAACCTATTGGGGGAGGACTTCGCACAGATCTTGCCCCTTAAATGAGTCTGCCCCATGTTACTTCCCCCAAACTGGTGGGGTTTTTTTTAGAATCATGCTTTAAGTGAGTCTTTTAAAAAATCCTGGGTTGTGGTCACTCACAAGTGAATGGCTGGGCGGGAGGTGCTTTATTTTCTGGTTTTCCTTTTAAAAAAAATTTCATGGCTTACATGAACATATCTAAGCAGGTGCAGATGGTCGTATTGTGAGACATCAGAATGGCTGTCGGGATTCATGTGTGTATGCCACTACACATCAGTGGGAAGTAAATTGTTTTAAAAGACGTGCCTCTGTGTGAAGGCGCGACAGCAACTGGATTGTTTCCATGGGCTCCAATCACTGCCTGCATGTGAACACAAAAACAGTCACTCAGTTTACCAACTCTGACCAGAAGATGAACGAACTCTGCTCCTGGATACTGGGCTCAGTGGCATACTTGCAGAAAATGGTGCCCAAGGCAAGTACTGAAATTGCGGGGAGGGGTCTTGTAAAAGGGCAGCAGGCTGGTCAAGGTAAACACCTCCAACCTCCTGCCGTTGGGCAGCGCTGGTCCCTGGGTAACATCCTGAAGGGCAGCAGCTGTGAATGTAGCAGGACACTGGCACCCTGCCCATCAACAACAGCACTCACAGGCAGAGCAGCCAGGCAAAGCTAGCTGTTGCAGCACTAGTTTGAGCAGAGCCTGCCTCACTGGTCAGTGAACATGTTGCCCAGGAAAGAGGTGGGCCAGCAGGTGGGGAAAAAAGTAGGTGGGCAGCAGCAGTCTGAGGTGGCAGGAGGGCAGCAGGTGGGTGGCAGGCAGAGACTGGTGGGTGGGAGCGCAGGAGGAGGAGGCAGTCTTGGCAATGCAAAGCAGCTCTCATGGGGGGAAGGGTCAGCCAAATGCAACCCCCCACATGACACTCAGAAATGGTGCCTCAAGAATCAGCCCCCTCTGTCCCCCCCCCCAAATATGCCAACTGGCCTAGGAGTAACCCTAACTCTTCTTAGCTAGTGTAGGGTCTATTTTTTCCTTATTACTCTCTTCCTGCAAACACCATGGGTGTCATGGACAGGGAGTCAGCTAGCTAGGAGTCCTCTGATGAGGAGCACTGGCAATATGACCCCACTGTGCTGGCGCTCCAGTTAACTGGGCATCAAGTACAACCAGAAGCCTCACAGGATGCAGACAGAGCTGGCCCAAGTTAAGAGTTAGAAGCCAGAGTGCTTGCAGAAGCACCTCTAGTCACTGAGAGTCAACCTAGCAGTCCACCAAGCTCACCTGAGTCTGTAAGGCAGCTGAGGATTCGCACTGGGCAGGAATTGCACTCCAAAAAGCACAATGCACGTTTGGAAGCCCTAAGGCATCACAGAGAATGCTGTGAGTCAGCTCAGGATTAAGACTGAGGCAGATTCTGCATAGGTCAAAACAGCAGTGTGAAAACGATGTGAAAACAGTGTAAAAGGGTTTTAAATGGTGTAAAAGGGTTTACACCATTTTCACACCATTTTCACACCACTATTTTTGGCCCATGCAGAATCCACCAGAGCCACAGCACAGGCGTATAAGAGACTGTTGTGGGAAGTGGAAGTTGCAGGAGCAACCTTGTTGAGAGCCTGACAGCTTTCTGCCACACCCACTTGCAGACTGATTCCTTGGAACTCTGACTCAGGAACGCAGGGAGAAAGGGACAAAGCGTGGGAAGAGGAAAGAGTGGTGGAGGAGGCAGCACAGGGTGGGCAAACTACGAAGGACAACTGCAGGGGCCAAGGGGCTCGATATAGAGGGAAGAGCCAAGTCAGGATCAGCTGCATGTGGAAGAGGGGAGACGAAGAGGTGACAGAAGCTAGCGCTAGCTAGCGCCTCTGTCATCCTGTGGCTCCAGTACTGGACCAAATTAGGGCAGCCCCAGGACACTGGGGCTGAGGATGGGACACAGAACTCCTGGGAAGGGATAGGTGGGATGTACCCGGGGCCCCGCAGGTCCCCGGTGAGGCACAGAGCCAGCAGAGTAAGACTGTTCTCTCCCTCTCTTGCTTCTGTACCTGCTATTAGCTGGAACCTGAATCTCTGAGAGCCTGGCAGGCCAGCACAATAGGTCTTTCCAATTTGAAAATAAATGGCTCAAATCAGCATGGTTAGGAGTTGAAAGAATAGATCTAACTAATCAAACTTTCTTTTGTTTTTCTAAACAAAACCATCTTCACAAGGTCACAAAAGAAACAAGAGGAACTCTGCCGAACACATTTCAATGGAATGGCAATGTCTTGGTGCCACTATCAAGAAAACTCTGTCTACAAACAACTTCACACAGCAGTAGAAAACACAGCAAGGATATCCTCTAGTCTTTAGCTCGAAACCAACATTTTGAATTGAACCTCAAAACTAAAAACTGTAAGACTCAGAACATGGTCCTAAATTTAAGGGAATATATAAAATTTAAACTACAGCCATAGATTTTTCTGTCTTGAAATGAATGAGTCTTTCATATTAAATCAAGAAGTGACAATTTTCAGAAAAAGTTTCTTTCCCTAATGCCGTGACCCTTTAATACAGTTCCTCATGTTGTGGTGACCCCTAACCCGAACATTTATCCATTTTACAGGAGAACACTGATGCAGAGAGTCTCAGGCAACCCCTGTGAAAGGGTTGTTTGACCCCCCAAAGGGGTCATGACCCACAGGTTGAGAACTGCTGCCCTAGTGCTTTGTGCTCAAATATTAAAACTTGTTTCCAGTACTAACATTTCCAAAGAGTGTTTGGTACGATCTATCTTGATTTTGAAACTATTGAGTCCACATCATCATTTTTTTAAAAATGTGATTAAAATGCAGGATATACAGTTATCTACAGTTAATTAATCTCACATACACACGAACACATACACACAAACACAACACATAAAACTAGCCAAAATGCAGTCTGTAACTGATATGCTTGCTCCTGAGTCCTAATTGTGACCTGATTGTGATTCATTTCAATGCACTGAAGAATGATCAAATGGGTTTTGCACTTCAGTCCCCTTCAGATCAAAATTGGTTGTGTATGATTTGCAAATATACCCAACCAAAAACCTTCATGCTGCTACCTCTAATTGTGATTAACCCCTCTTGGCATAATTTTACACCTTGGCATGTTTCTCTCAAATTGGTTGTAAAAGTAGAATTTCAGGTAAACTGCACTGTCGAAAGCTTTCACGGCCAGATTCAACTGGTTCTGATCAGTTTTCCAGGCAGCGTGGCCGTGGTCTAGTGGATCTTGTTCCTAACGTTTCACCTGCATCTGTGGCTGGCATCTTCAGAGGTGTATCACAGAGGGAAGTCTGTTACACACTGTGTCTAGTGAGAAGAGAATGTTTAGTGGGGTATATATTGTCCATGTCCCAGGGTGGGAACCAATCAGTAAGTGTTTGGGTGGAACTTGTTATGCAAAGATGTGGTTGATAGTATTGTATTGCGGGTGGGGTTTATCAGTCCAAGGAGTGATTCACATTTTCATGCCCTGCAGCAGCAGAAGTATTGGTGAATGCAAATCCTGTGTTTGGGTGGAGTCCATTGTTCATGAACTTAGCATGCCGTTGGGGTTTGCTTTTGGTGTTTTTAAGTACTGGTAGCCAAGCTTAATTTTCAGAGTCTCTTCTTTCCTGTTAAGTTGTCTTGGTGTTTGTGAATTTCAATGGCCTCCCTGTTACCCAGCTTAACAGTATAAGAACTTATTTTTATAGAGCAATGGGGAATTACTTGGCTTGGCAATACAAGAGGTAGGCTGGGAGGAGATCTTTTTAGACAACTATACCAGAAATGGCTTGAAATGTATCCACAGAGAATTCACAAAAGACCAAATTGCAGTTTAAATATTTTATATAAGTTTTGGTTGCAAACAATGACACAGTGAGATGTTAAGGCACATACACACAGTTCCTAAGTATATAAACAGGGAGGAAAAGATAGGCTGGATGATAGAATGGGAGTTGGGAAAGCAGGGGACTTATATGTTACCTAAGATCTGCAGAGAAGTTCCAAAAGAAGGCAAGGATCTCTATGTCAGCGTAGAAACCCAAGAGAAAGATGATATCATGTCTCACACCAACTTGACCAAGAGAGGTTCAGGCTAGTATTGAGCAATGAGCTTAAGGTAAGCAGGACTTTTATAGGGTGGATGGCTAGTTTGGTGGGAAAAGAGACCCTTTGCATTAGGTTTCATTTCTTGCATCTGTGCTGGGTTGCAGGGCTGAGCTAATTAACAGCTCTATCTATTGTTCTAAACCCCAGGGGTTGGTAGCCAATTGGTCCTAGATTATATCATTGATACCTTGAATGGTTTATGCAGAGGTGCTTCCTAAAGTCTCTGCCTTAAGTATTCAAATTTGGCTGAGGTTTGAGTGAATCAGGAAGGGATCTTGTTGTTAGGGAGATCGTATCTGAGAGGTGGGGGAAATGCAGGGAAGAGGCAATTGTTTGGAGAAATGTTTTCTCACGAGTGCAGTATCAGGGAGTTTTCCAGGATCCATTGTATCAGAACAGCTTAGCGAGGTGTGGTGTTCAGGAGTTCTACAGACTCCATTATGTTAACCGAGTACTCAGGCAGGGTGGGATAATCAAAGATTCATGTCCTTGTTATGAGGCATCCAGATTATATTACTGGAGTAACTAATAGATCTAATCTCTGCAAACAGATTGTTTTGCCTTAAGCTTGCTTTCAGCTTGGACACTCTGCTATCCACCCATACAAACATGGAAACATGTAGCGCACAGTGTAAGGAATAATATGAAAATCCAATATTTCATAAGGCAGGGGATAAAAGGAAGGGTTACATTCCTGTGCAGTCTGACAAAGTAACCTTCTGAATTGTCCAGAATTTCAGTGTTTTCAAATGTTCTACTACTGCAGATTTTTCAGGATAGTTAAGCCGATAGTGTTTTTCATGCTCCTTAATACGAGTCTGAATGCTGCATTTTGTGGTTCTTATGTAGACCTTTCCACAGCTACAGTGTATGCGATAGGCTCCTGCAGAAGTGAGGGGGGGGGGTCTCTCTTGTCCTTTGCTGAACATAGCATCTGCTGTATTTTCCTGGTAGGTTTGAAGATGGTTTGTAGGTTATGTTTTTTCATCCGTTTCCCTATTTGATCTGTGATTTCTTTGATGTATGGTAGAAATATCTTTCCTGTGGTGGGCTGCTTCTCCTCAGTCCTCTGGGTTTCTCTTGGTCTTAAAGATACCGGTCTGTGTGTTGGTTTTCTGTATACTGTGTTTCAGATAAACTATTTTCTTACTACAGAGAGGCTAGAGACTTGTAGAAAAACTGAGTATCTCACAGGGAAAGGTGAAAGTCATTAAGAATTGAAACACATGATCTACAAAAGAATTTTAGAACACTATTGGATTTTATTTGCCATTTAATATAGTCCCTACTATGAACCTTCTCTCCCTAAATGAGATTAATTACTTTGTTAATACTGAACTTTGTGCAATAAGTAGTTTAATCTCTCTTGATATGCTGTATTCCAAATGAATAAATAGTACTGATGTAGCTATCCCCCATAATCATGTCATTTCTACAGTTAATTAATCTCATCAATTATCTCCCTATATATGCTATCTTTAACGGAGCAATTTGTGAAGCACTTAAAGGGAGTAATAGCAATAACATCACGTCATATTCAGTTACTAACTTCTGCTGGCAACCACATTAAAACTAAGTCAAAGGCAAAATAGTCTCTATAAAAGAGATGTGTCAGTTGATGGTGGAAAGAATGACAGACAGCAGTCTAATTAATGTGATATGTATATATTCCTGATTCTATTAATGTGGCCTAGGTTTTAATTCAGTTTTGTTAGTGTGTCAATTTGGAGAAAATATTTGATTTTTCAGTAATCAAACCTTATAGTTCTCTGAAAAATTCATTTATAATATTGCACTCAAAATATTATTTAAATTATT
The DNA here is from genome assembly GCF_021028975.2 of Sphaerodactylus townsendi. Lineage (NCBI taxonomy): Eukaryota > Metazoa > Chordata > Lepidosauria > Squamata > Sphaerodactylidae > Sphaerodactylus > Sphaerodactylus townsendi. The sequence goes on from NC_059427.1 coordinate 85,027,262, forward strand.
TCTTTTTAGCATACAGGTATCAGAAAGACCAGTTGTCCTCTTACAATATTTTACAACTACATTTTTTAGAAACAAAGGAACAGTTATCCCTGGCAAAGATTTTTTCATACAAAAATCCTAAGCATAGCAATAAGTCCCACTGAGTTCAATAATACTTACTACCTAGTAGGTATTGCACAAAGAAAGGTCAATTTTCTTCCATTTTGATGTTTAGAGCACAATTTGAATACCTACCAACATACTATTTTTTTTAAAAAAGCAGAGTCGTTAAAAGAGTCTCACAGGAAAGCAACATTATTTCTTGTCAGTACTAGAGACTATACAACCAGACAATCAACCCATTTATAATCAATTACAAATCAGAAACAAAGAATTTGTCATTTGTGTTATTTAAGAATAAGGGAACATATGAAATTGTATTTCAGCTGACTGTAGTTGAGGAGTCATCAGATTCTAGCATAGCTGAAAATAGAACTACTTTGATGTGGTGGTATCAGTATAATTAGATGGAATATACAGGAATAAGCTGGCTGGCAACCAGTAGGAGTCTGGGGATAGGGATTTGGATTTGGATATGAGGGGTACCATTGTGCAACTGCGTTACATCACTTCTAAGAAAAACACGGAAATGATGTCATGTCACTTTACGAATTTTTGGACACTAGTGCTAAAACTAAAGTTTCTGGCAATGTCTAGTGTGGAGATTTCCTTGGAAGTCGTGTAACACTGTAGTGCCAATGGTAATTTTTTCTTTTGCCAGCCACTAGTGTGAAGTCAAGCTATAGGAACTCTGGGTGGAAAAAAAAGAAGAAGAAGAGTTTGGATTTATATCCCCCCTTTCTCTCCTGCAGGAGACTCAAAGGGGCTTACAATCTCCTTGCCCTTCCCCCCTCACAACGAACACCCTGTGAGGTGGGTGGGGCTGAGAGAGCTCCGAGAAGCTGTGACTAGCCCAAGGTCACCCAGCTGGCGTGTGTGGGAGTACACAGGCTAATCTGAATTCCCCAGATAAGCCTCCACAGCTCAGGCGGCAGAGCCGGGAATCAAACCTGGTTCCTCCAGATTAGATACACGAGCTCTTAACCTCCTACGCCACTGCTGCTGATATCCTACATCCAGAAGATAAATAGCACCCATACACAGGAGACAATCTTTGTCTTACCACACTCTCTTTAACTATTTTGTCTTACCACTCTCTCTCAAAGGCTGTTTCTGCACTGGTGGAATACAGTGCCCCAGGAATGGCAAAAACACCGTCCCTGGGGAGGTGTTCGCACACCAGGTGCTGCTGCAACACAGCAGAGCCGTGCTTGCACTGCCCAAGAAGCGGAAATGCCACTTTTGAACCTCGCTCCAAGAGTGAGGTTTTTCAAAAGTGGCGCCTTCCACCCGCTGCTGTGCGCACGGCAGCGGGTGGAAGGCGGAATTTCCCTCCCGCCTTCCCCAGCCAGCTTACCTTCTCCTGCTGGCTGCCGTGGTGTTGTGGAGGCCAGGGGACACCCCCCGGCATCCGTCTCCAGAGCCATTGCTCTGGCCCCTGGCCTCCACAATGCCACGGCAGCCAGCAGGAGAAGGTAAGCCTGCTGGGGAAGGCACAGCTTGTGCGAAGGCTGTGCCTTCGCCTGCGCCCCTACCAGGACCTCTGTGGAAACTACCTCGGGGGGTGCATCAACATAATTTATGCCAATGCACCCCCGCTCGCTGGCTGTGAGGAAACGGCCAAAGTTTTATGCATTGTGTTTCTCCAGGAATTATCTGATTTTAGGAAGTTAGTGCATATTTTACAATTAGAAGGTACGAACCTTAGTCCTTGCATGTGGCATGGTCAATGAAGAGAGAGCACTAAAATATGCAACCCTACTATTTTCAATTTTTTAAAGTTAGTGATCCTAACAATGCTGCCATAGCAGCCAAGAATCTGTGGTCTGCAGCTCAAAATCTAATTCCAGCCACAAACTCATGAGGCTGCCTTTAGCAAGCCCTGGTATTTCACCAGTTGGCATCTCACATACAGTATGGAAATAGTGAAGCTAGCTTTAACTGCCTGACTTTTGTGAGGATCACTGATCGTATACATAAAGTAATTTGAATACTCAGGTAAACATTTATTACACTTACCCTATGTCATTAGAAAAATTACATGATTTTAAAAATGGGCAAGGAACAACTATCCTTTTCTTCATTCATGAAAAAGCGCTTTCAGTTATGGCATATCTTGCTCCTTTCACGAACAGTATAAAATACTTCAACCTTTTTGCCCTAGACCAATAGCAACCATCCAGCTCTACTAAAAGTAAAGTGTAAAAGTGGATTTGTGATATCCATTTGACAGGGTCAATAGCACAGGTCAACACAGAAATAAATTCTACAGATGAGACGTAGCCTTTTCCTTTGGTAAACCTGAGTTTTAAATTGAGGGCCAAAAATAAGTACAGCTCTGAGACATTGTAGAGAAACAGTAGATGAAAATGAACAGCATTTCTGCGTGCAACAATTTTGTTGCGTTAATAACCAAGTTATTCTGTCCAACAATGTCTGTGCTTTCTGCAGTCATTTCCGTCATTTAGAGAAAATGATGCTGGTGCCAGGCCACATTTGCATGATGGTATTTAAGGAGCTTCTTTTAATTATTTTGCATTATGCTCTGCTCTTCTAGCAAAGTAATGAAAAGGAAAAGAGCTGTAGATAGGAAAAATGTATGATGTAGTTACAACATTGCCTTTAACTAACTCATTTACATAAAAATCTACGTGTTTTAAACAGACATGCAAAATATTGACAGAAGGAATTTTCTTTTATGGGTTATGAAGTGGTTTGTAATGAAAGCTGAATAAGTTTTCTGTGGAGGGACTATGATTTATCTTTTAAAAAGATAAGAAAGAGATTCCCAGTTTCACAAAAGAATACAAAACAAGAAAGCAGCATTAAAAAGAAATGTGCTCTTCCTGGGGGGCATTCCCGAACCTATTTATATTAAACCTTTCTCTACTATTGAAAAGGTCCAGTGCACATGCAGAATGTGACCTTGCTCATACAAGAGATCAAACAACAAAGTAGAGGCCAATGAGAGCATGCTCTGACTATTTGAACCAAAATAAATCAACTTGGAAAGCATTGTTGCCTACCCAAATGAGATGAAACACCTAAGGGAAGACAGATTTGCATGTTCTGCCTCTGGCCGGATATTAGGTTCTCTAGTAACATCCAGTTTTTTCTTTCAACTCTTTTAACTTTTGAGATGTACATATGTAACAGAATTGAGATGACACTCAATGGTTTATGAATGCTCAAAGATATATCTGTCCCCATTCCAAGAGTCCAGCATGCTCCTGTATGCCTCTACAATGTGAAAAATTTGAAGTAGCAAAAGGTTTAGGATTTTCTCAGCAAGACTCCTCAATAATCTGGATGAATTGAGTCCCTATAGGTGCATAATGTATTAACACAGAATATACATTTAAAGCTTTGTTCCCATTGCTAGTTACTTCTGTAACTGAAGGGTAGATAGAAAACTCATCCTCATTAATATGTAAAGTACTGCTGTAATAACCTTGTGCCCAGGTTAAAAATCTAATATACAAAGGATGGTAGTCCAAACAAAATCATCATGTCTACAAAGGAAGACTCTGCAACAGTCAGCATGATGTAGTAGTTACGAGAAGGTGGACTCTAATCTGGAGAAACAGGCTTGATTCCCCACTCCTCCACATGAGCTGCAGAGTCTTATCTGGTAAACCAGAGTTGCTTCCACACTCCTACATTCCTGTTGGGTGACCTTGGCCTAGTTATAGTTCTTTGGAACTCTTTCAGTCACAAGGTGTTTTTTGTGGGAAGAGGAAAAGGAGTTTATAGAAAAAGGTAGAGTATGAATCCAAACACTTCATCTCTTCTTATTATTCCAGTGGCCTTCATTGAAGAGGCTGAACTATTCTCTGTTTCTTGTTCTACTCTAGTCTTTGAGGGGGGAACATTTTGGACAGAGGAGGAAGTAGGGGAAGACTCTGCCAGTAGCAGCAGCTGAATGAGACAGAGTTTGTTTCACCAGTGCTACAGCCTCTTAAAGCATGACCAGAGGCTCAAGCCCTTGCGAATGAGTTAAACAGTGAGTGGTGAAGGACCTCTGTTCCACTCTTAACATCACAAAATCAAGGGCCCCTTCCACACACACAAAATAATGTGTTTTCAAACCACTTTCACAACTGTTTGCAAGTGGATTTTGCCATTCCGCACATCTTCAAAGAGCACTGAAAGCAGTTTGAAAGTGCATTATTCTGCATGTATAAAAAATTGAATAATAAATAAATAAATAAATAAATGTGCGGAATGAGCCAAGATGAAAAAGATCTGCTTCACATTTGAAACATTTGCCTCAAGCTCCTGCTTGCTGTTTGTTTTGTATTTGTATATTGTATTTCTAATTTTTTTGTATTGCAAGATGTTTCGGGTCGCCACTGAGAAAAAAAGTAGCATATAGGTGGGTAAAATATATTTATACACTTTAAATGGCATAATTAAAACAACAGCAACAATATAACAGCAACAGTGGCAACACCAGTGGGGTGGGTAAATAGTTGGGTACATAAATATATGGGATTGATGCACCTTTGGACTATGCTGGAAAAAAGAGCGTACATTCTCAGTAGGGTTGTTAACATATTATTTCAATAGTATGACTTTGGATGTGGCCATGTGAAAAATAGAACTTGATGTGCTAAGGGCCAGAAACGGTCAGGCAGGGTGGCCAACCACTAGGTGAAGCTTGGAGATCCCCTAGAATTACAGCTCATCTCCAGACTACAATGATCAATGATCAGTAGAAAACATCTGCTTTGGAAGATGGGCTCTATGGCATTATACTCATTGAGGTTCGTACCCTCCCTAAACACTCTCCTCACTCTCCCAACCCACAGATGACAACCGAGTGGCAGGTGAGAATCATTAGTGAAACAGCAAGAGGGATCTGAGAAGATGGAATTTGAAAAAAAATGCTGATCATACATACATAAAGACACATGTGTTCTGGGATCAGGTTAAATTTTGTTGTTTGGGTCAGAAGTTTCAGTTCCTGGTGGCTTTGTGGTTCCAATATGCTTAATAGATGAATAATTCAATTTAATTGATTAGAAAAGTAATCACTCAGTGTCAAAGCAATGAAATGGTCTGAAATACAGGCCATTCTGAAAAGGAATCAATTGCATTTCACTGAAGATAAGAGTGATCACTCTCTTGAAATGGCATCCCAACTAGCCCAACCCCAGTTCACCTAGTCATTGCTGTCACGCTAATGTCTCTTTGCTTCAGGAGCACTAAAAAATAAGTAAACTCTACTGTAAATTTTTTTAAATAAATTGGTGCTAGTGCAATGTAAAGTCACTGATAAATATTAATATATGAAAAAAACACAGCAGGCAAGATTGTCTACAGAGAGCTGTTACAGCACTGCAGTTCTCCTGGCCCTTTGACATTGTTCTCATTTAATATAGGATGTTTCTTTAGCAGAAGCTGCCATCTGTGCCAAATTGCATTCTATTACCCAGCTAATGAAAAATGAGAATGGAGTCGTACCTTCTTCTGATGAATTATTGGCCATCCAAAGTCCTGCACATGACTGCAAAACACACTCTATTCCTGACAATGGGGTACTTAGATTTTACCTACGTTATCAGCACAAAACCGTAAACCTTTTCCCCCCATCTGACTTACAATAGCCACAAGAAAGTGCCTAGAAATTAAACATTAACTTGTTCAAAATCTGTCAGTTTTCATTGACCTATTTTGCTTAATACCGAAAACCTCAAGGATGGAAACCTCAAGTAACAGCTCTATTTAAATCCCAACATTGATTTGAGAGCTGCATTGTAGAGAGAACCGCATTGATCCACCATCATCAATATAAAGCACTAACCAGATGGTATTAATAACTTTAAGGAAATTTCTCTTTTGCTTCAGTGGGTAGGATAATAATGTGGAATGTGCAAATTGCAATGTTGGGTATCATATTGCAGTTATTTCTGTAAAGGAAGTCATACTGGTATCTGAACAGATTTTTTCCTCCTTCCTCAACACTGTAAAATGTTACCAGAGTTATCTAGTATTGTCCCAGGGAGTGGCAGCATGCTGTGAAGGTAATGAGTTTTATCTTAATAGGAAAAGATGGTGAGGCCAAGTGGCTCACAAATGCATGCATTGCTTTCCTCTGCTTATCTCTTTCTGGTTTTTTGGTGGCAGTCTCCCTTTTGCTTAATGACGGAACTGAGGAATAGAAAATCTTTTAACATTCCAGGCTCTCTAAAATGATGTAACGAATTTACAAGGGAAATGTGATATGGCAAGATATTTATTACATATATTGAATCATATAGTGTGAATAAACTATACTTTCAACTGCAGTATTTGTATTAAGGTTAAACAAAAAAGATGTAAGCAAGGGAAAGATAAAAAATATTTTGATGCTTACTAGGCCTGATACTGACTTCACAAGAGCTTTGCCAAAGACACTAGATCTAGAAAGCAAGTATTGTTTTAATGATGTGTTCTTGTTTGGTTTTACTAAAAGCAGAAAGGGGGGTTATAAATGTTGTAAATAAATAAATATGTGTGCACAGATAGAGCCACTGCTGAGGAGAGGGGGACAAAATTTCAGTGGCCCAAGTCAGCTGCAGGGCCTATGAAGCCAACATCACTCTATATTCATGATGTAATTTTGACTGCAACCACTAGGATGCAGGGAAGGCAGAATGCAGTAAACAGTACCTCTCTGACTGTTGACTCAAGTCTTTCTACAAAGCTTACAATGCAGCTGACGGAAACCATTGCTTCTCAGATCCTTCTAAACTCAGTCAAGTCTGCACTGGCACAAGGCAAGACCAGACAGGACAAGCTACAGTCATTGCTAGGATGCAGCCTCCTAACAAGGTCATTACCTCCAACTGTCTCTGGTTTTCCACTTCTGTTAGTTCCACCCACCTCTGCACAGCCATATCTTGCGGAGCAGCAGCCCTGTCAGCGTGTGGTAGCAAAATAATTTTTAAAAACATTTCACAATCTTTTCTTACATTTCTGTAACACTTTCCCACATGCTTTTGCTCCTTTGTTTTGCTCTCTTCCTTTCACGATCTGCCATTTATTTATCCCCTCTTCTATTTTTCCTCCCTCCTCCCCCTGCATTTACTTTTACATCTCAAGTCTTTCTCATCTATCCTGGTTGGCAACTTGGAACTATTTAATGGTAGCATAGCAGCAAAATATTATGAACAGAAGTGAGAAGTTAATATTTCTTCACAATCTATAAAAGTGATAAAAGGATTGCCCCCACCCCCGCACGCATGAATGCTAATACGTATTAATCTGCCTTAGTGGCAACACATGAGAAACAGAAGTTAGAACTATTTATTTATATATTTCCCACATTTTCTCCCTAAAAGGTACTCAAAAGCAGCTCACATTAAGAGGTGGGCATCTGGCTAAAGTCACAACAGAAAAAACCTGGTTTTTTTCCATCCCCAACCCCAATTTTTTTCACCCCCAAAAGTGGGGCCATAGTGGTTCTCGGCAGCCAAATGACCTAAATGAAAACCTACAAGCATTTTATTATCTGAGCGGGGGACTGACATAAGAACAGATAGACTCATGTAGAGAATGCTTTCCAAGCCAAAAGGCCGAGAAGCAAAATATGAACTTAATAGGAATAACTGGGCAATACTTCACTCTACCAGATCCAGGTGTTCTAGATTAACTCAGTGTTTATATTCCTTGCATTGTGCAGGGTTGCCAGCTTTAGATTGGGAAATACCTGGAGATTTTGGGGTTGGAGCTTGAGGAGGGTGTGGTTTGATGAGGGAAGTGACTTTTATGGGGTAGAATGCCACATTATCTTCCAAAGCGGTCCATTTCCCCAGGTAAAGTGATCTTTGTCACCTGCAGATCAGTTGAACCCCATCCACCACTTCGGGATTGGCAAGTCTAACTGATATCAATCAAAATGCAATAGGTAGAAACTTTAGCCCCAATTCAAGGTAAGTCATAATTTGAGTCTAATTAAAAGTGAGAAATAAAGGGTGTCCAATATATATGTCTGACCACATTCTCCAAAAGTCACCCTCTGCTACCAGATGTTATAAGGATTGGAGACTCTGGGTTGGGAAATTCCTGGAGATTTTGCGGGCAGAGCCTGGAGACAGTGGGGTATGTGGAGGGGAATTCTCTCAGCTGGACATAATGCTCTGCAGTCCACCTTCCAAAGCAGCCATATTGTCCAGGGGAACTAATCTCTTTCATCTGGAGATCAGTTAGAATTCCAGGAGAAATGAGGGTGGGCAAACTTAATAAAGCCCTCCCCATAGGGAAAATAGTAAATTATGTTTTTAAAGATCAGCTCTTTAAAACCAGCAGATTAATAATTATTTTCTAGAGGAAATGGGATGAATAGGGAAATCTTCCCACTTCTACATTTTCTTGGTCACTTTCTTCTACATGGTCTAGTGTTGCTATGCAGAGGCAGTCAATGACAAACCATCCCTGAATGCCTCATGCCTTGAAAACCCTATGAGGTTGCCACACGTCAGTAGCAACAACAGTAAAAGAAAAGGATAAAAAAAGATCTACGGATGAAATGCTGTGAAATAAATGCCTACCTGACATTTGGCAGGGACTCGGGCAACTGTAGCTTTAGAAATGCAGGTAATTTTGAACTTTGGCTTTGTTTCCAACCAATGCTCATTTGTGTTAATGAGATCACGAAATCATTTTTGAGTCTGTGCCTGTATTCACATTTTCCTTGTTTACTCTAAGAGATTTCTATTCATGTGTGATTGTTAGTCCAAATAATTACGTACAATAATTACTGAAACATGCCAATATGTCAGATTTTTTTTTCAGTGCATGGAAAAAATGTTCTGCTTGAAAGGCAGAATTATCCCATGTTTATTTCTTTAGAGATCTACTTTGTACATTGAGATTCCCCATCAGTATTTGCATATGTGCAGTTTCCTATATTTTCTAATTAATTTAGATTTTCCCCCTTGTATTTTTCCAGTGCTAAAAATGGCAAAATAATTTATTCATGTTCACATGATTGTATTCAGATTCTTTCTATTTTACGATTTTATACCAATACTACACACCCAAACAATCCCTGGATTGCAATGCTATGCTTAACCACATCAAAACTGTGTTCACATGCTATGCATCGATAATATGTACTGGAAGTGGGAAGATGGAAAGAATCAAAGAATCTGGATGCAAACCAAGCATGCTTTCATACTGCAGTTGATGACATGGTTCTCATAGTAGCTCACTATATTTTGAAAACGAATACAACTTTGAACTTGTATCATGCTTTTTCATGATTCATAATTTTCAAAAACTTCAGCCATTGTATTAGACTGATTCACATGTACGTTTTAGCCAGGCCCTGGGCTAGCAAGGTATATTCACAAAGCGTACAAGCGGATCATTGGCAACAAAAAAAGCTTTGAAAAAACCTGCAGCTTCATCACTCCTAAAACTCACCAGCTGCCACTGGTAGGTTGAGAACTCCAGGTTAGGAAATAACTGGAGATGGAGAGATGGAGCCTGGGGAAAGAGGGGAGGACTCTCTTTCTCATGCCTCCCTTCACCACAGTGATGTCTCCTCAATAATTGTGAACTGAAGGTTTTATAAGCAACAAATGTGGTCTTGTTAATTCTCTCATCAATGTTTATTTGTTGCCTAAGTATATGTGTACCTTCCTTATTCTGTAACTCTCTTGCATGCTGAGAATTCACAAAACAAAACATCCAATTTAATATACACTCAATACAATGGAGACACTTTGGTGAATGATGCATAATGTATAAAGAATCAACACATGCAATCCCAATAACAGCAAAAAGAAGCTTTAAATCTGCTTCCTATGCAATTTCACAAAGTGGTCCAACATCATAGTTTCAAATACCTCATGCATTTTCCATGATCTAAACTGACTTCTTAAAAAATGCTATTCTGTTGCTCATGAATGAAGGTTTAGAATGGCGAACTTCATGACTTACATTCTGAAGAGTTTGCAGTCTTTTCTTTTTGCATTCTAAAAATGTAACGGAAACTATATCACCCTGATAATCTCATTTTCCAATTCTTATTCGTTAACATTGCTGGCTGCGGCCAATTACAAATGCCTTAAGGCTTGCCGAGTCATAGTTATAATGTGACAGGTCAGATTTCATTGTTTGCTCCATCCATCATTATTGACGCAGTAATTCAAAGTATGCATGGCACCATCTATTCACTGACTCTTCTCCCTGTGCAGCTGCTGTAATTTTAATGCAGTGGGTTATTATGAAGCACATCGTCTGTCATTCAAAGATTACCTCTTCCAAGCATTTCAAAACAGATCCCATAATTATGCTTGTCCTCCAACTGCATATAATATTCTTTACTGCCACTGGGCAATCAAACCCCAAAGGGCATCATGGATAAAGTTCTCAAGAAATAACTGGTTCCAATGCATATATATTATGTATATGTGTGAGAGTTAATACACACCTAACAAAGTGATAAAAAGATTGCTGAGAAGCTGTTCTGCTAATAAATGCCACAACTGCTACCATTGTTGTAGCACCTCTTTAGCACTCCCAAAGGGACCGGGTTTCACTGTTCAAAGAATGAATGCATCAAAGACACTACCCATCCACAAAAAGGATTTGCATGCTACAACTCCTGACTGACCTGCCTGCATGGAAAACATTACTCATGTGTTTGTTGTTAAGGTGAGAAAATTGATGATAAAGATCCATATCCTGGAAAGACCTCTGTGTGCACTGACACAATCGGATGCTTTGCAGGTTCCCAGTGGCAGGACAGGTCTTTGACCACCCTGCAAAAGTGTCCCCAAGCAAATCACATCTTCCTACAGGAATAAACAGCAGCTATTCTCTTAGAGGAAATGTTAATTGCTGCATTTAGGGACATGTTGGTTACTAGAGTCAAATCTGCTTGTGACTGACCACTAACGGCAGATCCTTTATACTGGTCTGAGAACTTTGATTGACAGGGAGTTCAAAAAGAACTCTACTGTTGACCTAAGGGAGTGGCAGTGGTGAGTAGGGGTGACAATTCAGTAAAACTGAATCACCTAAAAACCTAAAAAAGCCATATCGGCTTTTCTTCCAGGTTTTTAATTTACCAATAAAAAACCAAACATGATTCAGTTTTTTCAGCTGGTTAGGTGGGCGGGGGGGGGGGGGGGGGGGAGCAAGAACTACAACTGAATGCTGGAGTCCAGCATTCAGTTTAAGCTCTCCTCATTGCCATTTCCCTGGTCCATGTAGACTTGGGAATGGCAATGGAGAGTACAAGACTTCAGCATTCAGTTGCAACCCCTCTTCCACCACTGCTTCCCAGGTCCAAGTGGACTTGGAAAAGAGCAGTTGCTGAAGGGTGGGGAGCACAATCTTTTATTATTTAGTAATATTTGGGTTTGGGTTTTAAAAACCAAAAGTGTTTTGTGATGGTTGTCTGAAAATTTCTGTGTTTTTAAAACCCAAACCTGAAATTTACTGAATAAAAAAGATTGTGCTCGTCCCTAGTGGTGAGTGGCACTTAGGAAGGAAGGTGGGAGCAGTAGAAAAGTTGGAGAATGAAGGATCAAGAAAGATCCTGAAATAGGAAAGTAGAACCAGTAGTCCTTCCCTAGGGAGAATATTTCCAAGGAAAACGGGGTTGATCCATATGAAGCCTTAAAGAAGAAAAATGGGAACCTGTGTGTATGTTCCTGCCTCCATAGACTTGAGAATTATTTTCTCTTAATGGCCCAATGCAGAGGTGTGTGTGTGTGTGTGTGTAAATCCATTTGCAGGGGTGGTGTAGGGCTGTGCCAACACATTTACCTCCTCTGCCATCACAAGTGGTACCTATGATGGTGGAGGGAGCAAAGGCGCCAGCAATTGGCCACCCCTCAGCCTGGAGGTGGTGAAACCTAGAAGTCCAGGCCACCACAGAGCTTCACTGGTGTCTGGAACAGACATTAGCATGGGAGACAGCAGACTGGTGTCTGGAACAGACATTAGTTGGCTTCACCCCGTGTTTGTGGCTAGTTGCGCCATGGCCCAGATCCTGTACTTACACCACCCTTTTGGGTGGCCTAAGTCCATTAAGACTTATAGAGGGCTTTTGGGCAGCAGCAAGGGGGGTGTTGGCTTTATGTATTGTGCATTAATATCAGCTTCCCTGTGTGCCATCTTCAGACATATATCAGTGAAAGGTTCTTCAGTTCCTCAGTTTTCTAGGCTGGGTCAGAATACATCTATATACATTTTAACATTTGTGGGGGGGGGGAGAAGGAGGAATGAGACAGACAAAAAAGAAGAAGAAAAAGGTGTCTTTTTGTTTAGTGAAAAAAGAAGTGGGGAATCATCATACTGTCCAATGCCATTGTTGATTGCAGCATCTGGGATGAACTCTCTTTCAACCTCCCAGTCACAATCCAGTTTATTTACTATGGAATTGACTGGAGCCAGCTCCTATCTATATACATATGTCCTCATTTCCATTTCTTGGCTACAGTAGAGTATACTGTGCTCACATGGTGCTCACAGACCATGTATGTAACACCACAGATGAAGGAGATTCAGAACATCTTTGCAGGATTCTTGTTGGATTCCTTTTGCTTGGTGAGAAATGTAATCTAATAGGTAAGCTTAGGGTTGCCAGCCTCTGGATGGAGCCTGGAAAACTCATGGAATTATAACTGGTCTCCGAACAATAGATATCGATTCCCCAGGAGAAAATGGATGCTTTGGAGGGTGGACTGTATAGCATTATACCCTACTAAGATATACTTTTATTCCCCACCCAAACCTTTTGCATACCAGGCTCTACCCAGGAAGATCGAGGAATCACCCAGCCCAGGGTTGACGATCCTACTGAATACTTACTAACTCTATTTGCTTTGGTTCAACCATCCTGGCTGCTGAGAACTCCTCCTGCATATTTCTATCCGAGGCCTGGGACAGAACGAACACAACATGCATGGCCAGGAATGATTTTGGAGGGGAATCTTATGGGGGAAGTAAAGATGGAGACTATTTCTATTATGTATTTGCAGGGTTGCCAGTTCTGGGTTTGGAAATTCCGGGAGATTTTGAGGGGTGAAGCCTGGAGATAGCAAAGTTTGGGGAGAGGAAGGAATTCAGAGGGATACAATGCCATAACATCTACCCTTGAAAGCAACCACTTTCTCAAGGGAAACTGATCTCTTCATCTGGAGATCAGTTGTTATTCCAGGAGCTCTCCAAGCCCCACTTTGAAGATGGCAACCCAATGTATTTGGGCTAGAATGAGAGTATCACCAAAAATAAATATATTTTCTGCCCCAACTGAGCCACTCAATTCTTCATCTCCTTTATCTTCAGACACATACTGGAAAAATCTCTGTCAATGGTTAGATTATATGCTCAAATGTTCAGCATGTAGAATAATAGTCACTGCAGAAAACACCACTGTGTGTTTATGCTCAGCTTTTGGAATTATGATTAAAAGCTAAATGTAAATCACGATTTCCTACAAGAAACATCTTAAAAGTATGGTCTGAGAATTGCAATTAAACTAAGCAACTATGAAAAGATACTTGTCTCTGAATTTCTAAAAAAGGATAAATGAACTGACAAAACATATTATGTACAAAAGACAAAAGAACAGTAGGAAACCCATTTCTTAAGAATCTAGAAGATTTATGTAATTGTTTCAGGTTGTGCAGTGTTAATAACTAAGATCAAAATATGAACATGATGTGCTAGACAGGGTTGGGAGTTGTCTATTGCTGCCTGAGTTAACCGTTCAAGAAAGTTTGAAGTTGGAACTTGTGATAAACAACAATTAGAGGGAAACTGTCAGACATGACTACATTTCCAATATATTCCTTTTCAGATATATTGTTTACATAACCCTGGATCCTGCATTTGATGATGGGCAGTGCTTGATGGATTCATGCATGCATTTTGCACAAACATATCAAACTCATTTAGGCAACAGTAGGAGTATGAGGAAAACAAGAGGAAAATATTGTCAAGCAGATGTGCAACATCAAAACAAAGTGTAGAAAACACTGGTATGCATTGTGGGTTTACTGCAATTTCAGAATAGTGAGAGCAGTTTGTTTAAGGAGCTCTGTGAAATCCTAATGCAGTCTTCTATAAGCCTTTTTTTTGGAAGGTGTCCTGTGACCAAATCCAACCACATGGAATATGCCACATCAGAGTTGCATCTGCGTGTGATTTTTTTCAGGAACTACCTGTAAGTTAAAGCTAGCCAGAGTCTCATATCACACACACATCTTTCATGGAAAATACAAATATATTTTAAATTTTGAATAGATAACACACATTCTTATTTTCCAAAGGAAATCATTCCACAAACAATGTATTGGACAAAAATATTATGCTTATTGCACTTACTAAATCTTAAGTTGTGATCTGAACAGTTTACTATGATAAATATATTGGATATTTCCTGAAAGAATTCCTGCACATCTGTTGCACAAATTACTGAAAAAAGACAAGTTTTCTCTATCATTAACCTGAAGTTTCTGAGTCCATCAAATAGACTATTTGTGGATTATTTTATCCACCACCTGACATGTTCATTGATTAAAAATGAGTAATGATTTTTGTGAGTATACAGTGCTAGATTTATTTAGGAAAATGTATGTATTAAGTAATGGGGTCGATCACTCCAAGCCCACTTCAAAAAAAGAGAGTGGGGCATTAAATATAAATATAAATATAACAACAACAACATTAACAACAACAACTATAATAATACAGACATTTACTGAAAGCCCAGAAAACCAAAGAGGGATACAGAAAAAATGTGATTAAAATAAGGACTGAAAGCTGGTACACAAAGTACTGCATGGCAATTTCTGGAAAAAATCAAGGTGGACTGTGAAAAGACCTGGCTGTGGTTAACTGAAACTCTGAAAAAGGAAACTGAATCTCGATTTTAATTGCTAAAGAGCAGGCCCTTAGAACATATATGATCAAGGCCAAAATAAAAAATTCCTTGGATGATGGAAAGTGCAGATTGTGCAAGGAAGCTGACTAAACTGTAGATCAAGTACTCAAATGCTGCAAAAAGTTTGCCCAAACTGAGTATAAACAGAGGAACAACTCAGTGGCCAAAATAATTCACTGGAATTTATGCAGGAATTACAACTTTAGGACAGCTAAAAACTGGTGGGAACATTGTCCAGAGAGAGTCATAGAAAGTGAAAAGATCAAGATCTTGTGGGACTTTTGAATCCAAATGGACAAAGTGTTGGCATATAATACACTGGACAGCACAGTGATCGAGGACAAGGAAGTGACCATCATCAACATAATGGTAGCTGGTGACAGCAGGGTCATTGGAAAAGGACACGAGAAGATCACTAAATACCATGATTTGAAAATCAAGCTTCAGCCTCTATGGCACAAACTAGCTGAGATCGTCCCAGTGGTAATCTGCACCCTGGGTGTCATCCCGAAAACACTATGGCAGCACTTGAAACATCTACAAATTGACAAAATTAACATCTGTCAGATTCAGAAGGCAGCTCTGCTGGGATCCGCACAAATGCTACTTCAATACATTACAACTTCCTAGGCCTCTGGGTGAGGCTCAAATTATAATGAAGGACAACAATCAGCTAAAGAACTGGCAGCTATGAAATCAACCAATAATAATTATACCTGATGACCAACTAATCAAGTCCAACCAAAAGGAAGCCTATAAATACCTGGCATTTTGCAGCTGGATAACATCAAGCACGGGCAGGTGAAGATTGTAGTCAGCAGAGAATACACCCAGAGCCACAGTGAGAAAAATGGAAAGATATGACGCAAGAGTACAGACAAAAATCAGCAACTTCGATCATACCAAAGGCATTTCTACCAAAGCCTTAGCACAAAGATCAATGTTGAAAGCAAAATAACAGTGAAAAATGCAACACTTCAGTTTTGGAAAGATCTGTGGGAGAAGGGTTACAACAAGAAGGCACAGTGAATAAAAGATTTTGAGAAAGGTGTTGGCAAAAAGAAGTGTAAGAACTGGAAATAACAACTGATCTAAAACAAGAGGCTCGAATTGCAATGAAAGTCCAACCACCAGCTAAAGAAATCAACCATAATATTAATACCTGATGACTAAGTAATCAAATTCAACCAAAAGGAAGCCTATAAATACCTGGGCATTTTGCAGCTGGATAACATCAAGCATGGGCAAGACTGTGGTCAACAGGTCATACACTCAGAGGGTTAGGAAAATTTTGAAATCCAAATTATGGCACAAACCAGCTGAGGTATCCCAGTGATAATCAGTATCCTGGACACTATTCCGAAAATGCGAGGGCACACCTAAAACATCTTCAAATCAACAAAATCAACATTGGCCAGATTCAAAAGGCAGCCCTGCTGGGATCTGTGTGAATGCTACACCAATACATTACCACATCCTAGGGAGAAGCTTAAATTGTAATGAAAGGCCAACAACAAGCTACAGAACTGGCAGCTGTGTGATTAAACAAAACTAATATAATAATGAAGATGATAATAATACCCTGAATTTAGCATCTATTGGGATCATTATTCTTGCTTTTATTCCTCAGGGATTATATGTGATTAGGGTATATGTAACCTAATTTTGTGTGTGGTATGTACACGTCTGTGTATCAGGAACACTTTGTAGAAACTGCATCTAGTTCTACAGCCTAAATTTGTGTTAAAAACAACACTTCATTTATAAAACATTCATAATCTCAAACAGAATTATATTGTTACAGACATGGCAAAACAGATTCTAAACATTACTTAAAAATCCCTATAATTTTTATCTTTCCAAATGTAAGCAAAATGCACCTGCATATTTATATTCATTGGTTTAATATATTGGTTATGACCAAAACAGCTATTCTCACCTGACCAGGTTGGTTATCTTTAAGAGCCCTGTTCAGACATTCCAGGTGTGTTTGTGTGTACACACACACATACACACTCTACATGCACACAGAGGAATGGCATCAAGCCTGCTTGACTGGTTCCACATTATGCTTGTATCCCTGAAATCAGCCTCCATCCCTGAAGACTGAAAGATGGCCAATGTCACACCAATCTTTAAGAAAGGGTCTAGGGGGGACCCAGGAAATTACAGGCCAGTCAGTTTGACATCTCCTCCTGGTAAATTAGTAGAATCTATCATTAAAGATAAAATTATTAAACATGTAGAAAAGCAAGACCTGCTGAGGAAGAGTCAGTATGACTTTTGCAGAGGCAAGTCCTGCCCCACAAGCTTGCACAAGGACTGCTGGGGGTGTAAACAGGCATGTGTATAAGGGGGAACCAGTGGACATTGCCTACTTGGATTTCCAAAAGGCTTTTGACCAAGTTCCTCACCAGAGACTATTGAGAAACAATCCGGGGCAGAGGAGAAGTTATGGGTTAAAGGCTAGGTTGACAGGGGCAGGAAGTCACAAGGTGGAGTGTCAATGGGAAGTTCTCACAATGGATAGATGTAGGGAGTGATGTCCCCCAAGGATCCGTTTTGGGACCAGTGCTCTTTAACCTATTCATAAATGACTTGGAAGTAGGAGTGGATAGTATGGTGGCCAAGTTTGCAGATGATACCAAATTATGTAGAGTGATGAGAACCGCAAAGGATTGTGAAGAGCTCCAAACAGACCTTTATAAATTAAGTGAGTGGACTAAGAAATGGCAAATGCAGTTCAATATAGCAAAATGTAGATAGGAGCAAAAAAAATCCAAATTTCACATACAGTGCTATCAGTCACAGATCAGGAAAGGGATTTGGGCGTCTTAGTTGATAGTTCCATGGTAATGTCAACTCAATGTATGGCAGCTGTGAAAAGGGCAAACTCTATGCTGGGGATAATTAGGAAAGGAATTGATAATAAAACTGCAAAGATTGCCATGCCCTTATATAAAGCAGTGGGTGTGACTGCCCCAGTGTCCAGTTCACAATGAATTAAGCCACATCATCCAAAAAAAAGGATATAAGTTAGAGATAGAAAAAGTGCAGAGAAGGGCAACAAGGATGATTGAGAGAAGATTGGAGCCACCTTCCTTATGAGGAAGAGGAGCTGCAGCATTTGGGACTCTTTTAGATTTGGAAGGGAGGCGTCTGAGGGGGGGGATATGATTTAAGGATCACCATAAAATTTATGCATGGGGTAGAAAATGTTGACGAGAAGAAATTTTTTCTCTCTTTCTCACAATACTACTACTAAAACCAGGGGGCATACTTGAAAATGCTGGGGGGAAGAATTAGGACTAATAAAAGGAAACATTTCTTCAAATGCACTGCACGTGAGATTGGTGTTTGGAATATTCTGCCACAGGAGGTGGTGATGGCCACTAACCTGGATAGCTTTAAAAGGGGCTTAGACAAGATTTATGGAGGAGAAGTGTCGATCTCACTACCAATCTTGATTACTCCTGATCTGAGATTACCGCACAAATGCCTTAGCAGACCAGGTGCTCGGGAACAGCTTGAAAGCAGCAGCAGGCCATTGCTTTCACATCCTGCATGTGAGCTCCCAGAGGCACCTGGTGGAGCCCACTCTGCAGTAGTAGAGTCCTGGACTAGATGGACTCTGGTCTGATCCAGCAGGCTCTTTTTTATCGTTAACTTGTAGGTCACTTTCTGGTAATCTTGAACAGAAATACAATGCAGGGGCGCGACTGAATGTATTGGCACCAAATTATCAGGGTGGCATCAGGTGACTGTGCACGATGTTTGCCCTGAGATTTAGTGCAGTTTGGTTCAGGTATGGACCCTCAAAGGGTGCAACTATCCCCATTGTTTCCAATGGGAGCTGATAGGGATGGGGCTACGCAGCAGTCCATAACTTTGGCTCCCCTGAACCAAACTGCACTTGGGGGTATCATCAGGACAGTCTCCTGATGTTACCTGAAAGTTTAGTGTCACTAGCTTTAAAAATGCTGGTTTGCGTGTTTTACTCACTCACTCCCAGCAGGCTTCATGTGCAGGAGCGTTGAAACATGAAAGCCGGAATTTTTAAAGCTAGTGGCAGCAAATTTCAGAGGTATCATCAGGAGAAGTTTGTCCTGACTGTTTAAGTTTGTGCAGTTTGGTTCAGGGCCAAAGTTATGGACCCTCAAGGGCCTCTATCCCCATTGTTTCCAATGACAGCTAAGGAGATGGTGGCTACCATTTTGAGGAGTCCATAACTTTGGCCCCCCTAAACCAAACTGCACACCAAGCATGGGGGGTGTCATCAGGACAGTCTGAGTGCTGATATGTCTATGTGCCTACAGAGCACTAAATTTGCCCAAGGTTCTTTTTTCTGCAGTGACTTCTGCATTGCTGTCAATGGGGAATTTCTGGTGGAGGGCTGTAGGGTGCACATTTATCAAGGTACAGTCACAAAATGTTCAGGGTATCTTCAGGAGAGTCTTTGGATGACACCATCCAGGTTTGAGGAACTTTGCTTATGGGGGCAGTGGGAGATGGACCCTACCCATAACATTGAACCCCTTGAAACAACGGTCACCAAACCTGGATGGTGTCATGAAGAGACTCTCCTGAAGACACCCTGAAAGTTTTGTTGGTTTACCATGAGAAATGTGCACTCCACAGCCCTCCCACAGAAATTTCCTATTGGCTGCACAATGGAGCCAATATTACAGAGCACAGAATCTGGGAAATTTGTTGAAAAGGTGACTGTAAAGGGTGCAGTTTTAAACTACTATCCTATAAGAATTTCGGGGTATCATAAATATACTGTCCTAAGTACTCCCCAAGTTTGGTGAAGTTTAGTTCAAGGGTCCAACGTTATGGACCTTCAAAAGTGTAGCCAAAATGCCACCAAGTAGCTTCCATTTGGAAACAATGGGGATGGGGAGCACCCACTGAGGGTCAATAACACCCCCTGAACAAACTGCACCAAACAGGGAATCAATCAGGACAATCTCCAGATGATATATCCTGAGGAATTTTTTGGTGCCACTCTTTTAAAGGTGCCACGTCCCTGCAGGCCAAAACAAAGCATGAGTTGAAAATAATAAAACGGACCCGAATTTTTCGGATTTACCCGAATTTTCGGGTATATCCGAATTGGCTATGATTCGGATTCGGGCATACAAATCATTTTATGCCCCAAAATACCCAAATCCGAATTTTACCGAATTTTTTTAGTATTGACCAACCCTATATTCTTATGTTCTTACAGTAGATCTCTCTGATAGGGACTTGTCATACTTTCTCACCCATGTACATTTGTAGGGCTCTATGTGAACATTTATTTCAATGCACAGACATCTTAGGGTGTGATTCAGCCAGCAGATGTGATTCAAAAAACATAAAATTCAGTCATGCAGGAGAAACTTTTGGAACAAGAGAGGAATGGAATACAAACATTTGCTTATCCCTACGCCAACCCCATGAGGTAAAGGAGAATATGAGCTGTTTAATTAACATGATCAAATGCCTAAATACAAAGCTTTACCCACAGAAAACTAACTAATGCCAGGAAGTTATACAGATGTGACAAAAGAATTGAGCAATATTTACATTTAAGTACTATGTGTCCACCTATTACAGAGATGATAATTTTCCCTTAGGAGAAAAACAACCCTTAGGACATCAATAACCATATTTTCAAAGAGGCAGAGACATACTCTGGTCCATGGAAACTCTGATATATTAATGATGCTGCCAGTCTTTGCGAGATGGCACAGTAGGGATATATAGGGTGGGTGAGGGACAGACCACAGTTCTCTTTCTTGTTGATGGATTGGTCAAAATTCTCCACAACATGAAATCGATTTTATAGCTTAAAAAACCCCAAACAAAATAAAACATTTGTTTTCTTTAAATATATTGCTCCAGTGCATCAGATTTTTATGAAGACGCTGAGGTGCTAGACAAAACTGGACAATAACACATATCATCTGAACATGGGCCTTCTGGCAATGCTGAAATTAATAGTTAAACTAAAAATGGGCTGTAACACAACTTTTCTCATCCTGGTTCATATGTGTGGGCTTGCCAACTCCAGGTGGGGCCTGGGGTTCTCCTGAAATCACAGCTGATTACTAAACCACAGAGATCAATTTCCTAAGAAAAATGTGGCAGCTTCAGTTTGTAACTGTCTAACGCCACAACTCCACTGAACTCTCTCCCTTTCCCAGGTTCTGTGAGAAATGTGCACTCCACAGCCCTCCCACAGAAATTTCCTATTGGCTGCAATGGAGCCAGCCAGCCACTACAGGAATTTCCTAGCCCAGAGCTGACAATCCTATGTACAGTGTACTAGCAATGGCCTGATATATTTAAGGGAAATTTGGTTTACATTTGGGGTTATCCTCAAACTCTCATTTTGATCCAGCTTTCAATAAAAACATACAAGTTTTAAAATTTCCATATTATTCCATGCTTTGTAGTTGTCTGTACAATTTGCTATGGAGAGAAAAGGCTCTCAAGTGAGCATAATAGCCAGAGTAATACTCTGCAAAATCTCTGCAACGATCTGCTTGGGAATTTTCTTAGAAACAGTTGTTTTTGCAATTAGTACAGTTATTTCAGTTCTTTGTAAATACTAAGTTCATGGGGCATTTAGGAATATTTAACTATTCAATTGTCCAAGGGTGGGGTTTTTTGGATGAATTAAATAAAATGGTATTTTCTGAACTTCAGACCTTTCAAAATTAAATGCATTTACTTAATTCGTTAATAGCACAATCTTATGCATGCCCATTCAGAATAAATCCTGTAATTTCTGATAGGGCTTATTTCAGGTAACTATGTACAGGATTGCAGTCTAGTTTTATTTGAGCCATACAAAACAACTATCAATCAATAAAAGCATCAAAAATAATAAACTGAGACACCATAAGCCTAACATGAGTAAACAATGATTCTACTACACATTAATCATATATAATTCAGAGGTCTTTCAGTATAAAAATGTATTTAGTTTTTACTGGGAAAAAACTGTTACTAATCAAACCTTCTTGGGGACAACGCTCCGTACTTTAAAGGGGGCATCTAAAAAAGACATTCCTTCAAATTCCTGCCAGTCAAATGCAGGACAATGTGGATTTCCAAAGTGGGTTTTCTGAGTAGATAGAGACCTTCAGGTACTTTGGGTCCATGATTTAAAATCAACATCAGCACTCTGAATTTAGCTCCCAAACAAAATGGAAGTCTGTGTAGCTCTGGGTTTCTATGCCTGTAACAGTAAGCCCTGAACATTAGTTGCATCTCTATTGACATTTCTGGACTATATTTAAGGGAACATGGAATATGTTACAGTAGTTCACTTTGGTTATTACAAGGATTGTCCATCTTGCGCCCCCCCCCCCCCCGAAAGGAAAACAACATGTACTTCTACCATCTGTCTTCCTTCCTGTAAAAACTGAAATTTTAACAAAATGACGCCAGTCAGGCTTATTTTATCCAGATGACTGCAAAGGATACTATGGTGAACAGTAACAAAACCCACTGAAGAAATCTTGGGGAATGAGCAAGTCACTTGACTTGAATAGATCACCATCCAGAGTGACCAAAAAAAATTCTGTAACATAAGAGACTGAAACTCAGAATTTACAGGATTTAATTTCTCTTTAAAATATACAAATCGTTGAACAAAACAAAGGAAAATATATTGCAAAATGTCACCAAAGAGATATTACTTGAACAAATATCACCAGCTGAATAATACAAACATACCACTTTCAGATTTGACCAATTACCAATTACAAATGAACCTTAACCACATTATCAAATTTGTTTGATCAAACAGGTATGAGGAAAACCAGAAACTGCCTTTCCCTGGAAGCCAGAAAAGGGAACATGAAGTCAAAACTAGTTACAAACTTCATCAGATATCTGAGGAACAAAAAAGAAAAAACTCATGGCAGATATAGCCACTCCCCCTTGCCTCCCATAGCCCAGTTTTGGGATTGCAGAAGGACTGCCTACAACTAGCAGAAGAATATAAGGAGAATTGTCTTGCTGTATCAGAGCAGTGGTCCATCTAATCCAACATCCCATTTCATACACTGGCCAACTAGATGGATTGCCAACAAACAGGGCACAGAGGTCAAGGCCTTCCTAGAACTAGTTTTTAAAAGTTTACTACTTCTTAATATGGAGATTCCCTTTAGGTACCAAGGCTAGTACCACTGATAGACTTATCCTCCAAGAACCTGTCTAATTCCTTTTTTAAAGCCAGCTGTTTTAGTGGCCATCATTGTATCAGCATTTCATGAAATTTCATGAAAACAGGAGCAATTGAAACAAGTTATGGCTACCTGTCCCCTCTACCATGAAGCACGGGAGTAATAATGATCATTGACCTTTTCCCACTAAGCCCCCCATACTCATGCACCTCTTCATTGTTGCTTTTTCAGTTTTTTTAAGCAGCAGTTGATCTACACATGATGAAATATAAACAATGTTTAATAGAACTACTACAACAATCATGAATGGGCTTCTTCAAACATTCCAAAAGCCCCAAAGCACCCACCCAGCATACCTCTAATCAGATAAATAAATTACCTATCTGTAAGTCTCTCTTTTTGGTCACCAGCAAAACACTGTGGAAGCCTACTGATTAAATAACAAACAAATAATAAATGTCTCTAGAAATAGTGCAGGATTCAGTCATTATTTCTGGCTGTTAGAAACAACTGAACATTGCAATCTTCAGTTCATCATATATTTGACTAACCTGAAAAAATATGATGATCCTCTTTATGTGCATGAAGATAGTTACACAGAAAGAATTTCAATGCATCATACTAGTTCTGTTGGTAATAACTCTCAAAAATTCTGGCACTCGTTTAAGCCTCAATTTGAAAAAGAAGATGAACAGAAGCAATGAAAACTGCACAACTTCAGGAACAAATAGAATATCCTTGCCACTAAATCCTATGTCTGCACTTTTGAGGCAGGTTTTAATATGAAAATTAAATAAAAGCTGAGTTTATCTTGTACAGATTTCTTTGCAATACAATACAGATTTCTTTGCAATACAATACCAGCAGCTTCTGTATGGAGTCCCACTTTGGATAGGCTCCTGATCAAACTCAGTTGAGCAGGTAAAATCACGATTCCTGTATAGGCTCCTGGGTATGCCCCACTGTGTGCCCTACACCACTCTGTGCCTTGAAACAGGACAACATCTATTGGAGACAAGGGCCTGGCTTGTCACATTTAAATTCTGGTTACGTCTGTGTTTCAATTGCAAAGCCACCACTCTGATCAATATGTCACTACAGCTTTCCCATCAATCTGAATGGTGGGGCCATATCGAATCCAAAAATCTTAAGCTGGGCTACTCTCTGGATTCTTAAACAAAATTGGACATAACATTTTATTTGAAAACACTGAAATTCTGGACAATTCAGAAGGTTACTTTGTCAGACTGCACAGGGAGGCCATTGAAATTCACAAACACCAAGACAACTTCAACAGGAAAGAAGAGACTCTGAGAATTAACAAAGCTTGGCTACCAGTACTTAAAAACACCAAAGGCAAACCCTAAGGGCATGCTAAGTTCATGAACAATGGACTCCACCCAAACACAGGATTTGAATTCATCAATACTGCTGCTGCTGCAGGGCAAGAAAAGGTGAATAATTCAATGGACTGATAAGCCCCACCCGCAACACAATACTATCAGCCACATCTTTGAATAACTTCTAACCATACGGATTGGTTCCCGACCTTGGGACATGGACAATATATACCCACTAAACATTCCCTTCTCACTGGACACAGTGTGTAACAGACTTCCCTCTGTGATACACCTCTGAAGATGCCAGCCACAGATGCAGGTGAAATGATAGGGAGAAGATCCACTAGACCACAGCCACACAGCCCAGAAAACCCACCACAACCAGTAAATTTAAGCTCAATTCAGATAAGGCAAAGGTACTGTTAGTTGATAATAAAGCTGGTGGAAGAAAACAGAGACAACCCCAGGGACAACACTTCCTCTGTAGCAGGTTTCCAACTTGGGACAACTTTTAGGTCCTTCAGATGGGAGCATAGATCTTCTTAGCCTAGCTTGGGTTGATGTGCCAGCTATGGTCATTCCTCAGTAGGCATAACTAGCAATACGTATTCATGCAATGAACATATGAAGATTGGTTATGACAATGCTTCACTTATGGCTGCCATCTATATATATAAAAAGCTAACAGTGTATTTGTTAGTGGTAGTATAACTCAGTAACTGCTGGGTCAGTTTCTCTGAAAATTCCCGGCCACTATAGTCAGCCAGGTGAGAGCGTTTTTAGATGTTCACATACCTGAAATTTCACACCTGGCCCAGGTAAAATGCCTTTTTCCTGGCGCTCCATGGTGAAGGACATGCAGCTGCCTGTGTGTAACTGTCACCCTTAGAATGTTCGTGCAGCTTAGAATGTTCACTCAGATGGCTGGATATGAGCAGCGAAAACAGTACATAGGCTGTAACTCGAGTGGAAGTGAAACACATACACACACATACACATGAGGGAGAGGGAGAGGGAGGGAGGGAGAGGGAGGGAGGGGTGGCATGCAAGGGAAGAGAGGGAGGGAGAGGAAAGGGACGGAGGGGGAGGCATGCAAGGGAAAAGAAGTGAGAGAGGGGACAGAGTGAGGGGTGACATGCAAAGGAGGGGAGGCAGGGGGCCCAGCATCTTGATATGACCCACTCACCCTAGTGGAGGGAAAGGGAAGGGAGGGAGGGGGAGGGGTGGCATGCAACAGAAGAGAAGTGAGGGAGGGAAGAGAGTGAGGGGCGACATGCAAGGGATGGGAGGGAGGGGTCAGGCACCCTAGATTCCCTGAATACTGCGGTTACAGTTAAGAAAACCAGGGACGCATTACTCAGGAGTAAGCTCGGTACTGCAACCATGACATACTTTGAATGGCTGCGTCACGCCCTTCAGAGGGTTTCCTCAGAAGCGACACCCATTGCCACCAACCAAACTTACTACCAGGTAAAGGATCATGACCAGCCAGCCTAGATGTGTGGGAGGGGTGCCTTTCCACCCCCCCCACAAGGAATGCGGGCACACACATCAATGACATTGCACAGTATCAGGCTGCGTGTTTGCATGAGCATGTACTCCTGGCCTCTGCAATTGATTTGCTGCTACTGTTCCTTTCCCATTTCACCACAATAAGCCACAACAACGCGTGGCCGGGCCCTGCTAGTTGAAAATAGTTCAAAAATAATAATGCTTCAGGCAGATTATAATGGGGGGGGGCAGTTGTGAAGAAAATGTATTGGCCATTAGTTTGCCTCTAGGTGGTCAGGGAGCTCAAGGTGTTTTTTATGGCCCAGACTTTTAACTGAGATGTACTGAAAAGGTGGAGGAGGGGCTTCTGGTTGCCATATTGGTTTGGTCTGTTATTATTTAATTAATGTTTACATTTATCAGTTTATGTTAGTATTATATTTTTTATGATTGGGAGCCACCTTATGAATTTGAATGGGTTGAGAGCATGGAATATTTTAAAATGAGGGGTTTACTAATTTTAGGTTGTTAGTATTTACTGCAAGTAATGGTTTTATTGTTAATATGTTGTTTTATTCTTCATAGTGGCTTTGTTTTAATATGTGTTTTACACTTTGTTTTATAGGTTTTTTGTAATTTTACTGTGATTTTTGTAATTTACCTTGGATATATATTATGGAAAGGCAGGATATAAATATATTAATTGCTTAAATAAATAAAAATCAACAAAATATGTCTTTATCCATCACTGGCAAAATGAGTGAAGCATCCCCAAATCATTGTACTCTTTTCCACTGAAAGATGACTGTAGAATGGTATATTCATGTGCCAGATGCTACGCTTGGGTCCTTGTACTACCTAGTTCTGTCCCAAGGCTAGGACACAAGCAGAGCATTCTAGGACAAAGCATCTGATGGATGAATATAAAATTCTACTGTCATTATTCGGTGGAAAAGAGTATAGATGATGGCATCTACAGTATAGCTGCTGCGTTTACCAACTGGAGTCTTTGAAGTATTTTACTAGTTATGCTTCTCAAATGTATTCCATGCCCTCTAACATTGCTCAGATCAAAACCTTCCATATTTTTCACTGGATTAAGATTTTTTCTTTCTTAAACTCAAATGGATTTTTAAATTTAAAAATAAGACAACAAATACTTGTAAGGAAAAAAGTCATTAGAAAAAATATCTATTTATTAGTACATTTGTATTTTATCTTTCTCCCATCTTTAGAGATGCCTGGAGAATGAGAAGGAATCAGCTGTTTTGGTTTCTGACCAGGGAAAAATGAAGCAAAGTGTGAGGTTGGTGGGCACTTCAAAGCAATGAGGAGAAAAGGCAGCACTGTAATGAGGCAGAAGTTGATGACAAGAGGCTGTGGTGGCTTCAAGCATCACCCCTTGTACAGTAGATACATTGTTGCTCCGAAAGCCAGCATGGTGTAGTGGTTATGAGAAGGTGGACTCGTAATCTGGAGAACTGGGTTTGATACCCCACTCCTCACATGAGTGGCAGACTCTCATCTGGTGAACCACATTTGTTTCCCCACTCCTAAACAGGAAGCCTACCAGGTGACCTTGGGCTAGTCACAGTTCTCACAGAACACTTGCAGCCATATCTACCTCACAAAGTGTCTGTTGTGGGGAGAGAAAGGGAAAGGAGTCTATAAGCCACCTTGAGTCTCCTTAAAGGACAGAAAGGAGGGGCATAAATCCAAATTCTTCGTCTACTTCAGAGCACATTGTTGTCAATGTAGGTATAATTGTAGGTGTGTGTATTTAAATTATGAAGGGAAGTACAACACAGGTAACCAACACACTTTGTCCTGTGTGAGCTACATCAGTTTTGTAAGTTTGCAATTCCAATGTGTGCAGTGCCCAGTTTGGATTGCAATTGTATCAAGTGGGCTCTTAAGCTTGCCTTCCTGACTGGCAACAATCCTGGGGATTCACAATTTGGCCCACTCTAGGGAATCTATGCATACACCTGTGGGCTTCTCCAACAGACCAAATAATCTCACCACAGGCTGTTTTAGGTAAGGAAAATGGTATGGGGGAAAAGGCAAAAGCCACAATATACATGTGATTAATTATGCTGGACCTACAGTGAGGACTGGGGACCCAACTTGTGTTTTCTGTGATGTGTTAATCACTAGCGTTTTTTCTTTAGAGACAAGTGACAGAGGCAATGTAAGACATTGCAGGCTGTAGGCATCTTATTTTCCTACCTACATGAATCAGATGACAGCACTGCTCAGAAACTTATCTAGTCAATTGTGGCAGATCTGGGGGAAAGAACCTAAATGGGAAATTAGCTTCCTCCCTGAACTTATGAGTCATGCAGGGATGAACAAAACTGCACATTCTCAAATCCTCTTTTTTGGTCATTAAAAATTCAAAGGCTCTGTCCTTTTCTGAATGTGATCATCTTGATAACAACTGTGCAGGGTTTAAATAGATTACTAAAGTCACACAGGTCTATGCAGGAATACAGCAAAAAGAAAAAAATATGAATATAATGATTTCAGCAACCCCCCTTCCCCAATGGCTTTTGTTATTCCTGTCAAACTAGTGAGTGCCATGACAACAATAGGCAATTTTTGCCCCCATTTTCAAACAAGAGGCTTGATACTTGGATTAATTTGTTTACAGTGTTTTTAATTAAATTTGCTAAATAACAATGTACACACTTACAGACACACTAATTGTACCTATGTGTACCTTCCAGTCACTGAAAGAGCTCTTAGTCATTGAAGAAGTATTTGGTAATTTCAGATTACCCTTATTTTCATTTTCTGATTAGTGAAGAACAGTCACCGTCATGTTCAGGTAATTGCTTTATTAACTAGCTTAATTACACATTCTGTAAAAAGTGGCAGCTATGCAGTTATTCTGCTTAATGTGTTGCTGAGGAAAAAAAATTCTAATTATTTGCATTTTCCAATGGGAAATGCAATAATTTCCAATGCAATAATTTGATGTATTAATTATTTATTATTTATAAAGATGTGATTGAAATGTTTTCATACGAATGTAGTCAGAGAACAGTACAACATGGGTTGTATAATGTTTGGTGGTTTTCTGACTAGATTCTACACTTATTTACCTGAAAAGTTTCACAGTAATCATCTTTATATTGGGGATGGGCGGTTGGAACAGAAGTCAGTTTAAATGGTGAGGTGCCTCTTAAAGGCAGTAGTCCACCCCCTTTTGAAGGGACCCTCCTTGGATCCTGTGGTTCCTGTGGAACTGGGCAATTATCGCCCAGTGGCAAACATCCCATTTTGGGCTCAAGTGCAGGCATACCTGGAGGAGACTGATTTGCTGGACCCATATTAATCAGATTTCAGGTGTTGCCATGGCATGGAAAGAGCTTTGGTCACCCTGAGGGATGACCTGTACATGGAGAGAAATGGGGGGAATGCTACCCTGTTGGTTTTCCCAGACCTCTCAGATATCATAGATCATGGTATCTTGCTGGGCCGACTCCAGGGAATGGGGTTGTGGGGTATGTGGGTATGTGGGGTTGTGGGCCTGACTCCAGGGACACACATCACACCAGTCCTCAAGGAGCTTCATTGGAACTGTATTAACATACAAAGCCCTAAACGGCTTGGGCCCTGCATACCAAAACAAATGTCTGCGCCTATATGTGACTGCCCAAACACTGAGCTCACACTTTCCTAGTGGTACCTCCCACTGAGAAATGGAGGTGGAGACAAATGGGAGGGCTTTCTCTGTGATTGCCCCCAGGCTTTGCAATATCCTCTCCTCAGATGTTTGTGGGCACCTACTCTTTATGGGTTTAGGTGTTTGGCAAAGACCCAGGCATTTGGTTAGTCTCCCTAGATGTCTCCTCTTTAATGCTACCAGTGAATGTGTGTGAAGAGTAAGGGTTAGAGTTGGGATTTCAACTTATGTATGTTGTGGCATTTTTAAGAGATGATTTTATACATGGGAATGTTTTAACGTTGTAGCCACCTAGAGATCTTCTTGAATATGTGGGGTATAAATTTGAAATAAATAAATAATAAACAACATGGTAGAGAGGAGTTAACCTTCCTTGTTCATGACAGAAACTCAGATTAGACTAGATCTTGCTCTTCATCTGCTATTTATACTTTAAAAGTCTAACTCAGAGATCTATTCGCAAATCTTCCAGAGTCAACTTTAGCCCAAGGTTGAGTTCCATGGAAATTTGCTCAAGTTGAAAAGTAACCAACCAACTGTCCTTTTCACAGTCTTTCACTTCTATAATATGTTTTCATGTACAAGAAAACTGACAATTTAAGGATGAACAGAAATTTGTTTCCAGGGTATGCTGAATCCACCTTGACATTCAGCATTTTGATTATTTAAAGGTACAAGGATGATAGCTTTTTGATATTCTCCTAGGCAGTCATCAGGAGAAGATTTCATTGAAAATAAGAGGATTTCATCCTAAGATTTTTGGAGACCGGAAGTTTTTCACATATCGTAATAACTTAAGATATTCATTGGGCAAATCATAGCTAGGGAAAGTGGCCTCTTTTTGTTCAAGCAGTAGATACCATATATACTCATGTATAAGATGAATTTTTCAGTTCCCCTCAACTTATAAGCGGGTCATTAAAAATTTTGGTGTGTTTTTACTTTGCCGGCCAGCAGGGGGCACAATTTTTATGCTAGCAGCACCAGAATTTCAGGGTACCCTCAGACGACATTTCTGATGATACCAGCCAAGTGTGGTAAAGTTTGGTTCAGGGGGTCCAAAGTTATGGACCCCCAAAGGAGGTGCCCCCATTCCCCATTGTTTTCAATGGGAGCTATTAGTAGATGGGGCTACTCTTTTGAGGGTCCATAACTTTGAACCCTCTGAACCAAATTTCACCAAACCAGGCTGGTCTCATCAGGAGAGTCTCTTTATGATACCAGCCAGGTTTGGTGAAGTTTGGGTCAGGGGATCCAAACTTATTTACCCCCAAAGGGGGTGCCCCATCCCCCATTGTTTACAATGGAAGCTAATAGTAGATTTTCCATTTCTGATAATATCCCTCTTAAAATCTAAGTTGGATTACATTTTGGACATACAGATGATGATGAGGAACCCAGTTTCGAAGGATTTTAACTCTTAATGATGCACTTTTAGCTTGGTTTTGCTGGTTGAGCTTCTAAAGGTTTTTGTACTTTTTTTTAAAAAGTTATTGTTCGATTACCATATTGTTTCTTGTTGACCCTCTTTTCCCCACTTACACAGAGCCAGTTTACTGTTTTTCTTTGAAATAAATATTCAAAAACATTTAACCTACTGATGCCTCAATTGATGTAATTTTATTGGTATCTATTTTTATTTTTGAAATTTAGCAGCAGTTGCTGCATTTCCCACCCTCGACTTATACGCGAGTCAATAAGTTTTCCCAGTTTTTTGTGGCAAAATTAGGTGCCTCGACTTATATGTGGGTCGACTTATACACGAGTATATACGGTAGGTATTATTTACAATAAAATCACCTCTTTTTTAGATTAACTCATTTAAAGTGTACTACAAGATTGCAATGAGTGTATTTTAACTGTCAAACCCCCCCCCCCTGCAAATAAGCATCTGGTGCAGAACCATAAACAAACAAAAAACATAGGAAATGGAGATCTCACAAACACTCTGCAGTTCGCCCGCTTTGTCTACTGGAAATTAGTACACTGGCAACTCATGTGCCAGGGGATGTGATTTGAGATCTGACAATACCAACACAGCATGAATGTATGCTAAGCTCTCTTTGCCTGAGTCCCCTGCTGTTTCAGGCAAATGCAACATTGAGCTGGTAATTCCCTTTTTACTTCCATTATCATTAACAGACTTTGTTTCTATTAACTGCAGATCCTCAATACATTACTATCCAGCTGTATCTATACCAATGATTTAAAGAATTGCTGTTATCGTAATTACCTGGAATAATATATTAGCATTCAAACTTTGGTTACTTATAAAGGACTGTGTAATTAAAGTTATGCAAGGATTTCCATGCTATAAAGTTATTGAACACATTTCAGATTCTAATTATGGTACACAATAAAGTCAGTATCTAGTAGAGGAGCCATTTTTTCATTGTTATTAAATGCTGGGCCAGCATGCTCTGTATCTTCATGACAGAAAGCATCCCAAATCTGATTACCAGCAAATACCAAAGCCTGGTTGCCAGGCAGTGCACAGCAAGCCAAAATGCCACTGCTGGTGTTCTTCTGTTAGAAGAAAATATGGTATAAATGCTACCATCCATCATTGCCAGAAAATGACCAATTAGATTGTAGTGAGATACAAACTAATCTTATTGACCATTTGGGTTACTCACAGTCATCCACGTAGCAAATGTTTAAGCAAGTAACCCCACCGTAACTCACAAATATTATTTGTTCTTCTGGCTGACAACTTGCAGCTGTTGAGATTCAAGCTTTGTGGAAATGGAAATAGTCTCTGT
This sequence comes from Sphaerodactylus townsendi, assembly GCF_021028975.2. NCBI lineage: Eukaryota > Metazoa > Chordata > Lepidosauria > Squamata > Sphaerodactylidae > Sphaerodactylus > Sphaerodactylus townsendi. The sequence goes on from NC_059427.1 coordinate 85,059,718, forward strand.
GGTGAATGCTGCAATTTCATTCAATACAATAATCCTGGCAGTGCAGTGGGAGCCATGAGAGCACTTGAAACAGAAATGCTGGGACCATTTATTAGAAATGTTTGCCCTGCTGTGGGAAGCCAAAATAAAGGAACACAGCCATCTAACAGTGGCTTTGGTTATCATAAACCCACTCCATCATGTAGCACACTGACATTCCCATTTAAAGGATGGAACACTTTTATGTTCCCTGTAAGAATCGCTTGTGTAGCATGTAGGAGAAATAACTGAAAATGCCAAAGACTAGGGACAGCTGAAAACTAAGTGCTGGCTGTCAAATAGATTCATGAATAAACTAAAGATGTGCATATTCATAACTTTTCCCTTTAATTGTATTTGTTTTATTTATTATAAATATTTTATCTGTTTAGATGGGGCTGTCAAGAACCAACATAAGCACACAGACAAAAATTCCCCATTGGCCTCCATTCAACCATATTCCATAAAAAGCCCAGGCAACATCATAGGAAAACAAACTGCCCAGTTATGGGACCAAATATACCCTGTGATTTTATACTCTAGTTATCCCTTCTTAGTAGATATGTGCTCATATTCTTTATTCTATTATTTATTAATATAAATTGACATTTATGAGAAATATATTTGTAACTGTAACATTTTTGTTTTTCAGACAAATTGGATGAAATCCTTAGGATTCCCTCTTGACTGAGGGGATCTTCCTGCCAAATTTCAGTTAGATAGGAAAGTTCCTTATTTATAGGAAACCACAATTTTCATGTATAGAACAACCATATGGAGGTATGAACTGTGAGAGAGATGTGGCAACTTTTCTGTTTATGGTGTCAAGAAGAAATTAATCTGCATTTTCACTTTTTAAAAAAGTGTGAAATGGCAGATAATTAGCTGATGGCTTTTAAATCTAGAGAAATGAAGAAGAATCTTTATCTCCTGTAAGGAGACACAAGACGACTTACAAACTCCCTCTTCCCACAACAGATAGGTGGGGATGAGAGAGTTCCTAAGAACTGTGGGCAAGGAAGGCTTGGGGAAGCTGCAGGTGCAAAACAGTGAGTGTGGATCTTTGAGAGTTGGAAGAGGGTGGGTGTGGGAGGCTTGGAGCAGTTGAAGGCATGGCAAGGTGGTTTCAGTTGATAAGCTGGCTGGTGGTGAGTGTGAGTCTTTAGGGGTTAAAAGAGGGCAGATGGGGGGTGGCTTTGTCTTTGGAGAGGCAGGAGATGGCAGACGGGGAATGGAGGGGGGGAGGAAGGGAGGAAATGGGTGACCAAGGAAAAGAGAAAATGCCTGAAATTGATGATGGGCTGCTGCAAGGAGGAGGGAATGTTCTTTGTGAAACTGATGAAGTTGATCTAATCCACCCAGCCTCTTTGTACCTTTGTCTAAATGTTAACTTTAAGATGTATTGTCGAAGGTTTTCACGGCCGGATTCAACTGGTTGTTGTGTTAGCAAAACTGGATATAACATTCTATTTGAAAACACTGAAATTCTGGACAACTCGGAAGGTTAGTATGTCAGATTATACAGGGAGGTCATTGAAATCCATAAACACCAAGAAAACTTCAACAAGAAGGAAGAGACGCTGAGAATTAACAAAACTTGGCTACCAGTAATTAAAAACCCCAGAATCAAAGGCCAAGGGCATGGACAATGCTAGGTTCATGGACTATGTACTCCACCCAGACACTGTTGCTGCTGCAGAGAATGCAAATGTGAATCACTCCCTGGACTGAAAACCCCCACCCGCAATATAATACTTTCAACCACACCTTTGCATAGCAAGTTCCACTCAAACATTTACTGACTGGTTCCCCACCCTGGGACATGGACAATATATTCCCCACTAAAACATTTGCTTCTCACTGAACATAGTGTGTAACAGACTTCCCTCTGTGATGCACCTCTGGAGATGCAAGCCACATTAGGAACAAGATCTACCAGACCACGGCCACACAGCTTGGAAAACCCACAGCAACCAGTTAACTTCAGGAGTTCTATGTAAAACTGACAATGCTGCTCCAATCCATGCAACCTCTTTGCTTCTCTGCCTGAACGCTAAGTTCAGGAGCTTGATGTGAAATTGACAAAACTTATTTGATTCACCCTGAAAATGGAGGAGGAGGTAGAGAAGAAAATGACTGAAGAGGATGTTGGGCTTCTACATGGGAGCATGGATAAGGGTCAGGTGTTTGGTGGAACATAGAAATAAAAACTGAATCATTATAATTGCACACTTAGGGGAAGCTAGCTCAGAAATGAATCAGGTAAAACATCATGGTAAAAGTGTCCCTGAAGGCAATGGAGACAAAGTTAACTGGAAATGTTTCCAGAACCATGTGAAAGTCCTTGGGGAAAAAAGAGCATTTGCTAGCAGGATATGTAGTAATAGTCTTGCACAGAAAAGCCCACAAGGAAGAAGCTCTCTTCTCTTCTTCCCTCTTCCCTCTCCTGAAGGGTACAAGCCATGAAGGGCTAAGCTTCCCTTGGCACTTGTGGCAAAGGAAAACAGAGCAGTATTCCAGCTATGAGAGCCTGCTTGTTAGAGATGATGTCATTTTAGACAAATCAATGGACTATACTGTGTGTTGAGTGCAGAAATGAGTATTTCATTAATGGGATCTGCTGTTAATTCTAAGCCCCAAAGTGACTCTTCCATGACATCAACAGCCTTCCAGGAAAGAGCAGCTGACACTGTTGAGCAGAGATTTGGGATGGCTGCAAGGTTTTCTGATTTGACAGGGAGGGTGGGTCGAAGACACTGTCACAATTCAAAGAACATCTGCCTTCACCTGTGTACTCAGTGATCTTCCCAAGTGCCCCTGAATCACCTTCCACTTGGGGAAAGTCAGAGTAAACCTATACCAAAAGTTTCACCAGTAACTCTATCTCAGAAACTCTTGTCACAAAGACTCAAGACACTGTTGAGGAGTATCAGGAAGATGGTTATACAAATTCCTTCATCTGCTACATTTCGCTTCTATGCAGTGGTGGGATCCAAAAATTTTAGTAACTGGTTCCCGTGGTGTTGGGATTCAAACAGTGGCGAAGCGCCAGTGGGGCTGGGCGGGGCACGACGGGCATTCCGGGGGCGGGGCATTAATAATTTCTCTGTTACTGTAAAAAACTCTTACTGTAAAAAAAAGTTCCTAATTTCCAGCTGGTATATTTCTGTCCGTAATTTAAACTCATTATAGCAAGTCCTATCGTCTACTGCCAACAGAAACAACTACTTCTCTAATTGACTGCCTGTCAAATACTTAATACTTTAAAATACTTACTCTTGTTTCTAGAAATCAAAAAAGAAGGATACTTTCCTTAAACAAAGGAACTTTACCATATGTTCTAAAACACTGTTTTAAAACAACTTAGCCCAACAGGGGAGAATTATCCTGTTATTTTCTACCTTCAAGCTAACCAGCCACATAGGAAACAACAGGACTGGCCTATTAGCCAACTGTGAAATCATGAGTGGGTCACTACAGTTTGAGTGAGAAGATTCACCCTCACCACTGTTTCACATATAACTATATTCTTAGAAGGGCTAATACATTCCAATACACAAAATAGATTTGCACTTTAGGATTAAGACATAAATTCATTAAAACATGGATCCGATGGACCATTTCCTACTGCATAAGGCATATTCAAAGAGCTAGATATCAAGGTTACTGCCAGGGATACACAGGTCATTACTTTAAAAAAAAATTGAGTAAGCACTTAGTAAGTTAGGTACCTTTAACCTTTCACTCTATACCCAAAATGCTTTGTAATCCTTTAGCCCCACTAAATACCTAGAAATCCGGTTATTAACACTCCCTTTGTATTTCCTGGGTGACCTTGGGCTAGTCACGGCATAGCCCCACCCACCTCACAGTGGGTGTTTGTTGTGAGGGAAGGGGCAGGGAGATTGATAAACCCTTTGAAGGTGATCTCCCTGCAGGAGAGAGTAGGGGGATATAAATCCAAACTCTTCTTCTTCTGTTTAAAGTAAAAAATAAACCAGAACATCATCCATTGTGAACTAGAATTTGCAATCCATACTGTATATTCTGCAAATTTTTACACTATAATTAATCCAGGGTAAGAGACACAGATTAGCATAACATTCTCACATACAGGAATACAGAGCTTTTAAGTGGCCAAGCATCATGGTAAATCACAATTTATCATAAAATGAACAGAGTGCCAAAATAAATAGCCTATCAAGCAAGTAAAGAATCCCCTGGACCCAACAGTAGTTAAAGGGTCCCTCCCTCCTTTTACTAGCCGGCAAGCTCTGGGCTACGAGAAAGAAGAAGAGAGGGGGAGGCGAGGGCGTGGAGACGGAAAAGCGGACCCAATTAGTAACCCCCTCTTGGCACACACAAATAATTAGTAACCCACTCTCGGGAACTGGTGAGAACCTGCTGGATCCCACCTCTGCTTCTATGGGACAACTCATGTTGTATATTCCAGATTCATAAGAAAGCTATATTTAGGGAACTACAATATCATTTCTATGTCAGACATATCATCTCTGTGTTAAAATGCAAAAGAGATAATTCAAAATGCCTGTTCTGCTACTTGAAATTCTGTCAAGGTTATTAAAGTTTTTTGCTCACTGAACCCTAGAATATTCACTGAAAGTCAGACACTAAAATTACCTGATAATTACTTAAATTCATCAACATTTTATTTGCTAGGATGTTAAATCTTGACCTTTAGTTTCACAGCAGTTGTTTGAAACAATTTAGATTGCATGGAAAATGAAACCTTGTGTGAAGTCAAACAGCTGAAATAAATGCCAAACCCATAAAAGCAGACAGTGCTGAGAATCACGTGAGTAATATTACAGAAAAATTATCCTGCACTACACTTGTCAGCTTTATACTTCTCCTCAGAGAACAGCCCTGATGTGCCATTTACTGATTGGAAACACAGTTGTTTTCAAGCAGGAAATGGTAGTTGATAGCTTTTGTGGAGCATTTAAGTTTTGGAAGAAATTGGGACTCCCTATGAAAGATACTAAATGAGCTCCAACACAACTCAAAATCTCTCATTTTCATGAAGGTTGATTCAGGTGGGAAGTCATGTTGGTTTGAAGCAGCAGAAAAAAGTTTTGAGTCCAGTGACACTTTTAATCCCAACAAAATTTTATTTTTGGCATAAGGTTTAGTGATCATGCACACTTCTTCAAATACACTAAAAGAGAAGTATCACTACTTATGTTAATGTGGTTCAGTTCCTGCATCTGTTTATAAACTCTGTTATTGTGCTGTAGGCTAGTTTGCTGCCATTCACAGGTCTCTTCATTTGCATTAATTCAATCTTCCTCATTTTCTTATGAATATAAACCTAACCAACCCTCTGCCTATATGTAATGAGGCTGAGACCATGGGGTGAGTTGTGGCTAGCATGAAGCTGCAGCCACTGGGAGAGGGAGAGGAAGCTCAGTTTGATCGGCAGCACCTCTTTCCCTCAGGCCACAGTCAGCAGCAAGGATGGGCAAAGAGTGGCTGGGGGAGAAGAATATCCTTAAAGCCTGGTTCCAGGGGGCAGGGCTTGGCCTGGAAGCAAAATGGGAGGATTGCACAACAATGCACAGATAATGGTCTAATCCTAAGGGTGGGAGCAAAACCACTTATGAAGGTGGTGCAGGCAGGGTCACACTGGTGGATTTGCCCTCCTCAGGGCACTTACCCTGGCATGCTCCTGTGCCCCCCCCCACTTCCACTGGCATAGCGGGATGTTCCATAGATGTGGCTGGGGGTGGAGTCGACATTAGTTAGCTTCCACCCATTCTTAGCCTCCTGGAACGCTGGGCAACACAACAATGCTGCATCCTGCTGCCAGGGGCTCTGGATTGGTCTGCCTGTGATTGATTGCATGTAACAAGGCCTTTTCTCCTGTTGGATCTTATAGACAGGTGGGAGAAGTATGCCTTTCACAAATAAATAAATAAATGTATTTTATTTAAATTAGATTGGATTTTAATCATTATAATTGTTTTAATTCTTTTAACTGTTTATTTAATTTAATTTTATATGTAATTTTATATGTCATTTATTGTTGTCAGCCACTTTCAGCCCTTGTGGAGAGAGCTGCATATAAATTGAATTAATTAAATAAGTAAAGACATAAGTCAACAGTAGGATTCGTTTGATGTCTGTATTATCACTAGTAGGCTCAAAACTAAGCCAGAGTAGTTTGGTGAACAAATAGCTTCACTGAATCTGGATCAACAACTATTTAAAGATAATGATGAAAAAAATCAAAGGGGCTACTGAAGGATCAGGAATCACATAGTAAACACCTGTTAAGCCACTGAAACAAATTTGACTGAATATATAATAAAAAGCATTTACTATGGATTTATCAAGTCAATTCCAATTTGTTTTATCTGAGGTGTATTCTAAGTAGCTAAGAAGAATATTGATGGCAGAACTAATCACAGAAGCATGGGAATCTATTTGTGGATGAAAACTCTGAGGAAATCAGTAACAGAAAATACACTCTCTGTATGTGCACCTAGTAAGTCAAGACAAAGAAATGAATAGCAGAATGTATTAAAATGCAACAGCAACCCCCATATTGGGTTGGAATCAGAGTGATGTTTGTAGATGTAATACTCTTGACATTTAAAAATAAAAGAGTCTTGCAAAGTTCATAGATATTAAATTATTTTCAGCTGAGACTGCTGAGTGTCTAAAACCTTGTATCACTGGCCTTCTCTTCAATATATTTCACTTTTGCCAATGATCCGGAATACTTCTGCTGAATTATCATTTATATTTATTATCTCCATCTATAATGTACCTCTTCCTTAAGTTTTTACTTTTACATCCAACTTCTGGTTCCCACTAGGGATATTGAGAATTTGACAGGCAGACATACCTTTTTTGATTATTATGGTCAGATATGAGATGAACCTCAGATGTTCTTACCTCACCCTCATCTGACTTATGCAGCTACTGACCAAATTTG